>NC_134533.1:190552836-191920336 GCF_050624435.1 Tenrec ecaudatus
AAATACCCCTTAATATGTATAATAAAAAATGAAATAAAACAATCCCCAAATACATAAGATTTTGGATTCCAGATCTAATCTTGCATGCATCATAGGGGGAATCTGCTGGCAAATCTTGACTGTTCAAGTCAGGCATATGCCTTTGGCCTTGTGTCCTCAACTGTCCTATGCACTCCATTCAGTGATCTCTCTCCTTCCATTCCTCAGTTCTTGATAGAGGGAGTTCACAGAATGTCTATTTCTGGTGTAGTTCCAACAACGAATCCTGGGCTCCACTGTCATCCATAGCTTTCTGAAAAACAGTTTCTCAGACTTGAGGCTATGATATTAATCCCCCTTCAACTTCATATAGGGTGATTCTTACATGTGGTTTCAGTTGACATCTTAGGTAGATGGCTGCTTGCTCGTAGACAAGCCTTTAAGACCCCAGATGCTATTTGTGCTGACAGCTGGGCACCATCTAATTTCTTCACTGCATTTTACTATAGCACCCATCTCCTCTATGTTTATTTCCTGAGGGTGAGTATGAAGCAGGGCCATGATGTAAGAACTAATTGTTCTTAAGTGGAAGCTTAGATTTTGTGTGAGCCCCAAACCATTTCCGAATCTATGTTTGTTTTTCTCTTTCAATGTATTCTTACTTGTGAATTAACCCAAATGCGATGTCATTGCATTGTTCGTTCTCATCAAGCAGTTATACCATTGCTTTCCTAATCAGTGCCTAGACATCCTATTTTTTCCCAGATAACTTAATGTCATCTCCCTTTTACTGATACTCCTTCTCCCTTCATGCCCTCCCCAACACCCTTGTTCTACTGAGTATCTCTAGAAGTTCATTAATCCTGGGGTCATTTACCAGAAAAACTTATTTCACGGCCTCAATCATATAATCCCCCACTTTATAGCACCTCTGAGATATACCGATGTAGACAAAAAATAAAAAACAACTACATCAGCATGATCGCCTCAGGTTTGCCAGAATAATACAATGTATAGGCATGGGTGTAGGAAGACCTTATTTGTCCGTCTACCAACAGTTCTCCAAAACTGCAGCCTCAGACACCTTGTATTTTGGGTATAAGCCCTCTAATTATAAGTGAAACTAAGGTAGAGTACAATTCACCCAGGGTTATTCCCTTGTGGTAGCTCATTGGCGTAGCGTCTGGAGCATGCTGTGCACCTTGAAGACCCAAGATGCAGTGTCCCAATGCACCATGACACCCGGCCTTGGTCCCCAGGATACAATCAGAAACCGGATCCCAAAGCCCATCCTCCTTCAGTGTCCCGCAAACCATTTTCAGTCATATGTGTCCACACCTGGAAGGCAGCCCCACCTTTTCCTACCAACAGATATTCCACTGTGTTTCACCAGACATGTTTGCTCTGTTTCCCCTCTGCTGCATTGTTCTTCCCATCCACATCCTCCCTCCCTTTTAGAGAGCTATCTACCTGACATGAGATGCCCTTTGGCTTGGCGTGCTTCTCCATGCTCACCTATCAAAATACTTACGTGGAAAGGATGGTGTATGGCTCCTTGAGATGGGTCAGACTCTCTGCCAACCAGCCTGGACCTCCAGTCAAGAGCCTGGGGGCCCACTAAGACTGCCCAGTTTGCCTCTTGCTTTTACAGCAGTGGACTCAGACGGAATTTTCCCTTTTGCGCCTGGCTAATATCACTCAGCCTAATGAGTTCCAGCCCCCTCCACATCTGGAGATGTTTCATGGATCCATCCATCCATGCATTTGTGAGTGCATAATATTTCATTGCATGTATAAACCAGAATTTCTTTATCCAATCATCTACTGATGGAAATTTAGGTTGTTTGCAGCTGCTTAATATGACGAGTCGTACTGTGATGAACATGGGGGTGCAAACGCCTGTTCACAATCTGCTTCTTATTTCCTTTGATGATAAGGGTATGTGCCAAGTAATGGTATCACTGGATCCTATGGCATTTCACTTACCATTGGGTTTAGGTATCATCATATTGCCTTCCACGGTAGATCACTTCTACAAGGCTACCAGCATTGAATAAGGGTTCCAATCTCACCACACCCTCTCCAGCACTCCTTGTTCTCTGGGTTGATTTTTGTTTTGTTTTTAATTTGGCTAAAATTTTGAGTGTTAGGTGGTATCTCACAGTTGTTTTGACTTTCATTTCCCAGATGACTAGTAAACAGGAGCATTTCCTCATGTGTTTAAAATCCATTCACATGCCACCCTTTGTGAATTGTGCGTTCACGTCCTTTGCCTACCATCTCAGTGGATTATTTGGAGTTTTTCTTGTTATTTATTTGTACAATGCTGTAGGTATTAGTAATTAGTCCTTGCTTCATTGTGTCACTCCTAAATATCTTTACCCCATCTGTGGGCTATCTTTCCTCTGCTAATAAATCTTTTGATATACACAAGAAGCAGTCTTTTTTAATTGTTTTGTTCTTGTTTTTAGACCAGAAGAAACATTCAAATGACACTGGGAGGATAGAGCAGATGTCCACAGTTGATTTTCCTTGATTAGATTTTAATAGAATTTGCATTTGGCCTTATTTATTTTTGCTCCATCACAGTAGGCAGTGTGACCTCATCGAGCTAAAGGATGGTCAGGATTTATCCTAGTTGACACCACAGACCCGTAACACTGGGCTCGTCTGGAGGAAAGTGTGTGATTCTGAGTAGAATTAAAGAGTGACATTCATCATTGGGGAATAGCTAAAGAGCAACTTGGTAAACTTTCTTTCTTGGATCATTAGGAAAAATGATCATCATCGTTTGTAGCTCACATTCCTTGAGCATTCGGATACACATTCTACATGGGATAGTCTAATGTAGTTACCAGTTTGTGTGTGGCATGTCAAGACATATCCTTTATCAGAAGCTCTGTTATCCCAAGAGCTTGAAAACAAAACCAAAGTCCCCTACCCCCAGGTTTATGGAAAATGGCTAGTAGAATACAATCTGAATTTAAATGAGGATATTAAAAATCTTACCTTCTTTGTGTGATTATTCATACATTTTTTCAGGGGCGGGGAATGTGGTGATTACAGGGGGAAAGTGAACATGAAACAAGATAGTTCCAAGAAAACTGGGATAAATGGTCCCGTGTATATGTGATCCCCTTCCTAACATGTGGATGTAGGATAGAAAATCTGGGAAGAGTCTGCCTTTCCCACGGTCAGTTGAATTTTAACACTCACACTATTCTTTACCCACAATGACCACTTTTTCTAGAATAGCCCTGAACCTTTCTACTGCCAAAGTCTGCTTGGAATGTGCTTTGTTTCTGCTGAATGAAATCCCAACCACCCTCCAATATCCAGTTTCAATGAACTACATGCCAGGAGACACCCTTTACCTCTTTTAGTCCTCTGTCTATACCTCCATAGCTCGATCAACTTGTATTAGAGTTTGCTGGTTATCATTTCCATGTATGAAGCACCTAGTACTGTGAAACCAATGTTGGTGGGTTGACATTAAAAGGTTCTTGGTCCTAACGATCTGAAGTTAAGAGGTTTACTATTTTGATATTACCTATTAAGCATGCCAGGATGGAAGTGTGCCTCATGTTTTTCTGTAAATTTCATAGGTGAGAGATTGTGTCTATTGAAAGTTCCTGATTTATTTGTCTATGGGCCTTTGAGTTAATTATTTTGTATCAAGAAGAGCATTTTCTTACTGATCAGACTTTGATGAAAATATTTGCATGCCAGAGACTTTTATAGAGCATTATCAAACTCAGTCCAGGCAAAGATTACAGTCTTCTTTAGGGATTACACCTGAATTTAAGTAAAACAAAAATCCTCTCAACTAGGCTATAAAAAAATCTCATTGATGCCTGGTAACTGATCCCTTTGGGACCACTCGATCACACAGGCTGGTGTGTTCTTCCATGTGGACTTTGTTGCTTCTGAGCTAGATGGCCGCTTGTTTATCTTCAAGCCTTTAAGACCCCAGTCACTATCTCTTTTGATAGCCGGGCACCATCAGCTTTCTTCACCACATTTACTTGTTCACCCACTTTGGCTCCAGCCGTTGTGTCGGGAGAGTGAGCATCATAGAGTTCCAATTTAATAAAAGAAGGTCTTCATGCATTGAGGGAGTGTTTGAGTAGAGGCCCAAGGTCCTTCCGCCACCTTAATACTTGACCTATAAATATAGACACATAGATCTATTTCCCCATCCTCCTATATATATTTGCATGTACATGTCTTTGTCTAGACCTCCATGAATGCCCTTTGACTCCTAGCTCTTTCCTCCATCTCCCTTGACTTTCCTCCTGCCCTACTACCATGCTTCATCGCCACCTGGGCTAGAGTATACCTCTTCTCTAAGCAACCTTACCCTTGATCATTTCCCACCAGGTCTGCCACTCCCCCTTCTCTACCATTTGGGGTCCCATGTTTTTCCCTTGTCCCTGGGTTTGTTAACACCACTTCCTTACCCCCCCTACCCTCCCACCCCAAGTCCCCCCAGAACTGTCGGTCCCGTTGTTTTTCCTCCAGATAGTTCATCCAGCCTGTCCTATTCAGACAGACCTGTGGAGTCACTAACATGCACGAAAACTAGACAGAGGAACACAAAGCAACAGTATACAACCAGACAACAAAACAACCAAAACAAACCACTGAAAAAGAACAGAACAAAACAGTTCACAAGAGAAAAGCTTGTAGTTAGTTCAGGGATCGTTTGCTGGCCCTTAGGAGCGTTTTCCAGTCCAGTCTGTTGGGGCACCACGCCCTGGCCCCAAAGTCCACTTTCAGCATTCCCTGGGGACCTTGCCACTCCATTCCCTTGCTGTTCCGCTGCACTCCCCCAGTGATTTGCCTTGGTGTGGTGGAATCAGGTCAGGTGCAATTCCCACACTGTGTCTCCGGTGCTGTCCCCTGTATCGCCCTTAGTCACTGAGGGGCATCATGTCTCATAGTGGGGCCAGCCATGGCTGTACACTGGTGCATATGAGGGTTGGAGGTACAGGGAATCCAGGGTGGATGATACCTTCAGGACCAAGGGTGTGAGGGACGATGCTGGGAGAGTGGAGGGTGAGTGGGTTGGAAAGGGGGAACTGATTACAAGGATCCACATGTGACCTCTTCCCTGGGAGAGGGACAGCAGAGAAAGGGGGGAAGGGAGACTCCGGATAGGGCAAGATATGACAAAATAACGATGTATAAATTACCAAGGGCACATGAGGGAGGGGGGGATGGGGAGGGAGGGAAAAAAAAAAGAGGACCTGATGCAAGGGGCTTAAGTGGAGAGCAAATGCCTTGAGAATGATTGGGGCAGGGAATGTATGAATGTGCTTTATACAATTGATGTATGTATATGTATGGATTGTGGTAAGAGTTGTATGAGTCCCTAATAAAATGTAAAAGAAGAAAAGAGAAAAAAATGATTAGGGCAAAGACTGTACAGATGTGCTTTATACAATTGATGTATGTATATGTATGAACTGTGAAAAGAATTGTATGAGCCCCAATAAATTGTTAAAATAATTTTTTTTAAAAAATCTCATTGACAAAAAGCAACAAAAGTGAAGTTGTCGAGTATTCTAAGCTTCTTGGATCAACAACCAATGCTTGTGGGAGGAGAGACAATTAAACAATAAAATGTAGTATTGCACTGAGGAAAGTGTGGTTCAAACAGCTTACAAAATCTTAGAAAGCAAACATGACACTTGGATGGTTAAGGGACACCTAACCCAAGCCATAGTATTATCAGTCACCTCACATGCCTGAAATAGCTAGACAATGATAAAGGAAGACTAAAAAAACAAAATAGCACATTTTTAATTACGGTGTTGGTGAAGAATATTGAATATACCACGGACTCTTAGGCAAATTAATACATTCAACTTAGAGGAAGTATAGCCAGAATATTCTTAGAACAAAAACAGAGAGATTTTGTTTCTCTTACTATGGATCAGCCATCAGAAAGAACCAGTTCCTGGGGAAAAACTTTAAGCTTGTTAGTCAGTCAGTGAGAAAGCAAGGACACTCACTGAGAATGATTGGCATATACTGCAACAATGGACTCAATCAAAAATTATGAAAGATCTGATCACAGTTTATGTGTGTGTGTGTTGTGATTGTTTGAAGTGAATTTTGTCACGAGTCCAAGTCCATTTCAATTCTACTTTTCCTCCTTTTTTCTTTAAGCCACTGAGACCACTGTTTAGGTTTCAGGGCTAAGGAATCTGAAGGGCTGATAATGTTTTATTCAGTCATAAAAAAAGGTTACTATGAGTCAGAGTCAGTTGGACAGTACTGAACAATCACAAGGAACAAAATTTGGCTCTTCGAGGTTTGTTTTGCAGTCCATGTCCAGTTCATGTCCAGTTCATGTCCAGTCCATCTCCCCTGTCATCATTTAATCGTGGTTCTTTCATTCACCTGAAAATAACTCCCATTTTGTACTGATGTTGGAATAACATAAACTAAGCCAAGTGCCACTGCTTCGGTGACAATTCATTAGCGGTCCATCACACAGAACAGAACGCCCATATCAAGCTTCCAAGGATGATTTTTTTTCCTTTGTTATAAAAATTATTGAGAAATAGGTGAGTTACATTCAGATAATCACCTCAACATTCGACAGCTAAAGTCACTTTTCCCTCCCCTTCTCATTGTCCTTCTTCCTCTTGCAGACCCCTAGCCTCCCTTCATCCAAATGAACACTTCTCACCCCTCCAGCCCATTGCCTCTTCTTCCCTCCTTGGCCTCACCCCTGCCCTCCACTGCGGGGCGAGTTCCTCTTCAGCTCCAGCTGTGGCACACGCTTCTTCCGAGTCTAATACCCAGCAGGAGTTTTGCGGGGTTATATGTACTTTCCAGTCACAGTTGTTTGAGAGAGCATCATATCACCTCCCATGGTGGTAGTACAGTTTACAGTCCCACCAGGAGTGTAAGAGGCTTCCAACCTCTCGGCAGCCTTTGTTGGTTGCTGTAATTTTTAATTTGGCTATTAGTGCCATAGTAAAGTGGTATCACATTGTTGCTTTGATTTGTATACCCCAGGTGACTAATAATCATTGGTCCTTTTTTCGTACATTAGTCAATTGGATGTCCTCTTTAGGGAACTGTTTGTTCATGGCCTTTGCTCATTTTCACAATTGGGTTATTCATCTTCTTATTGAAGGATTGTTTTCTATAGACTTTAGAGACCTGTGTCACTGCCAAAAATTCTCCCAGCTTGTGAGTACCCTTTTCATGCTTTTGATGAAGTCTTTGAAGCACAGGATTTTTTTTAAAGTAGGCCCAGTCATTTTTGTCTTTTACTGTTTGTGTTTCCTTCACCATATTCAATACTTTGTATATGCCCGGTACTAGGGCCTTTACATTTGTCCCTATCTTCTCATTGATGATATCCATAGCTCTGGGATTTACATTATGATCTGTGATACATCTTGATATTATTTTTGTACATGAGGTGAAATATGGTTTCTGCAGATGGAGATCTAATTTTGCCGGTACCATTTGTTGCAGAAACTATGTGGATGAATTTACTTCTGCATTCTTTGTTCTGTTCCCCGGGTATATGTGTCTATCATTGTTGTTATTGCTGTTGTGATTTTGGATTTTTTCTATTTTCAGATGATTATTTCTAATTAACCTTAATTTTTAAAATTTTATTTTAAAAATAATTTTATTGGGGCTCTTACAGCTCTTACATTCCATACATCAATTTTATCAAGTATTTTTATACATATGTTACCATCATCTTTTTCAAACATTTATTTTCTCTTTGCGGCCTTGGTATCAGCTCCCCCGCCACCCCAAGCCTCATGACTCCTGAATAAATCATAAATTATGATTGTTCAGAAGACTGTTTTCTCTTCTGTAGCTATGGAGTAGATTTTTCAGGCTGGAAAGTGAGGCTTATTATTTTGCTCTTTATTTTAGGAAGTTCTTTGTGTATTTTGTGTCCCCTCCCTCTCCATGCAAAGTCAGTAATTAGTTTATTGATATCTTTAAAAATAAATATAGGATCTGATTCAAAATTCCATTGTGTTTATAGATTGCTTTTAGTGATACTCAGATTTTCCCAATGTTAAGCCTACCTATTCATGAACACAAAATACTCTTCAATTGATTTAGGTCTCTTAGTTGATTATACTAGTGTTCGGTAGTTTTCTTTGTACCAATCCTTTTTTATCTATCTAAGCGTATTCCTAAATATTTCCATTTCTTTTTGCAGCTACTGTAAATGGCCTAGTTTCATCTCTTTTTCAGAGCCCTCTTTGTTATACACAGAAATCTGGTTGAATCTTGGGTGTTAATCTTGTATCCTGCTACACTGTCGAAATTCCTGAGAGTTTCCAACTTGTTGTTTATGGAGTCTTTGGGGTCTTCCAGTTGTACAATCCCATTATCTGCAATAGTGAGTGTTTCGCTTCTTTGATCATTTGGATCGCTTTGATTGCTTGGGTCGTCCAATGACTTCGGCTAGGATTTCGACCACGATGTTGAGGAAGAGTGATGATAAGGGACCTCATCTGGCTCCCGTTCACAAGGGGATGTTTTCAGTTCTTACCCATTGAGTGAGATATTGCCGTTGATTTTCATGCCTGGCCTTTATGGAGCATTCTGCAAGGGAGTGTGGAAGGAGCTCTGGGGGCTGTATTACCTTCTAGGTACACAGCTCCCCATCAGCCACTAAAGAGCTGTGATGTGCGGTTGGTGCTTGGTACATATTAGCAGGGATAGAGCTGGCCTGTCCGGGTAGGAGGCAGCAGTGGGATCTATATTCCCTGCTGGCGAGCAGTGGTGCCGCAGCAGCTGCTGCAATTTAAAGCAGGTCCTCAGTGGACCCAACAGCAGCTGCAAAAGCAGGCTGTGCTGGGCATGGGGGACAGGAGAGGCTGCATTGGTAGCTGCAGTGGTAACTGTATTGAACTGCCCCTGTGGTGGGTCCTCAGCAACATCAGTGGTGGCAGCCCTCTCTGTGGGGAGCAGGGCACAGTGGAGGAGTGCCCATCTCCGTGATGGGCAGTGTTGGAGATCCACAGTGTATGTGTGTGCATGGGTGGCCCCGGTGAATGGGAATCCTGGCAGCTGCGGGGATCACTGGTTTGGGCGGAGACAGCCAACAGCAGCCAATAGAAGTGGAGCAAAGACCAGACTCCACTGGCACAGCGCAGCGGTGCTCTCCCCACCTTGTGCTACTTGTTCACAGTCTGTGGAAGGCAGAGACTTACAGCCAATGTCTTTCCTTCTTTGATTTTATCTTTTACTGTATCTCTTTTTATCACTTCCTTAACTTATTCTGTAAGGAAATAGTTTGGACAAAAAGAAACAAAGAAACGTGGCAACGGCTTGGCCAAATTTATAATATGGAAACATTGTGCATGTTATCCTGTGTGTCATTGCCCGTCTTCCTTTCCATTCTCGCCTGACACCCAAACCTCCAGCCAAGGCCTGACAAGCAGAGCGTGTGGGAAACGGATGGCGAAAGAATCTGAGCGAGGCTACTTGGAGTTATGTGTTTGTTAAGAAGTTATTTTTTCAACTGTAGTGCAAATATACACAGAATAAGTACCCACTGACGGTTTGACTCATATCATTTAGCATCACTGATTACACTCTTCAAGTTACACAACACGTATCCTTGTCTCCTTGCTAATTGTTCCATCACCATTAACGTAAAGCAACTGCCTCTCAAGCATAATCATTTGATCATTTCAAAAGTTTATTCTGTGGCAGGGAATGCTTTAGATCCATTCTACCCGATGTGTTAGCCACTAGTTACATGTTACGTGTGACCACTGAACACTTGAAATGTGGCTAGTATGAATTTAGACCATCTAGAACTGTACGATACAGCCCAAATTTCAAATATTCCCTGTGGGGTTGAGTGGGGTAAGGTGGGGATAAAGGAGAACTGACATCAAGGAGTTCAAGAAGAAAAAGAATGATTTCAAACTGATTGTGGTAGAAATTGTACATTACTGCTTGGATATGATGGAAGTAAGAATTGTTATGATATCTGCAAGAGCTCCCAATAAAATGATTAAGAAATTTAAAAACAATGATCAGTAAGTCAAATATATAAAAAACTTGTTATATTTTATATGTTATACATGTTGAAATAAATTATTTTGATGTACTGGGTTAAAGAGCATATATTACTATTAATGTATTTGCTTCTCTACTAGTGTAAGAAACCAAAAAGACCTTCAGAAATGGAAGACCACACCATGCTCATGGGTAAGAAGGCCTGTGAAAATGTCAGTTACCCAGAATAATCTCTAGATATAATGCAAATACAATCCAGATCCAGCATCATTCTCTAAAGAGATACAAAAACCTATAACTTATTTTATATGGAAATGAAAAAGATTCTGAACAAGCAAAGCACTACTACAGAAGAATAGCAAAAATAGAAAGCTTAACATTTCCCTGTATCAAAAGACAGTTTACAGTTATGGTTGTCAAAATGGCCTGACACTGGTACAATACAATAGATACATGGATCCATCAAGAAGAATTGAGAGTCCATAAGTAAAGCAATGTACCCAGGGGCACTTGATCTTTGACAAAAGACTGAACCCAATAAAGGGGAAGAAAGAGATTAAATTGAGTTGAAAAAACTGAATATCCATTACAGAAAAAAATGAAACAAGATCAGCACTTCATACTATGTACAAAAACTAAGATAAATCAAAGACTTAAATGTAAAACCTAAAACTATAGGCAGTCAGGGTTTAGTATAGCAATGATGAAACATACAACTTTCCTCTAGTTCTTTTATGCTTCCCCACCCACCTCCATCTACTTTACAAATCTGGCTAGACCAGAGAATGTACATTGGTACAGATAAGAACTGAAAACATGGGGAATCCAGGACAGATAAAACCCTCTGAAACAATAATGAGAGTAGCAATACCAGGAGGGTAAGAGGAATGTAGGGTAGAAAGGGGGAACTGATCACAAGGATCTACATATAACCCCCTCCCTGGGGAATGGACAACAGAAAAGTAGGTCAAGGGAGATGAAAGATGTGAAAAAAAATAATTTATGAATTATCCAGTGTTCATAAGGGATAGGGGTGGGTAGGGAGGGGTAAAACGAGGAGCTGGTACCAAGGTCTCAAGTAGAATGCAAATGTTTTGAGAATGATGATGGCAACAAATGTACAAATGTGCTTGACACCATGGATGGATGGATTGTGATAAGAGTTGTATGAGCCTCCAATAAAATGATTTATAAAAAGTCATTAGAGTAAATATAGGACAAAACTAGTTATGGCACAAATGGACTATATGTAAAAACAAAAACAAGTGTACGTATACAGAAAATAAATGAAATGACTAGAAGGGAAAATAGTTGACAATGATCAATCTGGCAAGGGCCTAATTTCTAAAACATATAGAAGATTTGAACACCCTAACAACAAAGTCAGAAAATAATCCAGCTTTAAAACTGCAGAAGACATGACAGATGCTTCACCAAAGAAGACTTCGAGGGGTCAATACACATGAAGAAATGCTCATGAGCATTAACCACTGGAGGGATGCAAATGAAGACTACCATGAGCTCCCAGCAACAATGGCAGAGTCCAATGAGATAGACAACAACAGTGCTGGCAAACGTGTGAAGCAATGAGGACTCTCATTCTGCTGGTAGGATTGTAAAATGGTACAACCACTATAAAACCCTTTGGCCCTTTCTTAAGAGGTTGAAAATAGAAATGCCATTTGATTCAGCAGTTCCACTAGTACATAAAGATACTAGCAACATTAGGTTTGGGTCGTGAATAGATACCCACCAAAGCATACCCATGTTCATCAGAGCATTATTCCAGCGACAGACAAAAAGATATACTCTAAGTGACCATTAGCAGTGAAATAGATGAATAAGTTACAGTGCATACACAATACAATATTACACACTGTTAACGAATAACAATGAATGTACAAAACACCTCATAACTTGGATGAACCTGGAGGGCATTAGATAAAGTAAATTAGGATGAGTATTATATGCAGATGCTAATATAGACACTTAAGGAAATGTTCACACACAAAATATTCATTATAGTAATGAAGGGTGGAAGAGAAAACTACTAATTAGATACGACAGCAAAACCCATTATCATTAAACATATTCTGATGCATAGTGACCCTTTAGAGAATTTCTGAGACTTTAAATCTTTATAGGAATAGACAACTCATCTTTTCCCTTAAGAGAATCTAGTGGGTCTGAACTGCCAACCTTGTGCTTAGCACCCAAACACTTGATACAATATGGCCACAAGCATTCATTAGAATATAGGCATATTGATTTCGGTAAAGGGAGAGGCAATGCACAATAAAAGAGTGTTCAGCACAATATCACTAAAACAAAGGAAGAAACTGAGAGGTACACAGACTTACAAACAACAAAGGCAAATAGAGGTACATATATATTTCTTCCATATAACTGATAACAGACAATAATCTATGAGTAGGTACATAGACAGATCCACAAGCCGAACAGGTATGGACACCAATGGGACTACATAGGACATGCATAAAATGGCTTCACAAAGTTTATGGAAAAATTCCATTATCTTTCAATTCCATTTTTTCATGAACTTTTAAAAGTACTCCTGAATATAGATTTGGCAGGCAATATTTGCATTTACATATTTGCATGTGCTATAATTTTGTATATGGTAGAACAAACAGAGGACAAAGGTATGAAAATTTCGTAGTTAGAATCAAATATCATGTAAGAATGAGTCACACTGATCTTAGGGACTTAGGACTACGGTCTCAGAGAATTGCTGATCTAATTGGCATAACATAGTTCACAAAAATAATATTCCACATCCCACTGTGGGGAGTAGCAACTGGGGTCTTAAAGGGTAGTGAGAAATCATCTGAGATACAAATAATGATCTCACCCATTGACAGAAAATCAGAGTATAGAAAATAAAAATTCTGGACCACATTCACTGTAACGTCCACTGCCCTGAGATCAGAAAGACTAGAAGGTGCCCAGCAACCAGCACTGCTAACTGCTTTGATTAGGACTACAGAAGGTTTTAGACAGGATGAGAGAAAAATATAGAACAAAATTCAGAATCATAAAAAACATCTCACTGGTCTAATAGAGACCAACAGGACTCCCAAGACCATGACCCTTAGGAACCCTTCACACCTAAAACCAAATCCACCTCAGGGGGCATTTTATAGCCAAACAAACTAAAAGCCTATAAAATGAAAAATAATACTTATGAGGAATGTACTTCTCAGAATAATTGACCAAAAGAGACCAAAAGGACAGGTTTGGCCCAAGACAAAACTCAGTAGGTAGGAAGGGATAAGTAGAAACAGGGAACTCCAGGAGCAACCAGGAAAAGTGCTAGTACCTTGAGGCAAGTGCAACAAATGTTATGAAACAAAATGTGTAAAAATTACTGAATGGAAAACTAATTTACTATGTAAATTCTCATACAAACCACAGTTAAAAATTGGTCATCTATTTTTATTTCATGTAACAACTACAAAAATTTAAGAAATATTATTTGGCTCATATTTGGGCTTGCTTTATATTTCTACTGGAAAGTACTTTTCGAAATCCTTGTAGTATCTTAATTAGCAATAATTCAAAGTGAATGTGTTAGTTACATAATGTGTTGTCAGTTTGAGAGGATTAGGACTGAAGGGGGTGGGGTTTATCCTGTCAATCAGGTAGCAGCTTGATGACTTCATTTGGACACCCCACAGAGATAAATAGTTTGCTGGAAGCCAGACATATGCTCACTTCCTTGGAGACATTGCAGCTGACAAGACACATGAAGCTACATGAGAGTCCTGGAACTGAAGGAACCAAGTGGAGACCCCTGCTAGTGCTGAGATGCCTCTTCCGCCACTGGATCCACAAAACTTTCCATGCACTGGCCTGTGATCGTCCTGCATTTGGCATCATGGTATGTGTTTCATGAGTCTGATGAGGAATTTATAGATTTCTATTGGAAACATGGGCTAAAACCAGACTTATGGACTTGATCTGGACTTGGCTAGGATGTTTTCTCAATATTCAGTTGCTCTTGTACATAAAGGTCTTTTTTATACATATATGAGTTTCCCTGGATTTGGCTTAAGGCCATAATCTACATGTCAAACAAGCTGCTCAGAACATTTTAGTACAAGTTCTGAGCCCCACTCTCCTCTCCCTTAACACCTCAATGAGAATGATGGTGCAGGTGATGACCTTCAAATTGTATAATTTTGTTGTTGCTATTGTCAATGCATCCTCTTTCCATAACTCAATCTACGAGTCTGAAAGTTTCATCCCACTCGTAAGTGGGTAAGAGCTAAGAGAACCATGATACACAGAGCATGATTCTAGGAAACAGCTGTTCTGTTTCTCTTTTGGCTCCTTTTTGTTGTTTTTGTTTTTGTTTTCTTTTTCAGAAGCTCACATGATGCAAGGGATAGGATGAGATCGAGATGATGGCAGGGAGAGAAGAGAGAGCACAGCATCATCTTCCTAGCAAGCAGGCCCCGAAGACTGCCATCACAGATCATTCCCTGACCGAAACCCCACGACTCCTGTATTGTCATGTTCTGCGTGTGTTTTCATCCACAAATAATTCAGCATTGTGGGAAACGCATCTTTGTGCTCTTATCAATTTGTGCGTCATCTGCAGAACTGATACTCAAGTAGAAGAATCCTCCCGTGGCCTCTTAGAATCCGAGGGTAGAGCACAGTTTTCTCCCTGATTGGGGCAGATTTGGGATGTAAGATTTCCTCAAGCATCTTGCTTAGCGTGTTATAGGAAGCTGTCCACGGTGTGTCTCCTTTACAGTCCTTATTATGGGAATCTGGGAGCTTTTGCTCCTACTCTCTGTGCTTCCCAGAGTTAAGGTCTTTTTTAAGGCTTCAGATGAATTAAAAGAAAACAAATATCAAAAACACATCATAAAAATTTTCATTCCTCTATTATTTACAATGACCCCATGATGTTCATCACTATTTGAACGAATAAATGAAATATTGTATGTTAATATAAGAAGCACTATATGGCAATTAGTGCAAGCAATCACACTGCACACAACTAAATTATTCTGGCAAAATTAGGGGGGCATTACTGATGGGAGTGAGATAGTGGGCACAGGAACCCAATATAAATAGACTTTCCCACATGCCAAGTTCTATACTTATTTAATGTAGAAATTTCTATTGGTATAGCACACCAAAATTAAAAATTTAAGAGGAAAATCAGCAGGGAAAGAGGACCTGAAGGAACATGATACCATAGAAATGGGAGATTGCTGTAGGCCTATGATTTAATAAGACAGTAGAATGCAGGCACTGTTCCAGCCAACTGAAAGGGAAAAGGTCATAAAACTATTCTGTCCTTTAGAGAAATGGACACAACATCTTCTCCACAATATATTTTAAAAATGGAGGCAGGTAACTACTTCCGTGCTAACCTTCGGATTTTTAGGCTTTGTACCATGAATACTTCTTTGAATACTTTGAAGATGCAGGCTGCATAAATGAGTAGGTTCTACTCATGGAGATTCGAGAGAATAGCGACAACTTAATGTTCATTCATGGGAACTGCAAAGGCGATAGAGAGAACGATAAGAAGTCCATTAGGCCATTAGCACATTGGCATTTACAACTGCAAACATTGGGGGAAAAGCAAGTACATTCAAAAACTTTTTATTGCCTCTGTGAGTTATTACACTTTATTATGATTAAAGACAGGCATTATTGTTATCTCCCCAAAGTAAACTTTAACATAGGATGGATAGGGCATTTCTTCATTCGTTCAACATACATTGACTGAATACCTACTAAAGGTCAAGTAATATGTTAGATGCTGACGATAGAAAATGAATGAGTTGTGGTTCTGTCTTTCAGGAGCCACAGGTTAGTTGGGGAGAGATGGGCGACTAGTAAGTACATACAACTAATGAAATAAACACAAATGATCATAGTAGCAGAGATTAAAAGGCACTTCCCCTACCAGGTGTGTGTTAGTCTGCATACTTTAGAGAAACAAATCCACAGAAACTCAGGTATAAGAGAGAGTTTTATATAAAGGTTAAGTGCGCATCAAGAAAACATCCCAAACCCAGTGCTGCCCAAGCCCACAAGTCCAACATTAACCCATATGGCCAACACCAATCCACAATGTCCTCCTCCATCTCGTAAAACACATGCAATGATGCTGACTGCAGGAGGAAAGCCGAATCAGTGAATATGTAAGCATCTCAGTGCTGGCAGGAGTCTCTCCATGACTGCTCTAGCACTCACCGGGGTAGGTCCATGTGGCTTCTCCTCAAGGATGTCTTGTAGGAAGTGAACCTTGCCAGTTGAAGCAGGAACTGGCTAGGGTAGCTGCACCCTGGTCCAACCATCACAAAGCAAGAGAGCCAAGAACTAGAAAGGTGAGGCGCACTGAGCCATTTAACCCCCTGCCCTTCAACTAACCCCACATGTATTTATCGGTCAGGTTGACATGAAAAACTACCTCAAGGTGGCTGGCACGTACAATAAAACATGGGAAATTATTTGCTTTTAAGACAAAACCACTCAAAGCTAGTTGAACAAAATAGATATTTTATAGGATGGAAAGCAATTATTTTATGAAACTCTGAGCAAAAGCTTTCAGCAACTTAAAAGGCATAATTAGTTCTGAAAGGTCATCAAGAACTGGAGCAGCAGTCTCTTGTGTACTTTACCCTCTTGTTCCTTTGTCTGCTCACCCAGAGATGCTGCCTTCTGTCTCTCTCTATACGTGAGCTCTGTTCCTTCCCTCTCCCTCTCTCTCTCATCACTTTTCCAAAAGCATTTGCACTTGAGCAAAAATCCTCATCATTCCCTTGGATGTGTGTCACTTCTAAATTTGGGATCCCATGAGAGATGACTTCCCAATTTTACCTTCTTAGGAAACTTTCACACACGATTAGGAGCTTATTCAAGTTGAAGGCATCAAAGAAAATCCAGAAAGAAAACAAAA
The DNA here is from genome assembly GCF_050624435.1 of Tenrec ecaudatus. Classification (NCBI taxonomy): domain Eukaryota; kingdom Metazoa; phylum Chordata; class Mammalia; order Afrosoricida; family Tenrecidae; genus Tenrec; species Tenrec ecaudatus. Next base: position 190,569,794 of record NC_134533.1, read on the forward strand.
TATACTGAAATTATCACAGAGAAGGTGGTATTTTAGCTGATTTTTGAAAGCTAGGCAGAGCTTTACAAAGGAAAAGCGCAAGGACTTGCTACCTGGGAAGAGGACACACACTATACAATTGCACAGAGGCACGGAGGATTCTCAAAACGATTTGAGCAATCACTCTTAAAACAGACAATTTGGGAGTCTTCAGCATGGGTAGTATCCCTGCAGAGTGGAATGATCATTTTGACAAAATAAATATATAGAAAGCTGCCATTAAGCAAAACGCATCCACAAATCGCCCATGTCTCTCAAGTCCGTGTGAAAATGACTCGCTCCTAGGGAAGTGTTATTTGAAATGGGTTTCGAGAGAAGTCATTTATAAAGATTCAATAGTTCTTTTGGAACCATGAAAAGAAATTCTATTAAACTAATGTTCAGTGGTGATAATGAAAACAAAGATGAAATCTCTCTCATCCTGAAAATAGGCTAATGTTTATCCAATAGCCTGCATGTATTCAAAAGTCACAATCAAGATAACAAACCCCCAAGGATTTGGTGATCTTTCCTTGCGGTATTTCTAACCTTTCGACTTCTTATTTTATATAGTAAATATGAGTCTTAGTCATAATGAGCAAATGTTTCTGGAAGCAGTGGTGACATGAGCATTTTAGAGATAACCTTGGCACTTAAGTTCATATGGCAAGTATTTTCCACCCTCTGCGTGCATATTGACATTAACATTTCTTTTATTGTTTCTAATATTCTCAAAATTGTATCCTAAGTAAAATACTGAATGATAGCCCTATTAATAAGGTAATGTATTTGACCCCTGTTATACGAGTATATTTATCTAAAGGTTCTTAGCTAATTTAGAACTTACCTAAAAAAAAATCAACAAAAAAAACGCTGCAATTGAGTTAATTTCATGTTATTTAGACTCTTTCCTTATAGGCTTTCCTAGGAGGTAAAACTTTACACGAATATGTTGTTATTGTTCTATGTTGTTAGCTGCCTTCAAGTCACCAGAGCTAAACACTAAGGCATCCTAACAATTGTTATGTTTAAGTCCATTGTTGCCACCCCTCTGTCCATCCGTCTCTTTGACAGTCCTCCTCTATTTTACCGACCTTCCACTTTATCAAGCATTATGTCCTTTCCAGATCCTAGTCTTTCTTGATAACATGTCCAAAGTATATGAGAGGAAGTGTCACTATTTAAAGAACTATCTTGGAGTACTTTTTCCAAGACTGATATATTTGTTCTGCTGGGAGCCAGGGTAGTTTCAGTACCATTTACCAAAATCATATTGCAAATGTAACAATTTTTATGTGGTTTTATTCATTGTCCAACTTTTACATGTATATGAGGCTACTGAAAATACCACAAAGAAAACCAAACTGAAAATACCTTGACCTTGTTTCAAGGGTACAATAGCCCTCAAAACGATTTCCTGGCTCTTTAAAAGTTTACAAAAGTCTTTCGCAGCACATTGGCCCAATGCAGCATGTCTTTTGATTCTGTGACTGCTGTTTCTGTCAACAATGACTGTGAATTTGAGTAACATGACATACTAGACAGTTTTAAACTTTACTCTGTTTAGCATGATATCACTCCCTGGTGACACTGTGAAGATTCTGGTTTGTTTCCTTTGCTCTGAGCTGTGATCCACACTGAAGGCTGCAGTGCTTACTCTTCATGAGCCAGAACCTCGAGTCCTCCTCTTTTCCAGCAAGAAAATGCCAATCGAAGATAGGTAACAAACCTGATGGCACGGTGATTTCAATTTAGTCCAGTTTCTCATGTTACTTGCTCAGTCTACAAAAAGAACTAGTTGGCATTCATCCATTTCAAGAAGTAACATTGGATCCAAAACTAATAGTACTGAAGGAAGAAGTTCGAGGTGCACTGAAAGCATTAGCTAAAAACAAGGATCCAGGAATTGATGGAATATCGATTGAAATGATTCGGCGTGTTGATGAAGCACTTGAAGCACTCATTTGTCTATGCCAAGAAATTTGGAAGATAGCTAACTTGCCAGCTGACTGGAAAAACAATCATATCTGTACCCCTTCCAAAGAAAGGTGACCCAATAGAATGCTCAAATTACAGAACAATGTATTTTATCAAATGCAAGCAAAATTTTGCTGAAGATCATCCAACAATGGTTGCAGCAGCGCATTGCCGGGGCATTGTCAGAGGTTCTGGCCAGGTTCAGAAGAGGACACGTAAGAAAGGATTTCATGGCTGATGGCTATGGATCTTAGCTGAAAGCAGATAATACCAGAGAGATGTGCATTTGTATTGTATTAATTGTGAATTGTGCAAAAGCATCAAACTGTGCGGACCATAAAAACCTATGAATTGCCTTGCGAAGAATGGACATTCCAGAACATTTTACTGTGCTCATATGGAACCTGTGTAAGGATCAAGAAACAGTCGTGTGCTTCTAAATATAAATAAATAAAAACGGATATATTCAGGTTATATTTTCTCATTATAGTCATTCTACTTGTATGCTGAGTAAATCATCAGAGACTAGATAATATGAAAAAGAGCAAGACATTAGGATTAGATAAAGGCTTACTAACAACTTGTGATTAACAAATGGCATATGTTGCTTGCTGAAAGGTAGAAAGATTTGAAGCCCTTGCTGATTAATGCAGGATTTCCGTCTTCAGTATGGATCATGACTCGATGTAAAGAAGATCCAAATCCTCATGACTGACCAATAGGCAGTATCCTGATAAGCAGAGACATGATTGAAGTTTCCGAGGATTCCATCTTGCTTGGATCCACTCTCAACGCTCATGGAAGCCGCAGTCAAGAGATCAAAAGACATGTTGCATAGGGTAAATCTGCTGCACAAGACCTCCATAAAATTTGAAAAGCAAGTATGTTACTTTGAGAACTAAGGTGTGTCTTATCCAACCTATTGTATTTTAAATAGTTTCATACACATGTGAAATTTGATCATTGAATAAAGGAGACCAGCAAAGAATAAATGCATTTAAACTATGGTATTGGTGAAAAATATTGAAAGTACGTGGGCTGAGAGAAGAACAAGCAAATCGGTCTAGGATGCTCCCTTGAAGTAAGAATGGCGAGACTTCATCTAACATATTTTGAACATGTTATCAGGAGAGATCAGTCCCTGGAAAAGGACATCATGCTTGGTAAAGTAGAAGGGAATCAAAAAAGCAGTAGACCCTCTACATCTACAAGAACTGACTGGGAGCGCCTAGCAGAACATCTAGATTGAATGCTGTTGTTGTTAGGTACTGTCAACTTGGTTCTGACTTGAAGAATATGTCCATGAAGCACTCCTTTCCTGCTTTTAAAACATTCAGTATCGCCTTCTGTTTAAATGACTTCCTCTTGGTCCATGGACAAGTTCCTCATGAACACCATGACATATGCTGCAATTCCCATTCTTCTCGATGTTGTCCATGCATTGCTGTGATCCACAAAATCAAAGGCCTTTTCATTATCAAGAAAACACAAGTCAGATGGCATTCCTCCTCAGAGCAGCCAATGCACAGAGAGGACCGTAGGGCTGGCCTTAACATGAGCACTACAGTGGATAACACTGGAGACACAGATTGGAATGTGTCTGGTCCACAGTGGGGTAAAGCATGAAACGAGCAAACAGAGCAGCAAGGGGAGCAAAGTCACAGAGTCCCTGAGGAACTCCAAAATAGACTTCTGAACCATGAGCAAGTACTTGGCACCCCCACCTGACCTGGCTGGGGGACACTCATAAAAGTCAGCAGATAGACCTGGAGATAGATAGATTAGATAGATAGATAGATAGATAGATGGATGGATGGATGGATGGATGGATGGATGGATGGATGGATGGATGGATAGATAGATAGATAGATAGATAGATAGATAGATAGATAGATAGATAGATAGATAGATAGATAGACAGATAGATAGATAGATGGAGACATAGCAACTTATGTACCAGTTCGCTTGAAATTCTATATATAACAATCCTGAGGAGAAACCAATGGGACCAACAGTTCCAGGAGGGCATGGGAGAGGAGAAGGTGGTGAGGCGGGACCGGGGAGGCAACAAACTCAGACACAGGGGAGCAACAAGGAATTTAAAACAGACTACGAGGAGGATATAGAGTGCCTGGTGGTGTTTGATCAACTCTAATGTAGTGGACAGGCTTTACTAAGAGCTGAATGAAGGGTGAACTTGATAGTGGGGCAGGAGAAAAGTAAAAGGAAATAGAGGAAAGAACTAGAAGGTAAAAGCTCTATAGCAAGATAAAAATATAGACATGTACATATGTAAATATATCAATATATAAAGATATGGGTATTGTTCTATGTGTATATATTTATATGTTACAAGTATTAAGGTGGCAGACAGACTCTAGGCTTCTACTTAAGTTTTCCCTCAACACAAGAACATTTTGTTATAATAACCTGGCACTGTGTGATACTCAAATCCCCAACATGGTCGGTGAAGACATATGGATGCATAAAGAGATATGGTGAAGAAAGCTGTTGGTGCCCAGCTATTAAAAAATATAGCATCTGGGGACTTAAAGACTTGAAGTCAAACAAGTGGCCATCTAGCAGAGAAGCAACAAAGCCCACATGGAAGAAACATACCAGCTTGGGTGATCATGAGGTGTGGAAGAGTTCAGGTATCAGAAGATCAAAAACAAACAATTATATTGACATGAAGGGAAGGGGTCAGAGTGAGACCCAGAGACTTGATGTAGACAATTGTACATTCCCTCACAGTAGGGACACACATACAGGACCATTCACCCAGGGGGCAGTATGGCACTGGCCAAACATACAATATTCCTCTAGTTCTATAATGTTTCCTCCCTACCCACTATCTTGACCCCAGGTATAGCTCATAAATCCTAGATCAGAATGTGTACATTGGCACAAATAAGTGCTTTGATTCCAGGACAGATAAAACCCTTAGAAACAGTAATGGGAGTAGTGATGCCATAAGGGTATGGGGAGGGGAGAAAGGAGGGACTGATAGCAATGGTGGATGCATAACACACACCACCACTACCACACCACCATGAGGGGGGATGAATAACAGAAATGTGGAGGAAGGGATACAGCAGAAAGTGTAAGCTATGTATATATGTATGTAATTTATGAGTATGGGAAGGTGGGAGAGGGAGGGGGAAAAAGCATAGCTGATATCAAAGGGCTCAAGTAGAAAGACAGTGTTTTGAAAATGGTGGTGGCAACTTATGTACCAGTTCGCTTAAAATAATTTATTTCTGGTTTGTGATAATATCTGTAAGAACCCCAAATAAATTTATTTTTAAAAAAACACACAAGTCAATATTCTTATGGCATTATTCTCTGCTGTCAGCTAATATCTACCTGCCATCCCAAATGTTATGGCTGGTGCCATGACCTCTGCTGAATCCAGCATGACCTTCTGGCTGCTCTCTGTGGATGTACTTCTATAAAAAGTTTTTGAATGATCTTCATAAATGTTTTACTTGCAAGTGATAGTGTTTGATAACTTCTATATTTTGTTACATCACCTTTCTTTGGAATGGGCACTAATAAGGTTCTCTTCCAGTTGATTGACCAGGCATAGATGAGTTGTGGCATAGATGAGTCTTTCCAGTGTTTCATCAGTTAAGGCATTTTAAATAGAATTTCCTCAATTCCTTGGAGCCTTGATTTTTGCTAATACCTCAATGCAACTTATATATTTTTTCTTCATTACCATAAGTTCTTGACTATATGCTACTGGTTCTTGTTGTTACAGGGACTCTGAGTATTCATTTTGCCATCTTTTGATGATGCTTCCTGTATCATTCAATATTTTACCCTGGAATTCTTCAAAATTGCAAATAGAAGCCATATTTTCCCTTCACTTCTTTTAGCTTGAGGTATGCCGAGTGCATTCTTTTTTTTATCTTTTGAACTCTTCCAGGTCTATACACATTTTATTATAATATGTAGTCTTTCAAAGCTGCCCTTTCAAATGTTCTGGTCAGATCTTCAATCTCATCCTTTCTTTCTTCTGCTTCAGACACTCCACATTTGCACTCCACACTCAGGAGCAACTTTCATTCTCTTCTGAATACACTTGAATTTTTAACTTCTTTCTTTCTTGTCCTTTAAATTGCCTTTTGTTTTCTTCACAAATGAAACTTTGATGCCATCCTAAATCTGTTGTTAATATTCAACGTGTCAAATTTATTCCTGAGATGGTCTCAAAATTCAGGTCGAACATACTCAAGATCATATTTTGGCTATATTGAATTTGTTTTAATTACTTTCAACTTCCACTAAACGTACATATGAGCAATTGATGGTCTGCTTCACAGTCAATCCCTAGACTTGTTTTGGCTGCTGGATGTTGAACTTCTCCACCCTCTCTTCTCACGGATGTAGTCAATTTTATTTCTGTGTATTCGACATGCAGATGTCCATATGTACAGTTGCCATCCCCAAGGACATATATTACAACCAGTAGTCCTTCCTTTTTTATTCTAATTGCCAATACTTATCAATTCATCGTGATTGCACATTGATCAATTACATACTGAAGGAGTTGATAGAATTCTTTAATTTCTTCATCACTAGCCTTAGTGGTTGGTATGCAAATTTGAATAATAGCGGTATTAACTGGACTTCTTAATAGTTGTATAGATATTAACCTATAACAGACTGTATTGTACCTCAAGAGAGAGCTTGAGATGTTCTTTTTGATGATAGATGTGATGCCATTCCTCTTTGCTTGACAGTCTTGGCCTAGTAAACCATGTGACTATATGATTCAAAATGATCAGTGTCAGTTCATTTGAGTTCATGATTGCCTCTGTGTTCAATCTTTGTGTTTCATTTCATTTGTTACAACTTTAAATTGCGCTAGATTCATACTTCACACATTCTTTGTTCAGAGTATTAATAGATGTTTGCTGTTTCTTCTGATTTTGACTGGTGCCCCATCAGCAAATGAAGGTCCTGAAAGTTTAATCCATTCATTTCATTATGGATGACTCTCCTGTGAGCGGGTAGCTCCTCCTCAGTGATGATCTGAGGGTCTTCCCACCTGAGGGACTCATCTTCCAGCACTACACGTGGCATTGTTCGGCTTCTGCTCATAAGGTTCAGTGTGACTCCCTCAGAGTGCATGCAGTTTACTTCTTTAGTCTGGTCTTAGTCTGGAAACTCCACTGGAACCTGTTCACTTTGGGTAGGAATGGACTGTTTTATAGCTACTGCTAGTAAGATAATGGTCCTCTGACCTTTGACTAGTGGACTTTAGGGAACCTCAAGCATGCAGGTTTATGAAAGCAGCCATATACAACTAATCACAGACCAACAGCCTTCCTGATATACCAGCAACACCAAAAATCACAAACAACAAGCCACTGTTGTTAAATCAACTCTAGCCCTGTCGGGAAGATAGGAACTGCCCCACAGCCCATATCTTTCTCTCTCTTTTTTATTATTTAGAGAAATAAAATGTTATTTCTTGAATACAACATCAGAGAAAATAGGCATAAATAAAACCAAACTGAACTCACTGTTGTGTTAATCCCGATTCATAGTGACCCTATAGGACAGGGAAGACTTGGCTCTGTGGGTTTCTGAGATGCTAACTCTATGGGAGTAGAAAGCCTCATCTTTTCCCCAAGGAGTGGCTGGCAGTTTTATACAGATGAGCTTGCAAATAATAGCCAAAAGGGTAACCATTTTGCCACCAGGATTTCTGTAGGCCTAGTTAATATTAATAGCAAAAAGAACATTATTAATCTATTCTTTGTTTATTTGAGTCCTTAATACAGTGCCATAAATTGAGAACACTTCCTTTCTCACTTGATTGATGAGAAATTTAGAAAGAGAAGCAGATTTATTATAAGAATGTGTGGCTTGAAATTATATTTAAACATATTTAAAGAGTCACAAATTTTATAAAAGTATATTCTATCTTTAAAATCATTTTATTGGGGCTCATACAATTCTTATCACAATCCATACATATATCAATTGTGTAATGCACACTTATACATTCGTTGCCCTCTTAATTCTCAAAATTCACTTTCCACTTGGGTTCCTGGAATCAGCTCCTCAGTTTCCTTTTTCACCTCCCTCTACCTCCTCGCTTCCCCCTCCTTCATGAACCCTTAATAATTTATAAATTATTATTTTATCTTATCTTACACTGCCCGACATCTTCCTTCGCCCACTTTTCTGTTTCCCCTCCCCCAGGGAGGAGGTTATATGTAGGTCCTTGTGATTGGTTCCCCTTTTATAACCCCCCTTACCTCCCAGTATCACCACTCTCACGGCTGGTCCTGAGGGGTTCATCTGTCCTGGATTCCTGTGTTTCCAGCTCCCATCTGTACTACTGTGCATCCTCTGGTCTAACCAGGTTTGCAAGATAGAATTGGGACCATGATAGCTGGGGGGAGCAAGCATATCTTTCCCTTGTGGAAAGGATTAGAATTATGGATTAGAATGACCAAGATTTGGTCAAGCAATCTAACCACTGTGTCACTAGCAATAGCCATTTGGAAACTAGAGTATAAAGTTTTGATTTACAATCCCAAAATAAAATATAGATACACTATATTAATAAATGTGAGACACATTAAAAAGCAAACCAATTCGTTCCCAAAGCAAAGGCAACTTGCGTCTGATCAGATGCTGTTAAATTGACTCCTGCTCCTTATGGCTCCATGAGAGACAGATAAGTGTATTTTCTATCTGGTATTTTACAGAAATAGTGCGCTGACTTCTGCAGAGATGAGGAGAGGATAATCCCCCTGAGGACATTGACCCTACATTCCTTCTTTGTGCTTGGGATTTTCCTAGGCATTTCAGTTGGAAGGTGGTGTTGCATGCACATAGAAAGATGTAATGGAGGTTGGCTGAGCTACGTTTCAAATCAAGCATAGAAAGACTTGGTCACCATCTAAAAAGCCATCAGACTTGACTTCAAGATCTTCCTAAGCTTGGCCCTGACTCTGGAATGTTGGCTGGCAAGACAGTCGTCATTGTGAAGACTGTGATGACTAGGTGTCTTAGTTTGTAACTTGAAGGTCTTGCCTGCCATCATTGTTGAAAGATAAGCGGTTTGTGAGCACACTGCCTTATTAATCTGTGGTTGCCATTGGACTCCCCAGGACATATTTGGTCTGAATAAAAGGTTTCTTCTTTTGTTATTTTTAAAGTGGTGACACTTTGAACTAATTGATGTCTAATTATTTCCAATTTTCTATTTTCTATAATCTTGGAGGAGAGCAATCTACTTTCTCTAAAAGTAGATTTTGAGATTATATTTCTGAGCCTAGAGGGAAGAATGAAATAAATTTTTACATGGTCAGAGTGTTAGCAAATTAATGATTGAAAACTCTCTGGGGTCCTTTGTAGACGGTGCCAACTAAGAACATTCTAGGGCTGAGTAAGAAAGTTGGTAAAAAAAGAAAAAGGAAAGAGGAAAGGACCTTTTGAAGCATGAATGGGAAAATCCCTACTCCTTGCTGCCACTTTTCCATAGCTTACCATCTGATAAGATCTTTCTACATTTCACCTCTAGTTACTTGAAGGGTACTATGCACTCCTGTAAGGTTCTGTCTATGTAGTTGAAGTCATTACTGAAAAAGGCACAGTTCAATCACTACAGAATGTTGTTTCTCACAAAGGAAAAGCCTGGTGTACCCAAGAGACACTAAACCAGTGGCCCTCTTGGAGAGTGGTACCAGGACCAGAAGCATCAGCATCACCTGAGAATTGTTAGAAAGCCCAATTCTGAGATCTTGGAAGCAGGAACTCTGGGATCGGAGCTCTGACAACCTAGCCACCTGTTTTTCAATAAGCTCTTCACGTTTTTGATACACACTCCAGTTTGAAAATCAGGACACTAAATCACTGCATCCTCTCAAACAGGATACTGATTCATACCATGACAAAAGAGCATTTGGAGAGCCAGGAACCAAGGTCTTGCAAGATGGAGAAATGTCCAGGCAAACGGAAGAGTACTTTTCTGCTCCCCTCCACCCATCCACCCTCCCCAAAGAGATTTTCTTCAATGATATTCTTACCTTGTACAAGTATCAGGAAGCAAGAGAGAATTCAAGTTGACAGAATTTTCGTAATATCTCTGAGATATACGAAGTTCTTTCATTTTAATCAGTTACACTCCCAACATAAGTACCCTGTTGGTGATGCTAATCTATGACATGCTTCCCAGGGGACACACTGACATTAGGCTCAGCCACTACAGTAATGTTCTACCACCTTGCTGCTGCGTAGCCTCAGTGATCCTTAGCCCTGCCTCTTAACTGTTCTCCTCACTCCACCTCTAACCTTCTGGTTATTTTGAAGTAAATATACACCTAATTTTTTATTGAATTCTCAGTCATATGCTCTTGCAAGGATTTGAGCCACCTGGAGCGTAATTCTTACTTAAGCACTGACTCTCGTATTATCTGGCTACCAGGTGCCTGCTGCTGTCACTTTCAAAAGGTGACATGCTCTTTATTTTCTATTCTGATGGATGGTGGCCTAGAGTTTTGAACAATGGTTTCTTTAGAAAGGTGGTAATATCACAGTGATAGGGACAAACCCATGTTGGTATATGTCATAGCTAATCTGCTTGCTAATGCTGGGAGACCTTTGGCTATAGAGCATCATTCGATTATACAAAAGAAACTCGTAGGGGTCAGAATTACCTACTGAGGCAATGCTTTGTGGTTATTTACCATTTATTCTCATTCTCCATAGGCTATTTCACAGAGCTCATAAAAGGCAGGCCATGGTTTAATCTATATTCTAAAGTAATTGAAATATGCGATAGAAAGAAATTCCCTCAAAACAATTAATAGTAGTACCTTACCAAAACATTTTGTTTTGTGAGTCAAAATTGTGCTTCTTGCATATACTTTTACAATAACTCTAGACAGTTGATCAGATGGGCATGATTATTCCATTTGTATGGAGAGACATGAAAACTGAAGCTCATGCATGCTAAAGGTCCTGCCAAAGTTACCACTTATGAATGGTAACATTTTACACTGTGAGACACAAAGGTAGCACTCACTCCAGCTTCTCAGAAGGGATACTATGTTAGAAGAGGGGAGATGCTGTGAACAGGACTCAAGAAAGCAAATAGTTCTACTTTCCCGAATTCTCCCCTTTTTCTCCAGCTTGCTATCTTTAAACTATCAGGGATCCCACAGATGAATTCTGAGCATCACACAGCATACTTGAGAAGTACTCTGTAGTCCATGTCTGATCATCAGCATAGGTGATGGGAAATTAATTAGAAGAAAGGAATTGAACTCAATGGCTATAAATTTAAGATTTATTCATATTTTTATGATTATATTGCAGTGTCATTAGGGGCAATATTTTTGAAAGCCTCCCAATAGGTCATCTTAAAGGTCAGTGGTCCAAATGTCCAGCAGGCTTATAAGAAATATGGATAATATCCATAAATATGGTTATAAATTTTGGCATAAATTCTCAACATTATATGTTTGTGTCAGTCATGGAAAGTGGAAGGAAATAAAGCATGTATCATGTAGTAGGTGCTAAAGGCAAATCTAATCACTAATATTTTCAACCTTATGTAAGTTTCATGATGAATCTCTGATGTAGATAGAGTTTACAATGCTCATACAGTAGATCTCTCCCCTTAACATATATTCATTGAAATGCTACTAGGTGATAATCCTTGAAGATAAAAGTTTGAAGGAGGATCTGTGTCTCAACTCACTCATCCTCCATTGGAAGAGAGACATACACAAAGAGTGATGGAACAGTAATACAGTTCAGTCATAGACATAGACCAGAATATTGGATACGTGTGTGTTAATCAGCGAGTAGTAGTTAATCAAGCAATAAATGAATAGGAAAATTTTAGGGGAGAAATAAATTCCCACCAAATGGAAACCAGAATGGACATAGAGTCTGAAATAAAACTTTAAAAAGCAAGGAGCGGAGTACAATTAAGAGAGCAGAGAGAAAGAAGAGGCTAGGCTATTGAGTGGGCTAAGTCATTTTGAGAAGCTGGAGACTTTCCTGAGGATGGGGGGCGGGGGGTGGATTGACAAAGAAAAGGAACGCATTGAGATTAGCAGTTTAAATAGATCACTCCCATGGGGAACTGATTACAGGGATCCACATGTGACCTCCTCCCTGGGAGAGGGACGGCAGAGAAGGGGGGAAGGGAGACTCCGGAAAGAGCAAGATATGACAAAATAATGATGGACAAATTACAAAGGGCACATGAGGGAGGGGGGAGCGGGGAGGGAGGGGAAAAAAAAGAGGACCTGATGCAAAGGGCTTAAGTGGAGAGCAAATGCTTTGAGAATGATTGGGGCGGGAATGTATGGATGTGCTTTATACAATTGATGTATGTATATGTATGGACTATGATAAGAGTTGTATGAGCCCCTAATAAAACGTTTTTTTTTAAATAAATAAATAGATCACTCCCTGAAGTGGGGACAATATATTTGCAACAGCAAGACTTCAGAGAAGATCTCCCATTGGTAGAGCACTTTGCTTACACAGATCAGAGATGTTGAAGACTTGACCCTAAATAATGTAATTAAGGATGAAAACAAAGGGGAAATTTCAGAAATATTTGGAAGGAAAACATGATTAGCATAGACGAAGAAATAAACTATACAGAATGTAACATTATTCTCATCATGGCAATTATGGCCAGAATGTAACCAGGCTCAGAATTCAAACCCAGCATGAGGAATTAAGAATAAAGAATTCCTCTTAGAGAGACGGTGCATTTCTAAATCAGGGAAGGCAGTTTATATATCATGCCTAATCTATATGTGCATATTCATTATTATTCAATATTCATGAAAAGATTAAATGTTTTCCCTTCAACGTGTATGGTGTTGGTGTTAGATACTCGAGTTGCTTCCAACTCACAGTGCTCCTCCATCCAACAGAAGCAAGCACCCACCCAGTACGCCACCCTCAGTGGGCCCTGTGTTGGGCACTGTAGCAGCAAAGGTGCCAAGCCACCTCATCAAAGTAAGTTCTTCCCCTTTTCTCTGACCAACTTTCAGGAATAACATCCTTTTCCAGGGCCTGGTCTCTCCTCTTCACATGTCCAAAGTACATGAGATGACGTCTCGCCATTCCTGCTCTAAGGAGCATTCTCGTCGTACTTCCAAGAGAGATTTTTTTCTTCTTTTGCCAATCCACTTCCTCCTTTTTTCCATGATGTTTCCTCCTGCGCTAGTTGGGAGGATAGTTATTTTCTTTACATTGAGTTGGAATCCATGCAGAGGCTGGAGGCCCGATCTTCATCAGCTCGTCCTTCAAGTCTTCCTTGCACTCAGCCAGCAAGATGGCGTCATCTGAGTATCGAACCTTGTTAATAAGCCTTCCTTCGCTCTTGATGCTGCATTCTTCTTCATGTAACTCCGTTTTTCTGATGATTTGTTTGCTTAGCATACCAACTGAATAAGTATGGTGAGAGGATATAACTCGGATATGCCCATTCTTGATTATAAACCATATAGTAGCCCATTGTTCTCTCCACACACTGCCTCTTGATCTCTCTCAAGTTCACAAGAGCACAGTGAAATGGTCTAGAATCGACAATGAAATGGTCTAGAATCCCCGTTCTTCTCAAGGTTATCCATAGTTTGTCATGACCCACAAACCGAATACCTTTTCAGAACCGATAAATGACAAGTGCACATCCTTTGGGCATTCTCTGCTTTCAGCTAAGAACCCACTCGCATCACCAAAGATGTCCTCCGTTTCACATCCTCTTCTGAATCCAACCGGAACCTCTGTCGGCAACTTGTGAATGGGCTGCGGCAACCACTGCAGATGATCTTCGGCAAAATTGTACTTTCATGAGACACTAATGATAAAAAACTAAACTCACTTCCATGGAGTCAATTCTGACCCAGAAGGACAAGAGGACAGGGCAGACCTGCCTCGCAGAGTTTCCCATGCTGTCCCTATTTACAGCAATAGAAGAACCTGCCTTTCTCCTTGGGATCTGGCTGGAGTTTGACCTGCTAACTGTGCAGAGAGCAGCCAAACACAGAAATACTATGCCACGAGAGCGCTGGGATATTGATGATATTATTCTACAACGTGTGCATCCTATTGGGTCCTCCTTCTTCAGAATGGGGACAATATGGACAGCTTCCACACAGTAGGTCAAATAGCTATTTTCCAAATTTCCTGGCAATGATAATTGAGTGCTTCCAGTGCTTCATCAGCTTGTTAAAACATTGTAATTGGTACTTAATTCTGGAGACTTGATTTTGGTTAATGCTTGGATTTCTTCCTTTAGTACCATAAGTTCTTGCTCATCTGCTACCTCTTAACATGGTTGAATGTTGACTAGTTCTTTATGGTGCAGTGACTGTATTTCTTTATTATCATTTTATTAGGGGCTCATACAACTCTTATCACAATCCATACATACATCAACTGTGTAAAGCACATTTGTACATTCATTGCCCTCATCCTTCTCAAAACATTTGCTCCAACTCTTTGTATTCTTTCAACTCTCTTTTTATGATCCTGCATTGTGCAATATTTTGCCCACAGTCTTTCAATATCACAAAATGAAGCTTGAATTTTTTTCTTTAGCACTTTCTATTTAATCTATGTTGAGGGTGTTATTACTTTCTGGGTTTCTAAATCAAGTCCTTTGAACATTTCATTGTAATGTTTTTCTTGGTCTTCTTGGGCTGCCTTTTGCAATTTTCTGTTCAGTTTTTTTTTTTTTACTTCATCATGTCTCTGGTTTGCAGTACCTTTTCTAGGAGCAAGGTTCTGATTCTCTTCTGACCTCTACCTTTATATTTCCTTTCTTTCTGGTTTTGTAAATGTAACCATTTTCTTTCTTCATCTATGATGTTCTTGATATCATCCACTCGCTTATCAGGGCTTCTGTCATTAGTGTTCAGTGCATCAAATCTGTTCTTGAGCTATCCCATAATTCAGGTGGGATAGACTCAAGGTCTTAATTCAACGCTCAGGGACTTATCTTAATTTCCTTTAGCTTCAACCTGAGCTTACTGGTGAACAACTCATGGCATGTCCACAGTGAATTCCTGGCGTGATTTTAGCTACTGGTATTGAGCTTCGCCATCCTCCTTTCTCACAGATGCAGTCAGTTGGTTTTCTACGTATTCTGTCGAGAAGTCCACCTCTATAGTTAGCTATTGTGTTGTTGAAAAAAGCTGCTTGCTATAGGAAAGCCATTGCTCTTGCAAAATTCTCTCATGCAATGCAATCTCCAGTTGGCTTTCTTGTTTGTTTTTTGTCACCATGCCATATTTCCCAGCTACTGTTTTTTCCTGTTTGTTTCTAACTTTTGCATTACAACTGCCAATAATTATCACTGCATCTTGGGTGCATGTGTGACCAATTTCAGAGAGAAGACATTGATAATATTATGAAATGTTTTCATCATTAGCTTAATGGTTGGTACATAAATTTGAATAATAGCTGAATTGACTGGATTTCTTTGTATGTGTCTAGATAGCATCCAGTCACTGACAACATGATAGTTCAATGTGTATGCATGCATTTAAGATATCAAACATTGGAGGGGAGGAGCATACTATGAGGATTCATTAGATAGATAACAACAACAAAAAAAGTGATTTAGGGGTCAGCTCTTAAAGCAGATACAGAATTTCCAGGGAGTGAACTTGGAAATCATAACCATAGATTAACTAACACACACACACACACACACACACACACTATCCTGTAAAAGAAACCAATTCTATTCTGCTTTCCAATGGTTTATGAGGGAGTACCTGTATTTTCTTTTACTAAAAGTGAGCGCCCGTGGCTTTCTCATCTATATAAAAAATGGCCTTGATCAACTTAAACTCATTCAAGAACAATTTCGTACAGTATCTGGTTCCACAACGTAAATGGAGTAGGCCCCCCTCTCCCGTGGAAGGAGAGAGGAGTAAAGCCTTTTGCATCTGTCAAGGCTGATCCTCCCTACCTGTGTCATCCTCAGAAGATCAGCTCAAGCATGAATAGTGAAACTTGTATTGGGTCCAGTATCTTGTTGGGGGCAGGAAAGCATTATAAACCTATCCTGGGAGTGAATAGTATAACTTTTCAAGCAATGAGATCATTCTTTCCTAGAGGAGACTTTCTGTACTCAGAAAGAAAGGCCAGCATTAGGTGAAGGTCTAGCCTTCCAGATTTGCGCCGAATGTATGAGTTGTAAATCGGTTGTAAATGACACACCCCTTTGGACGCAGTTCTTTACCTGATGTGCAGGCACACACTGACGATGCCTATGGGTGTACAGCTATCAGGTCCACGATTTTAAGATGCTACATTTGGGACTCCCCTGCAGTCCGTGCCAAGATGGAAATGAGCAACTCATCACTGCAGCCATGTTCATTCGCTGAACCATACAAGACGCATTCTCAGTGTGGAGGCCCTTGTGCAGTAGCAAACACCAGAGCAGAAACTGATCTGCTCAAAAATCTCCAAGTCTCTAGTCCTCGAATCTGCCCCTTTGGTTGATTTTGGTCCCTTATGCATCATTTGAGGCTCTTAAGAGGGAACCACCCTATCATTAATAGTGTCTGCAGGTGCCAAAATAATTGATGAAAACAATAAAAGTGATTTCAGCCTATCTGTAACTCCAGCTGTGAAAACTAAATATATTAAGATGGATAAGTCATCTTTGCCAACTCTATTATATCTATTTATTTTAGCAATTTTTCAAAAGGACCCAGTAGGATATTTAACATGCAGCTACAGAACACAGCGACACAGCTCAGACAGGCCTCCATCCTGGTTTTCTAACTCTGATCCTGGCTGCTTCAAATGCATTCTCTAGTTCCCATTCCGCCTCCTGCCTTTTAAAGCTCCAATCTGCATAGTTGTTTGCAAATTAAAACAGAAGGCTAAATTAAAAGGGAGAGAAAGCAAGCTGGGCCTGACAGTAATGTAGTCCCTTTGAAATCACTGGTCTTTTCAATTAACAGCCTCTTTCTGAGACATTTATTGCCCATGGCTTGAACCGAGGTCATTAAAATACTCAGGAAAAGAGTTCTCAAAAAGCCTCCTTACATACTCACAACAAGATCTGATGTGCATGGATTCAGAGGGAGGCCATAAGACAGAAGGGCCCCAGGCTGTCATTTTTGCCTTTCCTTTTGTTTTATTACCTGGGTACATGCACCTGTTCAAAATTTACCTCTGGATATATTCCATCATCTTGGGAAGAAATCCAGACACTTTATTTAAAACATAGATTTAAAGGAAGTAAATCTATCAATGAAGTAAAACCCCTACACACAGCTTACATTTCAGCTAACCTCTATGTGATTTTGCACATCCACCTCTAAGACGCCCAGCATAACAAGCACGCTACGTGGCAAGATGGATCACGGCAGGTTTATTAACCTGCACTGAATTAGCTTCCTCACACTGGAATATTTCACAGCATTATTTTATTGGCACTCGCTGTCACCGAATAAACTACCAAGCGGTGACTGATGCACTAGAACTAGACAGCTTGACGGATCTAGATTACTTGTAAAAGAGAAGTATTTTGCCAAGCGCTGCAACAATAAAGCAATCCTGATGCTCATAAAAGTGGATAACGGATGGTGGAAAATCTCAGCTGAACCAGGGCTCGGGAGAATTACCTGGTGAGGATAACACTGACAACAAAGCCTTGATATTTCCAAATGCAGGAGCTTGCTTTTGTTTCATTTTGTTTGTGTAAATTTTTTTTACCAGAAGGCAATAACATTCCTAACAGACTGCATTTTATTGCTGTGGCCAAACACATCATGTGCTCATTATAGACTTGCATTTGGGAGAAAAAGAACTAGACGGTAATGTAGGACGCTGCTCAGACAGAGTAGGAAGCATTTGCTCACGGGGAATTCTTCTTGTCTGTTTTCCTTAAACATTCTGATTGGCCCTTTATTCATCTAGCCTTGGCCAATGAAAATGTGCCCAGAGGGACCACACATGGGGTACTGTGCATAATGCTGTTTTACCATATTTAAGAGTGGGCACAATTTATTTCGCCATATGACAGGGAAGCTTCAACCACTTGAGTCTAAACCAAAAAAAATTAAAGTAAGATCGACCAACCAAAGAGGCTACTTTTCATCACCTACAGGATGGGCCTCAAGGTGCAAAGAGGTAGACAATGTCAACCTCCCTGTGGTGTTTATCAGAGGTATCACTCTAAAACCAATCCTTTGGTTTCACACACCTGCTTCAAACTCATGCCTACAGGAGAAAGCTACGCCATTTAACCCTTTCACAGCCCATGAGACTATGTCATCCACCAACATTTTCTGCTGCTCAGCTTTCTTGGGAAACCGTTATCCCAGTTGTAGTATTTGCTGCCACCTCGTGGTTAATTTTGTCACTGCATGAATGAGGAAAAAATATACCGCCACCATCAATCTAACCACCAGAGTTTACTTGGAACATATGTGTCCCACAGAACTTCATCACTATATTTAATGTTTGCTAGAAATCCAGTATATCCTCTAATCTCCACAATCTAGTCTACTCTCTATGAGTCTCCTTCTTTAAAACACACCTCATCTTAGTGGCAATTCTTGTTTAAAGCTTAATTCTCCCAATGGGTGATTTGAGACCCTTTGATAGACTCCTATAAATATATCGAGTGTCTTGCACTGTATTACATATGGCAGGTGCTCCATAAATGTTTGCACTGACTTAGGTTAATTTTAATAATGATATCATGGCTGTCTTTCCTATTAAGAGATCTTTAAAGCAAGGACTTTGTTTTATTTACCATGCTATTCCTAACTCAATTGTCATGCAGATTGCTTGACATATAGAATATAGTCCTTACATTTTAATTGACCATAAAAGTAAGAAAATGATCAGGACTACAGAACAATGTCTAGTTTCAAATCCAGTGACCTTGTATAACAGAAAGATGGAATTTAGTTCCTACATTTTCTCCACTAAAAGTGATCATAAAATATAAATCCTATAAGGTTATTGTGAAGATCAAATGTAGAGACTTGAAAATGCCCTAGCTTCGTGTTTGACACATGGTGCATGTTCAGTAATACTGAGAACTAACATTCCTTCTTCCTGGTGTATCTGCTTTAATTAGAAGTGCTTCTACATGAAGCAAAGACACAATGTAAAGTCCATCAAACAAATGCTGGTTTGTGTTCCTCATATAACAAGTGGGATAGCAGTCAGTGAAGGTAGCTAAGACTCTTTCATAACACCACTGGCAGTTCTCTATGTCCATGTCTCTGAATGAGACCAGTCCTTCCCTAGTCTCCACATTATCATAGTCAAGTACGAAGAGGGTCCCGAAAATGCAGAGTACTACTGGAAACTCCCCCTCAACTATAACCCGTACTCTCTGCCTTGTGATCACCAAAGAATGCAATCATTTCACACTCTCTCACAATGTATGTTGCATGGCTTGAAGCCCAGTCCCAAGTCATGCCTCACTTTCCAGAGTCTACTCCCATATGAACATGAAACCCAGCTCTTCCTTACCCTCATCTCCACCCTTTTTTCCTCCATAATGATGTTTTAGTCATTTTATCATAGCGCATGCTCACACTCATGCACACACACACACACATCCACACATAACTATAAACTCACCTGCCTATAAGTTTGGGTTCTGGCTCCATATTTCTACTTATTACATGATCTACATTTAGATCCATTTGAATGCTGTTTCATGCTTTGGAACTATGCGGATTGTCGCAGATGCACCAAGCACAACGTTTGCTATCCTCTCCTTTGATTTCCCTTATGATCCATGCAAATTTGTTCTGGTTTTTCATATTTTTTGATTTCTTTTCAATTGAGAATTCTATCTGTTTTTACTTTATAATTGTCGTTAGTTTTTATTTGGTTGGTTTCTTTTTAAATGTTTTTCTGTATATTTGAAATCTGGGTAAAAAAATCAATAGAGACAGTGACTGTATTAATGATTCCTTGGGGATAAGGCAGGGGAGTTTGGGGGAGAACAGGAGTTAATAAAAGTGAATACAGAATAAAGAAATATTCTAAACCTGACTGTGGTAACTGTGGTAGTTACATAATCTAGGGCCATTTTGAAACTTATGAGTGAAGGGGTGAAGTTTGGCCTGTCAGTCAGGTCGCAGCATGATGACTTCATTAGGAGGCGCTAGGGCGATAAATATCTCATTGGAGGTGGGACACCCACTCCCGGAGAGACTCTCTACTGACAAGACACATGGATCTATGCTGGTGACAGTGAGAGCCCTGCACCTGGAGGACCCACATGGAGACCCATTCCAGGGCCGAGATGCATCAACCATCACTGGACCCATAAGACTAGCCACTGGCCTGTGATCTTCCTCCATTCAGTGTTATTGCGTGTGTTTCATGAGTCTGAAGAGGAATTTATAGACCGGAATTGGACATGTGGGCTAATATAAGACTTATATTGGACATGTGGGTTAATATAAGATCTGGACTGGGCTAGGATGTTCTCTCAATATTTAATTACTCTTGTATATAAAACTCTTTCTTATACACATATGACTATCTCTATGAATTTGTTTCTCTAGTCTATCTGGACTAACATAGTAATGATTGTACAACTTTTCTGGACTAATAAATTGTATAATATGTGAAGTATATGCCAATAAAAGTGCTTGGGGGGGAGGTGTCAGGAAAGACTCTGAAAGTCCCTATTAATTATGGAGTAGCTACTGCAAGTGCTAGGCATGATGAAGTAAAGAGCTGAACAGAAATGTTCAAAGGGCAGCTTAAGCAGACAAAGTAAGTTATTATTATGAGATATGCAAAGACATAGAGTTAGAAAACCAAAAAGGAAGAACACACTCAGCACAACTTAAACTGCAAGAAATCCTAAAAATAAATCAAATTTTAGGTTGTGATATCAAAATAGTGACTGATGAAATAATCCTCTAAAGAAGATGGAAAGAATACACAGAGTCACTATACTAAAAAGAATTGGTCGACATTCAGCCATTTCAAGAAGTAACAGATAAACAAGGACCAATGGGACTGAAGAATAAGCTCAAACTGCACAGAAGGGATTTGGCAAAAGTAGCCCTCCAGGAACTGAAGAAATATCAAGAATGGGTTTCAACAAATTGATGAAGCACTGAAAA
Source organism: Tenrec ecaudatus (assembly GCF_050624435.1). Taxonomy (NCBI): domain Eukaryota; kingdom Metazoa; phylum Chordata; class Mammalia; order Afrosoricida; family Tenrecidae; genus Tenrec; species Tenrec ecaudatus. The sequence continues at coordinate 190,590,922 of NC_134533.1, forward strand.
CACTCGCTGATCTGTCAAGACATTTGGAAGACAGCTACTTGACCAACTGACTGGAAGAGATCTGTATTTGTACCTATCCCAAAGATATATGACCCAGAAGAATGTGGAAATTGTAGAAAATGGAGAGAATTTAACTGCTTGGGGGAGTAGACGCCCAATCTTTCTCCGTCAGAGCTACTGGTGATTTTCAACTGCTGACCATGCGGATCTCAGCCAAACAAGTTGCCATTTGGGCCCCGTTGTCATTCACAAGCTCAATTTGGTCCAAGTAAGGCTTCTATTGATGTGTGCAGCTGTGGACGTTGAAGAACAGGAAGCAGGGTGATGAAGCAGGGAGGTGGCCCCAGCTGAGGGATGCAGAGGTAAGTGAATGCAAGGTCAACTCAATGAATCCACTGTCACTAGTGCCAGGATCACCAGGGGACAAAACGGGAAATCAAAAAACCAAATGTAGGATCCAGCTCCAGCAGAAAGCAAGGTCTGAAGAGAACTGACATCAGTTCAATCGCTGTTAAGACTACCAGCCACCCAGGAGGTATTATCAGGCTGTACCCTGATTGACAGTGGGCCTCCAGGTCTACCTGAGGCCAGCAGTGTCTAGCTGACAAAAATCCCTCACCATCACACTGGGCAATGATAGGCTTGTGGATCCATGCAGCTGAACTGCTATTTGCCAAAGGACTACAGTACGTGAAACAGGGGAAAGATGGCGCTGGCAGAACTGGATTTCCATTTGCAGAAAAAGTGAAACAGGACCCATATCTCACACCACATGCAAAAATGGACTCTGAGCAGATCCAAGACCTAAATGTAAAACCTAGAACCTTAAAGAACCCTTATGAGAAAATAGGGATCCCTAATACATGGCACAAATACATAACCCACTACACCACCAGGGCTGAGTACACCCATTCATATATATATTATGTGTGTGTATGTATTTACCTTTGGTGCAAATTTATCCATCCATGTGGTAAAACATACATGAGGCGAAGTTATGAATACCCCAACTCCAGGGGTGAAGTCACTGGACCCAGAAGCTCAGAGCATCCTCTTAGGGGATGCCAAGGTAAACTGGCAAAATACTGTTGACAGAGACAGTGTTTTCTATCTTCCTCTGGTAGCTGCAACTGTGATCTGAAATACTTGTAACTGGCCCTCCAATGTGCAAACCCCCCCATGGGTCCCTCCCCATCTAGAGGAAAGCAGGGTGAGGAAAATGGGAAAATATGTGGAAACGAATAGTCTGCATGACCCTGTGAGTACCCAGAACTGCATAGAGCCTGGCAACTAGTACCAACTGCTCCAAGAGGAACCATGTTAGAAGGTCGGCTATAGAGTGGTAAAAACAAACTGTGAACGAAAACTCAGTCACAAACGCGGCTGGCTTTACTGGCCAGGTAGAGCCTGGTGGAAACCGGAGACTGTGACCCTTAGTAGTCCTTCAGGTCTGGAACTGAACTCACCCTCCTGGTTTACAAAGGGAGCTGTAACTCTCGTGTGGCACACATGCCTCAGGAGAATAGTAACCATTGAGGGAGAAAAGTTGATAGCATTTACCCAAGGGCAAAGCCAGACTAGTTAGGAAAGGAAAGGGAATTTAAACATGAAACATAGGGAGGAGAGAGCATCAGTGTTTGTACAATGAGAAGATTTCAATGAATTATTTAAAGCAAAATATCTATGAGTTGTGGAATATAAAACTGATTATCTGATACCATTTTTGCCACAAATTTCTGGGCTTTTTCCCACTGCTTAGACTAAAATGAATGTATTAGGTGTAAAAGCACCATGAGGTTTTAGCCAAGTATTGCATAAAAATATCAGATAAGGTGCTTACCTTCCCAATACAGTTGCTGAAGACAAAACAGGTACATAAGCAAATGTGGTGAAGAAAGCTGATGGAGTCCTGATATCAAAAGATTTAGCATCTGAGGTTTTAAATGCTTGAAGATAAACAATTGGCCATCTAGCCGAGAAGCAACAAAGCCCACATGGATGAAACACACCAGCCTGTGTGATCACGAAATGTCAATAGGATCAGGTATCAGGCATCAAAAACCCAGAACAAAAAGTCATATCATTGTGAATGAGGGGGAGTGCCCAAAGCCTATAGACAACTGGACATCTGCTTAGAGAAGGGTCACAGAGAGGAGATGAACCAGTCAGGGTACAATATAGCACCAATGAAACATACAACTTTCCTTAAGTTCTCTAATGCCCCCTCCCCCACTTTCATGACCCCAAGTCTACCTTACAAATCTGGGTAGACCAGAGCATGTACACAGGTACAGATAAGAGCTGGAAACACCAGGAGAGATAAGCCCCTCAGAACCAAAATTGAGAATAACCATACCAGGAGGGGAAGGGGAAGGTAGGGGGAGCTAGGGGGACCAATCACAATGATCTATCTATATCCCTCTCCCAGGGTTGTAGACAATAGAAACTGGGTGAAGGGAGACATTGGTCAGTGCACGACAAGAAAATAAATTATCAAAGGTTCGTGAGAGAGGGAGGGTGAGAGAGGGAGGGGAAAAATGAGAAGCTCAGGGCTCAAGTAGAAAGAAAATGTTTTAAAAATGATGATGGCAACAAATGTACAAATGGGCTTGACACAATGGATGGATATATGGATTGTGATAAGAGCTGTGTGAACCCCCAATAAAATGATTTAAAATATATATCAGATAAGAAATCATAAATATAGTGTGATGGTTTGGAAGAAAATATAGGTACCCATTTTCATATTAACAACATAAAGTAAGAGCACTGATACTCCCAATCTGTAGGCAAAACAAACTCACTATTTAGGCTTGCTTTGTAAAGTATCCTAAATTTACACATGCACAGGATCTGTCTCACTTATTCAGACTGATTGTTTACCTTCTGTAATTCAACTCACTGCTATCAAGTGAATTCTGACTCATGAAGACTCTATAAGACAGAGTAAAACAGCCTCTGTGAGTTTAGGAGACTGTAAGTTTTATGGGAATACAAAGCCTCATATTTTTCCCTTGAAGCTATGGGTGGTTTTGAACTGCTGACCTTGAAGTTAGCAGCCCAACCTGTAATCACGATGCCACCAGATCTCCTTTTGTACCTTCTGTAGGTCATCTCTAACCAAAAGATATGATCTAAGGACAGTGAGATTACTATTTCAATGTCTCCTATGTCATAACATGGGTTTGATGCAATTTTCTTGTAAAGTATGATTATCACTGATGTAGAAGTATTATCATCTTCATTTTATAGAAAACTCAGTGTCCATTTAAAAAATTAGTTTTACTAAATGGAAGGGCCAAAATATGAATGACATTTTGTTTAATTCTAGCATGTTGGTTTGCAGCTATGGCTGGTCCGTTCCTCAAATAGCGGAATCACATTGCAGCGCATGTCATCAAAATTTGAGCATCGCTCTAGAATTGACCCATTTCCTCCCCCACTGCAGAACCCTGCTCATCCGAGATCGACAGCAGACCCGCGGGCTGCTCCACGATGACCGTCCCCAGGAGTCTTGGGTTCAAAGAGAACATGGAGAGCAGTCAAACTACAGAGGCTTTCTTTGACTAAAAAATAAAGTGGATGAATTTGAGATGTCATCCAGACTCCCAGAGTCGGACTGATCAATACTGAGTACCCTTGTCCACACAGCAACTCCTTCAAGAGCAAAGACCTTGTCAAGAAGGCTGAAAGCAAACTTTATCAAGGGACAGATCATTCCCCGTACAGAACTCTGGAGTCCATGTTATTTTTCCTTTTGGGGGGCTATTTGGAAATGACTTTTAAAAGTACTCATGGTAGCTGTGTTGCTAATCTCAGAAGATTAGTGGTTTATACTGGCAGATCCCTTCCCTTTACGTACTTAGTCTAAGCAGTGAGAGAGTAGCATGTCACAAGCCACCATCGCCCATTTCAGTTCATGACCCTTTCCATCAGTCCCCAATTCCAGGGACTTTCCAACAATTACCATCTCAGAAACTCTCAGGGGCAGAGCTACCCTGTCTTGCAGGGCCCCTATGTATCCGCATCAATCAGATGACAGTGAATTGTCTTTTAATTTGTTTGTTTTATGTGGAAAAAAAGAGGACAAAAGTCTTTCTCTGCGCATGGTCTAACTACAGGAAAGTCAGACCTGCTCTCCATATTCCCAAAACAGAAGGGTCATAAAAAGTAGAAAATACAGAAGAACGCTTTCATAATTTAAAAGTTTTACTACCGAAAAATATACTGTGCCAGAGTTCATTTGTGTCATTTCTCTGAATCTCCAAAGTAATATTATCAGCCATGTATTATTTTCATACTTTTATCCTTGAGGACGCAAAATTTCAGAAGCTGAAGAGGTGACACATAATGAATAAGGAAGTAAACTCATCAATAGCCACAGCATGTGTTTTTCCACTGGACCACACCACCTTTCAAGAATTTTTTTAGCTTTCCCATGACACATCAGCTCCTTTTAAAAAAAATTTATTTATTTTATTATGTTATTGGTGAAAGTTTACACAGCCAGGGAGTTTCCATATGAAAAATAACAACCAAATTATTCAGGGACATTATTTAACTTTTAAAAAATGCATCAATGTCCTCCTTGTATTCTGGTTGTTTCCTTCCTCATATTCTAGTTTCCCTGCTCCCTTTTCACCTCAATGTTGCTTTGAAGCACACATTGACATTTTTGTCTCAGACAGCCTTGCTGTTTACTTACTTGCGCACCAATTTTATAGGTGATATTTCTTTATTTTGTGTGCCATTCAGCTACTTCATTAAAAGGTGACCTCAGGAAATATTCACAGTTGAAGGTTTAAAGAGTGTGCCCTGATAGACTCAGAGTTCTTTGGTGTCATCTAGACCAGGTAATCTGAATTTATTTTTTTAATCATTTGAGATTTGTTCTACATTTTCATCCCCTCCAGAATGGTCAGTCATGGCGTGGTGTTGCTGCAAGGCAGACTCGAAAATACAATCTCTACCTGAATGGCTCTGAGGATGGTCAAGCGCTAAAATAGCACTAAAATGGAAGCAAGGTGAATGTTTAATAGACTAAAACCAAACCCACTGCCATTGAGTTGATTGAGTCAACTCATAGCAACTATAGACTTTCAGAGACTATAAACGTTCATGGGAGCAGACAACTTCATGTTTCTCTCTCCAAGCAGTGAGTAGGCTTGAACTATTGATCTTGCAGTTAGCAGCCTAAATGCTTTTTTGTCATTGACTTCTCTTTTTGATCAAGGTAGATTTTTCTAGGAATCCACACCAACATCAATCAACAACCAACCAACCAGCCTTAAAATTCACTCCGACTTATGATCACCCCATGGGCATTAAAGTGGACGAGGAACGTTCTATATCAATAGCTAATTCCTTGGAATTAGATTACCAGGTCTTTCTTCATACTTTAACCACCAACATTACGCTTAACCATTTGAATCACCTAAAGACAACATATGCACAATACAGTCTTCTTTTTAGGGTGGTTTATATATGTCATTCTTATAAAACTAAAGAATGCTTCATTGAAAATCTAAGTGACTTTGAGCCCTTTCTGTCATCAAAGTGCAGGCAGTCCGAAGTCAGAGAAGTTGCATGTTCACCATCTTTAGTTAATATTAACACTCGGTTTGTCTAGGGACCAAGGACAATGAGATAGCATCTCTTCCCAATCACAGATCTTAGTGACCTTCTGAATAAAGGCAACTTGACTGCTCTCTTTTCACTCATCTCCATAGGGTTGTTCTCCTGCAGAGGGTTACCGAATAGGAAAGAATATTAAATAGGTTTCTGTTCCCTAATGAGTGACTGGGGAGTTTCCAAAAGGGAGCCAAAGCAAGTTGGTCAGATTCATCATTCTTAGGGCTGGGCTTGTGTTCTCAAAATCACGTTTCGAACCCTTAAAGATCTCTCTTCACAAACTCATAATATAAACAAAATAATTAGAAGAATATAAGCATTCAGGGATAGCGAGGTCTGACTAAATACCTCATTCGACACAGTAATCTTCTTTCCTAAGAAATTTCAGTATGGAAGCCAAATGGAGTGCAGAGATTGCAGAAAGTTGAATTTGACAAATAGCAATTCTAAAATGCTAAGGATCCCTTTGGCGGTGCTGCCAAAGCTGTGTCCCTCAAGTCTATTATGCGGCTTATAAAAGTAACGAATGATCAGGTAACAGCACAGTGCACTGACTGAAGCTTGCGTCCTGAATTCCTCAGACAGTGCTCTGAGTTCTTGTATTGCTACTCCCAGGTCTTTTCAAAAAAAAAAAAAAAAGTGGCCAAACCAATTACCAAGGGCTTCCTACAGGTTAATAATTTCTTCTTTGAATGAATACTTGTCTGATACCTGCTACCATTGTTCTAGGGGAGAAAAGAGACTCCTTAAACAAGTCTTCAACAGGGCCCAGACAAGACAAAGATAGGTCATTCAATGAGGAGACCATCAGGACAAAATGGCATTGATTAGGACATGTAGAACAAAGCAACTGTACCCAAATCATCACAGACACCCCATCCATTCATCAAATTCCTTCCAGGGGGGTTTGCAGAAAGCAGACCATGGATGGGATAAATTCAGTATCACAGACTAGTAAAGTTACATGATTGGTTCAGGGCCCTCTGACCAATGAACTCAGAGTATGGCTCTTGTCTAAATGACCCAAGTACAATATTTCCCATCCAGGGCACACCCAGGTAAGTCCCTGAAGGCTAAGTTCTTCCTCCCAGGGCTGGCTAGGAAAATGGTAATAATCCACTTTCAAACTCACTCTGTTGAGGGCAAAGATTTTCATGTTGCTGGATAATGGTCAGAAATACCTTAATGCAAACTGAATCTGAGTAGAGATTGAAAAATAGATTTAAGGACTCCATGGTTAAACGGCAGCCTTTCTCAAACTTTGTTGTTGTTGTTGTTGTTAGGTCCTGTGGAGTGGGCTCAGACTCATAGCCACCTATTACAACATAGCAAAGCTCGGCCTGGTCCTGCACTATCTTCTCAGTTTTTACTGGATTGAAGTCTGCTGCTGCAGCCACTGTGTTGACCCATCCATCGTCTTTCCAGCCTTGCCCTTTTTTCTATTGACCGTATACTTGACCAAGCATGATACCCTTTTCTAGAGATAGAGCCCTGGTGGTATCATGGATATGCATTGAGCTGCTAACACTGAAAGGTCAACAGTGTGAAACAACCAGGCATTCCTAGGGAGAAAGGTGAGGCTTTCTACTCCCTTAAAAAAAGGTAGTTTTGGAGATCCACAGAGGAAGTACTCCCTGTTCTATAAGGTTGCTATGAGTTGGCATTGACTCAATAGCAGTGAGCTTGAGTTGGGTTTTTTTGTTTTGTTTTGTTTTGGGGGGAGATGGTTCAGTCTCTCTTCCTAACGTGTCCAAAGCATATCTCTAACACACAGTGAAAGGTGTGAAACAGAAGAATTAATCAGACTGTCTTATTTTTCTGGGTATCACAAGTTTTCTGCCTTTGACAAGGTCAACTGTCTATCACTCCTTTTCTAACAGATTCTGATTTTCACATGTTTCATGGATATGGCAGATACAGGATCACTATGAGCTGAATTTGACTCAACAAGGGCAAGGAGTTTTTTGGGTTCGGTTAGACGTGTTTTTTTTTTAATTCATAAAAAGTTATCTGAGGAAAGCTTTGTTGCTAATTAGTTCAACATCCATATCTGGAAAAAGTGACGCAGAAGCAATGCTTCTTTCAAGTGCCTTCCGTCCCTAGTATTTCAAAAGCCTTGGGGTTTCCTTCAAAGGGTGCCCAGTGGTTAGTGTTTCACTTCCGTAGTCCCATGTATGGCAGCGATCAAAAGGTCTCACACCATCACGATCTTGTGAGCATTGTTTCTGCCCTCTGTTGCATGTAATGAAAACCACGGCTGTGAGTCAGCAGATTCCATCGGTGTGCATGCTGACAGTTTTCCTCCTCTGGATGACTCTGCATCTTTTTGTCTTTGTTCAACTTAGTGCTTAATAAAAGGGTCTCAATAGAATAGAAAGGGCCTCAAAAAGTTAATGGAAAGAGGAAATGAAGAGATAACAGAAGTGATCTGTGAATTTTGGGAATCACCCTTTTATGTTTGAAAAGGAGGTCTTTCTTACCCCCTACCACTGTCTACATTTAACATGGTAGATTCTTGCATAAGAGTGTTTCTTGTGCATAAATGGGTTCACAAATCATAGGAGAAGTTATTCTTTCTTTCTAAAACACAATCCTGGTATTTTAACTGTTAGGTAGCTAGGGACCAGGGTATATACTGGGCATGCACCAATTCAGGCGCGAGCATGGGTGAGGGGATGTACACCTGGATTGGCCCAATCTAGGCCAGGTGGGCTTAATTCAATCAATGGGGGCGACCAGTACTGCCGACCACGCATGCCTCCCAGCCAGCGGAAAGCCCTAAGAAGCCAGAACCTGGATTCCTCCATGCTCTTTTTCCAGTGGCTCCTCCGCCTTCTGCTATGGTCTCTCTCGTGGGTCCCGGGCTGCCACATGTGACGGTGCAGTCCCGTGATCAGTCACTGTAAAACCTGAAACTTCTTCTCCTTTATATAAGAGCCCCACTGGGATCACAAAACAGGCTTTGGCATGAATTTCTTTCTCAGTCAAAGCCAAGGACCGAGGCATTTCCCACCTGAGAACCCGAACCCAACCACCCTCTCTGCCACCTAGCGTTGGTCGATGTGTACAAGAGCTAGGCAGTCCTGAGAGCAGCGGTCGGGCTGCTCACTGCAAGGTCAGCAGCCAGCCAGTCGCTGCTCCACTGGGGAAAGAGGACTTTCTATTCTCACGAAGAGTTTCAGTCTCAGGAACTTCCAGGGGGCAATTCTAACCTATCCTCTGCGGTCACTATGAATCAACAGCGACACCGTGCCAGTGAGTTTGGTCATTGGGTGCAAAGGCTAGAACTTGCCTTCATATTAATATCTGCTGCCAGTGAGATGTGAATGTGGCAACAATCCAAGGCTACAGCACAATAGCTATGACACCCAGAAGTCAGGTAAAAAAACGTGGATGGTGTCCCCAAGTTTAGAATTAGCACACAAGTTAGCAATCAGCACTAAATTTCCTTCATTCTTTTAGAGATTTTGCAAGATTGCACTTTTGTTTGATTGTTCTTTAAAAAAATAATAATAACCTTTCTACACGTGGCGTTATAACTGAACGTCATTAATTGCTGTGGAGTCCATTCCAAGCATGGTGACTTTTTATGGGACCTTACAGTGCCTTTAGGAGCCCTGGTGCTGTAGGGGTTACAGCTGGGCCGCAACACACGTGATTGTCGGTTCAAAACCACCAGCACCTCTGCAGGAGGAAGACTGGGCTTTCTACTACCATAGCCAGTTCCAGCCTCAGAAACCTACAGCTGTTGCTATGAATCAGCATTGACTCCATGCAGTGAGACAGGGTCCTCAAACTTTTTAAACAGGAGGCCTGTTGGAGGGCCGGACTATAGTTTAAAAGAAGCACTATGAACAAATTCCTATGCACACTGCACATATCTTATTTCAAAGTTAAAAACCAGGCAAAAACACCCAGTAGCCTGGATAAATATCCTCAGTGGGCCACATGTGGCCCATGGGCCATAGTTTGAGGACCCCTGGTACAGTGTCCTGTGGGGTCACTATGAGAGGACATTATATTGGTAGTGCTGTCAGGTGAGCATGGGACTGCTAGCCATAAGGTCGGCCATACAAGCCCACCAATCACTTCTCAGGGGAAAGATAAGAGCTATCATGTCACACAAGGATTTACAGCCTCAAAAAGCCCATATACAGTAGCTAGGAGTTGAAGGTTTCATGACAGAATTGTAAAAGACCAATGATTTCTTCATGACCAATCCTATTTTTTTCAAAAGCATAAATGGCAACTGTACTCATGGACCTTGCCGGATAGAATGCACAGGAGTCAAATAGATTATATCTGTGGGAAGAGGTGATGAAGAAGCTCAAACTTCAACAACAACAACAAAATCGCAGCCACAAAGTTGACTCACATGCAAAACAAATCTATAGGGCAGCATAGAATAGCCAATATGATTTCTGAGCCTGTAAATCTTTATGGAATCAAAAAACCCTATCTTTCTCCCATAGAGTGGCTGAAGGGTGTGCACATCTGACCTTGAAGCTAGAAGCCCAACATTCAAAGCACTATAATGCTGGGGTTGGCTTGGGAGAAGGTTAATGTCAACAGCTAAAATAGGCCACAAAGGTGATTATGGACCAGACTATCGGTGGCTCATTGATCAATTCAGATTGAAGCTGAAGAAAATTGGAAGCACACAGGAGTCAATATAGCAATAGGAAGCTTGAGTTTTGTGTAAATTTGGCTGAGCCAGGAGCCTCTGCGGGTTGGTAGTTGTGGTCCCATGAGTTATTAGACCATTTTTCAATCATTTGAAAAAGCGGCATATGATGAACAGTTGATGTAAATGAAGGAAGAAGTCTAAGCTTCCCTGAAGGCATCAGTGGGAAAAAATGTCTTGAGCAATTGAGTGAATATGACTGAAATATTTCAACAAGCTGCTGAAGCACTAGAAGCACGAATGCATCTATGCCAAGAAATTTGGAAGACAGATACCTGGCCAAATGACAAAGAGAGATTCATATTTGTGCCAACTGTAACAAGAGGTGACTGTATTCATCCAAGTAGACTAGAGAAACAAATCCAGAGACACTTGTATGTGTATAATATGTAACAGATTAATTATATATTAAGAAAAAATCCCAGCTCAGTCTAGATAAAGTCCATCACTCTGATATTAGCCCAGATGTCCAAAACCAGTCTTTAAATTCCTCTTCAGACTCATGCAACACATTCAGTGATGCTGAATGCAGGAAGATCACAGGCCAGTGAGTGGAAAGTCTTGTGGATCCAGTGGTGGTTGAAGCATCTCAGCACTGGTGTGGGTCTCCACATGACTCCTACAGCTCAGGGCTCTGGCTCCATCAGCATAGCCCCATGTGGCTTGTCAACAGGAATGTCCAGCAGAGAGAGCAAATCCTGCCTCCTCCAGGGAGGAAGACAGGAGTTCCCAGAATCCTCAGGAGAAGGCCATGCCCACACAGCAGCCTCATTGGCTATGACCTGATTGACAGGCTAGACTGCACTCCTTCACTCACATTGACACTAGATTATGTAACTGCCATAGTGACCCAATGGCAAGTGGAAATTATCAAACAATATCATTAATATCTTAAGCAAGCAAATTTTATCGATGAGCATTTAATAATGGTTACAGCAGTATATTGACAGATAGCTGCCAGAAATCCAAGATGGATTCAAAACTGACCATGACATGGGGGTAATCATTACTGAGCTCAGAAAAATCTTCACTGAAAGCCAAGCGAGATGTCCCCTTATGATTTATTGATTATGCAGAAGCATTCTACTGTGTGGGTGATAAGAAAGCAGATAACATTGATAAGAGGGCATATTCCAGAACATATTCATTGTGTCCATGTGGAACCCGCACATGAAGTAAGAGGCAGTCCTTCTAATGGAACCCAGGAATATTGCAGATTTAAAATCAGGAAGGTGCATGTCAGGGTTGTATGCTATGTGAATATGGAGAAAGAAGAATGTGGCCTGAGGCTTGGAGGGAAGCTTGGTAAAGTCCTGTTATCTGTGGATGATGCAAACATTTGTTGAAAAATAAGAAGGACTTGAAGCACTTGCTGATGAAGGTCAAGACTTGCAGCCTTCAGGAGGAATTACAACTCAACAGGAAAAACTACCCTCACAACTAAACCAATCGGTAACATTAGGATAAATGAGAACATATTAAAGTTGTTAGGATTTAATTTTTCTTGGATTCACAGTCAATGCTCACGGAAGTAGCAGTCAAGATAACATATGACATTTTGGAGGGGGCGCATTTTTTACACGAGACCTCTATAAAGGACTAATGTGTGTCTGGCCCAAGCAGTGGTATTTTCAGTACTACCATATGCATGTGAGACTTTGACAGTGAATAAGAAAAACTTCAGAAGAATTGGTTCATTTGGATCATGGTGATATCAAAGAATGTTGAAATAACCATAGACTGCCAGAAGAACAAACAAATCTATCTTGGAAGAAGCATAGCCAAAATGTTCCTTAGTGGTAAAGATGGCAAGACCTCCTTTGAACATGTAACCGCTAGAAAGCAGTCCCTGTCAGAGGATATCACAGTTGGGAGAGCAGAGGGTCGGGGGTGGGGTGGGGTGGGGGAAGAGGAAGAACCGCAGCAAGATGGATTTACAAGGTGACTGGAGCAGTGGACTCTGTGTCGGTGAGATAAATTTTTGCCAACTTGAAGCTGTATAAAAGTGTAGGGCTAGAAACCAACTTCTCAATCAGGTCACAGCCTGAAGCCTCCTTGAGAGTGTGGCTTTCTTGGAAAGAGGATGCTAGGAATCTCTCTTGCTATTTTTCCCTTCCCCTTCCTTCTTGCTGGGACTCTGCCAATGACCTTGAAAGCTGTGCTGTGCCTTATGTCCGCTGAGCTTGAATCCATGACTCTGAACCCATGGGCCTGTGGTCTTCCCGCCTCCTACATCACTGCATGTGGCTTTGTGAGTCTGAAGAGGGACTTGTGGACTAGGATAAGATTTATGGACTTGGATTGGACTGGGCTGGGATGATTGCGTGATATATAATTACTTCTTGATATAAAACTCTTATACAGGCAGATATGAGTGTTAATGGATTTATTTTCTAGACAATCCAGCCTAACATAGGTTCAAAGGGAATATAATTAGGAAAATTAGCCAGGAATAAGAACTACTTAGCTATACTTTGACAAGGTCACTATGAATCAGAACTGGCTCAAGAGCACCTAACAAGAACGACAATAATCTGAGTTGGAATCAACTCAATGACAGTGGATTTTTTAAAAGGCCATTGAACTGAGGCAAATCCTCACTTACCATATTTTTTTGTAGTCATGAGTCACAGAACTAAGAGGCCACAGCACCTGAATTACAGATGAACTGTAATGAGACTTCACTTTGTCAATTTCTGAGACTTGAGAATTATGAAGTTCCATTTGTGCACCCATTTCACTTCTCTATAGGCAGGTGTTCAAGCTTGCCCACACATCAACAAAATAGGGACTTTTCAGAGACTGAGAATGTTTACAGCATACCTGTTGATTTCAGCTACAAATCTTCATCCTCCCACTCTCAATGATTGTTCATGGTGACAGTCATTTCCTCGTACAAAAAAATCCCTGCACATTCTCTCTTCTAGAAAAAACAACCTGGCAAATTTATCTTTTATCTTTCAGAGGAAAAGAAAGTATTTTCTATTAATATTGATAACCTCTTCCCCCCCAAAAATACCACTTTCCAGTTTTCTTTATTTTACAACAAATAGGATAGGGCTGTCGATTTCTTGTGGAAGTAAACACACACACACAATTGGGTGATAGTTGTCTAATCGTTGTTTTTGCAGAACCGTTAAATAAATACATAGCACAGTGTACTTGTTCATCATTGGTAACAATTTTCAGGAGATAAAACATAATAGCAATGATGATATATGCTATCCACAAATTATTTTTGAGCATTCATTTATTCAACAATTATTTTTATGAATATACAAAGAGCCTACTAGACTGCATAAACATTGCTAGGTGCTAGAGTTGTAGCATCATAGAAGATTTGATCCTTGTCCTTTTGTACTTGTTAACTGCAGAAGAATATACATATATATGTATATATATATATATATATATATATATATATATATATATATATATAAATAACCCATGATCGTAATTGTAATATGTGCTAAAAAAGCCAAAGTGCAAAGAAGTGAAAGAACTAAGAAGAACCCTAACTAGCATTTGGGTTAACATATAGGCAATTTTGAAAAAGTTATATTTAATCTATAATTGGAATTACAATTGTGTGTGTGTGTGTGTGTGTGCATGCGCATGTGTAGGGGTGGTTGTGATTTGGGCTGCTAACTGAAAGAAAAGCAGTTCAAAGCCACCAGCAGCTTCTCGGTTCTACCCTATCCTGCAGGGTGACCATGAGGCAGCATCGACTCGAGAGAAGGGGATTGTGTGGAGTTCTGTTTGAGTGGTGTAGTGGGTTGCCTATTGTGCTACTAACCTCAAGGTCAGCCATTGAAACCAACCAGCCAGTACTTGGGAAACAATTAAGCTTTCTGCCTCCATGAAGATCTATAGCCTCAGAACCCAAAGTGGACAGTTCTATATTGTCCTGTAGGGTCACTGAGTGGGACTCTATTTAAAGGTAATAGGTTTGTTTTTATTTGTTGGGGATTAGAAGAAGAGCAAATTAAGAATGCCAAATTATAGATGTGTATGCAATCTCATACCTTTAAAATCAAAGATATGAAGCTTGCTATGGGTGGAGCCTATTAAAACAGAATCAAAATCATAGAGTATGAGTTTGCAGGGGTAAGCGGGAATTAAATTATGCAGTACTTTGAAGCTACTCCAATTATCCACTGTTATAAAATAAAGCACCACAAAATAAGTAACCTAAAGCAATAAGCAGTTTATTTGTTCCGCCATTGAGGCCAGGCTCGTGTGAGTAGAATTTATCTGTTCTCACCTGGCAGTCATCCACGCGGCTGTAGTCATCTGCAGAGAGTTGTAGCTAAAATATTTCCAACCTTGGACATTCTCTGAGGGTGTTCAATGCTTCTTATAAGTTTCTATAAGTAAGAATCAATGTGGTGGCAATGGTTATTTACATTGTAGATGTGTCCTTATAAGATGCAAATGGTAAACAAATAAGGCCAGAAGACCGAATAAGAATTTGAATTATGGAGCTGCCGAACCATAATGAAAGTACCATAGACTTCCAAAGGTACAAACCAATCTCTTTTGGAAGAAGTATAACCATAAGGCTCCTTTGTGGCAAGAATAGAGTGAGAGAGACATCGCATGTATTGTGGACATGTTACCAGGAGAGACCGGTCCCTGGAAAAGGACATCATCCTCGATAAAGTAGAAGGGCAGGGAAAAACAGGAAGATCTTCAACAAGATAGATAAAACGGGCTCAAACATCTAAACAATTGTGAGGATGGTGCGGGTCAGCGGTAGTTCGTTTTGTAGAACATGGTCACTCTGTGTCACGACCAGCCGGATGGCTAACAATGGCAACAACAGCATGCAGAAGAACTGCTTGGCAATCTACTTCTAAAAACTAACCACTAAAACGCCTGTAGAACACAGTTCTAATTTGGGCCATATGAATGGCCAAATACTGGCATGGGTTTGAAGGCTTATCAGTTTTAAATTGTAGACATCCGGAAAGAATGTCAACTGTTCATCTATAGACGTGCAAATGAATTCTGTCTGATGGAGGATCAACCTCCCTACATAGTTGCCAAACCTCATGCACGGTAAGTTCAGTTTCACCTCTCTTGGCGTACTCATCTCAATATTTCTAATGCATAGTATTTGAGTTCTTTGTGTTCTTTGAACTGACTGTAACAGTTTGGGTTAAATAAACTCTTTAATCACATGCTTGGTGTAATAGCTGCATCACATTTGTGCTTTTATCCTTTTATTAAAATTATCTTTTACTTAAAAATCATCAAATCAGGTAAAAAAATCCATATCATCAAAATTACTTTGGATAATCTGTCAAACTATCCTTTAAATGGACTCCTTTTGAAATTCTGTCCCTTCAGGACTATCCGTGGAACTTGAAGGTTTTCGTGTTCTCCTGCTAGGAGCAGCCCAGATCACAACTGGCTGCCATCAGCTCTGCTTCTCCTAATGCAGAAGCCCTTCATGGGACGTTATGTATATAAAGATAGTTTCTGCTTTACTAGTTGTTGGCTTACAATTGTACTATGGGTTTTTTTTTCCTTTTTTGTTTTCAAGAATTGGTTCACCTTAAAAAAATGGTAATATTGTTTACTTTAGAGATTGAGAATTCCCTTAAAAAACAGACATCTATTCCAATTTTTTTTATTATTGTATTTGATTCAGTGTTGAATCTGAGGAGACAGGGAAAGAAGAAAAAAAAGAATGTCATGTCAGGAGTCATCACCTGTATTATTTGTCAGTTGCTTACAGCCACATTCATTATAATTCTGTATTTTTAAATAAATAAACAAACAGTTCTGTTTTCTTTTTGGAAGCACAATTTGAAGTGGGAACAAAGTTCTTATGCTCTGGCTTCTTGATGAACAAAATGACAGTCAGCGTGGGATTGCTTCTCAGATGGTTGGAGCAGAGGAAAGGAGCGACAGTAGGGGAGAGACAGGACGCTTCAAGTGCCGCTACATGGAAATTAGAAACCGAAAATCCTTTGGGGAGCATCAACTACAAGGACACTATATTAAAAAATCTATCTGAACCACATGGTGTGGAAAGCTAATGCTGTCAGTGTTGATTTTGCAGAGAAAGTAGTTGGCGTCCACCAGTCAGCGGCAGTGACTTCCCGGGGAAAAAAATCTACTTGCAAAAGACCTGTCAGAACAAGCTCCCAGTAGGTACCTTGGCTTAATGGACCCGAGACTTAGACATTCATTGTGAAGCCACTGTGATGTTTGCTCCGGCTCATCATTTTACCAACTTATTCTCATACGATAGACTGACCTCTGTGTAATCGCTCACGTTCAGTTGAAATCTCTTCCAAAATATACTTCGAAAATTGTCAAATGAAGCATTCTCGGGTTATCTACCAATTTCACAATAACAATGTAGAGATAAGGTCACCTCGCATCTCAACCTAAGAAATGGAGTTTGGCAAGGGTATAGACCGAGAAACCCTGAGTAATTATGCGGGTTTATTATTGAAATTCTCTGGCTGGTTTATTTCCCCCTTTGTGCTATTTCGGGGACTTTTTCATTGCATTATTCAAATGCTGAATCGTGGCAATAAACAGGTGACATCATCCTGGAGCTGAGCTTGTTCAATTTCAGGCACATCAAAGGGTTGCTACCAGTTTTTGAAAAGCAGATCTGAATTGCTAACCAGCCCCAGAGTCTCAAATGGAATTTGGATTAATTTTTTTCATTAGCAAGATAAAGCCCAGGTAGTCTCCCTATGTGCACTTTGCATAGTTCAAACTAAGGCAATGCTTTCTCTGCTTTAGATAAGAAATAGTACCAACTGATAAAACCTGCAAGTTTCAGATGATATGAATGGATTTATATTATAAATATAGTGAAAATACATATTGTACAGCACACTTGAAAATAGCAAAGTAAAAGCAAATGTAGCAAATTTTAGCTATTATCTTAAAATAACCACCGTATACACATACATGCTATTTCCCTCATACAAAGTAGCAAAAAAATTATTTTTTCAAATGACTGAAGACCTCTGGTTAAATGTTGCAGATGAAATAATATGCTTATTATTACTTCTGCCTCAAAACATTAAAAAATTTAAGTCTGGGTAGGGTGGGTGACAAACCTTAAATTAAAAAGAATTGGGGCATAGACAACAGCAATCTAGATGAGATAAGCAACCTATAGAAAATGAAAACCCATAGATGAGAATATCAGATTTAATCATGTGTATCTCAAAAGTTGCTGACTATTAAAATACTCTTTTTGATATCAAAGTAGACTGTGCTCTAAATGGATTATAACCTAGTGAATAGAGGAAACTCCATGGGCAAGGAATGTTAGACACCCTTACAATCCCCTTAATAACTTAACACTTAACGGTCAGACACTTGGCCTTTTACATTAGACGCACATGGCTTTGAGTCTGTTTCTGGATATTTAAAGACAACTCCTTGGGTGAGTTGCTCCGATTTCATGGATGAAATTGAGAACAATCTTGTAGGATGATTGTGAAGATTACATTATTTAATGTTTGTAAACACTTGATTTCTTTCTGGCCCACTATCCAAGTTTGAAAAAAACTTGCTAGCTCAGTTACCTTACAACTAGAAAAATGGGGCGCTACCTTTGTCGCTCTGGGCCTTGGATGTTGCAGGCATGTTGTGTTGTTGGGTGCTGTTGAGTCTATTTCAGCTCACTGTAAACACCATGTAACAGAGTAGACCACCCATAACATTTCCAAGGATGTAATCTGTATGGAAGCTGATCTCCTGATCACTCATCCCACAGCATTGTGCTTAACCATTGTGCATACAGGGCTCCTGATCACAGGGAGAAAGAGGTACTGAGGTGGATCAATCAATTAGGTCAATAGAATGTCTTTAGCCTTAACTAAAAGTAAAACTTAGGATATGCAGTATAGAATGCATATTATTAATATCAATACAAATCCTCTGAAAGGCTGAATCCCTGAAACTTGATGAATCCGATGAGTTTAGATGGTGTTGAAATTATTTAGATCACATGTCCACTGGAGTTTCAATAAAAAAATCCAACCGTAAAATGGGAGTTAATTAAAAAGTAGTCTTCATGAGAATTATTAAAAGAAAGTAATGAACTTTAAAAAGCGCACATACACCTTTTCTACCTATCATAAAGAAGTCTATATGTATGCAGACAGTAAAGGATAAAGGAAGGCAGTGATCAAAGACAAAAGGCACAAGGGCCTCACATATTAAAATGAAGCAAATAAAAACTGGATTATTTTCCTGTCTATTTCCAGAATAAATTTTGAGAAATTTTAACTTGTCGAAAATAGAGACCATTCATGACCATCAAGAAGCATTTGTAGCTGGACTGATGGCAGAATTTGAATGTCAGTGCATGCAGACACAAGACATTAAGGCATGATGATGTGATGGGCCCTTATTTTCTTCTCCACCAAAACTTTAAACCAAATGTAGTGGCAACCATTATCTCAAGGTCCCAAGCAGTCAGAGAGTGCTACTATTTTTATTACGGCACCTTCCCACTAAAGTTCCCTAAAGAGAGTCACATATTGAAAGTCTCTTTTTTCTGAGGGATAGAAAGCAGGAAGCATCTTCCCTAAGAAATCTGTTCTACAGATGCATATTAATGAGAAATATGACCACTGGACAATTCTTCCAGGACCTGCTTCAAAACATCCATGGAAGATAGCCATTCCGGAATGGGAAAAGTCACGTGACAATGGCAGTTCTTTATCTCCCCGTTCTCTGCCATGTCCCAAATCAGCTTGAGCATTTCTAAAATGCATTTCTTTATTAAAGTTCCTCTCTACTATGTGGGCTTAATATGTTCTACCATGTGATCCCTATAGGTTGTTCAAGACAAATTATTATTGAAGAAGAAAATTCAAGTTTAATAAAGTATTAAATTTCACCATACATCTTAGGAGGAAAAAGACCTCACTAGCCCATGCATCCTAAAATGCTACTTCAATTGTATTGACTATAAATTTTCATCAGCGTTTTTTTTGCTTCTGAGGTATCAATCATCTATGCAAAAATAATGCTTATTTCTTTTTACCCAAACTACATTGTTTCATTTTAGTTCCACAATTGTACCTTATTAATTTCACAGAGAAAAAAATGTTATCAGTTTACTTGGTTGTTTCTTATCTTTTCCACTAGGGTATTAGGAAGGTGGGACCACGCCACATTGGTATACACTTATAGACAATCAATACTCGATGGATATTTGTACATAGAATGAATGATGAAAATAACCCAAGATATAGAAGCTTAATAATACTTTTTCCCTTTGCATTTTTTAGAGTTTGAGTGGTGCTTGCATTAGCAAAACAGAACTCTGTGATCATAGAGTCAGGTTCCACTTTCTTTACTTCCTATTAATAAGAAACCGTGCTAAACCTCAAAATAAGCAATGATCAACAATTATATGTGACTACAGTCTGTACAGCAACCGCTTTGAGGACGGAGAAGGGGACTGTGAGAGATGTCAAGAATAAACCCTTGTTCTCTGACACAAATAACATGGAAAACCAAGCCCTACCTTTCTGCCACGTCCATTCCGACAGAACGGCTGCTCTGTGCTAGAAAGGCCCACCTCCCTGACCCTAGGCACCAGAATCTAGGTCAGACCTCACAAGTTACAGAACACAGGCATCCAGACGGCCTCATCTGCCCAAGACTCAGACACCAGGTCCAAGCTTGGGCATCTACATTACTCCCTTCCTTCTGACCTGCAGAATACAATTTTGTTTTCTCTCTACACTCTCATGATACCAAGTCATAAACTTGGAGGCTCACAAGTCTCTCGTTTCTGACCAGCAACATCTCATTACTGTCTCAAGTTTTATAATACAGAACTCATGAAAAGTATTTGACTTATAATTATAATGGTATTTTAGCACAGTGTATACAGATTAGCACAGCGTATACAGATTAAGAGATCCAGAGGCTATGTCTGAGAGCATCCCAACTAGGAGCATCTGTGTCCCAAAGGACATGCTACCTTTCCGTATGTAAAGATGTCTCTCACCAACTAGGAAGCCCCCAGAGTTTCTGTGTACTGTATAGCCTTCATTAGAACCTCATTAAGGGTCAGAATTGGTTGAATCCATCCACCTCCCTGGGCTTTTCTGTACAGGCCAACCTATACCTGAGACATCTCTGTAACATCACCCCTCAGGTGAGGTCTGGGAGCCTCATTAAACACATTTCAACCCACTGAGGGAAATTGAAGGTTTTCGAGGTTATCTCTTAGAAACCAAGGACAAATACCACATTCTTAGGCTAAAATTCATGTAAACCATGTATAGGCATTACATTTGTCCTAAGTGAAATAGCATCTTAATAATGTATCATCCTAAAAAGACATATCGAAATCTAAATGGAAATGAAAAACTAGATCATGTGTATGAATGCCATCACTCCTTTTCTCCCCTTCTGGCTCACAAACTATTTCAATTTCAGTAGGAGTTTAATAGATAAATAATAAATTAGGGATCCCTGTGGCGGGTTCTTGAAGAAGGCCAATAAAACACTTCACAATCAACTAATCCTTAGCCTTATTGTTTGCTTCTTCAAGCATTCAAATCAACTGAGCTTTTGAAGCAGCACGGAGAGAGTATTTTAAAAGATTGATTTTTTATCATTCCAAAGGAAAAGAAGTTTGAATATACATGACGCTGCTGCTTTGCCTAAATAGGTCTAAACTGCCATGCAGAGGCGAGGGAGTGGGGTACATTTTAAAGGAAGAGTGTGACAAGTTATAGAAAAGACTAGTTGGTAAACAAAGAAAAGGCAGTAAAATACATATTAATAAAAATTACTCTACATGGGAATATATAAATATTTAAAAGAAAAGGAACTTAATAGATTCAATGGTCTCTATTTGGTTTTCAAAAAACTGTTTTCAGGGTATGGAGAGATAGAGCTAAATGGGAACCGATACATAAAGTGGGAAAGTTTATCAAAATGTGACGGACCTGTTAAAAAAAAACTACAGTTACTCAAACATTGAGATGATTTTATATATATTTAAATGCAATTCAAATACATAGGCATGCATCCCCCCAGCTCATGTGTTGTAAAAGGTAATTGTTCCCATTTGTTTTGCCTTGTTATGTGGGTATATCAAAAAGTAAAAATACCTTTGTATGTATACTTAAAATTTTTTCTGAGGTATGAGTTTACCCTCTTGACCTGTATTGGCCTTCCGATTTCCATGACGTACACTCTTTAGTAGCTCCATTTCCTGTTTTAATGGTTTTTGCTCATCTGTAGGGGAAACACTGAAATGGCAGACCAGTCCAAACACAGCATTCCAAAAGCATATTAACCACAATAGCAGTCTGCTTTCATTCATGGAATGTGTTCGCTCTATAAAACTCTGACATTTGTTTCTCCAGGCCAAGATTGTATCAGCCTACGGAAAATGGAAAGAAAATAGGCTGATCGGGTAACCCTCTAGAGGCTGAGACAGGGGTTTCCAACACACTGCCACTGCTATGGATTGGAATTGCTAACACTGTCTTCCTACCAAGCAGGGCGTTTCAACAACCAAGCGGAGTTTTTCAAATCTCCGATGTAAGACAAAACAAAAAACAGTCCTGTAAGAGTGAAGCAGAAAATGATACATTTTCATGGAGAAAGAGCCAGTTTTCTAGTTTAGCAATATTGTTCACATATCCATGAATCATAGGGTAATATTTTAGTATCAATTCTATTGGGGGGATTTAATTAGACTATACATATTCCTATTAAAATCTAGCCTTATTGGTACTTAATTTTAAGACACTATATGTCATGATTTCCATTTTAAGTAGAAGAAGAAATAAAGGTCCTAAAGATCCCCTGTTGGACATATATCTAATTGATGGTCTCATCATCAAATATGCTTGGAATAATATAATCCAGAAAATACTATGACTTACTCTCTTAATTTTGAGACAATGGTATATAATAATTTACCTTAATATTTTCATTATTTTGTAAATAAATTAACTACATTAATATTTTATCAGTACAGTCTTTCTTTCTTTGGGCTAAATAACTTTTTTAAAAACCATGTGTTTAATATTTTTCTTTTAAGAAGCTTTTTTAAAATTCATTTTCTTATTCATTGCTCAGTACTAGAATACATCACAATCTATCTTTTGGCTAGTCTGGGGTTTTTAACTAGCAGTATACATTTAACAAATTTCTTAATAAAAGCAAAACTTATCAGGCAGAGCAATTCCCCAACACACACACACACACACAAAACGCATTGCCATCAAGTAAATTCCAATCCATAGTGATGCTAGAAGACTGAATAGAACTTCCCAAAACATTTATAAAGCTGTAAAATGTTAAAGAAGGCGACCACCATGTCATTACAAAGAATACAGTTCAGTTGGTGGATTTGAAACATTGACCTTTCAGTTGGCAGCCAAGTGCTTAAAAACTGTGCCATCAAGATTCCTCCTTAGAGATTAGGACTGTCTTTTGTATTATGAGCATAATGGTTATTATTAACTCCAATGTATACGAACCCATACAAACAGATACAACCATGCATCCTCAGAGAACTGCTAGAAATTCAACTGATTTTGTAAGATGACTTGGGATAAGGAATGTCTTTGCTGACTTCAGATGGAGCTTGGCTAAACAAAAAAAGAAGAGAAAATTCTAGAAAAATGCTTGTTTGTATTTTCTTGACTATAAAACATATTTGACTGGTGGATCATAATAAACTAAGGGCAGCACCGAAAAGAATGGGAATTCCAGAACACTTCACTCTGTGTTGATATGGAACCTATACAGAGATTAAAAAGCTCATCCCAAAAGAACAAGGGAATACTGCATAATTTAAAATCAGGAACTAGGAAACCTGTGTCAAACAGTTGCATCCTTTCACCATGCTTATTCCTTCTGGATGCTGAGTAACTAATCCAAGAAGAATATGGCCTTATGATGTGAAGAAATTTTGTTAACAACCTTTAGTATGCAGGTGACACAAGCTTGCTTGCTAGAAGTGAGGACTTCAAGGCCTTACTAATGGAGATGAATAACTGCAGCCTTCAGTATGGATCACAATATACTGTATTAGAAAAAACAAAATTCTTACAATTGATTCAATATGTAACACCATAAAATTTGAAGAAAAGATGGAAATTGAAAAAAATCTCATTTTACTTGAATTCACAAATAGTCATGGAAGCAGAAATAAGAATCAACCAATTTCTCACTATAAGGACAAAGGTGCACTTGGCCATATTTTCAATCTCTTCACGTACATGTGAAAGATGGCCAATGAATTAGAAATATTGGAGGGAAATTATGCATTTGAATTACAGTGTTGGTGAAGAATATTGAAGATACAGTGGATTCAAGACAAACAAATATCTCTCTGATGAAGTATAATCAGAATCTTCCTTCCTAGAATGTTCCTTTGAAGTAAAGATTGGTGTGTTTCATCTCATGTCCTTTGGACATGTTCTCAGGAGAGGTCAGTCCCTAGAAAAGGATGCCAGGCTTTGTAGAGAGTATGAGAAAAAGGGAAAGCCCTTCAACTAAATGTATTGCAACTAAAGGCTAAAAAATAATAATTGTGTGGGAGGGGCAGGGCCATTTTTTGTGTGCATAGGGTTGCTATGAGTAGGAACTAACTCAAAAGCCCTAAAAACAACCACAACGTGCCACCAACTAAAAGAGACATGTGCATTAGTTGATATTCATTTTAGGGGACTCTGGTTGCATAGTGATTATGTTTGGGGCAGCATTTCTAAAGGTCAGCAGTTCAAAACCACTCAAGAGAAAAGACTGGGCTTTCTACTACCATAGAGTTAAAGTATTGGAAACTCACAGGGGCAGTTCCACCCTTCCCTGCAGAGTCTCAGTGAGTCAGCATCAACTGTATTATGGCACTGAATTATGCTTATTTTCAATTTATCCTTAAATTTAAGGGGAGTGGAGATTTGAGAATTTGAATAATGGCCCCTATCATAAACTGTTAAGAAAGCAGACTTTTTAAAAGGCAAATATGCTACATAAGACAAAGCTGGAGAGCAAGGATGTCACTGTAAGAACTAAGGTGTACTCTACCCAATCCTTGGTATTTTCAATCACTTCACATGTAAATGTAAGTTCAACAATGAATAAGGAAGAGCACAGAAGAATGTATTCTTCTGAATTGTGGTGTTGGCAAAGAATATTGAAAGTTCTCCATACTGTCAGACCAACCTACAGGCCTTGGCGACACTGCAGCAAGAATCTCCTTGGATATGAGGATGGAGACTTGTCTTATTTACTTTGGACATGTCATCAGTATTTACTTCTTCAGTTTTCAGCAGTTTGACTACGATGCATATGGATTTGTTTCATGTTTCATTTATCCTGCTTGAGGTTTGATGAAGTCCTTAGATCTCTAAGCTGATATTTGCTGAGCAAATGCTCCTGAAGAAAGTTATGACCCACATACCGGTGGAAATAATGCAGTACTCAGATTGTTGTTCGGTGCCATTGAGTCAATTCTGATCCACAGAGACCTTATGTACCACAGAAGGAAACAATGCCTGGTCCTGCGCAAAGCTCACAATTGTTCCTATGCCTCAACATAGGACATTGCTCACATAGACAGATGAAAGTCAGTGTCAAAAGGTAGCATGAATCCCCCATAAACAATGTGTTTCACTCTATAGCCACCATAGGGTGGGTGGTCAGTACAAATATTTCTTCTGTGTCTCCGTTAAATTACTTAATATGTTCCCCACTTGTAATACACATATAAATAGTTTTGACCAGCTTCCATGTGCCACACATCCTAAATAGGACAAGAAATGCTTGTTGTGTGCCCAGAATGGGCAGAAATAAGAAAGCTAAAACTTGGACAAAGTAAGGGTCAATTCCCTGTCTCCACTAAGAGAGAATGTTCTTCTAGGATCGAGGCTTCGAAGCAAGTAGTCAATGTGGGAGCCACCGTGCCATCCACTGATGACCCAAACCTTGCCTATATCTGATCCTTATTTCCACAAATACGTTTTCTCTGACCCAATTACTCTTTCCTTTCTTACTGGATCTTTGATTACATGGTAGACCATTTGAGTAAATTGTAAAACACTACGACAAGGAACCCGAAAAAATCCTACTTAAATG
Source organism: Tenrec ecaudatus (assembly GCF_050624435.1). Lineage (NCBI taxonomy): Eukaryota > Metazoa > Chordata > Mammalia > Afrosoricida > Tenrecidae > Tenrec > Tenrec ecaudatus. The sequence goes on from NC_134533.1 coordinate 190,616,345, forward strand.
AAAGAATATACTATGTTCATGGATAGGAAGGCTTAACATTGTGAAAATGCTAATACTGCCTAAATTAATCTATAAACATAATGCAATTTCTATACAAATGCTAGTAGCATTTTTAAATGGATTTTTTTGTAAATCACTAATTTTAGATGGAAAAGGAAAGAGACCTAAGATAAGCAAAACACTGTGACAGAACAAGAATGTAGAAAACCTTTCACTTCTTAATCTCAAAACCTAGTACACGGCCACAGTAGTTAAGAAAGCCTGGAATGTTATGACAATAAATCTATAAGCCAATGTAACAAAATTGAGAACCTAGAATTAAATCCATGCATCTACAGACAAATAATTGTTGCCCAAGTGTTAAAATACATTAAGTGGGGAAGAGATGGTTAATTCAACAAGTGTTATAAAAACTGGATTTCCGTTACCAGAAGAATGAAAAGGGACCTGTACCTCACTGCAAAAATCAAAAAACAAGACCTAAATAAAACCTAGAAATAACAAGATCATCAGTGGAAGACATATGGACAAACTTAGTGGCCCTAATATATGGCATAAACGCATCATCAAACATAAAGAAAAACACACATTCAACACAAGAGTAAATAGATACCTAGGATCTCCTAAATATAACACACTTCAAAAATAAGAGCACACAGACTGGCAAAAATATTTGGCAATGACATATCAGATAAGAAATTATCTCTAAAGTCTTTAGGAAACTTCAACATCTCAACAATAAAAAGATGAAAAATCCAATTAAATCTTAGGCAGAAGATGTGAAGCTAGCATACCGGCATGAAGCAGGGACCCAAAAGAGAGGTCTGTGGGGCTGGCCCCAATCCCAACTATATGGACACCCCCCTTCCCCCAAGAAGAATGCACTACAGAGGACAGCACTGAAGATACAGCTCAGGGAGGAGCGCACATCTGATCAGAGCGCACAGGAGTAAACAAAGAGGGAAGAAGAGAGAATGGAGGACAACCTGGCCCACCAAGCTCTGAGGATGATATTCCTGCTCAGAGCAGCCAATGCACAGAAAGGACCATAGAGCTGGTCCCACAATGAGACAAGACGTCTCTCACTGACCCATATTACTATGAGGGGCAACACTGGAGACACAGTATGGGAATTGTGCCCAATCTGACCCCACCACACTGGGGCAAAACGCTAAGGGTGTGCAATAGAGCAGCAAGGCGAGCAGAGCAATGAAGTCCCAGAGATTACCAAAAATAGACTTCAGGGCCAGGGCGTGATACCCCAGCAGACTCACTGGAAAACTCTCCTAAAGGTCAACAAACAGACCTGGAACTATTTACAGGCTTTTCTTTTCTTTTCTTTTTTTGTGTGCATGTTGCTGGGTTTTTGTTGTTTTATATTTTGTTGTTTTGTTCTGTCCTGTTTTGTGCTTATTATTTTCTCTGCATGCCTATCTAGATAAGCAGGATAAACAATCCAGGGGAGAAAACAATGGGACCAATGGTTTCAAGAGGACCTAGGAGACGGGGAGGCAGGGGAAAGGAAGTGGGTGTGAACAAACCTAGGGACAAGGGGGAAAATGATCTAAAATCAACCACGTGGGGGCATAGGATGCTTGGTAGGGCTTGATCAAGGGCAATATAACCTAAAGGAATAACTGAAACCCGAATGAAGGCCAAATATGAGAGTGGGACAAGAGGAAAGTAATAGGAAATGGAGGGAAGAACTAGGAGTCAAAGGACATTTACAGAGGTCTAAATACAGGCATGTACATATATAGATATATTTATATATAATGCCAGGGAAATAGATCTATGTACATATATTTGTATGTTAAGTATCAAAGTAGCAGATGGACATTGGCCCTCTACTAAGTACTCCCTCGATGCAAGAACACGTTATTCTAGTAACCTGGCATTCCATGATGCTCACTTTCCCAACACGATCACTAAAGACAAAATGGATGCCTAGCAAATGTGGTGAAGAAAGCTGATGGTACCCAGGTATCAAAAGATATAGCATCTGGGATCTTAAAATCTTGAGGACAAACAAGCAGCCATCTAGCTGAAAAGCAAAAATGTCCACATGGAGGAAGCACACCAGCCTGTGTGATCATGAGGTGTCGATGGGATCAGGTAGCAGGCATCAAAGACCCAGAACAAAAAAACCATATCAATGTGAATGAGTGGGAGAGCAGAGTGGACACCCAAAGGCCATCCATAAGTAGGGTCACAGGAAGAGATGAGTCAGTCAGGGTGCAGTATAGCACCAGTGAAACATACAACTTTCCTCTAGTTCATTAATGCTTCCTCCCCGCCACTATCATGATCCCAATTCTACCTTATAAATCCAGCTAGACCAGAGCATGTACAGTGGTACAGATAAGAGCTGGGAATTCAGGGTAGATAAACTCTGTAGGACCAATAATGAGAGTAGCGATACAAGAGGGGAAGGGGAAAGTTGGGGGAGAAAGGAAATTGATCACAATGATCTACATATAACCCCCTCCTTGGGGGATGGAAAACAGAAAAATGGGTAAAGGGAGACATCTGTCAGTGTAAGACATGAAAAAACAATAATTTATAAATTATCAAGGGTTAATGAGGGAGGGAGGGATGGGAATAAAACTCAGAGCTACAACCAAGGGCTCAAGTAGAAAGAAAATAGTTTGAAACTGATGATGGCAACAAATATAAATATGTGCTTGACAGAATGGATGCATGTACCTATATACTCGAGTCTAAGCCGAGTTTTTTCAGCACATTTTAAATGCAGGTTTTGTAGTAAAATTAGGTGCCTCGGCTGATATCCAGGTCAGCTTATACTTGAGTATATATGGTATGTATTGTGATGAGAGCTGTATGAGCCCCCAATTAAAAAAAAAAGTAGGCAGAGGATATGAACAATTTCCCAAAGATATTCAAGTGGCCAACAAATATATAAAGGCTTGAGATTATCAGCCGCTCAAGAGATGTACATCAAAAGAGCCAACAATATAACAACAGACCCACCCACTCCAGTATTAAGAGCAACGTTAAAAAAAAAACGCCCTTTAAAAAATAAAAAACATAAAACAAATACTGATGAAGATAAAGAAAAACTAGTTCCCTAATACATGATTGGGGCAGCTATAAAGCAGGGAGACCACTGCCAAAAGTCTATTACTTCCTCAAGCAGTTGTAAATAAAAATGTTATCCATTCCTCTACTTGATATATATGCTGAAGATATAATAGCCTCAGAATTAATAGATACATGCACATCCAGTTCGATTGAAGTACTCTTCACAATAGGAAAAAAGACAGAGACAACCTAAACGGCCATAGGTAGGAAAGTGGATAAATACACTGCGGTACATAGACAAATGAAATCTTTTATGATGTTATGTTAAAGAATAACCATCAATCTGTGAAACTGTACATAACCCTTTTATAAAAAGTCAAAAGATGATTCTCACACATGAAAAGCATACGCTGAAGGTTACCAGTGGGGAAAGAGAACAGTGAGATGGGCAGTCATCTTCCAGGAGATGTTGTTGTCAGCCGACATCAAGTTGGGTCCGACCCATAGCAACCTTATGTACAACAGGACAAAATATTGCCTGGTCCTGCACCGTCCTCACAACTCGTCCTCTCCTGGGGCCTGACACACAGCTACAGTTATCAGTCTATCTCCTCAAGGACTTCCTCTGTTTCACGGCTCCTCTGTGTATCAGTTAGCATGTCCTTTACCAAGTTCTGTTCTCTCCTGAAACAATGTGCAAAGCATGTAAGACCAAGTCCAGCTCATCTTGCCTCTGAGGAGCACTCTGGGTGCACTTCTTCCAAGACAGATTTGTTTGTCCTTTCAAGAATCTGTGGTGCTTTCAATATTCTTCTCCAGCACCACAATTCAAATCCCTCCATTCTCTGTCAGTCTTTCTTGCTCCACATCCCACTTTCACACGTGTATGAGGCCATTGAAAATACCATGACTTGGGTCAGACACACCTTAGCCTTCAAAGTAACATCCTTGCTTTACAAGACTCTGAAGAGATCTTGGAAAGCACATTAGCATAAGTAGCTGTATAAGAAAAACAACGAAATCAACTATCGAGGTCAAAAGGGCAGTGTTTACACAACATCAAAATTCAGAGGGTGAGGCAAGAAAGAAGAATGAAAGCAGGAAAGGGAAACAAACGTGGGGTTGGGTAAGAGTACACTGGGGAGAGTGCAAAGGAATGAGTTGAAACAAAATATGCATGAAGTGTTTAATGAAAAACTGATGATCTGCTCCATACGCCTTCATCCAACCCACAATCAAGAATTAAAAATACAGGAAGGACAGGTGTGTTACTGTCCTGACTCGTAGAGAATCTATGTACCATGGAGCAAAGCATTGCCTACCCTTGTGCCACCCTCACAATAATTGTGTTTGAGCGCACTGCTGCAGCTACTGCATCCTTTGACTTCACTAAGGGTCTTTTTTGTTTTCCACTGACATTTTGCCAAGAAGGGTGTCCTTCTCAGGAGACAGGTCTCTCCTGATAGCATGTCCAAAGTGCTTACGTGAGACTTGGTCTCTCCGTCTTCACTGCTACAGAGCCGTCAGCTATAATTATTCCAAGATAGACTTGTTCATTCTTCTGGCACTCTATGATACAGTCAATCTTCTTTGCCAAAACCATAAATCATATATGTCATAATTCATATATATCAATTGTCAAGTGAGGATAAGAGGAGAGGCAACATTGGGATTGTTGTGAAGCGTAAGTGAAATAATGCAGTATAAAGCTCTCAGCACCATGTTTAATGTATAAGTATCATGAGTGCTATTATTTCATAATTGATAGAACTTTTTGAGGACATAAGAAAGTATCTCTGACAGATACATGTCAAAATTTAATGCATATATAAATCAGTAGAGATTTCTCTTGCAATGCACTTTCTGATTCAGCAGATCTGTGGGATAGAGATAATGTGTTTCCAGCAAGCTCCCAGGAGATGTCAATGCGAATGGTCAAGCCATTGGACCGCATATCAAGGTTCTTACCACACCCTTTGAAGATTGGGTAATGCCAATGTTGTCCATGCTCAGTGGCAAACCCAAAGACTGGAAATTAAAGACCACTAACTATTACCTTGGAAGAAAGGTCTGGTGCTCTACCTCCTAGAGTTTACCTGTTGCAAACCCTACTGTACTCTGATGCCTTAAGTCAGAATTAACCCAATGACAATCGGTATTGGTATACTTTACCTACTAAGCCTTAAAACTTCCAAAGCAAACGTACTTTGTATTTTTAAAAAGAAGAAGAAAAAAACATTCTTAGTATTTTTAATTTCCCTCACTGTTCATATAAGCACCAAGTATACAGAGTATGTGAGATATGTGCATGTGTGAAAGGAGGGTTACCTTCAATCTGCAGCCTGGCCTGGCCTTTCCGCCAGATTGGTGTATATATATATATATATATATATATATATATATATATATATATATATATATATATATATATTAGTGTGTTCATCCATTTCAGTGCCCCTCTTTCCAACAGTGAGCAAAGCGTACTTTTCTCATTGGTAATCCTCCCTCCAAATATACCTGCAGCAAGTATTTACCTAAAGCATAGCAAAAATCATCAAAGGAGCTTTGTGACCTCATAAGATTAAAATTCTTCTGAAAAGAGAAAATTTCTCCTAACGGGAAAAAGAGAAAATGTTAGAAAGAATTGTAACAGAGAGAGAGAAAGAGGGAGGGAGAGATGGAGAGAGGGAGAAAGAGAGAGAGAGAGCGAGAGCAAGCGAGAGAAAATAGATCAAAAGAGCAAGCAGAACTTACAAGTAAGCGTCCCTGTAAAAATGCGAGCCACATAAGGAAGGAGGCACTACAATTGTACAGATTCTGTATAGGGTTGAGCTCTATAAAGCATCTGAATCGTGGCACTGATAATCTAGGCAGTAAAACATTATTCTTTTCCAATCTCTCCGCCCATGCAGATACAGTCTCCTCAGTCAGAACCACCGAATTGAATTTTAATCAGAATGGTACGTGGACATAAATGACAGATACAATAATATAGGCAGGACTTTTTTTTTCTTTGCTCACAGCTCATCCTTTTTTTTTGAGGAATGGAAACAGCAAAAGAACACTAAATTCCATTATTTTTCTTTTACCTTGCAATTAAATTTAGGAATAAGCCAGTGAGCAATTCTTACCTCTCCTTTGCCATTCTTTCTTGACCTACCCTATTTCTAATAATAACAAGCAAAACTCTGAATTCATACATATGTATGTACATATATGTGGGCAATTGCAATAATCAGTTTAGGCCTCCTATTACAAGTCAAAAAGGCCAAAGTCCAATTTCCGTTACCCAGCGTCGCCCAGACCAGTATTATCAAATGAGGTTCAGGAAGTAAAAATTTGCACAAGCGCTCCTCACCAATTACTAAAATTAAGTGGATTAAAACAAAGGCAAAAATTTGCAAAAAGGTAGCACACAGAAACAAATGTAATCTCAGGAAGCCCACACGCTAGTAAATGGAAATAATTACATCTATTAAAAAGTTAAAGAGCCGTTGTGGTAGAGAGGGCTACATTTTAAACTGCAAATCACCATAGGGTTAGTGACTCAAATCCACTATTCGCTCCACAAAAAAGAAATGAGGCTGTCTACTACAGTAAATAGTTACCGTCTTAGAAACCCAAAGGAGTGGGTCTATTCTGTCCTGTAAGGTAGCTATAGGAGGGGACCAAATTAATGGTCATATTTACTTTGATTGGTTATTGTTAGTACATACAGAGAGATAAAATACTACATTATGTCAGTAAAATTCTGAGAGCCTTTCCTTCAAGTTTTCACTGATTTTATTTCAGAAGTTTTATATTAAGGGTATTGTGGATCTTTGGCACAAGAATATCCTTTGAAGTGAATAAAGGAAATATTGAGTTATGCGGTCTAGCTTCAGTTTGTGGGAAAATGGAATTAGAAAATAGAACTGATTCATGAGCTTTTTTTTCCCCCACCAACTTTTTGAAGCCCCTTTGTATGAGAGGGCCTCTTTACATTCCTTTAAAATTTTATTTAATAGCCATGTCCTCCACCTACCTCCCCTGCACACGTACCTATTTGCCTATCTCATAGTCTCATATCACCAAATTTCCTTGATTCTTCATTTTCATCTGGAGCTTCACAGCCACAGTGCATGTGGTGATGAGAGTTGATTACCCAAGTTTCTCTCAGAAAGACAAGCCCATCACGCCAATCCCTGCCATCTTGAACTATTGCATTCTTTATCATTTCTATCTGATTTGTTTCATGTTTAGAGAGGCCTGTAGGAGTAGATTAGTGAGGTTTCACGTGCACATTAAAAAAAACCCTCCCCGAACTTCTTAAAATGAAATTACATAAGAGGATTTCACATTAATCCGGTGGTAGTTGTCATCTAGTATATTATAAACTCACTGAGGAACAAAGCCCACTGACAACGAATAGCAGGGAAGGCCAAACCACTTAGAAAGAGGAAAACTGAATGCCTAACAAAGCAAACTGTTTCTGCAGGACTAGTATTGCTTTAGTTTTTGCATACCACATTAAAAGCAGGGTCAGGGAGATGGATCGACGAGGGTTTCTATAGTACTTATTGCATTGAATTTACACAAAGAAATTCAGACCAAGTGATTTAATAATGTTGATAGCACCATCCATCTTACCCAAGGAAAGTGGCTATTCTACTTCAGCATCAAGTTCATTAAAGATTTTTTTCCCTCTTGTGTGAGTAAATTCTGAGCTAAGTCACCTTCATCTAAGTATTTGCCAGGTTTCTAACTGGTTATTCCCAATTCAATTGTGGCTTCGAGACGGGCACTGGCACAAATCTGAATTTGTTAGATATGGGTATACTGGAATGATAACTGGAAAAGGAACAAAATGCGCACTTCTGGAAACGCAATCTTCCTCTTGAAGAACAAGAACAAAAAGCACACTGCACAGCAACCAAATCTCTCGACTGGCAGATTATGAAACCATGATGCCTACCTCAAAGTGAGTGCCCTTCCATGACCTTCCACTGTGTGATTGTCAACACAATCCTTGAAATAATCCCGTTTCCCACATTAGGCTCAGGAAAGAGCTCATTGCACCTCTTCTGAGTCCCCCATCCAAGGGTTTTGACCTGTAATTTTTCTCAATTTTGGTTCGCGTTCTTGTACATCTTTATTTTACTAATATGCGTTTGCTCTGCTTTTACTGTGTTGGTATGATAGAACCACTCTAAGCCAGTTTGAATCCCTTGTATTTGCACAGCATTACAGTAAAAGTCATAGGATACCCCACAGACAAGAAACCATGATAGAGAAGCCACTCTACATAAAATACATAGGAGAGAGAACATAAAATATATAGGAGAGAGAAAATATATAGGAGCTATATTAGAAAATACTTCAAAATGGTGAATATTACATAAATATTGACACAACAATTGAAAATTACTTAATGGTTTAGGCTTAGGCATAATTAAATTGTTCAGAGAGATATAAAAGACGGATCAAAGGAAAGGAATGGCGTGCACTGGTAGAGAAATGAAAGATAGAATGCCATTAGAATCCGTTTGGTCAGTATGTTCTGTGCAACAGAATAGCTAATGTCAAGAGACAAGCCCGCGACTAGAAAGGTTGCAGAGACAGGTGGAAATCAAAATACCGACCCATCAGCGTTGGCAAGATTTTGAGAAAATGACCTAAAAACATCTCCAAGAGTCTGCAGCCAGATGATCACGATCACAATATCTAGGAAGAAACGAGGTCTTTGCTTTCTTTAGGTGGAAAACACAACCATAAGGGAATCCTAATAGCTATTATTCTGCGCCCACGGCAGTATTTCCTTGGAGCACATGCCTTCCAATGGCCCGTAAACCACAGGAGCGCCTTGGCTACTTCGTCCTCAGGCAACATTCAGAACGGGTGTGGCGTTTGATGTTGCACCAGGAGTTCCCCTGAGAACTTGTAGAGTGTGAACACAGGGGTAATTTAAATAGCTTATTTCCCATAAGGAACACACTCCCAGAGATACTGCAAGCACACATATAAATATGGCCTAACTTGCTTACAAAAATGGTAAGGGGGCTGCGAGTGAGCAGAACTGTATAACACACGTGCTATTTGCATTGAAAAACAAAAAGAAAGGTGACCACATTCCAGCGTGTGGTTGCTCAGGGTCATGAAGTTTGTTCTGATTTGTAGAGATCCTATGGACAGAGAACTGACACACAGCTCGATCCTTCCCCACCTGAAATTGTTGTTCTGTGTCGGCCCATTGTTGCAGCTATTGTCAACCCACTAGTCTTGTGTCCAGTTCGTGGACACTCTCCCAAGCATGATGTGGTTTTCCTGGGACTGGTCTCTCCTGCTAGCATCTGAAATGAAACCAGCCCACTCTCACTTCTCAAGAGCATTCCGACTGAGCCTCTTATGCAGTAGGTTTGCTTATCCTTCTGTGAGGCCAGGAAATTTTCCATGGTATCCCTCGGTGCTACAGTTCAAATGCGTCCAATTCAAATACAAATACATTCAAATTCAATACATTTCAATTGTGAGGCAATTGAAAACTGCCGTAGCTTAGGTCGGGCACACCTTTATCACGCTAGTGAGATATTTTACTGCAGATTTACCTAAAGAAATGCTTGTTTTTAAAATTTCTTCACTGCTGCTTCCATGAACATTGGTTTTGGAACAATGAAAAATGAAATCCTTGATAACTGCCATCTATTTTTATGGTTCCCATATGCTGCCAATGGGATCAATTGTGAGGACTCTCATTTTCCTTACGTGGAGATGCAATCCATGTGGAGGACGATAGGCCTCGATCTTCACCAGCAACTTCTGCAATTCTCCTCCCTTTCAGCAAGCAAGGTTGTACTAGCTGCATATTTCAGGACGTTAAGCTTTCTTCCAATCCTGGAGTTGAGGTGTTGTTTCTTTTCTACATAGTCCATCGTCTCAGATCATTTGCTCAGCATACACATTGCATACATATAGTAAAAGGATACAGTGTTCTCATGCACCTTTCTGTCTTAACTCTGCAGTATTGTATTCCCTTGCTCGGTTTGTACCACTGCCTGTTGGGTTATGTACAGGTTCTGCACGAGCACAATGAATTGTCTGGAATTCCTATTCTCAATAGTATCTAAAGTTTGTTATGATCCACATAGCCAGACACCTTTGCATAGTCAGTAAGACACATATAAACATCTTTCTGTTCTCAGTCAAGAATTGCCGTCACAATGATATCTCTCTTTGTACATCTTCTTCTGAATCTGATTTGAATTTCCTACACCTCCCTGTTGATGTACTGCTACAACAGTTATTAAAATATCTAAAGAAAACTTTACTTGACTGCAATATTAATGATACTGCTTGGCAATTTCCACACTCCTTTTGGTTACTATCCTTTCTGAATGGATACAAGTAAGCATCTCTTCCTATTGGTTGGTCAGGGAATTGTCATCCTGGCATAGACAGGTGAGTACTTCCAGGCCTTATCATCTTTTTGAAATATGTTAATCAGTATTTCATCAATTCTTGGAACTATACTTCTCACTAATGCTTTCAGTGCAGCAAGGAATTCATGCTTCTATAGTAGGGCCTCTTGATTCTGCATTATCTCTTTCCACAGGGAAATGTTAGTCCTAGATGTTCCATCCAGGGAAGTCCACTAGAGCCAAAATATTACCTTGAGTATATCCCACCTGAATTTCCAAAACATCTCAAAGAGGTTTGACTCCTTGAACACGGAATACAGAAGAGCTGATAAGCTGTGGATGACACCAAGAACATCATATATGAAGAAAGCAAAAGGCTATTTAAAAGACAAGAAGTAAAGAGAGAAAGACGGCAAAGAAATAGATCAAACTGGTGTCAGAAGAGACTCTGAAACTTGCTATTGAATCTAGAGTACCTGAATCAAATTGAAGAAATAAGGAAATCAGAGAGCTAATTAGAATATTTCAAATGAAAGCTTGATAAGATGAAGAAGAATAATTTAAAGAAATGTGCCAAAACTTGGCATTAGAAAACAAAAAGTTGGAACATGCTCAGCATATCTCAAACTGTAATACTGAATGATCCTATGAGCAAAGCAATGAGCAATGCGGGAAGCGTCTGAAGAAGAGGGAAAGAATACAGTCGTGGTAGCCCAACGCACTGGTCCACATTCAAGTGCAAGCGGTAACACGTGATGCAGACCTGGTGGTACTGTAGGAAGGCAGGCCAAGTCGAATGGAAAAAGGCGTTAGTGAAAATAAGACTCCTGAAGTTGGAGAAATAGCAATTGAATATTTGAGCAAACCGATGACGTGCTAGACGCACTCACTTGTCGATGCCAAGAAATTTGAAAAGTCAATGCACACACAATAAGAGGTGTATATTTGGACTGATTTTAAAGACAGATTGAATAGAATGGGGATTTTTTTTTTAAATCACTGTATTGGCGGCTCGTTCAGCTCTTATCACAATTTATTGATACCACCATTATGTCAAGCACATTTATACATATGTTGCCACCATCGTTTTCAAAACATTTTCTTTCTACTTGATCCCTTGATAACAGCTCATTTCCCCCCTCCCCATCATCCCTCCCTCATGAACTCTGGATAATTTATAACTTTTTTCCATGTCTTACACTCACCGATGTCTCCCTTCACCCAGTTTTCTGTTGGCTATCCCCCTGGGAGGGGTTTATATGTAGTTCATGGTTATCAGTTTCCCTCTTTCCCCCCACCTCCTTACCTTTACCCTCATGGTATCGCTGCAGTCATTATTGGTCCTGAGGGCTCTATGTGCCCTGAATTCCCTTTGTTTCCAGCTCTTATCTGTACATGCTCTGGTGTAGCTGGATTTGTAAGGTAGAATTGCGGTCATGGTAGTTTGGGGGAAGGAAGCATTAAAGAACTAGAAGAAAGTTGTATGTCTCATTGGTGCTATACTGCACCTCCAATGGCTCATCTCTTCCTTGTGACCCTTCTGTAAGGGGATGCTCAATTGTCTACAAATGGGTTTTAAGTCTCCACTCCACATTCTCCCTCATCACATTGATATGATATTTTTTGTTCTGGAGGTTTGACGCCTGATACCTGATCCCATCGACACATCATGATCACACAGGCTTTTGTGTTTCTTCCACGTGGGTTTTGTTGCTTCCCAGCTAGATGGCCTCTTGTTTACCTTCAAGCCTTTAAGACTCCAGATGCTGTATCTTTTGATAGTCTGGCACCATTGGCTTTCTTCACCACATTTGCTTATGCACCCATCATGTCCAGCAATTGTGTCAGGAAGGTGAGTATCACAGCCTGCTAGGATATTAAAAGAAAGTGTTCTTGCTTTGAGGAAGTACTTGTGCAGAGGCCCAGTGTAGAATCGGGGAATTTTTAAACAATATCATGTGCAGGTAAATTTTTATTGAAAATCATTCAACAACTGAGGAAACAGTACATTGACAGGGAGCTGCCAGCAATTCAAGCTGAATTCAGAAGGGGACTTGGAAAGAAGGATCTAATTGCTGGTGTCAGACGGACGCTGACTGAAAGCAGAGAATACTAGAGAGATACTTCCCTGTGCTGTATTGACTAGGAAAAGGCTTCTGACTATGTCTTTGATCATAACAAACTTTGGATAACATTGAGAAGAATAGACATTCAGGTGCTCATGCGGAAGCGGTGCATATAGCAACTGCCAGTGGTACAAATAGAACAAGAGAATCCTGCATGGTTTAAAATTGGGAAAGGTGCGTGTCCTTTCACCCTACATATTCAGCATGCATGCTGAGTACATAATTCGAGAAGCTAGACTTTATGAATACTAAGTCAACATCAGGATTGGAGGAAGGCTTATTTACAACTTGACCTATGCAGATGGCACAACCTTGCTGGCTGAAAGGGAGAAGGAAGGAACTGAAGAGCTGGCTGGTGAAGATAAAAGACGGAAGCGTTCAGGATGGATGGAAGCTCAGTGAAAGGAGCGTCACAGTCCTCACCCTGTTGCAATAGGCAACATCGTGGTGAACAGAGAAAAGATGGAAGCGGCCAAGGATTAAATTTTGTGATTAGATCCAAAACCAATGGCCATGGACGCAACAGTCAAGAAATCAAATGGCATATTCCATTGGAAGACCCCATTGCAAACTACCTCAGTAAAGTGTTAAAGATCTCAGAGAAGTCTCTTTGAGAACTAAATTGTACTTGACACACTTCATGGCACCTTTGGAGTTGGCCTTTCTGCCTTGAATTTATTTAGCTTAGTTGATTCCCTTCAGAGTCACTGTTTTGATGGGGCTTATCCTCTGTAGACTCCCTAACAATATGAAAATCGATGTATTGCTGATATAACTTGTTTACAGCCCTCTACTGATGGCAGAGACATGTTTAAACACACTTTGTTTGAAATAAACCCATGCAGAGATTATATTTGGGGGTTTTACATGTGAACTGGAGCCCTCTTAGTAATGCAGCAATGCTTTTTGATTTATCTTTGAATATTTGAGAAGGCAGATTATTTTACTCATATTTATATCTCCTGGGATTTTGTTCATTAAAAGCACTCAACTGTTTGTTTGATTTAACTGAATTGTACTGACTACACACTCATTTCATAAAAAGTCACTTGTGTCAAATAACACGACAAGTAGGCCAACTAGAAACCAACTTGTGTCTTTCCCCATCTCGTTGAAATTCAGGATAGGCGATCAACTCTGTTCCTGGACGGCAGTATTTCAGCAGGTACCTGACATTTCTGGCTACTGTGCTCTGTCTTCCTGAGCTCCGTCCTCTTTAATTCGAGTAGCCCTTTGAAACTATTACAGGGAAGTGCCCAGCAATTGCATTATGGGATGATATTTTTCCAAATAATTTCTTTCCTATCTCATTATCTATTTTTAATCTCTTATTGAACATCCAGTGGTTTACTTCCATCTTCTTTTTGCTGATGGATCCTTCACACTCCCGGTGAACCAATTGGAAGGGACCTAACACAATTCCTTATAGAAACACGGTATTTCCAAGGTAGCCCTCGTATGCTCAGAAACAAATAAGCATACCTACTTCAAACACCTTTTGTGAATGTAGGACAATCCTGACACATCCATACATATCTGGATTCCCCACCCACACCCACTTCTTACTCCCTAGAACTCCAGGATAGAGTTGGATCCCAGTGCACATTGGTTTTTGCTCTTGCAGAGATAAATCTGAAACTGGAATATATATATATGTGCATATATATATATGCATATATATGACCATGTTTGCTGTGCGACACCTTGAGATTCCCCTCCCTAGACTAGACTTACAGCTATCAGGTAGCAGGGCTCTGCTCTCTGCCGGGGGATGGGAAGAATTACACACACAGCAATAGCTCGCCATCGTTGTGTCTGACTTGTGGTGGCCCAATAGGACAGGGTAAAAGTGCGCTTGTGAATTTCCAAGAGTGTAACTCTTTTTTTTTTCTCAAAACTTTTTTATTGGGAGCTAATACAGATATCAGTATCATTTCATAATTCAATCCCATCAAGCAGTCTGTATAATTGCTACCACAGTCAGTTTCAAAACTTTCTCTTCCTTCTTGAACTCCTTGATATCAGCTCTCCTTTATGGGAGTAGAAAACCTCATCTTCTCCCCTCAGAGGGCCTGGTGGTTTCGAAATGCTGAGTTTGTAGATCACAGCCCAGCTCCTAACCACTGTGCCACCAGACCCAATCATAGCTCTTTTCAAAGAAATCTCTTTTCCATGCTCTTCTTCTCAAATACCTGAGAACAATTTGTTTTTATTTCTTGAGCTAAGAGACTCAGAAATTCCTTAGCAAATTCAGAGAGTTAACTCCTTACACTTATGTGCAAAAGGATGGGGGCTGTCGCTCACTCATGCTGCTGTCTTGGTATCTACAAGGCCCAGTTGAATCCAAGGGAGGAAGACAAGAACACCCCCCTCCCCCACCCCCACCCCGTTCATTCGCACTGCTGGACTGAGTTAAATGTAATGCAGTAAGAAACTTTTTAAAGGTTGTTTGGGAACGCAGGACCAATTATGCTGGCTCCCTAGGTGATGTGGGAAGAAGTAGTGGAGTCTTGGAACACATGGCCACAGGGCCTTCTCGCATCTTATCTCTGCTAAACTCTGCATCAAAAGCCTGGGGAGACTTTGCTTCACAGGTTAAATGTAGAGAAAGAAAAGCAGCATTTAGTAAATAGTGTTGTAAAGTCTTTCCTGTCTCTCCCTAGTCTCTATTCAAAAGTAAATTTAGTTTTCCCTCAAATCTGGCCTCAACAAAATATATTGCTCAGGCCAAGCCTGTCAACCTGTCCTTGATTGCAAGCCATGGACTTTTTGTTCTGAGAGAATAAAGAAAATCGTAAGAAGGAACTTCCTACATTCCCCTTAAGTTTTTACCCCTTTCTTCTGTGCAAAATGCAGACTTCCTCCAGGGGCAGGCCCATGGGTAAGTGCTAATTTGCACTGTGGCCTTAGAAGGTACTCTTCTAATTGCTTCAGGTGAAATCCATTTATTTTATAGCCCAATAACATTCCGTGTGCAATGGTAAATAAAACCATGTGGCTACAGCCTCAATGCAGAGCTCGCTGGGCTCCATTTGCAACCCAAGATAAATTAGGGGAAAGAAAATGAAAAAAAAATTGTGCAAGCGGATGCAATTAGTTGAAACGGTATATTTTGGGCCTCTGCTGATGTCTGCCTACATTCCAGCCCCACTAGAAAACCAATGCTCAGTTGAAATCAAACCAGAAAAATCTCTGTAGTACAGATGGGCCTCATTTGACGGAATGCTGATGTGCAAAGACACCTTTATATATTAAATTGCAATGTTGACTTCTGCACTTCAAATTTCATTTTGTCATTTTTAATAACAATGAACAAATGTCATCCGTAATAACCTCCCTCTGCTTCTCTATAATGCCTTTCAACAAAGGATCTGAAAAGCACTTTTACAAATATTAATAAACTGAGATTCACAACAACTCCCAGAGGTGGCTGTACTGCAGGTTAAAAGGAAGCTCAAAGTTGTCATGGGGTGACTGCTAATCCACACAGGAAACCAGACTCAAGGAGTGAAAACATAGACTGTCAGTCTATTGAAGGCCGTTTCACCTTCTGCAAGTTCACTCACCAGTTTTACATCTTTCACATCAAACTGAATCTGTAGCTCCAAGAAATTAACAAAAGACCATTTGGTGGTGATGGTGGGTTGTGTGTGTGTGTGAGGGGAGGGTTCTTACTGATATTTATGCAGCATTTATTTTCCTGCTTCTAAAGTGCTATTTATATATTTTTTGATTCCCAAATGCCTATATCTACCACTCCAACCTGTTCCCTCATCTCTATATACAAATCCCCAACTGCCTTGGATAGCTAATAAATATCTCGATCTTAATGTATTTCAAAATGAACTCATAATTCCCTGCGCAAAAAGCTTTTCACCATTCGGTTACTCCTGTTTCAGTAACTGCCAATTCCTTCCTTGTAGATTATCAAAACCAAGCCACCTTTAACTCTTCTTTCTCTCTACCACATGTTAGATTATCTGTCCGGTTTGTTGGCTCTATCTTTAAATTCATTTTAAAAACAAATCCAGAGCACAGACACTTAACATCAGTTAATCCTGGGTCTGGGTAACCATTCTAACTACCGTGGACTATGGTACTAATCTCCTCCCTTATCCCCCCCCCCCCATCTCACTCACGCCTGCCAGTCCCTCTCTCCCCTGCAGCCACAAGGATCCCTCTGAAATATAAATCAGTTCACACACTTCTTTGATTGACCATTTTCAAGGGTTTCCCCCATGTCATTTAGGGTAAAATCCAAAACCCTTTCAATAGCTCACAAAGTCCTACATGCTCTGACCCCTAGCATCGTTCTGATATGAGCCACTGCCACTCTGCCTCCCTTCTTCATCTCCTGTTTCTTCTTTATGTTCTTTGAATAAGCCACACATACCATTGCCTCAGGGCCTTCTCACTTTCTAGTCTTTCTGCCTGCATTTTTCTGCCCTACAGGTCTTCAAATACTTACCTTTCCCCCTTTGAAACCTACTCAACCTGTCAAAGAGCCCATCCTCAAGTGTCCTGGGTAGCATAGCACCACCTTCACAATTCTGTAATTCTGCAATGGGCAGATGCTCAACTGCTCTGAACTATCGACAGCCATTCCATGAGGGACAAGATCCAGCAGTCTGCTCCCCTTACAGAGTTGTTGTTGTTGCTGCTGCTGCTGTTAAATGGCCTTGAGTCAATTCCACTTCAGAGTGACTCTCTGTACAACAGAAATGAGCCCCTGTCAGGTCCTGTGCCATCTTCACAAATGGTCGCTATGTTTGGACCCATTGTGGAAGCCACCAAGTCGCTCTACTGTGTTGAGAGCAGTCCTCCTTCTCACTGACCCTCTACTTTACGAAGCTCGATGTCCTTCCTCAGGGATTCATCCCTCCTGAAACTAGATCCATAGCATGTGAAACTCAGTCTCACTGACCTCCCTTCTCAGGGATATTCTGGCCATACTTCTTCCAACACAGATGTTCTCCTTCTCCTGGCAGTCCATGGTTCAGTCTATACTCTTCCCCAGCAGCGTAATTCAAACACATCACTGCTTTAGTTCCCCTCATCCATTATGCAGGTTATAAAAGTAGATGGTGGGGTTGAAAAGACCTTGACTTAGGTGAGGCACACCTTAATCCTCAAAGAGCCAAAGATGTCATTTTTAACACTCTCTCAGAATTTAAAGCTTAGCACACCCTATGGGGTAGTTCTGTGGTCTCATGTAAGTTTGAATTGACTCAACTGCACACAACAGCATAGTGGTTATCAGCAGCGCATACCAACTCCCCAGTCATCCTTACATGGAAGTAGTTATTGTAGGCAGGGACGTGTCTTCCATCTGTGATTTCAGAATTTTTCTCCACTCTGCATTCTCCTCAGGGGCCCCTCGCCCTCTCCTTCGGGATTCCGTGCAGTTGTCATCTGTGAGGAGCTCAGGTGGTCCTGTGGGTTAGGAACGGAGCTGCAAACCTCAAGGACAGTATGTCACTTTGCAGGAGAAAGACGTGGCTTTCTGCTCCTGGATTTATGTGCCAGAAGGAGCCCTGCAGGCATCATGGGTTAGTAGTGCGACTGCTAAGTGCAAGGTCAGCAGTTCAAATTCATTGGCGGCTCAATAGAGAAAGCTGAAATTATCTGCTCTGGTAAAGATTGACAGTCTCAAAATTGATGTAATGGCCATGGGTTGATTTTCTCTTTATGATTTTTTCCTTGTTGCTCAGGAATCACAAGTTTCCCAAGATAAATTAGGTAAGTAGAGGTGATCCTGAAATGCTCTTCTTATTGCTCCTTGGCCCACAGCAGTGGTTCTCCACCTTCCTAATGCTGTGACCTTTTCATACAGTTCCTCATGTGGTGGTGACCACCCCCCCTCCCCTGCACAATCATAAAGTGATTTTTGTTGCTACTTTAAACTGTCATTTTGCTACTGTGATGAATCAGGTGACCCCTGTGAAAGGGTCGTTTGACCCCCAAAGGAGTCGCTACCCACAAGTTAAGAATTGCTGGCCTACAGCATAAGAAATCTTGGATTTGGGCATCTAAATTTGAAACAGTAAGTGTTCCCATAGACTCAATATTATAACCAGTACTAATTTTATATTTCAAATGCCCTTGAGGTTAATGTTTTACAAAACGAGGCTAAGTGCCTAAAACCTGTTTTTTACATGTTCTAAAAGAAAGACTCTTCAATAGTCTTTCTGGCTCACCTTAGGCATGACTCCCTGTCAGTTAACTAGGGTCACCGTGAGTTGGAAGCAACTCGACAGCATCCAACAGCATCAGTGAACTCTCCCTGCATAACCCACTGTCTCCAGCTTCCGTGATTGCTCACAATAGCTCATTAGTCTGTGGGTTGTCAATGTCAGCCTGACTCAGCGAAGTGCTCTGTCAGGGCTGTTTGGCTCCCTCGGGCCTCCGCAGTCATCTTCATCTGCAGGTTAGCTAACTGTGGGTCATGGCAACAGAGAACCAGAATGTGTGTCTCTCATCCTCCAGCAAGTTTGCTCAGACTTGTTCCTGTGTCAGGAGCGGAGTTCCAAGAGACAAACTGGGGGCCCGCACTGGGGCCATTTGAAGCTTGTCTTGCAAGTGGCATACTGTCACTTCTGCTACCTGCAATTTGCCAAAACCAGACTGGCTGAAACCACACACGATGAAGAAACAGACCTTACTTCTTAATAAGAGGAGCGGCGAGGTAACACCGTGAAGGGTGTGAAAACCGGCAGAGTGAAAACCAAGGTACATTTTTGCACTCACTCTCCCAGAACTCCTTTGTGAGGAAGCCTAGAGGTGAGTTAGGTGCCTTACTTCCCTGTCACCCTATGGCTACTGTTATAAGTTCGCATGTTTCTTCTGTCTCCACTGCTAAAGATGGAACCCCTTAAGGACAAGACTCACACTGTTTATGCACCTAGTACCTTTTTTATATACATGTTTACTGAATCACAGTAAAAGAATAAATGGTGCACGAAGGAAGAAAAGAATCACGCGCTATCGATTTAGATGTCTTTGCAAAGTAAATAAATCACACAAGAACAAGTTAACTTTTTCCTTGAAATTTGAAGGAAGAATTGTCATATCTTTCAAAGGAATCCCGGGTAGTTGATTATGGACAAGCTCTCAAATAAAGGCATTCCAAGTTTGAGCCTTCCTGAATTCTGATAACGTAGAACTATTTGTCCTCAGGCAGAGTGAATTTGAACGTGGTTTCCCATCACTCCGTGTGAATTGTGGAGCTGGAGGAAGTGCCGTAGACTGCTTAAAGGATGAACTGATCTGTCTTGGAAGAAGTATGGCCAAAGGGCTCCTTAGAGGCAAGGATGGGGAGACTCGGTGTTATATACTTTTGACATGTTGTCAGGAAAGACCAGTCCTTAGAGAAGGACATCATGCTTAGTAGAATGACAGCAAAAATGAGGATTTCCCTCAAAAAAGATGGACTGCCACAGTATCAGAAACCATGGGCACATGCATAGCAGCAGGTGGGAGGATGACACAGGCCAGGCAGTTTTCCCTTCTCTTGTGTTTTAGGTTGCTCTGGTTCAGAACAGACTAGATGACACCTAACAATAACGGCAACCACTTGCCCAGCCAGCTCAAGGAAGAAGAGCCCAGCCCTCAGGGACCTGCCTTTGTGTGCCTTTGATGGAAATCGCAGTAGTGAGGTCACGTATCCATGAGTCCCACTGTGGAACTGCGTTGGTTGGAAGTTCTGAGTCGATTTGTAAGCCTTTCTAGTCTGCAATTTCATCCCTCTCCAAATCACTGTCCTTTACTGCCTTGTAGACCCCCCTGCAGCTGGGAAAACCGATCTGCAGTCAATCATGATTTGTGGTCATTTCCTTCATTCTCCGTGTCCTATTTAAGTGGCTATGTGACTAAGACTCATAGCTCACCATTACGACCTCGAGCTAAAGGTTTCCCTCTTCTAAATGAGTCTTTGTCTTTGCTTTTGTTCTACTATGACCTAATAAATGTTTCTCTATAAATTATATATGAATGTGGGGCTTTTATCCCCTAGAACCATGGTGATGTTTACTATACATTATTTTCCAAATGTACTGGGATGTGCACCAAAATGAATTCATTCTATTCTTTGTTCATTATAATTCACGAAACCTGACACGAACATGTAGTCATGTTTGAGTATCCAGGCAAAACTGTCTTTCCTTGCTGGGCTCCTTTAAGAAGCAAGGGTTATGGAACATTATGCTGGAAGGATTGAATTTTGTTAAAATGGCTTCTGTCGGATTCAAGAACCTGAGATATGCTCAGATTTGATGAAAGTTGGATGCAAAGCGTGGGAGACAGAAGCTGCATTCACTCTTTATTGTAACATAGCCCCAAAAATGTAATTTCTCCTATGAAACCCCAAGACTTCACTCGTGTCTTGCCTTCAACCAACATATTTTGAGAGTTGATGAAATTTGATCTGATTCTCAAAATATTAAATCATAGAAACAATGCAAATAGATAAAAAGGATAATGGAGACTATTGAAGAACTTGGCTAAAAGATGAGTTAGATAACAGCTATAAATTTTAGTGATTATTCACTTTAACTGAAATACATGGCTTACTTTCTGAGTGAATTTCCATCTCATCTCATTTCTTTAAAATAGATTTCCAGATGCTGTTTCCTTTGGTAAAACTTCACAGAAAATATCATATAATTTTATCTACCCAGTAGTTGTTATGAGAAGTCATATTCAAAATATAAGAAATATACTCTGCAGAGGACTTCAGCACTTAATAAGTATTCAATATACGTTAGCATAAAACAACATTTTCAAAGGGATGATTTTTGCAATGAAATCTATTACTAATCTATTACTAATCATGTACTTTGCTGCATGAAACAAAATTTACCTGGGCCTGTGAAGAGTTAGTTAGCAGCTACCTTTTACATTTCAACTTTAGTCAGAATGCAAAGAGAATTAAAGAAAAAAATAGAGATATTTTATTAAATAGTGAATTTTTAAAGGCTGGGTTTAGAGAATATTAAAAATTCATGACGTGTTAGGAGAGAATGACAACACATGCATGGCCTTATAAATAGGCACTGTTAAGCTTGAAATATGAGAAGTTCCTAACCAGAGAAAAACGATCAATTTCCTAACACCGTAAAAAAGCTTGGGTTGTACAGTTCAGTATCTTTATTCTGTCCTCATTTAAAAAAAAAGTTAATCATAGAAAAGATTTCTCCAATATAACTGGTGAGTATGTATATCATTTTGAAAAAGAAAATATTTTAAAACTATGCCACCCAGGAGTTTCCACCCATGTTGCTAAAGTCCACTCAAAACAGAAGTCAAATTCCCGAAATGTCTCTCCCAAACAGGAGAAAGTTGTAACAGATAGGTTGAGAGGAGAACATAAGAAAGGAATTCACTATTTCACAGATCCATTCATTTTAAGGTTCCAGGCAGGATGATTTCACACACTTTATGTATTTCATGAGGCAATTGCTCCTATTTTCATTTTCAAATTGGGGGCATCAAAGGGGGCGCTAATTTTATGCCTACTTTTGGTGTTGAAAATGGGATTCTAACATGTCTTCAAATAGAGAATAGAAACCGCATAGAAGAAGCTTTCCCTTGAGCCTGGCTGGCAAGGTAGATCCTTTCACTGATACAGTGGAAGATTCCGCAGCCGAGAAGCAACAGAGCCCTTTTGTATTTGCCGACTGCTTTCCTGTTCACAAACCCTCAGAAATTCTCTCTAGTTAGATTTTCATGGAATCTTATTTATCCTCAAGCCACCATTTTAGAGATGCAGAAATTGATAGCCCAAGAGATTCAGTAACTTTCTGTCTGAAAGCAAGAAGTCAGCAAACATAGATCAGACATAGATCTGGAGCTCAACCATAGATCTTCCAGCGTTAAATCACACTCTTTTTCTAGCGAGCTTTTGGTAACATTTCCTATCAGCAACTCTTGACTACTAATGGGGGAGTCTCTTCATTAATCTGAACAATCCACTTATTTCCTTTAGATGTAAATGTTATCTTTGAAGTTTACATTTATTTTACATGTGCGACCAAAGAAAGGCTCAATTTGTTTCCTTATGAAAGTATTTTCTTTGTCGACTATATTGCTGAATTCTGAGTATAAGTGTCTTGTATCCAACACATCAGGTGTTCTCTGGCATACTGTTTGTGTTCTTTCTAGTTTCCTCTCATTCTTAAATGCTTCCTCCCCCCACCCCACCCCAACCCCGACTATCATGATCCCAATTCTACCTTACAAACCAGGTTAGACCAGAGGATGTACACTGGTAGAGATAGGAACTGGAAACACAGGGAATCGAGGATGGATGATCCCTTCAGGACCAGAGATGAAAGTGGCGATACTGGGAGGGTGGAGGGACAGTGGGGTAGAAAAAGGAAACCTATTACAAGGATCTACATATAGCCCTCTCCCTTGGAGACGGACAACAAAAAAGTGGGTGGAGACATTGGATAGTGTAAGACACAACAAAATAATAATAATTTGTAAATGATCAAGGGTTCATGAGGGAGGACATGGCAGGGAGGGAGGGGGAAAAGTGAGATGCTGATACCAAGGGCTCAAGTAGAAAATAAATGTTTTGAGAATGATGATGACAACAAATGTACAAATGTGCTTGACACATGGATGTATGTATGGATTGTGATCAGAGTTGTACGAGCCCCCAATAACATGATTTTTAAAAATATATAATTACCATTGTACTGCTGTTGTGCACTTTGTTCCCATCAAGCCTTAAGAAAACTAAGCGATCTGAAAAGGTGTTTCCTGAGTGAAAGCATACAAGTTAGAGCGGATGTCAGCCCATCTTGAAGCCTGGGCCTATCTCGTCATTTCCCATCCCTGCAGTGATGCTCCCAGGTCAGTTTTTTTGTTTTTTTAAGAACCGGATGCTTTTTCTTTGATGCAGGCAAAGGAGGTAGATGGTATTACAATTAATGGCAAAAATAGTAGGTTTCACAATGAAGCGAAGGACTTTTATTTTCTTCTTTTGACATTAGTTTTTATTTTAAATCGACCATAACCAGGATAGCCCACAATCCCACATTCTGAGTCTTGTGACAGATGATGGTAAGCATCAGCCTTCCCACAACAGCCCAAGGCTATCGCTTGTTTATAGCACTTCCATTTTTCACGGGCTTAAACATGCATGCAGAGGCTTTCTCGGCTTTTGGTCTTGGATGCTGAATTCTTAAATGTGATTTTAGAGGGAAAGTTGACTCAATGGTGTGGCAGAGATATGTCTGAACACGGACCAACATGAGACAATGTAAAACTACATGAAATTCTTAAATATTGAAGAGTACAGCATATATCTAAAATGTTTAATATATCTTTCAACGTTTAAGGTTGCACTAGAAGTGGAAAGACTTGTGAAACACCCCTCTCCGCTTTTTCTAATATATGTTTGTAAAAATCAAACTAAAATCCTTTAAATGAAGCTACCATGTTCCCGACCATGCATGTTCCTTTTTTTTAATCTTCACAACAACCATGTAAGTTCTGATATTTCTGTTCTGTACATGTGCAAACAACATAAAATGCACAGCAAGGAACTGGCACATATGATAACCTCGCTAAATAGTTGATAGCTCTTTTCCTTAGTGTCTCGTGCTGGAGGCAAAGGGGAGCTCGCCATTGAAATACTGCAAATAATCAGTGGTACCAAACACTAACAGAGATGCCTATTTGGGGGAATGGGGACAATTTTCATAAATTAAAAAAAGCTAGCCTCATTTAAGTCAGCCAATAATAACCTACCTACATGTCACGTCAGTCAGATCTGCAACCAGTCATGAAGACAACACAGAATCAGGGTGCCTCATACCATGATACATGAGGTTTCTGCAAGTCAAGTCGTGGAGGGGGTTGGGGGAATCAATAGTCACTAAATTCAACATGTGTGTTTGTGTGAGATGCTCCGAAATACTTCGTATACAAAAGAAAGTAGCATTTCACTGAGGATTCTGCTTTCTTGTCCTCTAGTAAGGGGCTCCAATGGTGCGTGGTTATGCATTGAGCTACAAATTTCAAGGTCAGCAGTTCAAAACTCCAGCCACTTTTCAGGAGAGAGACAAGGCTTCTCACTCCCATGAAGAGTTGCAGGCTGAGAAACCACAGTTTTACCCCGTCCTTTGACGGCAGTGGTTCTCAACCTTCCTCATGCCGTGACCCTCTAATCCAGTTCCTCATGTTGAGGAGACCCCACCCACCATAATATTATATCGTTTGCTACTGTTATGAACTGGGCCACCCCTGTGAAAGAGCCGTTCAACCCCCAAAGGGGTCGGGACCCCCAGGTGGAGAACCACTGCTCTAAGGTCTTTATGCATCAGCATCAACTCAAGAGTTAAAAAAAAATGTTGTTGTTCTTTTAAATATAAAAGTCTGGGACTATCTTCATTCTTATATTTAAATTCAATGGCGGTCATTTGGGTGCTTAAAATGAAATTGTATTATTGTGATTACTTGAGATTAAACCGTGTATAACCCACTGTCCGCTACTATCAGAACCATAGAAACACACGCACCCAGTACGCGAAGGACGTTAGTCTCAAAACAGGAACAGTTAAAATTTATATATGTCATCGATACATTTGTTTTCCTCCCCAGGACAAACCAGGTCAGATATACAGACAAGGCTTTGGCCTTCAGGAAGGTCACAGTTTAAGAGGTACATTTTACATGCCTCTCAGAAATGTAGCACAGAGCAAAGAAGCCCTCGGGATATTTTCTGTTAAAATTTCCAGCACAGGTACGAGCCCCCATGCTCAGTGCACTGGCTTCTAAAATGTGCTTTCTGCCCACTTATCTCACCCAGCAAGACAGTCTTGATTGACACCACACATCTCAAGGGAAATAAAAATTGGTGCCAAAACCAGGTGCCTAGCCAAAGAAAAACCATGCGTTTGGCAGCAGAACATGTGTTAGATGTCAGTCACATGCAGTCAGAATGCCAGCCACATGGGGAGGCTGGCATTTTGCAGGAGAAATACGAAAGAGGCATGATCCAATTTAAAACGGTCTACAAAAGCTTGTCACTGCTTGACAACCCAAATGTAGATTTACTATTGTTCACTGAGATCATGATAAAAACAAGAATGTGAAAATGTGCTTCTAACCAGATTTGAGCTATAGCCAGCCGGATGATAGGGAAGTGCTTTGTTTATGAAGCATCTACATTCTTGCGTAAGGCTGGAGGAAATATTTCACACGAACATAGACAATTCTACTCTTTTCTGAGTCAGGGATAGAAATAAAAACATAATATGTGTTTGAAACAAATCTTACATAACTGTCTGTGCCAGGTACCGTTCTAAGTAGGTACAATCTAAACTCTTTTAACTTCTTAAAAACCGTAGCTGTCCGGAGAGTTTATGGACAGTGTAAGGTTGCCCGTTTCTGGGTCAGCCTCATGCTCTCTAGAATGTTCTAGTCCTTCAGAGCAGCTATTTCACCAACTCCCTCACCAAAGCCCTGCCTTCTCGCTGACTCTGCGCTTAATCAAATATGACGTCCTCCCCTAGCAATTGATTCCCCTTGAGCAAGGTCCGTGCCCAGAGCAAGTGAGTCAGACGAAGTCTCGTCATGGTCCACAGATTTTTATTGGCAATGTTTTTCAGAAGTCAATCTGCAGACTTTTCTTCTGAGATGATCATGGTCTGGAAGTGCCACGGACACCTGTCCACTATGATTCACCCTACGGCGTTTTACAATGTTGTTGGCACAGTCCCCAGCCTTACGGCGACATGAAATCCACCCAAATATCACAAACTGACATATAGGCAATGAGAAAGCCTCATAAGGTGCCATTCAAATGGGGAAAAGTATTTCATCTCCTACAACCTCAGTTTCCTCAGGTTTGCAAAGGGGAGAGGAATTGTGACCTTACCAAGTTGCCATGGAGATAAAATATGAAATAGCTAACAGGGTATTTAATGTGTAATAACCCCAAAGACTTCCCATCTGTTGAGTTCTTCCTACATGCTAACTGTTGTGATAAGAAGCTTGGGTGCATTATCCAATTAATACCAGGGCCCTTACAACATAGGCACTGGCGCTGTCCCTATTTTACAGATGAGGTTATTGAAGACTTGGATGCTTGGTTGCTGTGCCTAAACTGATACATCTAGAAAAAGAGAAAGCCCAGTCTCATATTCCAAATGCTAGGATTTACATAACATTGTCTGAAATGTTGGCTGTTCGACCCCCACCACCCCTCCTCCACCCCAAGATGCCTTAGAGGAAAGACCAGGTGATTTATTTCCTAGAAATCCGACATTGACCCTGTGCACACGTGGAGGCGGAGTTATCATGAGCTACAATCAGCAGCTTTCCAAAAGCTAGGAAATTTCACACTTCATGAAATGAGTGAGATCATTTTAATTCCCAAGCAAAGTCTGTGACCCATGGATTAGCCCTGTTACCATCAACTCATAGTCCTAGAAGTCACCTTTGCAAATCACAATTGAGGTGCTATTGAAGTTGCCAGAGAAAATAGGATTGAAATTTAGGCCTCCCAAGTTTGCCCCCAGGGAAGCCCTAGTGGTAGTAGTGATTACAAATGTGAGCTGCTCACTGCAAGGTCAGCAGTTCAAAACCACTATCCACTCCTTGGGAGAAAGAGACTGAGTTTTCTACTTCAAGAAAGAGGTACAGTCTTGGAAACTCGCAGGGACGGTCCTAGCCTGTCCTGTAGGGCTGACTCGAGTTGACATTGATTTTATGCCAGTGAGGTTTGGGGGCTTGAGGTTATTTGTTTGTTTGTTTGTTTAAATTTTGCCCCATAGACCCACCCTCAGAGTTCTCAGTATGGGACAATTTTTTCTATGAATGTTATTGGGAACTGTAGGTGGTTCTTACCCTGAAAGAGAATGGACTTCTTCAGGCAACACATGGGAGCATTCCCATCAAATTGCTGTTGACCAAACAGGACAACCTGGATTGTCCTAGGCCAAGGACAAGGAGAAAATGAAGTTCGTATCATTCATTCCTGGCTCAACCTATTCAAGTCTTTCTTTGCCTTGATTGAATATGAGAGAGAAGCCATATTTCTTATAGATGCTCACTTTCCCCTAATTCATAAAACTCATATAATGCTCAAGCCCTTGTATTTGATAGCTCATAGATTCCATGGTGCTGCCCGCACTACCATGTTGTGTTCAGAACTGAACCACGGGTGTGTAGACCTCTTTATCCTAAACTGGGAGCCCGCTTGCCTAGATGTCGGAGGGCTTTTGCTTCTTACACAGCACCCCTCCTAGGTTAGCACTTGCTCTGCCACATGTTCTCCATGCGCATCCTGGTACCTACAGCAGACTCTTACATTTCTTCCACTTCCTTTTCTTTCACTGCAGGTACCAGTTGAAGGAGACACAACTTTTTCTCATCAGTAGATGCTTTGAAACGGCAGGTCAAAACTTGCATTCCTGTCCCTTTTATGTTTCCAGAGAGCTATCCAATAAACATTTAATGCAAGTTACATGTACATTTAAGCCATCTTATACACACTTTAAAAGCAAAACAACAAAAAAGCACTATCATTGAGTTAATTTTTTTTGTAGAGCACAGTAGACTTTCTCCCAGGCTTTTAGAGTCTATAAATTTTAAAGGAGTAGACAATCTCATCTTTCTCCCAGGAGGGAAGGCTGGGCTTGAATGGCCAACCTTGCCCCATCGCTTAACCCATGGTGCTACCAGGGCTGCAAATAATATATTTTTTAAAAACTCAGATAAGTTGATGTTTAATAGTATATTTTACTCAATCTAATATATCCAAAATATTATTTCAACCCATAGTAAAAATGTTTAGAAAATATAATGAGATATTTTATATAGTTTGATTTTCTTTACAGTTGAAAAGTAGATTGAAACAGCCACGCTGTCCTGAAATATCTAATAGCTTTCTAATAGGTGGCTAGAATATCATTTTTTTTAATTATTAAAATTAGGTGAACTTAAATACTTAATTCTTTAGTCATACTTGTCCTACTTCAAGTGGTTACTAGTCAGAGGTGCTTGGTAGCTCTCTATTGGACAGAGCAGCTCCTGGGCATGTGAAGCCCATGCTCAGTAACCGCTCTGTTTTGAGCTCAGAAAGGAGGGGAGGCCTCTTATTTCTGTCCTTCATATCATTTGTGTGTGGAACACATCAAGTAATCAAATTGTGAATCAGGTTTGTTATGACTCATTTGTGTGAAAACCAGATCAAAGCACTCAATATGAATAAAGTGCATGGTCAGAAAGGAAATACCATTAGAGAAACACACTTTGAAAATGTGGCAGAAAGATGTGAGAAGTAGTAGAGGAGTGATGAAGGTCCACACCCAAGCAAACTCACTGCTATCTAGTCAGTTCCGACCCATAGCAACCCTACAGGGCATAGCAGACCGGATTCTTTGGGTTTTGGAAGCTGTAACTCTGTATGAGAGCAGAAAAACTTGCCTTTCTCCTGTGGAGCACCTGATGTGTTTGAACTGTGGACCTTGTGGCTGGCTGCCCAAGACATAAGCCATCGCTCCTTGAAAAAGGGAGCTCCTTGAAGAAGGCTATCAAGGCCCAAATGAGAGAGCATGTTGACTTCCTTTTCTTAAAAAATAAGAGGCCTTCAAATATTAACAATACAGGGAAGAAATTCTTGTTGGAATGGCGACAGTGAATGATGAGAAAAGTTGACATCTTAAAGGCAGCTATATAAAGGTGATAGGAAAATATAGATGGCAAACTTAGCTATATGAGTGTTAATTATTAAGAGTGAGATCCATTAACACAGTGGTTTACACGCTGGACCACTAACCGAAAGATTGGCAGTTCAGCCCCGGAAGTGTCTGGTAGGAGAGCGATGAGGCAGTTTGCTTCCATCTGCACGTACGGCCTGAGAACCCCCGCAGACCTGTACTGCCACCAAGAGCCCGAATCCACCCCAAGGCAATGGGCTTGGCTTTGGCTTCCTTGGACGAGAGGAAAATCCAAAGGCCAAACCGGCACACAAAAACTGTACCAGCAGGCCTGCTCTCATAGAAGGGAGCCCCGGTCGTGCAGTGGATTGTGCATGGCGTTGCTGACCAGAAGGTCAGCAGTTCAAAACCACCAGCCAGCCCAAAGGAGAAAAGGGGAGCTTTCTACCCCAAAAAATGGTCTCAGAGACCCACAGCCACAGTTCAACCCTGTCCTCTAGGGTCACTGTGAATCAGGATCGGCGCAAGGGATCGCACAGAAAACTTGCTTCTGCCTTTTATAGGATCACGCTGGGTTGGGGGTTTGAGAGTTTCGAATTGGCCAGCCTCACAAACAGAATTTATCTACATTACCAAGTGTCTTTGGTTAAGGAACGTCTCTGGAAATATTCAGGGCTCACCTCCAGATCCTAAGTGAGGAGAGCAGGAGTAAATTATCCATTCATGCGACTCGCTGTTCACAATAGAGCTTACATCCTTTGCTAGGGAAGCACGGGCCCAGACAGAATGAAATGGCTCCACCAGGCTATTCCCCACTTTTCCTGTCTAATGAGAGAATACAACAAGGCCCTAAGGGTGACACCGTCCCCCCCAAACAAATCACTAATTCCCTTTATAAACCCAAGCACTTGAAATAGGAATTGTTTTATGTTCCAAAATGGCTGCATAGAGAAAATGCATCCATTAAAATAAATCTGGAAGCATATCAAGTGTAGCATGCTTTAAAGCTGCAGCTGGATAATGGGTAGACGCATGGACTAATTATGCATTTGTATTTATATTTTTATGAATGTTGCCCAAATGAGAATATTACAAGAACTAAATGTACCTAAAACAGCGCACCATCTAAAGAGTGTGCACACACTTTACATGTACATATATACGTATAAAATACATTTAGAATATATAGTAGCTAGAAATTTCCTTTCAGAATGGATCATAGTGCAAAGTTACTAAAAAGTAAAACACTTAAAGACTAATTGGAGACAATCTGATGATTTGAGGCAAAAATCAGTGCCCCCCCCCACCAAGATTATGAAGTTACAAATACTTTTGTTATGCCCTGATATAGATTTCACATTCTGTTTAATGTTCCTCATACATCCAGTAAATATTCATAAACCACCTCTTCTGTATCTTCCCTTCCTGGGAGGAGTCATAGCAGAGGTGCCCTTGACCTCCAAAGGTTGTTATGTGTCTGGAATGAATCCCTTTTTCACAGAGGAAGTCACCCGGTCCCTTTAGAGAAAATTGAGGTAGCTAGCAATTGAAGCATAAACGGATAGCGCTATTGTGTCAGAATTTCATAATGAATTCTTTTGTGTTTGAGTGATTGAAAAGAGCAAACAGTGGGCTTGTGCTGTTTGGCTCCCAAGGGAGAGGGAAGGAAATGCCACAATTTTGCATTAAAGGGAAGCTGGAACCATGAGGGATGACGGCTTATGAAAGACAGTGAGGGAAAGTGAAGGGTGGTCGTCTTTGCGACATGAGGTTAGCATTCAGGGAGCTTCACTCAAAAATAAGAAAGTAGCTGGTGCTCTCATAGTGATGTGTAGCCTTGGATGGTCACCTCTCTTGAATTCTGAGCCAGACAAACATTCTCTCTTGGGGATGTCACCTTCCCCAGTCAACACAGGCTCTTATTAACAGCAAAAGCAAAGACAAATCGGTGTGATGAAATTGTAGGTTCTTCTTCTTAGATATAGAAATGGGTCACATAGAACTCATTCCCTCAAACTGCATAAACGTGTAAGGTTCTTAGACATCCAGAGAAAAGGAGGAGTCCCGGGGGGGTTAGGACTACATTTCTGCTCACTTGTCAAATGAGGGCATGAGCTAGCTTTCTTCTGAATGACACTATTTGCAACAAGAGTTCATGGAGCAAGTCAGAGTTATATAGCCAGGCATTCATGTGTTAACCCAATTCTCAAATCACTTTAGATTTTATGAGGTAGCATGTCATAAAACATGAACACTGGACTGGGAGTCCGAAGGCCTGGAGATGATAACTCTGCTTCTAACTAACTCTGTGACACTGAGGAACCCCAAACTGAAATCCCTTAGTTGTAAATAAGTCTATGAACTACATGAACAATAGATCTTTCTCAGTCTATACTTTTATGAACTCAGTCTCAAAACTCTTTTTAAAAAATCCCAAATTATAAAAATAACAAATCCATTGGTCTAGCTGAAATTGCCAAATTCAGGTCAAGAAAAAGTAAGGTTTCCCTGGACAGAGACTATTTCTTTATAGTCATTTACTTTTGGTTGAGGGAAAACGGCAATGGTTAAGTATATCTAATAATCATCATAATTATCATCACTGTCATAATCATTTTATCATTATTAAATATTTCTTAGGTACTTGATTCCAGATATAGAATTTTTATTTTTCATCAACAGACAAAATGATTATATTGTGCAGACAAGGAGACAGAGATTCAAGCCACTTGCCCAACCTAACAAATGGATATATGAAAAATAAAGGTTTCAGATCCATCTCCCTTTTCATATTAAAGCTGAAGCATTTACCAATGCCATTCAAGGAATAAAGCCGGGGAGGGGCTGCAGGGTAGATGTTGGACCAACAATATCAAAGTTGGCTGTTCAAACTCATCTCTGGGGAAAAGACGACGGTATTTGTTGCTGCAAAGATTCATAGCCTAGAAAACTTTATAAAGGCTCAATGAGTTAGAACCAACTTAAAGGCAGTGGGGTTTTCAGAGGATAAATGGGATTCTGTTCAGCATCTTTCTTTCTTGGGTTCAGACAATCTATTTGAAAATCAATATGATAATTTCATATTAAATAAGATTAAGCTCCAAAATTGGGCCACATGGAGATCTAACATACATCTCGGGGCCTTGGACACATAGAAGTTTCTTATGATATTTCCATGTAGAAAGTTGAACATTGACATTCACTCAACCGCTCTCTCATTGTGCTGTTGTCTGCCCTGTTGAGTCACTTCCCTCTCACTGTGATCCTGTATCCCACAGAATGACATGCTGGCTGGCCCAGTTCCATCATCACGAGTGCTTTGGATGGGCACGTTATTGTAGCCACTGTGTCGATCCACGTCATTGAGGACATTCCTGTTTTTCATTGACCCTCTATCTTACCAACGATGATATCCTTTACAGGATCTGATCTCTTCTGGTAAGTTGTCCACTGAAGAAGGGGAGATGAATCTTGCCGTTCTCATGTGTAAGATGCAGCTGGCCGTACTTTGGCCAAAGCAGATCTATTTGTTCTTCTGGCAGCCCACAGTACTTTCAATAGTCTTTGCCAACATCATAAGTCACATGCATCAACGCTTCTGCAGCTTTCTTTGTCCATCCAACTCATGCAGTCAAGGCACTTGACAATGTGACTTGGGTCAGGTAGTTACTCCTCCAGGTGGTAGCCTTGCTCTTCAACACTTTACAGAATTCTTGATGCAGCAGATTTGCTCAATGCAACACATCTTTCGATTTCTTGATGGCTGCTTCCATGAGCATTGAGGATTGTGGATCTAAGAAAAATGTAATCTTCCTTTGGGGGTATTATAATCATAAGTAAATTTAAAAATGTCAATGACAAGTAAAAATAATAAAGATTCTTTGAGATTAGATACAGGCCATAGGTAAAGTAGTATTTACAAGCCCCCCTCCTATTCAATTTGTTTCTATCAAGTTGTGAAACCATCCTATCACAATAAGTGAAATTCTACTTCCTGTTACAGCAAAGAAAAGCTAAAGTTTCAAATAGCTCATTTCAAAATAGTACTGAGTTTTGTCACTCGTTTAAAAAACATGAAAACGTGCTGCTTGAAAGATGTAAATTCTTGACTAATTGAGTTATGAGAACTTCCCAATTACTTTAATGTCAAGTTTCTTTTGTTTCTCTAACCTGAACCATATGATTATGTGTTCTAGCAATGGACTGATTGCTTTCGTTTTCTTAGCATTTTATCAGAGAAGGTTGAAATTACCTTTCCTGTAATAATCTTCCGAAGTCTGAGGAACTCAAATATACAAAAGAAAATATTCAGAGATGATATATAATGCAGGAAAGGATGCTGGATATCTTCACTTCTAAAGTCTGAAATTCTCATAAAAATATATTATGGCAAATAAATCTTTCAGTGTAAATTATCTGTTAGCAAATGGTATTCTTCAATTTCATTTCCAAATTATACAAAATGAATTAGGACTTCATATTGAGCTGTCAACATGAAATTCCACCTCCTGAAATATAGATTGGATTTTGAGAAGAAAGCACAAAGTGGTGAAATCCAGGTGTGCTCTTTTTGTTTAAAGCAGTGCTCTGGAAGTTCATATAAACATCAAGTTGTGCAAAGCTGACTGATCCTCACTCAGTCCTCTAAATAAAGTTAACTTCTGCTTTATTTTATCGGGTGAAACCTTGTGGCTAATTTAAAGGCACAAAGATCTCTTTAAAGAGTTGAAACAGAAAGCTAGATGGTTTGAATCCTACAGCCCCCAGGGAGAAAAATACAATCTGCTTCCATGAATATCACAGCCTTGGAAATCCTTGGAGACAGCTGGACCCTGTCTTGCAGAGGTTTCTAGGAGTTTGCAATGGATTTTTTGGGAGGGGGACTTGAAGTCTCTTTTTGTAAAATTGAGGAATATCAATAGTCTTAAAAAATGTACTAAATACATCCAGAATTTTTAGACACTGCATAAACCACTGCAAGGTCATAGCATCTTTGAACAGCAAGCAAAGTTATAATATAGTTTATTAATAATGTGCATGCAACTGATTAAGATGAGCTCATGGATTCTAAGCGAGATCTGTATCGCAATGACATTTTCTGTTAATTTGACTTTTTAGTGTTTTTTGTTTCTTTAGTTTTAAGATTAAACTGTGAAGGAATCTTCTGATCTGAGATAAGCAAGTTGATACTCCATTTACCATGAACACAGCATATTGTTATTATCAATGGATGAGTATCAGTACCCATTAGAGAAGAATTTCCATTTTTAACACTGCTCATGTAAATAGGAAAGTGAAGAAAAGTTGAATTAAGAAGCCAATATCTCTTCATTAAAAGTACCTATCAGCCCTGCTGGAATAGTCAGTTATGTGTCGGCTGCTACCCACAGGTCAGGGGTTAAAACCCATCCGTTGATTGTCTCTGCTCCCATACAGATTCACAGCAGCAGGACCCAGAGGAGCGGTCCTACTCGGGCCTATAAGGTACCTATGAGTTGGAATTTATTTTGGCAATAAGTTTTGGTACAAATACACACACAATAAAATGTTATATGAATGGGGGCACAAGGCCCTGTCAGACACAGTAGTAATTTGTGACAAAGGGCACTAAGTGCTGGTTTATTAATCAAAAGGTGGACTGATAACCCATAGTCTTATATCTCTATAAGAGAAGGTAAGGCAATCTACTTACATAAAGTTTACAGCCTCAGAAATTCCATGGGGCAGTTCTGCTCTCTGAGTCTGAATCAACTCATTGGCAATGGGTTTACTCCACTCCAACTGGGTAGATTTTAATTTAAAGAAATCCAATAGCCCCATAGACTCCTAAAGGAATAATCTGTTTGGAAGCATATTATCAGTGGAAAGCATTATCCTATGGAAAGCCCAGAGGGGGTGAATCATTGACCAATAGGTAACAGTCAAGTGCTTTAACCACGTCACAACCGGGGAGCTTGCCTGGAAGGTGTCTTAAGATTAATATGTCCAAAACTGATCTCTTAAAATTACTAACAAAAATAATTTATTTCACGTAGTTTTTCTCTTAGTGAATGATATGATCCATTACACCTATCAAGTCAAAACCCAGGTATTATCATTGATTTCGCCCCTTTCAAGTTGTGGTGGTTATTAAGTTTCACTGAGTTAATTCCAACTCATAGCCAACCTATATACAACCGAATGATGCACTGCTCAGTCCGGTACGATTTTCAAAATAGTTCTTATGTTTATGCCCAGCAATGCAACCACTGTGTCACTCCATCTCATTAAAGATTTTTGTCTTGTTCACAATCCCGGATCTTCAACCAAAGATTGGTCATTCTGACAACATGTTCCAAATACGTGAGATGAAGTCTCATCCTCCTTGCCTCTACGGCGCATTCTGACTGTACTTCTTGCCGGACTGATTTGTTTGTCCTTTCGGCAGTCCATGGTATTTCCAATATCCTTCACTAGTACCAGAATTCAAATGCATCGATTCTTCTTTGGTCTTCCTTATTGAAGGTCCAACTTTCAGAGACATGATTGAAAATACCATTGGTTGACTCAGACGAATCTTAGTCTTCAAAGAAATATCCTTGCTTTCCAACACTTTTGCACACAATTCATCAAGTCTATAAGGCTGTGTTAGACTTCCCAAACAATATGTGTATATTTTCATTTTTTCTGTTCCCTTATTATCATCCCTTATCATCCGACCATCATCTCTCATCTGAATGACTGAATAGTTTCTTAACAGATCTCCCAACATGCATTTCGGTTCATTCAGATCCACCTCCACAGAGCAGCCAGAGTAATTTTATTTATTAACAAAAGTGTACTAATATATAGATGCAGTCACTAATGTATAGGCAATTATCTTCTAATAGTAAGAAGAATAATCAACTCAAGGCCGAGGACATGAAGCGCCCCCACTCTGATGTGCCCAAGTCGTTGAGAAGGCTGAGGAAGGAATTATGGAATGTTTCCAGATTGAAAAACAAACAAATTCAGCTATAAAAATAAACTACAGTACTCTTCTTTCAATCACCTTTAGTTATCTATGGCTAGAAAT
The DNA here is from genome assembly GCF_050624435.1 of Tenrec ecaudatus. Classification (NCBI taxonomy): domain Eukaryota; kingdom Metazoa; phylum Chordata; class Mammalia; order Afrosoricida; family Tenrecidae; genus Tenrec; species Tenrec ecaudatus. The sequence goes on from NC_134533.1 coordinate 190,652,634, forward strand.
GAGTGGGGGAGCACTTCAGAGAGCTTTAACCTGAGAAGATTTGTGGGTGAGAAGACTAGACAATCAACTGAAATATAACTCATGGCCCATTCCCAGATACCAATTTTAATCTGTTTACTTTTTCATCCTTTGTCTATTGACACTATCCTTACCTACATAATAACTAGAAGGGTGCTATATGATAACTGTAGGATTTATAGCAGTCTGGGGGTAAAAGAATAAATTCTAGGAAGAAAAATACAAATGACTTCTCTTTGTTCAAACCTGGTCTACAGCCACAGGCATAAGCTAGCAACGTGGCCATCCCTTTTTAGAGCAAGCTATCTACAGATGTGACAAGAGCTAAGAAATCAAGGTGCCCACACACAAACGTTTCTGCACACAGCCATCCCAGCCACCTAATTCAGAAAATTCTCATAAATATTTCATAAAGCCTTTGAGCACAAATGCGCCTTCTGGTGATGCTGTATACACAAGCACAAAGTAAATCATTTGTAGTCGCTTCCTTTGGCCATTTTGGTCTCCCTGGAGTCAAACTGAAAGTTCTCCTATTTGTATAAAATTAAAGGCAGGAAGCTTTGTCAATAACATATCAAATGTCAGAACTACAGAGGCCTCAAATACATCAACTGAGTGGGTCAAGCAATGAATTTATCATTGATCTGTGGCAAAGGGAATTTAAGTCTCTTGGTAATGAAACTGCTCTGCTCTCCAAGAGCTGAGATAACTGCTAAATTAATTTCATTTTTTCCACTCATGAATAATTAATAATACCTTTTACTAGACATCTAGATTTTCAATTATACATTTTCGTATTATAGCACACATTTTAATTTTCAAAAAATTTAAGAACAAATGTATGTGTCATTTAAACATCTTCTTGGTCATAATCTCATCTTTAAGACCAATAGAACTGGTCATGGCTTAATGTTATCTGTAATATTAGTGAAGGAAATATCTTTTTATTGCAATGTAAAAAGTGTGAGTTTATGGTATGATACCTAAAGTGCATATGTCTTTAAAGAAAATGTGTTTTGATTTAAATGGGTCAAGTTTACCTAGTAATTAGAAAATTTCAATTAGTTATTTTAAAACTCAGCTATATCACATTTTCAAAGCACAATGTACCTAATTTCCCAACATGTCAGGAGTTATGAACTATTTTAAAAGTCTCATTCATTATTTTGAACCCCACATTGTTCACACAATCCTGTATTTTACATTATTAAAGTTGAATTAGACAAACACAAATTTTCTGAGTCTGGGAGAGTTGAATGGAGATAAAATTTGATTCATGTTTCGTTTCTCATCTGGAGGTGACTTCATCCCCCAGGGCAAACAATGGCAATGGTTAGAGATTTTTTGAAAATTATTATCATGACTATGATGGGAGAGGAAGAAGGCTGATACTGGTGTCTTGATATCCAATGGAGAGAGACCAGGAGTACTAGTAAATATTCAGAATGCTTCCCACAACTAAGAGTTACCAATTCCAAGTGGCAAGGCTGAGAAACCAATCAAGAAAACTGATACAAGGAAACCATCCCCCACTCGTGAAATCAAGCACCAGCTGTAAGGGCAAACTAAAGCAATTGGAATGGTGAGGAAAAAGAAAACTTAGCAATTACACTCCCACTTTTCAACTTCACAACAGGCACGGAATGTAAGAAAGTAACATCTCCACCACCTCTTCCATACAATGGTTGAGGAAACTAAGCCTGATAGCAGTCAAGAAACTCGTCAAGTCAGTTAGAGAATGCGGTGAAAAGGCAAGCCTATGGGAGATGACTCTCATCCAGTATTTCCCTAAGAAATCATGTAAATCATGTTGTTGTTGTTGTTGTTAGCTGTGTTAAGTTGGTTCCAACTCGTTGTGACTCCTTGTGTTGGAGAGTTGAACAACTCTGTAGTGTTTTGATGGCTGTAATCTTAATACCAGCACATCGAAGGTCTTTCTTCCCCTGGCCCTACTGGGTAGATGTGATCTTCCAACCTTTATGTTGGCAGTCAAGTTCAAATAGTTTGTGACACTTAAGGATTTCTCTCTACTGAGTATGATCAATGAATGTGGCTTCTCTACTCATGGTTCTATGTATCACATAGTACTGGATGTTACATAACGGTGGCTAAATTCCCATTTTGGAGGGCATTCTCTACTATGCTCATGGACAAGAGTGGGGTGGGATTGAGACTTGACCTTGATGGAAGGTGTGAGTAGGGTCACACCCTTTGTTTCCTTGATGGCAACTTTAGGGCCCCACTTTTATACTGGGTATGAACCAAGCCACACGCTCTGTTTCCTTGATGCCATTCTTAAGAGCCACCTTAAGGCCTAGTGTAAATGAGCCCGGATCCTTTGCCTTGGATATGAAAATGGTGTCGCCATACGGTTCTAGATATATCACCTCACCTAGAAAGTCAGACTTCTGTTTCCTGACTGAGCTGAGCTGCGGTCAAAGCACAAAGCCTTGCGGCCATTGGGGCTTCGGATGCTGGAGCCTGCATTTGGCTCACCGCTGACTGACCGTTGGAGTTCAGACTGAACAGCATCCACCACCACGTTAGTCATTTCCTCAAACTCTGTGAAATTGTTGTGGGACATGGCAGTGAACCACAAATCACAGAGGCGGGAAGGGAGCAAACTCAAGTGAGGAGCAGGGGACATGTGGAGCAGAACAGCACCGTGGAAGAGTTTGACATGTGGAACTTGTTCAACTTTCAACTCCTTGGACTAAACTGGCAGTAATCATAAAATAAATTATTACCCCATCTACTTGTCCTATAAAAACAAAAAATCCTGTTTCCCTCTCCTGTCACCTTTGCTGTTTAAACTGTTTCCCATGTTGAAGTGTATGTGACGGTGGCTAAACATAGCAGCTCCAGTCCTTCTCGCGTCTTTGTATACATGGACACTTTAATCTGTGCTTCGTCTGTAGGTTTTATTCTCTTGAACATCATTTTAGCTAAAGGTCTCAAAATACTGCAATGTTCATATCATTGCATCGATTCAAATGGCAAGTACATTTTTTACTATTAGCTATCACTCAAAGTTGGTTCAGAGTACTCGAATGCTAATGCACCCATTCAGCAACTATTATTGGTTAAGACTATTCGTTGAGCTAGCATAGTCAATGGTTTTGAGACTGGGAAAGAGCTATTGCATAAGCAGTGCCAGTGAAAGGGGTTTTTGGGAAGTGATGATAAAAGAGTGTTTAAATTTACCTCTTCAGATTCATCACTAATATTCAAGGATTTCTACAAATCCTTAAAATGCTACCAAAAATTATCTCTGGGAGCTGAATTTCTATGAGGCAAATGCCACCCAAGATCAAAATGACCTAACAATGTCTTTAATCACTACCAAGATCTTAAAGTCAACATCTGCCCTGCTCGGAAACATATTTCTGTAGCTCCATTAGTATTGATACCACCGAGAATAGAGCCCAATAGAGAAGCATTTGGTCAAACAATAGATTTGGCAACTGCATACATTCATAAATAACAGCAAAGCCTCTTGAATAAGTTCTTTCCAGTGCTGGCTCTTCCACTAACTTGATTCGTGGTTTTGAAATGTAATTTTAGTGTTCTGTATCTTAACTTCTTCATTTATTAAAAAATAAAGCTTTCCAAAAAAGCCCACATGGAAGAAGCACACCAGCCAGTGCGATCACAAGGTGCCAAGGGACCAGGTATAAGGCATCATGCAAAAAAAAAAAGATATGTGTGTGTGTATGTATGTGTATATATGTGTATGCGTATATATATGTTTGTGTATATGTGTGTGTATATATATATATATATATATACCATATTAAATGAAGGGGGAAGTGCAGAGTGGAGACCCAAGGCCCAAGTGTCGGCCAATGGAGATCCCCTCATAGAGGGGTTTAGGAGAGGAGATGGGTTAATTAGGGTGCGAGGTAGTACCGATGAAGAACACAGCTTTCCCCCAGATCCTGGATGCTTCCTCCCCCCAACTACCATGATCCGAATTCTACCTTGCAGGGCTGGATAGGGCAGAGGTTGTACACTGGTACATATGAGGGCTGGAAACACAGGGAACCCAGGATGGATGATACCTTCAGGACCAAGGGTATGAGGGGCGATGCTGGGAGAGTGGAAGGTGAGTGGGTTGGAAAGGGGGAACTGATTACAAGGATCTACATGTGACCTCTTCCCTGGGAGAGGGACGGCAGAGAAGGGGGGGAGGGGAGACTCCGGATAGGGCAAGATATGACAAAATAACGATGTATAAATTACCAAGGGCACATGAGGGAGGGGGGAGAAGGGAGGGAGGGGGGAAAAAAGAGGACCTGATGCAAAGGGCTTAAGTGGAGAGCAAATGCTTTGAGAATGATTGGGGCAGGGAATGTATGGATGTGCTTTATACAATTGATGTATGTATATGTATGGACTGTGATAAGAGTTGTATGAGCCCCTAATAAATTGTTAAAAAATAAAAAAATAAAAAATAAAGCTTTCATTTAGTGAAGATGGCAACGAAACCAAAGAAGGAAGTCCCTAGCTTTTCCAAAACTGATGCCACACCAAAGGCATGGAAGACCAAGAAGGCAGTACTGAAAGCCATTGGAAAAATAATAAAATAAGTAAACCAAATCTGTTGCCACTGCGTTGATTCTGACCCTGCACAATAGAGAGGCACCATCTCATAAGAGTTCCTAGGTTACAGAAGTAGGCCGACACATCCTTCTCTCACCCTTAGAAATGGCGGCTGAGGTTCAACTGTTGCCCTTGTGTTTAGCTGCCAAACACTCAATTACCAGAGCTCCTCGGAAGTCATCCATAGTGAAAACAGAAGAAGAGAATACACAGGCCATGCACCTCCTGGTAGCTCAAGACACTGTGATGATGAACGTAATCCAAGTACCCTCAGAAGAATTATTTTATGATAAGCAAGCTTGATGACTATCAGCAAGTTCTCCTGAGCGTCAAGTCTACCATAAATAACATGGAAGATAGCAATACATTGATGTTCAATGTGGATGGCAAAGCAGGAAGATCATATCAGCCAGGCTTTGAAGAAAGACTATGACGTGGATGCAATCAAGGTCTCCTTGATCAGGTCAAGTCAAGGGATAAGAAGGCATATGTCGACTGGCACTTGATTATGAGTTTGGATGTTGCCACAAAAATTAGGATCATTTAAACTACACTTATCTGGCTCATTTTAATCATAAGTTTTTCTACCACAAAAATATACCTATTCATTTATATGTCTTCCATTTAAGAATCTCTACACAAATGAAAGGAGACAATTTATGATTTCATCTTGATAAGCTAAGTCTACAAACAGATATTTATAACATATATATCATTACTCAATCTTAACTCTTATGGATTTATTATTGATGCTATTTTCTACTATGTTTTGGGCAGAGAGCACTTTAAAATATGTATTTAAGCTAACAGAAAATGAATCAATATTTTTAAATTATTTGCTAGATTCCAAATAGGCTTTGCCAAGAATGTTGGTTTTTAAAGTATCTTGGAAAATATAGACTGTGAGAGCAGCTGAGAGAAAGGAAATATATTTATAAAGACACTTCATATAGAATATTCCTTATAGCAGATTCTATTGCTGTTCTCTGTGTTTCTTAGAAAATGGCACTTTAATTTCATTTTGAACAGCAAAATGCTCATATTCACAAGATGAATTATGATTTGTTTAAGTCATCACAGAAATTCCATTTCTTTAAACAGGGGATTTAACCAAGTTCTAGAGGTCAAAGACTTCTAAGGAAAAGCCCTCCATATTTATAAAGAAATGGAAGAGGAAGAGAGAGATGTCATTGCAGAAGGCTCTTTGGTTTCTGTCCTGCTTTGCACCATAGTACTAATGATAGGGTTTTTGGAGCTGTAATGGCCATCTGTAAACCATGACATGAAAATCCTCAACTAACATGACAAGAATAGAATTGGCCGATAAAATGAAAATGTGTCCTCTATGACATTGAAATTCCTTATGAGCCCTGAACTACCACGTCCAAAAGTGTTAGGAATAACAATGATGCTTTCATGTCATAAGTCAGCTTTTGCCAATTCTATCTGTTCACACCAGAAATCCAATTTCCTGTTTTCATATTTCTTGTTTAACATTTCCTTATGGAAAAAATAAATTTAATATTGTGAACAGACGAGAGAACAGCCAGGACAACCGGTATTAAGAACGTAAAGCCATCTACTGGTGCATAAACGAGAAACCTATCAGATCAGCTTTCCTCATTCTGGACTTCGTGATTGTCTCTTTCTTCCAAGACAGTGCTTGACTCTGATTCATCTGGCCAACCTCTATTCATTATCTTTTTCTCACCTGGAGAGTATCGTCTATGTGAAATCTCATAAGCAGGGTTGGCTGATTTCAAGTTAACTATAAATATCAAGTAAACATTTTGTAATAGTAAGGGACAGAAAATCATATTCCGGCTAACTTAAGCAAAATAATAGTTTGGAAGCTCACACAAGTGTAAAGTTCAAGGAAATAACTGATTTTAGCCAGTGGCCTAACTGAGGTTGTCAGAATTCACTCTCGATCTTTCCACCGGTCCATTTTCCTACCTACTCCATTGCTCACATTTGAACAGCCTTTGTTTCAAAGCAAAGATGGACCCAGAAAACCTCACTTCTGATTTTTTTTCTGTCAAATAGACCACAGAAAGTAAATATTTCTCTATACAATCGCTAACACAATTCCTGAACTGACTTTTAGTGGTCTGGCTGTGGACAGGTGCTGAGACTGTGACCAGAAATGTAGTATAATTAGCCTGAACCTGGATTTAGGAATTGGTCCATATTAGTCACTTGAATTTAAACAAATATTAAGAGTGGAATCCTCAGGTGACTCCATAAAAATGAGATACTGGATGAAGACAGAAAGAAAACATAACATCTTGTATCTGTCACAAATGATACCATATTTGTTTGTTCTAATATCAATCAAAAAGATTTTTTTAAGTTTTAAGCACAGTTCTATATTTTTCCTCTCTTCATTAAGCAGCACCATGGACTGAGACAGTATTTTATTTGGAACACCTTGCTAAAAAGGGAATACCCACACAAAAATGGCCCCATAGCCACGGAGTCAACTCTAACTCACAAGAAGACTACAGGGAAGAGTATAACTATTGCCTTGATTTTCTAAGATGGTAATTAATTACAGGAACAGACGGGCTGGATTCTGAAGAGGATGTGGGACAAGAGATATCATTAAATCAGGAAAGGTGTGGGTCGGAGTTGTATTCTCTCACCATACTTATTCAATCTGTATGCTGAGCAAACACTTAGAGAAACTAGGCTAGATGAAGAAGAATGCTGCCTCAGGGGTGGTGGAAGGCTTATTCACAACCTGTGATATGCCGATGAAACAAGTTTCCCTGCTGAAAGTGAGGAGGGCGTGAAGCTCTTGCTCATGACGATCAAGAACTACAGCTTTCTGTATGGATTACAACTCAAGGTCAAGACCAAAGTCCTCGCAACTAGACCAATCAGTAAAATCACGGTGAGTAGAGAAAGTTGAGGTTGTCAAGGGCTTCGTCTTGCATGAATACACAACCAAACTCCTGGAAATAGTGGTCAACAGATCAAATAACACATTGCATTGGGTAAATCTGCTGCATTAAAGCATTAAAAAGTAAAGATGTTATTTTGAGAACTAAGGTTTGCTTTACCCAAGCCATAGTATTTTCAACTGCCTCATATGCATGAGAAAGTTGGATATTGAATAATGAAGACCAAAGAATTGATGTGTTTGAATTATGGTGGGGGAAAAGAGTGTTGACAGCATCATCAATGTCAAAAAGCAAACAAATCCGTCTAGGAAGAAGTACAGGCAGAATGCTCCTTAGATGCAAGGATGGGGAGAATTTGTCTCACATGCTTTGGATACATTGTCAGGTGAGACAAATCCCTGAGAACAACTTATTGCTTGGCAAAGTAGAGGGTCTTTGAAAAATACCCTCAGAGGAGATAGATTGACTCAGTTGCTCGAGCATGGGCTCAAACATAAGAGCAATTGTGAGGATGGGCCAGGACCTGGGGGTGTATCACTCTATTGTACAAAGGATTGTTATCAGTTGAAACCAACTCAACAGTACCTAACAATCCCACAAGTGGCACAGAGTATTGAACATTGGGTGGATAACCAAAGGATCAGTGGTTTGATCCCATCAGCTAGTCAGAGGAAGAAAGATGAGACCATATGCTTTCACAAAGATTTATTAATTTCCAAAACCTAGGTAGGAGTTCTAGTACATTCTGTAAGTTTACTATAGGCTGGAATCAACTTAATGGAAAGAGTTCGGTTCTTGGTTTTATAACTCCCTTTTATAGCACAGCAATCGTCTCATTGTGTATTTGTTATCTTATATCAAACTGTGAAATTCTCAAATTCTGGGACCATTTTTATTCCCCTTTTAGTCTCAAAATCATTTACTGTGGTAGGTTGGCACATAGTATTATCTGCTAATGTTTGTTGAATGAATAAATTAGCACTCGAGTACTCTCAGCCAAATTTGAGTTATAGCTAATAGTTTTAAAATGTACTTGCCATTCAAATTTATACAATAATATGAACATTATAGTTTTCATAGACTCCTAGAAAAAATATGTTCTGGATCTAATGAAACCTAGACTAAGCACAGTTTGAAGTGTGTATGCATACGAAAAAGAGAGGAGTGGAGCTGCTAAATTTAGCCATAATCACATCCACTTGAATGTGGGAAGCAGGTTAAACATTAGAGGTGACAGGAGGGGCAAACAGGGTGTTCAAAGAGGATGCAGTTCCCATTCATCAAAAACAAAGACGGTTTTTATACTCGGGGGAATGTAGGTCACAAATTGAACTAAAACAGAAATCTAAGTTCCTTGGAAAACGGCAGACAAAACAGTCAAAAATGAACATAAAAACCACTCTCACTCACTGAAGTAAGCAGCAGGAAATAACGTCATTTGCACAGGGTTCCAGGCCAATGGGAGGTTCAAAGTATAGTTTAGTCAGGAAACACCCCTCAAGTGGGCCGGGTGTAGCAGTCAGAGAAAACAAATGACATAGGAGATTTTCAGATCAAGATTAGCACTCCAATATGAGAAGTTAAACTGAAGAATAGATATATCAGATCAAAATCCAAATATATTAAGAAATAGTCAAAGCAGAAAGAACGAGTTAAAAATATGAGCAATAATTACTAGGCCTTTGGTCTTATATTTGCATATTCACACCTTCTAGCATATTTCAACAGCTAGTTGTCTATCAAATATTTTTGTTTTGCTTTGCGTCTTAAAGATGAAAAGTAACATATCTTTGGAACATTTATACTAATGTAAGTGTCTTAAAAAGAAGAAGTAAATCAAATTATTAAACTATTTACAGATTTAAAATATTTTTGACTCTTATCCCATTACTTTTCTTTTGTTTTTTTTCCCTTCATTTATTTAGAAAGAAATTATAAGCACTCAAAGAAATATCATGAAAATTAATCAAGGACGCTGACCCCCTAAAAACTTCCTTTATAGATCTTATATTCAGAGAATGAGATAGGTCCTCCATATATTTCATTTTTTCTTAAATGGACTATTATTGACTAATTCAAGTCATCAATTCCTTTTCCATTTGCCTGAAATGTATAACATACATTAATCACACAACAAAACCAATAAAACCCATGCCCCCCAAGAAAGCAAACCAAAAAATCAACAGAATGAACACAACTAACCCACACATATCAACAACAGCAAATATGAATTGATTACATATATCCACTAAAAGAGGGTAGCAGACTGAATAAGGAAAAAAATCCTTCAATATGCCTACAAGATATATACCTTAGACACAAAGACAAAAATGACTAAACATCAAAAGACAGAGAAAATTATACCAAGTGAATGGCAAGAACAAAAAAAATCAGGAGTGGCAATAATAATCTCTAATAAAATATACTTCTTGACAAAAATCATGAGAGACATAAATGAGACTTCATAATGATTAAAGGAACAACAGCACAATAACACAAGTATACAAAAGGATACCAAAGCAAAAAGGATTTTTTTTCCATTTTTCCATTCCGGAAGCTATGTATTTAATTTATTTTTTACAAAACGTTATCACGTTCAAAGTACTTTCCATGGCACTTAATACATTTGGCAAATCTGAAATTGCATTCTTAGAAATGTTTTTCAAACTCATCTGTTTGGAGGGCTGACATCACCTCCCTTATTATGTTTCTTCATGTCTATGTTGTCAAATAGCTGTCCTTTCATGTTCCTCTTAATTCACAGAAACAAAGAGAAGTCGCATGGGGAAAGGATAGGTGAGTCAGGTGTGTGGAGCAACAGAGGCATGCTGTTTTTTGCTCAAAACTGGGACACTGAGATGGCTACATGACCAGGTGCATTGTCATGGTGGCAAACCAGTCCCCTGTCTGCCACAAATCAGGCTTTTTTGTTACACAATCACACAATATTTTCAGAACCTGTAAACCAAAAGCTTATTTAACAATCTGACCTGGTGGAACAAACTCCAACTGCACTACTAGTTGACGTTTTATCTGGTCGGGAAGTTGACAGATGTCCAGAATGTGGTTTGTCATAAATCAACATCTCACCTTTTTGTAAAGGAGAAAACTACTAGAACCCTTGAGTTTTCCCCATCACGCTGTCCTTGGAAGCTGTGTTCAACATACTAACAGTTTCTGCTCCTTTTTTCCCAAGCAGGAAACAAAATTTCACAGCCACATGCTGTTCTCTAAGTCAGCCATCACAAAAAAATGAGGTTCAAGCAAAACTGCTTTTATCAAAAAAAAATTCACTGACCAGAGAGAAACTTCCAGGAGATGCCACTTGGTGCACAAACTCAGAGGGAGTTGTCCAATGCTCACCTAGGGGTGAAAATGCATACTACAAGAGGTTCACTTATCCCAGTGTAATTCCCTTTTTTTTTGGGGGGGGGAGGGGAGTAGCCCCTCGTATATATACCCAATGGAAGATACTTAAAAAATACATTCATAAAACTTACAGAGCTGAAGAGAATAGTAGACTATGATATAATAGTATGGAACTTCAACACATCATTCTTTAGAAAAGACAGATCATCAGGAAAGAAATGTAATAAAGACATGGAATAATTAAACAACAGAATCAACCAACTCGATCTCTTAGGCATATGTAGATCACTCAACTCAACCACAATACAGTAGGCATTGTTCTCTAGTTCACAGGGAACATTCTCTGAGGTCAAGCATATGTTAGGTCACAAAGCTAGCCTTAATAAATTGTAAAATATCAAACTATTCACACTCTATTTTCCCAGATGGCAATGCTGTAAAATTACAATGATAGAAAGAATGAGGAGAAAAATAAATGCATAGAAAGTGAACAACACACTACTTAAATACTACTAAATAACACATAAATTAAATGATGAAATAAAAATTGCTCAATACAAATGAGACCAAAAGCACAACAAACCAGCTGAAGCAGTTATCAGAGGGGAATGTATGTCAATCAATGCAAAAATGAAAAAGCAAGAAAGTCACAGTCAATGTTTTAACCCAGCATCTTCAACAACAAAAGCAACAAAAAAAATGTTCAAGCACCTGGTTGGAGGGGAAGGGGAATCAAAGATTAGAGCAGAAGTAATTGAATTGAAAAACAAAAAATAAATAATAGAAATCAATCAGAAAAATAAATTGGAGAAATAAATTCTTGCTACATACTATACTACAAATGGAATTGGTGGACATATGCTGACTAGTAATGGAAATAACATACAAGAGTAGGTTTTCCATTGGTTTGAGGATCACACTAAATCCAAGCCCTAACTTAAGAACAATCAGTTCTTACATCATGGCCCAGCTAGATGCTCACCTTCATGAAATGATCACTGAAGTTATAGCAAAGCATGGTGAAAAAAGCAGATGGTACCTGGCTATGAATCAGAATGGTGTCTGCGGTCTTAAAAGCCTATATTTAAACTAGCAACCATTTAAGTCAAAAGTCAACTAAGACCACAGAGAAGAAGCACACCAGCTAGTGTGATACAAAGTTTAAAATTACAAAACTCAAATATAATGGGGATAAAAGTATCAGAGTAAAAATTATGAACACCTAATTTGTGGAAAGCTATAGGGGATAGTGAGAGCCCATAGCACATCTACCAAATAACTGGTCAGACGGAGCCACTAGCAAACCAGCTCTAGACACATGAAAGAGTCTCTACCAGCCTTAGTACTGGAAAGAGACCATTGTAATCCTGAATGTGCTGGATCAAATTTGACACTTGGCCAGTTGACCACCCTATAGATGTGACTTGAACTTGTTCTGAGTGCAAGCATTTCTTATTGATTCTATGACAGAATCTTCTCCCCCCTCACTCCCCCCGGCTTGTTGATTATTGTTGGTGGGATTTTTCCTTCTTATGCATTATTAGTACTTTTGTCTGTATACTATTATGTTTTACCCTTACCTCCTTAGCATAATTTTGTCTTTTATTAATTTCTGTTGGGTCTCCCCGCTGTGAAGCACAGGCGAGTGGATGCATAATGATAATAGCACATACAAGGGGATATAAGGACACAGGGGTAGGTGGGGCGGGGATATAGGGAGAGAAAGGGGATTGCAGGAGTAACTAATGAAAATGGGAGTGGGGAAGGAGCACTAGAGTGGATTGTGATTGCATAAATCATCTTAAAGGAGATTTAACTAGAGGGGGATGCTCTAAAATTAATTGATTGTACAGTTCTCCATGACGATTGAATTACTGAATTATAGAATACATAAATTACTTGGCAATAAAACTGTTGGGGGAAAAGAATAATATTTAAAGGATGGCTGTAATTTGGCAGATATCAAATTTTTTACTATTTCTTTCATATATTGAGGAGCTTTAAGAAGGATTTAAAGAACTTGAACAGTTAAGACCTTGCCAGTTGATTCCCCCTTTGATGCATGCTGGGCCTGCTCTGGTTTTAAGTATTTTCTGTATTGTCTTTTGGTTTGTCTTTGGTTTGTCCATATTGAGGTTTATCTTAGATGTGTAATCTCATTGGAGGTCACCATCTTGAATTTGTGTTTCTGTTTTTCAGTATATGAAACCCAGGAATGAAGAACCTAGAGTGTAGAGCAAGTGCTGCTGCTGGGGAGGAGGGAGATGATGTCAGGGAATCCAGGAAGAAAAAAAAAGTGTTTGGAAACTGATTGTGCTAGTACAATTGTTTGATGAGTTGAACTGTGGAGTGATATGTATTAACTCCCAATAATAAATAGCCCTTGAAAAAGTAGTTTTTCCAACCACTCATTATAATTGCTGTCAAGTTGTATACCTGTACAAGTTTAATTGTCAAAAGGGTGATAGATACATTGACAACAATAAAAAAATGTAGCTTCGGGTGCTGCTTATGTATGACCAAACACCACCTAGAATCTAGTTTCTTGGTTTGGATGTTCAGAGTCATGGTTTCATGGGACATCCAAGTTAAGTGCCCTAAAACAATTCTGTACCTCCATTCTGCCTCAGAATTTGTTGTCTAATGCTTGGAATAGTAGAAGTTTACAAATCACAATAACTGTCTTCGCATCCCTTGGAACAACAGAAGAGGTAGGCTAGGAGGAGGAAATGGAAGTGTGGCTAATTGCCCGTATGAACAACTCCCTCCTTTGCTATGAGACCATAAGTGGTTGGAGCTCAGCTACCATTGCTACACATGCTAATCAGAGAGCCTACAGAAGTAACCTGATTAAAAGGGAGGAATAGACTTCCTCAAACCAAGAAAGTTAAATGAATCCCTGAAATGATTTCTCTGCCAGAATCATTAAACCTTCAACCAAAAATATCCCAAACGGTTCCTAAAACAAAATGATAGTTTAATAAATGAATTAAAAATGTCTTGATTATTATATTCTTTTATTGACTGTTATATTCTTTTAAGAGCTATCTATGTGATATTAAATTAATGGCAATTCCAAAGAATGGATGGGAACTTTAGGAGGCAGTTTCTGTTAATGGGAGAGGAATATCTCAGAAAAGGATGGTAAAAATGGCTATACAACTCCAAGAATACAGTCAAGGTCAGTACATATAGAAATTGTTGAATTGCTTTATGTTTTGCTGCATATTGTCAATAATACCAAAATATATAAAATCACATTTAAAAAATATACAGATAATTTTTCAAAATATAAAGTCATTGAAGAATAAAATTAATTTAGCTAATAATATAGCTAAATTGATTGTCTTCTTATATTATAAAAATATAATGCACTTATGATATTAGAGCTGGTAGTAATAACAATTTCATGGCCACAAAAAACAGATCACTTCTCAAACTTCATGTTTTCTTTAATGACCCCCCTAGTAGCCCGGTGATAAATGAAATTTATACGTAAGGAACAGTTACTCTGTGTAGCAGACGCTGGGGATATGCTCAGCAAATGTACTTAATTTAGGCAATGAGCTAAGTGAGCTGTCTCAATCCCTTAAAAGAGAGGTGAGTTTAGTGCAATAGAGTTAAGCCAATGAAATGTGTGAGAAGTCATGTATCTCTTTAGGAGCCAAACCCTTGTGGCAGACAGTGATCTCACACTTCTGGCTTCCACACCTTTGTGTAATCCATTCCCCTCCAATATGGGCTGGCCTAGAGTATTCTTTTATCTTATAAGGTAAATACGAGATGGGGGGTGAGCTGTCATTTCCTGTAGCGCCCTGTCAATGTCTTGCTCCCTCTGTTGCTCACTGTGAAGACACAAACAGCTGTGTTGGAGAGCCTCCTGTGGGAAGTAGCAGAGGCCTTTGAGGAACTGGTTTTTGCTCCCCACTGTGTAAGCTTGGACAGTAATTCTTTCTGAAGCAAGACTTCAAATGAATGTCAAGCCTTGGCTGACAACTTGATTGCAACCTTGAGATAAACCCTAACTCCAAAACTAAACTAAATCATCCCCGCTTCTTGATACCAGATCCTTCCCCTTTTTTCTCTGCCCATGTATTCTACCATGCATGATGTCCTTCTCCACAGATTGATCTCTCCTGACAACATGTCAAACTATATCAGGCAGTCTTACCGGCCTTCATGCTAAGGAGCATTCTGGCTGTATTCTTCCAAGACAGGCTTCTTAGTTGGGCAGGTCATGGCACTTTCCATAGTTTTTACCAGCACCATAGCACAAACACATCAAGTCTTCATCTGTCTTTTTTATATAATGATCAACTTTCATATGCATATGAGGCCACTGAATACATTATGGTTTGGGTGAGGTGCACCTTGGTCCTCAAAGTAACATCCTGGCTTCCCAACAATTTAAAAAGGTCTTGTACAGCAAACTTACCAAATGCAATGGGTCTTTTAATCTCTTGATGGCTGCTTTCATGCCCATAAAATGTGGATCCAAGCAAGACAAAAACACTTGATAACATCAATCTCCATTTATTAAGATGTCATTTATTGGTCCAATTGTGATGATTTGGTCTTCTTTACATCGAATTGTAATTAATACTAAAGGCTGTGTTCTCTGATCTTCAATAAGTGCTCCAAGTCCTCCTCACTTTCAGCAAAAATGGTTGTGTCATCTACATATCACAGGTTAATAAGTCTTCCTCCAAGCCTAATACCACATTCTTTTTCATATAAGCCAGATTCTCTGTATACAGATTGAATAAATATGGGAGAAGATATAGCCCTGAATCACACCTTTTCTGATTTTAAACCATGAAGTATATTCCCTTGTTGTGTCCATACAACTTCCTTTTGATCCACGTTAAGTTGTACATGAACAAAATCAAGTGTTCTAGAAGTCCTATTCTTCTCAACATCATCAATAGTTTGTTACAATCCACACGATAGTTTGTTACAATCCACAGAGTTGAATGTTTTTCCATAATCAATAAAACACAAGAAAACATCTTTCTGGTATTCTCTGCTTTCAACCAAGAGCCATCTGCCATTATCAATGATCTCAGTGTTCTACATCCTCTTCTGAACCCAAGCTGAACCTCTGGCAGCTCCCTATCAATATATTGCTAAAACCACTGTTGGATGATCTTCAGCACTGTTTCACTTTCGTGTAAGTATAATGACATTGTTCTCGAGCAAGTGTATTCTGTGGGTTTGCCTTTCATTGGAATCATAAGAATATGCGACTCCCGCAGTCAGTCGGCCATATGGCTCTCTTCCAAATTTCTTGGCTTCAGTGAATGAGTATTTCCAGTGTTTCATCAGCTTACTGAGGCATTTCAATGGGTATTCCATCAATTCCTGGATGCTTGTCCTTTGCTTTTCTAACTGCCTTTTGAAATTTTTCTGTTCAAAATGTTGCCCTTATCATTTTCCCCATTTATTTTAACTAGTCTACAGACAAGTTTCAAAGTCCTTTCTGATATCCATTTTAATCTTTTCTTTTCTTTCCTGTCTTTTTAATGACCTTTTCCTTTCTTCGTGTATAATGTTCAATATATCATGCCATAGGCATTCTGTCAGTAACGCATCAATTCTTTTCTGAGATGTTCTTGAAATTCAGGTGGGATAAACTCAAGGTTGTATGGGGGCTTTCATGGGCTTATTTTCATTTTCTTCAGCTTCCACTTGAACTTGCCTATGACCAATTGATTATCTGTTCTACAGTTGTCCTATGTTATGGTTTAAGCTGGTCTTATTGAGCTTTTTCATCATCTTTTCCTACAATGTTGTCTTCCACAATTTTATTTCTGTTTATTTAATCTGAAGAAGTCTGTGTGTAAGCACATTCACCATTTGTGTGATTTTAAAATGATGATTGTGATGGAGAAGGCATTGCTTGTGAAACTCTATCATGCAATCTCCAGCTTTGCTTTCATCACTGACATCATAGTCCCCAACAAATATTCTTTCAGGTTTGCAACTTTTGCATTTCCAATTGTTTGCATGCTGTCTCTGGTGAGTTAATATCTATCCACATAAGAGAAAATCCAATCAATACAATTATTATTGAACTTTATATACCAGACACTAAAGCTAGTGATTCAGAAATTGAAGAATTTTGACTTGGTATCATTCTTTGGTCCTTCTACATGGATAGAATTCTTCAGACCTTCGGTATCCAATTGATGGAATATTCACTTAAAGTGCATTGATAATTACGGGTGGTTAGAATGCAGAAGTTAAACCCCCAGAAACTATTATCTATGTGCGTTTTTTATCTTACTAAATTTCAAAAAGAAAAAATTGTTATGTATTCATTGATAAATAAGGCATTTAAGAGTCTATATACGTATCCTACCCTTTTGCTGACTGGAGAACACCTTGACATCATCTGCACTACCTTAAAGCCCTGAGTTAAAGATGCTGGAATCTCACAATGTTCAATACGAAAAGACAAACATGTCTATCCAAAGATTGCGAAGACCTTCAATAGCCATTTCACCAATGAGATTATTCAAGGGCCAATAAGTGCATGAAAGGTGAAAACAAATCAACACCAAAATGATATACCATCTCACTCACATTGAAATGGTAATGATTAACAAGAGAAAGAAAGTATCAACGTGTCAGGGAAGCTTTTAGAGAGGTCAGAACCTCACGCACAGCTAGCCGGGATGGAAAATGGCATAGCCACCGCGTAAGTCTACCACCAGATCCCGTCATTCATGCTGAGGCAGGTATCCCCAAGGAATGATACCAGAAAACAATCCGTTCACAGCGGCAGTATTCACCACGGTCCAAGAGCAGGAAAAATAAAATGTCCCCCGCCAGGTCAATAAAATAGAGCATATGTAAAAATGGAATGTTACTAAAAGTTGCAGGGAAATGAAGTCCTGACGCGTTCCACAAAATGAATGCGCCTAGATAACAGTATGCTGGGTGCAATTCATCATCCGCAAAGTTACAAAATAGGAGATTTCAAAAGGTTCCTGGGAAAAAAAAGAAATCAAAAGATAATGGAATTTTTCCATAGAATTTGTTAAGGCCCCTCATATTGTATGTTCTCACTATTATGAAATAAGCAAATACACAGAAACCAAAATGTATTAGTGTTTAGCTGGGGTGGGAAGGGTGGGGCAAGAAGGCGGTGTTGTTTGGGTCGTGTGTGAGGTTGGGTTCTCTAGATAAGCAAAGGCAGTAAGGCTTATACCGGTGAATAGAGTAGAACCGGGACCTCGGCGCTAATCCTTTCTGGAGGGAAAGTTAAGATATGATGTCAAGTTCCAAATCAATTTTTCCCATAAAAAATAACTGAAAAAAGATTCACCCCATAAAAAATAATTGAAAAGAGATTCATCAACTTTTCCCATAAAAAAAATTGAAAAAAGATTTATTCATTCTCGATATCCAAGTGTTTACCCTAAACTTGCCTTTTAATAAAAAACACTACTCAGAAATTTCAAAGTCAATAAGTTCAGAGTTAATAACATAATTTAAACAAGAAACACAACATTTAAAAAGTTTTTAACAACAACATTATAGCCCATACCGTGAGACTGATGAGGATCTGGATCTGTGGACACGGATGTGGAGAGGAGGGATGGAGAGAGTCATTGTTTGGCAAGAGAATCCCCTTCCACCAAATTAACCAGTAGCTGCTTTCAGGAGTCTTTTTCCTTCTTTGCCTTTTTCACTAGGACCTGGCTGGCTTTCTCTAAAAAAAAATAATAATAAATATGTCTAACATGGTCTGCTGTTGGTGTTTCCTTAACTGTTTTCTAAAAGGGTTTACTAAATTATCATCAACTATATCAATAACACGGTTAATCAGTTCCTTATCATGATATTTTCAAAAATCCTTTTCTTAAGACCCATATTTTTATCTAAAAACAGTACGAAAAGGCACAAATTCTAAGGACTTTATAGCAAAACGCTTAGAACACAGCTGAAAAAGCCTTCATCGAGTACTAACAACGCCAACTACTGCTGAGTCAGAGAACACAACTGGCTTTTGTTTACAAAAAATCAGGTGCATCGGATCAGATTCCCATGTTTTGTTTTGAACTCTGATGTTTGAACTTCTGCATATTTTGTGTGGAAATCCAATTATGTTGAGTACTGATGTGGTCGAGTTCGACTGTGTGTAGAGCAACTTATGGCAAGGAAATCACTCACCCAATGGGAAAAGTAGGAAAGACCATGGGTCAGATATTACCTAACCTGGTGGCTGCTCCTACTTTGTGCGTAGCTTTGAAAGCTGATAGACCCAAGGTCAACCGAAAGACCATAGGCTTGTAACTGTAGAGGTGGATGTAAGACCTGCGACTGAAGAGATGAATTAACTAAGGTCAGCCTGTCAGATAGCAGCCCCTTGATAACTCCTAGGATCGTGCGGCAATATGGCAAGCCAATGGCTGAAGCCTAAAGACTCAGAGGTTGGTGGGCCAGACGTGGGACCCACACCCAGCAAAAAAAGGATTAAGTTTTTCCATGGCACACACATACACAGAAAGTAGATCCTGAGTAAATTTCATTTCAATTGCATCAGGACTGTCACCTGAGTAAGGGAATTACACTCCACTCTAATTGTTTTAGAGCGGATTTTGTGCTCACAGCAGATTCCATTATGGAGTTGATTTGATTTTGCTAAGTCTTGTGGGGATGACTAGTCGCTAACTACCAAACCGTTGAGAATCCTAGCCCAGCCAAATTGACACATGGCATAACTAACACATAATACAGTGAGTATATGTTAATGATATTGAATTCTTTGAATCGGGATACTGCAAACAACTCTTTAAGCTCAAACAAAGGAACTTATATCCCTAAATTATTCATATAGAAGTTATAGAATTGTTGTATATTTTTCTGTGCATGTTTTCACCATAATTTTTTTAACAAAAATGACAAAGAAATCTGGATGCCTGAAAGCCTGAGTGGAGCAAAGGTTTTTACCCCTTGACAATGAGAGAAAAATGAACTGGTTCAAGTGCAGAGATTAGGGTGTATTTTCTATAGGAGCTAGTTTAGCAGATCCTAGGAAACCTCCCATGAAAACTTGTGTTTCTGGTCTTGTATTTACTCCAAATATTTACTTTATATAATTGAAACAGTACTACCTCTCAATATCATTTTCCCACTCTTCAAATTTATAAAATTATTCCCTGAGGACTCTGCACATTTCTACATCTTTTTTCCTTTGTTCCTACTATATCCTCTCCCTAGACAGTCTTTCCATGCTAAATTCTCTGCTTAGTGAGCTTTTACTAATCCTCAAATTACTATCTTTAATGTGTACTCTGATGTATCTACACCAGCCCCAGGCAGAATCGCATTTTATTATAGTTTAATCTGCATGAGTGTATAAAGAATGGTTTTACTATCTTCAAAATTAGGGCAACTTTTAAAAGAAAAATTGGCAATATCTACAGGCATTTAAAATATCCATACTTCTTAATCAAACATTTTCACTACTTGAAATATATCCTAGAATACAGAACTTGATTATATGAAGATATAAGAAGTTGAATGTTCATTTTACCAATGTTTATGATTGGGGAAGGAGATCTTGTTTCGGGAATAAAAGGAACAGATAGTTATCACTAAGGCTTTTGTCCTTTTTTAATGTTTCTAACATTTTATAAGTATGTAATTAATATTCATTATAATAAGTTATATGAAAAATAAATTGAAAGTCACCTTGAATCCCTCTATAGGATTTTTACAAAGTGAGGTTGACATGCTTCCATCCGGAGATGGAATCTTTGTTCCCTCTTCTTGAACTTTGGAGAACATATGTACGTGAAATATATGCTGTATATATATTTTATAAATTCCGAAACTCAGTCATAAAAAGATGCTTAGTTGGTCCTGGATCTCTCTTTTGGGATCTCAGAGCTGAAGTGGAAGAACTTCAATTACTTTAAATTACAATTGGAGCTATTACAAGGGGGAAAAATAATGATGAAAGAGATGCCCAAAGAGCTCTCCATGGTTCGTGTCAGTGGTAAGCAAGTAACAGTACTCTGAAGAAAAAAAAGCCCCAAGTTTTGCATTTTCTGGTTTATGTGGTTTGAATGCTCCCATATATTCTGTTCCAAGTTAGCATATTTTAAACCTAGCCTATCAAAATCTGGAATGTCTAAAATAATTGACTCTTCCCAATATACTCATATTGCTTGGGCCTAGAACTCAATTGTCTAGCCCCCCGTGGTCTGAGACTTCACAACACAACTTTCAATAAAAAAAATTGAAGAAATAAAGTTACCCCAGCCCTTATTCCAGGATGCACACCTTCCCGACACAATTGCTGGAGGAAAATATGTGCATAAGCAAATGTTGTGAAGAAAGCTGATGGTGCCTAGCTATCCAAAGATATAGTGTCTGGAGTCTTAAAGGCTTGAAGATAAACAAGTGGCCATCTAGCTGAGAAGCATCAAAACCCACATGGAAGAAGCACACCAGCCTTTCCTACTGCAAGGTGTAGAAAGGACCAGTTATCAGAGAACTAAAAATCATATCGGTGGGTGTCCACCTTCCTGATACGATCACTGAAGACAAACGTGTGCATAAGCAAATGTGGTGAAGAAAGTTGATGGTGCCTGGCTATCAAAAGATATAGCATCTGGGATATTAAAGGCTTGAAGATAAACAAGTGGTCATCCAGCTCAAAAGCAACAAAGCCCACATGGAGGAAGCACATCAGTCTGTGTGACCACGAGCTGTCAAAGGGATCAAATATCAAACATCAAAGAACAAAAAAAATCATATCATTGTAAATGTGGGTGAGTGCAGAGTGGAGACTGAAAGCCCATTGGTAGGCAACTGGACACCCCCTTATTGAAGGGTTGTGGGGAGGAGATGAACCAGTAATTGCACAGGGTAGTAACGATGAAGCATATAACTTTCCTCTAGTTCTTAAATGCTTCCTCCCCTCCACTATCATGATCCCAATTCTACCTTACAAATATGGCTAGACCAGAGGATGTACATAGGTACAGATAGGAGCTGGAAACACAGGGAATCCAGGACAGATGACTCCTTCAGGACCAGTGGTAAAAGTGGAAATTCCTGGAGGATGGAGGGAATATAGGGTAGAAAGGGGGACCAATTACAAAAATCTATGTATGGCCTCCTCCCTAGGGGATGGACAGCAAAGAAGAGAGTGGGGGGAGATGCTGGACAGTGTAACATATGACAACATAATAATAATTTATGAATTATGAAGGGTTTATGAGGGAGAGGGGAGTGGGAAGGGAGGGGAAAAATGAGCAGCCAATATTAAGGGCTCAAGTAGAGGCAAATGTTTTGAGAATGATGATGGCAACAAATGTACATATGTGCTTGATACAATGGATGTATGGATGGATTGTGATAAGAATTGTATGAGCCCCCAATAAATTATTTTTAAAAATACCCCAGCCCAGGCTCAACCCAGATGCTCCTGAACACCCAGAAAATATGTGAGGAAAAAATAAATTATTATCTGAAATAAAAAATGTATATATTGGGTTGATTTGTTAGCAGCCAAAGCAATTGAAGCATCTTTCTGGTCAAAGTCATGGTCAGTGGCAAGCAATCTGAGAGTCATGTTGATCTTCAGAGTTATGTCTCGAGAGGACTAGCAACCAAACTTAAGTAAACCCTTTCAGCCAATCATAGGGTCTAGAGCAGGCCTCTTAATTAGGTGTAATATAATTGTTTCTATTTTTTAAGGATGTGGAAGCTCCTTTATCAACTGGCTATCTAAATTACCTGTTGCACACTTCCAGTATATCTGTTTTATTTTTATGTAGAACATGAGTGCCTTTCAGGGCACAGCGGCACTGTATCAAAAGAACCTGCTTTAGTCATTCTCAGAGCCTTTCTGCATAGAAGTACAGGTGAGCACAATCAATTCTAAGCATATTTCCAACAGATGTTATCAAGACCTGCATCAAATTCTTGACTACGCTTTCCCTCTAAGTTTTGTAGAAATAGGTAGCTTAGTGTCATCTGAAGACTTGCAATTTTGTGGTATTGTTATCCGCTAAAGTGTTGTAGTTACCAGCAAGGAGACTACAGGCAACATAACTAAACTTGATTCCTGGTTCTGTCATTTACTGACTGCAAGTCTATGTAATTTACTAATATTTTACAACTCAGTTTCCACCTACTAAATAAAAGAATAAAATTAATGCCTACATATAGGATCAGTGTTAAGGATTAAATGAAGTGTTAAGTATGCCAGACCTTTATATGTGTGTCTGCTGAAATCAGGGCTTAATACATATTAGCTTTGAAGTATCTATAAAACCATGAAATTAAAATTTTCTAAGCAACTTTTGGGTAATGTGAGGTAATAATTTCTGTGTCTTCAACCAAAGATGTACTAGTGTATACCATCAGCCCTCACAAAACTGTGAGAACAGCATATCAAGTTTGCAAGTCCAGAAATACTGCCCCCCTAACCCACCCTCAAGGCCTGCCCCCAAGTCATAAAACTTCCCCGCCATCTGCCACTTCCACAGATTATGGCTTTGTAAGATGCCAGCCAGAAGGCAAATTTGAACTCTGGGAGACACAAGCCATGAAATCATTTACACTAATTAACCCTTTAGCTCCAATTAACTGAGCAGATTGGCTGTCTCCTCATAGCCCTGTCTATTCACTTAATAAACAGTGATAATGGGCCCAATATATCTGGCACCGGACTGCAGATGGGAATTGATGATGGGCAGATAGGGTTCTACCAGCCAGGTGCACACACATCAGTTAATGGAGGGAAGAAATCAAGGAAGGTTCAGAAAACAGAATATCCTAGAGATGGAGGGTGGGCAGGTGTACAAGGAGACAAGATTGGATAATCTGGACTCATTGGTATTTTTAAAAGAGGTGGATTTGGACGAGGAGGAAAGTCAGAAGACAATTTTTTTCTTTCCAAACAATGTCTATGACTGTCCCTAGGAGCATCTACAGACTGCCAAATTTTAATTACTTTCCTGTCAAGCTCCGGATTCCTAACGTATGAAGATAATAAACACAATGTAAAATAGACACTAAAATTACACTGCATCCATAATACTTACAGGAGCCAGGAGCTGAGAAAAAAAGGGGAGTCAGAAGTGTTAATTAACAGAGGCAGGAGGGGTCTTGAAATAGATCATGTGTTGAGGAAACCAAGATAGGTCAAATGCCCTTTACAGCTGCAGAAAACCTTCATGCTTTACTTTTGAGCATATTACCTACGCAGGCTACCATGCACATGCGGGTTTGCTGTACGGTGGTGGTTTGCATGTAGCTGTGATGCTGCAAGTTAGGCGACCTGTATTTCAAAGGCCAGCAGGCTCCCCATAGGGGATGATTCAAGGCCATGATAGATTAAGAAGAAGAATGTGGTAACTTCTACAAATATTGATCTGTGGGAACTATGAGTAATAGTGTAGCACTAATACAGTGCTGGGAGGTAAGCTTGTCAAGCTCAAAAGCCCACAAAGTATATCTGGGGAAGAGCTGCCTCTTCCAAGTGGTGCCTGTCCTAATAATTGGGGTGGGTTAGACCTTATAGGTGTTTCATTTGCTGATGTGACATGGCCCCAAATTAGAAGAAACGGATGCAAAAATCTATTAATAATCAGATGTGGGATGTCTGCAGAATGACTCCTGGAACAGCAGGAGTTGGCACAAATGAAAGACGATGCTTGAAGATAGATAGTCCAGGCTTTAATGACTGGACCTGTGCGTGAAGTGGCCATTTTGAATCAAATAATCATCTGGTCTGCTATGTGACAAAGCGCAAAGGCACCCCATCACTTTTTTTTTTTTTGGTGTGCCGCTCGGGACCCATCACATTTCTTACAAAGAGAACATCTCAAGGTCTATCCTGAGGTCAAAAAGTGTGGAATGCAAAAGTTAGAAAGAGAAAAAGAAATTTCGAGTTGGGAAACAATGCCCCTGTTTGATAGAAATGACACCAGAAATTATATGATAGAATTCTGAAATCCCAACAACGTATTCAGTGCATATATCTTCTTTCAACAACATACTTGGGGAGTGTGCATGCGGGTCTCATCAGAGAGAATTCAGAAGGAATCAAGTCAACTTGGAAAGAGGCCATGACAGAGCCCATCATCAAAAAGCAGTCAAAATAAGACCAGAGACAGACAGCAAAACAGACTATCAATTGTTCAGAGGAAAATTCAGGTTGAAGATGAAAAAAAGTCAAAGATGTCCATGGAGCCCAAATGCATCATTAGGGTTATCTCCAAAGCACATTTGATGCGTCCGATTTTAGTCCTTGAAGATCAAACAGGTGTGGGATGACCTCAAGAACATAATCTATAAAGAAAGAAAAGGACATTCAAAAGGGAAGAAAGGAAAATCCAAGCTGGATGTTAGAAGTTAGAACCGGAAACTTGCTATTGGACATAAAGTAGCTTCAAGTAATGCAAGAAATGAAGAATGAATATTTCAAAGGGCAACTTGAGAAGACAAAGTAAAATATTAAAATGAAATGTGAGAGGATTTGGAGTTATAAAACCAATAGGGGAGAATACACGTGGCCTCGCCCAAGGTGAAATAATGGAAAAACTTTTTTCCCCAAGCCTTATGTTTCAGTGTTGAAGGATTCTTGTTATTTCAGAAAGTATAGTTCTTAGCCCCCCCTCCCACCCCACCCCCAGGCCCAGCAACTCATTCTCTCGTGGAGTTCTGTTATGGATAACAATGATTCATATTTCTCCACCACATTTATGTATGGATTTGCAGCAAAGATGAATACATATATGAAGTTATCCTCTGTCACATCTTTATTATCCCACCTGGCACCTCCTCCTGAATATCTCCATATGTGCAGGTAGATTACCAGAGTGGGAGGATTGTGTACATAACAGGATTATGGATATAACAGGGTTTGGCCTTTAACTTTGGCTGGTTGTGAGGTGATCTTAGCTGAAAGCAGAGAATATCAGAGAGAGATTTACTCATATTTTATTGAGTATGCAATGGCTTTTGAGAATGGTCATAACAATTTATGTGACATAAAAATTCCAAATACATCTAACTGTGTCCACACACAGAACAGAGGGGTGTATGGGTTAAATTAAGGAAAGGTGTATGTCACTGTGGTAATCATTTCTTTTGTAAGAATTAATATCAAACTAGCCCCAAGGAATAAGAGATTGAAAGAAAAATCCCAAATCTTGTAAAATGCTAGTCTGCTCCAGTTTTACTCCACTCTTCCCTTGAGTGTATTCCTTCATGTCCCTGGGTTCTGTAGATCACTGGAATGTCCCACAGAACCCATGGATGTTTGAGGAAATGCTTCTTGTGGTGGTAGGTGCCATTCAGTCCCAAATCTGAAGGCCAGGCAGGGGGATACAGACGCTGGAGCTCGAGGACCCGCCCTACTCCTGGCTCTTCCTAGTGATGAGCTCACACCCTCTGTTTCTCAATGGGCCTCATTTTCTACAGAGTAGGATGATATTGCAGGGAATCCTGGTCACAGTTACTTACAGGTAAATCCTATGAGTATCTTCCCACCTTCTTACCAGACCCATGCAGGGAAAGGTCATTTGATGAGAGTTGCATAGTGCCATCCCATTTCACCCAATATCACAAGTTATTCCCCTGGACTATATCCGATTGATGTACATTTCACCAGGGGCTTCTGGCAGAATGTTTACAGTAAAAATTGGCTTCTGACTAATCTTAGTCTGCTGGGCTTTATCCCAGGACACATCGGAAATAGGTTTTGGCTCCTCTCTGCCACAGCTACGCACATAACTCCTCATATCCATGACAAGTAACAATGGCAGGGTACAAACCATTTCACATCCTCTACGAAGGTCAGCTCTTCAACTCATCCTCCCACTGTTTGTTATCAGATAGTGGCTCCAAAATGGGATGGATGATAGCCACAGATGAACGAAATCCAGAATATAACATAGCACATAAGCAATTACGGATGGAAGGGTCAGAATGTTCAAGTATAGCTCAGTCAACCCATGTCCTCCACCATATTTATTTGATCTGTCGGCTGAGTAAATAATCCAGGAAGCTGTACTGTATGAGGGAACTTCAAACACTTTGTGAAAAAATTCCAGTGTCACTTTAGTCTGTTTCCTCCCCCCACAAACTGTTGAAGCCCCCCCCCCGTAGGAAGTAGAAAGAAGCATCAGGATTAGAGGAGGATTTGTTCATTCGTTAACTTGCTTGTGAATGGAAAGACAACTTAAAGCCCTTACTGCTGAAGACCACGGCCTACAGCCCTTTGAATCAGATTAAGTTTCAACTTGAAGGAAACCAAAGTCTCTACAATCGCCCCAGTAAACAACCCACATCAGGATGAATGGAGAAACGATCAAGGTTATCCAGGTTTGCATTTAACTTGGGTCCACAATCAGTGCTCATGGAAGCGGCAATGAGTAGACAAAGGACATATTACACTAGGCAAATTTTCTGCCCCCAAAAAAACTGCTTTAAAGTGTTAGAAAGCTAAAAGATATAACGCCTGGGGTCTTAAAGGCTTGCATTTAACCAGTGGTCTTCTAGCAGGGAAGCAACAAAGCCCACATGGAAGAAGCATGTGTAATCATAAAGTGTACATGGGATCAGATATCAGAAGACCCAAAGCAAATAATTATATTAATGTGAAGGAGAGGGGTTGGAGTGGAGACTCAGAGCTCATCTGTAGATAAGTGGACATCCCCTTACAGAAAGGTCACACAGAAGGGACAATTCAACCAGGGTGCAGCATAACACTTTGAAACATACAACATTCCTCTGGTTCTTTAATGCTTCCTCCCCCCACCACTATGACCCCAGTTTTATCTCACATCTCCTGCTAGACTGGAATGTGTACATCGGTACAGATAAGAGCTTTTGACCCAGCCATGGAAGCCAGGATAGATAAACCCCTCAGAAGCATTCATGGGAACAGTGATGCCATGGGGTTGGGGGCAAGGGGGAAACAATGGCAATGATGGATGTATAACACACACTGCCCCCCACCCCCAGGAGAACAAATAGCAGAAATATTGGTGAAAGGATACAGTGAATGGTGTAAGATAGGGAAAAATAATAATATATCATTTATAAAGGGTTCACAAGAGTTGTTAGGGGGGCATTGTTAGTCTGGATAGACTAGATAAACAAATCCATAGAGACTCATACGTGTATAAGAAAGAGCTTTATATACAAGAGCAGTTGAATATTGATAAAACATCCCAGCCCAGTTCAGATCAAGTCCATAAGTCCAATTATTAGTCCATATGTTCAATACCAATCTATAAAACCCTCTTCAGACTCATGAAACACATGCAATGATGCCAAATGCAGGAAAATCACAGGCAAGTGGGTGGCAAGTCTTATGGATCCAGGGACATTGCAAGCATCTCAGCACTTGCAGGGGTCTCCGGCTCTAAAGGTCTGGTTTGATCAGCCATGTGTCTCCTCCACAGGAATGTCTCACAGGGAGTGAGCAGAGAGACAGTGAGTCTCTCCCGCCTCTAAGGAGGAAGACAGAAGTTCCCAGGATGCTCAGGAAAATGCCACGCCCACACAGAGGCCTCATTGGCTATATCCTGATTGACAGGCTAGACTCCATCCCTTCACTCTGAATCCTCACAGTTACACCAGATTATGTAACTGCTTTCTACTTGAGCTGATAAGGGCTCAAGGAAAAAAGATAAGGTTTTGAAAATGATGATGGCAACATATGAACAAGTTTGCTTGATATAATTGACCTATGAATTGCTATATCTGTAAAAGTCCCCAATAAAATAACTTTAAAAAAATAAATAAAGTGTTAAAAAGCAACATGGATTTTGAAAATCTGGGCCACGCATAAGAAAGTTTGAAGAACTGTCTTCAAAGTATGGCCTTGGGAAGAATGCTGAATGTAGTACAAGTCAAAAAGAAGGAACGAATCTCGCCTGGAAGAAGGGGGTGGGCTGTTCCAAACACCAGGAGAGACAAGTCCTTGGAAAAGGGCATGCTGCTTGGTCAAAGAGAGGGTCAGGAGAAAAGACAGTCCTTCTTGGGATGGACAGACACACCGGCTGTAGCCATGCACACAAGGAAAGCAATCATTGTGAGGGTGGCGGTGGACCAGCAGTGTTTTGTTCTAGTTATATTAAATCACTGTGAGTTGGAACTGATGCAAAGCTACCTCCAACAACAACCTGCAAGAGAAGATCTCTGAAAAAACAGCATCGTAATAATGCATACCTGGCTGTACTGCACACTGCTTTTGCATAATTCTCTCCTTTTACCTTCACACCTTCTTTTTGGGTGTTCTGTGTTCCTATTTCACTGAGTCGCTAACTGTATTTCAGAGAAATTAGGCAAATGACACTCCATCACCCAGCTCATACCCCACTGAGTAGAAATAGTATCTCCAGTGAGGTCTCTTCCCAACCCAAGGTACTTTTTTCTCCATCGGTCTCTTTACTTCCTAAGGGACATAGCAGAGAAATGTGTTTGTTTTATTTTTTGATGTTTAACATCAATTGCACAAGACCACTGCCCTCTAACAGAGACTCAGTCATTGCAGATGAAGCACCCCCACTTCCCTAGGCTGCACACCTTCATGGAAGCAGACGCATAAAGATGGGGAGCGGGTAGGCGTCTCCAATTGCAATCACGTTGCATGTTAAGTGGACCCCTCTCACAAAAGATTTCAAAGTTTTGGTGAACACAAACAGAAAGATTCCCAAAGATTAAAATGCCCTTGTGTTACCTTCTGGAACAAAGCACATTGCTTTAAAATGAGTGAGGGGATAACATTTTGTCTACTTGTGAAATTCGACAGAAGGCCTTTGGGTGCAGTCCTTCAGGGCTGGACTGCTAATGGAAGTGTTGGTGGTTTGAGGCCACCAGCCATTCTGTAGAAGAAAGAGGAGACATTGTCACTACTTCCTCCAAGCCAGTAGGGTGCACGTCGGATGCCTTGCTCAACGTTCACTTGGAAGGTGGCGACAGTGACGTGCGGACCAACTGGTCAGAGCAGCTGCAGACAATCATTAACCCAAATTGCTCATTACACCTTTATAGTCGCCACGCAAGTCTGTCTGCCTGCTAAACACAGACATAAATATAATGGGTGATAAAGGTGATGGAACCCGATAAAAAGAAGCAAGGCTGAAGTGATGGAACAGGGCTTCAGAAGAAATCCTCCGGGTCACATGCGGCAGTGTCCAGGAGGGGCACAAAAGACTCAATTAGACAAATGTTAGGAGCTAACTTATCCCAGCACAACTCAATCAGAAACCCTGCTTCCTTCCACCAGCTGCATTGTTGTAAACAACAAGGGGGCGAGGGGGGAGGATCTTATTTGGAGCAAGAGAACAGATGAAAGAGCAGGTTTTTCAGAGGCATTCAGAGAAACTGAAAGTGGCTGGCTCTTTATAACTGGAAAGTTATCTCCAACACACAGGACAGGCATCAGGAGAGGCGAGGGACCCAGCCAATGCCGCCTTGCTTGCAGAAGACCTTGAACCCAGGCAGAGTCGCCAGTTAGAACTCAATATGGTCAGGGCTAGCCTTCCTTCCCGGGAGCCGCTCTGAGTGGCAGCATGCATTGCCGGGCCAAATCCCTCTGCTTTGCTCTTTCTAAAAAAAGAACAAGGGGAATGATGTGGCGAGTCAGAGCAGCAAATCCGCGCCTCCACAGATTGGGGCTCATTGCAAATGTTAATATTTTTTAATGTCACCGTAAAGGCGCCTGCTTGAAATTCAATGGGGAGCTAAAATTAATGTAAGCCTGCTGAGGAATGTCAAACAAATGTTCATCGGATTCAATAGATTTGTTTGTGCTACTTGAAAATGATGGTTCTGCAAAGCAGAGGGCTTATGTTGATAATCACAGAAGATGTTGTTTTCTCCTTTGAGAAAGAAAAGCAAATACTTGAATTTATCTAGGAAAAAAATAATTTGTGGCAAGAAAAATGCAAATAGCTGGAAAAACCGCCACCCTGGGCACACAAAATAAAGCATGCCTTACAAAGGTATTTCACAATATTGAGTCGTTGGATTATTTGGGGAAGATTGAAAAATAATGACCCCCATCCTCTAATCAACCTGTATCTTTTGAAAAGTCACTCCATATCACTTCTCATTAAGATGTTAGATCTGTTTCCCACATCTACAAATGCATTGGCTTTGTGGCATGCTTGGCCAATGGAAGCAACAGGTATGACCTTGTGCCAGTGCCAAGCCCAGACTTCCAGAGGCCCTGTGCGTGGTCAGCTCTCTCTTGTAATTTTTACCCAAGCATCAGGGCAAGCTTATGTCGTCTGCTGGATAACACAGAACCAAGATGGTAAAGCTCTCTTAGACAAGGCAGCCGTAAGCCAAGTGACTGCAGACAAAGATAAATGCTGTCTTCGCTATCAGTCGAGTCCAGACAATATCAGCAGTATAACAAAGTTGTCCTACAGGCTGAAAATAAGAAATGGCTGTTTGTTCAGCCACTACATTTTAGAGTGCTTTGTTCCACAAGACTAATTAAATGAAACCATATTTATCCAAAATGCATTCCACTTAAGCTTAGTGTCAGATTGCTTAACGAACAAGATAAACAGAACTTACTTGAGCTTACTTATTAAATTGTAGTTAACAATGAGATATTGCCCCCTCCCTACATCAAAGATTCTGGTTCTCTCTCCCAAGCCCACAGCATCACCCCACAGAAGCAAAGCCTCTTTTGAAATTTGCAGTCAGGGACTGAGGACTCCATGAACACAGTAAGTCGGGGCTTACTTGAGCTTACTTATTAATGCAATTAATAATTTCACATGCTTTTCACCCCACATCAGTATCGGTTTACCTTGCTTATTGAATAATCTGTCCCTTCCTAAACTTAGGTAAAGTTTTGGCAAAACCTGGACCCTTGGATACAAATATTAAAAAACCATCCTTTTGACATCATGAAGTTTAAGCGTTTCTTCGAGTCAGCAGATAGTTACAGTAGGGGATGGGCATATATGCCTGTAAGAGGTACGACATCCGTCTGTGTTTTTTTCAATGCACCGTCAACTTTTTCCTACTCTAATAAAAACTTGCAATCGAATTTAAAGAGTGGGTTTCTAGTAAGAAACCCAGCTGAGGCCTGAACAGGACTTCATCTGAAATGAGGTCTCATTTGCCATTTTAAAAGCTATCGTTTGACGAAATTAGCCATTTTGTCAGTGCTGCATGTCACAGCAACCAAGATCTTGTGTAATGGGTAGAAGTGAGTTTGTAAGGCGCTTCAGCTTTTCAAAAAGCTTTCCTCTTCTTAATCAAGAAATCCAAGGGAGGGGAGAGAAAGGTGAGGAATGGATGTTAACAATGGATACCAGAGTTTACTTTGATATTTCAGCTGTAAGAATTGATTTCCTCGTGGCCTTCCAAGCTTGTTGAAAACAGCTTCCACTAAATTTTCTTGATTTACCTACTTGGGAGAGAACCTCAGACCACTTAGCTGCTAGGGACTAAATAAATAGAAATCAAAAAGTTATTTCTTTCCCAGGAAAACTCAGCCCAGATATAAACACAACCTTTCCCTCTCTCATCCCCTTGAAGTTAGAAAACATTCACTGCTGAGATTTTTCAAAGTGTATAGCTCGTGGCATACGAAAATGTTAGCTCTGGTTTTGTCGGTGGGTAGAGAGTAATATGGATCCTGCTTCAAACTACGGGTTTAAAAAGCATATGTATTAATTTATAATTCAGTTCGTCTCATCTATTTCACTGTTGTAAAATATTGTTTTCGCCCGAAGAGACAAACAAATCCCTTTAAAACAAATTGTAGAATTTGAAATCTCTCTTATGGGAAATTTCAGCACACAGCAACAGCAGTGTGTATTCCCCGTACATGTTTCACAGTGAAATGCTACTTTATCATTGTACGACAATTCAACATTTATAAAACACAGAGTTATTTACTTTGGTGGCACTAGAACACCCCCAAGGGAAAGTCCAGAAAATTCCGTTTCATCTTGGAAAACCACCTTCTGAGCCCTACAAGCAGCTACCAGGTAAGTATAGCCTGTGAGATTTTTTTTCTTTTAAAGGTTTCATTTGGATTAGGCAAAGGTTTACACAGCAGATCGCCAGTCATGCATTCCACGACTCATCCCTCTGTCTCAGCTTATCCATTGCCCATCTCCTCAATGTACCTCCTCTATTCCATGTTCTCCCTGTGTTTACTTTTCCTGTTCCTCCTTCTTCCCAAACCCTCTGAACTTTGTCCTTGGGTAAATGGGCCCCTCTGAGCTTAAATGACTGATTATTCTACTGCCTCCTAAAAGGTGGCTGAGAGATAGACACTGGTGTCCCACCTATCCCTCTAGTAAGCCTGATCTCTTCCATGACTGCATTTTGCTCCATCACTTTCTCTAACTCTACCCACAACCTTCTAAGGGGTCCTCATCAGTGCAGTTGTTATTGGTAGTCGGGCTCTATCTAGTTCTTCTGGTCTCAGGGTCACAGAGATGGGTGTTTCCAGGGCCAGTTAGTCCATTGAATTACTATCCCCATTACAGTCTCAGAAACTCACTGGAATATAGTTCTGCCCTGTCCTACAGGGTCGCTATGAGTTGGCATCAACTTAATGGAAGTGATATATCTGCCAGTCTTCATAAGGAGCCCAGGTGGCATCATGGGTTATATGTGTGGTTTATGTATGGCTTGTCGCTTGTACTAAGCACAAGGTCAGTAGTTAAAATCCACCGGTTGCTCTATGGAAGAAAGAGGAGACTCTGCTCCCATACAGATTAGTAGCCTTAGAGACACCTATAGGGCCACCTATGTCAAAATTGACTCGATGGCTATGAGTTTGATTTGAGTTTTTTATTTTTAATTTTCTTCTTTCCTTCACATGAGGAAAGATAAGTAAGTGTAACTTAAATGACTGCTAGCAAGTTTTACAGGCCTCAAGAACTATTCAACCAAATAGAATTTAAAACATTGTCTATGTTAGCCTGATGCTGAGGACGAGAGCATTGTAAAGACGATTGTAGTAGATACACTTAGGTTAACATGTAATATTTTATTTGAGCTCCCTTTTGATCTATTCTAAAGTTGAACTCCTTTATAATATGTTTTGATTTCTTTTTATTGCAGTCTTTCTCAATTATACTTTGTTATTGTTGTTGGCTTTTTTGTTTTATATATTTTGGGGTGTATGAAATCCAAGATGGGTCAATCTATAGAGTAACTGGATTCATGGTTTCTTAGGGGCATGGCAGGGGTTTTGGAAGGAAATAGGGAGTTAATAACAATTAGGACAAGTAAGAATAAAATGTACTACAATTGATTGTGGTAGTGATTGTACAACACTTTACTGAATTATTTAATTGGATGATATGTGGAGTATGTGCCAAAGAAAATGGTTTTTTAAAATAAATAAAACATAAGTAAAAATTTTAAATAAATATTGTCTATCCTTTGTCAATACACCTTACTCCCCATCAATTCTATGGTCCTTTTAAGGTCTTATTATGTCTAAAAAGTATTCATAACTTAAATTCCTGTATGTTCTACATATTCTCTTGTATATTCCAGTAAAGGAGGAATACACATATAAAAATTACTCTCTTAAATCTATACATATTCATGGATATACGTATAAACACTCCCTTCAACATCTGTTCTGTCTACATGTCTATCTAAACATCTCCTCATAGTTCAGTATTTTTACTGGATTTTGTATATAACCACATTTGCCTCTATTGCCTTTAATTCTTGAAATCTCCCAGTCTTTTGCTGTCTCCATCCGTTTTTGTTCATTCCTCCCTTGTTGAATATCGCCTTCCACTTTACCCAGATTAACACCGGTCCATCCTCTACCCTGTGACTTTCCTTCTATCCTTTCTGCCCTCACCTCCATCCCCACCCCTGGTAACAATCGGTTTCTTTCACTGTAAAAACTTCTTTGTGACTTGTAATAATAATGCTCTCTTACTGCAGCATTTGCCCTTTTGTGATTGTCTAATTTTACTCGGGATGATATTCTCCAGGTTTATCCACAATATGAGGTGCATCACAGATTTGTCGCTATTCTTTTTGTCCATTCACTCATTGGTGGGCATGTAGGTAGGTTCCCCACCCCCTACTGTATCACATGATTATAAGGAGTTCTTACAGATATTATAAAAATCCATAGTTCAATTAGATCAAGCAGGATTGTACACTTGTTGCCACCATCATTTTCACAGCATTTTCCTTCTTCCTGCACTCTTTAGTATCAGCTCCCCTTTATCCCCACACCCCTGGCCCCCAAGAACCCTTGTTATTAAATTTTATTATTATTCAGCATTTAGGTAGTTTTTATCTTTTTGCTATTTGGAATAATGCTTAGGTGGACATGGGTGTGAAGACTATGCACAGCACAGTCTATCTATGCCACTCACAGCTCTTATTTCTTTAGCATATACTCAAAGAAGAGTAATTGATGGGCCATTTGTTATTTCTATGGTCAAATTTTGGAAGTGCCTCGCAGCTTTCCAAAGTGGTTGTACCATTTTATAGTTGCACCAGCAATGTATGAGGGTACAAATCTCCCAATAGCCTCTCCAGAACTTACTTGCTTTCTTGTTTTTCCCACCTTTTCTTATTATTTTTTTTAATCAATGCCAGAATCTGGATTGAGATTGAGTTATACATATAACAAGTATTTGGGGGGTAAATATAATTCAATCCATCACATTCAATGTCTGTCTTTCAGGATCCTGGTTAATAATTGTGATAATGTCTCTAATAAATCATAGGCATTTTACTTAAAAAATAGAGTACTGGATACTATTGGCATTTTTACAATGTTATTTCTTCCTATCCATGAACATTGTATTATCTATTTATGTAGGTCTGTTTGTAAATCCTACATTCTCATTATTAATGAATGTTTGCAGATGTTTCTTCTTATTTCAAGTTCTACCTGTCTGAAAATTAGGATCCTGATAACTTATCTCCATTGATGGAATTTTAATCAATTCTGAGAAGGTTTCTCTCCCCTTCTTTGAGGAGGCAGCAGTCATATTTTGAGCGTCTTCCAACCTGAGCGACTCATCTCCTGATAATACATCAGAAAATGTCCTGCCAACTGTTCATAAAATTGTCTGTTACTAATCCGTCAGAAATGGGTAAACTACTTCTTCTTCATAGTCTGGATGCTCCACTGAAACTCGTTCAGTATGGGTGACTCTGCTGGTATTTGAAATACCAATGATGTAGTTTCACAGCTCTACTACTGATGCCA
Source organism: Tenrec ecaudatus (assembly GCF_050624435.1). Taxonomy (NCBI): domain Eukaryota; kingdom Metazoa; phylum Chordata; class Mammalia; order Afrosoricida; family Tenrecidae; genus Tenrec; species Tenrec ecaudatus. The sequence continues at coordinate 190,688,751 of NC_134533.1, forward strand.
CCGCTTCTGACACAACAACATTCAAGGCACCACCGCATTATAAACTAACAGATGAGTGGTGGTGGGAACAAGCAGCCAATCAGAAACCAAAATTTAGCGCCATGTTTCCCTCCTTGTAGCCATTTTATTTGGATCAATTTCTGTATCTTAGGCTACAAAAATTAGGAACTTAAATAAAATCTGCCATCTCAATTATTGCTTATAAAATTGAACTTCCTACTGTACTGTACACCTATAGCAGATTTTAATATTGATTTCTAAGTTATTCCTTTCTTTCCAAACAGTTGAATGAGTGAACCCATATTAATCTTCCTTTGTTGTTTGGTAGAGTCTAATTGGTTTGATTTACAAAAACTCTATGTACAACAGAGCAAAATCAATCAATTATGCCGTAGCCTCATAAATATTCTTATGTTTAAACTCATAACATAGCTCATTGAACTCATAACACGTTAAACCAACATGTTGAGAGTCTTCTTCTTCACTGATAGTCTACTTTAAATGCACCGTGTCCTTCTCCAGGGACCGGAGGCCCTGAAAACATGCCCAAAGGGTCTGAGATGAAATCTTACCCTTCTTGATTCTTAATAACATTCTAACTGTATTCCTTCCTACACCGAGATGCCCATTCTTACAACAGGCTCTGGTATAGTTGGTATTCTTCACCAGCACCATAATTCAAAGGCATCAATTCTTCCGTCTTCATTATTCATTGCGGAGCTTTTGCATTCCTAGGAAGCTACTGAAAACGCCATCGTTTGGGCCGATGTACCTTGATCCTCAAACTGAAATCCTTGTTTGTCAGCACTTCCTAGAGGTCCTTTCGCAGCGCAAGTGACACGTGCAGTATGTCACTTGCATCCGTGACTCCTGCTTCAGTGATCATTTACAGTGATCCAGTGCAGTAAAATCTCTGGCAACTTCAATGTCTTCTCCGTCAATTTTAATGTTACTGTCAAATGTGCGAGTTTTTGCTTCTTCTTCTTCATGTTAGGTGTAATCCAGACTGCACTGTAGTTGTTGATCTTCATCAGGAAGTGCTTCAAGTCCTCTTTCTTTTCAGCGAGCAACATTGTATCATTTTCACATTTCAGGCCCTCAAGGAGTTTCTTCCAATCCTGGTCGTATTCTTCTTCATATAGTCTAGTTTCACATTTTATTTTCTCAGATTGAAAAGTTATGGTGAAAAATCTATAACCTGAATGCAAATCCTTTTTATTTTAAACCACGAAGCAGCTCATTGTTCTGTTCAGATATCTGTTTATGTACAGTTCTACAATAGTACAATCAAGTGTATTGAAATTCCTAATTTTTCACAAAGTTATCATAATTCTTTATGATCCACACAGTTGAATGCCTTCACATCATCAACAAAATAAAGGTAAATATCTTCCTGCTATTTTCTGCCTTCAGCTAAGATCCATTTGATATTAGCAATAATATCCCTCCTGGTGTCAGGCTTAAATTTTTGGCAGTTTCCTGCTTTGAACTATCTTCAGCAAAACTTCACTTGCATGTAAGGTTAATAATATTGTTGGATAATTTCCTCCTTCTGTTGAATGATCTTTTACTTTTCATAATAGGCATGAATATTCTCTTCCATTAGATTGGCCAGAGGAACTGATTTCGGAATTTCTTGGTACAGATAAATGACTCCCTCCAGTGCGGCACCATCCATTTTGTTTAATCCTTTCAGCCGGTATTACATAAAATCCCTGGGCCTTGTATTAGTTAATGTTGTCATACTTGAAAATCTGATTCATGATCAAATTTATGACAAATCAATAGAAAATGTTTGCTTACTTAAGTGAACAATAGGTACTTGAACTAAACAATAGAGAGAGAAATAGTTGCTGAGTTTTCAGGGTGTTGGTGAAGTTATTATGTTGAAAATATCTTGTTATTCTCCTAATATGTGATAATAGTTGAATATAGCCATTCATATTACAGAGTTTTGATGATGAGTAAAATATTTGTAAATGTCCAAAAGGACATTTTAAGAGTTTTTATTAAAGTAACACATAAGTTAAAATGGAATTCAAAAGTTCTTCAAAACTTAAAACAATACTATTATTATGTTTTTAAAAAATATTATTTATGTCAAAAGCTAGTGAAGAAATTGAAGAATTCTACCAATGACTTCAATCAGAAATTCATCAAAGGTGCAATCAAGATGCATTGATATTTATTCGCAATTGGAAACAAAGTGAAAGGAACAGTAGTTGGAAAATTAGTTTTGAATCTAGAAATGAAGCTAGAAATTACAACATAGGAATTTTGCAAGACCATAACTTGTTCATAGAAAAATACCTTTTTTAAACAACACAAAAGGCGACTATATCTATTTGGATTTCTCCAGATGGAATGCATTGTAACCAAATTGACTACATGTGTGGAAAAACTTGATGGAGAATCTCAATATCAGCCGCTAAAAGCAGACCAGGGGCTGACTGTGGAATAGACCCTCAATTGCTCATATTTAGTTTCTCCATCTTCTCTTCCCACCCACGTAGTCAATTTGAGTACCTGGATATGGTAGATGCTATCATTTTTTAAAGATTAAAAGAGAAATAGAATGGTAATATTGAACTCTGAATTCCTTTGATACACGGACATCTGCTGATGACTCCTGGAATCACAGGCAACATAAGAGGAGATGGATGACACAGATGCAGGATCGGGAGCGAGTAGAAGGTGAAAGCGAAAGAGAGGTTGGTTAGTCTCAGGATCTCTCATATATAAGGAAGGCCTCACCACCAAAGACTTGCCATCAGGCTGTGACCTGACTGAGATCAGGTTCCATCCCTACCTTCACCCAGAAATAGCCAGTGGACATCCAATCGAGCCATTCTAGATGTGAAATAATAAAATATATCCAATATAAAATTCAAACCCACTGCAATTGGTTAGTTTTGACCTAATCACTTTGACAGTGATTCTGAATAAGGTGTTGAAGTATGTACAAGAAGGATTTTAAAAGACATTAAGGAAGATACAGAAAATGGAAAATTAAAGCAAATCATTTCATATGCTATAAATAAGAATCAATTACAATAATTAGAAATAGTTTAAATTCGTTATTTCAAAGATGTAAGCTTTTATTGTCTAAACAAACTAGGTCCCAACATATTTTGCAACATAAGGTACATTGAATGCAAAAATCAAAAGAAAACTTTAAAAAGTAAAAGTAGAGGACAGGATTATGAGGAAATAAAGATGGTGCTCTGCTTCATACCCGTCTGTATAGCTTCTGTACTTTTCCTCTAGAGTCTATAATTCATGGCAATTGCACACAACACTCGGACAATGCTCACGATCTTAGTGATAATAGTGCAAGTTAATAGGTTACAATTCGGGCGGGCATACTCATGATAGAGTTGCTCAGTACATGTTCAAAAGTTCTGCTAATAACTAGCTAGAGGGCATGCCACTCTGCCGTAAGCCTTAGGCCCAAGGCACTCAGCTACAGCTTTGTGGGTCAGTGAACTCACTCAACTCCCCGAACTCAGAACTTAGAAACACTTAACTCCAGTATCATTCAGAAGGCACTCAGCTCCAGTTTTGGGTGTCAGCTAACCTAATTCCCAAAATTCAGTGGCCAGAGGCACCCCACTCCACACGCCAGCCTTCTGCCCCCAAACACTCAGTTTTCCTTGTCCTGTGGGCTAAGGAATCCACCGCTCTGTCGTATGCTCTGGATCCTGGCGCTGCTGCCACTGCACTTCTGCCACCCCTCTGAGGGCACAACTCTCTTCTGGGTCAAGGAGGTGCCCTGTGCAAGGCTGGCAGGGTCCAGAGGACACACTCCACTCAGTTATTCCGCATAGAGAAATCTCTCTTTCTTTTCAGAGAACTGCCTTTTTATGCAACAGGATGGCAAGCATTATAAATCATGTCAACGATTATGCACGTATAAATCCTCTCAGTGTGTCTTTCTCTGCCTTTTTACCCACACCCATGCAGGAAAAGGCCTTATGATGGAGACTTAGTCCCTTGGACTTAGACTCGAAGGGCCATATCACGTAATTCACTGTCCCAGCAAAGACTTACAGCTATTGGCAAATTTTTGGTGGAGGAGGTTGAAAAAAATTATCCTTTGCATGGTTAAATGTTTGTATATAGAAATGATCCATTCATTACCTGTAAAAGAAGACCCCCACCTTTCTCCTCATCCCTCATTCATTAGACTCTATTATCAGTTACTTAGTCTAGTAATATAAAATGTGTAACAAGCAGTCATTCAGGAGGGCCACAGCCTTGTCAGGGCAGGTTTGGTTAAGGAAAGAGGAAGGAATGAGGAGTCACATATCCCCCAAATCTTAATGGTTATTTGCATTTTCTGTGCTACTAACAGGTAACCATAAGAGTTTTCCCTTAAGGGCTCAGGGAAAGTAGCCTTGAGAAACAATAGATTCTGATTTTAAGAAATAAGAAAAAAGAATCGGGGACCTACATTCTTGATAGGGATTGGTTTTCATCATTTCCTCACCACCACAGGACCTGTGGGATCCCTTTACTCTTGACTTTGTTGCAATTAACTTCATCAGCGATGGAGTGAGCCACATCGTTCAGGGCAATGCAGGAAGGATGGCAAGAGCAAAAAATACAACACGGAAGCCAAGAGGGCTTAAAGAACTTGCTGCTAAAGATCAGGGACTGCAGTCTTCAGTACGGATTGCATCTCAATAAGAAAAACAGAAAAACACCTTCACAACTGAACCAATAGACAACATCCTCATAAATAGAGGGAAGATTGATGCTGTCAAGGATTTCATTTTACACGGATCCAAAATCAATGTTCATAGAAGCAACAGTCAGGAAATCAATGGACATATCACATGGAGCAGATCTGTTACACAAAACTCTCTAAAGTGTTAACAATGATGTCACTTTGAAAACGAAAGGCACCCGACCCAAGGCATAATACTTGCCATTGCCACATTTGTTTAAAAATTGGACAATAAATTAAGAAGACTGAAAGAGAATCGATGCATTTGACTTAAGGTGTTGGCAAATAAGACTGAAAGCATGGCGGACTGCCAGAAGAGCAAACAAACCCTTCTTTGGAAGACATCCGATAATTGGTAGGAAATGACTTAGGTTATACAACTTAGGCTAAGAAAAATATCATCGTTACAAGATGAAGGTGAAATAAAGGCTGCTGATGTAAAACAAGATGCTTTTCCAATTTTGGGGGGGAGGTCACAGTACTGGATATTTTCTGAACCATTTTCTATCCTTTTATACCCATTTTCTACCTTGCAGAGTTGACTTCTGTGGATGGCATTTGCAATGCTCCATTGTCATCATATTTTGATCAAATTCGGCCAAGTGAAGGCAGCTTCAGGAGTACTTTCTTTGGCCAAAACGTTCACATAGTGCATGATGTTACGTCCGTGTATTCTTGTACATTGAAATGAAGCCTCCGTGAAACAGGAAGGTCAGCACTACACAGAGCCTGCCTCGCTGCAATTTGTGTGCGGCATGCATAGAAGCAGACATGCTTGACTGTTTGCAGCCTCTGAGTGTTTTAGGTTGTTTTCCATTGCAACATGTATTTCCTTCTTCTGACTGATATTTTAGTTTTATTCTCATTTCTGTTGCTACTTGATTGGGCGACCAGCATAAGGTTTTTACTTTAAGTTGTTAAATTTGCATTAGATTATCTGTAAATACTCTTCTAGTTTATGAATATTTGGGACCCTTGGTGGAAAACAGTTTAGTCACTGTTTCACTCAAGAGAAAACCCAAGGATCTACTCTGGTAAAGATTGCAGCCTTAGGGAATTCTGTGTGACAATTCCATAATGTCCTATAGGGTCCCCATGAGTCCTCTAAGGTGCTATAGGGGTTCCATGAATCAACCGGACAATCAACATGAATAACAGAATGCCTGAGGGCAGCAGAAAAGAAAGGTTCTGAGTTCTATTCTCCTGAAAAGTCCCACATTTGACCATGTCAAATAAAGGTCATAACTCCTACTAGGTAAATCCCTCCTTTGAGGACAGATCTCAACAGTCTTGGTAGAAATTATTTTCCTTATCCCATCAGTTGGGACATGGTAACAAATTAGTGCTATTGTCTACCCTTTAAAAATCAGTTGCTTTCATGATACCTGAGGTAGTTAGTTTATTGTGTCAACCTGGCCGATAAACACGTGTGGGGTTAATTGAAGGGCGGAGGAATAAATGGCTTGGTGAGCCTCGCTTTTCTAGTTCTCAGGTCTCTTGTGTTGTGATGGTCAGACCAGGGTGCAGCTGCCTTAGCCAGTTCCCTGCTTCAGCTGGCAAGGCTTACTTCCTGCAATACATCCCCGAGAAGAAGCTGTATGGACCTACCCCGAGGCAGCCCTGGGTACTGGAGTAGCCATGTGGAGACCCCTGTCAGCACTGAGATGCTTACATATTCACTGACTCGGCTTTCCTCATGCAGTCGGCATCATTGTGTGTGTATTGTGAGATGGAGGAGGACTTTGTGAATTGGTGTTGGACATATGGTTAATGTTGGACTTGTGGGCTTGGGCAGCACTGGGTTGGGATGTTTTCTTGATGCGCACTTAAGCTTTATATAAAACTCTCCCTTATACATGAGTATCTGTGGATTTGTTTCTCTAAAGTACCCAAACTAACACAATACCTTTTTAATTTCTTTCTCTTTAACTAGTATCTTTATTAAATTAATCACCATATTTACACACGCCACTTATTTCTTGCATCTTTGCTTTTTCTTCTTAAGCGTATCAACGATCACAAAATGAATAAATAAAATATGAAATGCCAAAGTGTCTGAGGACAAAAGCAACATGCAAAATGTTGCAAATAAGGATAAAATAAGCAAAAGCCAGATATAGATAATCAAGCATGATCAAAATAGCTTCAACCCCAAATTGTACAGTCTTAGAAAGTCTCTCTAATTAGTGTAGGATTCTGGATCCCACCTTATTTATAAACCTGATGACATAAAACTGATTATCTTTTACCTTTTTCCAAGAAGACTCCTTTATTTTTTTTAACTGTTCAAAACTGCTTTCTGGCGACAATTCTTTTCAGCCCTGATTTAGCCTTCTCTTTTTTTCAACCATGATCAAAGGCCTTATGAGCCTACTTTTCTGAGCAGATTTCAGGAATTCTATAGTGTGCTTGACGTAGATTTGCTTCTTATAAATATCATACTCATACAATTGAAGCAGGGGGTGGAGGCGGGAAGGCCTCACAAACACCACAACTCTATTTAGGCAGGTTGGCACTCAGCTCTGAATGAGGCTCTGAGGAGAGGATTCTCAAAGACATCCCCAAGAGAATCAGAAATGGTAGAAAACACTACTTTTAATTGCATTATTTATTTTTGAAGCTAAAAAATTACAGCTTCTGGATACTCTTTCCATGTGAATGTTCCTTTCATAGGCTTTTAGAAATATTCCAGCCAATAGGTAAGACCACCTCTTGGGGTATTTTTCTTGATGTGGACCCACAGAATGAGGAAAATACAGAAAAATCTGGAGAGCAATAGGTGTGGTGGAGAGAAAGGGGGGTGACGTAAGGAGAGTGTGGGAGAGAAGACGAGAGACAGAGGAAAGAAAGAAGAGAATGAAGAAAGGATAGAAGTAAATAAGAGAGAAGGGAGAGAGAGAAAACAGATGGCAGAAGAAATAGAAAAGAGTGGAGAAAGATAAGAAAGGCTGTACACGGAAAGAAAAGGACAATGAGCTATAAAATAGCAAGAGAGGAGGAAGCAACAGAAGAGATGCTTACACTTGAACTTGAAGATTAGATCAACCTTTTAGATTTAATTGGCTGTATAGCTCATCGCACGTATTCAGCTCAGGGCATAGATCTTCAGCCACTTCATTCTACTTGACTCTTTTAGAAGTACCTTGGCAGTTCAATGATTTCTAAAGATTGGAGAAATTAATTCCATAAAAGGAATATTTTATTAGGAAGGGCATAAGTAATTTTGTCACTGTCTCCATTTACTTCTCCCCACCCTGTCATAGACATAAATAGTGGAGGATGGTGGAGAAATGGAGGCTTAAATGAGGCATTTTTCAGAAGTAGGCCGAGTATACCCTCACCACAGTCCCTGTTGGGTCACCCCGATAAAGTTTGCCCACCATGTCCCTCAGTTCAGCTCTATGAATTCCTGGTCACTCTCTTCAGGCTGGCCACAAGGGAAGTGGTCATTTCTCTCTCTCTCTCTCTCTCTCTCTCTCTCTCTCTCTCTCTCTCTCTCTCTCTCTCTCTCTCTCTTAGGGAATGCTACAGATGTAACATGAGAGGCAAGACAAGGCAACTTTGAATGTCCCCCTTCAAGGACATCACTGATCTTAACTCCAAGAAGAGCAGCAGCCTAGCAGTAACAGCACTTCTGCCAAAGCTGAATTCCCTTCCCAAGCAGTTATCACCTTTTGAAGGTAGCCCAAATGCAAAGCAACCTGGTAAGACTGCTGTATCTTGCAGAGCAGGAAAGTATGGGCCAGCGAACACTTGTTATGCTCCCAAACGGGAACCAACTACAACTTCATCTTGCCACTGACAAAAGTCTTTCAAATGAAATATTAGATAAGGTCTCTCAAATGTCTGCCCCGAATGAGTGCCAGGGGGTGCTGAAGCGTTCGTGGCAGAAAGAAAGGCTGCACTGCATTTTTATATTCCATCCTCCCTATGTTCGGGTGCTAACTTTTCATTAAAATAAGAAATGGCTATAACAGCACATAGTTGTCATAGCTGGTCTTGGCCCAGCAGATTTGCCTTGAACATTTTACTGGCTTGTAGCATCTAAAAATCTGAGAAGTTAGTCCTTTAACAGTTTTATTTGGGGAAAATGTCCCAAACCAGGAAAATTAAAGAGAAGTTCAGAACATGGGAAAATACTGATTGCTCTAGGGGTTACCAGGTTCTGAAATACATTTTTCTACTAAAAGGATTGTTGTCCCAGTTCATGAAAATGCACTTATCATTCATGCTCAAAGACCTTGCGATCTTTCTACGTGGAGTTCTTTAAAAAGTGTTCTGTCATTGGTCAATTCTGTTTTTAAAATACCCACACACCTATACACGAGCCCTTAAATCATGGTATATTATGGATTAAAAAAACAACTTAAAATACATGTCAGCTTCAAAATGAAGAATGAACATATAATTCAGTCCTCACTCCAAAACCCAATCTCCAGCACTAGCAGAAAGCATATAAGAATAAGCAATTATACTCATAACTTCCCTGAAAGCCAAGGGGGAAACCTAAGTGAGGGATCCCTGACTGATGGAAAAAAGAAAAAACTACTTATTAAAGGAGTGAAAAAACAGCTCAAAAATTACTTCTACAAAAGATAGCAGCAGCCCCTAACTAGTTGTGTGCATGCAGGTGGCCTGGGGCAATTGGGAGAGACTATGCGGGACATCTCAGTAAGAATAACCAGACGCACCGCCCTTCCACAAAACCCCTCACCTTGCTCAGGTCCACAGCCACCCGAAGATGTCTCTAGGCATGTGCCACTGAGCCCAGGCGTGGGATTTGGTTAGCCATGGCAGTGCCTCCAGCTGCAAAGTTTGGAGGATTGATCGATCACGCCCTGGCTACCTACCCAACCCCAATTCCACTGCTGCCAAGTTAGCTCGTACTCATAACTCCTAGCAACATTACAGAGCAGAAAAGAGCTGCCTTGGAGGCTTGGCTAGGCTATAAATCTTCGCAGAAGCAAACGGCCACCTCTTTGCCCTGTGGAGCTGTTGGTGCATCTGCAGACTTTTCAGTTCACAGCCAAACACTTGAGCCATGGTGTCGCCAGGCCTCCACCCTGCAGTCTGAACACCAGAGCAAACAGCCTGACCAGCTTCTCAAAGAGACGCGTGCTCTAGAACCATCAAATACTTGAGAAAACACCAACTGGCTAAAGAACACATGAGGAAATGCCCCCGATCATTAGTCATCCATGAAATGGAAGTCAAAACAACAATGAGATGCCACCTAATGTATATAACTGTAAACCAGTTTAAAACAAAATAAAACAAAAACTGAGAACAAATGTTTGAGAGGGTGTGGTGAAATAGGAACTCTCATCCAATGCTGGTGGACTTGTATATACGTACAGTCACTGTGGAAGGAGATAGGGCAATGCCTGAAACAGATGACAATTGACCCAGCATTTGCATTAGTGGGTACATACACCAAAGAAATAGATCATGAACACCCGTTTGCTCCCCACATCCATTGCAGTAGAGTTCACAACAGCAAGAAGTTAAAACAGCCTAAATGTACATCAATAGAAAAGTGGATAAAAATAAAAACAACCCTCTGGTATGTACACACAATGGAATACTACATATTCCCAAAAAAGCATGAAGAAGCCATGAAACACCTCAACTTGCGGAGAGAGCTGGAAGACATTACACTGAGTGCAGTTAGTTATGCCCCAAAGTCCACCAAAGTCTGAATCCACTGTGGTGGGAACAAGAAGCAGAAGGGCCACAAGCTCAGGCTTGCAGGGCATCCGTCTTCTGGTTGAGGGCCAGACTCCAATGCACCACACACCATCCCCTCCAGGTATGAAGAGTTAGATCACTTGGTGGGAGGGTAACTCATGTCAGCTGGATGGTCAGGGGATGGGATGCTCTCTGCTGAGTGGTTGCCATGGAGATATGGGGTGAGGTCACCGGAGATAGGGGGCAGTCCAGGGATGAGGCTTACAGATGGGAGGGATAGCACAGGAGAGGGGAGAGGGAATGGTCAAATTTGGGGGAACACAGGTGCATGTCAGTTGAGGGAAGCAGAGGGATCACCTCCAGGTGGGGAGGGAGAGACCGAGGATGCTCTTGTGATCGTTAGGACGGGTGGTTCATAAGTGGCATTCAGAAGGAGGGCAGAATTGATCTAGGACATCTGGGGGTATCACAGGAAACCTGGCTGGATATGGTGGGACGCTGGGACACTGAATCCTGGATCTTTGGATCTCATGGCATGCTCCAGAGACTGCATAGGAGAGAAGCCATATGGGAACTCTACTGGGTGCAATGGACTCTTTCTCAGACACACTTGTAAGCCGAGAACTTAAGTCGGAAAACACATGGTGCCTGAGGGAAGAAGCAGAAGACAGCGGTGTACTGTTAGTTGTCGGACAAACAAGCTCTTGCTCCATCAGTGCCCTGTATGCTGTATTAACATACATATTATTCTGGCAATCCTGTGATGGACCTTCTGTTATTTGCTTATGCTTGTTCATATTAGGGTGTATCTCAGAGGTGCATCGCCAATGCGGGTCACCCTCTTGAAGCTGTGTTATTTGTTTCTCTGAAACAAATCCAGAAAGGAAACGTATATTTGGAGACTGATTAGAGAAGCAATTGTACAATTCTGTTTGATGTGATTAAATTGTGGAATGATATAAGTATTAACTCCCAAGTTACAGAAAAAAAATTTAAAAGCCTAGATCCAGGAATACAGGAATGGGTTTTGGACGTACACTACATCTTTGCTCCTACTTAAGGAGAACTAGTTGTGACCTCATGGCCCTACTCGCTACTCACCCTGAGGATGGGAACACAGAAGATAGGGGTGCTCTAGCAAAATGTGGCAAAGAATTGAGATGATGTCTGATATCAGATAAAATAGCACCGGGTCTTAAAAGCTTGTCTCCAAACAAGCAGCCATCTAAGCGAGATGTCAACTAAGTCCACATGAAAGAAAAACACCATCATCAGTCACTAAAGGATCGGAATCCATATAATCTGAAGAGCCTGGGTTATGAGAATACACTGTGCAGAAGGCGATGGATTCCCAAGAAATAAGTCTCAGGAGAATCCCCCCCCCCTATCTAAAATTGAGGGAAGAGAGGAAAGTGGTCACTGGACAGAGTGCATGGGAGAGAGGGGTATAGAAGGTCAAAGGCATCAAGCGGACCTGCGCAGTTCAAACTTTGTCAGCAGGAACCCCTATGATGCAGGCTGGAGTTTCCTGTAGTTTAGGTTTGTATTGTTGTCTTCGGTTGTTGTTTGTTCATATTAGAGTGTATCTCGGAGTTTTGGGAGCTGTGTTATATGCTTTTCCATTGTTCAGTAATGGAAACCTAGGAAGGATAGATGAACCTAGATGGACAGCAAGTAGCATGAGGGGGTTGGGCGTGGGAGGGTACAGTGGGGGTGGTGGTAAAAGGGAGACCATGCCAAGCAGTCCAAGTAGAATAAGAATACTTGGACACTGATTGTGGTAGCAATTTTACATCCTAATTGACATGATGGAAATTTGAAATGATATATGCATTAAATCCCAACTAATAATAAAAGTGAGTGTTATAAAAACTGTGTAAGGAACTCTAAGGAATACTTCCTATAGGGTCAGCATAAATCAGAAGCAACTTAATGGAAATAAACTTAATGGCTAACAAGGTTGAAAAGATTTTTTTGAGAAAATACATCACCAGGAAAGAGAAACTGTAAGAAACAAAATGGATACCCAGGGAAACACATCACAGGCAGTACTTTAGGAAAGCCAATTATATTTTTTAGAAATATGCAAGAAAATAATTTCAATAAAAATGTAAACTACAAATTATGTTGCTTAAAAATTCTTGAAAAAAAATAGGACAAAATTGGAGCTCTAACTCTTGATTATAAGCTGTAAGAAAAGCTACAGAACGGAGTAACAAATAGTCAGTCGAGCAACTTGCCTAAGTTTCATTTTGACTACTGTGATACATACCTCACCCATGACTCACCATCTGTGAGAACGACACATTGCAGTGGTAGGAACACAAAGAGAAGGTGAAAGACTACTATCAGAAATGGATGAAAGGTGCATTTCAACAAGGAAAGATACCTCCTACTCCATTCTCTGTTCCTCCTCCAGCAGGGGCCATGATCCCTGGTAAGATGCTGGCACCCCACATGGGGGGACCATTCATGATGACAATGATGGGCCCTCCTCCTGCAGAAATGATGCCAATGGGACCAGCTCCTGGAATGAGGCCACCCATGAGGGGGCACATGCCAATGATGCCTGGGCCCCCAATGATGTGGTCCCCAGCCCATCCTATGATGGTGCCCACTTGGCCAGGAATGACTCAACCAGACAGGTAAAGGCAGAGCGCAGACTCTTTATCAATTTTCTCTTACTCAGACGCCTTCACCCGGAGATCTGGTGCTGCGACTCTGAATATTTTCTAACAGCACAACATGGAAGACCTGCTCCCCCTTTCTCTCAAAGAGAGAATAGTTTTTGGAGTGCAGTAGTGGACAAAAGGCAGAACAAAACAATTTTTGTTTGTATTGTGACATGTGAAAATATAATTAACTTTTAGTTAAACAAAAAAAACTACAATAATTAAGTTAGTGTGGATTGGAATAAGGATAAGCAAATAGATGGATAGAACAGGCAGAGCCTAGATAGAGAACCACACATGTGCTGATGCGATGTAGTGGAGAAAGGAGAGTATTTTCAACAGTGTCTGAGAAATAATGGTAATATTCATATAGAAGAAAAATGGAAATTCATATAGTGAAAAATTTCACTTCATCAGCAAAAAATAACTCCAAATGCATCATAAACCCAAACATAACAACTGATCACATAAACTTATTAGAAGACAATATAGGAATCTTTCTGTCACCTTAGGGTAAGCAAATATTTTGTTAAATGCAAAAAAATCATCTAATCATCAGAGGGAAAATGTTAACAGTATTGTATAAAAACAGACAATGTCCCATAACATCTTAACATTAGGAAATGAAATACAATTCTTAGATTGATGGGAAATACTTGTAAACTAGTTTTAAAAGTATCTATAATTCCTTACCATGCTTATTCAATCTGTATGCTGAGCAAATCATCAGAGAAACTGTTTTATATGAAGAAGAATGTGGCATCAGGATTGGAGGAAGACTTATTAACAACCTATCTTATTGAAAGTGAGGAGGGCTTGAAGTACTTGCTAATGAAGATCAAGGATCACATCTTTCAGTATGGATTACAACTCAATGTAAAGAAAACTAAAATTCTCACAACTGGAGCAGTAGGTAACATCATGCTAAAAGGAGAAAATGTTGAAGTGGTCAAAAAATGTTTGTCTTGCTTGGGTCCACAACCAATGCTCATGGAAGCAGCAGTCAAGAGATCAAACAATGGATGGTGTAAGTCTGCGGCGCAAGACCTCTTAGAGCGCTGAAAAGCAAGGATGTTACTTTGAGGACTAAGATGCCTGTGTCCCAAAACATGGTGTTTTCTATTTCCTCACACTCATGTGAATGCTGGATATCAAATAAGAAAGAGCAAAGGAGACTGGATGCATGTGAATTATGGTAGTAGCAAAATATATTGAAAGTGCCACAGACTACCAAAAGAGCAAACAAATGAGTCTTAGGACAAGTGCAGCCAGAATGCTCCTTAGAAGCAAGGAGCATTCCTTTAGATGTGTTGTCCTTTACTATTTTAAAAAAATATCCTTTAAACATGTTGCCTGGAGAGATCAGTCTTTGGCAGAGGACTCCATACTCGCTAAAGCAGAAAGTCAGTGAAAAGAGGAAGGCACAGCAGCGCCAACATAAGAACAACTGAAGAATGGTGGTGTGGGACCAGTGGTGGCTCATTCTTTCAGACATAGGATAGCTCTGAGTCTGAGCCGACTCATTCGATATAGTTTTTAAAAGAGCACAAGGCAATTAAAAGACCATGAAACAGGTTTGTTTATGCATTTTCCCATGATCAAGCATCTGGGTTGTTTCCAATTTTTGCTATTACAAATACTGATGTGATGCACCGAATGCTCTTCTTCAAGTCTTTGTTGTGGACATGGTTTCCCTTTTATCGAATGAATACCTAAGACCAGATTTAAGGACTCATAAATAAGGTATATCAAATACATATAAATCTAATTTTTTTCTAAAATGGTTGCAACATTTTATACCTCTACCAGCAATGTGTAAGAAATAAAGTTACCTTCACCAACGTTTGTTATTAACAATCATTTAAATTCTGTACCCTTTGAAATGTTCATAATAGTATCTCAATGTAGTTTTGTTTTGAGTTTCCCTGAAAAGAAATAGTGTTGAGCATTTTTTCAAGTCCTTAGTGGCTATTTATATATATCTTCTGTAAGATATATTTTCCAGTATTTTGACCACATACATGGCCATGTTTATCTTTTCGTACTGATTTGCAGACTTCTTCATACATTGTTGAAATGGTGTTTTTGTTGTTAGGCATCTTCAAGTTGGTTCAGACTCGCAGCTATCATATGCACATACAAATGACACACGGCCTTGTGCCCTTCTTTGTCCTATAGTTCTATCATTTGGGCATTCTATTGGATTATTTTCATAGGTAGTTATATGGATCTGCTCCACTCAGGTGGCCAAGTAGCTCTCCTCCAAATTCCCTGGCACACACCAATGAGTGTTTCCAGTGCTTCTTCGGCTGGCTGGCGCAGTTCAGTCAATTCCTGGAGCCTAGTTCTTGGCCAATGCCTTCAGTGCAGCCTGAAGTTCTTCCTGCAGCACCATTGGTTCTTGCTCATGTTACCTCCTGAAAGAGTGGAATGTTGATGAGTTCTTTGTAGTACAACGACACTGGGTGTTCGTTCCATCTTTTCCTGCCTCGTTCAATATTTCGCCCATAAAACTTACAAGTTTGCAACTCAAATCTTGATTTTTTTTCTTCAATTCTTTAAGTTTAATATAAGCAAAACATGTTCTTTGCTTCTAATTTTCTACTTCTAAGTCTTTACACATTTCATTATAATAGTTGACTTTTGTCTTTCTAAGCTGCCCTTTGGAATTTTCTATTCAGCTCTTTGACTTCATCCTTTTTTCCATTTGCTTTAGCTACTCTACAATTAAGAACAGGATTCGGAGTTTCTTCTAACATCCCTTTGTATCCTTTCTTCCTTGTCTTTTTAATGATCTTTTGCTTTCTCCACGAATGGCAATTGTAATGTCCTCCCCCAGCTCATTAGGGCTTCCGTCATTCGTGTTCAATGCATCAAACATGTTTTTGAAATGGTTTCACAATTCAGGTGGGATCGGGTCAAGGTGGTATTGTGGCTATCATGGATTGGTTTTGATTTTCTTCAGCTTTATCCTGAACTTAATATGAACAATTGATGGTGTGTATCACAGTCGGTCTCTTGTCTGGTTTAAGCTACTGTTAATGAGCTTCTCCTCCAGTGTCTTTTCACAGCCGTAGTCAACTTCATCTTTGCGTATTCCACCTGGAGAAGTTCATTTCTACAGTTGCCTTTCATGCGGTTGAAACAAGGTATTTTCTATGAAAAAGTCCTTTTTTTTTGCAAAATTCTATCTTGCCATTTCTAGCTTCATGTCTATCACCAGGTCCATATTTTCTAATGATTGTCCTTCCTTTTTGTTTTGAACTTGTGCACTCCAATCGACAATCATTATCAATGCATTGAATGCATGTTTGATCAGTGTCAGAATGAAGTCCTTGATGGAATTCTTCAGTTTCTTCATCACTAGCTTATGTGGTTGGTGCATAAATATGAATAAATAATAGTTGTATAGATTGGATTTCCTTGATGGTCATTATTCTTGATTGTAATATATTTGAAACGTAATCATTGTCTAAAACAAAATTTTTTTCTAAGCTAAACAGATAAGTAATAATATGTAAAATTTGAAAATGATTATGGCAACATATGTACAAATGTGCTCAACACAATGGATGGTGGTATAGATTGTGATAAGAGTTGTATGAGCACCCTAATAAAATTATATTAATAATAATAATATATAAAATTAGGTAAGGAAAGATAAATTTTAGTAAATCAAATATATAATTCATAAAGGATACGATATATAATAAAATTATAAGATGATGATAAATAACCTGTCTACAATCCGTGTGTGGTAGGTGGGCATCATGAAGCATTATGTGGTGAAGCGTGTAGATAAACACAATGTAGCATGGCAGAATCCTAGAAATTTATTTCTGAATGGCAAACTTTAGAAATAGATTGATTTATGGAACCAAAGACTAAAAACTCAATTGAGAAAAACTGAGACTAGATCCAGACAGCCACATCAGCAAATTCTTTCAAAATGGGATTCTTCTCTGAAATTTGGTGGTAATATTTACCTATGAATGTGTGTGTTAAGAAATGGTAGCTAAAATCGAGAGGATTGGTTGCAAGATCTTTAATATTTTGGCTTCTCACAGCACCTCCTCTGCTCCAGCAGCTAAGTCACAGCTAATCTTACACCCTGATAAAAATAGGTTTAATCTCTAGAAAAGATAAAATCAGAAAGCCTCTGAGCTAAGAGACACTGTACTGTCAAGATAAGGGCATCAAACTGAAAAGAGTAAATATGTGTATAAACAACACTGAAACTCTAGCGTGCTCTCTCAATCAGTTCCCAGCATGCTAGAAATTTATAATTGTAATTATAATAAAATTAAAATCATAATTTTCTAGGCAAAAGATACTCTCTTTTCTCTGCAGAATCTAAGCAGCCCAAGATAAAAAAATCTTGAGTTCAATGATGGAATTTCCACCATCAAATAATCAGCCTGAAGGAGCTTCCAGGTGACACATCCCTGTCTCATGGTGAACTCAAGAGTTTATGATAACTCCTTTTAATGATTCTCAAATATATGTAGGAAACCAAGATATTCTACATTTTGGAGAATTTTTTATGAAAAAGCCTCATATGAAGTCATCAAGAGACACCTAAGGTTATATCTGATAGTGCGAGAAGTAATTTAGTCAGGAACAAAGACAGGAGGCCATGTACTTTCCACAAGACCAGGGCTCTAACCCCTGAGCTATAGAGTCCTTTCCGTGATGACCATGTACTTCGTGATAATCTGTTGCATCAGAAGATAATGATCTGTTAGAAATTACATGTCATGAGAACAAAAGATATTTTAAACAACCAAAAAGAAAATTTAAAGCAAAAAGCAGATATATGATATAAGAAAATTTAAAGCAAAAAACAGGACAAAAAAGTAAGTGTGTATGTGTGTGTATGTCTGTATGTATATATATGCACACACACACATAATTAGGTCAATATCTAATTAATAAAGAGTTTTATAAATAGTCAACATAGAAAATCAAATGGGAAAGGAACATACAAACAAAAAAATTATAAGCAAATCATCAGGAATCAAAAAGGTTTTGGAATTCTCAGCAGTAGCATCAGAGACTGGAAGACAATGAAATAATGCCTTTCAGTTGCTAAAAGGAAATGCTTTCCCACCAGGAATTCCATAGCCCCCAAAAAGGATCAACCAAGTGTCAAGATAAATAAAAGGTATTCTCACTCTTGCAAGTTTTCATAAAAGTTTCTCTCCGTTCGCCATTTATTTAGAAGTCGCTGTGCTCTCAATAGAAACAAAGTAAGAAAGAGGAAGAAATCTGGGAGGAAAAGTTTCAAAAAAGAAAGCAAAACAAAATATTTTCTCTAAGACGGGAACTAATCACCAGACAATCAACCCATATCAGAATAGGCTGAAAAACTTTAAGAGAGATTATGCAGAAGACACATTTGATAGAATTCATGATGCATCTCAAAATCTTATTATCTGGACAATAAGATTGTCTTGATTTCTTGGGCAACACACTTTCTTACAAAACTCAGTGACCCTCATATATGTCTAAGAAAGAGATTTATATCAAGGAGTAATTATATATCAAGAAAGTATCCCAGTTCAGTCCAATTTAAGTGCCTAAGTCCAATTTAGTCCATAAGTTCCTCTTAAGATTCATTCAACTCCATGCAATGATGCACAATGCAGGAAGATCACAGATTGCTGGGTGCAGTCATGGGATTCAAGGTCAATGGAAACCTGGCAGGACTCCAACTTCTCTCAGGGTGGATGGCAAGCAGGAAGGTGAAGGGTTGGAGTTGGAAATAGAGACCATACCCCCAAGGCGACAGGTTTGACTCCCACCCCTAATCTCTAGTTGATATAAAATCATCTAACTACTACAGTGTGTAAAATTAAAATCAACAAAAATAGTGAAATAAATAAGCCAATATTTTACTTGGTGCAGCAAAAGAAATTATGCAGAGGAAAATGTATTCATAGTTTATTACATGACTTAGACTTAAATAGTGCTTACCTTGTGTGAGAGGTAAGTCAATTGTCAACCTGTCTGGGCCAACATTTTAAGTGATTTGGTCTAGTAATCCTCCCAGGACATCACCTAACTTGATGTAATCTGCTCTATGATAGGAACTATTCCAAGCATTCAAGCAGATGGGGGAGAATTGAGGTGAAGTGTAACCCTCTTACTCAGGTCACAGTCCTTAGTAGTCGAAAAACTCAGAAGTGTGGCCTAATTCCTGTCATAAGTGGAAGCTGTGAGGGTGCTTGCTTTTGATTCTGCATTTGGTACATCACCTTCTGGTTTCTCAGGACTTCAGTCAATGTCTGCCACATTGCATGCTGATCATGGGAACCATCAGCAGCCTGCCACCTGACCTGTCATCTGACCTGCCATCTGACCTGTTGTCTCTCCATTTTTTATGAAAAGTTGAAATTCATACAATAGCCTTTGATGGTGTGATTATACCTTTATGTATTTACCTCAAAACCCATCAGAACAAGTATACAAGAAAACATGTTCTTTTCAGTATTTTCTATGAGAGGAAAAAAGAGAAACAATTTAAATAGCTCTTAATAGGAAGATACATATTATTAATATAGTTTACCTCCATAAGGGAATAATATATCAAGGCATTAAATTAGAGTAATATAGATAGTGGTTTTAAATTTTAAAAATAATATTCCAAATAAAAATATGCTGTACATAGAATCTTGAACAGCTAACATAGGTGAATTTCTGAAAATTTATGCTCATATAGTTCATTCTCTATATTCTATTAAAACTTATTTTTTTACTAGGATGTAACAATGTGGGTGTAGGTCACCATATTTATTTCTGAATAAAATCAGGTTTTTAAAATCATTCTGGTGAAAGCATGACACTTGGAATCCGTAGGCTAGATTTACAATATCCAGTGTGGTAGCCACTGGCCACATACGACAAGACACTGGTGACTTCTGTTCTGCAGGTCACTTCTGTTTGTGATGATAAATCAATGCAATGACTGTTATGCTCTTAATATTTCCCAAATTTTGTTATTAGGAGTCTATAGATTAACTCTGCTGACAGTGTCCATGAGCAGTGAGGCTGGAGTCAAGATCATTGGTCACAGAAAAATGGTCAAGGGAAGTGGTTCTTCAACTGTAACAAGTCTGAAAACTTATTGAAAGCTGGTTGAAACACATGTTTTTGATCCAGTCGGTGTGAAATGAGTTATGAGAGTTTACATTGCTATCAAGTTCTGAAGTGAGGCTGGTCCCCGTGTCTCTAATTTAAAACTACTGATTGAGTTTAGTCTCACCTTTTAGGAGAAAATTAAGTGGCCAGCCAGCCTTCACCAGACGACTCCACCCCAGATTTATTATATATCATAATCAAAGTTCTGAGTTTCCAATTGCCATAGGATGTGAGTTACATCACTAGATCTCAGTTTTAGCACGTTTAAAATGTAGGATTCCCTCTATTTCATCGCCTGCTCCAGAGATCTATGCTTCCCTTTCTTCTCAGTAAATCACTGCCATTGAGTTGATCAGACCTCACAGCCACTCTACGCAGGGTTTCTGAGGCTGAAATATTTATGGTACCCAGTTGCCTTATCTTTCTCCCTCAGAGCAGCTCGTGAGTTTGAACCACCAACCTTGTAGTGAGCAACCCAATACCTAACAAAATGGCACCATGAGGGCTGAATTCAACCATCCTGTAGTCCATACCCAAAACTTCTGCTTGGATCTTATTGACTAGGCAAGGGCAATGAAAAATATGATCTGTTATTATTGGCAATGCATCCAGCTAAAAGTGCATTACTTTTACTTCTTAGGAGAAAAGGGGCAATTAGTTGTGTGCTATAAAGTGAATTATGTCAATAAAATCAAGAACAATATTATAAAGAGGTGCCATCACTTTAAAAGTGTGTGTGCACAATGGATGTGTGCATGGATTATGATAGAGTTGTAAGAACCCCAATAAAATGATTTTTAAAGAAAGAAAGTAAATGTTTAGAAAATAATGATGGCAATACATATACAAATATGCTTGATACAATTGATGTATGGATTGTTAGATGTAAGAGCCCCCAAAATATATATGTTATTAAAAAAAAGTGTGTGTGTGGTAGGGGAGGGGGTGAAGGACAAGAAATAAGATGCTTTATATTCTTTGAGTACACAAGAAAAATAAGCTAACAACAAAGGGTATTTTTAAAGGTCAGAATTTAAATGTCAGAAGAGGGCTGAATGTGCACAGGGAGGCCATTCCACAATGCTAGTAGCATGGCCTTGACATTCTAATAGGGCTAATTAAAATGTGCTATTGGTCCAGTTGTGATGATTTGGGTTTTCTGGTTTTCAAATTGTTTCATATATAATAAAAAATCCTTCTTCGCTCCATTATTTGTGGTATAAGTTGGCTTCAACTTTTTCAGAGTTCATTCCCAAATTGGATAAGAAAGAAAGAGTGACTGTTTCCCATTTATGGTGACGTTGTGTGTCAGAGTAGAGTTACCTTTTAAAAGGCTTCCAAGGAAATTTCCATTTCTTTCTTCAGGGATGCCTCAGGACCTGTAACACCATTCAGTTAGCACCATTCGTTGTATGACTGCTTGATCATTTGTGTTACTTAGGGCTTGTACCCAAGAAGTCCTGGTGGCACTGTGGGAAAAAGAAGTGTGCCCATTTCTAGCTACTTCATTAAAGGACACCATGCTTGGTAAAGTAGAGGGCCAGTGAAAAAGAAGATCCGTGACAAGATGGATTGACACAGTGGCTACAACATGGGCTCAAACATAGGAACCATTATAAGGATGGTCCACGACTGGGTAGGATTTCATTCTGTTGTACACAGTCTCAATGAGTTGGAATTGACTTGATGGCAGTGACATTTTCATTTTTTTAGAAATAACAATATGAAATGGTTCTAAAGCTTTTGTAGGTTAGTGCTCATCTGTTGTTTCTCTCATGGATTCTACTTTAAATTTTACTTTAAGTTGGCAAATATAACAAATCATAAAGTACAGGTGGCCACACATTCTCCTCTAGGAGAGCAATGAATTTTACAGAAACGTGAGCACTTAAGAATCTTATCATTCAAAAACGTTTAAAAATCATTGTTTTCAAGATTAATTTTTCCATTCCTTACAATTTGTAGAGGGGATAGCCATGGCCAGGAAAGCTATGACATGCCCAAGGAATATACACCTAACTAGAGCCCAAACTGCTCGCAGAATCTAGATTTTCCATCTTTCAACACAACTTCGCTCTCCCTAGGTCAGTGATGTCTATCACGTTACTTGGTCACTACTTGCCAATTGTATTCTTCTGAATGTAGTCTTTCAAATGCATTCATGATTTGATCTGAAGACTGGAGCATCAAATATATGTCTATATGTGACAACACGAGAACAGTGTGTGGAATAAGGGGCTTTCCTGAATAATCCACACCAGTGTCTATTCATCCCAGTTGTTCTTTCACTTGGAGATGGAAACCGAAGGTTCATTCTGTCAAAGGGTGGGGTTGAATCTCTTCTGAGCAGGGAGGGACACTGTTTAAGTATTGAATATCCATTATTCACTGCTTTTAGTGAAAATGGCTGAAATTCATGCTGCTCTAAAGCCTCTCATTGGCTACGTATGGCAAGGAGACATATGTTGATGAAGACTTAATGCAACTTCACTAAAGGCAAAACAACACATGTGGTGAAGCCCCAGAAGGGCTTCATCCTAAAATCTAACGCACACTGCTGAGAAAGCAGCAGCAGCCTGCCTGCCCGCCATGAGCACAAGACAAGGGTGGGTAAAACATACATGCATTAAGTGGGGGCTGGGGGTCGCAGGCAGAGATGGGGAGAGTGATCAGGAGCATCTTCTGACAGAGGACAAAAGAAGCACTTGATAGAGAGACAAAAATATGGCAAAGCTTTGAATATTAGGAATGTCGAGGAAATGTTTTGGATTTAAAAAACAAAACAAAATAAATATGGTCCTTTTGAATCTCTTAAAGAGCTTTCTCCACTTAGCTTTAGTAATCTATAGCAAAGGACTACAGAAGTTGTTCCCTGTGGGGGGAGGATATAAGGAATACTCATTAAGGGTTCTTGAAAATAATCTGGCCAAATAGTTAAACTAGACTTGAGAACAGTAGGCTGGAAGAAGCTGGAAGATGCTCCTATTGTGCTCACGTGTGTGGACGATGGCTCCTGTATTTGACCGGAAAGACTGGGAAGCTGTAGCACGTACAACTGAGTGACCATGGCAGATGTACTGCAATTCGTGGTGGAATTCCTTGGAATGATATAGCACTAGAGTACTTTAAACCGAGACATATCTGAAAGAGCATCTCTGCAGCTGAAAAAGTGGCATTATTAGGCCATTCAACAGATACACACATTCACACATTTAACCAGTCTGATGGCCTCTATTAGGAGCCCTGATAGCGTAGTGATTAGTGTGAGCCTGTGTTCTCTCACGTGGGCAGTTCAAAGCCACCGGCTGCTGCTCCTTGAGAGAAAGACGGGACTATCTGTTCCCATAAAGAGTTACAGTCGGGGAACCTCACACGGGAAGTTCTATCCTCTCCTACAGGTTTGTAATGAATCGGCTTCCACTCAATCCCAGTGAGATGTCATCTGTTACCAAAGAAAATTCTGTATATTCAAAGCATTAAAACAACATTTTAATTTTCACAAAAAAATGTCTTTATGATGCGAGCATGCCAGTTAACCAACATTCCATAAATAATACTCTGGAACTCCATGGAAACTATCTAGAACACAAAGTTTCCGTAGCTCAAGAGGCCTTGGCAGCAGTATGATGGGGGGAGAACAGTTGTCTTGTTTGCAAGACCCTTCCACTCAGGCCTCTTGTACTGCAGATAATTCATAAAACTGGTGGATTATTATTCCCTAAGAGGGAGTCTGGCTCTTGTCATCACTTTATCATGCAGCCATCTTTATGAATCTCCTTAAACTAAGCAGGTGAAATATGATCTCTCAATTTTCTCTCTCCGTCAGTTACTGGAGACCTAAAGGAAACAATGAAAGGGCAACTTTTCCTTTTCCTCAAGGAATGTGAATGAGAGGAGGGACCCAAAAATCCTTGGATAAAAGGTGACCCAAGGATCTTCACTTCTTGTTTGTTGGCTGTGGTCAAGGGAGCCCCTGACTCCTGGAAGAAGATGCGTGCCTGGCCTAATTAGATGGTATGATCTACAAAAAGGGTTTCCTGTGTTGGCTTTGGGAAGTGCATTGCCAGGGCTTTCTTCCCAGTCTATTTTAGCCTAGTAGCTTTGCTGAAATCTATTCTGTAACATGATGACATGTAAGTCTCCAGTGACAGACTAGTGGGGACAGGTGGTACAGGAGGAGCACTGCACGGGAATTAAAACAGGGTCTTTCACGTGGAAAGTGAGAATATATCACTACACCACCTCTGCCGTGGCATAGAATATGCCCCTCTGGTAAATGATGTCCCCGTAACTTATAATAGCTGTCAGGTTGGACGGATACCAATATAGAGTGAGAATGAATATGCATATACATTTCTTGATCTGCATCTCTCTTTGCTTTACTACCTTACATTGCCCAAATCCTCAATGCCCAGCCTTTGGAATTTGATGCAAAAAGAATGTTAGATCATGGACTCCGGAAAAATTTAGCTTCTTTAGAAGGAATTACCTAAGTATTTATCTCACACTTCCCTAGGTTAACAACTTAGGTCCCGGTGTTCTCCCATGACATCCATCAGACAACTCTACTCACTACTGAACCGTGTGTCCCATGACATTGAGACTTTTGTCTCTAGTTCTCTCGCTGCCAAAGAAACGCAAGTGGTCAGGCGAAGGAAGACCTGGAGAATAGTTCTCTAGACCTTCTCACGTCCTGTGGGCCACAGTCCGGCTAAATGGACATGCACGGAAGCCCACGACACACACTGGGGAAAGACTACTTAGCACAGGTTTGGAGAAAAGACAAGGAGGGTAAGATTGCAAATCTTTCCCTCCATCAGCATTTCTTCCTAAAATATGATCTAGCGGTATGTCTTGGTTTCCACTGCCTTCTGATCTTTGAATACTTCTCAGTGTCATGGGGACACAAGAGTTCAGTAGTGAGTAGGGTTGTCTGATGGATATTATGGGAGAACACCAGCACCTGATTTGTTCACACTGTCTATTATTTGACCGGACAAAAATATAAACTGAACAGGTCTAAAAATTAACATTTTTTCCTAACTACCAAATGAAAACTTAGGAGAAAGATAAAATTCATTAAAGACTAATTAATATGCTCATGTGTATGGTGAGTTACACATTGGGCGGCTGATGGAGAGCCAATGGCGAACCATACGGAGCGTCTAGGACGGAACAGAACCACCCTTGTTGACTTCCCAGACGGTCACCTTTCAGAGGAGTGGAAAGCCTCCTCGCTCTCCTTCAGAGTGGTTTCAAACTGCTGACCTAAAGGTTAGCAGTCCAACTTGTAATAACTATGCCAGCAAGCAAGTTAAATTTACAACCCATGTTTATCCTTTAGAGGATCAGGGTGCAAAGCATAGGTCAACATTAAGGATTTGGCACTTATGAAACATTGTGTGGTGGAAATTAGCTCCCTGTCATATCACATTTGAAATCCTTCTCCAGCTTCACCTCTAAGAATAAACTTAGCATTTATAGAACACTTATCTGTAGTCCAATCCCACCTTCTCTCCTCAATTATCACCATCTGCTAAGAAAATTCAGGGCAATGGGTTAGACACGAGAGCAACCAAAGAAACTCGATTGTGTTTTCAGTTCTATGAAACACATCAGAAAGGAGCTCCTAGTCAGTCCAGTCATTTCATGAACCTGGAAAACTTCAGTTTCCAAAAACCTTCCTAAATGTTAAACATTTAGATAAATATCACACATAGAGAAAGGAATATAATTTAGTTCAGGAGTCCTAGTATCAATTTCTGCTAAAAAAAAAACTCTGCCTGGTGAGGTTTGGTAATCCATGCTATCTTTTTGCATTTCTCCTGGTGTATAATAACAATTATGGTTTTCTTTCTTTTCCTTTTTCTTTGCATGTATTTAAATATTTTAATCTGCTAACTATTGTGGGAGTGATTGACATAAAGAATAGAAGATAGAGTTCTGCTTATTTTTCAAGCAAAAATTTGTACCCTTGGCTGCCCCAACATGAACTACTTCCTATTGCACACTGACTGAACAGTCTAAAACACGCAGCACAGAAAACATGTCATATTTTCTATATAAACGTTATCCCTGAATGGGAGAATAAAGGGTCAATTTGACATGGAAAGGAATGATGTGCATTCCGTAATAATCACAAACAGTATTGATAATACAATACTGGCAGCTTCCTTCAACTAGAAAAACTACTAGAAAGAGAGTTCAGCTATTGATCTACAACATCTGAGAATTAGAGTTGCTAGATTCCATTATGAGCACATCCTAAGTAGTAAAGTCACACTGGGGTAAGCATGATCTCATGTTGCATAAAAGGTTAGCGGCAAATGCTGGCTGACCAAGTGTCTAGGGGCGGGGTTGCTGCTATCTGCCGCAGTCAAGTTGACTTCACCTCAGGATGACTTTATATAAACATGGCCTGGTTCTGTGCCATTCTCAGAATGGCCTGTGCAGTCAAGTCCATCAAAGCAGCTGCTGGGCCAATCTAGCTCACCAAAGGGCACCCTCACCCCAACTGACCAGCTAGATTGCCAAACAGCATGGCCTCCTCCGGCAGCTGATTCCTCCTGGTAAATCATCCACAGAAAGCGAGTTAAGCAATGTTATGTTGTGATCCATATGATTTTCTTTCTTTCTTCTTTTTTTTGACATGTCAGGTTTTTAATTTCCTCATTATTACATAAGATATTACAAGATCTCCTACTGAGGTACAGAGCAAAAATTTCAGTATTTTCTTACAAGATTTATGCACAGAAACTATACATTTATGTGTAAATTTAATTGCTCTGAAATTATCTTACATGGCCAACATTTTAGCACATGAATCAGTATGTAAAGTAAAATGAAGTTATGCTGATTAGCTTGAACTTTAGTGGTAGGAAAGGGAAGAAAAGGAAATATAAATAAAATATTTGGATATATGCATTCATTAAAATATTTTTTAATCTTTTCATTAGGGTTCATACAACTCTTGTCACAATCCATACATCCACCAATTGTGTCATACACATTTATACATTTGTTGCCATCATCATTCTCAAAACATTTGCTTTCTACTTAAGCCCTTGATACCAGCTCTTTATTTTTCCCTTCCCTCCTCCCTGCCCCCTCTCTCATGAACTCTTGATAATTTATAAATTATTATTTTGTCATATCTCACACTGTCTGACGACTCCCTTCACCCACTTTGCTGTTGTCTGTCCCCCAAGGAGGAGATTATATGTAGATCCTTGTAATTGGTTTCCCCTTTCCAGCCCACCTTCCCTCCAGCCTCCCGGTATCTCCACAATCACCACCAGTCATGAAGGAATCATCCACCCTGGTTTCCCTGTGTTTCCAGTTGCTATCTGTACCAGTGAACATCCTCTGGTCTACCCAGATTAGTAAGGTAGGATTGGGATCATGATAGTGGGGGGAGGGGGGGGAAGCACTTAAGAACTAGAGGAAAGTTGATCCATACAATTTTCATTGACTCAAATTTGGGACTAGGTCATTGGACCTTTCTTCCTAGTCTGACTTAGTCTACAGCTTCACTGAAACCTGCCCACTGAAACATGTGTAACCCGTGTAGTGTTTGAAGTGCCAGGGCCATAGCTTCTAGCCCTATGACAACATGAAAGCAACTTGAGTACAACAGAGTAGGAGCTGGGTGATATCTAGGCTCAAATGGTGTCATCATTCACATAATTTCCAGGGTATAGTATTCATATGAATAACATGTTTATTTCTTCTTGGTGGCAAGATTTTAGTTTGTTTTTAAGTTGGAAACGTTACTTTATGAAGCCTTAAGCAGCACTGAATATAATTAACCTGTGGTCCAGAGTTAGACACAATTTCATAATAGTTCAATTCCAAAATAAATGTTATAGATGAGACCCTGAAATGTCCTAACACTTGATTTTAAGACACGGCTAATTTTCTAAAACAGATGAGTTATTATTTACAGATGGAGTATTTAGGCAAAATCTTGTATCAAGTATATTTAATGTGTATATATGTATAGATAGATAGATGAGAAAGAGAAAGAACCAATATTATATGAACTAGGAAACATATCTCTCAATAGCAGTACTAGAATGCAGAGTCGGAGACTGGATTATAAATGCTTGGGGCTTGGAGAAAGATCTTGTTTTCAAAGCCTGAGTTTCTTCTCAGGACTGAAGTCAATATCCACACGGCCACAGAAGAGAAAATCAGAAAGGTTTTCTTGCTTTAATGGTTCATCTGCTCCAGCAATTCCAGGATCCTGAGATAGGAGCCATGGCAATAAGAAGGGAGGGAACAGATTCTCCCAAACTAAGATTGATTGTGGCTTCCTTAGGCCCATTCCCTGGTCATCAGGGTAAACGGTGTTTGCTGATAGGTGCTTGGCAGCAGCCAGGCACTGAAGTAATGGTTGGTCATGAACCCAACATTCTCCATCTTCATGAAATAACCTTGCCACCCCTGACTTCCTTCTCTGTCCTTTCCCTCGCTTCTGCTCTTTGTCTTTCTTCAGGTTTACGCTTTGCTTCAGTTGCTGAATCAATGTCTCTGATTTTTAAGTAGAGAATGTTAATTTTCCAAAGGCAGAGAGACTTTTCCAACTTCCTCCCTTTCTTCTTGATTCTAAGTGACTTCTTGGACTCTATAAGGACTGTATATTTTGTGCATATGACACCATTCCTTTCTCCTCCAATTGAACAAAGTGACTTCTTAGCATTTAGAGGAAAAATCTCAGCAGTAATTCTGTGCTTCTTCACACCATAGAGAGGTTTGGTATGGAAGATAATAGCTGCCTGTTTGAGAACAATTAATATTGCATGCTCCACAGAGCTCCACCCAGGCCACTGTTAGGATAGACCTTCCATTACCGCTAGGGAAAGAGAATGTCATGTTCATCAGAGTCTAGAAAAGAGATGCTGCCTTGACCTATGTTGTGTACCCCAATTGACATCCCAAGGAATTCCAGACATGCACATGGAATTGTATTTTTCTTGTTCAGACACTCAGCATAAAAGAACCTGAAATACGTGGATGTTGTAAAACCTGTTCAGCCACAAAGTTTGCACTGTTTTTGGAAACCCAGGGGACTGGTCCTTCTGAAACCAGCTTTGCCTTCTTTGCAGTTTCACTTGGGAAGGTCCCATGGCACTGATAGGTCTCAGCCTGCATGGAAGGCTGAGAGGTACCACTTTACAACCCGCAACATTTGATCCTTGGGGTCTTTCTGGTCACTAAAGCTGATGAACAGGTCCGGATGTGCCAAAAAGTCTGCATACATTTCTAAAAGAGCTCTACTTTCCAGAATAAATTTTGGAAGCAGTGCCTTTCTAAGATCCTTTCTAAGCCAAACGTGGGACAAGGTATGCAGGATAACTCTCTTGTGCTCCTCCTCTGAGCATGCTGCCCCTTCATCGTCTATCACCATGGCAGTCGAAAAGGGCAGCATCCATTGTTCCACTGGACAAGGAAGCATTAAGTGATTCCCTGGTGTCTGGGCACTTTCACACCGTTTCCCGAGCTGCTACGTGTCAAGATTTAGGCAGATCCAGAGGAATATATTAAACACTTTAGGGAGGAGTCACTTTGATGGAATGCATCAGCATCATCGATTGCATCCTCACTGCTTGAGTAAGAGAGCTCTGGGACTGTGTTTGGAGACAAGTTGATGTGGCTTGGAGAAGTGAGACCGAGACTAGGTGGTGACTGTCCGCTGCCTATCCTATTTGGTGGTGGAGTCTGATGGTGTCCCAGAAGAGCTAATACGGGTCACCTGGTGGGGAGAATGGACACTGCTCTGACTTAAATGCTGGAGCAGGTCCTGAAGATAAGACCGTCTGGAAAGGTTTCCTGCTGATCACAGGTTCCCAGGGACTATTGCATCTACAGGATCATTAGTACTTGGAGCAATCTTCAGTAATGCAATGCAGTGTTTGATTGATTCTACGATGCCATTTGCTGTCTCTTTGAGACTTTCACTGGTCTCTCTGAGCCTCCTCACCACAGTTTCTGGTCTTTGTGACTGCCACCAGCTCAGGCAGAGATGTTAGATGCGGTCTTTCAAGTGCTCCCAGTATTTCTCTCATTGTCCTAGATAGTTCTTGTACACTGAAAAATGGCTCTGTTGAAGGTGTGGTTTGGAAACTCATTTTCCCAAGGAAATTGAAGGATGATGTTTTAAATCACACACGCCGGTAGTCTTAAAGACGCCTGCAGGGAAACAAAGTGGGTGGCTGGGTTCACACCCTCTCCTATGGTTAGGATTCAATCCCAACTTATCAGCCACAGAGCCCTCCCTCCAAACTGGGATCATAGCCACAGCCATCTTCCTGACGTCCCGTCAATCCGACTCATAGCAACCCTTGATGACAGGGTAGCGCTTCCCTTGTGAGTATCCAAGACTGAAACTATAGGTGGGAGTAGAAAGCCCTGAGTTTCTCCTGAGAAGCAGCTGGTGATTACAAACTGCGGACCCTGCAGTTAGCAGTCCACCGAGTAACCACTATATCACCAGGGCTCCAGATAGCCACTGCTATAGAATTCAGAATTATTATAGATGCTAGAAGGCCTTCGGGCTAGAAGGGGCATAAAAACTGACTGCATCTCAATGATGAATTAAGACTGACCTGATGACACCTAACCACAACAATTCCCTTTAAGGTCCTACAATATAACAACAACAGTTTATTGGAAATAGAAATGTTTGCCATCCTGAAGTACTGTCCATTTATGCATGTTCACTCTCTAGAGAAAGCACAAAGTCATAAACAATAAAATTTTGATGTAAGCATTTTGTCAGTTTTGAGAACTTGCCTAAAAATTCTTTAACTCTGAAAATAGATTAGATAGATATAGACAGATGATCGATAGATAATAGATAGATAGATAGAATCAATAAATAATGTACTCAGATTAAGAGTCCCCTCATTTCAATGCAGAAAATACTAATTTAACCCTAATATAATAACTTGCTTCATCTATACATGTCTTATCATTACTCAAAAGCTGTGTGTTCTTGAGGAAAGGGTCACAATCTTACAGTGTTTGGGACAGAAAAACTTAATATATATTTAATATTAAGCGATTGACAGAATGAGTGAATGAATGCATGAGTCAATGACTCTTTAGGGAGTTATACCAGGCAAGGAAAGAAAGAAAGATCAATACAGATTTTGTTCCTGAGTGAATGCTCATGGAGTAAACTTATATTCAGAAAATTGGAATCTTTAGATAAAACAGTCACTCAATCACAAAATACTAATAAATCCATATAAGCCTTGCTAAAGCAATGGGTCAGAACAATCTAACATAAAATATGTTCTCTATTAGTTTATAATACAAATTCCATAACAATTTTAGGAAGTTTCTTGACTCGTTCAAGATATCAAGAGACAGCAAAGGCCAAAGTTATGCTTCTTTCAGACTCATTATAATTACAAGTCAGCAATTAAAGTTTGCTCTCTCTATAGGAAATGTTAAATGTTCTGAATCTGATTTAGAAAACCTTACCATCTGATTATAACTAGCAACAAAGTGCTGCAGGGGATCCTAAAGCAGTCATAGCCAATGTATAACCAAATTCAATATAGCTTAAAATCTAATCTTCAGCATTTGCTCTAAATAGGAATACGGTAGCATCATTTGAGACCAACATCTAAGGGGCCATCCAAATGCAAGCAGCCCAATAAAGAATAGCTGTCCTCCTGCCACATGATGTTTCATCCTCACAATCACCTTGGAGACATTTACCTTCAATATAAAAATGTCCAAGGGATATTGGCTGTTTTTCTCTCAGATACTAAATCCCTTAAAATGCAGACTAAATGTTTCCCAGAATAGAAAACTATATTCTCTTTTCCTCCTGTCCTACAAGTAATGTTCATATAAAATATGTTGTACTTTGAATTTTTAGTTTAATTGATGTCTAGTGTAGTGAGAACATGTTTTTATAAAATGAGAGACTTGTGAATGAAAATCTCTGTAAATTCCCTTTCAGCTCTGAAGTGATTTCTCCAT
The DNA here is from genome assembly GCF_050624435.1 of Tenrec ecaudatus. Lineage (NCBI taxonomy): Eukaryota > Metazoa > Chordata > Mammalia > Afrosoricida > Tenrecidae > Tenrec > Tenrec ecaudatus. The sequence goes on from NC_134533.1 coordinate 190,720,977, forward strand.
AATCACTCAGAAATCCCACTGAAATGCCATCCCAAGGAAAATCAATATAAACTTACTTAAATTTTTGCCCTCTTCATTTTTGTCAGCCTTTTTATAAAGTAAGTTATTAGGGATTTACAAAGAAATGTTTAAAATCAACATTCCCAAGGACAGATAATATTCATACTAATTTATAATAGAAGGTGTTTTTGGAGTCATCCCCCCATATATCAGAAACTTAGAACACAGGGGAAATGTTGTGTGTCCCAAAGCCATACTACTTTCAGATGCCATGCTATTATCCCAACAATTAGTCAATTCAATCTTCATTAACTAGGCACCATGATGGTATTCCTAAAGGCAACCAGGATCTTGATATTGTGTGTGCATCAGATTAAGCCTGACAATGTTTCCTGTTGTTAGCTTGCTTCAAGTCAGAGCGACCCCATGCATAACAAAACCATACGTTGCCCAGCCCTGTACCAGGCCCATAATAGCTGCTATGGTTGAATCTACTCTTGCAGCCACTGGGCCAATCCATCTCAGTGAGGAGCGTCTTCTGTCTTACTAACCATCTACCAAGTATGATATCCATCTCAGGGGACTGGTCTCTCTTAATTACATGCCCAAAGTGGTGAAACAATATCTCAATTATCCTCACTTCTAAGGAGGAATCTGATTGCACTTCTTCCAAGACAGTTTCATTCATTCCTCTGGAAGGCCATGGCAAAGTCAATATTATTGGATCAAACCATCATCCCAAAGCATCAATTACGCTCAAGTATTCATTGTCCAGCTCTCCCACGTATATGAGGCAATATCAAATATCATGACCGAGTTCAGATACACCTCACGGTGACATGTTTGCTTTTTGACATGTCACAGACGTCTTTTACGGCACTGTTGCTCAATTCAATATGCCATTTCATTTTTTTCTATGTAAAAGTTTCATTTATGCATATAAAATGCATAACATTGATACATTTTTTTTAGTTTTGCCTTTAGGGAAAAAATGAGGAATATTCATAAAATTCTCACTCTCTCTTATAAAAAATGCAACTGAAACCAGAAGTCTCTTACTCTTATATAGAGTCATCAACTCTGAATACAACGTGAGTGACACCTAGGAATTAAAATGTAACTAGTTTAGTGCCACGGGGGCACGTGTACCCTGTCCAATAGCGTGGCTATGAATGATAGGAGTGAGTGCGTTGAGTACGTAGTGAGCAAGTGAAGTTCTGAATTTCATATTTAATTGTTTGTGATTTAAATTTTTCCCCCAATTATGTGGCCTCTTTTGCTTTTGAATTTCCAATATACTAGGATTTTCAATGAAGGCACACATTCAAAGACAACATGGCTGTAACATAATAAAAAGCATTAATTTTAAATTAACAGTTGACATCTTAATAAAAGCATGATACTTAACAACAAAAACAATCATAGCCTTTGCTATCACCACTACTCAATGTTTTTCTGTAAACATAAGCCAATGTAGTAAAGAACAAAAGGATTTAAAAAGAGGCATAATTATCATTGTTTCATTTGGGGCATGATTAATTACCTTGAAAATCCTGGAGAGGCTGTACAAGCACTTTTAAAAGTATAAAGAACTAATAAGGTATTTTAATAAAATGAGCAATGTAATGCAATGCCCAAGTCCTATGCAAGTTTTAATAGTTCACTGAGCAATGAACAGGAAAAAAATGAATATATGCTCAAAATACCATGTTCCTGGTGAATAACTTTCTGTAAAAGTGTTCACTGCAGCACTATCCATCATCATAATAAAATGGAAACCAACTAAATATTGGGCAATAGGGAATAGGTAAACTAATGTACGGTAGAGCCGTATAATTCAATATGGGCAACTATAAAAATATATACAGCAAATATATTTCACGACTTGAAAAATGATCAAGGTATATGGTAATAATTTTTTTAAGCAAATCACAAAACAACTCTTTTCCCAGAAGAACCAAAAGTCGTGAGGGGGAACATGCGGACCTATGTTCTAAATGTTAACTCCTCTAGCAGTAGATGCTGGGTTTTCTTTGTTATGGTAATAAAGGCAGCTCCCTTCAGATGAAGGTCTGGATTACGTGGTCTACTACTAGCTTTGAAGCTGATGGTTCAACCCCACCCCACAGTGTCATAGCTTTGAAAACCCTAAGAGGGAGCTACTCCACATGCATGTGGCCACTATGAGTCAGATTGATGGGAGGACAACGAACTACAGCAAACGCCATTAAAACCACTCATATATAAAATTAGCTATGCGCGTCTATGGGGATTTTTTTGTACTCCTTTTGCAACTTTTCCCTAAATCTAAAACTATTTCAACAGCTAAAAGTTTATTTTGGAAGGATGTTAAAGGCAAATACCTATTTCTGGAAGGGCCATATTGTGAAGGAATTTGTCCTACAAATAATGCAGAGAACATACCAGCGTGCTGAGGCTTGAAGTATATACAGTCTGGGGTATCTTTTTAAGAAAAAATAATGTTAAATTATAGCATATAACCAGATACGGAATTGATAGTATTTAGTCAGAATAATAAAAACTACAGTTCAGAAATGTCAGGAAATTGTCCTCAAACATAATTACCTAGAAAAAGATCGCGTAATAATTTTATTTAACTACTTAATACAATACACAATACTTTTGTCTCGCAATTTTTGACTGCACGCTACATAAAACCTCATTATCTATAACAGCAGTTTAGAAATATAATTTCACTGAGAAAAAAAGAATGGCAATTGATCTTATCCCTGGCACAGCTGAGAGAAATCTTCTTATTATTATAGTTTAGAAATACCTCTTTACATTTCACCTGACATTATTAGTAATGTCATGTACCTCTAATCCAATTTACTTTATGTACAAAAGTGCAAGAATAGACTTACTTCAAGTTTATTGATCAATATTAAATTTAAATCCTTTTCGAATTCATGATACCTGTTAAAACCAATTTGAGTCAATACTCTTATTATAGTGACATACTTGCAGAGTTCATTTTAATTTGTCTTTTCTGGGGGGGGGGGAAGTTTCACTTTAACCGAGAATATGAATCTTCCATTTTCAATTTTCCATATCTGATCGTTAGACTAAATTTCCTCACACTATCTCCTGATTGTCTGTTTCATAAGTTGATTTTTCTTCCATCATACATAGATTGCTTGGCAGAGCAATCTAGCAAAAGTTCTTGCAAACTATGACCTTTGGTCCTGCCTATCTTTTACAATGACCAATGAGAGAGCACAGGGCGAATTAGGAGCACCTCATTAGTCAATTAGCAACCCTGCATCTCAGAGTAGAACTGGCCCTGTGGGTTTCCCAGACTAAATCTTTATAGGAGTAGAAAGCTTCATTTTTCTCATATGGAGAGAATTTAACTGTATATACAAGTGACTATGAACCACAAAAGCATATACCAATGAAAAGATAAACGAAGTGTATCTCTAATTCAACTATCCTTTCAACATACCCATCAGTAGACACATAGTGAAATATGACAGGAAGAGATTCAGGGTGTTAACTTACATTGATCCTAACTAATTATGAGCAAAATACCATACATTTGTGATTTCATGAATAGGTAGGTAGGTAGATAGATGATAGATAGATAGATAGATAGATAGATAGATAGATAGATAGATAGATAGATAGATAGATTCCCTACTGGTACTATATAATTGTGTGGAAATAAAATTTAATTTTCACCAGTTCCATGGAAAATTCAACTGCATGTGTACGATCTGCATTTTCAAAGTGTGGATGAAAATTTCCTTCCTAATTAAAAAAAATGTCCTGAGTTCTGGAGATTTGGTAGTTATATTTTCTCTAGTTGAAAGATGTATTTATGCGGTCGTCTGAATGAGGATCTCTTACTTAATATGAAGTGCACGCTGAAAAGTATCACATCGGGGTTGCAATTCACACATGTCATCAACTCCATTCTGACTCATCACGACACTCTGCACGACAGAAGAAACACCACCCCGCCCACTGCCGACTGCACAATTGTTATGCTTGAGCTGATAGTTGCCCTTACTGGGCCAATCTACCTTTTTTGGTTTAATTTTCTACTTTACCAAGTATGATGTCCTTTTCCTGGGACTAATCTCTCCTAATAATATGCCCAAAGTTGGTGAGACAAACCTCACCATCCGAGCTTCCAAGGAGCATTTTAGGTGTACTTTTTGCATGACAAATGTGTTTGTTCTTTTGGCCACCCATGGTGCTATTGGTACTATTTGACTATTCGCCAGCACCGTGATACAAATGCATCAATTCTTCAGTTTTCCTTATTCAATCTCCAACTTTTACATGAATATAGGGCTGTTAGTTTGGGTTGGGCACACCCTAGTCCTCAAAGTGATTTCGTTGTGTCACTTTAAAGTGAACTTGTAGAGCAGATTTGCCCAATGTGATTCGTTGTTTGATGCTTTGACTGGCATTTCCATGAACATAGATTGTGGATCCTAGCAGAGCAAAATCCTTGCCAACTTTAACCTTTTCTCCATTTATCATACTTGGTTATCTGGTGGCCCATTTGGGAGGGTTTCCGTGTTCTGTACTTTGAGGTGCAATCCATACTGAAGGTTGCAGTCCTGGATCTTCGTCGGCAAGTGCTTCAGGTCCTCCTTGCTTTCAGTAAGCATGTTCTAGTCATCTGTGTATCAAAAGTTATTAATAAGCCTTCCTCCAATCATGATGCTGCATTCTTCTTCATCAAATCCAAATTCTCTAATTGTTCAACATACAGATGAAATAAATATGGTGAGAGGATGCAAACCTCTCATACACCTTTGCTGATTTTAAACCCTGCAGTATTCCCATGTTCTGTTTGAATAGCTGCCTCTTGGTCCATTCACCATTTCAGCCTGAACACAATGAATTGTTCTCAAAATCCCATTCTTCTAAATTTTATCCATAGGTTTTATTGTTGCTTTATAATCCACATTGTCAAATGCCACTGACACTCTTTTCTTTAAGCGAAGATCCATCTTCTGCCAGCTATGTAGTCGCTCATCCCATGTCCCTGCTATGATGGATAGCCTATTTCTTCTTCAAAGTCGTTGCTCAGTCTGGAGGTTCCACTGAAACTTGTTCAGTTTGATTGGCAACTTGAAATACCAGTGACATAGCTTCTAGCATCACAGCAACACACAGGCCACCCCAGTGTGCAAACTAACAAGTGATGAAGTTCATACTTGAATGGGTTTGTTTCAAGCAAAACATACTAAGTGTCTCTAAAGCCACCTACTACACCATCATGGCTCCTGAAATGACCCATACATTTTATTTCACGATGTTTGGTTAATTCTAGCCTCTACGTGGCATTTAATTATAATGAAATCTATAGTTTACTTCCATTATTAGTCTATGGACTCCTTGTGGAGAAAGGCCACTATTTCATTCACTTTTATATTCCGTTCTTTATGCGCAGAAGCACTCAAAGTACAGACCTTTGTGGGAGAGAAGGACAAACACACAGTTAATATGTAGTAAGTAAGTTACGGCCTACAAACAAAAATTCCTGTAACACTCAACAAATATTTATTGAGCATCTACTTTGTGTCAGACACTGTTGGGGGAGCTAGGGACATTTAAATATGCAATTAATTAGGATGAAGTAACTGTGATGTGAGGTGAAAGTGCTATGGAAACATACAGAGCATGGGGCAGTGTTAAAAGGAAGGGAATCATCTTGCAGTTTTAAAGGAAGTTATCAGGATAGGCTGAATAGAAAACAAATGTTGAGAAAAGATTTAAAAGAGGCAATAGAAATAGACATGTCGATACCTGATGCAAGAGAAACACAGGCAGGACAGACAGCTAAATTTAAGGGCTTGCTATAGGAGCACACTTGATCTTTAGGAGCAACCCGGAAGCAAAGCGGGAATGATAAAAAGACAAGGGACAAGATGAAGGCTGGGTCGAGCGTCTTCGTCATTTCGAAGCTGAGCTTTAATTCCTGAGGTTATTGAGGAATTCTGCAGGACTTTATAAGGACAGCTCTTGTTCAGAAATGCACTGCAAGGAATAAAGTAAGGAAGAAGCAGAAATGATAGATGAGCAATAGAAGCTAAGCAATAGAGCATAGTTGTGATTACAATCGGACTGGTAAGAAACATAATATGAAGTAATTGGCTCTGGGTCTGGGTGTGGGAGGCCTGGTAGGGCGTGATCAAGGGTAATATAACCAAAAGGAATTACTGAAACCCAGGTGGGAACTGAGCATTATAGTGGGACAGGAGGAAAGTCAAAGGAAAAAGAGGAAAGAGCTGGGAGGCAAAGGGGATTTATAGAGGTCTAGATAAAGGCATGTACATATTCAAATATATTTATATATGCAGATGGTAAAATTGATCTATATGCCTATATTTATAGGTTTAGTGTTAAGGTGGCAGAAGGACATTCGGCCTCCACTCAAGTACTCCCTCAATGCAAGAATACTTTGTTCCATTAAACTGGCGTTCTATGATGCTCACCTTCCTGATACAACCGTGAAGACAAAGCAGTTGAATAAGCAAATGTGGTGAAGAAAGCTGATGGTGCCCAGTTATCATAATATACAGCATCTGGGGTCTTAAAGGCTTGAAGGTAAACAAATGGCCACCTAGCTCAGAAGCAACAAAGTCACATGGAAGAATCACACCAACCTGTGTGATCACAAGATGCTGAAGGGATCAGTTATCAGGCATCAAAGAACAAAACATCATATTATTGTGTGCTCACCTCCATAATACAAATGTGACAGGTTTCAGACATCATCAAAATAGAACATCTTATCATAGTGAATGAGGGGTGGGAGGAGTGAGGGGTGGAGACCCAAAGCCCATTTGTCGGCCACTGGACATCCCCTTACAGAAGGGTCTTGGGAGAAGACGAGCCAATCAGGGTGCAATGTAGCAACAATGAAAAATATAACTTTTCTCTAGTTCCTAAATGCTTCTTCCCTCCTCGCCCACCCCCCACCACTATCATGATCCCAATTCTACTTTGCAAGACTGACTAGACCAGAGGATGTACACTGGTACAGATAGGAACTGGAAACACAAGGAATCCAGGGTGGATGATCCCTTCAGGATCAGGGGTGTAAGTGGTGATACTGGGAGGGTAGAGGGAGATGGGGTTAGAAAGGGGAATGGGTTACAAGGATCTATACATGACCTCCTTCCTGGGGCACGGACAACAGAAAAGTAGGTGAAGGGAGACATCGGACAGGGCTAAATATGACAAAATAATAATTTATAAATTATCAAGGGTTCATGAGGGAGGGGGAGCAGGGAGGAAGGGGAGAAAATGAGGAGCTGATGCCAAGGGCTTAACTAGAGAGCAAATGTTTTGAGAATGACGAGGACAATGAATGTACAAATGTGCTTTACACAATTGATGCATGTATGGATTGTGATAAGAGTTGTATGAGCCCCTAATAAAATGATTTTTTTAAACAGAAACTAAAGAATTTTCTGAAAATTTGAAAGTGTACAGGGAAAAAAAGGAGGGTCATTTTTTTTTTCACTAACTAAGCAAAAAGATGGCATTGGCTATTGATGAGGACATTGTGGGAAGAGCAGAGTAATTTCTGTTTTTGATTTAGGGGTGGGACTTATACTTGGAAATGGAATTCAGCTGTATATCAAGATCACACAAGTGTCAAAGTGGAAATGTTAAAAAGGTTGTTAGAATACAGGATACAATCTAGGGCATAGATCTGGGATGAAAATGCAGAAGTGGGAGTTAAATATGGAATCTAAGTTATAGAAATTGATGAGTTCCAGAAAGAAGTAAAACTAAATGAGAAAGTAGAGGGAAAATCCATAGAACAAACACTGGGACACTCTAACAATTCATGTTTGAGACAATGGAGGGTCAATCAGCAATGGAGGCAGGAACAAATAATGATATAAAAAGATAGCCAAAAATGTAGGGTATACTGGAAGTTAAGTGAGCAAAACATCCCAAAGTAGAGTGCGTATTAAATATCTATTGGGATAGCAGGTACTATTGAAAGGCCATGGAAATTGGAACTGAAAATTCACTATTGGAATTTCCAACATAGAGATCAATTATTGTCTTGACGACACCCAATTTTGAGGGAGGAGTGAATCAAAAGTGGTTTAAGCTAGTGCAGAAATACCGACAATGGAGGTAATCAGTGCCATGGCTTGCATTGTTTCCTCCCGACAATATTTGTCCACTTGGTTGGGCCTCAACTCTCCGGGGGTTGGTGGTTATATCATGATGCAACGTGCCAGTTATGTAGCGATCTGCTGTGACATGATCTGATGAAAGGATTAAGACAGGAATGCAATAGCCCTGATCCTACGTCAGAGGACTTTCTCTGTGGTGTGACCTGCAAGACCTTCTAGCTCACAAAAGATAAAAGGAAAAAGATGAAAACAGAAAGGAGGGAGACCGACTACGGCCAAGAAAAAGACATACAGGAGTAGAGTGCATTCTTGGGACCGAGTTCTCTGCACTGTGAACCTCTTAGACACAGGACATTGATGTCAAGACCCTTGGAGCTCCCCAATGAATCCTGAGCCCACAGCCACTCAAAGGAGAAAGGTTCCATCCCCTGATCTGACAGAGAAATCAAGCCTTCCCTCGAGCTATATCTCTACATTTGTATTTCAGCCTCCAAAACTAGGATAGAATAAGTTTCTAAATGTTGCCATCATTCACCTGTGGTGTTTCTGTTCTTTCGTCCTAGATAACTAAGCTAATTGGTGTTGGCAATATGCTGAGGGATTTGTGCTACAAACGGGAAAGCGTGATGGGAAAATAGTGATAGGGGGCAGTGGATATAAAGAAAATATTTTAAAATGGGCAATATGTATAATATTAACTGTGTACAGGCACAACTGGAGCAGTGATGTGAACAGGGGGAGAATTGAAGAAGAGATGTCTCTGAGAGATAAAGAAGAGACAGAAACTATGATCAACTGACTGATAAAAACGTGGTTGCCAGGCAGTATCAAAGACACCCATGAGACTCGTGTTCTTGAAACCTATCAACATGATATCTTTTTCTCGATCCATGTTCTGCGATTTGGGTCCAGGTGTGGAATATGGAGAACATTGGATGTCATTAGCATTTTTAATTTCCGAAGTGAATCTCACAGTGCGGAACAAGACCAAAGATGCTACATGCAATGCCATTGAGTGGATGACTACTGGTGGTGACTCTGTCTGACAGTCCTTCCCCATACACTGTCATCTCTGTGGGCATAGACTTCTGCATCCTTTTCCTCAGAGCCACCAGTCTTTCAGTTGGCAGCCAATCACTTATACATTGTGCCACCAAAGCTCCTTGCAAGGAGGTTCTCACTGCCACCAAGTCAATGCTGACTCCTAGTGAGCCTGCAGAATGGGGTAGAATTACTCCTGTGAGTTTCTGAGACTGTACTTCTTTAAGGGAGTAGAAAGTCTTGTCTTTCTCCCTTGGAGCAGTTGGTAGTTTCAAACTGTTGACCTTGAGAATCACCGCCCAAAGTGTAACTATTGAGCCACAGGGGCTCCTTAGGTATGTTAAACAGGGATTGAACAAAATTTTGGGCCATGAAATTAACACCTTACAAATAGATAGTGAAGACTTCAAAGAAATGAGGTATGATGAAAAATAGAGTGAATTCGTGATCCTAATACGATTGCAGGATTTTTCAGAATCAGGATATTATGAATGTGCTCCAGAAAGAGAAAGTAGTGATCCAGGAATTTGATGCTCGAAACTGAGATTGAACTTCATTAATGTAAAATTCTAGTGATAGGAGCAGGCAGCTGAAATTAGAGGGAACAAGGAACTTAAGAGGCTTAGGATGCAAAATCTTGGAAGAGTTATCAATAAACACATTAAATCAACAACAGGAATAATGTTTCAAAGAGTGACGATGAGCCAGAACTTGGAGAAATAAAGAAGAGGGATCTTAGGAATTGAACAATGAGAGGAAAGCAGGTGATTGCTATCACAATTATATGATATTCACAGCTGGATATTTTCATGGGAGCAGGAGAGTGCAGACATAGCAAGAGACAACAAAGATCCTCAGCAATGCCAAGCCCACTGATAAAAGCACTGATGGTGGAGGAGGGTGAGCAACAGCCGTCACCCGAGTGATCAAATGAGTCACTAGGCTCAAGATAGGAACATACTTAGGTTGCTGACATAAACAGCAGCAAAAATAAAGTAAACCTTGGTGGGTTCCAACTGGTTAGGGGTGATGATTGCTGTCGCATTGGTTCCAACTGAGAGCACCCCAAAGCAAAGCCCAGCAAAATGAAGTGCTCCCCTGCTCTAGACCACCTTCACGCAGCTGCAAAGTTAATTGTAGGAGATGGCAAATTACAATACCAAATGGAACAATAACAGCCATTTCTATGGGAATTAGAGGAAAGCAGGATAGAAATTGCTCGTTTTTCCTTTAAGGCGCCCAGGGAACAAAACTCTGAAATGATTGTCATTGCAATGCTGTCTAACCATCCTAACAAGCCTAGGGAGTGCCAACTTGTAGGACTCATTGCTAGGTATGACATCAGCGATGATAGTAACATTAATTTTGATATCAATATCAAATTAGCCACTCCACGTCTAGCTACAACAAGTCCGGGCCAGGCTAATGATAACAAACAAATGAACATTTCACCATTCATTGATGGTTCTAATAATGATCAATTTAATGAAAATATGGTGAGAAGGAATACGGACATATCCTAAAGAATAGTCCAATTACCACAACAATGAAAAGGGAAACATAGAATTTCTAAACATTTTGAATAAAAATTAAACTACTTTGAATCCATACATGAGACAGAATGTGAGCTTATCGATGATGCTTGTCCCCAGGAGGGTATAATGACTAATATTTTTAAATTCTATCGTGTTAACTAATAATACAGTTTAGTACAAAATAATTGGGTCGCCCTCAACTTCTCCGTCCTACTGCTGTGGCTTGTATGTTGCTGATGCTGAAAGCTACACCACATGTATTTCAATTACCAGCAAGGTCGTTCACAGTAGATGGGTCTCAGTGTAGCTCCAGACTAAGACAAACTAGAAGGAAAGAGCAAGAGCTTGACGTCTACAGTTTAGCCAATGAAACCTTATGAATCACAACAGAACACCGTCTGCCTGCTTGTTTTGATGCCATCTTAACTAGGATGAGTTGTGCAGAAAATGACTGGGGAAAGTGGGCCATCGCTGACCTCCTCTGTCTTCCCCATTCCCATTACGCAGAGGTCAGGCCTGCCTCCATTCTCCCTCTTTCTTTGCCTATTCTGACACCAACTGTTTCTTCCATGGCATGCTACTTCTATCCTGGGATCAACAATCCATTGCAATGGAATCACAGACCTCACAGACAATACTCACAATTAGGGGGATTTATTAAGGGAGCTAACAGGTATCCACAATCCAGGATTGGGAAACAGTAAGGATGAAAGTATTGGTCCACAGCAATAGCTCTCCTCAGCCAGTAGCCAAGTCTCCCTCCAGTCCTCTGCCCCTCAGCCAGATGGTCCGGTGGCCTCTGCCTCCATAAGCCAAAAAGCCAGCCTGTTGCTCGACCACACGGTCTCAGGCTCAGCATGACTCCTCTCTTCTGTCTCGTCGTCTCCTTGCCTCAGCCTCTGGTGCCTCTGGTTCCAGCCTCAACCACTTCAAACAGAGATCTCATATATGCTCTGCTGCGGATGGTCCCCTCTTTCAAAGATGGCTCATCCTTATAGCCAGTAGAGGGATGACAAAAACTTGCCAGGCCCCTCTATCAGTCATACATAACACTGATTTGCAAAGCTCCACTCAATAGTTTAGTGGGAGTTAAAAAGACGGGATGGAAGAGGAATATTAAAAATTTCCACAACTTGCTAGGGGAGGACATCATGCTGGTGAAGTAGATGGATGGTAAGAGCGGTCCTTGTGGAGATGGGCTTTCTACAGGATAGACCAAAACATGCCAGCAAACCTGAGGACGACATAGCGCTGTCTGTACTGTATTCTTTAGCACTTAATGTCACAATAAGTCAATAACTTGATGGTATCTCTCTATGCATCATCTATCCATCTACCAGTGTTTGAGTCAATAAAAAAAAAATAAAGTATCATAGTCTTGGAAGAACTGGCAAGCTGAGCGCCTCACCTGCTTCAAATGGAAAAGAAAAAAAAGAGGATGAGTGCCAAGAAATGTTTGAATCCTAATTAATAGTGGAAACTTAATAGAAGGATGGAGTTCTGACATATTTGGCATCTGGGGGTCAAAGTATGTTCATAAGATGTCCAAAGGGGAGTGTCTAAATCTATACCCATTGTAAGCTGTACACATTAAAAGGATACATTCTTGAATGATAAGAGTATTTGATTTGGGAGGCAATGTCTAATCCACCGAACCCCTGTCTCTTATTAATTTTAAGTTTCTGTTCCCTGTGGTGCTACTTTCTTTTAGAAGAATTCATGACAGAGCAGTCGCAAGGAGTTGGAGATTAAAGTTGCCTCAAACTTCCAAGATGCTCTGATGGCCCATCTGCACCCAACCACCCCCACTCCCCACTATATTCCTTCACATCCCCGGATTCTGTGATTCACTTCAACCTCCCAGGGAAACTAATGAACTTTGAGGGAATGTGTCACACGTGGGAGATGCTATTCAGTCCCAAATGTAAAGGTCAGGTAGAGGCCAGTCAAGTGCAGGGTCCAGAGCCAGAGCCAAAGATTCACAAAAGTCATGACAGGTCTTCTTGTTTCTTCCAGAGCTCAGTCAGGAAATACAGGTCTGGCGTTCCAGGAGTGGTGATGTGTGTTAGAACTGTAAGGGGAGCCATATCCTGTATAGTGGGGCATATACCCTCCCACGCCCTAGGGAAGCAAAGGATGGTGGCATCCTCACACCACCCTCTACTAAGGGAGAGGCAAAGATCCCCCCAAAGAAACAAAGGCTGTGGCGTGGGTCATATCCTCTACTAAGGTCAGGCCTTAATCCATCCTAATCCTGCCCATGACTATGGTGGAGAATGCCTTCCAAAATGGAACTACAGCCGCAGGTGTATAGAGTTCAGAAGGCGATTATCTCACATAAGGAACTATGTCTAGAAGGCCACATGAATTGACTATAATTCATTGGCAATAGTATTCAAGTAATCCGTCCTTATGGGTCATGGAAGCCATTCACCAAGTAAGCAAATGACCAACCATGGTGTGTAAAATCCCCGTTCTCATCACAGGACACACATCAAGTACTAAACAAGGTCTTTAGTAAGAGACATAAGCCTGTTTGTTCATAGAAAACAAAAGGATGTCTATCCAAGGTTTCTAGACTTTTCACACCCTCGGTTATCCTGTTCACCTGATCTGAGCAGTAGAAATTATTTGAATATTTGCAAAGAAAAAAAAGTGACTCTTTTTCTCAATTCCCAAGAGAAATATAATATTTCTGAGAAACCACATAGCATACCAACTCTGGATTTCATTTTTATATCTGTCTATCAGCACTATTGCCTAACTGGCAGGAAAGCCCTAATTAGAAGGTCTGGCACAGAGAAGGCTCTATCAAAATGGAGCCATTTAGAACGAGGAGGTAGCTTAGACATTATAAGCTTGACTCATTAACTGCCTCCCAACGTGTGAAAAGTTATTTGAAAGAGGATGCTGAGTAGCTGTGACCAAATTGAGAGAAACAGCCAAATTACATTTTAGTAGAAGTACAGTTAGACACAGGGAAGAACTTCTCAGCTTTACAGATGATTTAATAGCCAACCACAATACACCACAGAAGATCACAAAGCCACCCTCCTGGAGATCTTTAAGACATACAATCTGAGAGAATTCCTTTGACTCTGACACTACAGTCTGGAGCAGAAGTAGAGGACTAAATGTGGAAATCCTTTAGTACCCTCTGAGCTCTTATTACAAAATGTCTCCAGGGTGGAATTGCATTTGAATGTAGATATCCGAAGAGATATGTAGACACTTTGATTACTGGTACTCATCCAACAAAGGTTTTTTAATGTGCTTCTATTTCTCCGCTTCCTGTGAACACAAAAATAATTAACCAGACTGCAGGCACTCTCAAGCACATCCATTTCATCACGGTGTATGTTTTGGTCTAAGTGGTTCGAGTGCAGGAAGTCCCAGGTCAGTGAATCAATGCTTAACCATGGAAGATTGGTCTCGATTAGTGTGCCGTGTCTAATGCCAGAATTAAGAGTGATACTTGTGTTAGACTTCACTGAAAGTGTTTAAGCTCAGAAATGAGTATGGTATCGCCTCCTCTCTTGATGTGTTCCCAGTCTCATGACAAGGCACATATTCACTATGCGAAAGGAAATGCGTACGAAGAAGAGGTTCCCTGGCTCTTGGCAGCCCCCAGGAACACTATTCTGATCCCAGGTCCCTGGTTGTACCTGTGTGCTTTCATGTAACTTTGCAGAGGAGAAAATAACAACCCTGCTTGAGACCTCCACCTAATACTCAGAAGGTCGAAGGTACCTCAGAGGTAATTTATTCCAATTGTATCATTTTTAAAATGAAAAAAAATATGCTGAGTGTCTTGGGCTGAATTCTTTAGAGAATCAAAACTAATGAATATATAATATATATATGAGAAATTTACCTCAGGGAAATTGCTCACAAAGTTGTAGAGACTGGCATGTTCCAAGTACATAGGTCAGATGTCAGGTTGGAAGCGTCTCCTGACATGCTGCTGCAGAGGTTTATGAAATCGTGAGTTTAAACCACTGACCTTGTGGTTACCAGTCCAACCCTTACCCAATATCACCACTTGGATGTCTTTTAAAGATAATAAGCAGGTTTAATAATCTATTTTATTAAATCTATAATCTATGTTAATTTCCATACTATGTATCTTTGTGAATCGGTTTGATTTTCCATGGCCTCGATTGTTTTAATTCACAGCATATTATTTTTTTATGGACCTGGTTATGCTGACTGCATACAGATGGTTTAGATTTGGAAATTATTTCTAGGAATCATTTACAGTATAAACGACAAGTTTTAAACTGACAGCATCCTTGTCAGACAAAAGAATGACCCAGCCAACACTCATTGCCCAAAAGGCAAGATGAAAACCATTTGTTCATGGGACGAAATGTGAACTCAAAATGTCCCTGGGCAAAGATGTCCATGGCTGCAATCCTGTATAGCCATCTTGTACAAAAGACCTGGCTGGTGCCACTCACCTCAGTGCTCCTAGCCCAGCGGTAGACCTTGACATTTCGGAGGACTTCAGCTGAAGTTGATGGTATCTATAGTCAGTCATTAACCTCTTACCTTTGCTTTGCTCTATATGGAGTCCTCTCTCCACTCTCTCAGGGAATACTTTATATTTGACTTTGTGCTATTCAGCCAGAGCTGTATTCATCCTCGATATAAAACACTTTGCTTCACTTCTAACAGAGGACAGGATTTTTGTCTCTGGCATCAGTCTGGGAAAAATGTGCCTTTCTCCAGATGGTATATGTGTTCGTTTCTGCCAAATGTCTGGGTCACTCTGGTCAGGACCCATTTTAAATCAGGATTAACACACAGGGTTTTAGAACAAAGACGTTAATGTAAAACTAGGCTGGAAGACCTCACAGGAGGTGGCCCTCTGTCCTGTTGGAAGTCATGATGCCAAAGAGAAAAGAGACCAAAGAAAAAGATTTTTAAAATCATGAGGGTGAAGCATTTTAAAACACAGACTTCTCTTACTAGCTCTTTGACCTTGGGCCAGTGACCTTGGGCCTCTTGTCTAGTCTCTTTGTACCTTTATTCCCTCATCTATAAAATGGTGATAAGAAAAACCCACTTCACAGGTTTTCTATGTAGATTGAATTATTAAAATATATAAGGGTCTTAGAACGTGTCTAAAACACTGTAAGCCCTCAAGAAATAAAAAAATTGACTATTTTTTTTATGTCCCACAAAGTATAACTGCCCAGTCAATAGTATTCTTGATCTAGGCTTTTTTTATGCCAACAGCTTTTTAAAGCAATCAGTGTTCTGTGCACTTTGAATTGGGGGTATACTCGGAGAATTAATAAATCTGTATTTTGTTTACTACACCTGGTACAACATCCAAAAGTGAATGTGCTACATCTATTTTTGCTATTCTTTTGTTTTGACCTCAAGCTTATAAGGTTGAGTAATCATACTAATTAGTTCATAGCACAGGTATAGAGGCTTGAATAATTATACTAATTAGTCTTGTGCACCTCCTTATGGTCCATGTAAAGTTCCACGAGTTTTATTTATTTACCTACTCCTTGTCCTCAAGCATTTTTTTCTGCCGCTTACTTTATGTTGTCTTGAATTTGTGTTTGTGGAATGTATGTTGGTATAAATTTGTGTGATGGACTAAATATCTAGTGATTCAAGTAAATGCCAAAATGTTCATTCGAAACCTCCCACAATCCTCTGTGGAACAAATGTTTCACAAGGGCCTCACAAGCACAATGATCAATTTGCTGTCATCTACTCCGTCAACCGCACCAGAAAAATCACTATTTCCTTTTCTTTCTCCCTCGATCAAACCATGTTAATTCGACCTTAGAAATGTCTATAAAACTATTTCCTTTCTCTCATCGCCTCTGCTATTAAATTATCCCGTCTTCTCCGACTTATTTCCTCACAACTGCATCAGTCTCAAGTCTCTTTCTTGCCAAATCTAGTGCCACCCCCCCCAAAAAAAACCTGCCCCCAGAGTAATTTTGCTAAGTAAAATTAAATCAAATCTAATTGTTTGTGATTCTCACTTAAACAATAACCTCCAATAACTCCCTGTTGTCCAGAGGACAAATTCCACTTTAAGTGAATTAAGAAAAATAATCTTTTACAATCTGTCCTGCGGCTTAATGTTCATTTCCTCCCATTCTTTCCCGCAATGTCCTTGTCTGACCCAAAACAAGTCAAGGCTGCCTCGAGTCAAGGCTGAGCCCTAGCAACGCTCTGCGGGTTTCTGAAACGGTAACTGTTAGGGGAGTAGAACCCGGTCTTTCTCCTGCGGAACTGCTGGTGGTTCTGAACTGCTGACCATGCAGATCACAGGTCAGTGCCCCAATCCTTCCTGTTTTTGTTTCTTTTCTTTATTTTGTTTAACATCTTGACTGAAACTCCTAGGCCTCCAGCCTCCACTTGTACTACCGCTCTCGCTGTTTTGGAGAAGGTGCTCTGACCTCTAGCATTCCGATGTACAGAATGATGGACAGATGACAGTTAGCACATTTTGCATAGAACAAAGGCGTGGGGAGGACACAGCACCTGTCTCATGCACTCAATGCCAAAGTCCTAAGATTAGAAATGCCTCTAATGAAATACAATAATATATTGAGTGTGTCAGTCCGGGTAGACTAGAGAAACAAATCCATGGACTCACATAGGTGTATCAGAAAGAGTTTTATTTACAAGAGGAATTGAACATTGAGAAAACGTCCCAACCCAGTCCAGTCCAAGGCCATAAATCTGCTATTTGCCCATATGTCCGATATCAATCTATAAAGTCCTCTTCAGACTCACAAAATACATGCAATGAAGCCAAATGCAGGAAAATCACAAGTCAGTGGGTAGAAAGTCTTTGGGTCCAGCATCATTGTAAGCATCTCAGTGCTGTCAGGGGTCTCTCTGTGGCTTCTCCAGCTTCTGATGTATGAGGTCTGGTTGCATCCATGTGGCTTATCTTCTGCTACGTCTCCCAGGGAGTAGCAGAGAGACAGAGAGGTGACCAAGGAGGAAGTACCAGATTTCCCCGAATCCTCAGGAGAAGGCCACGCCCACACCGAAGTCTCATTGGCTCTCTCCAGAGTGACAGCCTAGACTCCACCCCTACACCCTTAATCCTTAAATTGACACCAGATGAGGTGACTGCCACATTGAGACTGACAGATGGCTGCTGTCAAGGTGACTCTGACTCATGTACAACAGCACCCAAAGTGCCTGTTCCTGCGTCAGCCTCACAATCGGTGGTGCGCAGCCAACGTCCAATCCTCTCAGTGACGCGCTCCTCTAGTTCACCAAACAGGATGTCTTCCTCCAGGGACTGGTCTTTCTGCAGGAACGCTTCCTTCCCTCAGAGTTTCCGCTCGTTCACTGTAAGAAGGAGAGCTGCAGGCCTTTTGATCCTGGCGTTTCTGAGCCTGGGAGCGCTGCTAAAATCTGTGCACTACAGAGCCCTGCTGCTACAGGAGGGCTTCAAAGAGTCCACAGGAAAATGGCATTACCTGACTCCCAGTTTTCCACAAACTTTTTAAAATCCCATCATGTCTCGAGTCCCCATAGCATTACGTCCAGCATATCAATACACAAGCTACCATAGGACAAAACTGATAGATGGGGAGTGGATATTATGGTTACAGATACATATGTGCATGCATGTTTATATCGATGTGAATATATGTATGCACACATGACCTTTCAATTTCACTTTGTATGAACTTTCAGAAAACCATACACATCCATGTATAAAAATAGTTTCCAATGAGTCCATTCAGACTCATAACAAGCCCATGAACTGCACTCTGCGACATAGTGCCAGCCCTTCTGTAGTTGCCCTCTCATGCTTATTGTCATCAAGTTGGTGCTGACCCATTATAGTGACCCTGTAGGACAGGGTAGAACCGCCTGTGAGTTTCCAAGACGGCACCTCTCTACAGCAGTAGAAACCCCACCTTTCTCCAGCAGAGTTGCTGGATGTTTCAACTACAGACCTTGCAGTTAACAACTCACCTGGTAACCAACATGCCACTGGGGCTTCTGAGGCACCTCTGGGTGGCTTCAAAGTGCCAAGCTTAGTTACGTAGGTGAACACTGTGGTAGTTATATAATCTGTTGTCAATTTGAGAGAAATATGGGAAAAGGGGTGGAGTCTAGCCTGTCAATCACTATATAGTCAATGAGGCCTCTGTGTGGGCATGGCCTTCCCCTGAGGATTCTGGGAACTCCTATATTTCCTCCTTTGAGGCGGGAGGCACTTTTTCTCTCTGCTCACTCCCTATGAGGCATCCCTGAGGAGAAGCCACATGGATTTACCCTGATGCAACCAGAGCCCTGGGATCTGGAGAAGCTATGTGGAGACCCTGCCAGCACTGAGATGCTTACAATGCCACTAGATCCACAAGACTTCCCATCCCCTGGCCTGTGATCATCCTGCATTCAGCATCATTGCATGTGTTTTGTGAGTCTGAAGAGGACTCTATAGATTGGTATCAGACAGATGCATTGATATCAGACTTATGGACTTGATCTGGAGTAAGCTGGGATGTTTTCTCAATATTCAATTGTTCTTACATATAAAAAGCTCTTTCTTATAAACATATGCGTGATTATGGACTTGTTTCTCTAGTCCACCCAGACTAACACAAACACCTAACCATTTACATCCACCATAGACTCACTCTGTGTGTGTGTGCATATATTTACATTGTCTCAGGCACAATTATAATATCTTTATACATAATATCATATTTTAATCCAAATATCATGCACATTAGTTTTTTCCCCACAACCATGTAACCCCCTTGAGTGTTAGGTTTTTATTTTCCTATGAGGGCTATGCGTATTATATTTATATGTGCATTATTTATGTGAATGTCCTATATGGGGGGGCAGGGAGGAACTCATTTAATCCTTACAATAATTTCATAAAATACAAACAATTTAATCTCTATTAAGTAATTTAGCTAATGACAAATCATTTTAAATCCAAGTAGACTGGCTCGAGATACCCTTATTATTAAGACTTTAAAGCATTAGGAAGATATTTTTATTTTATTTAAAATAAGACAAAAATACTGCATGTAATTCAATGGTTGACACGTGTATATATTTGATAAATTTGAATGTAATTAATGAGTAAATGTGTAACATAATTAATGAATGGTTAACTATATCCCAAGTCACTCTGATGGGTAAGTTTTGAATTGCTACTTGCAAAGTCAGTGGTTCAAATTCACCAACCTCTAATCAAGACAATGAAGTTGTCTGCTACTGTAAAAATTTCAAGTCTCACAAATCAAATGTAAGGCCACTCTGAGACACCAGGGCTGTATTAATGAGCTCTCAAGTCAAGAACAACTGTGAGGATGGCACAGGACCAGGCAGTGTTTTGTTCTGTTGTGCACAGGGTCACAATGGGTCAAAAGTGACTAATGGCACTTAACCACAGCAAAAACAATGAGTCACAATCAACTCAATGACACTGGGCTTGCTTTTAGTTTATATACGTATGCTGTACCATGAGAATGGCCCAGTGTTTCCTTCAGTTGTGTATTAAGTTGCTGTGAGCCAAAACCCACTTGAGTCAAAACCAGCAATAATACAGGACAAATCAAAAGGGAAAAGTAAAGGGTTATAAGGTAATGCACAAAGACCTGCATTTAGAAAGCCAAAGAGAAAGAATCAGCTTGACATATAAGCTGAAAGAACATAAGGGAAAAAAATCAAGCTTCAACTTGTAATATTGAAGGATACCATTGGCAAAATTGGACTGCCAGAAGACAAACAAATTTCTATTGGGAGAAGTGAAAGCAGAATGCTCCATAACAGAGATATCGCCAAGACTTCACCTCCCACACTTTGGACCGGTTTCCGGAGAAATCAGTCCCTGGAAAAAGACATCGTGTTTGGTGAAGTAGAAAGTCAGTGAGAAAAAGGAAGGTCCTTAAGGAAAAGGTCACTGTGACCAGTGACCCCAACAACAAGTCCAACTGTAACAACAATGATGAGAAAGATCCAACACCAGTAGTGTTTTGTTCTGTTGTACATCGGGTCACTGTGCATCGGAGCGGACTTGATAACATCCAACTGGCTAACTCATGGGCAAATATCAAGCAAGACAGGAAGCGTCAAAAGAAAAGAAGATCGAGTCACTACACCAAAAAGGACTTCTTGACATTCAACCAGCTCAAGAGGGAGCACAGGATCAATAACTGTGGTGTTAAAGGGCTAATTCCAAATTGCACTGAAAGCATTAGCCAAAGAAAAGCTCTAGGAATTGATAGGATACCAATTGAAATATTTCAACAAACTAGTAAAGTACTGGAATCACTTGCTTTGTTAAAGCAGACTTGACATTAGGAAAACCACTTTAAGATTTTTGTAAACTCCTCCTGACCCAACCCCTGTTTCCATTCCCAGAGTGTACGTCCTGGTCAGAATGTCTCCACAAGCTCAGCCATCCCCAGAATGTACCCTCCTTGGTTTTGTGAACGAACGCTTGTTTTTGCTTCTGTAGCTCGCTTGCATGGTTGTGTGGAAAAACCCAGACCTGCCACTTAATCATCCAGGACGTGGTTTGTATATCTATCGAGCTCTTGCAACAAAGGGGGCTTCTGGAGTTTGCGAGATGCTTGGGCCTCCCGGAGCCTCCGGCTAATAAAAACCCCTAATTAAACGGTTGGGTATTATAGTGGTCATTCAACTCCAGCAGTGTGCAGCAAGTCGTCTATGACCAGAAATTTGGAAGACAGCTACCTGGACAAACAACACAGGCAGATCTATCTCTGTGCCCGTTTCAAAGAAAGGTAACCACAAGAGTGTTGAAATTATCAAACAATGACATCCTTGGTATCCCACGCAAGTAAAATTTTGCTGAAGATAATCCAATGGCTGCAGAAGCAGATATGCAGGGAGCTTCTAGACATTCAAGATGGATTCGGAAGAGGACCTGGGAAGAGGAATGTCAGTGCTGATGTCAGATGGGTCACGGCTGACATCAGAGAGTGTCAATCATAAAGATGGTTCCTTGACTGTGCAAAGGTACTAGGCAAGGTGGTCCACAGTAACCTATGGATTGTATTGAGAAGACTGAGAATGCTAGGGCATTTTGTTGTGCTTATGTGGAACCTCTTCATGGACCAAGAGGGAAGCAAACAGAACAAGGTAATACTGCACGCCTCAAAATCAGGAAAGGTGTATATCAGGGTTACTTTTTCCCCCACCACATTTATCCCACCTGTATACTGAGCAAATAATCTGAGAAGTTGGACTATCTGAAGAAAAATCAGGATTGGAGGAAGACTTATAAGCAACCTCCAACATGAAGATGGTACAATCTTGCTAGCTGAAAGCAAGGAGACTTGAAGCACTTGGTGAAGATTAAAGATGGCAGCCTTCCATGTGGATTGCAACTGAATATAAAGAAAACCAAAATCCTTACAAATGGGCCAATAGACATCCTAATGAAAAGAGAAAGGATTGAAATTGTCAAAAAATATCAAGCAGTCAATAAATATAAGGACCTAGTACATGGGGTAAATCTGCTTCACAAGACTCCTTTAAAGCATTGAATCGTGCTTGGGCTCAAGGTCCGAAGAAGGAGAATCGATCAGAGCGACATCAGTTTATTTGCTGGGGGACTGGGGGACTGGGGGACTGGGGGACTAGAGACTGAGGAACTGGCCTCATCATGCTGCTGTCATTGGCAGCTGGCTGAACAGAAAAAGTATCTTCTGGGGAGCCACTGTGGGGGTGCTTTTCATATTGATTTAACGACTCCAAGTAAGGTAAGTTATTGAAAACTCTAAGACCACGATTGGCAACCGAAACTCATTATTCAATAGGTTTAGTGCTATTGCAGACACCAGACAATATCTTTCTAAGGAAAAGGAGTAAAGAGAAGAATCCGCCATGCCTGTGGCTGTGCTCTGTGCTGGCTACCATCATGGGAGCGGTGGGGGGAGAGTGCCCTTCAAGTGGCCCAAGTACAGTGAACGCATGTTTCGTTGAAGTGTGGCTATTTCAGAGCTTTGAGGGCTAAGGTATTCATGCTTGCCCTAGGCCATGGTATTTTCAGTCACCTCATCTGCTTGTGAAAAGTAAACAATGAATACGGGAGACAGAGACTAATTAGTGTCTTTGAATTATGGTGTTAGTAAACAATATCTTAAGAACCACTGGATGTCAGGAGAGCAAACAAATCTGTCTTGGAAGAAGCATAGTCAGAATGTGCTTTCTTAGAATCAAGGACAGCAAGATTTTGTCTCATAGGCTTTGAACATGAGAGATCATTTCCAGGTAAAGGACATCATGCTTGATAAAAAAGGCTAGTGAACAAAGAGTAAGATCCATAGAGAGTTGGATTATGTAATAGTTAAATTTGAGGTTAATTGGGCTGGGCCAGGCTCCTCAGTCTCCCCCATGATAGGATATGCTGTAAGCAGCCAAGCAGTTGTGGGAATATTAGGGTTCAGTGAAACCCTTACTCAGGTCACACCGTGATGATTTTTCTTTGGGAAAGTTGGCCCACTTGATACGTCAATAGATGCTGTGGTGAACTTCACTTTTCTCCTGCTGGGTCTCAATGCTGCATCGCAATCATCCTTCCCTGGTTCTCCGGGCCTGAGCAACTGCTTGCCATGGTGTCTGCTGCTCCTAAGAACCAGAGCTGCTGGGATTCGTTGCTCTCTGCAGTCACAAGACTGGCTTGCTGAGATCCTCCAGCATGTGGTCATTTTCCTTCATCCTCCTGTTTCGTGGTTTTCCTTCTTACGTTCTGGCCTGCACAGCTACATGAGTCAGGAGAAGCCTCAAGTTTAACATCTGACCCACAGACTTGAACCGGACTGGACTCACTTCCTTCTACAACTGTGTAAAGCATTCCTTGATGAAATTTCTCTCTTGCTGCATACCATATATACTGGAGTATAAGCTGAGTTTTTCAGCACATTTGCAATGCAGTTTTTTTGTGGTAAAATTAGGTACCTCGGGCTGATATTAGGGCTGGTTTATACTCGAATATATCTGATAGATAAACGACACTGGTTTTGCACTCTTGACCACCCAGCCTAACATGGATTGACACAGCGGCTCCAATAATAGGCTCAAATAGAAAAACAATTGTGATGACGGCACAGGACTGGCCGTTGCTTTGCTCTCTTGGACAGAGATAGGGTCACTAGGAACTGATTCAGAAGCACACAACAACAACAACAACAACACATGATTCCAGTGAACCTTAAACGTTTGTAGAAAATGTCTATTCTCTTTTAACTGAAAATTTTCTACAAATACTTAAGCACCTTCATATATATATATACTTATATAGATATATAAATACCCAAGTATATAAATATTTAGTCAGAGATTAAGCTGTCTGGAAAATGTTACTTTTGTTTCAAGGCTCAAGGCATAGAGCTCAGATCATATTTACTCATGTGCTCAATATCATATGACACTATATGCTGATGAGAGCATATCAAACATAATGTCTTAGAGTTCTAAGTATCCAATGATAATTTTCCTTCAAATAAATTCTTCAAGAAGGAATGGGATCCTAGGAAATAATTTTCTGTAAACACCTAGTCATTTAATTGAATAAGGACTTTATCAAATACTCTACTGTTTTTGTCAAGTAGAACTAAATTAGATCAATATTTATAGTATGGTCACTATTGATTTCATCCTGGAATATCTCATAACATTGGCATCTTGAATATTTACAACCTGTTGTGAGTACTAGACAAAGCAATGGTTGAATGTTCATTTTGTTCCCAGAGACTCACTAGAAGGCAGAAGATGATGTTTTATCCAGATTTATTATGTCCTGTTATTACACATAACCCTGCTTGCACTAAGGGTATAATATGAGATATCAAACATTATATAACTGACAATGAAACAACTTTGAGTATTTAGATTTCTTCTGAAAGCAAATCACAGAAAGACAAGAAACAACACATTATTGATCCCTGACACCTACTGTAAAGGAGTTGGCTGAGTGCATCGACTGGAACTGAAGTGGAGGGAAAGAAAACAAAAGCCGAAGGATTTTGACTCACTTTCTTCTCAGTGCGATTTTCCATCTCACCTATTGTCTGCGCTGATTGCCCAGCACTGGTGACAAGTTGAGCAGATTCTTTTTCACTGCTCGCTTGCTTTGTACAATAACATGTTAATTGCAGCTGAGCTCTTCTGCTGCCCTATTGATTACATAATCACCTTGGCCAATTGATACTTCCCAGAATATTAGAAGACAACTAGTACCATTAAATACAAAATGAAATCGTTCTCTGCCTACCGTCCTCCCAGTAAGTATAGTCCCTGGGCATCTGTAATCTCAGATTGTTGATGGACCACGGGCCTAGTTTAAAGCTATAATGAAAAATCAGTAAAACGATCACTTTTATTTTTCCTGACTCACTCTATAACCTCCAGTATTTCAGATGCAGCCTTCTTTTCCCAACCCACTAATACTCAAGGGCTAGATACGCCAGGAAGAATTAATAGTGATCATTATAGAGAACGCAACAGCCGCACCTGCTCAGTTCTGTATTCGTGATGCAAGAATGTGAAACAAAGAGAATCCAACCTAGAAAACAGGGCTTGGTAGTAGTTTCTCTTGCAACAAATTCCGTGCTATTTATTTTAGGAAAGATGGGTAGATAACATGTTTAAAATGTATTTTATTTGAATAATAATGACAATATCATTGTTCATATTATATCTGGATACACAAGAGAGAATTTGCAGAGCTGAGACCAGGTTGTTGAACTGATCATGATTTTTTGAAGTATATTAATAGCTCAGCTCTCTGAATTCTCATCTGACAACATTATCTCTTCAGAATCTACAAACCTTGAGGAAATAAACATGTACAGGTCTTTGCAAAAACAACATGAACACCGTCATCAAATAGGAATAACTTTGTCTTTTACTCACCATCTAACATAGCCAGGCATTAAAATTTTGACCTCGATGCCTATTAAAATATGCAAATCACAATCAAAGTGTGAAGATGATAGGAAGGACTGTCGCATACTTAACACACAAGCTGGATTTAAAGTGCTCACTGAAAAAAATCTATGATCTATTTTCCATCCCATTTTTATGCCAACTTTCTGCTCCCTTGTATTTCCTAACACAGAGTAAGCAATCAATGAAAGTACCTGTAAGGGAGGATTCATATATTTCTTTCATTGTTTCCCCAAGTGACTGTTTATGCTGCTGGATGCACGGAGTTGGTTCTCACTCATAGTGATTCTATGTACACCCAAACACTACCCAGCAGGATCCTGTGCTGTCCTCACGATTGTTATGTTTAAACTCAGCGTTGCAGCCACTGTATCAATCCATCTTATCAAGGCCCTTCCTCTTTTTCATGGCCACTCTGCTTTACCAAGCACGATGTCCTTCCCCAGGGACCGATCTTCCCTGGAAACCTGTCCAAAGTACGTGAGACAACGTCTCACCCTCCTTGACGCTCAGAAGCATCCTGGCTGTACTTCTTCCAAGGCAGATTCGTTTGTTCCTATTAATAGTCCATGGGGTTTTTGTTCTTTCTTGTCATTGTACACTAGTATTTCCATATCGCTGTGCTTGAAAATGAACACCATTTTAATGATTTAGAATGTGTCCAAATACATGTCGCAATTCTGGTGCACATTTCACTGCAGAGTAGAAGTCATACAATAAAGTACTCTTGTGCTTTGCAGTCCCTTAACGGTATTTTCATTCTACGAAAGATGAATTATTTGCTATTCCATTCTGACATAGAATAGGATGCTGGATATAGAACATAGCAAATGCTAAAAAACTGGATATGGGGAAAACTCTTATTTATGAGAAAACCACGATATCAAAATTGAAATAATATAAATGTATTGTCATGAAATAAAGATAGGTCACAATTGTGTGTGATTGTAGATGCTGTGTTCGGATGAGTTTTCTAGAGAAACAAAACTAGTGGTACTTCATATCCAGAGATAATTTTCTATCAAGAAGGTATCCCAACCCAATCCAACTCAAGAGTATGGGTCCAGAGCCCTCTCCAGACTCACGTGCTTCAGGCCGATGCAGCAGAAAGCAGGGAGGCCACCACCAGTGGGTGCAGAGTTGCACGCATCCAAAGTCAGTGGAAGTACGGCAGGGCACAGGCAGCTCCCCAGCCCACTGGGCCACATGGGACCTCCCCCGAAGGGGGACACAGATGGAGTCCAGGAAAGAGAAATGCACGGGGCCACGGGAGAGAAGTCCTCCCCAGCTCTCTGATAAAAGGCCACACACCCAAAGGGGTGTCTTCTGACCACGGCATTGGACTCACCTGTGCACGTTCACACGGGTGCAAGTGGATATAAACTCTGTCGCATGTGTATAAAGTAAAAGTGCAATGACGGAAAGATGCTTGCCCTGGGTACATTGTTGAGTCGGTGGTGTGAGGAGGGATGAGAACAAAAGCAAGGATGGGAAGGAACTATGAGAACCAAATGGTTTTTATAACATCCCAAAAGTATGATGCTCAAATCGATGCATGTACAGAGCACTGTGTGCTTACGAGGAAGTGAGTAAACATTCAAAAGACAGCTTCGTCATAGTCATCAGGGTAATGTTTTTAAATTTCAATGGACTTTTCTATATGTTATGTTTTTAATGTGTGTAAAGGATGGGACAGTGTGATGAGCCTTTCAGCTTTAAGGTCTTAGGTACCTCTGTGAGTCACTGCCGGATGCCATGGCAGGCCATTGAATGTGAACTCGGGGCAGAACAATAATGAAGACTTGCTGATGCTCTTTAAGCTACTGCTGAGAGGGACAGGTCAATGTGTTTAGTGGGAACCAGAGAAAGAGATGAG
This sequence comes from Tenrec ecaudatus, assembly GCF_050624435.1. Lineage (NCBI taxonomy): Eukaryota > Metazoa > Chordata > Mammalia > Afrosoricida > Tenrecidae > Tenrec > Tenrec ecaudatus. The sequence goes on from NC_134533.1 coordinate 190,748,513, forward strand.
AAGGCTTCCACTTTCTCTGACTTCTGTACTCATGCTTCCATGGAAGATATATTAATTTTTCTAAATAAGAAAGAGAAGAGAAAAATAAAGGAAGAGGAGGGGATGTGGTAGTTACATAATTTTGTCAACTTGAACTGTAGGGGCGGAGTCTATCCTGCCAATTGGGTCACAGCCTGATGGTGCCCGTGTGGGCGTGACCCACAAGGCGTGACCCAATAAGAAGGGTCCTGTAAACTTTCCCGCGCCTCCCCACCCCTGCTTTCACCTTCCTGCTCTGGAGTCACTCAGAGCGCAGCCAGAGACACGACCATGGGATCCACACAATTCTGCACGCACCGGCACTCTGAATCGTGGCATGTGGTTGCGTGAGTCTGAAGAAGATTTACGGACTGGTTTCGGACTTATGACTTGTTCTGGACTGTGCTGAGATGTTTGTCTCATATTTCATTACCTCTTGATATCAAGCTCTCCCTTAGCCATCTGTGAGTGTCACTGAATGTGTTTCTCTAGTCAACCTGGCCTGACACAGGAGGTGATGATGGTGATGAGAACAAACAGGCTGAAAAAGAAGAAGCAGATGAAGAAAAAGAAGAACAGGAGGAGGGATTAAGGGGAAGAAAGAGAAAATTCGCAAATATGATGAGGTAAGAAGAGAGGGAGTGAGTAAAGGAAGGGCAGAGAGCACAGGAAAGAGGAGGGGGGAAGAGACAGAGAAGGAGAAAGAAAGGAAGAAAGAAAAGGAGGAAGGAAGGAAGAGAGGGAATTTTCTTTCACAAAAGGAAGGACCCACATTTTAGAGAAAGGAATGATTCCTTGAGCTGGATTGCACTACTTTTCCTCCTACCTCTCTTCAGTTTAATTTGCAGAAGTGCAACAATATTACTAAAGTGAGACAAGAAAATTGCAATTTAAATTTTAGGAAAGCATAAACATTCTTCAGTTTTCAGGCTGTGTGCATATTTTGTAACAATAATTTCAAAATAAAAACATACCTGTCACTTCCATTTTAATTGTTAATGAGGCGGAAACATATCCACTGTTTAAAGTGAAGTTGTGTAAATGCTTCTGTTGATCACAATGTTTTCATATGTGGAGATGTTTGCACAGGAAGTACAAAAGTGTATTTTACCAACAAATGTTGTACAGCAAAGTGCCACATTCGGATGAAGGAAATAGTTCAATTTATACACGCATCTAGAATTAAAAGTCATCAAACTACTTTGAGTTCAAATAGATAGAACGTAAAAACCCATTTTGTACAGGGGAAGCTATTTGGGGTTGATCACCTCCGCCACCATCATCAGGAAAATCACAGAGTAGCTATAAGTCTGACTGGCTTTCATAAGCAAGAAGAAAGTCCCATTCCCATCTTAGCCATTGAGATCTGGAGGGAAAAAAGAAAATCAACACTCGATGGGTCCCTTTTATCCACAGCACACTTATTCTGTAATATCCATGTGTTGCCTCCCCACAGTGCTGTCTAGCTCATTATTAGTCTCACTTCTACAGATAAAGAAGAAGGCTAAGGTTAGCTTAAGGGATTTGCCCTGAGATCCCATAACCACAAAAGGTGAGAGCCAAGATTTGAACCCAAGGCAGTCTGACACTAAGTGCTCATTTAATTCTACTGTGTCGTACTCATTCTGTCACGTGGACAGTGTTTTATTGTCATGGCGTTGTTCCAGGCCAAAAGATCGCAGAAGAATGTCTTCTCCCTGCCCCTAGCAATCTAAAACCATTGAAACAGTAGAAAAGGCCAAGGAAATTACTATGTTTTAAATAAAATACACTTATGCCAAGCACAGTACCCAGTGTTTTATCCATAGTAAAACGTTTAAGTTTACAGCAAACCCAGGTAATCGAGACCCTTTCATTGACTGAGATACTACGGGTCAGAAACATAAACTCTGGGGTTTTTTTGTAAGGTTATGAAAGACTAGCGTACCCAAGACTCAAGCATGGAACCCTTTGACACTAAAGGCTGTCTATCGATGTAAATGAACTCTTGTTTCCTCCTAGTGAGCAGATAATTGATTTAAAATGCAAAGCTAAGTGCATTGAAGTTGACGAGTCCTAATGATAGAGGCTCTGCATTTCCTGAACATAAACGATATCAACATTCTGAAGTATAACAAATAGCCTGGGAGGGGGTAACAGTTATATGACAAAATGGCCTGGTGATGCAGTGGGCCGTTAACCTCAAGATCAGTGGTATAAAAGCACCAGCCCGTCCACAGAAGAAAGCTGAGGCTTTCTACTCTCCGATAGAGAGAGTTACAGTCTTGGAAACTCACCAGGGCAGTTCTACTCCGTCCTCTAGGGTGACCAGGAGCCAGCATGGCCCAGATGGCAGTGAGTTGGGTTATGGTTTGAAGAAAAGGATGGTAGGAGGAAAACAATGGGAAGCAGGTGACAAGAAGGCGATACCCTGCTCTGTATTATGAGAATCTGTATTTGAGAGTCAGGGAAGCTGTGTTTCTTAGGAACATCATACAAGCAACTTTCATGTCCATTCCATCCCATGGTGACTCTGTGTGTCAAAATAGAACCATGTACCTTGGAGTTCTCCATGGCTGAGTTTTTGGGAACAAGTCACCTTTCTTTTAAGGTATCTCCGGATGAACTCCAAACAGCAAGCACATGAACGACATGCAGAATCCAGAGGCTCATAGAAGTCTTAAGGTGGATTTTCAAATAAATTCCCATGGAGTGTCTACAACATAAACATTTCCCATTTCCCCTAGGGAATACTTTGGTGCAAATAACTGGTTTGGGGGAACCTAAGAAAAGCTGAGAATGGACGTGCATAGAGCAAGTCATTAAAAGGGATGCTATGGACTAGAGGTGACATTGAGGTCACAACAGCAATAAAAATGGGGAACCCATTAAGGGTAAGGTTGTGTAGAGAAGAGGTATAGCTGTAGCCCAGGTGGTGACGGAGCATGGTAGTAGGGCAGGAGGAAAGTCAAGGGAGATGGAGGAAAGAGCTAGGAGTCAAAGGGCATTTATGGAGGTCTAGACAAAGACATGTACATGCAAATATATATAGGAGGATGGGGAAATAGATCTATGTGTCTATATTTATAGGATAAGTATTAAAGTGGCAGAAGGACCTTGGGCCTCTACTCAAACACTCCCTCAATGCATGAATACTTTCTTTTATTAAATTGGAACTCTATGATGCTCACTCTCGAAACACAACTGCTGAAGCCAAAGTGGGTGAACATGTAAATGTGGTGAAGAAAGCTGATGGTAAAAAATATATATATAAAGAAAGAAAGCTGATGGTGCCCGGCTATCAAAAGAGATAGTAACTGGGGTCTTAAAGGCTTGAAGATAAACAAGCGGCCATCTAGCTCAGAAGCAACAAAGCCCACATGGAAGAACACACCAGCCTGTGTGATCTAGTGGTCCCGAAGGGATCAGTCATCAGGCATCAAAGAACAAAAAAATCATATCATTGGCTGCACACCTCCATGATAGGATCGCTGAAGACAAATGGGTGCATAAGCAAATGTGGTGAAGAAAGCTGATGGTGCCCGGCTATCAAAAGATATAGTGTCTGGGGTCTTAAAGGCTTGAAGGTGAACAAGCGGCCATCTAGCTCACAAGCAAAAAATCCCACATGGAAGAAGCACACCGGCCAGTGCGATCACGAGGTGCCAAAGGGACCAGGTATAAGGCATCATGCAAAAAAAAAAGATATATGTATGTGTATATATATATATGTATATATATGTGTGTGTGTATATGTATATGTATATGTATATGTGTATATATATGTATATATATACCATATTGAATGAAGGGGGAAGTGCAGAGTGGAGACCCAAGGCCCAAGTGTCGGCCACTGGAAATCCCCTCATAGAGGGGTTTAGGAGAGGAGATGGGTTAGTCAGGGTGCGAGGTAGTACCGATGAAGAACACAGCTTTCCCCCAGATCCTGGATGCTTCCTCCCCCCAACTACCATGATCCAAATTCTACCTTGCAGGACTGGATAGGGCAGAGGTTGTACACTGGTGCATATGGGGGCTGGAGGCACAGGGAATCCAGGGTGGATGATACCTTCAGGACCAAGGGTGTGAGGGGCGATGCTGGGAGAGCGGAGGGTGAGTGGGTTGGAAAGGGGGAACTGATTACAAGGATCCACATGTGACCTCCTCCCTGGGAGAGGGACGGCAGGGAAGGGGGGGAAGGGAGACTCCAGATAGGGCAAGATATGACAAAATAACAATGTATAAATTACCAAGGGCACATGAGGGAGGCGGGAAAAAAGAGGACCTGATGCAAAGGGCTTAAGTGGAGAGCAAATGCTTTGAGAATGATTGGGACAGGGAATGTATGGATGTGCTTTATACAACTGATGTATGTATATGTATGGATTGTGTTAAGAGTTGTATGAGCCCCTAATAAAATGTAAAAAAAAAAAAAAGAAAAGGGGAAAAAAAGAAAATGATTAGGGCAAAGAATGTACAGATGTGCTTTATATAATTGATGTATGTATATGTATGGATTGTGTCCCTAATAAAATGTTTTTTTTAAATGGGGAACCCCCTTAGTTATCTGCTGTCTTCTAACTTGTGGCTACTGCCACCTCTCCCCCAAGTCCCCATGTCCTTGTTTTCTCACCATTACCACCTCACTGTGATAGCGGGCATGAAACTTTGGTCAACTGCAAACACCAATGAGCAACCTTGGCTTCCTATATAAGCAGCTAAATGACACCCAAGGAAGGACAGAGGTGTCACCACAACAGTGCTGGTTATTGGATCCCCTCTGAGGGGCTGAAGGGGAAACAGAGGAGTCGGGATGGCAGGTGAGGAGTTGCCTCCCAGGCCATGCGAGATTTATGTTCTAGCTGTGACAACACATATGCCTGAAGTCACATATGCCTGAAGTCACATATGCCTGAAGTCACATATGCCTGAAGTCACATATGCCTGAAGTCACATATGCCTGAAGTCACATATGCCTGAAGTCACATATGCCTGAAGTCTTTTCTTTCTTTTCTTTTCTTCTCTTTTATTAGAGACCTTCATTGGGGGCTCCTACATCTCTTATCCCAGTCCATACACGCATCCACTGTGTCAAGCACATTTGGACATATGTTGCCATCACCATTTTCAAAGTATTGTTTTCCTACTTGAGCCCTTGGTATCAGCTCCTCAGTTTACCTGAAGTGTTTCCTCTGGAGCAGGGGAAGAGTGCTTTCCCTCCTGAATCATCTCGTTTGGTCATCCATGTTTTCCCAAAGTCCTGTGAGGTGTCTGCATTACTCCCTGTCCCACAGGGGCACATACAAACTCTGATGTCACTATGGCCCAAGGTCAAAGAATTGCCCATTTATGGAAAGCTGATTTATTTTTTACCATTATTTCTGATAAGTATTTGATAGAACGCTGTGCTACCATAAGCAAACGGCTTCTTTGTGCTTTGTTTTTCTCATGTATTGGGTTGCTCTAACAAAGGCACCAACTTGGAATGTTTTGGGGAGTGACTGAAGTGCTGTGTTAAATAGGGAACATATTTCCTGACCCAGAGCAAGTGCTCAATGCAAGTAGTTTCATAGGAGGATTCGTGTAGTCTTGTTTTCATATCTCTCCCCGCAAGCCATCATGTACCAATATTTCTGTGTGGCTAGACTCAGAAGTCATGGCAATGACAAAATATGTTTACGAGTTTTAAAATGTGTGCTTTTGAATTCTGTACATATGTCATTGCAGACAAGTAAGTGTTTGCAGACCAGCCACGATGCCGTGAGTAACATTTTCACACCAGTTGCTACGAAATTGACTATGACTTATCATGAACAACTGTGTGGCAGTGTAGGACTGTGTCCCATGGGTTTCTTACTTCCCAATGACATCTTTTTTTTCAGAAGAGCCTGCCAGGCCTTTCTTCTGCGGTACCTCAGGGTAGACTCATACCTTCAGCCTTTAACTTGGCAGTCAAGCACATTAACTGTCTGCACCATGCAGGGATGCCAGCCCTTGTAATAGAACATGGTTATTTTCTGATAAGATGGTAAAGTTAAAATGATATTTATTGTTACTCTTTCACTCCTTTTTCCTGAAATTATCTCCTTAGAGTAGGTTGAGACTGCTATTTCTGCATACAAAATGAAATTAATAAATTGCATTTCCCTCATCCCACTACAATTGAGGCAAAAGGCATTTCTGAGAGTCAGATTTATCAGAACATCCAGCAATTATGTATCAAGAATTAGGCATCCAAATCTCAACTTTATACATAACCATTCTACCGTAAAGTGTGAAATCCTCTGTCAGAAAAAAATAAGAAACCTAGATCATGTAATTTAACCTAGTAGTGTAATGCTATAAGTATTTTTTGAATTTAAATGGGGCGAGTAGAGTAAATGGTATCACTTATCACAATAGTTGATAATAATGTTACACTAGACCTGTACTCGACACAGCCGCGTAACTTATTACCAGTCCCGAGCCATGAGAACATGCACAGAAGAGTATTTTCAAAAGCACTTACCACTTATTCAAAATGTTTGGAAGTGTGAGAGGAACTTAATTCCTAGGCAGTCAGTACATACTTCATGCCAAGGACCCTTAAAATACAAAGGAACAGTTTTCATGGCTGAAAGAAAAATAATAGCCAATAATTAATTTTACAATTATTTTTATGTACACTAGTACAAAAGCAATATTTGGTGTCTATAATATCACATATAAATTACTACTCAAAATGAAAATGTAGTCAGAGTTTTAATTTTTCCTGGCTTATTATTTCTTTGAAAACAAAAGCACTAGCCAAGCAAAAATACCTTGTAGCTTGAAATTACAAAATTGACTTCAAAGGAATTAAAAACCATAGCATGTATTCTCCTAAGAAATGTGCTTGCTCTTGAATTGCAAACTAGTTATTTTCCTCGGAATAAGTGACATACATTATTTCCTGTATAAGATGTTAAATAATCTAACAGGAATCGTGCTTATACGATTTTAAATTGTTATATTGTCAAATCTTTATTAGTCAGCTCTCATGATAACAAAACCCTCTTATCTCCGTGGCTAAGAAAATTAAAAGCACAATAAAGAAGTAACACTACACCCTAACCAACTAAAAGCAGCTTGAAAGTCACTGCAATGTAGTCAATTCCAAACCACAGTGGCCCTACAGGACAGAGAACTGCATCTGTGGGTTCCAGTGGCTAAAAATCTTTACAGGAGAAGAACCCTTCATTTATCTAACTCAGAGCAGCTTCTAGTTTCAAACTGCTGACTTTGTGGTTAACAGATGAACCTATAACTCACTACACCACCGGGGCTCCTTACACAACTATTAAAGTGATAAAACTAAAGAAAAACAAAACAAAACCTAGATCCTTCAAAGTGCTAGAAACCAGAGAGCTCCAATAGAACTCGCTTCTGATTCGGGCATTTCTTCCCTCAAGCAGGTGGATTGACAGAGTGGCTGCAACAATAGGCTCAGCATCGGAACCACTGTGAAGATGGTACAGGACCGGGCAGAGCGCCCTTCCGTTGTGCATAAGGTCAATGGTACATGCATTTGGGAAACAGTCTGGCAGCTTCTTACAAGCAGTCCTTTAGCCTGTAATCCAATAGCCTCAAAAGAAACCAGAAGTGATGTCAATGTGGAAGTTGGTACTGCCATACGTGTGGCTTGTAGCAGACACTAAAATTATATATAGATATATAGTTTGTTTTGTTTTTTAATGATTTTATTTGGGGCTCTAACAGCTCTCATAACATTCCTTGCATCAATTGCATCAAGAATATTTGTACATATGTTGCCATCATCATTTTCAAAACATTTACTTTCTATTTGAGCTCTTGGGACTGTAACTTTTTAAAAAATCATATTATTGGGGGCTCATACAACTCTTACCACAATCAATACATACCTTCATTGTCTCACGCACATTTGTACATTTGTTGCCATCATCAATCTCAAAACATTTGCTTCCTACTTGAGCCCTTGGTATCAGTTCCTCATTTTTCCCTTCCCTCCCTGTCCCCTCCCTCATGAACCCTTGATAATTTATAAATTATTTTTGTCTTGTCTTACACTGTCCAATGTCTCCCTTCACCCACTTGTCTGTTTCCCATTCCCTAGGGAGGGGGTTATAAGTAGATCCTTGTAATCGGTTCCCCTCTTTACCCCACCTTCCCTCCACCCTTTTGGTATCACCACTCTCACCACTGGTCCTGAAGGAATCATCTGTCTTGGATTCCCTGTGTTTCTAGTTCCTATCTGTCCCAGTGTACATCCTCTGGTCTAGCCTGGTTTGTAAGGTATTGGGAGCATGTTAGTGGGGGATGGGGGAAGCATTTAAGAACTAGAGGAAAGTTGTATGTTTCATTATTGCTAGATTGCACCCTGACTCGCTTGTCTCCTCTCCGGAACCCTTCCCTAAGGGTATGTCCAGTTGCCTACCGATGGGCTTTGGGACCCCACTCAACACTCCACCTCATTCACAATGATATGAGTTTTTTGTTCTTTGATGCCTGATACATGATCCCTTCAAAAGCTTATGATCACACAGGCTAGTGTGCTTCATCCATGAGGGCTTTGTTGCTTCTCAACTAGATGGCCGCCTGTTTATCTTCAAGCCTTTAAGACCCCAGACACTATATCTTTTGTGTCACCATCAGTTTTCTTCATCACATTTGCGTATGCACCTGCTTTGTCTTCAGTGATCGTGTCGGGAAGGTGAACATCACGCAATGCCTGTTTCATAGAACAAAGTGTTCTTACACTGAGGGAGTACTTGAGTGGACGCCCAATGTCCATCTGCTACCTTTATATTAAACCTATAAACATATACACATAGATCTATTTTTCCATCATCATAAATAAATATATTTGCATATGTGCATGCCTGCATTTAGCCCTGTATAAATGTCCTTTGCTTCCTACTTCTTTCCTCTATTTCCTTTTACTTTCCTCTTGCCCCACTATAATGCTTAGCCTTCATTTGGGTTTCAGTAATTCCTCTCAGTTACATTGCCCTTGATCAAGCCCTACCAGGCCTCTTACACCCTCCTCCCACCAATTTTGGATCACTTATTGTTCCCTTGTCCCTGGGTTTGTTAACACCACTTCCTTTCCCCCACCTTCCCCTCTCCCATGGTAACCCGGAACCATCCGTCCCATTGTTTTCTCCTCCAAGTTGTTTATCCTGCTTATCTTATCTAGATATACCTATAGAGATCATAATACGAAAACAAGACAGAGCAAAAGAAAAGAAAACAACAGCAATAAGAAGAACAACAACAAAACCAATGACAAAACAAAAAAGAAAAGCCTGTAAATAGTTCAAGGTCTGTTTGTTGACCTTTAGGAGTGTTTTCCAGTGAGTCTGATGAGGTGCCATGGCCTGGCCCCAACGTCTATTTTTGGTATTCCATGGGGAATTCCTTGCTCTGCTCTCCTTGCTGTTCTGTTGCACGCCCTTCGTGTTTTGCCTTGGTGTGGTGGGGTCAGTTCAAGCCCAATTCTCACACTGTCTCCTGTGTTGTCCCCTGTGGGGCTATGGGTCAGTGAGAGATACCATGTCTCATAGTGGGGCCAGTCATATGGTCCTCTCTATGCATTGGCTGCTTTGACCAGGGATATCATCCTCAAGGCTTGGTGGACCAGGATGTGCTCCACTCTCTCTTCCTCCTCCTTCATTTGCTCCCGGCAGACACAAAATTTTATTTAAATAAACATCACAACAATTTCCAACTGCATTCAGCCAAAAGATTATTACCTGAATATTAACAGTGTTGTTAACTGAAAACTGACTACCATGGAGTCCATTCTAGCTCATGGCCACCGTGTAGAACAGAGTAGAACTGCCTCCCGTGGGTTTCTAAGACTATAAATCTCCATGGAGGAGAAAGTCTCTTCTTTCTCCCGAGGAGCCTTACACTGAGCAGCCCAACCTGGAGGTGTCATGGGTCACACATTGCTGTTGTCAAGTTCACTCACAGAGACTGAGAGTACAATAGCATGACTTGCTGGCCAGTCCTGTACTATCCTTGCAATTTTTTCTTATGTTTGGATACATTATTACAGCCACCGTGTCAATCCATCTTTTTGAGGGTATTTTTCAATGACCCTCTACTTTACCAAGCACAATGTCTTTTTCCAGATGCCGACTGGTCTCTCTTGGTGAAACTTTGGTGGTGTAATGGTTATGCGTTACACTGTGATCTACATGGTCAGTGGTTCAAAACCATCAGCAGCTCCTCAGGAGAAAGACTGTGCTTTTTACCCCACCTTAACAGTTACAGTCTCGGAAGCCCACAGGTGTTCACTGTGAGTCAGCATTGACTCGATGGCAGTGCGTTTGGTTTGGGTGGGTCTCTCCTAAGGGTCTCAATGATGGAATGGTCACTCGTTGGCCCGCTAACCTCAAAGTCAGCAGTTCGAAACTGCCAACCACACTGAAATGCTTCACAACGTCAATCTTTCCTCATTTGTCATGATGTCATCCGACGGCCCAGTTGCCAGGACTGTTGTTTTCTTTACATTGAGTTGTAACTTATACTTCAGACTCTGGCCTTTGATCTTCATGAGCAAGTGCCGCAAATCCTCCTGACGTTCAGCAACTAAGGTTACTATGTCACCTGCATATTGAAGGTTGTTAATACGCCGTTCTCTAATCCTGATGCCCAGTTGATCTTCAGATATCCCATCTTCTCAGATTGTTTGCTCCGCATAGAATAGGTTTGCTGAAAAGATACAACCGTGCCACATACTTTTCCTGATTTTCAATCATGCAGCATTCCGGGTTCTGTTCATAAATACTGTCCCTTGTTCCATGTACGATTCCCCATGAACACAATAAGGATTTTTTCAATTCTCATTCTTCTCCATGTTTTCCATAATCTTCTATGATCTCCACAGCCAGATGCGGTTGCACAGTCAATAAAACACAAGTGAACATCTAACTGCTGCTGTACTTTGCTTTCAGCTGAGGTCTACCAGCAATGATATACCTCCTTCCATGTCCTGTTCTGATTCCAGCTTACCTCTCTGGCAGCTCCCTGTCAGTGTACTGCTGCAACAGATTTGAAATTATCTTCAGCAACATTTTACCTCCATGTAGTGTCAATGATATTATTCAACAACTCCTGGGTTCTGTTGGGTCATCTCTCTTGGAGTGGCCAGGTTGTCGTCATCTAGGTTTCTTGGCATACACCAGAAGGGATATTTAATTGTTAAATCCATTGAAGCATTTCACTTCATATTCAGTCAATTTGGGGAGCCTTGTTTTTGCCAAAGTTTTCAGTGTAGCTAGGATTTCGTTCTTCAATATCTTCATCATGTGCTACCTCTTGAAATGGCTGAATACCAACCACTTCTTTTCAGTCGGGTGCAGATGGATATTTCTTCCACATTATTGTGAGGCTTCCTGAACTGTTTAATATTTTTCCTATAGAAGAATCATTAACTATTGTAACCCATGACTGGAGTTTTTCTTCAAATCCTTCCGTTTGAGATATGCTAGGCCTTTCCCTATTTTTTTTTTGTTTTTCTAACTCTCAATCTTTGCATATTTCATTATAAGACTTTCTCTAGCTCTCCTTTGAAATGTTATGCTCAACTCTTTCCATTCATCATCGTTTCCACTTTGGCTAGCTACTCTACATCCACGAGCAAGGTCCAGACCTTCTGCGGGCATATGCTTTGGTCTTGCTTCTTTCCTGTCCTTTCAGGGACCTTTTGCTTTTGTTATGTGTGCAGTTCTTGATACCGTCCCACAACCTGTGTGGTCTTCAGTCAATGCGGCAAATCTGTTTTTGAGATGATCTCTAAATTCAGGTGGGATATACTTACATCATATTTTGGCTCTCCTGGATTTATTCTAATTTTCTTCAGCTTCAACTGAAATTGTATTAAAGGATGGGGTGAATAACAATAGACGTGCAAAAATAGGTGTGTGAAAACATGAAATCAGGTGACAGTAACATAATGATCTAAGACAGAATCATGGTGATATATGTCAATAACTGAGGCAGTGAAAGGGAGTAATCTTGTTCCAGGCATGTCCTGAAGGGAACATATATTTCAGCTAAGTATCAACCCACTACACAGATTCATTTATCTAAAGATGTTAGGACAGAAGAGAAATCCAGAACCCCAAACATAATTTAAGGAGAACGTGCATTGAGTCATAAGCAGCGCAAAGACAACAACACATTATCCAGGGGAGGGAGGCCATTGGCACGAGGTCATCACTGCCACCCAGAAGATTCATCCCCACACAGCTGCGCAAATCAGGTGGGGCACACAAAGGAAACTGTTGGCAACATCACAGATGCAGGTAGGACGACAGAAGCAGGAATGGGAACCGTGAATGCGACATGTACCTCCTGTCAGTGGAACAGGGAAATTGTGGCTCGGGAATGACCAGGCGACACTCCTGGGGAACTTGAAAGGGGAAACATCTATTAGCCACCAGCAACCCAGAGGAACTAGCCTTCTGGAAGATCTGGGCCCTGCATGGCAGACTAGCAGGGTTTTAATACGTGGTCTGCCGCAGGAAGCGAGCAGGTGCACAGAAGTGGAAAGGGTGAGATTGCTAGTGCAGAAGTGGCGGGGGTACACTCCCGGAATGAGGAAGTACGTGAGGTGAGGCAATGCATTAGGTTTCTTTTCTAACAGTTCAAAAATCCCCCATTAGGACTTTCTCTTGACAAAAAGGATTGATCCAGGACTTTCCAACCAACACAGTCAGGGCTTCACTGAGAGAACATGACTCATGATCATGTGACCCCCCAGTATTGTGATCTCCATCAAGGAGGCACCCCTGGCTGCAGTGGGGTGCAGGTAATCTGTTGGCCAATACCCTCCGCCTGAGGGCAAGATCGCTCTCTCATCCCTAGTTAGAGATCAGGAAAAAGGAAACAAATCCAGTGGCACTCATATATGTATAAGAGAGAGCTTTATATCAAGGAGTAATTATATACCAAGCAGACATCCCAGCCCGGTCCAGATCAAATCCATAAGTCCCATACTAATCCCTAAGTCCCTCTCCAGACTTGCCCAGCCAGCTGCAAGGATGCAGAATGCGGGAAGATCACAGACCAGTAGCTGAAAAGTCGTGTGGATCCAATGGTGGTGGCCGTATCAAAGGATGCTGCCAGGTCCCAGTTGACTCACCAGCAGAAGATGAAGGCAGAGAGAGGTAGGGAGATTCCCAGGACTCTCCTTATGAGAAGGCCATGCCCACAGGGAGTCACCATCCGGCTATAACCAGATTGATAGGTTGAATACTACCTCTACACTATTATGCATCTTCAAGTTGACATTAAATGATGTAACTACCACAGAACTTAATGGAGGGAATTCTGCAAATCGATTTTGAGTTTTCACTGTCATCCATGGCTCGCTGCAAATGGGTTGAATGTAAGCTCAGAATGAAAGCCCTATTACAAGGATACATGTAAGCTTTTCATCAAAATAACGTAAACTATAAAAGTTCAAGTTTATCTCATGAAAAACATACAGTACCAAACGAAATAATGAGCTGCTTGAGCAAACATACCTGAACATCAAGCACCTATAATGGCTCTTCAGAGCGCAGACTTTGAAGAACACACGTTCTCTTGCGTTGAAAGCATGTGTCAGTTGGATTTGCACCCACAGCCTCTATAGAACCTACATTGGAAAGCAATCTTCAAAATTTTTGTCTTTACCAAAATTGCTCCATTGTCCATACAAGTTAAAATAAAACTCATTTCAGTAGAGGAATAAAAATTTGCCATCTGGTTCTCATTCCCAACTTGACTTGGCACCTAGAAGTTCTAAGTTTATATTAACTTCCCAGAAAACTATTGTAAAAGGAAAAATAAATATTTGTTAAATACCAATACATCTGGCCATCAGGGCTAGGACTTGAAATAAATAAATGTATAAATACATGGATGGATGGTAGGTAGATAGAACTCACTGTCATGAAGTCATTTCTGCTCATTCTAACCCCTTAGGACAGAGAAGTGTTTTCAAAACCAGAAATCTTTCCTAGAACTGATAGGCTCATCCTTCTCTCACAGGCAGTTGGGGGGGGGGGCGGGCTTGAACTTCTAACACTGCAGTTAGCAGCCTAACTTGTAATCTACGCGCCACCTTGGCCAGCATGAAGCAAGTCAGCACTTCCCTTGGCTTAAAGATTAATGGAGGGAAGTGGGGGGAGGTCACAAAAAAAGTTTCATAATCAAGATAAAGTAATGTGGGACTGTAGAATTTTTTTTAAATGATGGGAGCAAAAAACATTATGAGCAAAGTGTTCCATGTTTTAAATAAAGACAGTCTCAATCAATGTGCTTAAAGGACACTTCACTCGATCACCTACTGAAGCAAAACAATGACCAAAAACACACAAAGGCTTACAAGGGCAAAATAAATCATCTGATTATCTTGTAATCATTCCTTATCTCCTGGAGCCAGGTACTATGAATTCAAACCAAATTGTAAAACAGGAGAGATTCCAGAGGAAAGATTCACGGTGTCACTTAGATTGTACCTATACATGGTGGGGGTGTAGCCTGACTCCCCCAGCCCTTCTGTGCATAGCTGAATGTCTGTATATCTGGTCACTTGAGTGGTGAAATTCAAATGTCATCCACTTGCTCGCCCATCTCGATAGTGCGGAATTTCAGCCTCCTGCAAGGATAGTTTCTGTGTAGTCAGCATCAGCAGCCGCCCTTGGGGGCTGCCCTGCACATTTTTAATGAAAGATTTCTTTCTGTTGTGGTGAAATAGATTTCACAGATTTTTAAGTACATAATTTGGTGGCATCAATCATAGTCACTAAGCTGTGCTACCATCTCCAGTGTCCATTCACAAAGGTGTTTCATCACCCCAAGAATAAACTCAGTACTTTTTCAGACAATTCCCATTCCCTCCTCCCTTCAGCCCTTGAAAACCACTACAGTATTTGGCTTCTGTGAATTATGTGTGACCTGATACAACATTTTTCCTTTGATGCCTGACTTATTTCATTGAGCCTCAGCCTACAAACATTTTAATTGTAACACCGTTCAAATATCGTTGCAACTGGAAAAACTTAGCTTACATTTGTGTACAAAAGTCTACCGCAATGCTTGGGGATCACCTGCTTCTCACACTTCTTGTGTATTCTTAGAGGTGTCATGGGGGCCAAGCAAGGGCAGCTCTCTTGACCTAGTAGTTGCTTAAAACTCTCCTCAAAGCAGTTGTAGAATAAGGATGGTTCGTTTCAGAAAATATGGGGCAATAAATCACCCAATTGCTCTAGTCTGGCTACTCCACTTTTAGAGATGCATTCTGTACTAAGTCAATCTTGCTATTTCCTCATCTCCCTCAAGGAAGGGCGGCGCCTGCACAGAGGGATTTGGATCGGGTGCCTCTGAGTCATGAATTGAATTCACTCTGTGTTTCTCATTCGGTGTCCTTCCTGCTGAGATGGGCTTTCTCTATTAGGGTTAATGGAGGCACTAACTCACCTCTGAGGGGTACTGCAAGGAGCAGTCAGCCTGATTAACACAGGACCAGGCAAAGCACTCTGTAAATGAAAACCAGCTCTCCCCAGCTTGTCAAGTGCCAAGTCAAGGACATTATTTCAAATAGTTCAGCCCCTTTCACCTCAATTACACACATAATTAACTGAATTATTTGTGTCATTTTTAAAGCTGCATTCTGGGTTAGCACATGCTGGTTTTAGAACCATAAGACCCTTTTCTTCACTCCCTCCTGGTGGGAATCCACAGATCATACTATCCAGGCAGCATGGGGATGAAGGCCCTTCATTCCAAAAGGGGAGTTCAGCCTCTCTTCTCCCCAACCATGGGGGCCCCTTAGCTACCGGCTCTCTTACACTTTGTTCTCCCTTGGTGAAATCCAGCACTTACACTAAGTTTTGTGTTGTTTTAATTACTATATAGACATCTTCAACCTTCGTTATCTAATTTACTTATTCCTCCTATCTTATTCACTTATTCATTCAACAAAAATTGACTAAGTGCCTACTATGTGCCAGGCACGGTTCAAGAATTTACAGCAGTAAACATAGCTCAGGGAATATCTGGTTCCATAGACTTTATATTTATCTTTGTAATCAGCATGATTTATCGCTCTAGTTCTTTGTCATTACACTGGCTTTCTCTTGGGCGATAAATGGCTTAGACCCACAGTGCATACATAATAAAACCTTCATGATTGCCTCACTCTGGAGCTCACTACCTTCTGGCTCTAATTCCCACACACCCCTATCACAGCTCCTGCTATTTCTCCAGTTGCTTTCCATTGGTCTCTGCAGTCTTCACTCCTATTTGCCATGCCCTCACTTGGCAGCCTCCTCTGATGGCCTTAGGAACCCTGGCGGAGCAGTGGGCAACGATTCACAAAGTCAACAGCACAAATCCACCAGTACCTCCACGGAAGAAAGATAGGCTTTCTACTCCCTTTAAGAGTTACAGTCTCAGACCCTCCCAGGGGCAGTTCTGCCCTGCCCTATAGAGTCACTATGAGTCTGCTTGTATTCCACAGCAGTGAGTTTGTGCTCTGATGTCCTTTCTCGGCTCAGGACATGGGACCGCCTACAGGCTACCTGTATGGGCATCATCCTACACACCTCCTCCTCAGGCTTTTTCATGTCACCGGGCTCTACACCTTAGTAATCCCTGACTCTATGCCTTTCCCCATGCCCAATGTCCTTGTCTAGGATCTGGGAATGTTCATTTCCCATTAAAATTACTACAAAAAACTTTGTTTGCTATATCTTGCTTAAAAGAGGAGAGGATTGGGTTACTATGAGTTGAAATTTCATGGAAATTCCTGAGAGTGAGTTTGGGTTGATTTGGGGATCTCATCAAGGCTGCCACCAGATACCATAATGTGATACCAGTAAGTGTGATACCAACAAGTGTGAAACCAGAAGATATGGTTTTGGGATGCCATAAATGCAGCCAGCAGATACTCATAAATGTGATGTCAGTGTGCCCGTGTCTGAGGGCCGCAGCCTACTGGTGAGCCACTTCTAACTGCAGATCCAACAATCCATACCCCATGCCAAATGGAAAGCCAAAGAGAACATTTATTTCGGGACCACAGCCAAACTGATTTCCCTTTTATAGGTAAGCCACAGCAAGTGCTGCCCACATGGATACTAATCCTTCAAGAACGATAAGTCTGCATGTCTGTGAAGCCTGCTCAAGTAATAGATTGGTTCTGTGTCAGTGTTCCACTCTGTGATACTTCTTCTGATGACAAAGAGCGCTTTGAGACAGCACATCATGAAAGACAAGCAGCAAGAGAAGGAATGGCCTGGTTCCACCAAGAATACAAACCAAATGGGAGCCAACAGCAAATCCCAGGTACCAATTCAATTAAAATAGCCAAGGAGCTCAACTCGAAGAGAGTGGAGTTTGGCCTTGCTGCTGAGTTACCAGGACTCAACAAGCCACAAGCATAAAGCTCTGTGGGTACCGCCTGGTTCAAGTCTGCATTGTGCAGGGTGGGAGGTACAGACCATATCTCAGTGGCCCTTCACATTAACTGTGGAAATGCACCAAGAACACCCAAATAAGAGAAAGAAAAGGCAAGTTTTTCAGGCCTTTGCAGTATAGCCTCTACGAATAGTTTTAATATGTTTAAAGAATTGATGTAAGGAGGGAATCAGCCACTTTCTTTTTCATTAGCCAAAAAGGAGAATTAAAAACAAAACACCAAAGGCAGGATGGGGGTGGTAATCTATCATCGTGAATGAGGGAGGCGCGCGATGGGGACCCAATGCCCATCTGTAGACAATTGGACATCCCTTGCAGAGGGGTAGTGGGGAGGAGATGAGTCACCCATGGTTCAGTGTAGCAATAATGAAACTCACAACCTTCCTCTAGTTCTTAAATACTTTCTCTCCCCAACTATCATGATCCCAATTCTCCCTTGCAAACCTGGTTAGACCAGAGGATGCACAACGGTAGAGTTGGGATCTGGAAACACAGGGAATCTAGGCCAGATGAACCCCTCAGGACCAGTGGTGAGAGTGGCAACACCGGGAGGAAATGGGGAGTGAAAGGGGGGAATCAATCACAAGGATCTACATATAACCTTCTCTCTGGGGGATGGGCAAGAGAAAAGTGGGTGCAGGGAGATGCCGGGCAGTGTAAGATAAGATAATTCATAAATTATTAAGGGTTCATGAGGGAGGGGGGAGTGGGAAGGGAGAGGCAGGGGGAAAAGGAAAATGAGGAGCTGACTCCAGGAACCCAAGTGGAAAGCGAATTTTTTTTGAGAATGATGAGGGAAGCGAATGTATAAGTGTGATTTACACAATTGATGTATGTATGGATTGTGATAAGATTGTATGAGCCCCAATAAAATGATTTTTTAAAATAAATAAGAAAAAAAACTTTAGAGTGGAAAAAAGAGAAGACGCTGAGTATGCCCCAATGGGAGGCTGTTGGCCTGAGAAAGGTAGAGGTGGGGTGACCAGAAAGAAGTAGGGCATCTTAGGTGACTAGAGAAGCAGGCTTGGCTTTTTGTATTTGTCCTAAGTTGGAACCATGGACACAAATAAAGGAAGTCACAGGTTGTTGTAAATCAAGTCATCCATAAATGTTACAGAGATTGCTCTTTGGCTTCCTGGACTGGTACCTCGGGACAGGGGTTTGGTTTCCTATAATGGATTCTGCAGAATTCTGTTGTTATAGCTTGACTGACCATTGGCCATTTGTCCATCCAGTCTCTCCATTGAAATGATCAACATAGTGAGTCAAATACTTTATTTACTGATATGAAGGGGATTCTACAATCTCATAGAAAAATTGTATTTTTTAATTCCATTTTCCATAGACTTTTTGATGACCCCTAGTATATCCAATGAGTCAGAAAAAAATCAACATAGAAGATTCTGGATACTGCAGAGCAGTTGGTAGGTACAAACTGACAACCTTTTGGAAACACTGAAATGCTTCAACCACTGGGCAACGAGGAATCCTGATAATTATATCTAGGGCGCAAATAATGCACATGCCTGTGCACATTATAATAAAAAATTGGAGGATTTTAAGATCGTTAAAAATCATTTTCTTAATAGTATGACTGTCATACAAATATGAATAACTTCATGGCAAAAATTTAATATATCTCACTAATTAATGGTAGAATCGGTAAGATGTTATACAACCTGTCCAAAGGAGAGCTGAGAGAATGTACATCTGCGGGCAAACAGGAATGCTTATGTGAATTGACAAATGCCAGCAGAACTGGTCAATAGTTACAGAATAATTTATTCATTTGTCTGGACAAGATCAATCTATATTTCAATAAATGATATCCATGTGCATCATCAATTTTCTGGAATTTACAAGACACTCAGGAATCATCTTTGTTAATTTCAGAGACTTTCACAATTATTGCTGATAAGGTCTCGCTCCATTTCATTCAATAAAACTAAAAAGCACTCCCCCCTCAGCTCACAAACAAGGTGCCCTTATCCACTCACGGCTATTTTTCCAAAACTAGTCAAATGTTATTGCTGCTATGAGCATGATTTTAGAAACCATAAGAAATATCCTTCTTATCCAGCATCCAAAAGAACTTCTCTAATTCTGCTGATTGATGTGGGAATTTCTTACAGTGTTTTTTTTTCTACACTCCCAAAAGGAAAACAAAATAAAGAAGCTGGGATTATTCACTGGTAAATCAAGAGATTACACACCAATGTCAAATTTCACCTAGAGGAGGGTGGAGACTAACTGGTTTCAGGAAAAGTAGCACTCTGATCAGTGTGTGATGAGTTTTTAGGTCCTGGACACAATTGGTTAAAATAAATCCCATCGTCCCCTGCTCGAAAATAAATTTTCAGTTAGGTCCAATAGGGATCTAGTGTACTTGAGCCACTCAAGTTTCATGATTCTTTAGCATTTTTCACTGTTTAGAAAAATTATAATGAAACAGTATTCAGTTTTGCTATCTTTCTGGCAAGTGCGACTGTAAGAAGGAATTTTTCATTCCCACGATGTAACTGAGGGGCAGCAAACTATGGCTGTGGTCCAAATCTATGGCTCTCTTTAGCATAACCTGTGATCTAAGAATGGGTTTAACATTTTTAACAGGTTATAATAAAACAAACAAGAGACTATACCGCAGAGACCACATGTGGCCAGCAGGGTCTAAAATATTTATCACTTACTCTTTAATAGGAAAAGTTTGCTGACCCTTGTCTTACACCAGAATGTGATATACTGTTTATACTGCAGATAAACCTGGGAAGCATAAAATGGCCTGAACTTTACAGCGAGCTACTAACACAACAGCCTCTCCTAACAAAAATGCACTGAGGAGGCAAGGAGGCAAGGAGACAGGCATTGACCTCCTAGGGAAGATGGCTTAAAAAGAATAAATGAAAATCAGAGTCGGGGTATCAAACACGAAAGGTGGAGCTGGCTAGGCAGATATCCCAACTACCCCTTATCTAAGGCATCTAAGTATTGTCGATGTCACAGCTCTCAGAACTACACACAGCATGTGCTCGTTGGTGACCACGAGAGAGAAAGCCGTCAGAAAAAAAGGCCAAATTATTGAAGTGTCAAATGTAATAACAGTGTGGAAAATTATTTTTCTGCCAAGCAGCAGCTCCATGGAAAAAAAAAGTCCAGATCTGGGGTGGGGGGGTGGGGGGGCAAGGATATGGATCTCCTAAAGCCAAGTATTAAGAAACATCTTGCCCCGTATCTAAGACAATCATGTCTCTAGAATGTTGTTTTGTAGACCGTACCTCAAATTTTCAATGAAGAGCACTAGGCTAGCAATAAACCCCCCTGGTGGTTTATTCCACTTAGAGGTTCATTCCACTTAGAGGTTCATTCCACTTAGAGGTTTGTGTCTATTAACAAGAAAAGGATGGCATTGTCTGCCTCCTTAAAGATGTACAGCCTGGTAAACCCCATAGCAGAATTTCCCTCTAACCTTTAGGTTTGTAAAGAGCCAGAATTGGCATGTCAACAGTGTGTGTGTGTGTGTGTGTGTGTGTGTGTGTGTGTGTGTGTTGCTTTTGGTTCCTGGTTTGGGGCTAGTTAGGGTTTGTCTACAATGTATCTGGATGCCCCTTCAGGGATTACTGCATCCAGGAAAGGCAGCAGATTGCAGAGGGATCAAACCTTTGTGAACACCACCAAAGGTTCCCCTTGCACACCTGTCAGCACACAGTCTCTTGGTCTTTGTGCTAAATCCTTTATCCGAGCAGCTGACTCAGCCTATGTATTTCAAAACGTTTCAGCTGCTTGCAAACAGTTCTCATGTGCTACTCATCCTGAAAGCAAATCCTCCTGACAGGTTCTTTCCTCTCTCACACACAACATTCATTTCTCCCAGAAGACCCTTCCTCTCTCTGGGGAAAGGACTGAGGCCGTTCACAGGCGTTTCACACCTCTGTTCCTCTCCACCACAGTGAAAGAAGAGGAAATCTATGTTTTTACAATAAATATAGTTCTAACTGTTCACTATGCGCAGTACACGATGACATTAAGAGAGGTGAATGATGGAAGTCAAGGTGGAAGAAGACGTGAAACTTCAAACTTATGCAGAGGATGGAATATCTGGTGGACAACATGGATCAGAATTCAAAATACATATTTCCTTTGATCTAACAGTTTTAGGATTTATCCTTAAAGATACAATCAGACAAGTGTCCAAGGTGCATGGATAAGGAAGCTTATTGAGATCATGTATATACCAGTGAGATATAGTTGAGAAGTAATCAATGAGAAAACTATCTCCCAAATGTATGTACAGATCATGCATATGAAGAACACCTTTAAACCATTAAAGCGACGAGGCAGACACATGTTTTGACATGGAAAGGCGAATAGAATGCATTTGTTGTTCCGCGAGAAAGCAAGCTATAAGGCAGCACGCTTGGTGTGAAATCAATTTTATACAATTATAGGGAAAGCATTTTCAATTTCTATTTCTTTTACTCTTGTTGAAGTTCTGACAATGAGCATAAGCTTTGGTTAATAAGGAGTCCTGGTTGCATCGTGGTTATGCGCGGGGCTACTCAAATGGGAGATCAGCGGTTCTGAAAGGACCATCCACCCCGTGGGAGAAAGGCCGGCCTCGCTGCTCCATAAGGAGCTACCGTCTGGGAAGCTTCCAGGGCCAGTTCCACCCTATTCTGCAGGGTCACTCGGAATCAGCATTGACTCGATGGCAGGAGCTCGGTGCTCCTGAGAAGTGAAAATCGCTCTTGGGTGCCATTATCCACGATCCTCTGCCACCTTTCTCATCTCTCCTCTACGGCGCGATGGCGTGTCTTTCACTGCAGTCGATCTAGTTTAACAATTTCCAGAGTAGGCTTTTCAACATCCACCACCTTAGTATTTTGCTGAAGATGTGTCCGCTGCCCCGCTGGGCACATTCTCCTCTACTCATCTTTTAAGATTCAGGCCTAACCCCGCCAGTACACGTCTCTGGTCACTTTATCTGGGATTGATTATCTATGCCTGTACATACCTATGGTACTATGACTTGTCCTTCGTTTTCCTAAGGCAAAGTTCATATCACTCAGAGAAGGGATTCTCTACATGTGTGAACACTGGGAAATGGCAAAAAAGTTGAGATACATACCATTGATTCATGTAGCACTCATCGATAGCTGTCGGGAGGGGTTCAAAGACATGCTCACATATTCGGTTGTTTGTTTAGTTGTCTATTATTTACCAATATATCAGGTTCAGCTTTTTTATATTTCTCATACTACTGTCTCAAAACTTTATCTAAAATCTTCATTTATTTCTTAACTTTACACACAGCTATCCTTCCTCTCCTCAAACATATGAACACTTGAGAATAGGGACTAAGATAAATATACTGTTTTTGTTTTGTTTTGTATTGTTTAACCCCTGGTTGAAACATGTACAATTCTTGACACACTGGATGGATGGATGGATGGATTGTGATAAGAGCTGTAAGAGTCCAAAATAAAATGTTTTAAAACAAAGAAACCTATATGCAATATTAAACAAATAAATTAATTTTTAAAAACATGCACAATTCAAAACATAAAGTAGGAGGTTAGTAACTATGAGTTGATTTGATTGGTTTTGTACCCACTGATCTAAAGAAAAAAATGAGTTAAAAGATAATAAAACTTATCCACAAACTTCCCCACAAATAACACACCTCTTATGTATGGCAAAGATTGAAAATTAACACAATGCAAAGCTTAGAAGACAAACATCTGTGAGAAAAATAAGCAAACTAGGACTTTGCTCTAAGTTTGGATCCAGTAGTTCTTCCAGGTCTTCCTGCACCTTGATCCAAAGTCAGGACAAAGGAACACACAGAAACATCTACTCGGGATCTGACAGACAGATAGACTTTCCCACATGAGGACGCCTGTTTAGAATAATGCTGAAATGTTTTAGAGTAACCAAAATAAATTAGAAAGAGGTTAATACAGGACCAGATGAAAGGACAATTCATTCAAGATGTAACGGATTTTTATTAGAATACAATATGTCTATTCATAAAGTAAGCACATGGTTAAGCAGTCCTTATGGGAAAGTAGAAATATAGTTGTTGAACACAACAATAATGAGAAATAATGGGAAAGTTATTCCATCTTGAACGATAAGAGAGCAAATTCTTTTACTCCCTGTTCAACATTCTGAGTCATGTAATGTGGGGCAAAGTATTTAATGTTTCGAATTCATCTCTCGTTTGAGATAGTAAAGAGCTTGAAAATGAGTCTATACTTCTGTGTCATATAAAATGAACATATTTTCTTCAAGTTCGAGAAGGGGCAAACACAAAATCTCAAGTTAAAAGCTGCTGCATCTTGTCGAAGCAGAAAATGCGCTAAGGGAGTGGCTGCTTTTGAATTTCTATAACAACATATTTTTAAGGAATCGCTTTGTTGGGAGTGTTTGTTAGGAATAATGCCTCAAAAAATGGCTGGAAAAGGATGGGCATAGACAGACAAAGGGCTACACCATCCTGGATCGGAAATCAGCAAAAAAAACCGTGAAACATATTGAGAGAAGAATAGAGCACAACATAGACACACCTGAGAGGACAGTGTGGCTGGGTATTAGAATCAGCAAAATAAAAGCACAAGAGGAGCCGGCTGAGCAGTTTTCCCCGGGGAGCAGAGAAGAATGATGGGACCCACAGAAGCCCTCTGCAGAGAAAAGGAAGCTGACATTCGCTTTTACTTACTGACTTTATTTATTTATTTTGGATGTGCTGCTGTGCTGTAAATTCCTTGCCATTTCAACAGTTTTGTACTTATTATTTAACATTCAATATGCCCATGAGTTGCATTATGAGAACATTGGGGAAGGGAAATTGTCCACCTCGTGATGTACAAGAGACAGAAAAGAGAATGTGGCCTGCTGATGTCTCCAAAGGAGGTCATCAAACTTTTCACCTGAGGGGATTCTGGGATGTTTGAACCACCACCCTCCTGTTAAAGGAGGTTCCTCGACCACTGGCTACACCCAGGGACTCCAAGAGTGAACAAGTGCTCGGGAATGTTCAAATATTTAGCGTTCAAATATTGCAGTGGTCTCAAGTAAATCAATTTATACAAAGTGCTGAGACTGAGCTGGAACTGTGATTCAATGAATAAGAGTATATTATGGATGAATAGCTAAAGCTTTAAGGCCTCAGACACGTGTTCTGTTTGTGGCGATGCCACTCCTGGACTCCAGAATTATACTCACTCCCCTTCAAGATTGGAGTGATTCTGATAAATACTAGACTAGGTGAAAGCCAATGATCTAATACTCTATTTATTTTGCAAAACACAATACAACTATTAAGAGGGGGCAAGGTCCGTTGTGCCATAGAGCAGTTTCGGGGAAAATTAAGACATGAACACCCTAGCAAACTATTTCCTGTGAGAATAATTAGTCATAGTTTCGCTACATCTAACTGTTGCTTCTACAGTGTCTTTCTGACATGAAGCTGCAAGTTGGAAAACCAGCCCTTTAGCTCCAATTCCAGAGGAACTTTCTGAAATTATCAATAATTCAGTATCTTTAAACCATTCATCAGCATTAATGTCAGGTGGCAAGGCTGCCCAGGCAGACATATCAATTCCATAGAGCTACGATGACAGCAGATGCAAATCAGAGAAAGCCAGATTACCTGACAGCGCCTCCCACACTTAGAAAAACATTGAACGGACGACTGATTAACTCATTCTCACATAGTCATTTACCCAGGCTTGCACAGTTCATTCCAAAGTAATTTCCATTACTCTAATAAGTAACCTATATAACACGCTAATGGGAATGTGTCAGGATATGTCTCTAAAGAGTCATTATGTGAGCTGTCATAGATAGGGGATGTTATCTAGCTCTCCAAAATATATCTGGTTCCATTTTTAAAATAAAATAAATTGCATACTGTAGTCTAGTTGAGGGTCTCCCTGAATTTGCTATTCTCCCGTTCCACGTTAGCACCAGCCATTAAATGAAAACCCTATTTATGCCAGAAAATTAACCACAAGTGCAATTTAGTAATTTCTCAAACTTGTTTAATAAAATGATTATTGTATCGTTTTAGTGAAACATTGAATGAAGCAAATCTATTTGCTTTCTTTCCCCATCTTTGGGTGTTCTCGCTGGGTTGGGCATACCTGTATTGGCTTATCAAGCATTATTCACTTTCACATTATGGGTGAGCTAGAATGAATAAAGACTATAGTAGAGAAATTGCAGATAGTTGGCAAAACAAAGAATTGGGGGCAGATATTCCAGTGAGACTATTTCAAAACAGCCACAATGTATAAAAAAGAGAAGCAGGCCAGCTGCTCCATCTTCCCATAGGAAGCCACGCCAGGAAGCACGAAGCCTTTCTTGGAAGCTGTTAGGTTGGTGCTATTTAACATCCACAAGAGGGATAGCCATCACTGCTGATAGCATGTATAGCTTTGATGGTGCCTGGGCTGAAGCACCAGGGCACTGAGTGAAAAATGAGTGGTTCGAACATCCTAGATGCCCCCTGAAAGAAAGATGTACCAGTCTTCCTCGGTTGGGTTTGTAGATACCTTGGGAACCCCATGAGGGCTTGCGCCAGGGTGACTATAAGTCAGAAATAACCCAAGAGTTGTAGATTTTGTGTTTTGGTTTGGTTCGTGATGCGAAAAGGTTTATCTGTCTGCAGTTGCCTCCATTTAGGCTGATTCAGATGTGCTATTAAAAAAGTTTAGTCAGTCATGAGCCTCTCTGGAATATAGTGTGTGATCATTAAGGTCTCTGATCAGACAACATCCAAGACTCTCAATCACACCCCGTCCCTCACTGCTTCTTGGATCCTCTCCCCTCTTCACCTCTAGGACTTGGAAAATCTGACTTTAGCTCGACTAAGAGTGCAACCCAGGTGTTCTGCTTAACCTGGCCCGCGAGTGATAGGTGTTCAGCTCCTGGACATTTCCCAACATTAAAACTGACGCCATTAAAAACTCCTTCTTACAAATGAAAATTAACCATACTGTTGCCATCTTTGGGAAACTATTGGGATGATACGGTTCCCACATATGTGATGGCAGACTTCCCTGATTGGAGCTAAATAGTTGCTAAAGAATTGCAGGTGCCTTTAAAATAATCAAGTTAGTCCCAAATGCAAGAAGAAAGAAAACAAATAATCCGGCAATCAGTACAACATCAGCATCATTAACTCTAGTCTCAAGAGTCTACTCTTTTTAGCTGGGAGAGGAAAATAAGAAATTCTCAAAGCTATACTATTATGACAGTCAATTACATTTTGATAGAACAGTTTCATGCTTCCATCTGTAATTAAAGTCAGCAGCCTTATAAATTAAATTCCTATGAAGGAGAAATTGGATGGGAGTAGAGGGAGCAGTTAGTTGTTTCTGAGATAAAAGCAGGGAAATAAATTTAATATAAGATCAACTCTCTCAGAACAGCACAATTTATTGACCTACTTAGTGGGCATTTTGTGCTCAGAACCCATGTATGATAATATATGAATGCGTCTGTTGTTATTAGGTGTCGACGCGTGAACTCTGATGGATACCAACCCTGTGTATCATCTAGCACAACACTGCAGAGTCCTACACCATTGCCACAATTTTGCAACCACTGTGCCATTTCATCTAGCCGAGGGTCTTCGTTTGCACGACCCTCTGTTTTACCAAGCATATGCCCTTTTCCAGGGTTTGAGCTCTCTTCATAACACGTCCAAAGGCTGTGAGACAAAGTCTCACGATCCTCTCTTCTAAGCAGCATTTTAATTGCACTTCCTCCAAGACAGATTTGCTTGTTTTTTCAGTCCATGGTCCTTTCAATATTCTTAAATATATATATAGATATATATATATATACACACACACACACTTCGCCAACACAACAATTGAAGCTCATCATCTAACTTTCACACACATATGACAAACCAAAGCATACAGCTAATGAGTTGATTCTGACTCACTAAAATGCTCTCTATGGTTTCTGAGACGAAATCTTTACAGAAGACAGCCTCCTACAGGTTACCTTTGTACCATTATCCAGTCACTTAGTCACCCAACCAACAACTACATTGAGTATTTACTACATGCCTGTTAGGATTTTGACAGTGGGACTATAATGTGTAACAAAAGTTCTCTTACAGAATATACATTCTAGAAAATTAAGCAATAAATGAAAGTATAATATAACAGATAATGCTGGCTTCAGTGGAGAACAGTCTGGTGAAAGTAGAGATAGTGATGGTGGTAATCGGGTGGTCAGAGAGTACCTCTTTGATAAGGGGACATTTAAGCAGACTTTTGAATTAAGGGAATAAGCCACGATGAGTATATGTCATGGAAAAGTTGTCAATTGACAAAGGGAAGAGAAAATGCAAATACCCCGTGGAGAACATACTAAATGAATTTCATTAACAGCCTAGAGGCTAATGTTGTAAAACCTAAGAAAGGAAACGAATGGAAAGATGGTATCGGGGAGAGTCATGAAGATACTAGACCGTGGAAACCACGGTCTTGTATTCTGAGATTGAAAATCTAGCCTGATTTCCCCCTTTCTAACTATGTGCTCAATCATCTATCTGCCTACCTATGAACTTAGTTATTTAATTACCTATCCACCTACCTGTTCATCTACTAATATGTGCATCCACCTCTCTCTCCAAGACATCTATTGTCTATTACTCATCAATACCCTTTCTATTTGTTTATGTTTCTATCACAGTCGGGCCTGGGCTATGCATGCCAGTCTTTTTTTTTTTAAACAATTTATTGGGGCTCATACAATTCTTTTCACAGTTCATACATATACATACACCAATTGTATAAAGCACATCTGTACAGTCTTTGCCCTAATCATTTTTTTCTCTTTTCTTCTTTTACATTTTATTAGGGACTCATACAACTCTTACCACAATCCATACATATACATACATCAATTGTATAAAGCACATCCATACATTCCCTGCCCCAATCATTCTCAAGGCATTTGCTCTCCACTTAAGCCCTTTGCATCAGGTCCTCTTTTTTTTTCCCCTCCCTCCCCATTCCCCCCTCCCTCATATGCCCTTGGTAATTTATACATCATTATTTTGTCATATCTTGCCCTATCCGGAGTCTCCCTTCCCCCCTTCTCTGCTGTCCCTCTCCCAGGGAAGAGGTCACATGTGGATCCTTGTAATCAGTTTCCCCTTTCCAACCCACTCACCCTCCACTCTCCCAGCATCGTCCCTCACACCCTTGGTCCTGAAGGTATCATCCACCCTGGATTCCCTGTACCTCCAACCCTCATATGCACCAGTGTACAGCCTCTGTCCTATCCAGCCCTGCAAGGTAGAATTCAGATCATGGTAGTTGGGGGGAGGAAGCATCCAGGATCTGGGGGAAAGCTGTGTTCTTCATCGATACTACCTCACACCCTAATTAACCCATCTCCTCTCCTAATGCATGCCAATCTTCATTTCATTGCTCTCCTACTGATTTCAACTTCATGATGGCAGGGCCAGGCTTTACCTGGGTCTGTATTTCACACCATGCCTGGCACATTGTGAGTGCTCCAAAGGTAGGAGTCAAGTAAGTAGCGGAATTCATACGTGCCCAAACACACGAATATTAAGTGGCATAAGAATCTGTTTTCTTATGGTTATACAATAATTACTCCTTTGGTGGCATGGCTCTTGGGATCAAGAGATATGTGTTCCTACATGGCACTAGTTTGAGACAGCTCATGACCACTAGCCCTATCTCTACTTACATTTGATTTTGCTCTTCTTTGAAGTGATCACTGTTTGTTGTATTAAGCATTTCTTTATCATTGTGTCCTCTGCTGTCTAGAAGGCAGGCTCCATAAGAGTTTGGACTTTTGTTAGAAGCAAAGTATTAGAAGGCTTTCAATAAATGCTTTTCCTAGCCTGAGGCTCTCTTTGGGGAAAAAATCATCACCCACATATGGACAGATATGGATGAATAATTCAGATATTTCTGGCTGTACTTTCTTTTGCATTCTCCTTAACCTCGGAAGCTAGTAGTTTTACCTTTTAGCAGTACAATTGCTGCAGAGGGTAAATTTTTTTCTTTGACTATGTGTCAAAATAATATAAATAATCATCTCAATGTAGAGCTATATATACCTACCAGCCACCTGCAATTCCGACTGGCATGCTCCGCTCTCTACTGTGCTGCAAACAGCGACCCTGAAGATTCATGCAGGGATTTCAGCTAGATGAGAGAAAATTCCACAAAATGGATTCCATGGCCCGGGAGAAATCAATATGGTTTTATTTACTTCACGGGAGGCAACTCACAGGCCCAGCGCAGTTACATGATGTGTAAAGAGGTTTTATTCTGGGATTTTGGAGGGACTTCTTTCT
This sequence comes from Tenrec ecaudatus, assembly GCF_050624435.1. NCBI lineage: Eukaryota > Metazoa > Chordata > Mammalia > Afrosoricida > Tenrecidae > Tenrec > Tenrec ecaudatus. The sequence goes on from NC_134533.1 coordinate 190,778,343, forward strand.
GGAAAGCAGACATGTGAATTTTTCAAGTAGCAGAAGATTACTGAGAACAACCAGAGAACATCCAGAGATACAAAGGTGCTGTCACGGATGTCTCATAATAAAAATAGAAGTAAGTTAGTTGCTTGCAGGCTCAGGCCTAGGGGAGAGGAGCAAAGGAAGAGGACAGATGAAACCATCCTTTAGAATCCTGCCTTACAATCTTCAAGTATAGATAGCCACTGCTTAAGAAGAATTTCTCCATGAAAGAGCTGATTGGATGACACCAGGAATCCACACCCCAAAAGTGAAAATGGTTTCCCTGTGATTTTGTTTTGTTTTCCAACAGAAATTATTCTAGAAATGTGAAATCCCTTCAAGATCTCTTATGGACGATAAAATAGCCCTGGGGGGCGGCGAATAATATTTGCTACAAATGTTGAAAAGGCTAATGGGCTTTTGCTAGCAGCTATTTGGGGACACCCGGAGAATCTTCTCCTTAATGGATTCTAAGCCTGACTCCAAATCCAGGTTGTGAGGGCAGAGAGGAGTACGGTTTTTAAAAAACAAACAACTTTCAACTTTGAAATGAGGGTATTTCATGCTTTTAAATCACACACACACACACACACACACACACACACACAGAGCCTTGTAAGCAGTCCCCTCCTAGCAGCCCCGGCGAGATCATCCGAGATTGAATTCTCTCCTCGCAGAACAGCTCAGGAGTTGATTTTTCTCCTCAGTCAATTCTCCTTTTTTAACAATTAGGATGCAGCGAACTGCATTTGATGAGATGGAAATGGTGAGTCAAAATCTCCACTGACTGGTTGCCATCGGCTCTCCCACGAGGCTGCTCTTGCTGCATCCTTTGATTGTTGGGTGTTAGGATCACCGGGTTTATTCAGCACGTTGCTCTATTTCTTGGATAAGTTGATTGTTTCCCCTGCTGAAAAGTACTCTCCTCAGATGATGAAAAGACGGTCACCAAGGGTCTTGATTACTTTTCTGTCAACGTTTTCTTGTTGCTGCTTCTGTGGAACATCAGTTGTTGCTACAACAATCCATGATATCATCCCATTTGTATGCATCCAGGCTTGGTCCTTCTTTTTACAGAATGGCGCTTCTTTGTCATTTCTTCTCTCCTGGGGCTGTATACAAATGGGAACTGTCTGTAAGGGATTACAGTTCCTTACCTTCCTTACCATCCGTTCAGCTAAGTAGAGTTTTTTTGAATTTATTTTGTTTTGTCTGTGCTATCGAATCCTTCCTGTGTGATTCCCAAAGCCCCTTGTGTGTACCTCTTTACAGTGATTGCTGTGTTTCTCCTTCCCACTTCCCTTCTGATTTCTCACCCACAAAACACAGTATTTGAGGGGTGGTGGTTCAGTGGCTTAAACACCCTTGAATCTTTTCTTAATACTTAACTCTGTCCCTGGAAACCATCCCCATCCTACCCTGGTAGATAAGAAGAAATGGAATGAACGAATACAGGAGCGGTGGCCACATGCTTCTTAGGTCGTGCAGGTAAAGCTTATCAATGAGGTTTTTTGCTGGCAGTAGCTGTCCTTGCTGAATGTAGGAACATGGACCTTTTTCTTTTTCATATTTTCCCTCTGATAGCTAGCTGAACTTGCTTGATGTTTATGGGTAATCAAAATGTCTGTGTCTTTTCTGACACTAATAATTAAAGCCAATGGTCCGTGCCTTCGAGAAGGTGGCAGAATCACCCGGTGGGGTTTTAAACACAAGACTGTGGGGCTGCAGCCCTGGATTCTGATTCTGCAGAGCAGAGTCTGGACCTGAGGTTTTTGCATCTTCACTAAGCTATATGTGGTGCTACTGCTGCTGCTCTGAGGGGACCACACTTTAGGGGGTGGAGGGGCTTCTAAGAGAGAGGAATGGAGCCAGTTCCATTGTTAGTTTTCTGATTAGCAAGTTTGAAATCATCATTGACCACAAAAAAAAACAAAAACACAGAAAATCTGAGATGAGACACGAACTGAAATAAAATCCATCTTGCAAAGTTCCAAATACTAGGGGTCGTTGATGGATAGAGGGAGGTATTACGAACCATGTCTTGGTTTGCTAAAATTACAAGAATCCCTCTCCTTCACACGCAACCTTGCCTCTCATTACACCACCTCCACTACACAGCATGCTCTAAACATGTAATGAATTTAATTCTACAAAATGTCAAAGACTTCCATATTTTGCTGAAAAATTCTCTTTGCCCACTTGAAATCTACCTTTATCCTCCAGTTATTTAGAGGAAAAAGAGTTTAATTGATCTTTTTAAAGATAAAGCCTGTTTAAGATCTTTGTGCGTTTGATATCCAATTATCAATCACAATGAAACCTGTGAAAGCTGGACTTTGATGGGACTGCTTTCTTTCTCTGGGTCTCAGAAAACTTCCACCTCTGACAGGTGCTCACTTTCTCCTTTTCTTTCACTTGGTATGGTGGAAAACAGTAATGTTTTCCTTCTCTGACAAGTTTCCACTGTACACAGGTTCTGGTGTGTGTGTGTGTGTGTGTGTGTGTGTGTGTGTGTGTGTGACTTTTGAGATGAACATGGAGTAAAAGTTAAGAAGGCAAAAAAAAAAAACTGATTAAAACATCCTGAAAGTTTAAAGTGTTTTCTACATAATAGTTCCTAATGTGCATTTTATAAATTTATGATCAATTAGCAATCAAAAAACGGTTAAAAAAGTAGTTCTCAAAATAAAAATAAATACTTACTATTAAATGACATCCAAAAATCTGAGTGATTTTCATTATGTAAGGCTGAAATATCCATTTTTACATGAAAATAACCTAACAGCAGTTAACAACAGTCTCAGACAGAAAATAGATACAAGTATGACTCTCTTATTAACTGGAGACATGTTAATTATGTTAGCATTGGGCTGTAAGTAACAAATACTCAACAAAACAATGGCTTCGGCAAGTAGGATCTACTATTTCCTCACCTAACAAGAAATCCGGCGCTGGCGGGCTGCTGGTGTTTACAGCACCACGTGTGCCATCTACTCTTGCTGCGTCCTCACAGGAGCCGGGAACCTTTTTTCTGACAATAACCATTTGGATATTTACAACATGCTCCTCAGGCCATCCTGGTCAAACATTTAATTAACTCGCCCCTAATGAGATGGCTGGAACTGCTGCTCTTTGGTGAGGCCTGCAATGTTAACTGGTATGGATGATTCCTTGGGCTTTAGACAGCCCTGAGACTGGATGTTCTCCACCCCTGCTAGAATTACACCGTGGCCATTTCTGTTTCAGCCATCACAGAAGACAGAGACATGGAAGAATGGACCACAGGTTCTTCCAGAACTGTGTCATCAGACCACACTTGCCTACACGGACATCCGGAAGCCAGTGTCTAGCTTTGAAGTCTCCAGTCTCCATTACAGAGGAGGCCACACAGGAAGAGGAATGGGGTGGGTGTTAAGTGATTACATCAACAATACACATCACAAAGGGGCATGTTGCTAGCATACCATGTGACTTATAAGCCCCTGAATAATACTAATGTAAATGATAACATACATAAATATATGTTGTTTATATTATACAAATATTGCTTATGAATTTAATACAGAGTTAAGATGCAACTGTGTAGGGATTTGGTAACAATTGAATATTCTTAGCCAGGGAAGAAGAGAGACACAGAAAGTTTAGTTATAATTTTACATAGCTATTAGCTACCTACTTCAATATTTATTCTTCCTCCTTCCTGAGGGGGGGTGTGTGTGTGATGATTAGCTGGGATAATTGCCAGATTAAAAGACAAAATTTCTTGGGCTCCCATGGAACCAGTGGTGGCCATGAGACAAACTTCTGTTCAGGGACTTATATGTCAAATGCTGTCAGACTACCACATAGGCTCCCTATAAGGGCCCATCTCTCTGTTTATTTCTCCCTTCATTCAGACGGTCTGGTGGCTGTCACTGCTATGATCCCAGCAGCCACCTTACACAAGAGGTGGCAAGGGTGGGAAAACTTTGTGCTGGGAGAATTGAGTAGAAACCTGGATCCCTGATATTTCCAGGAGGCTACCATAAAATCGCTTAGTCCGACGATATCCCTCACTGATGCATAGCACTACAAGGGACAACACTGGAGACAGTGCAGGAATTGTGCCCGATCTGACCCCATCACACTGGGGGAAAACACAAAGGGCGAGCAACAGAGCAGCATGGGAAATAAAGCAAGGAAATCCCCTGGGAATACCAAAAGTAGACTATGGGGCCAGGGCATGGCATCCCATCAGACTCCACCAGAAAATACTCCCAAAGGTCTACAAACAGGTTTTTTGGTTGTTGGCGGTGGTTGTTATTTTGTTGTTGTTGCATGGTTTTATTTTGCTCCATCTTGTTTTTGTGCTTATTATTGTCTCTACATGTCTATCTAGATAAGATAGGTAGGATGAACACTCCAGAGCAGGGGAGGTAGGGAAAGGAAGAGGGGTGTCAACCAACTCAGAGACAAAGGAACCATAAGTGATCTAAAATCGATGCAAGGAGAACATAGGAGGCCTGATGGGGCGTGATCAAGGGAAATGTAACCGAGAAATTACTGAAACCTGAATGAAGCCTGAGCATGATAGTGGGACAAGAGGAAAGTAAAAGGAAATAGAGGAAAGAACTAGGAGGCAACGGACATGTATAGAGGTATAAATGTAGGTATGCACATATGCTAATATATTTATATATAATGATAGGGGAATGGATCTATGTACATATATTTATATGTTAAGTATTAAAGTAGCAAGTGGACATTGGACTTCTACTGAAGTACTTACTCAACAGAACACTTTGTTCTAATAATCTGGGATTCTGTAATGCCACCTACCTGACACAATCTCTAAAGACAAAGTGGGTACAAAAGCAAATGTGGTGAAGAAAGCTGATGGTGCCCGGCTATCAAAAGATATAGCATCTGGAGTCTTAAAGGCTTGAAGATAAACAAGCAGCCATCTTAAGGCATCATGCAAAAAAAAAAAAAGAATATATATATGTGTGTATATATATATATATATACACATACCATATTAAATGAAGGGGGAAGTGCGGAGTGGAGACCCAAGGCCCAAGTGTCGGCCACTGGGGATCCCCTCATAGAGGGGTTTAGGAGAGGAGATGGGTCAGTCAGGGTGCGAGGTAGTACCGATGAAGAACACAGCTTTCCCCCAGATCCTGGATGCTTTCTCCCCCCAACTACCATGATCCGAAATTCTACCTTGCAGGGCTGGATAGGGCAGAAGTTGTACACTGATACATATGGGGGCTAGAGGCACAGGGAATCCAGGGTGGATGATACCTTCAAGACCAAGTGTGTGAGGGGCGATGCTGGGAGAGAGGAGGGTGAGTGGGTTGGAAAGGGGGAACTGATTACAAGGATCCACATGTGATCTTCTCCCTGGGAGAGGGACGGCAGAGAAGGAGGGGAAAGGAGACTCCGGTTAGGGCAAGATATGACAAAATAACTATGTATAAAATACCAAGGGCACATGAGGGAGGGGGGAGCAGGGAGGGAGGGGAAAAAAAAGAGGACCTGATGCAAAGGACTTAAGTGGAGAGCAAATGCTTTGAGAATGATTGGGGCAGGGAATGTATGGATGTGCTTTATACAATTGATGTATGTATATGTATGGATTGTGATAAGAGTTGTATGAGTCCCTAATAAAATGTAAAAAGAGAAAAGGAAAAAAAAAGAAAGAAAGAAAAGAAAATGATTAGGGCAAAGAATGTACAGATGTGCTTTATACAATTGATGTACGTATATGTATGGATTGTGATAAGAGTTTCATGGGCCCCTAATAAAACGTTTAAAAAAAACAAGCAGCCATCTAACTGAGAAGCAACAAAGCCTACATGAATGAAGCACACCAGCCTGTGTGATCATGAGCTGTTGATGGGATGGGGCATCAGGCATCAAAGACCCAGGGGAAAAAAATCTTATCAATGTGAATGAGGGGGTTCCAGAATGGAGAAAACCTAAGCCCTTCTGTAGACAATTGGACATCCCCTTATAGAAGGGTCACAAGGAAGACACAAGCCAGTCAGGGTGCAGTATAGCACCAATGAACCATACAACTTTCCTCTAGTTCTTTAATGTTTCCTCCCCACTACTATCATGAACCCAATACTACATTACAAATTTGGCTAGACGAGAGCATGTACATAAGGGCAGACAAGAACTGGAAAAACTGGGAATCCAGAACGATAAACCCTCTCAGGACCAATAATGAGAATGTAGGAATACCAGGAGGGGCAGGGGAAGGTGGTTGGAGAAAGGGGGAACTGATCACAATAATCTACATATAACCCCTTCCCAGGAGGATCGGCAACAGAATAGTGGGTGAAGGGAGATGTCAGTGTAAGAAATGGAATCATTTTTTAAAATAAATTATCAAGGGTTCATGAAGAGGGAGTATCGGGGAGGGAGGGGAAGTGAGCTGATACCAAGGGCTCAAGTAGAGAGAAAATGCTTTGAAAATGATGATGGTAACATGTACAAATTTGCTTGACACAATGGATAGATGGATGGATTGTGATAAGAGCTGTACGTTATGAGCCCCCCAATACAATGATTGGGAAAATAATTTAAAACTTCTTGGTCTCTTTCCTCCAAACATTTTACCCAAGAGAAAAATATATTTCTATCCTGTTGATCTAGGTTGCTATTTTTCTATGCTAGAGGATAAGTGGAATCTCTACTGCTAAACAGAAGGTTGGTGGTTGGAGTCTAGCTAAAGGCCACCCGTTTGACGTCCTCCAGCCAGTCAGCCACAACAACCCAACAGAGCACATTCTCCTGAGACACACACTCACTCTGAGTCAGAAACAATTCAAAGAACCCCCAAAGGGATGCATTAAATTGTACTTCATATGACAATCCATAAATCCAGCCTGACTAGGAAGTAGGAAAGAAAGGTGGGGATGGGGGGTGCTATGAAAAGAGTATAACATCAGCCTAAGACATTACTTAGCAGTGTAGATAGTGTCCTAAAAATAGCCTAAATCACTCTAAGGGGACACCTTGTGGAGCGAAACTCAAAGGTGGGAAGATTGTAGCAAGGAGCTATAGAGCTACGTGGTTTTTTAAATCTGTGTTGGGCTGCTAATCGTAAAGTCAGCACTTCAACACCAGCCTCATTGTGAGAGAAAGATGGGGGCTTTCTACTCCCATGAAAAATTACAGGCTCAGAGACTCACAAGGGCAGTTCTACCCTGTCCTAGAGGGTCACTTGTGCGTGTGAATCAACTTGATGGCAGTGAGTTTGGCTTTTGAGGGGTTTTTCAATACAAATAACTTGGGAAGAGTAAATGCAAGGAAAAAATAAAGACAAAAGGCATTAATGGACAGAGCAAGTTAATATAAATCAAAAGGATAAGACACAGTAAAACCAACAGTCACAGCCTTTGTGCTTCTAGCAACATAAACCTAAAATATATTTATCAAAATAAGTTAAATGTTTGAATTAACTTGACAGAACTATGTATCTAGGAAATTTAATTCATGTCTCAGTCAACAATATGCAACTACAAATATAGGGGGATTTGACTTATAAAGTAAAATTTCATCAGTTACAAACCGAAATTTAGTCACTTATAAAAAACTATAGTATGTGCCCTTTATTAGTCATAAATATTCAAGTACAAAGCAAATCTTTGTAAATGACAAAGAGCAAAACTAAAAAAAAACCTCATTTTTTCACAATACAAGATAATTGGTGCTGAATAATAATAACATGAACAAAATAAAACCAGCTACCTAAACATTTTGAAATTCTTGCCCAAGTTTTCCATCCAAGAGAAGCCAAACAACTGAAATCGCCAATTAAGTGTAAAAACAAAGAAGAAGACAAAAGAAAATGAAGACCACTTGCCTAAACCTATGGGTAGGTAGCCCAGACTATACACCATATCTACCATTTTCCCATCTACATGTTCAAATTTACTGTAATCAATGTGATTGCTTTTATAAAGAGAACACTGAAATTTTTTCCTAATAACAATGGGAAATCTTGGAGGCTTTGATTATTAAAAGAATGTTCTTGAAGGCTACTTGAAAGGTTAGTGGTTTCATCCCACCTGTTACTCTAAGGGAGAAAGAGCTGATCATCCCCCATAAAGATTTTACAACCTAGGAAACCTTATGGAGCATCCTGCTCCACCCTACATACCGCCATGCATTGGAATCACCTCAATGATTTACATCAACAACATCCATTTAACCCCCAACTGTAGAACTGCACCTGTTTAGGTTCCCAAGGCTAGAAGTCTGTACTGGAACAGAGAGCCTCGTCTTTCCTGCTCAGAATGACCTGTGGGGTTGAACTGCTGACCTTGTAGTTACCAGCCCAACTTGTAACCCAGTACAATACCAATGTAAAATGAATTTAAGGAAAATGGGAATAAAAGAAATGAATGTAAAGAAAATATGAAAGGGGAAAAAATTAAATAAATAGAAAACAGTGTTCAACGTTGGGTCTTTGAAAAATCCCTTGTAGTCTAATTCTCAGAAAATAAAAATTTACAAAATAGGAATGGGAAAGTGATTCTACAGGCTCCCTCTTTACCCCTTGACTTAGAGTAGCTGCTGCTGCTAGGAGTCGGTTGGTATTCAGTTATGGAATCAGAGATGAATGTGGGGTCTTTTTAGTGAGGGTGATGAGGGGAATGCAAATGGCAGATTTCATCACAGCTCAGGGGCCAACTTTCACTTAGCTTTATTTTTAAAAACAGGAGAGAAAAAATATTCTAGCTGTAACATTTTATCCCCAGATCCAAACTGAAACCAAACCCATTGTCATTGAAGAGATGCAAACTCAGGGCAACCATGTTACAAAGTAGAATTGATCTGACAGGGATTTAATCACCAAGGATTTTTCCCACAGTGTGGTTGTGGATTCAAACATTCAACCTTTAGGTTAGTAGTAGAAGGCAAACTGTTTGCAATACTGAGTTATCCCCCCTTCCCATCACCAGACCATCTATGTCCTTTAATAAACTTGAATTGCTAATTTAAGATGATGAAGGAAACCTACCAGATTATCTGGTTTTTCTCCTGCTGCAGTGGTGTTTCTTGGGATGTCTCTCCCTTAAAGGTCAACTTGTGAATTGATATGTTTCATTTAATTGGGAGTCGGCAACCTGCCTATGTTTCCAGGGTCTATGTATCCAGATGTTTTGCATTAATGACAGTTTGCTCAAAATTATGTATATGCTCCCAAAAGCAACCATAAATTACAAAGTTCCATACCAAAGCTGCTTCAATTTTATACAGCTTCTCAGGAAGAATAACTATCAACTCTGTCCATCTTAAATTATATTAAATATAATATTGGGGGGAGAACATGAGAATTGCCTAGGAAACTTTTAGACAACGAATTTACTGTGTCTTCCCATCCAAATATTAAGTTTCAGCATCTCTTCCATAACACCATAGTCCAGATTTATGGAATCACTGTCCCAGTGGAGGAATTCTTCTGCCAGAGTTGAGGTAGGAAAAACATTGTATCTGTGACCTAACTGCAGGTAGCAGAGTGAAACAAAAAGTTAAGGGTTGGAAGATTAGTCAAACGATTGCCCATGCCAACCCACCCAAAGGAGTCTCCAAGGACAAGCCTGATCATTTGATGCCAAAAGCTTGTGTCCGTGGAAACCCTATGGAGTGTTGTACTTGGACATACCTGGGGTCTCCAGTGGTCAAAACCAACTCAACAGCAGCCAACAACAACCACTCCTGGCCTCTCCATGGCACAGGTGGTTTGCACTCCTGAACTAGCCATAGGTGGGTGGTTTGAACCATGGAAGAAAGCATCCTAGTGACCTGCTTCTGCACAAATTACAACCATGCAAACCCTGTGGGAAAACAGTCTGCTGGGGAACACGTGGGGCTTCCTTGAATTGAAGTTGCCTGAGCAGTATAGGCTGTTTTATTTTGTTTTGTTTTGCTTTATAAATGTCCTAACATCACCAAAAAAGTGTGTGTTGGGTGTGTGTGGGGTGGGGGTGGGGGTGGTGAGCTCCATGTGAAAGAGCATGCTGTAGACACTCTCTTGTTGAGAAACTATAAAATAGACCCTAGCTAATTAGAAAAGCCACTGTTCATAAGAAGAAATACGAATAAATAGGTTCTCAGGCAACATTATAAAGATATAAGTCTAAATCAAATGTATTGCTAGAAAATCATAGAAACCTTTAATGATAAAAATACCAAATGACAAAGCTATTGTTTCTCAACATATAGGTCTATAAGCTTCTAACAGCAGTGTTTCCAACTACCTAACCCTTTCTCAAAGAATTGTGTGCTCTTCAATTTATACCATGTCCAAATAGCAGTTTGGGCATCCTTGAGTTTATTCCAATAGTTTCCCTTTTAAATGTTCTTTGATTGACAGGAGGGTGAGGGACTGGGAGCAGGGTCGGTCTGAAGGGGCAAATGAAAGGCTGGAGGGTGGATGGGTAATGTTTCCCAAATCTAAAACAGCTCTTGATGCCCTTGAAGAATAAGCAGCCTCATTGTTATGACAGGCAAAAAAAATTCCTCACCACAATGTTTCTGGTCTTTTTCTCACCAATACAGTTTTCAATTTTCTGGAAATTTCTTCAAAATAAGCCCTTAGGATTGTTTTGTGTCCTTAGAGAAAAATCTCCCAAGATTATGCCTTTGAAATCCAACCAATCAACCACCAAAACCTTCTAAGATGACCTCTCTGCCTCGCATGTAACAGGTCCAGCAAATGGCCCAGGAAGTTTTGATTGGACCTCACTTTGAACACGCCCTAATGAGACTGAGACAAGACCATCACTGACACAACTCATCTGCGGCCACTTACTGCTCACACAGACATGTTTACAAAGTTTTCTTCAGAATAAACCCAAATGAACTGGTATCATAATGGCAATGTTTTTTAGGTATTTTATTTTTTTGTTTTGTTTTTTATTTACCCTCTTAAGTTTGTGCTATCCTCTGGAAAATCTATTTTATTTTACCAAAACATTGTTTATTTCTTTCTTTAAAATGTTCTTCAAAATGATCATCATAAACTCAGAAGAAGCTAATTATCAACATTTGGAGACTCTGAATGAAGGTTTTAAATTTAAAAGTACTTATTTTTAGTAAGATTAAAAAGAAAAAATGCAAGCAGTCAGCAAATTCAGAAAACAAAAGTAAAATATTATTTAAAATGAATGTTCACTGATTGCACTCTACTGATATAATTCCAAAGACCCACTGCCACCAAGTCGATTCCAATTTCTAGCAGCCCAGTAAGATGGAGCAGAACTGCCCCTTCAGGCATCTGCAGCTCTAAATCTTCCTGGGAGCAGAATATCTCATCTGTCTCCTGTTGAGTAGCTTCTGGTTTTGCACTGCTTCGCAATGATGTCATTCGAACCTCTTAAGTGTTCACATATTTTCACTTAGCATAATTCCAATTTTGGAAATTTATTTTAAGAAATTGTTTAAAATATCTTTAAATATTTATGATGGCATTATTTGTAATATCACAAAAATGAGAATTAATGTAAACATATAGCCATAAAGGGATATTTAAAAGAATTAAGATACATCTACCATAGTAACCACTTGGGGCCCAGACAAAAAATCACAAATAATGTTTAAAAGCATTGCATCAATGTAGTTGAAAATAAACTACATGCTTATACGATAATATTAATAGCAAAGTGTGGGTACATATCTGTATATATACTATGGTATAATAGAACATGTCTTCTGAGTTACACCAAAAACCAAAATCTGTGTGGACTCATAAGCACAGGATAGAAGCACCCCTGTGAATTTCTGAGTCTGACTCTTTAAGGAATGGAAAGCTTCATGTTTCCCTCAAAGAGGCTGGCCGTTTCAAGCTCCAGACTTTACAGTCAGCAGTCCCATGCATTAACTACGACACTGGTGGAGCCCCTCTCTCTGGTTTACAATGTTTCATTTACTTTCTCTCTATTTCTGAAGACTTTTGTTTAATGGAGCACAGCACTTTTAAAACAGAAAATTAAAATTTTTTATTGACATGCAATAACTCCATACTTGCAGAATATGGCACATTTCTTAAAGACCTATTTGTTGTGGTACCATAGAAAGAAGAAGACGTGTGCAGATATTAGGTAAATCATCTAGCAACACTGTTCTTAAGTCATGAAAAATTAAAAATCTAAATCTCCAGATAAAATTTTTCATACTTCACTTTTATTTTACAGCCTGATTATCCACCTATTAAAGATCATTGTGTATTAATTTCATAATACATGCATATCAAAATTTCTCTCTTCAATTTAGAACAGATGTCATAGAATATTGCGATGTGAACATCTAGCTGGTCCTAAAGGTCACTGTATTCAAATAAAAGCTCTGGTATCAAAGCTAACCTGACATTTGTACATGGAAAGGGGGACGGGGATCTTTTGGGTTATTCTTTGATACCAAATAGCAGACCTTGCATTGTTGTGAGAATATTGGGTCACAACTGGACTGTCTTGGCCTCATGAGTATTGGCTTGTCCACTAGGTTATTCCCAGCGTTGTGGCTGGCGTCACTGTGCCCCATTTATCAGGGGTCGTGGTAAATGCCTACTTTTATAAAGACTCCACCACCCATGGGCAGGGTAGATGATAGGATACTGAGCTGAGTTTCTAGCCCAGTTCTTCCCAAATATTTGGATGATGCCCCTCTATAATTTTGTTTAAATGAGCATGTCTTTCCCGTATTTTTATACATATCCTACTATCACTACTTCATACCCTAAGGCACTACCTTTGGTAAAGTTCATTGCTAACAGTCAAGGATGAAAAACTGTTATTAAAATGCTCCTCCTCATTCTTTTGTTTTTTTAAATTCTCCTCTTTGACCTTTGCCTCTTGTCCTCCTCCAAGCATACTCTCTTGCCTTCATCATCTTTTGTGAACTTCCCTATTATTATTGCCTTCCTCTTCACCTAATTTAATCTGTGTCTACCTTCTGGAGAGTGCTTTGCCCTCCCTTCCCATTTCATTCATGGTAACCATCAAAGAACATTGCTTTTTGTATGTAAACCTTTTCTAGACCTTTTATAATAGTAGTCTCCTACCACTCTTATATACCATTCAAACACCAGCAAACCCAGGAAGAAATACTCACAATCATTAGCCATAAAATTCACTGCCGTTAAAATGATTTTGACTCATAGCGACCCACTAGAAAACTACAAGTCAAAACCACACTGAGATATCATCTCAGGCCAGGATTCATACCAAATTTAAAAGACAAAACAAACAGAAAACAACCAAAGCTGAGGAGGGTGTGGAGAGCCCGAAGCATCACCCACTGCTGTGGGACGGCAAATAGGTACACCCACCGGCACTTCCTTAAAAGGTTACACATAGAAATACTATACAGGCTAGCAATCCCCTACCAGGTATGTACACAGACAGACAGATAGAGAAATGAGTCATGGCATGTGACACAAATAGAAAAATGCAGATCCATGTTCATCACAGCACTAGTCGCGAAAGCAAACACGTGAAAACGAACTAAAATCCCATTCATGGAAGAATATGTAAGAAAACTATGGAACATGCACACATGGACTAGTACTCGGTATTAAAGAATAATAGCATGGATGAACCTGGAGGATAGTGTGTCCAGTGAAATACGCCAATCACAAAAGGAAAATATTTATTTGGTTTTTGACATTTTGTCTGACACAATCAGATCATTACGGTTTTTCTCTCTTTGTGGCTGAAGACATCACATAAGTGATCTCTTTATAATTTATATATTTTAATTATTAGCACTCTCTTCACATCACATTTTTGGTGGAAGAATCTTTAAAGATGCTTTTCTATTATTGAAGATTAATTTAGTTAATAACATCATGCATTACAACACCTACCACATGACAGGTGAACAGCATGCTTTACAAAACACTGACAATAAATGGAATACAAACACCATTTGCACCCCCCGTGGTTTTGAACTCAGACTTATTCAGGAAATCTGAGGTAGTAGTTCAAGTCCTTTAGCTGCAACTTCAGAGAAATCCTGAAACATTTCTGGATTGACACAGAAGTGTAGCCAGCAACAGCCCTCCTCAGAGAGGTGATGAAGCACATCATCCCCTTTCACCTTTGACCTTCTCGTTTCCAACAGTTAGTTTCCAAGTTCTTCGTGTTTAGCTCCATCAAGGCATGAACACACATAGGAGGTCTTTAGGGGGCAAACCAGGAATGAGGTGCATCACACACTTCCATATCCCATTGGTCAGAGCTCATATAGCCGCAGCCAATCATAATAATCTACATAATGCAGACAACCCTTTGTCACAAGAAACACCTGTAGAAGATCTAGCCACTTGCTGTCATGTAGAAACTAAATGGTGTCACAAATAACACTGGGGTGTTAAATATCAGTCAAGCTTAATTTACTTCTTTTAAAATAATCATACCCATAAAGAGTTTGTTCTCAATTAAGGACCATATTGCAAGGCATATATAGACCACTAAGTATCACTGAAATCTACAGAACTTTATAACAGTTCAATAAGAAAGTCACAAATGACCCAATTAAGAAGTGGGAAAAAGACACAAAGACAGCTCACCAAAAATGAAATACAAATGGCTAATGAGCATATTGGGGGGAGTGGGGGGTAAGCTCACAACCACTAGGCATCCAGAAGATGCAAATTAAAACCACAATGAGATACTACCTTGTGTCCACAGTGCTAGCCCAATTTAATAATTTTAAAAATGCTGGAAAAGTTGTGGAGAGAATGGAACTCATATACATGTTTGGTGAATTTGTAAATATATAAACCACTATGGAAAGTGATATGATAATATTTAAAGTAACTGGGAATTAAAATCTCATATGATCCATCAATAACATAGGCATATACCCCAGAAGAAATAAGAAATAAAACACGAGTGATTCTAGGTTCCCTGTTAGACATTTTTTTAGTTTCTACACAACCCTCAGTGAACCATGCCATGGATTAAGCATTATTATGACCTTGAACTCTGACTTTATGGGGAACAAGACAACTCCCATGAGCCACACCAAAAGATCTGGGTGTGCAAACCCCACTGAACAAATGGAGCCTTACCTCAAAATTAGCTGTATCCCTTGAACTTCAGACCAGAAATCCCCGATGAGAAAAGAAACAAGAAATGGCCACCCAAGACTGTGGAATTGGCAATAATTAGACCATGATTAGAAACCCTGGCTTTGTTGACATCTAATAAGAGTGATCCCTGAACCACCATATATTGGGAATCTTAATGCCCTCCTTCCATTAATATGACATATTTAATCTAATAGGCAAGGATCTCCCCTTGTAATGAATGTTATTGGAAATTTCCCTTTTTAGCACCAACCCACAGACTCAATGTAAACAGAGCTCAATCACTTAAGAATTCAATCTGTCAAAGCAAGATATTATGGATTGTAGTTTGAAGCTGAACTATACTAAAACAACTTCCTTTTCTCAAATTCTATGCTATTGGATATACATTATTAATGCTATCAAAGGAATCATCTTATACTCCAGGAGGATGATTGATAATGTGTTTGTTTCGTTGTCATAATAAAATGATTATAAGACCACTAAAGTAAACCAGAGTCACATATAACTGTGGTCAAGCTAATGGATTCTGGGATACCATGTAAGTCTAGCTCCAATGCAAGAACGCTTAGCTCCTATGACAAGGCCCTGCTTAATATTGGCCTTCATGAAGTGACCACTAAAAATATGGATGCTACAACCCAGAGTGGGGAAGAAAGCAAATGGTTCCCAGCTATCAACTGGAAGGGTCTGGAGTTTAAAGACTTGTACTGTAAGTGAGGCGTCAAGTAAATCCATATGGAAGAAGCACACCAAACCTGTTTGATCCAAAGATGGCAAATACTAAAATCCAAATGTAATGAAAAGAAAGGTATCTGAGCTTAAATGGCAAACAGCCAATTGGTAGAAGGCTGGGTATGACAATAGGAGCGTTAGTGGTGTAGCAGTTACCCATTGGGCTGCAGTCCACATGGTCAACAGTTCAAAACCACCAGCAGTTCCAAGGAAGACTGGCCTTTCTACTCCCAGAAATAGTTACAATGTCAGAAACGTAGAGGGGTCACTATGCATCAGCATTGCCTCAATGGGAGTAAGTTTGGTTCTGGTGTGGAGGACAGTGCGAAACCCAAATCCACCTTCAGAGTAACTAGTCGGATTAAGCCTCTGGCAGATCCCCTCAAGCCACAATCCAGGGGTGTGCCTAGAAGAATAATCAGAGACTGTTACAGTATAAGATGATACCTTGTCAGCTGACCTCCCTCTTGACCCATCCCGAATTTGTTCTAGGTTTAAACATTGCTTGCTTGTTCCACGACACATTTATTTTAACTAAATTTTTCTGTTGTGTTTCATTTTGGTTTTCTGTTGTTTCTTTTCTGTTTCTCAGTTGATGAAACAGAGGGAGCGGACGCAGAGATAACACCTGCTGCAATGGCTTATTAGGCTTTGAGTGACGAGGAGGTGAAGCGGGAGCAAATAATGAAAGTGAGAGAGTGCACAAGAACTTGCTGTGATGATAACTATTTTTAAATGACAACTGTGGAAACGTGTGATAGGTGAATTTTATATAAAAACTTGGAGGAATGAATGGAATTTGTTTTGTTTTAATGTGTCAATGCACCTTTAAGTAGAAAGATATAAATATAAAGGAAGGTGACCCTACTGTACTGCCTTCTGCTGCATTGTTGAGAGCATGAAAGCTCTTAAATACTGAGAACTTAAATGAATCCTCAGTCAGAAAACACACATCCAAACCTAGCTAGCATAAAGCATAATTGCTTAAGCTAGGGATCATAAACTGGCAAGGACCCATGGATAAGTATGAATCTGAGAGCTCTGAATTATCTACGTCATGGGCCAAAATTATGTTTGTATATATGTGAGTATGTATACATTCTTGTAGAAAAGATCACTATAAGAAGAAGCATGTTGTTATAGTTATATTTTATACTTCTCATGTCGACAAATACATGTAACTGCATAATTCAAGAATGGCATTCTGATGGGTAGACAGCATTTGGAGGTCCAAGAAGTCCATGAAGACCAATTGATACTATACTTTTTTGACTTTCAAGGAATATCCTCAGCTGCAGAGAACTTGGGTCAATAAAATAAAATTTTCTATAGGAGTGATGTACCATGTAATATGCACATATGCATACAGTCTTTAAAAAGATAAATTCAGTTTTATCTTAATATCAGTACATAACATTATTTGCAAAATTTTAAGTTGCTTTGTAATCTGGTTATGTAATCCTTTGGCTATATTTGCGAAAGCAAACAGCACTGTGTTTCGTAAACTCCTGGGACCCTATCACCCCACACTTTATAATCTTTGTGAGTTAAAAGCCCATTCTTTTTCAATGGCAGTGGTTTTTAAAGAGTCATATAAGAATTGGTTAAAAAAAAAGAATTGGTGGCAAAACATTTCCCTCTCTGAAGTTATTCTGTTCCTTCCTGATTAGTGGTATTTTGAATAAATTGCTGAAAGATTATGTTTGTGAATCAGACAGAAAGAGAGAGAGATGATTCAAAAAATCATTGAAAGGTATCATTTCTGGCATGGCAAGTCCATGATCCTGGGGTTAAAGCCCATTGTTTGTCTTCAGTCTCCGTGGGTGGCATAGACTTGCCTAAATGTCTTCAACTCAGAAACAACATAAGCCAGATTGTGGTGATCCAGGGCGCTAGAATGAGAAGGAGCTCCATTCATGCATGAGGTTACACAGCACACTATCCACTCTGCCTAAGACCCAACAGACATAAATTAGAACAGAAATATATTTGCAGGTGCTGGGAGAAGAGAATGCTCTTCAGAGGACAAACAAAACAAAACCTTCTTCATTTACTCTGCAGTAGATAGGGATGCCATATTTTAGGATTGAATTAAGTTTTTAAAAAAATGGAGGCATGGTTCTTAAAGAGGTTAGCCTTCCCCATCAAGCTTTGATGGATTGATAGTATAATACATTAGCACTGCAGAGAGAAAAAAATATGGCCTCCAGACTATCGCAACCTGAAACAATATGGAATTAAGCTGCACTGGAATAATCTATTAGGGAGATATCTAGATTAACTGAGTTTATATTTGCACGTATTTGTATCTTACATTTAAATACTGCTATTTTTTCATTTTCTAATAAATCATTTTATTGTGGTTTCTTATAGTTCTAAAAACAATCCATATATCAATTGTATCAAGCACATATGTACGTATGTTGCCATCATCATTTTCAAAACATTTTCTTGCTACCTTAGCCCTTGGTAACAGCTCCTCTTTTTTCCCTCCCACCCTCATGAGTCTTTGATAAATTATAAATTATTATTATTATCATATCTTACATTGACCGCTGTTTCCCTTCACCCATGTTTCTGTTGTTCATTCCCCTCGGGGAGAGAGGTGGGGTAGTTATACGTCAGTCATTGCGATCGGTTTCCACTTTCTCCCCTTCACCCTTCCCCTTCCCTCTACCCTCATGGTATTGCTACTCCCATTTTTGTTCCTGAGGAGTTTATCTATCCTAGATTCCGTGTGTTGAGAGCTCTTATCTGTACAGTGCACATGCTCTGGTCTAGCTGAATTTGTAAGGTAGAACTGGGGTCATGATAGTGGGGGTTGGGGGTGGGGGAAAGCATTAAAGTACTAGAGGAATGTTGTGTTTCACCAGTGCTCTCCTGCACACTGCTATTTTTTTCAATCACCTCATATGTATGTGAAAGCCAGACATGAATAAAGAAGATCTAAGATGAATTAACAACCTGCAATATGCAGATGACACACCTGGTTTGCTGAAAGTGACAAGGACTTGACGCACTTGCTGATGAAGATCAAAGATTGTGGCCTCAGTATGAATTACAACTCCATGAGAATTAAAATAAATAATAATATATCCTCACAACTGGACCAATAGGTAACATCATGATAACCAGAAAAAAGATTCACATCTTCCAGAATTTGTCTTACTTGGGTCCACAATCCATGATCATAGAAGTAGCCGTCAAAAGATCAAATGATGTCTTCAGTATATCTGTTGCACAGTACCTCTTTAAGGTGTGGAAAAGCAAAGGTGTTACTCTGAGGAATAAGTTCCACTTGACCCAAGGTTGATGTTTTCAGTGGCCACACATGCATAAGAAAGTGGTACACTGAATGAGGAAAACTGCAGAAGAGTCAATGCATTTAAACCATGAGGCTAGCAAAGGACTTTGAAAGTATTATGGACTGCCAGAACAAACAGACATAGCTTGGAAGAAGTACAACCAGAATGCTCTTTAAAATTGAGACTGGGGAGACTTCAACTCATTTATTTTGGGCATGGCAGGAAGCCCCAATCCCTGAAGAAAAACATCATAATTGGTAAAGCAGAGTACTTTTAAAAAGGTAGGAGCCTCCACGTGAGGGGAGGACAGAGAGGCTGCACCAATAGGCTCAAACGTAGCAATGATAGTGAGGATGTGGGTGGCTAGATGACACTCATTCTCTTATACATAGCATCACTGTGAGTCGGAGACAATTTGTTGGCACCTAACAACAAATCCTTTTGTGATGCTAATGAAAGGAAAATCCGATTAAACTCTGCTGTATTGATGATGTAATATTAAATTATATTTTATTCTTTTAATTAGTGTAGATGTATCTTGAGTACCTGCTCTGATCCAGGCAGCATTATGGAAGGATTTCTAATTTAACCACCATCATCTTTGATGGGAATAAAGCATGAATGCCCAATTGCACAGGCTTTTAAGCTCAATCTGTTCCAGTAACAATGAAGTCAAATTATTTCATCGCTTATAAGAACAGCAGAGAAACAGCAAAGTACCTTGCCACACCTTGAGGCCAACACCCCAAAAGAGGCAGTCAGCAGGACCTTTGCACTGCACCATCCAAAGTGTCTCCCCACAAAGCTCCACTAGTTATGCAATCACTCCACCCCTTTGGTTAAGATCACCTTTTTTCTTTCTACTTCTGAATTTTAACATTACCCCCTCTCTATAAATGTATATTCATCGTAGAATTCTAGGGTTGATGGTCCTCCTCCGATATTCACCTTCCTTTAATCCATCAGAAGCAAGTCAGGACACACTTACTTAGATTACCTCAAGAAATAATCTAGCCCAAAACATTCTGGTTCCTGGAAACTCAAGGGCCCGTTATTTACCAACACATATATTCACACAGACAAAGAACACATTGGTCAACAAGAACTAGGCAGATAAAACAAGTCAAAGTCACTCCTGCATACAAGTGGAGAAATAAGCCTCTCATCCACATTGGAAAGGTCTCCAAAAACCCTAAATATTTTTTTAAATGGCAAGAAATGAATGGTTAAACTTTTTGAAGTGCAAGCTAACTAATTCATAATATCACCATGTCTTTTTTTCTGTCCTGATTTATTTCAGGTGAGGTTGAGGTACTAATTTGCCTGACTGGGTTAATAATACCCAATCAACTTTAGATTTTAAGTATCACTTTCTAGATGAAAGGCACTAATTTTCTTTACAAACCACACGAGATGCTCAAATACCTATGAAACAGCATTTTAAAAGAAGGTTCTTCTTGAATGGTTGCAAATCTGAGTGAAATAAAGAAATAAGTTTAGTATATGTCTTAAATCAAGGATTGACACGTTTTCTTTAAAATGTCAAATAGCAAAGTGTTTAGGCTTTATAAGGAAATATAGTCTCTGCTGGAATGACTCAGGTCCACTATAACAGAACAAATGTATCTATAGAAAATAAATAAATGAGCATGGTTTTGTACTAATAAAACTTCATTTACAAATATATGCCAATAGGCAGATCACAGCTTTCAGACCCTTGTACATTATGATTTAATTAAATGTGAATGATTTTATAGAGGTTATAAATTACCATGGCTGGGGAAGTTTTATATATATATATATATATATATATATATATATATATATATGAAGAAAGCATGTCGTAAGACTAGAATATGGTAAACAAGAGCTACACGTTGGTGCTAACAAAATTCTAATTCACACCTCAGATAAATATAGCATAAAGATAGCTACTTCCCAAGTAACCTTTCCCAGAATTTTTCTGTCTCATGACTTATCATTCTCTTTTCCTTCCAAGTGGTCCAAGATTTCTTTTAGTTAGATTTTCTCAGCATCTTCATTGTTATGCACATCCATTATTTTTAGTTATTCAGCAACTGTAAGCTTTCAAAGAAAGCCTTGGCTTCTTCAATATTGCTGAATTAAGGGAAATTATAATAGCCTATTGACTGCAGTTCAGTCAATGATCCATTCATTATTCTGTCTTGAAAGCTGAGTTCGTAAAATAATGGATGTGATTATCATGAAAATCAATATAAATATTAAGTGTGAGGATGAAACTGGTGATAAGCCTAAGCAGTTAGGTTATTTTTTGCCATTACACAAATACGTGCAACCAGACTTGGGCCTTCTATTTTAACATTGACTGCTTTAGGAATCTCCAAAGGGAGATGGGAAACGGCAATAGGTAATCAAGATATTTCAACTTGATGTGGAATCAAATTTTAGCATTTCTATTGCTACGCAGTTTTATCTCATTTTTATTTTGTGTTGGTGAGTTTTATAAAATAGTTAATAAATGCCTAGCATTGCATGTTGTCAGATGTTGGGGAGTCAATCCAGACGCATTGTGACCCTCTGTGTACCAGCCTGAAGCGCTGCCTGGTCCTGCCTCATCTCACAATGTTTCCTTCGTTTGAACCCATTTTTGCGGCCACCTTTGCTTCTAAGAAGCTTTCCAATGAAACTTCTTCCGAGAAAGATCTGTTTTGTCGTCTTGGAAGTCCACCGGACTGTCATTATTCTTTGCCAGTACACCCTCGTCAAAAACGCACGGCGCGCTCGCCTCAGCAGTGCAGACACTACAACTGGAACGATGCCGAGATTCGCATGCCCCCCGTGCAAGGACGACACCCAAATTTGTGAAGCAGCCCATATTTTTAAGAAAGAAGCCAAGAAAAAAATACAGAATATGATGATGTGAAAACACTCCCCCTGCCCTTAGGGTTGATGGGCAAGGGATTTTAAACCGTCCCTGAGAAAGCATCGCTCAGTTCATGGTCTCCAAGAGCACGTCTATGCAGGGTGCAGGAAGCTTTCACTGACAGCTCAGAATGAAAATGACATTTTCTGGTGCACACAGGAGAAAAGCCCGCCCAGGGCCCAATTGAGGGCTTGGAAAGCGCTTTTCCCTGGGCTTCAATTTGCGCATGCGGAGAATCCACACTGATGAGAAACGCTCTCTGTGCCCCTATCAGGGCTGTAACCGGAAGTTCATTCAGTCAAGTAACCTGAAAGGTCACGTGTTAACGCATGCCGAGGCTAAAATGGATCGGTGATAACATGGGTGGAATGTAGTCCTCCAACAGAAGCATAAGGAGAAATGTGCCTTTGATTATTGTTTCCTATTGAGTCTATTAAAATTTTTATCTATTAAAAAAAAGCATCAATTCTTCTTCAGTATTACTTATTCAATGTCCAGCTTTCACATGCATATGAGATGATGGAAAAAACCATGGTTTCGGTCAGGTGCACCTTAGTCTTCAAAGTTACACCCTAGCTTGATAACATTCAAAAAGGTCCTGTACAGCAGATCTACCCAATTCAACGCATCATGTGATCTCTTGTCTTCTGCATTTATCTTTATAGATATATAGATTAGGTATATACAAGGCGGTGGTTCCCCCCCCAAAAAATGGAATTTTTTTCAAAACTATGTATTTAATCTTTGTTTTTCAAAAACAACCTCATCACCTTCTCTCCATTAGACCTAATACATTTGTCCAATCTGTGATTCTATTCTTGGAACTGTTTTCAAATTCATCTGTGTGTATGGCTAACAGCACCTCCCTCATTGTTTTCTTCGCCTCTTCTGTGTCGTCAAATCGCTGTCCTTTCATGTCCCTCTGCATTCGTGAAAACAAACAAAAAATGTCGCAAAGGGAAAGGTCAGGTGAATAAGGTGTGTTGGACAAGAAGGGCATGTTGTTTTGTTTTGCCAAAAACTGGCACAGTGAGATGGCTGCATTAGCAGGTGCATTGTCATGGTGGCAAACCAGTCCTCTGTCTGCCACCAATCAGGCCTTTTTGTCACACACTGTTACACAATCTTTTCAGAACCTCTAAATATAAAGCTTAATTAACAGTCTGACCTGCTGGAATGAACTCCAAATGCACTATCCCCCTCACATCAGAGCCATTGGGGGGGGTACCCCTAGTATGTATGTATATATATATATATAGATAGATAGATAGATAGATAGATAGATAGATAGATAGATATACATATACATATACATATACATATACATATACATATACATATACATATACATATACATATACATATACATATACATATACATATACATATACATATACATATATACATACCCAGGGACAAGTGATCTAAAATAAATGGTGAGGAGCATGTATGATGCCTGGCGGGGCTTGACTAAGGACAATGTACTGGAGAGGAATTACTGAAACCTTAATGAAGGACAAACATGATAGTAGGACAAGAGGAAAGTAAAAGGAAATAGAAGTAAGAACTAGGAGGCAAAGGACATTTATAGAGGTCTAAATATAGGCATGTACATATGCAAATAAATTTATACATAATGATAGAAAAAAGATCTATGTGCATATATTTATTTTTAAGTATTAAAGTAGCAGACAGACATTGGACCTCAACTCAAGTATGTCCTCAATGCAAGAACCCTTTGTTCTAATAACCCAGAATTCTGTGATGCTCACCTTCCCAACAAGATTGCTGAAGACAAAATGAGTGCATAAGCAAATGTGGTAAAGAAAGCTGATGGTGCCCGCCTATCAAAAGATATGTCTGGGGTCTTAAAATCTTGAAGATAACAAGAAGCCATCTAGCTCAGAAGCAACAAAGCCCACATGGTAGAAGCACACCAGTCTGTGTGATCATGAGGTTTCAATGGGATGACGTATCTGGCATCAAAGACCCAAAACAAAAAATCATATCGATGTGAATAAGGGGGAGGGCAAAATGGGGAACCAAAGCCCATCTGTAGACAATTGGACATCACACAGAAGGGTCACAAGGAAGAAATGAGCCAGTCAAGGTGAAGTATAGCACCAGCAAAACCCACAACTTTCTTCTACTTCTCTAATGCTTCTGCACCACCACCCCATTAATCATGACCCCAATTCTACATTGAAAATCTGGCCAGATCAGAGCATGTACACTGGTACAGTTAAGAGCTCACAACACAGGGAATCCAGGACAGATAAAGCCCTCAGGATCAATAATGAGAGCTGTGATAACAGGAGGGAAAGGGGAAGATGGGGGAAGAAAGAGGGAACAGATCACAATGATCCACATAAAACCCCCTCCAAAAGGGATGGATAACAGAAAAGTGGTTGAGTGGAAACAGCAGTCAGTGTAAAACATGAAAAAGAATAATAATTTATAAATTATCAAGAGTTAATGAGGGAGGTGGGGTAGCAGAGAAGGAAAATGAGCTGATACCAGGGCTCAAGTAGAAAAAAATGTTTTCAAAATGATGATGGCAACATATGTACAAATGTGCTTGACACAGTGGAATGATGTATGGATTGTGGTAAGAGTTTGAAGAACCCCTAATAAAATGATTTTTTCATAATAAAATAAAATGAAAATCTGCGTGACCACATCCCCCCAAAATATTTCAAGAACTACCATTGTTACATATTTAATTTTGAATCATAGCAATCTTAGAAATCTTTATGTGAAAGACAGCCTCATGCTTCACCTAAACAGTGGCTGGTAGGTTTGAACCACCAACCTTGTGGATAGAAACTTAGCGCTTATCCTCAAAGCCACCAGTGCTTTCTACTTTGCATACTAGTAGTACAAAATTTTGATGCGTGAATAGGAAAAATAGATTCATAAATGACTAAGACTGCATATTATTTCCATTTGCTTTATCAACTCTAATATGTAGAACAGCGGTTCTTAACCTGTTGGTCTCGACCCCTTTGGGGGTGAAATGACAATTTCACAGAGGTCGCCCAATTCATAACAATAGCAAACTATAGTTATGAAGTACAGGGAGAGTAAGTGGGAAGAGGGAATCAATTACAAGTATCTACATGTAACATCCTCCCTGGGGGACAGACAACAGAATGGGTGAAGAGAGACATCAGGCAGTATAAGATATGACAAAATAATAATCTATAAATCATCAAGGGTTCATGAGGGAGGGGGGAATTGGAGAGGGAGGGGGGACATGAGGAGTTGATTCCAGGGGCTTAAGTAGAGAGCAAATGTTTCGAGAATGATGAAGGCAATGTATGTACAAATGTGCTTTACACAATTGATGTATGTATGTATTGTGATAAGAGCTGTCTGAGCCCAGAATAAAATGATTTTTTTTATAGTAGCAATGAAAATAATGTTATGGTTCGGGGTCACCACCACATGGGGAACTGTATGAAAGGGTCACAGTATGAGGGGCTAAGAACCACTGGTCTAGAGCAAGATTCTTCTGACATCCAACTTAGTCTTTATTTTCTTATTATTGACCTCCTTTTTTCATGAATCATGTTCATGATACCATTCCACCACTCAGAACTGTGTCATTATGATTCAATGTGTTGAATCTATTCTTGAAATGCTCTCTAGATTCAGGTGGGAATTACTCAAGGTTATATTTTTACTCTTGTGGATTATTTTCTTCTGTTCCAACTTGAACTTTTATATTAGCAATGTGTACCCTGATCCCAGTTTTCCCTTGACCTTGCTTGAGTTGATGGTATTGAGCTTCTCCATAGTCTCAAATCACAGATGTAGTCTATTTGATTCCTGCATATTTCAATCTGGCAATGTCCGCATACATTGTCACCACTTATATTGTTAAAAAATGTATTTGCAATGAAGAAGTCATTAATCTTACAAAATGTGATCTTCAGATTCATTTCTATCACTAACACCATATTTTTCAACTACTGACCTTCTTTATTGTAACTTTCACCTTCAAATTGCCAATAATTATTAAACCATCATGATTACATGTTTGATTAATTTCAGACTAAAGAAATTGGTAGAATTATTTAATTTCTTTAAATCGTTAGCTTTACCAGTTGGTGCAAAAATTTAATAGTTGTGTTAATTGGACGTCCTGGTAAGCATCTATTACAGACAACATTATGCTTCAAGATAGATCTTGAAATAATCGCTTTGATGATGAATGGGATGCCATTCCTTAGAATTTCTTATTCCTGGTCTAATAAACCATATGGCTTTCCAATGCAAAATGGCCAATACAAGTCCATTTCAGTTCACTAGTGCCTAGGATATTGGTCTTTAAGAGCTTATGTTTGACAATTTTCAATTCCTATATTCATACTTCCGTCTTTCCTTCCTTCATTGATAACACATCAAGCAAACAAAGGTCCCGAGAGCTTCACTTCATCCATTTTATTTAGGTGAATTCTAATCAGGATGCAAGTCTCCTTTGTTTGAATTTTGAGTGCCTTCCTGAAGAACACTGGAAAGAATGCTGAAATAAAACAACTGAATAGAAATTGTCAAAAGGTAGCTCAATAAGAAAAAATAAGGTACTATAATAAAATCTACAAAACCTGGAGCTAGAAAGCCCAAAAAGGAAGAACACACTCATCATCATATCGCAATCTGAAAGAAACTTAAAAAAAAGGCTAAATTCACAATATTGAAGGATTGTGGGATCTGTGGGCAAAATGTTGAACAATGCAGAAAGTATCAAAAAAAGATGGAAAGACTACATAGAAATTTAGCAAAAAGCAAGGCTCCAGCAATTGAATAAATACCAACTAAATGTTTCAACAAGCTAATAAAGCACTGAAAGTATTCCCTAATTTATGCCAACAAATACGAAAAGAGCTACTTGGCTGGCCAACTAGTAGAGATCGTTATTTATGTGCATCTCATAAAATAGTGACCCAGGCAAGTGCATAAATCACTGAACAAGATCATGGATGTAACCTTCAGGTAAGACTGTGCTGAAGATATTTTTAAATAGCTTTAGTCATTCGTCTACCATCAGCTGCCAGAAATTCAAGCTGGATCCAGAAAGATGGAACACCAGGGGAATAACTGCTGATATCAGATAGGCTTCGGCTGAAAGCAGAGAATACAAGAAAGGTTTTTACTTATGTTTCATTGACTATTTGAAAGCACTCAACCACGTGGATCTTACTAACTATGGCTAGCCTTGCGGAAGAACTGAAATTCTAGAACATTTCATTTACTCATGTGGAATCTGTATGTAAGCAAAGAGGCAGTTTTTCTGACAGAACAAGGGGACACTGCCTGAGTTAAAATCAGGGAATATGTGTGTAAGGGTTGTATTGTTTCGTTATGCTTATTCAATTTGTATGCTAAACTAATAATTCCCGAAGCTGGACTATCTAAAGAAGAACAAGGCATCAGGATTAGAAAACACAGGCACAGGATTAGAAAAGACACATATTTACAACCTACGCTTGTGGAAATGCAGATGACACAGCCTTGCTTGTGGAAAACAAGGAGGACTTGAA
This sequence comes from Tenrec ecaudatus, assembly GCF_050624435.1. Lineage (NCBI taxonomy): Eukaryota > Metazoa > Chordata > Mammalia > Afrosoricida > Tenrecidae > Tenrec > Tenrec ecaudatus. The sequence goes on from NC_134533.1 coordinate 190,805,940, forward strand.
AGACCAGCTAATGAAAATCTAAGATTGCAGGCTTCAGTATGGATTGCAATTCGATGTGATAAAAACCAATATCCTGACAACCATATTGACTGACACCATCATGATAAAAGGAGGAAATATTGAAGTTGTCAAAGCTTTCATTTTACTTAGATTTATAATCAAGAAAGTCAAGAACTCCAATGATGTATTGCATTGGACAAATTTGTTATACAAGATTTATTTAAAGTGCTTAAAGTCAAATATATCATTTTGAGGACTAAGATTCCTAGGTTAAAAATCAAACAAGTTTTCTTCTGCACTTAAGTCCTGCTCTTCAGCCAATTTTCTGTAATAAGAAAAAAAAAACATGTTTCCTCTTTAGAGTAGAATTACTAAGTTTCAGACAAAACACCCATTGCCAAAGAGTTCATTCTGACCCGTGGAGACCCTATGAGAAGAGTGTAGAATTACCCCTTTCGCTTTTCAAGGCTGCAAATCTTAATGAGAGCTAAACCCTCATCTTTCTACCTCAGAGCCACTGGTAGATTCAAACCTTGCCATCAGCAACCCAATGTTACCAACCTACTACAAAACCAGGACTCCCTAGTTTCATGATAATATATAGTAAAGAAGTGAGGAAAAGAGAAAAGGAAGGAATCAAGAATAAAGAGTAAATTAGGAAGAGAAAAATAAAGGAAGAAAGAAAATGAGAGAGAAAACAGGAATACAGTAAAGAAGGGAAAGAAAATAGGGTAGGGAACGAGAAAGGGAAAAATCATCTAGATGAGAAAATTAGTGTGTCCAATTGGGTTCTCTAGAGAGCAAGTGATACTTGTATAGATATGTAAAAAGGGAGATTAATATCAACGAATGGCTTACACATTTGTAGAAGCAGGTAAGTTCCATCCAGTTAAAGTCTGTAAGTCACATATTTGCTGGAGGCACCTGCTAATTCCTGTAGCTGTAAAAGCTCATGAATAGGAAGCAGGAAGGTGAACCAGGAGGGGTACAGACTGGTATATGCAAAGTTGAATGAAGCCTGCTGATGGCTCTTGGGATTGGCAGACAACACATCAGGAGATTGACAAACCGGATGCAGGATCCAGATCCAGCAGAAGGAGGCGGGACAAGGTTCTCCTCAGGGTCTCTCTTGTACAAAAGGACACAGCCCCCCGGAAGTGTCATCAAGCTGTGACCTGACTCATAGGTTGGACTCCAGCCCTACCTTCACTCAAGTAGGTCCAGTTGACATAAAATCTAACCATCACAAACATATTTGAAAGGAATGCCAAAAGGAATTATCTTGAAAATAGATTTGCATAAAATGCTTGCAGATATTTTTATATTGATTTCTTTACTCCTTGGGTTTGGATTTCTTAAAGCAGAGGAGCTAGATCCCCCTAAAAAATTGTCTTCTAGGCACCTTAATGCTTCTGATAAATTCACACAGATACCTATAGTTCGTTATGTCATAACACACATATTTTTCTGTAGGGCTGCCCAGAGCAGTCTAAAACCCATTCATTCTTGCAACGAATTTTGAATGCCTATTATGTCACAGGCACAATTGTAAGGGCTAATCATATTAAAAGAGTATGTGAACAAGATTCTCTCCTCCTGGGCTCTATTTTTAAAGAAACAAAGCACGAAAAAACTTCTCCAAGTAATAAATGCTTGTGTGTATCTAAGCTTAATTGAAAGAAAATACCATCTCCGGGGCAATCAAGTTAAAGGACATTCCGTGTTGAGCCTCTACCAAGTACTTGGGAAGACATAGACTGGGAGGGGGATGGCTGTCCTTACAGGTCTCATCTCCTGACCTGTTGACCTCACTTTTTCCTAGTCCAAGTCTCCTTTCCAGACTCCCAGAAGAAGGGGCTGTAGCAGTCTTATAAACAAGTATGCATATATTACTAATTGTTCTCTGCTACAGGAAAAAAATATGTCATGTAGACAGCTGACACCATAGTTCTCCCAGAGATTTACTATGGCAATCAGTCAAGATAAAATAGGTTCACAAGACATAGATTTGGCTAGAACCCAGGCATCAAGGTTGAATGCTAAAATATACCATGTATGATAAGCCGAAGTACTTGCTTTGCACCTAATGTGAAGGGAAGATATAACCCATTGTGGATCTAAAATAGACTCATATGAGTAAAGCATGACTTTTCAATGCTTTAAGTCAATGATATGCCGGGTTTACTTGTTGCTGCAGTACAATATAGACTGTTCTACCCATTATTTAAAATAAGAAGGAAGAGAAAGGAGACAAAAAGGTTCCAACATGCTGAGACATAGAAACCATGGGGGTAAGTTGCCATTATTTAAAAATAAGAAGCTCCCCCTTTGATGTGTTGGCTATTCAAAGCTGATTAAATTCCTACAAACAACTCACTCTTCCTAGTCATCTTTTTCTGCTGCCAAATCGCCTGAGAAGCTTGTAGACAAGTTGTTTTTTGTATTACCTCTATGGAAATCAAATGGGCTGTGGTTTACCTTTGAAAGAAGCTCCATATTAAACACAATAGGAGAAGCAAGAAAGGGAGATGAGGAGAATGTAAGTCTTCTGGGAGTTGTAGACATCTTGTAATGAGAATTGACTTTCTAACAGATAGGGTAATATGGGTTTTTGTCAAGCATATTTCTTCTCAGGGGGGGGGATACTCAGCTGATTTGAAGGTTATATGTTGGAATGTGTGCGACATTAGGAGGTAGGTAATGGTAAAGTGAGTGTGGATATTAGGTGATTTTCAATGCTGATATATTTTATCCATCTCTTGATGAGCAATACTGTCGAAACAAATAAGGCTCCTGTTGGTGGCATAGCCCTCTGTGCTCCCATACAATTCAGTTCACACCTCCTTCCAAGCCTGTGACACATGTGGCTATCAGTCAGCTCTCTGTCTCTCTTCTGGAACTAGCCCAGTTGCTCCTTGCAGTTGAAAGACCCATTACATTCATTTTTCTATTCTCAGAAGCTGGTATGATATCTGACACTCAGCATATAATCAAGAATAGTTGTTGCTTCAGTTAAACTTTAATAGGCATAAAACCTCAAACCAACTCTATGATTGTCGAGTTGATTCTGGCTCATGGGCACCACGTGTGTTTCAGAGTGAAGCTATGCTCTGGAGTGTTTTCAAAGGGTCTGTAGATCACACAAATGGATCCTCAGGCCTTTCTTCCCCTGTGTCTCTGTATGGATATGAACACCTGTCTCTCAGTGAGCAGTCAAGGGAAAACGAGTTGTACCACTTGTGGGTGTATAAGGGTTCTCATTGGCGTTGAGTCAATGCTAACGCAGAGTGACCCCATGTTTAGGAGACTGTAACTGTTACAGGAGTTGAAAGCCCAGAACCATTAAAAAAAAGTCTCAAAAATAGTGCCTCGTGTGTTGGTTTGACCAGTTTGGAAGAAACATTATTCAATGTGTACACTGAAAAGCTATAAGGTGTTCTCTGAAGAACTAGGCGTCAAGATTGGCGGAAGGCTTATGGACAACCTTTAATACGCAAATGGCACAACCTTGCTTGCTAAAATCAAGGAGGATTTGAAGCACTTGTTGATGAAGACAAAATAATACAGGCTTCAGGCTGGATGGCACCTCAATGTAAAAAAAACCAAAATCCTCAGAGCTGGACCAATTGATAACATGATAAACAGGGAGAAGAGAGCGGTGGCCAAAGATCCACAATGAACCTTCATGGAAACGGCAGTCAAGAAAGTAAATGATATAGTTTATTGGTTAAGTCTGCTGCAGAATATCTCTGTGTGTCAAAGAACAAGAATATCATCTTCAGGAGTCAGGTGAGCCAGGCCCTAAGCCATGGTATTATCAGTTATTGCGTACGCATGTGAAACTTGGGCATTGAATAAGAAAGATCGAAGAAGAATCAATGAATTTCAATTATGATGTTGGTGAAGAATAATGAAAGTATCATGGATTGCTAAAGACCAAATAAAAATCTATGATGGAAGAAATACAGCCAAAGTGCTCCCTGGAAACAAGCATGGGGAGATGATGTTCCATGTCCATTGGACAAGTTATCCCTGGAGGACTTTATGCTTGGTAAAAGGGAAGGTCGCAGAAAAAGTGGAAGACCTTGGAAGAGATGGATCGACACAGTGGCTACATCAATGAGCCCAATCATAAGAACAATTGTGAGGATGCCTCTGGTCCAGGTGGGTGCCTGTTAGTAAGACAAGTCTGATGGCACCTGACATCAACAACAGGATAGCAATTTGTCTTGCTTTCCAGGTAGCACCGGATCTCTATCCAGCTGGACTAGTCCTACCCCTGGTGGTTGAAGACGACTGAGATCATAGTTCTGTCCAATGGTGTATGAATAAAAATGGTGCATATTGACCTTGAGGAAAAAGCACTTAATGCTGATGTGAGATAATCCACAGTGGATTGTCTTCTGCCACAGAAAGTAGTACTATTTCAAATTGTGGCTGTTTCAGCCATGTGAGTAAGGAATTAAAGCCATTAAAGATATACCCTAACTAACCTACATATAATATATGAGTCTGAATCAAGATCCAGTCTTTGCATTAATTCCTGTGCTTTGGAGGTTGCTTTCTACTGTCATTGATTCATTAGCAACCCCCCGCCCTCCAAAATGGGTCAACTTGCTCAGTCATGAGTTTCAGTCCTGTGTGAGTATCCTCCACTAGGTGATCTGATGTCATTTACTTTCTTTTTGTGATCTGATGTTATTATCTCATGTGCTGCAAATCCTCACTTGTATGATTTTAACGAGGCAGAATTTGAGGCCGCCATATTAATGAAACCGAATACAACTGACAGGATTGAGTTGTATCTTGGGTCACTCCTTTTTCAGAAAACAAAGAGAATAGAGATGAGGGCTTTGACTAGCACCAAGCAGGCAGCATAGAGTATGTCTCTTGGAGCTGGGATCCCTGCGATGAGAACCTCCTCACCAAAGAAACAGAAAGCCCTAACATTGGGGATGGCATATGATGGCAAGACGTGGCAGCAAGGAAGGAAGAGCTGTAGAACCTGGAGATTGAACAGGGATGTTTCAGAGGGTGCTCCCGCCCACAGGACGAAAGAGGTGAACACCTTCATTGAGAAAACTTGCTGGAAGAAGGCGATGCCTCTGGGCACTTATCAGTGGGACTAAAGAGTGTGGTAACACTTGCCCAAGCACCCTAGCAGCGTGGCCAGGTCAGCTTGAGGGACTGAGAGCCGAGAGACCCAGAGAGCATGGCTGGGAAGCTGTCCTGACTGAAGAACTATATTTTGAGTGGCTTATAACCTGAAGTGTAGCCTTTAATGCCAAGAGATCTCCAAAGAACACCGAGTCCACAGATATTGAAAGAATAAAAGGACCTTCTTCCAGAGTTGGCAGAGAGAGAAAGCCTTTTCTTAGAGCTGACACCCTTGACTCAGACTTCTAACTCGCTACACTGTGAGACAGAGAGGAAGAAAGTCTGCCATCGATGCTCTAGATAACTAAACCAATTACGGTCGTGTAGCCTAACCTGGTCTATGCGATACAGGTGACCTCGTCATTCTCCTTACGCTACCTTCCAAATTATTTTTAACATTTATAAACATTAACATAGGGGATAGATCAAATGTTCTAAGAAAAGAAGAGAGAAACCACAACAAACAAAAAAGGAAAGGCAACACCCTGGTAAAGCTCCATGAGCCAGAGACCAGGGGAAAAGAACTCTTGTGTGAGATGACTGGGCGCTGTGCTCATGGGCTTGCCATTCATGTGAGCTGCTCAGTTGGGAAGACAGGCAGGGGGAAGAAATCTTGCATAAGGGTTGCCATAAATTGTGGCTGAACAGAGGCAATAACAGCGGTTAAAACTGCCATCCTAGATGCAATGAAGCTTTAAAGAGAAAGGCAATGAAGTGGGGAAGAGATGCCATGAGAGACTAAGACTTCTTTCCCTCTGCGAATACAGCCGCTATCTCACACCTAAAAAGACAGCATGATAAAATTCTTTGCAAATTGTAGAATGACTTCTTTTGTTGTTGTTTGTGCTAATTTCTTTTCCCTGCAGACTAACATAAAATTCTGAGTACGTTTGAAATGCTTAAAAGTAACTGAGGCTTTTAGGTCTTAAATGTGACTGAGGTTTGTATCTCTTGACTTGCTCAGTTCTGACTCAAAGGCGTCTAACTATGTCATGGCCCCACATACCTATTCACAAAACTTTCACTGCCTGGCATTGAGTTATTTTTAAAGCTGTGCTTTGGGTAGATGGGTAGGTTTTTACACCTTCTTTGGGGGAATGTATGATTTATTCTCAGGAATGGCTTCTTTTTCCTAATTAATGCTCCAAATTATGAGAAATGCAAAAAAAACAACATAAAGAAAAAAGAGCACTCACTTTCTGATTCTGGAAAAACTATTCAAAAGGAACTACGGTGATCATTTGTTGGGACTCCAGCCATATTTTTCCTAAGAATACACGTGCATTTTAAGATGGTTTTAATACGCGAGCGCCTCCTCTTTTCTCCAAATAGCATTTATCATAAGCTCTATTCTAGAAGGTTAAAAATATCCTTAGCAAATGTGCATAATCATTTAATTCATTATTCCCTTATTATTATGTAGGTAGGGAACTATTTCTTATTATTATAAATAACACTTGGATGAACAGAAATACTTCCCATATCTGATTATTTCATAAAAGAAGGAAAATATATGAACTATGTAGCAAAGGATATGAACATATTAGAAACTTGAAAAAAAGAGGAAAAATAGTCGCAACAAAATATATCATTATTCAAATTCCCACATATTTCTGACAATCCCATTTCCCTACTTTATGTACACATGGTAAATTATCCTTTCTTTAATGTTCAACAAACTTTTAGCCAAAAAAAATAGCATTGTGGTGTGATATTAATTAGCTTTACTATTTTTGACTAAGGCAAGCATAAATCTTTTTTCATGTATTTAAGTCAATTATGTTTTTTATGAGTGACTTTATATACTCACTTCACATTTTTCAACTTACACTGTTAATAGTGTTTCTAGTGATTTTTTAAGCAACTTTTTTATGTGTTAATCTTTGACTCATACGAGCAAGATAAGGTTATCTGCTCTGAAAAGATCTACAGTCTCTGGACTCTGATAGAAGGGAGGGGTCTACGAGCTGAGATGGATCAAAGGCAGTGATTGATCTTTGAATACAAAATATTCTCATTATGAGCTTCAGATACAAGACATTTGGAGTCAATAGAATGAAATAATATCTGTGAAAATATCTTTTTAACATAATGTGTTTGAGTTACATTTGGTTTGTTTGTGTTTCAATTTTGGATTTGGGAAATCCCTGTTTCTCTCTGGATATTCTAGAACATATCTGCTTAGCACCCATTGGATAATTACCTGAGTACCTGAATCTATAGAAAATACTCTAGACATCATCTCATATGCATATCCTTTTTAAACTGCCTTTGCATGGTTACAGTGCAGTAGTAGCACAAACTAATACGACCCAGACTGGCAATAAAACCAACCCACCGCCCTCAGGTCAATTCCAACTCATAGCTAGTCTATGTAGGACTTCCAACACTAAATCTTGATAGGAGCAGACAGCCTCATTTTTCACCCACGCAGCTGTTGATGAGCTTGAACCACCAACTATGAAATTAGCTGTCCAATGCTTATCCGACAACACCACCGGGGCTCCCTTGGGATCTACTCTACTGAACACCAATCCAATTCTGACCCCTACTAATGTCTAATCTTGAGAGAATTATTTCATCTTTTGATACTTCAATTAAGGAGTCCTCATGGGCAACTAGTTTAATCTTGAGAACAGAGGCCAAGTACTGAGAACAGGATGGTGTACTGAGTACTCTACTTATAAGCTAGCTTTTGCCAAGGCAAATTTCATGTTCATTGCACTGGAGAGAGTAGGCAGATCTGGTTTATCTTTTTTAGGCATTTGGAATGAAATATGTCTCTGCATCTAATAGCAAGGTTCTGCTTTCTGGAACATTCTGGAAAACTTATTGATATTGAGTATTCACTCAATAATTATTTGTTGTACACCTGACCTGTCTGGCAATATTCCGAGCACCTCAGCTGTGCGCAAGAATGATAAGGTTCCTCAGCTAAAGAAGATCCCAGTCTAGTAAGAAAAGATAAGAAGAAAGACAATTACAAATAAACAAGTCAATTTCAGTGGGGTGTTCATGATATGAAGCAATAAGAAGAATGTACTGGAAGATGATTGCAGGGTAATTCTATCAGGTGGTCAGGCTGGGCCAGGGATAGGATTTAGGGAGAAGAAGGGGAAATGTTCAGATGGCATACTTTTTAATCTGAAAGCCGATGTAGCATTTGTGCATGATGGAAAATATAGCTGTGAACAAAAATGATAACACAATAAGGACCCATGGTTAACACGCTGCATGTAAACTTTCTGTTCTCTTTCTTTGTGTATCCGAATACCTTCTTTAACAGAGGAAACTTCTCCCTGTGCAATATTCTTTTACTCGGTTGTCTTTTTTTATCTTCAATAGTTTCATACCCTCATATATGAAATGCTAGTGATTTTTTATCGATGGATATTTATTTCATTTCCAATATTTCACAATTATGTGAACACATCAATAATAATAGCATCCATCAGTGCTTCCATGGAAAGCAGACATGTTCTTAAGCAATTTATAAATTTTAACTAATTTAATGTGTTCTGTGATACAGGTGCAAGAATTACCTTCTCTTAGGAAAGTGAAAAAAAGTCAAGCAAAACAAAGTTAAAGAATGGGCTCAAGGCCAGACACAGCAAATGGCAGGGCTAGGGTGCAACTGTGGGCCTTCCAGTTGCAGAGTAAACATTTAGTTCTTACACTATTTCATCTGTTTGTAGTATTTCTAAAGATTTACAAATCAATCTTAATCCACATCACAATTTTTTTTAATTTTAGTAGTGGTATTTCTCAGAACCTGACACTGGTATAATGTTGCTTCCCAAGAAACACAACTCCGCCTACAAATCTTTTTCTCCACTAACCACCCACACACACACAGAAAAACACAAAAAACAAACTCATTGCCATCAAGCTGATGCCAACTCATGATGCACTTGAATAGAACTTTCCCTGTGAGCCTAATAGTATTGATGTATTTAGGATTACACAGCAGAGAGCAGCCTTCAATAATAACAGAGAATACAAGTATGCCACAGTCTAAGTAATAAGTCCTTGCCAGTCCCTTTTCATTTGTTTTCTTCCAAAGATGTTTCTAAGGGGCAAGAAAACAACAGCCACCACACAACAGAGGGGCCCCTAAAACTTAACTTTTAGCATCAGCCCGTGTTCATTCACGGAGTCTGTAATCCCCTGGAGAATATTCACACAGAGAACTGGGACATTTGGAGGAAGACAGATGACTTTGAGCTCAGAAGTGGAAGCTGCTGGCTACACCTTTTTTGGACCCCTTGGTACCTCCTTACCCCACTGAGTGCTCTTGGGTAATAATCATCTTCATCTAGCTGGCCTATGAGGCCACTGCGCAGCTTAGGGAACAGATACTTTAATTACACTCGGGAAACAATAGAATTCTGTGAGTGTGCACTGTGAATTGAAAGACACAATATAGACGGACACATCTGTATCTTTTGGACAAGCACTCACTTGAAATCATGACTCACTAGATACTACCTTACCCTTTTTCCAAAAAGCGGGTTCATTTTTGCTTTTTCCTTGAGAGACTGTTTGGACAGATGGATGAAATCATCCATCTCTGTTACTTGTCCCCAGGCTTTAAAGGTAAACTAGAATCAGGGGTTTCCATTGTAACAAAGGAGGCTCCTGAGTGTAGTAACTTCTTTTGTTATCTCAGCTGTTCAAATGATGGGCATTGTATTGTGGGGTCGGGTGATCCAGTGAGCACAGTACTACACTATACATATGCTACACTGTATCTTTAAAATGTATATGTAAAATATATAGTCAGCGATCGCTTTTAAATGTCTATACAACTATACGTCTAAAATAGAATACTTTTCTAATTCAGAATCTAGTTTTGATTTCAAAGAGCTTCCAGGTCACCATCACAACTTTAAATAACCCCGGCACTAAAAGCTTCCAACTCCTATTTTCGACTTCGATAATCAGCTTATAAAATTTCTCGTTGGAATTCAAGGGTGAGATTTATAATAAAGAGTGCTTAGGATCCCAGGATAGTCCCCACAAAATTTATAGCCCACAAGTGGCTGAAGAAAAGTTCGATGATGAATAAACATCTTTGCCATCAGGATTCACATTGATCCAATGCCGCTACAAAAAAATAGTGGGCATCACATTGGCAAATTGAGATACCAAGAACATGTTTCCTACACTCTCATACCATAGCAGACATGGGAATGGCACTTATATCTGAGGAGGCAAGGCCAGGCAAAGGGACAAAGAGACACAGTCACAACGATGATAACAGCCGACGGGAAAACTCCCAAGAAGGTCGTGAGATTGAAGGTTTGGGGCCAGGACAAACCAAAAATAAAGAGCCAGACTCACGGGTTCCATTGAAAGGACTTCGAAGTCAAAGTTGCTGTAAATGTGCAAGCTCCATCCCCACAAGGGGTCGCTGTGGTGTGTTCACTGCTCTTAAGCCAGACCCTAGAATGGAGGCCCATCAAAGAGGTGGTCAAAACTTATTCTGAAACAAAGAATCAATGATGTCAGTAGTAAAAGAAAAAGGTGAAGTGGCATGGGGGCAGAAGAGGCTAGCTGTAGGAAATCACTTGTAAATCCACTGTCTGCACAATATGAATGCTGGTGAATAAAAAAAATATTTCCTTACACAAGCTGGACAACAGTCAAATTACTGGAATCACCTAGACCGACAGGGAAATCTAGCCAGCCTGATAGTCTGGTGTCCACAATTAGCAACAACCCAATTTCTTCTTCATAGGCAAGTTGAGAGTCAGTCTGTCTTAGCTATGTCCTTGTGAATTGACTAAGATGGAGATCAGTACCTTGCCCCTATCAGAGAAGGACAAAAAAATAATAGTGTCATTAGGGAGTGTGTACGCCAAAGTTTTATGAAGTTTGATGGCTTTGGATAGCGTTACTTAGAAAGCAACAGAAAGAGCTCCCTTTGGAAGCAGCAGAACTGGAGTTTTCTATTGAAGGGCAATCAATTGATTCTGCCCCCATTAACTATGAAGCTTTGGCCAGAGTGCCAGGCCTTTTACAACCAATTTTATACACATTCCACTTCTTTTCTTAAAACCCACAGGGCATCAAACTTCATGAGCCTCAGATGATGTGATAAAAATTAACAATCTTGTCATAATCAGCAAGACTTGGGCTACCTCTCAAATGTGAAATATAGGAGGAGAATGTGTCCTATATCCAAGGTTCTCTCCCTCAATGACACTGAGGCCATCTGGCTATGGAACAAAACTGGGGCCATTAATTGCGGTGATGATTATACAACTCAATATGATTTAACTATTAAATTGTATGATATTGGAATTATATGCCAATAAAAGAGTTTTTTAAAGAATATTGAAGCTAGAGACAGGGTCATCGGGGTCTCTTGCTTGAACGAAGATATCTGGGTGAGAGTTCGCATGGGTGAGGCATGGGTGGGGATGAAGCTAGAAAAGTCTTGGGAAAACCCCTGATCAACAACCAGGTCACATATCAAAAAATGCTGTCAGTGTGTGGAGACTCGGGGAAGAGATATCAGAAACGTGTGAAGCAACACAGAAGAGACCAGGGACTCGGGGACTCAAGGCTGTTGAAAGAGTTCTAATTAAAGGATGTGAGGAAGCCCTTGGAGCAATTCCCTGGACTGAAGGGAAGTGGCTCTTTTTATAGAATGCTTTTCATTTGAACCTATGCAGAGAGCTATGGGACCGTCATCCAAGTGATACCAACTCAGGAAACTCCTCTCCATTTCCGGTTTCCAAGTGGGAAATGGAGAGGAAAATATCAAGGAAACTATATCAGGACTCTGACTTCAACTCAGTCACTCTAGAGAAAAGTTAGCCACTTACCAACTGATTCCACTGGTGTTTTGGTGGCAAAATACCTGTTCTTTTAGTCATAATCTATACATTTAATACATGTATATTCATATTCATAATTCCCATGGATCTCCTGATTAGTAGAGAGAAGTTTAAAATTAGCAATACCAGTCTTATTCTAAGAGGAGAAATAGTCCACATGCCATATCCTTTCTTCGAAGACTATTATTCTGGAAAACTACTCGTGCAGAATATGAAAATGCGCTAATTTTATGTGTCACAGAAATGTTCTTTCCTTTAAGATCCAAAATAAATCAGCAAATGCTTTCAAAGCTGACATTTAATCCATGAATTCAAATCATTTCCAAGATTTATGGTCCATTAGAAAGACAGTTTCAATTTCCCTTGCCCTTGTGAGAGTCTAATGTATAGCTGGCAGGAAACACATTTACACTGTACACATTCCATGACAACAATATCATTTATTGATAAGATGTCCTCAAGTTGAAAAAAATGATGTTGGAGTTATGTTTACTTTGATTTGGTATGTGCAAGTAATAAATAGATGGATACTTCGCTCTGGTAAATATTTCTAAAATGTAGCAAATAAGCAGTTATCCATGTATCAAAATGTTGCTTACTTTTCCTAGTTATCTAGCATGGCGAATGCAGGAGTACCACAAAGGGGTTTTCACCAACAGAAACTAGATCTCTCACAGCTAAAGCCTCGAGAAGGCAGAAATCAAAGTGGGAAGGCTGTCTCTCTCTGGCAGCTGTGGAAGATCTTTGGTCTTCTGAGCTTCTTTCAGCTCATTGTGTAATCTTCTTGCGGCTTGCCCAACACTCTTGCCCAATCTCTGCTGTCTAGCTTGCATGTTTAATTCCTTCTAGACTGATTTGATACATACCCTAATCACAATAATGAAAACAATCTGTTTTAAAATGGAATTAATAACCACAGGACTTGTTGCTGATGTTGTTGTCAGATGCTGGCCAGTTGGGCCCTCTTCACAATGACCCAGCGTTCAATACAACAAACCACAACGAGGCCCCGTGCCATCCTCACAGTTTTGAAGCCACTGTGTCCACTTATTTTCCTTCTTCTTTCTGCAGACCTTGTACTTTGTCAAGCATAATATCCTTTTACAGGGACTGACTGGGCCCTAGTGATAACATGCCCTTAGGCTTACATGTTAGGATTTGGGGGAACAGAACTCATTCCATACATTTCTATACATAATTATAGCAAATGTATCCTAATTAGATGGGGTTTCTGAGACTGCCTAGAGGTACATACAGAAAATATAGCTATAGAGGATATGTAGAGATAGAGATGCAGGATTAGAAACAGGTATAAAGACACAGATCCAGATAGAGATAGAATTTAAAAATCCAGTCATTCAACATCACAAAGGGATGTGATCAATCAGTGTCAATTTCCCTTTCCTTGGTTTCCTTATTTTTTGTTCCTAACAGGGTGGCCCAGCTTATCATAAATATTAGTAATATCCATTGGGAGCCAGCTTAGAGATTATTCACTCAATTTTTTTTTAATTTTAAGAAATTGTCAAACTCAGGAGACTTGGTCATACTCATAAAAACTTACCAATTTTAGCAAACTTTACCTCATTGCTCCAGAGATTACCCAAACCTTTTCATGATGAGCACTTCTCACGCATCGCTACACCCAACCAGATTGGAGAAGTATGTTGGTTTATAAAATAATATTGTTCAGAACACATTTATTGTGTCAGATACTCTGCAGCCAAGTGAGAATAACGTAGTGGGGAAGACATAATGCCTCGTTGGGACTGTTTGAAGGCAGAGAAGGAAGAGAGGGAGAGGAAAATTAAGCAATGGGCTGAGTGAGGAGGAGACAAAAGTAAGGTGTTGAGGGAATCCAACTGTAGACAAGGGGAGAGAGGAACCAGGTTAGATGAGAAATAAAAGTCCTCATGAAGGGAGTTGCAGATGTTAAAGTCTAAGAATTAACAAGTATGAAAATATTGATTACTGAGTATATGCATATGCTCAATAGAGTGCCTCAGCTAATTTAACAGCTCTGCCTAATCTAAGTATAGAAAAGTGAAGTGAACAAAAATAAAAACTCTCACCTCTCAAATTAGTGCTTCTGAAGTCTTTTGAAATAAAAAAATGATAGAAGTGGACACTCTTTTCAGAAACAAAAGGAAAATATGCATGTGAAATATGCATGTGAAAATATGCAAAATGAAAATACACATATAATTATGATGGGTCCGTGGGTCTACGGTTATGAATTGTTGATTTTAAAGTCTTAGGAAATAGTATTCTAAGCACTTGTCCAGGTTGGCTGTTTTTACTACGAATACACAGCGAGAACTCTCATGTAAGACTTGCTGGATCCATGAAATTACATTATTATTTGTTCAACGTCAGGCTGCTAATCACAAAGTCGGCAGTGCAAACCCACCAGCGGCTCCGTGGGGGGAAGATGAAGCTTCCTAGTCCGGTAAAGAGTGGCCATCTCAGAAACCTCACGGGGGCAGTTCTATCCTGTGTGATAAGTTCACCAGGAGTCAGAATTGACTCAATGGCAATGAATTTTAGGGGGTTTGGGTGGGACCTTTTTTGGGGGGTGGGGGTGGGGGTGGCTAGGGATAATACAACTGCCTGGCAGTTTTTCCTACTGTCATGGCTTGTGTGTTGTTGTCATGATGGGAACTATGTCATTTGTCTTTCAAATACAAGAAGGGTCAGTCAAAGTGAACAGGTTTCAGCAGAACCTGCAAACGAAGAAGCAATAGTCTGCCCACTTTGGAGGCACAGAAAACACTATGGAGAGCAGCAACACGTGTCCAGATGCTGAACATTCCATGAATACAAGCAGAACAATGTCATCAATAGTGCCAGAAGATGAGCCACTCAAGTTGGAAGGCACTCGAAGTGTAACTGAGAAGAGCTGCCTTCTCAAAGCAGAGTCGCCCAGAATGATGTGCGTGGTGGAAAGCCTGCAGGGATAAAGGCTACATGAGTCAAGTTTTTAAGACCTTCACTGATGATGTACAACTCCAAATGACAAGAAACTGTTGCAAATATCAATTAATAACTGAAACTGGGAACTTATGAAGTATAAATCAAGGAAAATTGAAAGTTGTATACAAGCAAATGGAATGCATCATGATTGATATTCTGGATGTTGGTTTGCTGAAATGGACTGGTATTGGCCATTTTGAAACAGAAAAGCATATAGTTTACTCTGCCAGGAATAACAGATTCAAAAGTAATGACGCTGCCTTCATCTTCAAAATGGAAATTTCAAGATCTGTTGTGTAATACAATCCTATCTGTGATAGGATTATATCTATCCACATATTAGGAAATCCAGTCAATACAAGTATTATTCAAATCTATGCACCAGTCACAAAAGTCAGTGATGCAGAAATGGAAGAATTCCACCAAAGTCTCAGTCTGAAATCAATCAAGCATATGCACTCAAGATGCACTGACAGTCATGAGCAAATGGAATATTCAAATGTTGGAAACAAACAGGAAGAATCATAATTTTAAAAGTTGGAGATCACATGATAGAATTTTTCAAAACAAATGAGTTCTTGGTAGCAACCCCTTTTTTTTTTAAAACAACACAAGCGGGGACTATACAGGTGGACTTTTCCAGATGGAATATGCAGAAGTAAGATTGTCTGCGCCTATGGAAAGAGAAGATAAAGAAGCTCAATATCAGCAGCTAAAACCAGACCAGAGGCTGACTGTGGAACAAACCATCAACTGCTTATGTGTAAGTTCAGGTTGAAAGTGATGAAAATTAAAGTAAATTCATAAAAGCCAACATACAACCTTGAGTATATCCCACCTGAATTTAAGAATATCTCGAGTAGATTTGCTGGATTGAAGACAGAGAGAAGAGCCCATGAGTTCTGGGATGAGATTAAGAAAGAACACTTACATGAAAAAAGCAAAAGGTCATTAAAAAGCCAGGAAAGATAGAAAAGATCAAAGTGGAAGTGAGAAATGATTCTGAAACTTGCTGCTAAATGTGGAGTAGCTAAGGGAAATGGAAGAAATGATGACGTCAAAGAGTCAAATACAAAATCTCAAAGCACAGCTTGAGAAGACAAAGTAAAATATTATGATGAAATGTAGAAGGACCTGAATTTAGAAAACAAAAACGAAAAATATTCTTAGCACATCTCAAACTGGAAGAACTCAAGAAAATCCTCAAGCCTCAAGTTGCAATGTTGAAAGATTCTATGGGCAAAGTATTGAACAACGCAGGATGCTTCAAAAGAAGATGGGAAGAACACACAGAGTCACTGCCCAAGAAGAATTAGTCAACCTTCAATCATTTCAAGAAGCAGTTTCTGAGCAAGAACCAATGGTACTGCAGAAAGGAGTTCAAGCTTCACTAAAAGCTCTGCCCTCCCCTCAAAGAAGAAGGCTCCTTGAAGCACTCCAACAAGAATATGAATAAGAACCAATGGTGTTGAAGGAAGAAGTTCAAGCTGCAATGAAAGCATTATCCAAAAACAAGTGTCTAGGAATTGATGGGAAACTGACTGAAATGCTTCAACAAGCTGATGACGCTCTGAAAACAAGCACTACTTTGGCCAACTGACTGAAAGAGGTTCATGTCTGTGACCATTCCAAAGAAAGGTGGCCCGACAGAATGCTCAAATTATAGAATAACAACACTGATATCACATGTACGTAAAATTTTGCTGGAGATCACCCAGCAATGGTTGGAGCAGTACATTCACAGAGAGCTAATAGAAGTTTGGATGGATTCAGAAGAGGACATGAAACAAGGAGCATCGTTGATGATGTCAGAGAGAGCTTGGCTAAAAGTAGAGACTACCAGCAGGTTGTTTACATGTGTCTTACTGACTATGTCAAGGCATTCAACTGTGGACAGGCTTGAGAAGATTGGGAATTCCAGAACACTTCATGGTGCTCATACAGAAGTTCTACATGGCTCACGAGGCAGGTATGAAACAAAACAAGGTAACACTGCATAGTTTAAAATCAGGAAAGGTGTGTGTCAGGGTTCCACCTTGTTACCACACTTATTCAATTCATATGCTGAGCAAATCATCAGAGAAACTGGATTATATGAAAAAGAATGTAGCAGAAGGATTGATGGGAGGCGTATTAACAACAGGCAACAAGCAGATGACAAAACTTTGCTTGCTGCGTGTGAAGAGGACTGGAAGTACTTTGGATAAAGATCAAGGATGGCCGTCCTCAGAGCAAGGGTCACAACTGAGTGTAAAGAAGAGCCAAAGCCTCGCAACTGGACCTGTGGATGGCATTGTAATAAACAGAGAAAACGTTGAAGTCTTCAAGGAAGTCATCTTGCTTGGACTCAGAATCAGTGGTGGAAGCGGGGAGGTGAAAGGGGGCAATGTCAAGGAGTCCAGGAAAAATAAGCATGTTTGGAAACTGATCGTGATAGCAATTGTACAAGATTGCCTTATGGGATTTAAGTGTGGAATGAGATGTGTATTAGTTCCCAATTAATAATAAATATTTTAAACAGTCTATGGAGACATGAAAAAAGAAAGATCAAATGATTCATTACATGTAACAAATCTGCTGCATGAGATCTCTTTAATATGTTGATATTAAAACACAAAGATATTACTTTTAGGACTGCAGTGCGCTTGACTCAAGACATGGCATTTTCAAGTGCCTCACGTGTATATGAAAATTGGACACTGAACAAGTAAGACTGATGAGCAAAAAAGGCATTTGAATTGCGGTGCTGACAGAGACTACTGAACGTTGTACAGACTTCCAGAAGAACAAACAAATCTATTGGGGAAGAAATTCACTCAGTGTGCTTCTGAGAGGCCCCGATGGCGAGACTTCATCTCCCATATTTTGGATGCGTCATCTGGAGAAACCTGTCCCAGGAACAGGGCATCATGCTTGGTGAAGTAACAGGCAGTGAAGAAGAGGAACCCCCTTGGCAAGCTGAATGGACCAAGTAGCTTCCGCAATGGGCTCAAGAAAGCAACATCTGGGACAGTGACACACAACTGAACAGTTTCATTCTGTCCCGCATGGTGTAGTGAGCATTCAAACCAACTAGACTGCCCCTAATAAGAGCAGACAGACCACGCAGACAGAAGCTGTACAGAACAACAAGAGCAGAGAGAACCCTGGAGCTGTGCTGGCCTAGTTGTCAATGGACGACCTACAGGTTGGCAGTTTGAACTCATAATAGCACCTTGGGGAAAAGACCTGACCATCTGCTCCCATAAAGATGACAGCCTTGATGGGCTGTCACCTTGATGGGCTGTTCTACACTGTCACATGGGGGTCAATGAATTGAAGTGGACTCAACAGGACTTTCAAACAGGCAGACTATTAGGATCTCTTTTTTAGGCTATTTTAATATGTTGAAAATGAATTCACTGCTGTTGAGTTAATGCCCACTCATAGTGACCCTAGAAAACAAGGTAGGACTTCCCCCTGTGAGTTTCTGAGAATATAACTCATTACAGAAGTAAAAGGCCCATCTTTCCCCCCTGACATGGGCCAGTTGTGTCAAACTGCTGACTTTGTGGATCGCAGTGCAATACATCAATATCACACATCCAGGAGTGTTGAAAGAGCCTAAAATCTTGTCCTGGTGTGGATCAGAGGTAAAGAACATTATACCCAAGACAAAAATCAGGAATAAGATAATCTATCCAGGTGTTTGAACCATTGAATCGAATGCTTTCATTTTATAGACCTGAAATCTCAAGATGCAGACAGAAAATGTACCTACCTAGACTGGTTGGTATCATTCTAGCTGGGGAGGAACTAGTCGTTGCAAATCCAACTTGGATCCAAATTCTGCACCTAGGGAACATGGGTCCAGATAGCAGGAGTCTCGTTGCAGGAGGTATTTGAATCAGAGCCAGTCAACTAAGGTTGAAAGCCCTGTCACCCACTCCAGAATGGGAACACTGAGATAAGCCAGCTGGCTCAGCCAAGCAGTCTGAGGGGTGGGTCTTGGACTGACCCCAGCAGAGGGAGAAGACTAGGCATTCAGTCTCTGGAGTGTCTCCTACTAGCCATGTCTATGAATCTTCATTCAATAGCCCCATTTCCTCCCCTGCCAAGGACACTGCGACCCGTTTGCTCTGCGGTGCAGTAATTCTATAACTAGAGGGGAAAGGAAGGTGGAGTTTGAAAGCCAAATTCTCCCCTGAAAATGTCATTGAAATTCTCAAATGTACCTGTAAGTTTGGTACTCATGCCTGGAAAATTCAGCAAACACCATCAAAAGCAGGTGAGTAAATGGCAGCTATTGCTTCCCCCACTGCTGATGGGTTAGCAAATATATAGGCATCATGTCAGGACTTTGCCAGACCTATGGTGCCTGGTTACACAAAATCAGCACAGAAAACACACACTGGTCTTTAGGCATTTGTGAACTGCTACTAAAGGGATCACTGTGGTTTAATATCAGGTTGCTTTTTTTAAACTTGAATGCAATCTCCCAAGTCTGAAGGAACTAGTCAATGCTTACAGCTTGGCCAGATCATGGAGGGGCTAGAGATGGAGTGCTTAGCTTTTGTCCTCTCCTCTTGAACCTTAATGATTAAAAAATAACCAAAAAGAACTATGCTAAGATTGCAAAATCCATTCCCCAGAAATTACACCCTATCACCAGCTTGTGCAAACAATTTATTTTCATGTGGTCTCTGATGTATGCTCTTAATATAATGCTAAGTTGGCTGCTATTTTCCTTTTCTGTTTAAGTTTTCCTGCTAGCTGAAGCTCTGCCAACACTTGTTTCCTGGAAATCCCAATGGCTCTTTAAAAAAAATAGGAATCATAAAAAAATAGGCGTCCTATCATGTAATACCCAAAATTGCACTGGGTGGACTTGTTGACAGTCAATCGACCACATACCACCGCCTTATACGTTGCAGTATTCTCTGAACTGAAACAAATATTATATGGCATTTTGATCTAATATGTGTAAAAATGAGTATAAATATGAATGGCTGCTGGGCTTATAATATGTAAAATAAAATATTTCTCTAGTTTATATTAGTTCAAAGAAACAATCAAATGTCACTAGACAGAAGAAAACTTACATAGTGGAGAGGAAAGAGAAAAAATTGAATAACTGAAAAATATTGTGAATTTGTCTATATGCCCAGTTTGTAGCTATATTGCATTTCCTTTATATAAATCTCCTATAATTTTCTAGTTTTGCCCAATTTGCCTTGACTTTGAAAAATCTTACCATAGTACTGGTATACCCCAGTGTAGCTATATTATACATTTAAGAGAGGACTTTCTATTTGTGTTTCCCAGAATTATGCCACACAATTTAATCTAAAGCAATTGCATTAAATTTGTCACAGCAGTAATATATAAAAATTCATATTTTTCCTCATCTTCACCAATACTTAGCGTTGTCAAACTTTTCATCTCCTTAAATCTGACAGGTAGACTGTGCCATTGTTTAGTTATTTTAATTTGTGATTTCCTGGTTATTAGTCAGATTGTGCAAATTTAATATAATTATAGATCATTAACCTTTATGAAATATCTATTCATCTTTTAAATATTTTCTATAAATATTTATGTGTATATATAGAGACAAATATATATATATATATACCAAAACCACAAGAATGAATATTGAGCATAATATGGAGAAAATCAAAGTATAATATAGATATATATAGCTATCTATATCTATATATAATGTTTTCATTTATATAAAGCTCAAAAGCAAGCAAGACTAAATTGTATGGTTTGTTCTTACATGCTATAAATAGGTTCCTCCTCACAGAGTCCCTGTGCACAACAGAACAGAACACGCCCCAGTTCCGCACCATCCTCATCATTGTTATGCTTGAGTTCACTGTTGTAGCCACCATGTCCACCCATTTTGTTGAAGGTTATAGTGAAGTGAAATTACTTGTTATGGCTCTTCTGTCCATCTTTTAACTCCCTACAAATAACTGAATTAGGACCGTGTAAGTAGGGTGTGTGCAACACTGATAGAAGAGATGGGTCAGGTTTGCCATTCCACTGGACATCTAGAAGCACCGGAGCGTGGGTCACTGAAACCAGGTGACAGAGCACAGTGTGAGGCAAAGGAGCACGTTTCCTGTCTCGGAAAACCAGACAGAGCCAAGGGACCACACAGCTGGGGATCCAAGGACCAGAGACCTAGTCCTGCCAGCAAGCCTGAGATTTATTGTAGACAAAAGAATTGTATCCTTAACATTTTTGTAACATGCTGGCTTCCCTAAAAAGATCTCATAATTGTGCTTATCAGGTGTGAGTTCCCTGCGACCATTGTAACAAATTGAATCATTGTATCAACCCCACCAGAGAAGTCGTTCTGGAAACAGTAGAGAAGGAGAGATGGTAGAGGTAGGTCTACCCGCTGCCTTGTGTCAAATGACCCTGGAGCTGGAGTGGATTGGATTCTCCTTATCCTAGTGTATCCAGGGCAGGTCTGACATCATTTCTCCAAGGATCTCCTTCTTGATCTCTAACTCTCCACTGTCCCCTTGGTCTTTCCTGATAACCTGCCCCCTTCTTAATCCTCACTTCCAGGAAGTATTCTTGCTATATATTTTTCAGCGCAGTCACTGGTTTTTCTGGTAGTGAGTGGTTCCATGTTCTTCGCCAACATTCTAATTCAAGGGCATCGATTCTTTTTGGGTCTGCTTGCTCCATTGTCCAGCTCTCACGTGACTGAGTCCTTAAAGTGACATGTTTGCTTTTTAATATTTTAATGGATCCTTTTGCAGCAAATTTTCCCTATGCAGTGTGCCATTTCATTTTTTGCCTGCTACTTCCATGGAGGTTGATTGTGGATTCAAGTAAAATGAAATCCATAACAACTTCGATGGTTGTCCATTTATCATGATGTTGTCTATTGGTACAGATGCAAAGATTTAGGCATAATCTATATTGAAGGATGTGATGAGTTTAGAAAGATATAATAGGCTCAGATTATTATTTTTAATCACTTCTGTACAATTTGGGAGGGGTTAATTTCAACTCTAAATAGACCTATCTGAGGAAAACTAACTCTACTCACAGATTTGGCAGGCTTTCTCAAAAAAAAAAAAAAATTGCTAGCACTCAATGTGACCAAAACCTCTAGAATCCAGTGATGGGAGAGAAGAGTGGAGAATTTTTAAAGCATATTTTAAGTATGCTAATGTGACCTTCAGGTCGACAAATTAGTCTGTCTTTAAAGGAAATGTAAGGTAATCCCCAGAGTAAGCCATAAGAAGACTTTTCTGTTTTACAAATAAGTATAAAAGGGTTCATCTGCCAAGGAGACACAATCATCCTTAATGAATCAAGTATCAATATTTCAAAGCAAAATAAAAAGGACAAGCAGAAGATGCCTTCCATTCATTGAATGTTAATATACATTGCTAATTTATATTGGACCCTGTGTCAGGCATGTTAAGCCCATTCACATTTAATCTTGCCAAAAATGAAAATAATGACAGGTTACATGTAGACTCTCTACGTTTACATAAAGGATAAGCAAGACTTTAAAAGGACAGGAGTCTTCTCCAAAGTCACCCACCTAACTATCCTTTGTCCTAGATTCTTTTTCAATTTTATTCCCCCTCCATTAAGGCTCATCTTTGAATACTTACCCATCCCATCCAAAATCCAACCTCTTTTTGGCCACAAAATCTCAGAGGATATTTCAGTCGAGAACAAACACTGGATCTAAAAGAGTCATAGAATCAAGTGGCTCTAAAATGGATCAGGAAATATAAAGATGGATTCAGCAAAGCCCGGGGCAGGCAGTGGCTAATCACGTGGGAGATAAAAGTCACACCAGAATCCTAGTACCTCGGACACTTTGGACACTGTCACATAAGGCTGGACAGACTGAGCACAGACCCTCTGGTGAAACCATTAGTAAAGTAGAATAGGGGGTCATATAATTGTGCAACCTGGAGGCATTCAGCCCAGGGCTCTGGTTCTCCACCCCAGCTCCTACTATGGGTGACAACATTGTTCATAGTCAATAAGCTATGTGAACGTCATTGAGTCACATCTACAATGCAGAAAAATGGATGTAAGTATCCATCTAGGCCTTGGTCACTACAGCATAGAAAAATGTGTGATTCATTGAGTTGAACCCTTATAAGGTAGTGAAGCAAAACCTAGATAGTTATATTTAAAGTAGCATAAAAGTACTAATTTTTATATACCTGCAAAGCATGGTAAAATTTTATTTTGCCAAGTAATTATTTTGTTTTCAAACTCCTAAAAGATAGGTTATAAACACATTTTCCAAAGAGTAGGATAATTTGGTCACAGATCAACATTACTCTGCATAAAGA
Source organism: Tenrec ecaudatus (assembly GCF_050624435.1). Classification (NCBI taxonomy): domain Eukaryota; kingdom Metazoa; phylum Chordata; class Mammalia; order Afrosoricida; family Tenrecidae; genus Tenrec; species Tenrec ecaudatus. Next base: position 190,829,245 of record NC_134533.1, read on the forward strand.
CTCGAGGGAACCACTTAGCTAGCAAATCAGGAGGTTAGGATTAAAGGGAAGAGACAGAAAGAGAGGCATTAATTTTCATTCATATCCTTTGCCCATAGCCTTGTTTACTTCCCTATAGATCTTGAAGAAAATTTATATTAAGTCTTCTACAGACTTTTGACCCATAAATCATCCAGAAAGTCTCCCCTGAATAGCAACTTTCAGTACTCTATGTGTACCAAGGCTTTACAAAAGTATTGTCACCAATGTGCTTACATTAACATGTAGATGCCAATAGGTCAGGGTTTGCTAGAGTCCAAGACTATGAAGGGCAACTAAGAATGACAATAGCAAAATATCAATAACCTGCCATCGTGTATGACTCTCTAACTAAAACTTTCCAGTTTGCAACACAGCAGAGATATTCAGAAAATGCTACTTGAATTAACTTTCAGGGCTTTTTTGGCGGGGAGGGGTGAGGGGGAAAGAGAGCGGATGTCAAGGAGTTCAAGAAGAAGAATATTTTGAAACTGATTATGGCAGCAATTGTACAATACTGCTTGATGTGATTGAACTATGGAGTGATATAATTAACTGTGTTTTAACTCCCAAGAAAATGGTTTTGAAAAAAATTCAGTTCTTGAATTGGCAGGTAAAACATGTGGAAGTAATTTTTGTTGAGAAATACCAAATGGGACCCAAGACCTTTCAAGCATGGAGGCAGGAACCAGCATTCAAAGAAAGAAAAAATTAGCAAGAGAGATAACTTTATTACTGAGTTTGAACTTTAATCTTGAGTTACTAGCTGTGTACTACCTACACATAAACTGGGCTGACCTACAAATGTTCACTTATAGCCAGAAAGAGAGGAGATATCTGCAGTGAATCTTCTGCCTGATTGGACAACATTGTGTCATCTGAAGTGCCTCTTTCCCCCTCTGATGCCAAGGGGCCTTGACTTCTGACATTATTGATCACAACTGTATGTTACTTTAGGAGAAGATGAAGCCGTCCAAGAGAAGCAAAACAACCTAGGATCTGAAGTCAAGATTCCGATGCGGATTCTGTCACTTATTTCAAATAAGACCTTTACAAAACCTCCATTTCCCGGCTGGGGAGAGGGTAGGGATCATTTCTAACTGACAGGTATCTGAAGGGAGAGTGGGAACATCTGTAGTAAAGGCCCTTCCTGTGCTAAAAAGTCCTCTCTGACCCTTTGTATAAGCTAGTTGATTGGGGATTTGGAAGAATATTTCTGGTCTCTGGAGTGTGATAATAACACTGTTCTATAAGACTCCAAAGAAGAATGTGAGGGACTTGAAGTCGAAGAAAGGTAAATACCACAGTAAAAAGTCTAAAGCAGCATTTCTGACAGAAGGGAAAACACACTGGCTGGCTGTGCTAATCTCCGTTAATTTTATCTACTAATTAATAATGTTTTAATTAAGCAGAGAGTAGTTTTCATTGTAAAGAAAAGGCCATTCTTTTCATCCCTGCTGCCACGTGAGGAGAGGTTTATTAAAGTATCCCAAAAGGAAAACCTTGATGGAGACTAAGAAAACAAGCACGGGGTATAATCGGTGTCCCTGCTACTCGCTCTAATGCCTTCATTGAATATTCTCCTGCACTCTTGCTGATGTAAGAGTCACTAAGGATTATAGGACTTCTCTAATCATCACTGCCAGGGCCTTGGTTGGGTGAGTGGAAAACTTTGCTTCCTGTCTTCCTGAAACAAAGATGAAAAGAAGCCACCCATCCCACCACTTTTTCCTCTCAAAAGAATGTTGCCCTCTTGAAGTGTCAAGTAAATTGACTTAAACAGAGGCGGTCTTGCTCCCAAAGAAAAGAGCCCGCCAAGAAGCAAGTAGATAAAATGATGGGCAATCTGGACAAGAACAGAAAGGTGGCTATGTGTAGAGGTCCTTGAAGAGTCTAGAAAATGAGATAAAGCAAGTTCTAGTCTCATTTTCCTTTTATCTGTTTGCCACCACCTATTCAAGATCTTCAGATAACGCCCCGTAGTCAAATCTTCTTAGCTGGTCACGGTTCTCCAAGATCCACCCCTACCTGTAAATTCCACTTCTATCATCTCCCACTGCATTCTTAACTTCTGTCAAACAAGATTATTGGTTATTTCCCAAAGAAGTCCTGCTCTCTCCATTGTCTATGATTTTGCTCATTTTTCTCCTTCCAGGAGGAGTGTGACCTAGGTTCAATAATTGGATGTGTCTTGCCAGTCAAAATTCAGACAGTCTGTTAATGAAGCACTCACAGAAGGGTCAAAAGGAAGGTAAGAGCCAGCCAGGGTGCAGTATAGCACCAATAAAACTCACAACATCCCTCTAGGTCTTTGATGCTTGATCCTCTGCACTACCATGGCCCCGGTTCTGTCTTACAAATCTGGCCAGACTAGAGCATGTACACTGGCACAGACAAGAGCTCTCAACATGCAGAATCCAGGACAGATAAACCCCCCAGGACCAATAATGAGAGTAGCGATACCATGAGAGTATGGGGAAGGTGGGGGCAGAAGAGGGAGAAAAAGGGAACCAATCGCAATGATCAATGAACAAATCCCCCATGCACACTGGGGGACGAACAACAGAAACATGGGTGATGGGAGATAGTAGACCATGTAAAATATGAAAATAAACATAATTTTTAAATTATCAAGGGTTCACGAGGGTGGGAGAATGGGGCGAGTGGGGAAAGAGGAGCTGATACCAAGGGCTCAAATAAAAAGAAAATGTTTGGGAAATGATGATGGCAACATATGTATAGATCCGAACTACAGTTGCTCTTAGCCAAAAGGCCAAGAAGTGAAACATATGTACAAATGTGCTTGTTAGAACTGATGTACTGATTATTATAAGAGCGGTAAGAGCCCCAATAAAATGTTTCAAAAAGAAAAGAAAGAAACACCTAGCACAAAGTAGAATATGGCACAATTTATATCATCTGTAAATGTGTTTTAAATGAACACTTGGCAAATATGTTAGGCTTTGTAGGAGGTATCTGGCTGATCAAGGTGTTTACTAACGGGTGACTATTTAGTCCCCTGTGCCTCTGTGTCTCTGCAGACAAAAGCATTGCAAAATGACTGTTATTTGTGACTTTGCTACTAAAAACATTGAGAGATAACTCAGTTATTTAAGATCTCTTTGAGGCTCTCTTGAATCTTGCATATCCATGTGATTGTCTTTGAACCTAGTGCTTTTATTATTCTAAAGTTAAGAAACTGTGACTAGTTAAGCAACATTTGCATAGATAAGAGTTTAGGAATGTTTAAGTTCTTTGATGTTTGTCTTGTAACCAATTCCCTTGTGTAAGAAGAGTATAAAAACCAAGCTTCAAATATACACGAGACTTCAGTCCATCAGATTGGAGTCCTCCCAATCCCATGCTTTGTACATATCTCTTTATTTTCCGTTCATCCGCACGCCTCATTTCAGACCCACCTTGATGTGGGATAGCTGTTCTAATCCCCACAAGGCTTCATCAGCTATTTGGCCTTAGTAGGAAATTCCTCTGATGATGTGGGGTAAAAGAAGATAAAAACAACATGAAAACAAGTAAGTGTGGCCGTGTTCCAACAAAACTCTATTAAAACAAGCAATTTGAGATTCATTGCGTACTGACCATTGAGATGATTAGATAACTGAATTAATCAGAAAGCCCAAGAAAGTTCTGATTTGGGTTAAAATCCATTGAACTGGGGATATATATGAGTAGTCCAAATATTCCCTTCCATCCAGTTGACTCCAACTCAAAGTGACCCCACAGAGCTGAGTTGAACTGCCCCTGTGGGTGTCCAAGGCTCAAACTGTTTAGGGAGTAGAAAGCTTCATCTGTCTTCTTCAGAGTGGCTGGTGGTTTTGAACTGTTGGCCTTGTGGTTAGCAGCACAATCCATAACCACTATACCACCAAGACTGAGATTTTAATGTCTGCTAGCACTGTGCTTTGATTTTTACTTCATAGGAGAGTGTCCACAATTGGTAAGCAATGAATTATCTTATAAACAAAACAAAAGTTAATTGTGTCACTCTACCTACTCAAGGGTCTTCTCTTCTTTTCACTGCCCTGTTTTATTCAGTGTAAGCCCCTTTCCCACTTACTGTCATCAAGTCAATTCTGTCTCATCGTGACCCTATGGGAAAGGGTTAATCTACCAATGTGAGTTCCTGAAGCTCTCGTTCTTTATGGAAGTAGAAAGCACTGTCTTTCTCCCACAGAGCAGCTGGGGTTTCAAACGGAAGACTTTAGGGTTAGCAGTCCCAAACTTAAACAAAACCCCACTGGACAGGAAAATTCTAACTCGCAGCAAAGCATAAGGACAGTATTCAACTGTCTCATAAAGTTTCCAAGGCTGGACATCAGCAGAGTGCCACATTGGCCTCATACGGAATGACTAATGGGTCTTGACTACCAATGTTTTAGCTATCAGCTGAGCACTTACTTGTTCCACCACTACTGATGATCAGAGTGTGGAATATACAGAGCATGAATCTAAGAAAATTAAAAGTCTTCACAAAGGAAAGGCATAAAGATCAATATTCCAGCGATTAGTGAATTGAGTCTGGTGTTGGCTATGTTGAATCAGACAATCACATGGTTGATTATCTGGGAATAACAAGTCGAAGGGGAGTGGTGTCACATTGAAACTCAAAAAGAACATTCCAATATTGGACTGGAAGTGCAATATAGTCTGTGAAAGGACAATATCTGCATGCAAACCAAGGAATACAATTAAAATACCTATTATTAACTTTTATGCACCAACCCGTGATAAACAAGCATTCCACCAACTTCTTCAGTCTGAAGTTGGTCAAACATGCATTCAAGTTCATTGATAGTTATCGGCAATCGGAATGCTGAAAAAATATGGGATCAAAGGGGAAGAAATAAAAAACAAAACACACTGCCAACAAGTCAATGCTGATGCATAGTGACCATATAGGACAGGGGAGAACTGCCCCTGTGGTTTCCAAGACTGGAACCCTTTATGGGAACAGAAAGCCCATTCTCTCCCCTACAGCAGCTGGTGGTTCCGAACCACTGACCTTGCAGATCACAGTCCAGGATAGCAGCCCCACTCATAATCGCTCTGCCACCAGGGGAAAGAATAGCACCTGGGAAATATGGCCTTGATGACAGAAATACTATTGGAGAAGGCACCACAGAATTTTTCATGATCAATCATTTCCTCATTACAAGTATCCTTTTCAACATAATAAATGGTGACAGTACATGCGGAACTCACCAGATGGAATAGACAGGAACCAAACTGACTACATCTGGGGGAAGAGATGATAGGGGCAAAATGAGGTCAGGGGTTGATTGTAAAACAGGCCATCAATTGCTTATATGTCAGGTCAGTTTGAAGTTGAAGAAGAGTACAAGTTCATGACAGCCAGGTCACAATCTTGATCATATCCCACCAGAACTTTGAGAATGCTTCAAGAAGAGATTTGACGCTTTGAACACTAATGAGAGAAAATCTGAATCGCCATGGGATGACACGAAGAGCCTCTTCCATGAAGAAAACAGAGGGACGTCAAAAGAAAGGAAAGGTCAAAGTGGAGGTCAAAAAAGGCTCTGAATTTTGCTCTTGAGTGTAACAGCTAAAACAAATGGGAGAGATAATATAATAAGAGAAGGGGGAAAAACTCATTGCCATTGAGTCGATGTTGACTCACGGTGACCTGATAGAACAGGGTAGCACATCCCTCGGGTTCTCCAAGATTGCCATTCTTTGTGGGAGGAGAAAGCCTCATCTTTCTTGCACAGGGTGGCAGGTGGTTTCAAGTGTCTGCCTTTGTGCTTATTAGGTGAACACATAACCACTGCACCACCAGGGTGACCAGAAAAAAATGTAAAGGGCACCTAAGAAGACAAAGAAAAGTATTACAATAGAATGTTCAAAGACCCAGAGTCAGAAAAGCAAAAAGGAAGAACATATTCAGCGTATCTCCAACTGAAAGAAACGAAGAAACACTGCAAGTCTCGCGATGCAATATTGACGGGTTCTATGAGTCCAATGTTGACGAATGCAGAAGTCATCAAAAGAAGAACTGTTTTGTAAGGTATATTTTTCCTACATTGAGTAGGAGCTCAATACTGAGGGAGAGTGCTAGCTCCCTAATGGATATTTTTGTCACAGTATGAGGGATGGGGGACATTTTAGAAAAGTTCCAAGATAAATCATTTGAGCATTTATTCAAAATAAGCCAGCCCAGTCCGGATCCCACTGGGAGAGAAGTAGCATGTACAAATTACATGTTCAATTCCAAACTTAGGCGCCTTATGCAAATCATTTGATGGGAGGTGTGGAAGTAATCCACTGATCTTTGGTGCTAAGGCATATTTCTAATACGCCTATGTTTTCTTCTTTGTGTTACGTTTTCATGGGGAATTTTGTGGTGCACCAGCAAAACAATCAATCCAAATGAAACTGTGAAAGTGTTCACTTAGGTGTCTAACTCACATTCAAATGGAAATCCAAATGCTGAGCTATCTTTCCCAAGGCAAACAGCACACATAAAATGTTGGAGTGGTGCCTACTCCTTCTCTGGGAGGTAAAACATCTGATGATGACACAATCGCGGAAGCCAAATTGTCCTGTTTGTGGCGGCAGCATCCTTCCTGGCAGCAGCACCTGGCTGCTGCAGGGTTGAATGGAATCACATGTGACGAGGGATGCAGAGAATGGAATTGCACAGGCATTAAAAGACTTGTCATAAAATAAAGCGAGCACCTGTACTGCCCTATCTGAGGAAAGTGGCTCAGCAAGGACAACATATATGTTTCCAACTCCGTACCTCTCCTTTTCCTTCCACCTCCAAAAAAGGATTTGCAGATTTTAAAACAATCCAAGTCGTGCGATACACACAGTGCCTATTTACACACAAGTGGCCGGGCCCTCATGGGGTAAAATTTGCTAGTATGACTTTTCATAGGAACGCTATCCGAGTCGAACTGACTGCTTCCTTGTAGGAACGATCAGACTCATCTTTCTCCTACCAGAACTACACCACGAGAACTACTCATGTCAGAAATATTTAATTACAATATCTTCAGAAAACAAATAGAAAAATGGGAGAGCTAGGATGGATAGAACAGTAACAAAGAATCCAGTCAGCCAGAGGCAGTCACTAACCATTTCCTGCCAGATCTTACCTAACAAGGGATCCAGGTATTAGGAGCTATTTTTTATGTCCAGAGAGATTTTCAAAATTTGGATATTTATGTGCATATTGTTCTTAGGAATTGACCATTAACTAACTGAAAGCAAAACTGTGTGTAACAATACATCTTAAAGGATCAGATAGACGCCAGATAGGGCTAGATATGGCAAAATAATAATTCATAAATTATCAAGGGCTCATAAGGGAGGGGGGAGTGGGAAGGGAGAGGAAAAAAGAGGACTTGATGCAAAGGGCTTAAGTGGAGAGCAAATGCTTTGAAAATGATGAGGGCAAAGAATGTACGGATGTGCTTTATAAATTGATGTATGTATATGTATGGATTGTGATAAGAGTTGTATGAGTCCCTAATAAAATGTAAAAAAAAAAGCCAGAAAAAAAGGATCAGATAGAATATAGGAGTAATGAAGCGCCAATCTTAATACCAACAGAGAGATACGAGTGACTCCACAAGTTCCTCTACTATTAGTTGTATTCAATGCAGAGAAGCATACCGGATAAAACATTGGGTTCAAGTTCAGGGGCAGTGTTTGAGTTTTCTGCTGAGTAACTATCTAAACTCGGGGAAGTTATTTAACCTCCAGGCCATTTAACCTACAAGTCACTACAATGGTGACTGCATTTCTGGTTTATTTATCTGCAACAGATTGTGGGTTAAATTTTTCAAGGACTGCCTACAGATACAGCTAGCTGAGGGCTCACTTTTTAAAGAAATGTTTTTTGAGTCTTAATGATTTACAAGTAAATAAAACAGAAATGATTTTGAAATTATGAAAATACGGTGAACGTATTATACATGATAAACTCACCGAGTAAGTTTGAAGTTTAATTTTTAATGAATGTGCTCTAAAGAGGAGTATATATTGCCTAAAATCAATATGCATGAATGTAAATTATGCATATTTAAAATTAAACCAATTAGCAAAGAAGATTTTTTACTATGTCTAATGGCACTATCCATAAATAGGTCAAACCATTAAACAAAATTATAAAAGTTTGAAATTTATCAATCATCTATATTTCTGGAAATACCTTTTCATAACATCTAAGAACTTAGGCATTCAAAATGTACAATTATTTAGAGGGTAAAAATATTTTTAATTTCTAACATTACTTCTGAAGTTAATCACATAGGTGTTTAGTGAGTCTGTGGTCCCCTTTTAAAAAAGATTGGAGTCATGTAATTACCACCGTGGAGGACCAGTCTAAGTCATCAATGAGACAAGCCCACCATTAAAATATCAAAGGCAAATGAGCTATTAAGGGGGCCTTTAAAATGAAAACACTGATAAAATACCAATGCATACACAGCAACACATTTGAATATTAACTGTGTAAGAAAATGAATCTTCACATAAACCTTCTCCTCTCTTGACCTGGCCTTTTTGGTTCCTTACAATCCTACTGCCATTGACCAGCCCTTCAAGCTCTTTCTCTCTCATTGACAGAAGACAGTGGTCATCCCTGCTCGTGGGAACAACTTCGAGAGGCCTCCAACTCGGAGCAGCCTTCTGTAGAGCAGGATTTAAAAACGCCCAGAACCCGTACCACCTTGGGAATTCTATGGGACAGTTCTACTCAGTGCGACTCAGCCCGATCGGTTCAGACTTGAGTCAGACTTGGCCTTATGGGAAGAGAATTTGGGTTTTGATTACATGTACATACACACATGGGAGCTTTAAAAAGTTCACAGGAATTTTCCATATCTTTTTATTGCATTGTTCGGAACTTTTTTAGCCCCTTTATATGTGCATGTGTACCAAAAATATATATTTCGCTTGCAAGTTTATAGAAGTTTGTATTGAACAAAAATATCAAAATGTCAAGCAATTGTTTTTCATGATATTCTCCATCTTAGTCTGAAAGTAACTGTCTCTCTCTCTAATCTTTCCCTGGAGGATTGTACATGTACATATCTATATGTATATATAGTATATATAGCCATATATTCATATATCAGTATATACATCACTATGTCTCAATGGACAGCGCTTTATCTGCCTGGTATTTGGGATATCCTCTTCACTGCTTTTGCAAAGGTGGCTTGCCAGTATTTGCTTTTTCTCATGTTGACTTAATCGTGTTAAAAAATCCAGTAGTAGCAACGAACAAATGAGTAACCTTCTACCTACATCCTTCCCAATGCTTTTGATCTACCTTTTGGTCAAAGTTGGATTCAACCAACTCTCTTGACACCTGAACTGCTGTGTGTGTGTGTGTGTGTGTGTGATCTTATTGTCCACTGATGCTTCTACGGCTGAGCTTGACTCTTACTGACTCTTTCCTGGACTGTAAATTTGGCTTTTATTTCAAATAGTTTCCTCCTCATGTTTCAATATATTTCTACTTGCTTACAATTTACGATGCCTCATGGGACCCAACAAACATTTTTAACAATGTAGCAGTGCACCAGGCCTCAAGACTGTTGACAACTCAGAGACAAGTTAGCCTGTGTCCTATGACAATGATTACCAATTTGGATAAGTTGCTTCCAATGACAGATATTATCCCCCACAGGGGAAATGTCCATTCTCTTCATACCAATCTGCCAGCCCTCTGCAGAGCAAGAATTCCTTTTGCTTTCTCTTCTTTCTTTCTCGGCCCATGGGGATAGGCAGGTGGTCCTTGCCTCCTGGCCTGAGCTGTTCCATTTTGTTCTGCACATTCTGAGTCAGTAAGCCTTACACTGCTTTTTCAAAGTGACGGTACCTTTGGAAAACATGCTCTCCATTGTCCTCTCCCAGCCGTGCTCAATGGGACGTCAGCCGTTAAGTGGAGTTCATTCGTTGCAAACCATTTGGGATGAGTGACCTTGAGAGGAGTTGGAATGAGATGACAAACCAAGGCTGTCATCTGAAAAACAAATCCATGTGAGAAATGCCTGCCCGTCAGCAGAAGCGCTGCTCCCCCAGTGCATCAGGGCTCGCAGGGAGATTATGCTCTAGCTCCGAATCTGAGCTGACTCTGCTAACAGAAAGAGTTTCCAGTAAGGGAACTGAAAGGTGACACAAAGGACACAGTTGTCATATGACTGAATTTTAGAAACATAAACAAGTTAAAAACAAAAAACTGTCCTCCATTTTGTTTGGGCAGATTTTATATCAGGGAAAAGGGATAGTCTATGGGCAGGAGGATATGTACCAGTCCACAGTAATATATTTTCCTATTGTCTGGTCTCAAATCATGCCCTTGACCTCATTTCTCAATTGAAGCCTATCCTTCTAAGTCCAAATCCTCCTTACATCCTCCTCCCAAGACTTCTGTCCATTGCTGCCTTTAACTTTGTTATTTCCTTCCTTGATTTGCAATGGTTTAGGTGTATAAGGCTTTGTGGTAGTTAGGTAAATTTATGTCAACTTGTGTACGAGCCCCCAGTAAAATGATTTTTTTTTAAAGAAAGCATGGGAGAAGGGAGAGGACAGTCAGTGTGAGAGATGGTAATAATAACAACGTACAATCTATTGGAGCCATGAGTGGGGGAGCTGATACCAAGGGCTCAATAGAAAGTAAATGTCTAGAAAAGAATGAAGGCAACATATGTACAAATGTGCCTGATTCAATTGAAGTATGGATTGTGATAAGAACTGTACGAGCCCCCAATAAAATGATTTAAATATGAAAAAATTATGGATGGGAGGTATCCAACCTGTCAATCAGGTCACAGCCTGATGGTGTCTACTTGGGGGGGGCCGGACTTCTCATAAGGAGAGCCCTGGAAACCTCTCCCCCTCTCTATCTTCACCTTCCTGTTGACTAGTCACCTTGAGAGCTGTCGACGCCCTGCCATGTTTCTACTGACTTTAGACCCACTCAACGTTGCACTCATTGGCCTGTGATATTCCTGCTCTCCGCATCATTGCATGTGGCTGTGTGTGTCTGAAGAGGACTAAAGCATTGGTACTGGACTTATGAACTTAAGTTGGACTGCCTTGGATGTTTTCTTCATATATAATTGCTTCTGGATAGAAAACTCTCTCTTGTACATATATGACAGTGGATTTATTTCTCTAGTCAGCCCACCCTAAAACAGTCTTATACTATAATCTCTCTCGTACGCTGGGCTTTCTCATACAACTCGTCAGGTTTAGCATTACTGTTTTACTCAAAGTTAACAGTGTAAAATTATTAGTTAATAGTCTTTTTTTCTTATTCTTCTCAGGACAAATTAATTTCTCTTCCCCAAGAATTTCTCTAACATACTACTTATCAGATGATGCCTTTCTTAGAATGAAATGTGCATGTTTGAATAGGTCTACCATATAAAGTTCTGATCTCACAGAGAACAAAGAGTGACAAGGATAGATTGCACGTGGACACAGGGCTCAATTTAGTTGCTATACCTAAACTGAGCCATTGAACCAAAGTATCTTCAAAGAAAAGCATCCTGGGTGAAGAATGTACTAAAGGGATGGACAAAAGACTAGTGTGGGGGAATGGACTACAAATCAGGTTAAAACCCACAAAGATACTTTGTGAGAATGTGAAAAATTAGAAGGACTCATCATCAGATCCCAGATTCATATGCAGCAGGGAACCCAGGCTAGGTCGTATCCCGCCCCGTGTCTTGTTGGTGCTTGTGCCAAGGTAATCTAGAGATAGGTAGAAGAGCATACTCCAGAGCCCTCAAGGTCACTGTGTCTAATAACTGCACATGCTTCTCATTCTCCTGTGTGGATTCCAATTTCACAACTACACAGAGAAGCAAACACAGGCCGTTGTGCGTTCTCTCTCCCAATATCACACAAGTGCTTAAAGGGCTTCTATAGATGTGGCCGGGCACCCAGACAGAATCTGGGACCCCAGAGGGAAGCAAACATTTATTTATCCACAGCTTTGCTAACTCACAGCTGGGGAACACAATGTATACGTAAATGACAAATACTTTAAAGTGCCTATATTCTCTGAATTCATGATGTGTGGACAAGTAATGGAGAAAAAGGCAAAATGGTAAAAACAAGCCAATCAGGTAACAATAATAAGAGAAGTATCGATACCAACAAAACTTAAACACCAAGGGGTCCTGGCTGAGAAAATACTACAGAACAATTTATAAACTTTAAAATCTCTCTCTTTTAAATTTGGAACAATGGAGAGTTCGAAGATGGCTCCTAATCTTTTCTGTTCCTGCTTAACTAATTTTTGTCAGCAAAATTAAGAAACTTTTACTTGCTTGACAAGTGGATAAAGGGAAAGCTATAAAGCAGCTGCTGCATTAAGCTTTCATCGAAAGGTACAGGTAGCTGCCAAAGGAAAATCTTATCTCTTTAAAAAGCAAGTTCAGCACTTAGCAGTGCAGCTATGAAAGTCGGAAGATAAGGAGATGTGTTATCATTTAATTAACAGCCACCCAATGATGTCTCAGAAGAGATTAATTCTGCTTCTTAAGAAGTCAAGACCAATCTTGGTCGCGAGCAGAAAAATACACTTTAACCTATCATGTGCTCTCCCCTTCTTTCTCCTTCCGCCCCTTCCCTCGGACATTTTCATCTTCCTTCCCCACCCTTGCTTCATTTGCTCTCTCCTTTAGCCTCAATAATGCCAGTTTGTTTTTCAGCCTAAAAGAAACTGCTGATTTTCAGTTGCTCTAGATGGTTTTGGCAATGTACAAAATGTTTGTGGTCAAAAATAAGCACCGCTCACTCAGTATTGTTAGGAAGAAAATGGGAAATTAACTGAAATGAATGGAAAGCATGTCCTAGTATCAAGGGATTCATAGATAGACAAAAGTGTGACAAGCCACTGCCATCCAATGCATTCCGGCTCACAGCGACCCTGCAGGACAGAGGAGAGTGGCTCCTGTTGGTTTCTGAGGCTGTAAATTTTCACAGGAGCAGACGGCCTCCTTTTTCTCTGAAGTAGTAGTTGGTGGGTTTAAACCACTGACCATGCAGATGGAAATACAATGCATTCCCCACGGAACCATCAAAGCCTCTTTTGAAACAGTAATACATGGACCAAACCGAAAGAAGGAAAGGCTGAAAGGATTAAACCACAAATACAACAAACAATCACAACCGAAACTCCACGCGACTTCAAAACACCACGTTTTAGACAGAAATACTTTATGATGAAAAGTACTAAAAGTCACACAAGACCTCCCGAAAAACAAAAATCGACTACTTCAACGTTGGAGTTTTATTTCTTGGGCTGCTTCTCTATCTGCCTGCTCTGGGGTTTCTAACTTGGGTGAAGATGCTTCTTTGAAGCACAGAGCATCGAGTGCCACTTCCATGAGCATGTGGCCGAGGATGCTACTGAAGTGACACTTTAGGAAAAGGTTAATATAGCCTAAACCAAAGAGACAGAGACTTCAGTAGTTGAGCAGCAATAATGATGAACGCTATGTAAATCAGGGATAGATTCTTCTCTCGACACACAAGTCAATATACTATATTGACAGGATATTATAGATAGCCTCACAAAAGAGTAAATTCTGGTGACAAAAAGAGAACTATCATTCAGGAACCTACTTTTATGAACGTGAATTAACATGACATTAGTAAATATATAACGTAAAACTGCATCCCAGGGAACTCTTTAAGTACACATAGTACACAGTAGAGGAGAAATAAGTAGTGAAATTCAATTTAACAACTAGAATATTTTCCTGGGACAGGCATAATTTTTGTAAAACACACTGAATCTACTTGCTTACATAAACTAAGTATTGGGTTTAGTAAAAGTGGCTAAATATACTCCCCAATTTAGCCCTTCTCAATTCTCAGGGTAATTCTATAGCTTCCAAATGAAAACAGAATAAAATTGGGGGACTTTTGCATATAATAAAATGTTTGGCTTAGTCCATGAAAATATGTAATTTTTATATTTATTTGTGCTATACCATAATAGTTTATGTGTACCTATATCATTGAATTTTTACATATAAAAGTAATAAGTGATTGCTATAAAAATACTAAAATAAAGATCATCAGTAATATAATCAAGCTAAGTATTACAACTGTGAACAAGTTGGAGTAGCAGTATAATATTTAAATTCCTTTTCTCTTCATATATAGTATGCTTCCATATGTGTACGTTTGTGTATTCAATAAGTTTATGGGAAACAAAATTACACTATATTTAATTTCATTTTTCCACAAACTTTTTGAAGGTCTTTAATGTGTGTTGTGTATGTGTGTGTGTTATCAAAAGCAGGATAATGATAGACTTATTCCCTTAATAATGTATAGTGGATATCTTTCCACACCAATAATTTACATCTACATTATTATATTTTAGCTCTCTAATATTAAACCATCATGCCATAGTTATATACCTAATTCCTTAGGAATAGACATTTAGGCTTCTTTATCAATTTTTTCTATCATAATCAAGATTTCATTAGCAATCCTTATACATATGACTTTTTATAATTTATAGCTATCCATTACTTTTTTAATTAGAGATAAAGTTTGTGCCACACAGTGTTCAAAATGTTCAAGAGAGCAACATTTTTTCTAGGTATTTGCTCTCCAAAATTTGTCAGTTATATATCTGAATAAATTATGAAGGGCATTTTTTAAAAAAAATTTTACTATACATACATATGCAAAGTTATAGGTAGGTGAAAGAGACCACACTCATGTCCTATAGGCACACTTATATATTCTCTATAAGTATTTGCATAACCTACAAATCATGCACAAACAGAAGGCAAATGTGTGTAAACTTCTTAGCCATTAGCAAACACCTGTAGGGAATAAGTCCACTGGGTCTGGAGAGACATAACCATCATCAAAGGGGTCATGGACGTTTTGGGCTGAACATAGCCCCCAGAGACAACTTTCTACATCCTACTTTGATTTGAAGGGACCAGGGTCTTAAAAGCTGTGAACAGTCATCTAAGATACAACTATTAGAATTCTCTGTTTGGAGCAAAGATAAGTGAAGAAAATCTAAGATGTGTAGAAACAATTAGTCCATAGGACTAACAGATCATGTATACCTCAGCCCACAAACCTGAGACCATAAGAATGAGATAGTTATTCCGGCTACCACTGTAGACTGATCTGTACAGGATCACACCAGAGTGTCCTGGAAAAAATGATATAAAAATGTAGGAAAACATGTAAAATTTTTAAAAAGGTCAGCTGATAAAGACGAATACAACTCCTGAGACTATGGAACTTAGTCACTTTAAACCTGAAACTAATGTCACCACAGTGGCACAACTTTCAGCCAAATTATAGAAAAACCTACAGGGTGAACAATAAAAGCAGACAGGTATGAGCTGCTTACAATCATCAACCATAGAGGTAAAATGGTAGCAGTGCACAGAAGGCAGAAATGGTTCAGAAGGACAAATGGACATGCTAAGCAAAGGAAGGAAGCGGGAAGAGTGCATTGTTGCATTATGGCAATGTCACAAAACAAAATGTGTATGAGTTGTTGAATGGAAATCCAAGCTACACTGTAAATTATCAGTCAATTCAAAGTAAAATGTAAAACCAAACATACATATGCTTAAGATCCAAAGCAAAGCAGGCAGCATCTTTTAAAAAAATAAAGCTAGATGAATGGTAACTTAAGAGACTCAGATGAAAAGTAACTACTAAGGGTATTTAAAATAAAATAGAAACTGTACTTTGAAGATAGGCATTATGTGAACATGGCTATAGCATCATATTGGCCTTCTAATGGGATCATTTATCATAATTCTTTAAATCTACCATTCATATAATTTGTTTTCTTAAATGCACTCAATGAGGAAATGTATGTGGTAAAGCTAGTATGATTTTTAAACCTGAGATTAGTGCTCCAAATCAGAAACTATGCTATCCAAAAATTGTGTGTCATAGCTATTCTAGTTGTCCAAGAGATGTATTAAGACCACAATTGAAAATAAAATATTGACCAAAATTATTTTTGTCATAGTAGAAAGTAAAACAACAAAAAAAAAGTCTCCACTTTCATGTTGGCCAGATTCTAGTGGAAGGAAAGACAATAGGGATAAATACATCGATAAATAAGATTATTTCTATCTAATAGTAAGTCTGTGTGTGTAGTATATATTCAGTGCATATATGTATACCAACCTGTGATATGCAGATGACACAATCTACCGATAAAGATCAAGGATTGAAGTTATCAGTTTGCATTATGACTCGATGTAAAGAGGACCAAAATCCTCAAACTGGTCCAATAGGTAACATCATGATCAATAGTGACAAGATTGAAGTTGTCAAGAAATTTGCCTTGCTTTAATCCACAATCGATGTTCATGGAAGCAAGAGCCAAGATAGCAAAGGATGAGTTTATTAGACAATTCTACTGCACAAGACCCTGTAGAGTATTGAAAAACAATGATGTCACTTTGAGGACTAGGGCTAGCCTGACCCAAGTCATATTTTCAATTACATCATATGCATGTGAATGCTGGACATTGAATAAGAAAGATGGAAGAATTGATGCTCTTGAATTGTGGTGCTGGGGAAGAATATTGAAAGTACCCTGGACTGCTCCAAGGACAAATCAATCTGTTTTGGAAGAAGTATGATCATAGTGCTCCTTAGAGGCAAGGATGGCAAAGCTTGTCTTATACACCTGAGGCATGTGGTCAGAAGAGACCAGTCCCTGAAGAAGGACATCATGCTTGGTAAAGTGGACGGGCAGGGAAAAAGAGAAAGGCCCTCAGTATGATGAATTGACACAGTGGCTGCAACAATGGACTCAGGGATAGGAGCAATAGTGAGGATGGCACAGAACTGGGCAGTGTTTCCGTCTGCTGTGCATAGGGTCACTGGGGGTCAGAAAGGACTCAATGGCACTTCATAACAACAATATGTATGCCAAACCAAAACCCACTGCCATAGAGTGGATTCTGACTGATAGTGACCCCATATAGCATTTCTGAGATAGTAAATCTCTATAAAATAAGACAGTATAAAAGGACATTTATAGAGATCTAAATACTGACATGTACATATGTAAATATATTTTATATAATGATAGGGAAGTAGATCTATGTACATATATTTATATGTTAAATATTAAGGTAGCAGACTGACATTGGGACTCTACTCAAGTACTCCCTCAATGCAAGAACACTTTGTTCTAATAACACAACATTCTGTGATGCTTACCTTCCTGACATGATAGCTAAAGACAAAATGGGTGCATAAGCAAATGTGGTGAAGGAAGCTGATGTGCCCAGGTATCAAAAGATAGGCATCTGGGACCTTAAAGGCTTTAAGATAAACAAGCGACTATCTATCTGAGAAACAACAAAGCCTACATGGAAGAAGCACACCAGCCGGTGTAATCATGAGGTGTTGATGGGATCAGGTATCAGGCATCAAAGACACACACACACACACAAAATCATGTCAATATGAATTAGACGAGCTAGGAGTAAAGACCCAAAGGCCCTCTGTTGACAAGTGGACATCCCTTACAGAAGAGTCACAAGGAAATAATGAGCCAGTCAGGGTGCAGTATAGCACCCTGACAAAACATACAACTTTCTTCTAGTTCTGCAGTTCTCAACCTGTGAGTCATGACCCCTTTGAGGGTCGAACAACAGTGGTCGCCAGATGCATAACAGTAGCAAAGGAACAGTTATGAAGGAGCAACAACATAGTTTTAAGGTTAGGGAATCACCACATGAGGAACTCTATTAAAGGGTCACGGCATTATGAAGGTTGAGAACCACTGCTCTAGTTCTTTAATGCTTCCTCCCCCCACATCATGACCCCAATTCTACTTTACAAATCTGGCTAGACCAAAGCATGTACACTAGTACAGATAAGAGCTCAAAACACAGGGATCCAGGAAAGATAAACCCCTCAGCAACAATAATGAGAGTAATAATACCAGGAGGGTAAGGGAAAGGTGGGGGAAGAATCAACCTCACTGATCTACCTATAACCTCTCCCATGGGGATGGACAACAGAAAATGGGTGAAGGGAGACAATGGTTGGTGTAAGACATGTAAAAAAAATAATTTATAAATTATCAAGGTTTCAGGAGGGTGGAACGGTGGGGGAGGTGGGAAATGAGCTGTTACTAAGTGCTCAAGTAGAAAGAAAATATTTTGAAAATTATGATGGCAATATATGTACAATTGTGCTTAACGCAATGGATGGATGCATTTTGATAAGAGCTGTAAGGACTCCCAATAAAATGATTTTAAAAAAAGAATAAGACAGCCTAATATTTCTCCCAAAGAGAGTCTGTGGATTTGATCTGCCAGCATTGTGGCTAGTAGTTCAACCAAACCAAACCAAACCTGTTGCCTGGAGTTGATTCTGATTTCTAGCAACACTTTGCTGGAGCCAATAACTCCTTTTCTGCAAGGAGTGTTTGGTGAGTTTGAACAGCTGACCTTGTGGTTAGCGATTCAATACTTACTCAACAGTGCCCCCAGGACAGTGCAGTGTGTTGTTTGGAAGCATTAATCTCAGGTTCTGAAACCATCCTCGCTCTGTATATGTATATGCATATATGGATGTCAATATTCAGGGTAATGCAGTAGAAAGTAAATGAGACGGGGCTGGGAGCAATGTCAGATGAAGTTGTCTGTAAAGGCCTCTTTAATGAAGTTGCATGTCATTTACTAACAAAGTAATAGGAAAGAAGAACACACGATAAATTTAGAACATAAAAGTGAGCTCGTAATGTTTGAGAGCCGGGGGGGGGGGGGGAACAGTATGTCTGGAGATAATTAGCAAGAGAGCAATATTAGAAAATGAAACCCACATCATTACAACCATCTCACTAAGGCACTGGCATATTAAGGCCCACACACCAAATGTGGACTTTTGCCTGCAGTGGTAGGTCCATCTACTAAAAATAGATCTTAAATTTTAAATGACTGTACTTTAAATAGTGTCTCAGTATCTACATAACATCCTTATAACCATCAAAGCCTAAAGAATAGACTACTTTGGGCCCCTCTACCAAAAGAGTTTGCTTCCTCCTGGTTTAAACCATATGTAGTTTCTATTTGAATCCATGTGCAAGACATAAGCATTAGATATTTTATATGGCACAGAGAGGCAATTTGCAGAATTTGAAAATACTGTGACTTTCAAGTCACAAGCGCTGACGGCAGAGGAGTTGGTTGTTTGGGGCACGTAGGAATCGCGTGCAAAGAGATTGCACAAAGGAGTGACAGAAAGGAGCACAGAGAGATAAAAGGGTAGAGCCAGAGTCAGGGAGATTTTTCTGTAGCTCAAAAGAGAAAACTTCTAGAGGTTCTGGAGGACGGTTTGGAAAAGCAAAGAATGAAATGACACTCTAGGTGGTAAGCTATCACCGAAGCCTGACCTGATTGCACAGAGCTCTCTACGGCTGAGCCACTCAACAGGTGGCTCCGGGTGAAGGTGAAGGACAGCATGGTGATAAGCAATCTAGCTCACATTTGATTTATGCAAGTCTTCTCTACAGCATCCTTCGTATATGGCTAACGTCTTCTCAAATGGCTTTAGAAATAAGAAGTGCCTCTTAAACATGTAACAACATCGATGTGATTTGCCGTGTACAGATGGGATGCTTAGCTGGCATCACTCACTCTGGGCACCACAGTTTTGCTCTAAAAAATAAGAGACCAATCCAACCCAGGGAATTTACAGAAAAATGCCTGAAAGAGTCTTTACTAAGAATTTCCTGAAGCTGGTACATCCTTTCTTTGATGATGGATCACCATGTACTGTCAGTCTCTTGAAAGGCAAAGATGAAGATCGGATGTGGAGACAAAACACAACGAAGCAGGTGTATGAAAACTCAGCCCAGAGTCCAAGATCCAACTGCGTATCAAAAGACTGTGAGGAGAACCAAACAGCTGAATAGCTTACTATTGTGAAGAAGGGCAGACAGCTAGGGAACGGATCGAATGAGATGGGTACACGAAAGGAACTTAACCAGGAAAGTACAAGTTAACCAAGAAGTACAGGGGAAAAGGCACATTCATTACTAAACCGCAAACCACTCCTACAGCCACTCCATACAGGGTTTCTTTACGAAAACAGACAGCCTCGTTTTTCTCCTGCCACCCAATGCATAGCCTCTAAGTCTTATTTTTATTTCTAGTGGTGTTTTAAAAGTCAACGTTTGTTATGTAAATTTTACTTCCATAATGTTTTAAAGATAAGACCCAACTGTGAAGAAATATGGTGGCTGGTTTGCATGTGTGATTGACCTTAAATATGAGTAACAAGACAAAGAACAAACATGTTTCTATTGGGTGTCAGAGTATGTTAGACCTTTCTCCTCCTGTCTATCTTTACTCTAGCTCAAGAGCTAGACCTTCACTGGGACCAGATACTTTGTATCACCTAAGACCTGAGGACTGTACCTGCCACATTATAATTATTAATTTAATGAAAGAAAATTTAATTGTGATATAGTCTTCACTCCTGATTTGAGAGTTAACTTAAATCGCTATCCAGAATTCATCTTTTCATCCTTTTTGTAATACACACCTACAACATACAGAAAGTTAAACAACTTGAACAGGATAATGTCTGCCCAAGTCCTGACTAACGAACATGCATAGGAGAAAGGCCCATCTCTTGGCTTTCTTTGTTGCTTCTTTGATATCTCTGAACAGAAGTCACATGTGCACATGCCCCAGAGGCAAAATCACACACCAACTCACTTCCCTCAAGTTGGCTGCAATACAAGACAACCCTTTAGGAAACAGAACTGCCTGCCCCTGTGGGTCTCTAAGGTTATAAATCTTTGTAGATATAGAAAGCCTCTTCTTTCTCCCGTGAAGGGACTGGTGGTTTTGAGCTGCTCACCTTGCAGTTAGCAGCCCAACAGGCAACTCAGTATGCCACAAAGGCTCCCTAGAGGTAACAGAACTGTTTACGAAGTCTAGGAGTAAGCCACCCCTCCAGCCTCCCCCACCACAGCCAGGAGGTACCAGAGAAACTTTTGAAATGTATTGATATTGAAATGTATCATTTTTGTTAGTAGTTAGAAGATGACCATCTACTCATAAACTCTTACTAATAGCCGGATTGTGGCACTTTTAGAACTAGCAGCTCTTTGGTTTGGGTTCTCTTTCCCTTTGCTCAGCAGACATTCAAAGATGTTAGCTTGAAATCAAAGAGCTTACCTGGGTGATGCTTAAACTTTCAAGTCCCATTAGTCACTAAGACTCCCAGTGGGAAACAATGTTAACTAAGTGGGCTTTTAAATAAGGAAATGTGCAAAGATTATATGGGCCAATTATCCATCTGACTAACTTCTTGCAGGTGTTTCAAGGAGAAATAAATGCACTTGGGCAGTTACTTAACAAATGTATCTTGTTCTTGGAACTGATTGTCTGGATTCTAATCTGTGGTGTCTTCTTAGTGTTGAAGCCATTTGGGGAGCACACCTCTTGGATGTTATAAAATTAACCTTATTAAATGTACAAATATTCATTTTATACTCCATTATATAAGGAACATGTTCATCATAAACCAGGGCCCAAATGGGTTCTTATTGAACGCCTTCACTGTAATTTCTACCAAAAATGCTGATGTTGAAATGGAAATCAGTACCTTTAGGATGAGTATATTTCTGTCTGTGTAGCTGTAGATTACTATATCCCCCCCCCACCAAAAGTGTAAATTTAAAGATGAACTACAATAGTTTGAGTTGGTTCCCTTAGTGGGCTAATGATATGTTTTAAGATATTTAATATTAGAATATAAATTGATATTCTTTTGTTTTCTCTCTTTTGAAGGATGTTCCATTAATATAGATGATCATTTTATAAAACACTTTTAAGAAAAGATAATCATGAAGAAAAAGAAGTGATTAATTATGAAAACCCTTCGAGCCTTATCCTTGATTGCTTTCATTGTAACCAGAGTAGAAAATCCTCTTAATATCATGGTCTGATTATTCATAATGTTAGATCTAGCCTCAAAGACTGAAAACAGTGGTAGGGAGAAACAAAGTTTCACATTTCCCTTTCAGTGAGATGACCTCAAAACCCACTCAAGTTTTTTAGTTGGCGAATGAAGAAGGAAAGTTAAATTAATTTGGTCGACTCTTTAATATGTCTTATATTGTCAGCTTTACTTTTTTTTACTACTTCCCAAGGTTTCAATATTTGTTTAAAAGTCCTTTTTTATACCATATAACTGGCACTACCATTACGGGGCATATACCCAAAGGAAATAAGAAACAGATAACAGACATTTCCTTCCCCATATTTGTTGCAATATAGCACACAATAGAAAGAAGTTGGAAACACCCTTAAATTCCCATCACTAAAAGATTAAATCTTTAAAACTCTGGTATGTATGCACAATCGAAGACTACGCATGCCTAAAAAACAGCAGAGACACCATGAAACGCCTCACGACACAGAGGTATCTGGATGACATTATGCTGAGCAAAAAGTTAATCAATCAGAAAAAGGCAAATGCTGTATGAAACCACTGCTTTCAGAAAAAGCAGCAGCAGGCACAAGCTCAGGCTTGCAGGGCATCCAGTCTGCTGGCCAGGGTGGCAGACAGCCTGGTAGAGAGCCTGGCTGGCACCAATGAGCCACAAACCATGTGTTCTAGATAGTACCTTGAAGGTTGCTTTGCCAGGGGGCATCTCACAGCAACTGGGATCAAAAGGTCAAGTGAGGGAAGGGGATGGTGGCCACTGGGTGACTGCCATGTACTTCTATGACGCAAGCCCCCTTGAACAGCCCAATCAGAGGGATGAGGAAGACAATGGGGAACAACACAGCAGAGGGGAAAGGGAGCAAACACAGCTTGGGGAACACAAACATGAATGTCTGTAGGTTGGAATATTGGGAGAACCAACCTCCATTTGGGGGAAAGAATGAGCAAAAATGTTTCTGAGGACCCTGAGTTGCGAGGGGGGGGGGTCTTTGGTGGTATAGTGAATGTGCCACATTGACCTGGGCGGCTGGGTGCATCCTGGGAACCCAGGCCAGGTGCCATGGGATGCTGGGACCCTGAATCCTGGACCTTTCAGACATATGGCATGCTCCAGAAATTGCTTCAGAGAGATCCGATATGGAAACTCCATTGTGTGACCTGAACTCCACCTCAGACACCCTTGTGACCAAGTCAGAAATGCAGGGAGTCTGAGAAGCAGAAGGCAGCTTCACCGAGATTACTGCACTATTGGTAGGTGGACAAATACGGTCTTTCTACATCAATGCTCTATAGACTGGATTAAGATATGTATTACTCTGGCAAACCTGTGACTGACATTCTCAATGATTATTATTGCAAGTTTCCCTGATAATGAACACCTACTGTTTATGTAGAGAGCATCCAATCATGAAAGGATTGATTCTGTACAAGTGAATAATTCAGGTACTGTGATCTCTAGTTCACTTACATTGACCCAATATCCCTCTTTCAACAGAGCTTTAAAATTTAGCACCAGGGGTACTCAAAGACCATATTAAGGTAAGATTGTTATGCCCCAGGAGGAGGATCTATCAGACTCTCTACCATATATTAACAAGGAGGTCTTGAAAGGGAGCCAAAGACAGATATTTTAAAAAGCATAGAACCAGGAATGGGTTTAGGCTGCACTAACTCCTAGCTCCAACTTAAGAACAATTAGTTCTTTCATCGCGACACGGCTCAATATTCACCCTTAGGAAGGGAACACAGAAGACATGGGTGCTGTAGCAAAATGTGGTGATGACATTAGACGGTGCCCGGCTCTCAGATAAAATGGCATCTCGGGTCTTAAAGGTTTGACTCCAAAGAAGCAGCCATCTAAGTGAGATGTCAACTAAGTCCACATGGAAGAAGCATGCCATTATCAGTCACCAAAGGATTGTAAATCATATAATCCGAAATCAAAGGAGGGATTAGTATCAGAGCCTACATTGTGAGAATCTGGTTTGCAGAAGGCTCTGTGTGGCAGTGGGAACCCAAGAGACATCTGTGGGAGCTACATCAGAAACAAGCCTCTGGTGAGCTCCCTCTCCCCATAACAGAGGGCTGGGAGGAAAGTGGTTGCTAAACAGAGTGCATTGGAGAGGGGAGTATAGAAGAGCGAAGGGATAAATCTGGCTTGAACAATTTAAATGTTATCAGTTGATCTCTCCTCTGATGCACTTGGACCTGATCAAGTTTTCAACATTTTCTATATTTTTGTTTTGTTTTATTTTGGGTTTTGTTTGTTCGTATAAGGGTTCATCTCAGAGGTGTCATGCCATTGGAAGTCACCCACTTGAAATTGTGTTAAAGATTTTCTGTTTCTCTGTATATGAAACCCAGGATTGAGGAACCTATAAGGACAGCAAGGAGAATAAGGGGTTGGGGGTAGGGGGGCCATTGGGGAGGGGGCTAAAGGTGAGACAATGGGATGACTCAAGGAGTCCAGAAAGGAAAAGAATGTTTGGAAACTGACTGTGGTAGCAAATGTACAATATTGATTACATGATTGAACTATGGAATGAAGTGGTATATGTATTAGCTCCCAATAAATAATAATTTTGAAAATGCTTTTTACATTCAGAAGTCCTTTATACATTCATAAAGTGTAAATTAAATTACATTCTATAACTTTGGAATATGTTTTAAATTATATATATGCATAAATGTATATGCAATGTATGTACATGTGTGTAGTACATGAGCTTATGTGCATACATATTGTGATAGGTAGGTTTATTGTGCCCACCTGGCCATTGAACACATGTGAGATTAAATGAAGGGCAGTTTAATTGAAAGACCAGTCTCACCGAGCCATTTGTCTCTCCACCCTTCAATTAAACAGCCTTTCAATTAATCCCACATGTGTTCATTGGCCAGGCTGGCACAATAAACCTATCACAAGGCACCCCTTTCCAACTTGGCACCTTTACACAATTCTTTGGCCATATGTAACTTCCAGACATTAATGAAATCACGCTAATACTTAACATCAAACATCTATCATATATAGATATGAAAACAAACTGAGTCCAATTGTATCTGATATATCACACATGAACGAAGGAAAGATAGTCAATAAGCACATATAAAGAAAATAAACTGACAATTACAAACTTTACTCTTGCAACTGAGCACATGGTCGAAACCGAAAGGTAAAACTACCTTCTTCTACTATCCATTCTGTATTGCCTTTGTCCTTGGCAAGCACCTCAGCTGCCTGTGGTTTTTTGCCTGGTGCGGTGACCAAGACCTTCATTCCTGAGGGGTCTGGGTCATTATACGTCCTGTCAGGATTGGGTTGCTATAATTTACCATTTACTTTAATCACAGAGTATGGTAGCACTAAGAGTCGGCCTATGGGATCTCCTGGATTCCAGACATATTCTTTACCTCCATTATGTAGCACCAGTCCAATTTCTCTTTGGTAATCAGGATCGATCACACCACTCAGTAGACATATTCATAATAGAATTTATATGTGAAAAATTGTAGAGTAATCCTCAAATAATGGAAATGGAATATAGTTCCTAACAAGGTGAAAAATGTTTTTAATTCAATAGAAAGCAATAAAAGAGGAAAAAACTAGGTCCAAATAAAAAAGAGAGAGAAAACATGTAAGCAGAAAGTATGTAAGCATATTAGGCTGTTGTTTCTGTTTATTTTGTTTTTAACCTAGCTATGTGCTGCTTCTAAATTCATATCTAAAAAACACAAAGCAAATTTGAAAATAAAGAATGGAAAATACAGCACAAATAATAACCAAAAGAAAGCTGAAAAGGCAACAGTAAGAGCAAGTAAAACTGAATTTAAGACCAAAAGCATTGATAGGGATATAAGGGGGCCATGACATAATAATGACATAATCAAAGAGCTATCCTGTTGAATTTTCCTATTATTAAATAGGCAAATACTAGCCAAACGCTAGCCAAAAGTTGGCTGTTCAAACCCACGCGAGGCATCTCAGAAGAAAGAGTCTGTGTGGAAAAGAGCCCATCCTTGAGAAGCCAAGGGAGCGCAGTCTACTGAGCAGCGCATAGGGCTGCCCAAGGTGGAATCAACACCACAACTAATTTTGGTTTTGTTAATATATGCTTCCCACCAGAGATTATTTTATATATATATATATATATATATATATATATATATATATAAAACCTGGCATAATTGCAGGGATAATTGTTGTACCCAAATTGTTTTGGGAGATTTTAATAGAGATTGATTAGAAGTTGATTGGTTATGCTTAAAATTTTATTTTATGTATAAAGAAAACTGAATGAAATCATCAACTTCACTCATGTTATAGATATGTGTGTACACTTGCTTGTTTACTTATATAAATAGACAAACATACCATGAAAATATGTATTCTATTTGAGTGTGGATAGGGCTTTTATAATGTTACCCCTTTCCAAAGGAATTCTTAAAGTATTTTTTAGGGAAATTATATCATTTAAACGACATAGTTGATGACTAAATTAGAAGTTAGTCATAAAAACATAGTTTAAACAAAGATGTGGAAACTCTAAAATATGCTATTTTAAAATTTACTGAATTAAAAATGAGTGCACAAACGTAAGACAACATTTACAAAGGAAGAATGGAAGCACTACCATTACTCTCCCTAGGTCTCCTAGACTGTAAATCTTCCCATAAGCATATAACTTCATCTTTCTCCTGAGGAGCAGCTGGTGGGTTTGAACAGCCGACTCTGAAGTTAGCCATCCAGCACTTCCCTCCCAGCGCCAGTACCGCGCCTGCATATCAACGCTTGCTCGGTGAAGCTAAAGAGATCATGAGAAATTCACAGTACTTTGATGTTCTTTGCTCGACCACAGACACCAGATCACTTTGGTCAACTTCACCAACAATGAGAGGAGTTCTAAGAACACTGAATCGAAAAAGAGCCAAAGCTGGAAAAATATATATACATATTCTCAGAATATATATGTGTGTGTGTGTGTGTGTGTTCCTCATCATTGTCTGACCCACTCAAAGTCTATCTTTCTCCTTTGTATACCCCACCCCCACAGATTAATTTGAAACCCAATGAAAGCTGAACAAGCTTGAGCAAAA
The DNA here is from genome assembly GCF_050624435.1 of Tenrec ecaudatus. Taxonomy (NCBI): domain Eukaryota; kingdom Metazoa; phylum Chordata; class Mammalia; order Afrosoricida; family Tenrecidae; genus Tenrec; species Tenrec ecaudatus. The sequence continues at coordinate 190,856,362 of NC_134533.1, forward strand.
TTCAGTTTTAATGATTATTCTTTCACTACGAATTTTAATTTGATTCTCAAAGCTGAGTCATGATACTTTTGTGCCAGCCAGAAGCTGCCCTTACCCTTGAAGCAATGGATCCCACTGTTAAGACAGTAAGAAGCCACAGGGCAGTATGATTTGCTAGATGCAAAATACACATTGGCTTAATGTCTATAGAAATAATATTTGCATAACATTAGGGACCCATGAAGAGTGTAGCAGTGATTATGTGTTATACATCAATTGTATCTCCATCACTATAGGAAACCCATGGACCCTTAAGGATGTCCATCCTCTTACGGGTCCTAGAGTTCATTAATGAGGCATTAAGACTTCTCTATGTGACAGCTCTGACAACAGCAACATGATACGACAATTCTCTCCATAGGATAATAAGTTAAGGTATCAAATATGTTAAAATGCAATCTACTTAGAGCTAGACTGAGTTTTTTGATAAGAGATGAAAGTGACTGGGCCTTAGACGCTAGGGAAGATTGTGATAGGAAGAAGACATTCTGAGCCTGGGTCCTAGAGAAAAAGATGTGAAAGCTAGAGAGCTCTTTGGCTGGGTTTGGGAATGGGATTCTCTATGCAAGGGAGTAGTGAAAGATAAGCCTGGAGCAGTAGACTGAAGCAAGGTGGCAACATAGACAATAGTGGGTATTTCTTGCTGTGCCTCTCCATGGAGTCGATTCTGAGTCATACCAGCACTATAGGACGAGGTAGAACTGTCCTTTTGGGTTTCCAAGATTGTCACTATTCGTGGGAGTAGAAAGCGTCATCTTTCTCCCATGGAGTGACTGTTGGTTTCTAACTGCTGACCTTGTGACTACAAGTCCAACTCATCACCTACTGCACCACCAGCACTCTTAGTCTGTTGTTAGATTCTGTCAATACATAGACCCTTAAAGAACATGTGAACAGCAGAACCAAATACTGCTCGGTCCTGCATCATTCTCACAACTGTTTTTGTGTTTTGTGTCTGAGCCTATTGTTGCAGCCACTGTCGATCGCTCTCATGGAAGGTCTTCCTCTTTTCCACTGTCCTTCTCCTTTACCAAGGGTGAATGAAGTCTTTCTCCGGGGACTGATCTCTCCTGATCACGTGTCCCGAACGCACAAAACAAGGTCTCACTCTTCTCTCATATGGACCATCCTGACTGTACTTTTTCCAGAACAAATCTGTTTGTTCTTCTGTCAGTCCATAATATTTTTCAGCAGCGCCATAATTGAAATGCATTGGCTTTTCTTCACTCTTCTTTATGCAATGTCCAACTTTCACATGCACATGAGGAGACTGAAACTAGCAGGGTGCAGGTCAGGCACCCCTGAGTCCTCAAAGTGATATCCTAGCTCTTCAAAACTTTAAAGAGGTCTTCTGCAGCAGACTTGTCCGATGCAACACATCATTTAGTTTCTTGGCTGCTGCATCCGTGAGTATTGATTTTTTTTTACATTTTATTAGGGGCTCGTACAACTCTTATCACTATCCATACATATACATACATCAATTGTATAAAGCACATCCGTACATTCTTTGCCCTAATCATTTTCAAAGCATTTGCTCTCCACTTAAGCCCTTTGCATCAGGTCCTCTTTTTTTCCCCCTCCCTCCCCACTCCTCCCTCCCTCATGAGCCCTTGATAATTTATAGATTGTTATTTTGTCATATCTTGCCCTGTCCGAAGTCTCCCTTCTCCCCCTTCTCTACCGTCCATCTCCCAGGGAGAAGGTCACATGTGGATCCCTGTAATCAGTTCCCCCTTTCCAACCCACTCACCCACCACTCTCCCAGCATCGCCCCTCACACCTCTGGTCCTGAAGATATCGTCCACCCTGGATTCCCTGTGCCTCCAGCTCCCATATGCACCAGTGTACAACCTCTGCCCTATCCAGTCCTGCAAGGTAGAATTTGGATCATGGTAGTTGGGGGGAGGAAGAATCCAGGATCTGGGGGACAGCAGAGTACTACATCGCACCCTGACTGACTCATTTCCTCTCCTAAACCCCTCTGTGAGGGGATCTCCAGTGGCCGAGAGGGTGCGATGTAGTACCGATGAATATTGATTTTTAATCCAACTAAAATAAAATGCTCAACTAATTCAATGATTTCCATATTCACCATTTAATGTTGCATGTTGGTTTGGTTGTAAAGATATTTCTTTCCTTTCCATTAAGTTATAACGCACATTGAAAGTATAGTCCTTGATCTTCATCAGCAAGTGCTTCAAGTCCTCCTCACTTTCAGCAAGCAAGGTCATGTCATCAACAGATTGCAGGTTGTTAAGAAACCTTCCTCCAATGCCAATGGATTCTTTTTCTCATATATTCCAGTCTCTCAAAGGATTTGCTCAGCATTATTTGAATAAGTAGGTTGTAAGAATATAACGCTGGCACACAGCTATCTTGATTTAAAACCATGAATTACCCCCTTGTTCTATTCAAATGACAGGCTCTTGTGCTATATACAGATTCTAAATGAACACAGGGAAGTGCGCCGGAATTCCCATTCTTCTAAACATTATCTATAATTTGCTATCATACAGTGGAATGTCTTTATATAGTCAATAAAACACAAGTAAATATCTTCCTGGTATTATTTACTTTCAGCGGGATCCATCTGATGTCAGCGATAATATCTCTCGTTTCAAGTCCTCTTCTGAAGCTGGCTGGAATTTCTCTTTCCTTGCCTTTGTTTCCTTTTGCTTATTTGCAACTATTTTTGAATCACCTTCAGCCAAAAAAGTATATATGATATTGATGATATTTTGTGGTAATTTCTGCATTCTGTTGGATCACCTTTCTTCAGAATAAGCACAAATAAGGATTTCTTCCAGACAGCTAGCCAGATAGATATCTTCCAAATCTCTCAGCACAGACTGAGATCTCCCAGTGCTCCGTCGGTTTGTTAAACATGCCAGTTGGTGGTCAGGCTGTGCCTGGAACCTGGTTTTCCACTAAGGCCTTCATGCAGCTTGGACATGCATGCAGCTTGGACGTCTTCATGCAGCTTGGACATGCATGCAACTTGGACGTCTTCATGCAGCTTGGAAATCTTCCTGCAACAGCCTCCATTCTGGGTCCTATGTTTCCACTTGAAGAGATTGAATGTTGACTAATTCTCCTGGGGAAGAGTGACTCTGGTTATTCTTCCTTCCATCTTCCTTTGCTTGTTCCTGCATTGTTCAATCGTCTGTCAATAGAATCTTTCAGTGTTGTAGCTCAAGGTCTGAATTTTGTCTTTTGTACTTCCAACTAGAGACATGCATGCTGACCATGTTCTTCCTTTTGACTTCCTAACTCCAGGCCTTTCCACATTTCATTACAATCTTTACTTGGTCTTCTCGGGCTGCCCTTTGAAATTTCCAGCTCTTGCATGTCATCATTTCTTCCACTTGCTCTAGCTCTTCTACACACAAGAACAAGTTTCAGAGTTTCATCTGACATTCAATTGTCCATTTGCTTTTTCACAAAAGCTTTTTATGGTGAATTAGATGGATATTTGTATTCCAGATCATAATTTTTTATATTCAACAACAAACTCCTTCTTACAGCTCTCAATAGTTTACGTTGCCCCCATCTTTTCTCTTCTCCCTCTAGTAGAACCCTATCTTCCATTTCACCAACATCAACCCTTGTCTGCACTCAAGTCTATTGCTTTACCATCCCTTCATTTTCCTCCCATGTCTGGTAACCATCCAAGCCTCTTCCTTTGGAATGAAAGCTTTGTCTTGATTAACTTTTTCTATTTTTTTTAATTTGAGTACTATGCATTGTTTTTTTTTAAAAAGATATTGATGAAACTACAAAGTGTCTCAAGACATGGATGGACCCGGGGAACAGTATGTTGTTACTAAGACACGTCACAAAAAGCAGAGACGCCATGAAAATAGCAAGTATCTGGTCGTTTTAAATTGTCAGTTTTGGGGGGCAATCTCACGAGTAAGAGGTTTGAACTAAAGTCTACTCACTGACTTGCAAATCCATGATCTTGAGGTAGCAGTCCTCTGCTTCTTCTCACACTACAATGTTTCTATGTTAAGCCCAAAGGAGAAGTTCAATTCCTTTAATCAGCCCCGTGTTAGGATAAAGTTCAGTTCCCTTTATGGGGTCTATGAAGAATGCTACTCACCAGGGAAAAACAAAATCTAAAATCCAGTAAGCCTGAATTTTAGGAGGCAGCCAGAGTCACCAAGGGATGAAAAGCAACTTGGTCAAAATGCATGTTTAGCAAGATAATACTGGGTGGATTCTCCCATTGGGTGTCTATAAAAGTAACACTGAGCATTTTTCCCAAGTGTAGGCTGCCCCTCCTTGGTTTATCCCCCAACAGATGTGAAATCACCTTATCAAAGGCAAACATTTTACCTCCTCATGTGACCAGGGATTCCCACTGTAATGCACTGATCACCATTCAGGAGTAGCTATGAATTGGAGGTGACCCTGGAAGAATGCGAAATGACAGGGTCTATTTGGTCCTGTCCCTCTTCCTCTAAATAAAAACTCCAACTGAAATGAGGCCTTTTCTGAAGAAGTTGTTTGTAATATGTAAAAATAAGGGGGTGATAAACAATTATAAGCTTTAGATACACACCACCACATCGAGGGGAGACCAGATTAAATGATTATATGACCCGAGAACAGATACTTCACTTTGTCTTGGTGTTTTCCTTGTAGCAATTGGTCTCTTACAATATTTGCCCTCCTGTGGTTGACTAATTCCACTAAACTTAATGTTCCCCAGGTCCATCCGTGTCATGAGGTGCTTTGTAGTTTCATCAATGTTTTTATTATTATTACTAAAAGATCATTTTATTGGGGGCTCTTAAAACTGTTACAACAATCCATACATCAATTGTATCAAGCATATTTGTACATAGGTTGCCATCATTCTTTTCTAGATATTTACTTGCTATTGAGCCTTCGATATCGGCTCCTCGATTAATTATTTTATAGCAATGGTCTGAGAGTGTACTCATCATTTTGTGATTGACTAACTTCACTCAGCATAATGTTCTCCAAATAAATTCATGCCACACGGTGCATCAGTTTCATCATTATTCGTTAGCGGTGCATCATATTCCATTGAGTGTAGATGACACAGGTTAGTTAGCCATTCCTCCACTGGTATGCATTTCAGCTGTCTCCATCTGCTGCTCTTGTGAATCGTGCAGCTGTGAGCATGAGTGTGTGTATATCCTTTTGTGTTATGACACTTCATTCTTTAGGGCATGCACCAAGGGAAAGGAATGCGGGGTCATATGGTATTTCTGCTCCCAGCTGCTTGGGAAAATGCCAGAACCCTTTCCCCGGTGCTCAGGTACACTCTGACGGTTCCACCAGCAGGAATGAGGGTTCGACTCTCTGCCCACTCACTCCAGCAGGTATTATTTGCTGATTTGTTTGTTTTTGATTTTGAGCTTTGTTATTAATACCATTGTGAGGTGGTATCTCACTGTTACTTTGATGTGCATCTCTCTGAAGGCTAGTGATCATGAGCATGTCTTCCTATGTTTGTTGGCCTCTTGGATATCTCCTTTGTTAACTCTCTGTTTATGTCTCCGGCTAATTTTTAATTGAATTATTTGTTGGGTTCTTCTCCCATTAACGTGTTAGGGTTTTCTACAAATTTTAGATATTAGACCCTTATCCAATGTATCATCAGTAAATACGTTTTTCCTCTTTGGTGGTTTCCCCTTTGACTCTCGTTGGTGAAGTCTTTTGATGCGCATAATGTCTAATTTTAGGAGGTTCCCTGATCTATATTGTCCTGTGTGTGGGTTTTGTTGTGTTAGCTAAGGTGGTTATGCCCAGTATCAGGGCCTTTAAATACGTCCTTCGCCTTTATGACCTTTCCAGTTTGAGGGTTTTCAGTAAGGTGTTTAATCCATCTTGTGCTTGTTTTTGTATATTCCGAAAGGTATTGACCTGCTTCATTCTCCTTCAAGTGGAAACCCACTTTTACCAGCACCATTTGTTGAAGAGAGTACCTCCTCCCCATTTAATGTGCCCTTTGCCAAAAATAAGTTTTCTGTAGGTGGATGGGTTTATTTCTGGGCTCTGTGTTCTATTGCATTGGTCAACATTTGTGAGCTATTTTGACTACCATGATTGTGTAGTAGATTTTGAGATCAGGAAATGAAAGATCTCTTACTTCATTCTTCTTAAATAGTGCTTTGTTTATCATGGGTCACATTGATGATTTAGCTTTCCACTTTATTTTAAATAATGATTCTGCTACTGAATCAGAATTGTATTTTATTCATAGATTACTTTGGGTACTATTGACATTTTCACAAGGTTAAGTCTTCCTATGCATGAACATGGTACATATTTCTATTTTTATGTCTCTCTTGGTTTCTTGTAGTTCTGTTTTGCAGTTTTCTTTCTACAAGCCTATGTTTTCCCTGGTTAGGTTTTTTCCAAAGCATTTGATCTTCTGTGTCACTATTAGAAAGGGTACTGTATTCTTGATTTCCTTTTCAGATCTCTCTTCTTTAGGAATCCAATTGATCATTTGCATGTTGATCTTCTATCCTGCTATGCTACCAAATCTTTCAATTATTTCTGACAGTTTTCTTGTTGAGCTTTTGTGGTTTCCTATGTATAGAATCATATCATCTACAAATCTTAAGAGCTTTACTTCGTTGCCAATTTGGACATGGTGGGTGTTAGGTGCCATGGAGTCAGTTCTGCCCCAGAGAGCCCCCATGCAAACAGAAGGACACACTGCCAGGTTTTACACTATCCTCCCAATTGTTCCAACGCATGAGCCCATTGTTGCAGCCACCATCTCAACCCAATCCGTCGCGTCAAGGCCCAGCCTCGTTTGTCCTGCCCCTCTAGTTTACACATTTGATTTATTTTTGTTGCCTAAGAGCTCCAGCTAAAACTTCCAACGCAATCTGGAATAAGAGTGGTGACCGAGGGCGTTGCTGTCTAGTACCTGTTTGGAAGGGGAATACTTTCCGTTTCTCCCGACTGAGCGAGCTGTTGGCCATTGGGTTTGCGTATATTGACTCGATGATGATGAGGAACTGCTCTTCCATGCCTGTTTGGTGAGTGTTTTTATCAAGAATCGGTGTTGAATTTTGTCAATTGATATGATTATGTCATTTGTTTATCTTATTCATATGGTAGATGATAATGGTGTTTTCTAATATTAAAACAGCCCTTGATCACCTGGTATGAATCCGACTTGATCATAGTGTTTTTATTTTGTTCTTGATATTTTGTTGGATTCTATTGGCTAGGATGATGTGGAGCGTTTTTGCATTTATGTTCATAGGAGATCTCTGTCTGTAATTTTCTATTCTGATCATGTCTGTGGCTAGTTTTGGTTTCAGGGTTGTATTTGTTTCACAAAATGAATTCAGAAATGTGATCCCCTCTTCTATATCCTCGAATAGTTTGCGTACAATCAGTGTCAACTCTGCCCCAACTGCTTGTTAGCATTCACCAGTGAAGCCCTCTGGTTCTGGACCTGTTTTGATTGGCTGTCATTGTTTGTTTGTGGTGGTGATGGTGGTTTTTAACAGTTCCATGGGCATATAATTCATGTATCGTATAATTTGATGGTTTAAATGTATTAAAACAAGTTGTTTAATCATCACCACAACCGATTTTAGATCATTTCCTTCATACTTGTATCAATTATTAACTCCACTCAGCTCCACAATCTCCCCTGCCACAACCCTAGGAAATTATTGATCCAGTTACTGTCTCTGTGAATGACTACCTTGCACTTTGTCTCAAGAAATCATACCAAAAAGAACTCATGTTGGGAGGTTTTGATGACCTAATTCTTTCCTCGTTTGCTATGGGACTGTTGAAGTTTTCTACATCACTATGTTCCTGAGGTAGATAGCATGTGTCTGGAAATTTGTTCATTTCTTCTAGACTTTCAGAGTTGGTTAGAGTATACTCCTTCATAGCATTGTGTTGTCATTTTTATTTGACTTGGCTCTATTATGATGTTGCCTCTTTCATTTCTTGATATTTGCATCATCTCCTTTTCCTTTGTTACATTTGCCAGTGGTATGTTAATTTTGTATATCTTTTCAAATGATCACTTCTAGTATTGATTTTTTAATTGTTTTTCTCTTTCTGGATTCATTTATTACTGTGCTATTCTCATTATTCCTTTGCTTCTGGTCACTTAAGGTTTGTGTTGTTGCTTTCATTCTAATTATCAAAGGTGTTAGGTTACAATGTTGATTTTGGTTCTCTTGTTTTTTGATCTGTGTTTATTACTATTAAAAATACCCTCTGATTGCTGTTTTGGTTATATGGTACATGGTGTGTGCATTTTAGTTTGTTTTAAGGATTTTTAAACATTGCATTCCTTATTTCTTCAATTACTCGCTATTTGCACAAAGTTTTGAGTACCCATATACTTGTGATTTCCTGGATCTTCCTATTGTTAGTTTCTAATTTGATAGTGTTGTGGTCTGAGAAAATGTCTTATAATATAATAGGCTTGCTTTGTGCACTTTGACCTTTTCTTTCTTACCATTAAAGTCTCTTCAATGACGTTTTCCTTTCATCATGTAGGATGTTCTTGATGTCATCCCACATCTCCTCTGTTATTCAATCAGTAGTGCTAAATGAATCCAATTAGTTCTTGAGGTGTTCTCTAAACCCAGGTTCTATTTTTCTCTTCTGGGCTTCTTTTGGTTTCCTTCAGCTTCAGGCTGAACTTATGTCCGAGACTTAATGATCCGTTCCACAGCTGGCCTGTGGTCTTGTTTTGGCTAATGATATTGAAGTCCTTCATGATCTCTTCCCACAAATATAGTCAATTTTATTTCTGTGTAATCCATCTGGTGAAGACTTCATGTACAGTCATCGTTCATGTTGTTGAAAAAGATACTCACAATGAAAAAATCCTTGGTCTTGTAAACTTCTTTCATATAATTTCCAACCTCGTTTTCATAAACAAGATTCGATTTTCCAATCATGGATCCTTCCTCTTTGTTTCCAACTTTTGTGTTCTAATCACCAGTAAATTTACCTCCTCATTGTGCATGGCTGATTAACTTGATCACGTTTGATTAATTTCAGATTGAAGACTAATTTAATTTGGTTGAATTTTTCAAATTCTTCATCATTAGCGTTAGGAGTTGGTTCACAAATTTAAATATTAGTTGTGGTAACTGGTCTTCCTTTTAGGCATATATATATTATCCTATCACAGACAACATTGTACTTCAAGATAGATCTTGAAGTGTTCTTTTTGATGACAAATGTACGCCTTTCCTATAGAATCTTTCATTCCAAATAATAAACCATATAATCCTTCAACTCAAACTGGTCACCAACAATCCAGTTCAGCACATCAATGCTTAGATAGAGGTTTTTGCCTTCCATTTGATTTTTGACAACTTCCAAAATCTCTAGGTTCATACTTAGCTCATTCCACATTCCAATTATTAATTGGTGTTTGCAACTGTTTCTTCCCATTTTGTATCATGTACCATAGCAAATGAAGGTCTCAAAAGATGTGCTTCATCCATGTCATTATGGTCAACTCATATTTAGCTGGCAGTGCTTCCTCAGTCATATGTGACTTCCAAATTGAGAGACTCATCATTGTCTGGAAGTGTATCAAACAGTGTTCCAATATTCCATGTTTTTGTGGCCCATTCCTCAGAAATTGACATAATCTCTTCTCAGTCTGGAAGCTCTGCTGATACCTGATCACCAAAGGTGACTTTTCTGGTAAAGAAAATACCAGTGGCATAGTTTCGGGTGTCCCAGCAAGACATCACGCATAACAAACTGAGAGGTGAGTGATCAGAAGTTACTCTAAAGATTTAATAAAATATCTGAATCTAATATCTAAGGAATTGAAACATACTAAAGTCATTAATGTGTGAGAATTCCAAAATCGAAGAAGTTTTAGAAAACTCAATTTGGAAACACCATATAAGTAGAAAAGTAGAACTTAAAATATAAAGCCTAATCAGATTAGCAAAATAATCCATTTGGGGTGCATAAGAAAATGTGCTGAAGAAAGCTGATTCGGCCCAGCTATCAAAAGACATAGCATCTGGAATCTTAAAGGTTTGAAGATAAACAAGCGGCCATCTAGCTAAGAAGCAACAAAGCCCACATGGAATAAGCACACAGCCTGTATGATCATTAGGTGTCGATGGGATCAGGTATCAAAGACCCTAAACAAAAAATCCTATTACTGTGAATAAGGGAGAGTGTGGAGTGGGGACCCAAAGCCCATCTATAGACATTTAGACATCCCCTTACAGAAGGGTCACCAGGAAGAGATGAGCCAGTCAGGGTGCAGTATGGCACCAATGAAACATACAGCTTTCCTCTAGTTCTTTAATCATTCCTTCCACCCCTCCCCAACTATCATGACCTCAATTCTACCTTATAAACCTGGCTAGAACAAAGCATGTATACTGGTACAGATAGGGCTCATAACACAGGGAATCCAGGATAGATAAACCTCTCAAAACCAACAATGAGAGTAGTAGCAATACCAGGATGGAAAGGGGAATGTGGATGGAAAGAGGGAACCAATCACAATGATCAGCAATAACCCATTCCTAGGAGAACAGACAAAAGAAAATTGGGTGAAGGGAGACAGTGATTGGTGTAAGACATGAAAAAATAATCATTTATAAATTATCAAGGGTTCATGAGGGAGGGAGAGTTGGGGAGGTGGAAAATGAGCTGATTCCAAGGGCTCAAATAGAAAGAACACGTTTTGAAAATGATGATGCAACTTATGTACAATTGTGCTTGACACAATGGATGGATGGATGGATGGATTGTGATAAGAGCTGTAATAGCCCCCGATAAAATGATTTTTTAAAGTTAATCCATTTGTAAACTGAGGAAGAGATTAGATGTGCCCAAAACTTTGTAGACAATAGAGCAAGGAATAAAACTTAAGACTATTAACATACCAACTTGGACATTTCTATTCACCTGAGTCATTCTTTACAGTGATCATAAGCAAATGGAAAGTACGTAAAATGCTTGTTCAAGTCCTCCAACTTTTTATTTCTCTCCAAGCATCCTCCACTAGTATTACCATCTATACTCAAGTATAAGCGGACTTGAATATCAGTCCAGGCACCTAATATTATCACCAAAACTGCATTAAAAATGTGCTGAAAAACTCGGTTTATACACAATTTTAAATGGTAATTCTTCTTCATTCTACCTTGTCTTTTCATCTTACCACAATTTACACTGTCTTGATGGATTTTAACTTTCCAAAACTATTTTCTAGAAAATTGTCTGATAAAATGATATGAACTGCGGTAAAAAAAATGCTTACTAAAATTTGATGAGTAACTCCTCTTGGAAGTATCAGAGGCTAGCTAACACATAGCAGAGAGGGATGGTGCTCTGAATGTACTCACCAACAAGATATTTTGGGACAGTCTTCCTGAAGAGCCTGAAATCATGGGCACACTCAGTGCCTCCTATAGATAACCATCCTCTTTATGAAAAATCGCTCCAGAAACACATTTGTACTCTCATCTGAGCAAGATAGAGGATGAAAGCAGCAGTGTAGAGAGTCAGGAGAAGTGAAAGGTTTACAGCCCGCTGTGCGTGCTGACGGGACAAGTGGTGACAATGACTGGCGAGTATCACAACAACAAAGGACAGCGATGGATGGTGGCACAACAAACTTCCAGAGTGTCAGGCAACTGCCTCTCCATAAAAGAAAGGATTAATTCTTAGTTTGATCAGGGTAAATAACCCAAACAATCGACGGTCTGGGGAAGAGGCTGCTTCTAGATAGGTTGCAATTCTGTCTATAAGCAGCTCTGTTATGCTGTGGGCAGTAAAGAGAAGTATCCAAAAATGTGGTTTAGACACCAAGAGATTACATTTATGAAAGTGCTTTAGCTATACATATGTATTAGTCAAATCTCATTACACACACACATACACACAAACCCTCTTTTGCCAAGAGTTCTGTATAAATATTTTCCACGGTCTGTGGAATTTCATTTATCAAACCAATGCTTTTTTTAAAAACCTGAACATACAGCCTCCATGATCGCATTATTGTGGCCTTTTCTTTCATCTTGGAAACCTCAGGGTATGTGATCCAGAAAATATAAGACTTTCTAGGAATAAAAGGAGTCGTCATAATTCTCTGATTCTAGGACTATAGAGAGCTGCTGAACATGGAGCTCTGGGGTCTGCCTCTTCTTGACATGCGCCGTGAATACAGAGCCTGAGTCGAACTGAGACACATTCTGGGTTCTGAGTTTCAGGCGTTACCAGTGGGCTGCATCCTCCTGAATAAGTCTACACCCAGAATGCTGCTGCCTGAAATAAGCTGAGACTTTCATTTACCATTTGTCATCAGCCTAATCAACAGCAACTTTCTGGTCATTGACCTTTAGAACAATTTTAAGGGATAGTTGCTTATAAAAACTCTCCATCTCCAGTTTAAAATTGTTCACAGCATCCTTTTAACCTACTTGAACAGCACAAGAAAGTAATAGAGCAACATTTCTTGGTTGAATCAATACTGCATTAAAGAAATGTGCCATCATTGAAAAGTTATGAATACAAAACAGCTCGGTGATGTATTAGTGTCAGTGCTCGCTGTCTCTGTCAGTTTGCTTGCATTACTGAACACAAGCAGAAAAGACGCCCCCTCTGTGTTCCAGTTTGTCAGCGAGACCCTATTGATATGCTAGTCCACCCATGTGCCTGGTGGCTTTTCATTTTCCATTCAAAGCACTTTAGGTACACAAGGAGCAACCCAACCATCAGAATGTCAATTAAACCTCTTCGCTATTTGTTACTGTATTCTTGGAGAGTTCATGTTTTAACAACTGTTTAGCAACTGGTTTCTCATAGAAGGTGGTTATTCCTGTTGGCACGCTCTTTGCTTTGTGATCTAGGAGATCACAAAGCTATTTTTCCAAGGTCACTTAGCCCAAACTTAGATATGTTTTTCAAAAACCATTAAGCCTAAAGGGTCAATATATTTGATAGATAAAGAACTCTTACGAATCAATAAGAAAGAGACAAACACTAAAATAGAAATTGTATTACCCAGTGGTGCCACAGGTTTATTAAAACGGGCACTTCACATTCATTGCTATTGGGTAGTAAATTCCAGAATGGTATCCAAGTCTTTCTGGAAGGTGAGTTCATATCAAACATTTTAAAAATATTTTATTATTTGATAATATAATCTCACATTTAGAAGTTGACTCAAAAAGGAATAAACAATTCCAGTATGCATGTATGAAAACCGTGTACTTGCTCCACAAGTTTTCCGTAAACCTAAAATTGCCTTAAAAATATAGTCTAATTTTTTAAAAAGCATGATGTGTAATCTCTTAGACTATTCATCATATCATCATTAGATTCCCGAGGAAGAAGGTACTATATTATGTAAGCAAAAATAAGAACTTATCCATGTATCTAACAAGTATCTAACAAAATGCATGGCTTGTAATAAAAGCTCAGAAAGTATTTGTTGACTGATTAGATACAAAAGTGAATATTAAAAAATATTCTAGGATAATCAATGTGACTTCCACAGACTTGCAGCATCTGTAACAACTGGGATTCTGATAGAAATATACATTTGAGGGCCCTACTCCAGACTTAAGAAACCAAAACCTTTGGGGATGGGACCTAGGAAATCGTATTTTAATAAACCTCCCAAGTGTAGATTCTGGAACACAGTAAAGTTGATGAAATACTGTGCTACCATGCAGGTTTCTGGAGTTAAAACATCTTGCCTTCATTCTATTTTCAACAGGCCCTTTTCTTTCTTCCTTTTTTTATCTTACTTCTCCCTCTACCACCAGGGTAAACTAAGAACAGACACACTGGAGGCCAGGGGTCTATATCCTCTCTACCCCAAGTCCTCCGTCCACTTAATGTGGAAAGGAACTGAAAAGAAGGGAAGACTTGACTGAATTTCTCTTCTTAAATTTCACTTGAATCCCTACTTGGGGATTTATGTGAAATTTCTACATTCTGTAGATAAGCAAAACTGTCTTTATAAAACATACATGCTATATATATATAAGAATATATATATATATATATATATTCTTGCTCTGCTATTTACCAACTTGGGACCTTGAGCAAATTATTTAACTTCCTTGAGCTTCAGCTGTAGAAGAGCCAATAATACTGACATGATAACATTTTAGAGTAAGTTAAGGAACATAAAGTCAATAAAGCTTCTAAAATAACACTAGACATATATATGTACCTCAAAAATATTTATTCTCTCCCTTAGATCAGTTCTGTTTTCATTAGATGCAACATATATCTAAACAGAGAAGAAGTTATAAAAAGGTATCATCTGGTCATTTTTTATATTTGTTACAGCACTGTGTACATCATAGTGCACGGGTGTGTTTGTGTGTGGAGAGTGCCCTGGTAGTGCTGTGGATTAGGCATTGGACTGCTAACAGAAATGTCATCAGTCCAAACCCACAAGTCAGTCCATGGGGAAAATATCAAGTTGTCTAAGACTGAAAGTCACAGGACTCACATAGACTCACTGGGTTGGAATTGACTCCGTGGCAGTGGGCTTGGTTTGGGGATTTTATATATACATAATATATATCATCAGAGGAAGTATAATTGCTTTGTCTACAGGAGAGGTGAGACACATGTTTACCTGTAGAAAGCTGTTGTATTCACATAGGGGCCCTGGAAATGTAGTAGGTAATGTATTGTATGCAAGATCAGCAATTGAAGCCATTAGCCACTCCACAGGAGAAATATGAGACTTTCTACTGCCATGAAGTGTTGGAAACCCACAGGGGCAGTTCTACGCTGTCCTGTCTGCTCTCTGTGAGCCAGAATCGACTCAATGGCTGTGAGGTTGCATTGTTTTCTTCTCTGGTTATTCTCCCATCAGATTTTTAGCTCTATTAGAACCTTATAGACCCACAGATTAATATGTAATCGGATGTTTTCTGAATGCACATTATGTTTCTCATGACCACACACACATACTTCATGGTTGATTAATTTACTGGTGTGATTAGTCAGATTGAAGCAGGTAGGGTTTAAAAACCTGGCGCTTTGCACCTCACTATGCTATATTAAACCACGTAAAGAGACAAAGCAATTGCTTAACCTGGTTTCTGTGAAAAGAAAAATGCCTGAGTATAGTACTATTCTCAGTCCTTAATATGCACTGTTATTTTCCACGATCTGTGCTGCCTCTTCTAAATGAAATCATGTCCTTTCAAACAGCTGCTGGGCTATGTTTAAAGGAGGAAAAATCAAGACAACATTTACCAAGCCATAAAAGGGGCGATACACCACTTGCAGATATCCGTGATACTGGCAAATGGAACTGATGAAAACTGAAAGAATTTGATCCCTCCCTCCACCGCCCCATATTGGAAAAACAGGTTGGAAAGGTGACATTAAGAAACCAGTTTGAAGCTGGGCCAGAAGAATCTCGCAAAACATGGCACTTCGTTCTTCTTTGGAGGTCTCTTATAACGTGAAAGTCATTTGCAGAAATAGATACCATCTTCAAAATAAAGAAGCTCCACATTCCACCCCATCTCCTAACAGAAGGAGTGCATGGGTTCTCTCTCTCTCTTTCTCTCTCCCCCTCTCTCTTAGATTCTGCCGGCCATAAAATGAGAGCAGATGGGAAAACTGTTAGATATTTATCATGGTCCCAGCACTGCTCGAGAAGAAAAAGATAAGATATGCTCCTTGCCGCAAGAGAGCTCATAAACCAACAAGTAAACACTGAAGCACATACATGAAGTCAAGATTGACAAGAAATTTGATAATGGCCAATGAGTTGCACAGAAAAAGAAAGGGTTGATTTTACCAGTGTGGGGGTGAGCAGCGCAGAATTAAACAATTTATCTTGAGGGGAAAAAATAAGATGAGCAGGTCTTCTGAAGGTTTGCCGTTCAAATTGTGGCCCATGTCTTTAGAATTGACATCATCTGAGATTTAACTAGACATCATCTGAGAGTTAACTAGACAAGCAAATTTTAATCCCTGCCCTAGAACTTTGAATCAGTATTATTCTTGCATTTAACCATATCTTCAGAGTTTCCTGGGCACATCTATGTCTAAGAAGAGCTTAGAGAGATGCCATTTCAGTGAAGTTTTAGGGCAGAAAACTGACTCTAATCAATTGATTAAATGACAAGGGGCAACAAGAGAATGAGATGTCAAGGGTTAAAAGTGGAGACCAAAATCCAAATTCAGCTCAGCGCTGTGTTTATTAGAACTAAAGAATGTTTAAAACACTGAGAAAATACAAATCACCCTTGTAGACCCCATTCCAGTGTGAAACCAAAAGGTAGCATAGAGTGACCTTTCTGGTCTCAAGAGGCATTTAAGAGAGCAACCTTTGAAGCCAACTTGGCTTCACAGAAATTTGGTAACACCTTGAAGAGAAAATGAAGAAACTAGAGTAGAGCATGGAGCTTAAGGAGGGAGAGTTTATACGAATATGCTTGTACAATGTGATATAAAAACCAACAATAGACTAGAGATATGTGGGGAATGCAAAGGGTGGAGAAGCTGATTCTGAGAACAAACCGAAATGAAGCTAAAATAAAGAGGACAGGAGGGATTAGACTGCCTATTCCATTACCGGGACCAAGGAGGTGAAGTGGGTTAATAGAGAGATCATTTTTCAGGTGTTTGCAGAAAGGAAAAAATGTCTGCCTGAGAGCTTTGTGTTGTCTGTTCAGAAGGAGGCAAGATCATCATGCTGAGAGGGAAGTCGCAGTGATGGGAAATTCACATGAGTGGCAAGGATTCAGGATAACCACCCATGGTGGGTAATGAGAATGGGAAACCATCAGAAGCATGAAGATGAATTTCTAAGTGATCCTGTGAGTCTAGCTGAAGGCAGAGAGCAGAGAAGAGTAATATCAAACTGGGGTACAGTATGAATTCCTGGGATTCTTCCGTGCAGCTGCAAAGAGCACCCCAGGAGTATAAACCCAGATGTTTGAAAAGCAAATACAGAAGTTAGAGTGGGTATAGACATGGAGAATACTGATGAGAGGCTAAAGCAAGCCACCATGAGGTTCTTGCTACATTGGCAAGAGATCTCTGAAAGGGTGAATAAACGCAGAGAAAAAACAAAACCAAGAAACTGATTGTTTCTGTGACTTCAGAAGTGAGCGAGTTAGAGTCACTCGGTATTACGGGTGGATATAGGAGGATAAAGCAGAGCTGTTGGACTCCAAAGTCTCTGTTCTCTCTGCTACAGCTCACCCTCTCTACAGTTTGCAGAGATGAGCATGGATAAATCCCCATTTCTCCGAAACGATAAAAGTAAAGTGTCCTTGTACTGCAATCTCTGGAACCACTGCGAGGTCATCTGTAGGTGATTAAAAGAGTTGGACACTTTCACTTCTGTTGCCTGCAAGACCTCCCCTTGTTTCACCAATTCCTCATGTCAGCTCCTTGTCATAGTCCATTAAAATAGTTTTAAAGTAAGTCAAGAGCTGGGATATTTGTGTATCGTCATCTCTAGATCTGCCAGTTCAAATGAGGACAAACCAGCGCTCGACAAGAGCCATGTGTTGTTAAAGAGACAGAACTGCCAACGTGGCTACTTCTGGTTTTATCTGCTCCCTTCATAATGGCAAAAGGCTATAATAATACCTTTCTTTTCCCCAACCTCTGCCTCTCCCATGTCCCCCCAGAGCCATAGGCTCCTTTGCTTTCTCCTCCAGATTGTTCATCCAGCCTATCTTATCTAGACAGACCCGCAGAGATAATAATATGCACAAAAACAAGACAGAGTAAAAGCAAGCAACAAAAGGAAAGAAAGCAACACAATAAACCCAGGAAAAGGAAACAACAAGTGATCCAAAATCAATGGAGAGGAGGGTATAAGAGGCCTGGTAGGGCTTGATTAAGGGCAATGTAACAGAGCAGAATTACTGAAACCCAAATGAAGGCCGAGCATGATCGTGGGACAAGAGGAAAGGAAAAAGAGGCAATAACTAGGAGGCAAAGAGCATTTATAGAGGTTTAAATATAGGCATGTACATATGTAAATATATTTATATATGATTATATGGAAATAGATCTACGTGCATATATTTATAGGCTTAGTATTAAGGCAAATGTGGTCAAGAAAGCTGATGGTGCCCGGCTATCAAAAGATACAGTATCTGGGGTCTTAAAGTCTTGAAGATGAACATGTTGCCATCTAGCTGAGAAACAACAAAGCCCACTTGGAAGCAGCACACCAGCCTATGTGATTACGTGGAGTCGATGGGATCAGGTAACAGGCATCAAAGAACAAAAAACCATATCATTGTGAATGAGGAGGAGTGTGGAGTGGGGACACAAAGCCCATCTGTAAGCAACTGGATACCCCCTTATAGAAGGGTCATGAGCCAGTCAAGGTGCAGGGTAGCAATGATAAAACATACAGCTTTCCTCTAGTTCTTTAATGCTTCTTCCCCCGACTATCATGATCTCAATTCTACTTTACAAATCCCGCTAGATTTACAAATCCACCTATCTGTACACTGGTGCAGATAGGAACTGGAAATACAGGGAATCCAGGACAGATGACCCCTTCAGGACCAGTGGTGAAAGTGGCAATACCAGGAGGGTGGAGGGAAAGTGGGGGAGAAAGAGGAAACTGATTACAACGATCTATATATAATCCCCTCACTGGGGGATGGACAACAGAAATGTGGGTGAAGGGAGACCTCAGACAGTGTAAGACATGACAAAATAATTATAAGTTATCAAGGGTTTATGAGATGGTGTAGGGAGGGAGGGGAAAAATGAGTTGCTGATACCAAGGGCTCAGTTGGAAAGCAAATGTTTTGAGAATGATGATGGCAACCAATGTACAAATGTGCTTGATACAATGGATGGATGGATGGATTGTGATAACAGTTGTATGAGCCCCAATAAAATGATTTTTTACAATCCCTTTCTTTTACTCTTACTATTAGTACTAGCACATTCATAATCTTGCAGTATAAACACCAAAAAATAATTGCTGAACAGTTGTCCCAGTGAAAATCAAAGAACAAGTGCTTCACAAAGATCAGTGCTTATTATTATGATTGAAATCCATTCTTCCTTTGGATGGGGCCTTTTATTTCTCAAAAGACTTGCTCGTGGTTGACTTTGATTCATTTCACTTAAGCGATTCTACATGCCATTCCTATGTCTATCGCTCATCCAATCATGCAACTGTAAAATGAGAGTATAAGAAGTCCAGACTTACAAGGCCTGGAATCCATAACACGTGAGAGGACTTGAATCTCTCTGGGAGTGAGGAGTTTCTGCACCCGCCCATAGGACTTGCGCCGCCACCCATCTGTCAGTTGGTGGCACTGTAGTGGCTTGGATGTGGCTACGGTCTTAGAGAGTGGGCCACTGGTCTGTCAAATCCAGCAGGGTCACCCATCTACATGGCTGTTTTGTTGTTGTTGCTGGACTAAGCGGGGTTCATCTAATAGCAACACCTTATGCCATGGGCTGCCCAGTTCTGGGCCATCCTCACAAGCAACCACTGTTGCAGCCGCTGTTTCCATCTCACTGAGGGTCTTCTTCCTTGCTGTCATTCTGCAGGGACTGATCGCCCCTGGAGAACATGTCCAAAGCACATGAGATGAAGACTCACCAACCCACGGTGAAGGAGCACGGTGAAGGAGCACGGCTAATTCCAAGACAGATTTATTCGTTCTTCTAGATTTCGTCTTCTGCACCATTGCCATAATTCAAATACATCAGTTCTTCCTTGGCCTTCCTTATCATTCTTCCCGCTTTCTTGTGAGAAGAGCGTGGAATGGGCCAGACACATCTTTATCCCTATAGTGGCATCTTTGCTGTTTGCTTTCTCACCCTCGAAACAGGGCTCTAGGAGTAGAGTTTCCCACTAATTTCCATTCCTTGGCCGCTTCCATGAGCATTGATTGTGACGCCAAGAAAAACAAAATCCTTGACAACGTCAACGTTTTCTCCATTTGTCTTCATGCTGCTTTTTCGCCTAGTTTTCAGGATTGTTGTTTTCTTTATGTTGAGATGGAATTCATACTGGAGACTGAGTTCCTGATCTTTATCCATAAGCATTTTAGGGACTTTTATGTTTCAGAAAGCAAGGTTGTGGCATGTGCACATCACAGTTTGGAAAAATGAGTTTTCCTCCCAACTTGAAGCAGCATCCTTCTTCCTAGAGTCTCTTTCTCAGAGGATTTGGTCAGTATCAAATTAATGTAGTGACTAACACAACCCTGATTCACACTTTCCTGACTTTAAGACACACACTTTCCCTTATTCTGTTTGAATGACTGTCTCTTTGTATATGTACAGGGTCTCTTGAACTTAATTAACTCTTCTAGAATCCCCAATCTTAATGTAAAATTTTTGCATAGAAAATCAAACCGATTATCTTCTTTGAGTATTCTCTGCTCTTAGCCAAGAGCCCTCCGAGGCCAGCAATGCTATGTCTTCTCGATCCTCTTCTAGATCTATATTAAATTTGATAGTTCCCATTGGATGTGCTGATGCAACTGCTTTTTTAATTGTCCCAAGAAAAGAGATATTAAAATATTGTTTGAGAATGCTTGCAGTGTTTTGGATCTCCATATGTTGGAGTGAGCACAAATATGCATCTTGGCCAGGTGGTGGGCCAGGTAGTTGTTGTTGAAGTATATTGACCTAGATGGATGAGTGCTAAAATATTGGTTCTGTTGGACCAACTTCATTGGTGTCCGTCAATACCTGAGCCTGGTCTTTTGCCAACGCCTTCAGTGCAGCTTGCACTTTTTGCTCCAATACCAACGATTCTTGATCATACTATGCTACACCCTGAAATGGTTGAACGTCCACCCATTATTTTTTGGTAAAATGATTCTGGACATTCCTTCCATCTTCTTTGGAGGCCTGCTTTGTTGTTCAGTATTTTCCCATAGTAGCTTTCCATATTGCAGCTTGTGGCTTGGGTTTTTTCTTCAATTCTTTCAGTTTGAGAAATCCCTGATGAGCTTGTTCTTCCCCTTGAGTTTGCTACCTCCAGGTTTCTGTAACCTGACATTTCATTATAATGCTTTCCCAAGTGCTCCTTTATTTCATCATGGCTTCTGCTCACTTTAGCTACTTTATATCCAACAGCCCCTTCTGTGGGTCTTTCTTCTTTCTTTTCTTTTTAATTACTTTTGCTTTCTCCATATATGATGTTTTTGATATCATCCCACAACTTATTTGGTCATTAGAGTTCAATTAATTAAATATCCTCTTGAAATGGTCTCTTACTTCAGGTGGGAAATACTCAAGGTTATACTTTGGTTCTCTGGATTTGTTTTCAATGCATCTGATTGCATGTTTGATCAATGTCTGACTAAAATTGTTGGCATCATTCTTAGATTTCTTCATCACTGGCTTTAGTCGTTGGTGCATATATTTGGATAATATTTACATTGAGTGAATTTCCTTAAAGACCAATAGATATACCCTATCACAGATCGTGCTTCAACATTGATTTTTCAATGTTCTTTTTCACAGTGAATGTCACTCTCCTCTTGATCGGGTTATTCCTGAAGTAGTAAATCATATGAATTTCTGATTCAAAATAGCCACGACCAGTCCATTTCAGCTCACTAATGTCTTAGATAACAATCTTTATGCATTCCATTTCATTTTCAGTTTTCCTAGATTCATACTTCATATTCCTACTCCATAATTCTGAGTTCCAATCATTAGCAGTGTTTTCCAGCTGTTTCTCCGTACCTTCAAGGGTGCACCTTCAGGAAACGAGGACCTTCCATCCCCACTCACTTTCCCTGAACCACTTGACTCGATTCCAAGACAGAAGCTCCTCCTGGGCCACATTTGCAGTGCCCTTGGACTCAAAGGGCCCATCCTCCAGCCACTACCTCTGACCATGGTCTGCTTCCATACATTAGGTCTCAGTGTGTGCATTTCAAAACCATGCATATGATTTCCAGCAGCTCCTGTCTCTGAAGTGAGGAGCCGACCTTCTTCATTTTTTTGTTCTTAGTCTGGAAGCTTGGCTGAAACCTGTTTACTGTGGGTGACCCTGCTGGCATTTGGAATACCAGTGACATCGCTTCCAGCATCACAGCAACGCCCAAGCCACCACAGTAGAAAGACTAACAGACAAGTGGGAAATGCAACTATATTTATACATAAATGATTTTATACAGGGCACACACTCTGTATTTTGCCATGATTCCCCACCAGGTTTTATTGTCTTACACATAAACAATCATTCAGTGCATTTACATTACCTGCTGTGCCCTTGAAGGGACTTGACTTTAAAATGCCTGGAAACGAAGAAGAAGAATGAGCTATGGATCGACCAAAATGAACATCAGAACCTACTATCTACATACCAGCTCTCTCACAATTAACAAGTCATTGAACTCTGGAAGCCCCGATTTCATCTATTAACTGGGGACAATAGTTTGCTTAATTGAGCGTCTGTGAAATGGGAAACAATTTTAAAAGCACCAGGGACTCGAGAGGTATTTTTGTTTTGAGGGTTGTTTGTTTGTTTGTTTGTTAGGGCTATCAAGTCCGTTCCAACTCAGAACATGTTCACTGTCGGCAACCCAATAGGACAAGGTGGCACTGCCTGGGGGGTATCTTTACAGGAATAAATAGCCTCATCCTTATCCAGTGGGGGAGATGATGGGTTCCAACCTCGGACCTTGTGGTTAGCAGCTCAGGGCATTGCCCACTACACCACCATTGGTGTTGCATAACAAAAGGGAACATTGCCCTGTCCTGCATCAGTCACACAATTGTTATGTTGAGCCCATTGTGTCAATCCATCTTCTCGAGGGACATCTTTTCAATCACCCACCGCTTTTCTGGCATCGTGTCCTTTTCCAGAAACTGGTCTCTCCTGATAACATGGGCAAATTGCATCTCACCATGCCAGCTTCCAAGGAGTGTTTTGGCTGTACTACTGCCAGGACAAATTTGTTAATTATTCTAGCAGCCCATGGGACTTTAAGTTATTCACCAACAGCATAACTCAAATGTGTGAATTCTACTTCAGATTTTCTTATTCATTGTTAAGCTCTCACATGCATATAAGGCCATTGAAAATATCATCTCCTGGGTCAGGCTGGGACAGGTGCACTTTAGTACTCAAAGTGACATTTTTTCTCTTGAATACTTTAAAGACATCTCGTGTAGCACGGTTGCTTCATGCAGTATCCCATTTGATTTGCGGACCACTGTTCCTTGTGTGATGATTGTGGATCTACGTAAAATGAAATCCTTAGCAATTCCCTTCTTCATCATGTTGATCATGATCACTGGATCTATTGGACCAGTGATAAAGATTTTTTTTCTTTAAATTGATTGCAATCCATAGGGAAGACTGTTGTCTTTGGTTTTCATCAACAAATGCTTCAAAGCCTCCACAGTGTCAGCAAGCAGGGTTGTGTCATCTACAAATCCAAGATTATTAATAAGCCTTGTCCCAATCCTGATGCTTCATTCTTCTTCATACACTCTAGCTTCTAGGAGTATGTACTTGGCATACATATTGAACAAAGCTGATGCAAGAACATAATCCCAACACACCGCGCTCCTGATTTTAAACCATCATTTCTGTTCAAACCTTGTTTGGTCAGTTTACAGGTTCTCCAGGAGTACAATTAAAGGTTCTTGGATTCCCATTCTTTGCCAAGTTATCCATACTTAGTTATAGTCAATGAAATGCAAGAAAACACCTTTCTACTATTCACTGCTTTCAGCCAAGATCCATCTGACACCAGCAGTGGCGTCCCTGGGGCCACATCCTCTTCTGAATCCAACCTGGATTTCTGGCAGCTCCTTGTCAATAGACTGCTTACAGTCACTTTTAAATTATCTTCAACAAAATTTTACCAGCATGAGTTATTGATGATATTATTTGGTAATTTACACACTCTAGGAGGTCACCTTTCATTGGAAAGGGCACGAACATGGATCTCGCTCAGTCAGTTGGCCAGAGCGGTGTCTTCCAAATTTCTTGGTAGAGACAAATGAGTGCTCCCAGTGGGAATCTGCTTATTGAATATTTAAGTTAATATTTCATCAATTCTTGTTTTCTATTAATGCCTTCAGCGCACGTTGGACTTCTTCCTCCCAAATCATTGGTTCTTGGTCATATGCTACCTCTTGAAATAATTGTTCATTAACCAATTATGTTTAATATAGTACCTTTGTATATTCTTTCTACCTTCTTTGGATGTTTCCTTTTATTGTGCAATAATTTCCCATAAAATCCTTTAATATGTCCACTAAAGTCTGTATTTTTTATTTCCTTTATGGGAATAGAAACTCTCATCTTTCTCTACAAGAACTAGTAGCTGTTTTTGAACTGCTGATCTTCTGGTTGGCAACCCAATGATTAACCCCTAACTCCTGTGTCTCTCATCCACATGTACAGTCCCTGCTGAAGAGAGGTACTTGAAATGAAGTCATTGGGCTTACAAAATTCCGTCACACCGTTTCAAACATTATTTCTCTCACGGAGGCCTTGTTTTCCAACCAGTGACCCTTCCTCTTTGTTCCCAACTATTTCATTGCACTCGCCAGTAGTTGTCAATGCATCTTCAATGCATGCTTGATTAATTTTAGACTAAAGAGATGGGTAGACTTTCTCAAGTTCTTCATCATTAGCTTTAGTGATTGGTGGGTAAATGTTAGTGATAAATGTATTAACTGGGCTTCTTAGTAAGCATATAGATATTATCTTAACAGACAATATTGTACAGATAGTCTTGAAATGGTTTTGCTTTGTTTTTGTTTTGTTTTGTGGATGTTGAATGCTAAGCCATTCCCTTGAATTTGTCATTCCTAGCATAGTAAATCGTATGACATTCTTAACTCAAAATGACCAATAATAGTCCATTTCAGCTCATTAATTTAGGTTTTAATGTAGCCTAGGATCTAGATCTTTATGCATTCTGTTCCTGATGACTTCCAATTTTTCTAGATCGATATTATGTACATTTACATTCTGATTATTAATGTATATTTGAAACTCTTATTATTTTGAGTCCCTTTCAGCTACCTAAAATATACTGGTTTGACTCTGGACAATTTATTTGAGATTCCAGTGCTTTGATGCTCATGACCCACTTTTTGAGTGATGTTGGATGAGATCCTATGTTCCAATATCCTTTGTAAGCACATTTAATTCGCCTTGATTATGTTTCCTATATCCCTCAAACAACAGAGTTTAATGACTAATTTAGAACACGCTTTAAGGGGGAAAAAAGAGGACCTGATGCAAAGGGCTTAAGTGGAGAGCAAATGCTTTGAAAATAATGAGGGTAAAGAATGTACAGATGTGCTTTACACAATTGATGTATGTATAGATTGTGATAAGAGTTGTATGAGTCCCTAATAAAATGTTTTTTTAAGTACAAACTTTAAAAGCCAAAATAGAAATGTCCATTTTCCTTCTAGTCATCTGCTGTCTTAATCTCAGCTTATAACTTCTTCATTTCTAGTTTGCAAAAATTATGTTCATAGATTTTCCCATGAATTCAATACCTGAGAAATTAGATCTGAGCTAAGAATGATAGTGTCCCAATAAGTCACATAGGGCTTTGGGGTCAATTCTTTAAATATATAGACTTTAATTTTGTATAAACAATGTCCAAGTGAAGATATGTAGAGTAATTTACTCAACTCATTGACTAACTCTGAATGTAAGTAATTTTTAGATTGTGCCTGGATTAAAGGTGAAAAAATAATCCATAAAAGAATAAAATATGGATCAAAATGTTCTTCAGCTGATTTTTGTCTCCCTTAAGAGTGTCTATTACTGGAGGGGTCCTAGGCAGTTCAAAACCAGGCCAAAAAGATTTCTTGGACAGAATTTTCAATGGCTGCTGGAAAGTGACATTACCAATATATCTTCCTTCATCTCTCATGTTCCCTAAATAGATCAAAGCTTCAATATAAATTAAAAGAGAAACAGAGTGAGAGGAACTAAATGTCTTTGAATCCTGCTGGGTAACAGAGTCGTGCATGATCTTGATGAATTAAATCAGTTATTGCTCTTAAAAAAAAACTGACACCCCAGGCCCTCCTAGAAACCATTTAGAAGCAAGAGCCAAAGTCATACCCATTTTTTCTTTCAAAAGATAAATAATCTTGCACCTACATAACACAGTTTTATAAGCAATACCCAGGAGCTTGATGAGGAGTTTTTACTTCTCACTCTTCGAGAGAGTGTATTCTCAATCACCCGGATAACACCTCA
Source organism: Tenrec ecaudatus (assembly GCF_050624435.1). Lineage (NCBI taxonomy): Eukaryota > Metazoa > Chordata > Mammalia > Afrosoricida > Tenrecidae > Tenrec > Tenrec ecaudatus. Next base: position 190,882,613 of record NC_134533.1, read on the forward strand.
TGCTGAGGAAGTCCAAACTACGTTTCCTCCCGACATTTAAGAAGTGCCGCAAAACCAATTGATGAAATTCCCACCTGGATAAAGTAAGAGGGTAGGGAAGCTTTGGAAAGTCACTTAAAAACAAAATTAAGATACCTTAATAATAATGCTAGGACAACAGGAAGTTGACAGAAATGAGAAACTAGCTCCTGGGAACTTGCTAAGAATAAGTATGGTTGATTTAATACTTAACATCGTCTTCCTATTTTAATATGCAGTAACTGGATAAAAATGAAGGTAGTGAGAAACTGAGGGAGTAGGAGAGGAAGGAAAGATGGAAAAAAAGAGAAAAGGAGAAAAAGTTAAAGGCAGGAAATAAATGAGAGGAAAGATTTTTTGGCATCTGTCAGCGCATATTATGGATAATATCATTTTAGTCCACTCAAAGTATCTGTTCAGGACTGAGTGTTAACAATGAAAGGCTATGAAATTGTGGTGATAGTCTACTTTGGAATTAATAAAACATAAGTCTACCCTAAAGTCTAATTAGTAAAAAAAATTGAGCCTTTCCCATAAATTCTTCATGATTTCATTTTCTCATCATTAAATTGAAAGGATTAGTTTGCATATTAGTCTCCTAGGACTGTAGTAACAAAAGACTACTACATGGGTGAGTTTAAAGAACAGAAATTTATTTGATTCACAGGTTTGGAGGTTAGATGTCCAAATTAAGGTGTGTGCATGCTGGTGTGTTCTAGGGGCTCTAAAAGAATGTCTGTCTCATTCCTCTTTCCGACTTGCTGGTTATAGCTAGTGATCCTTGTTGTTAGCATGCAGATGCATAATCACATGGCCATCTTTTCTCTGTTTAGACTATGTCAGTATCGCTTCACCTCACTTATCAAATGCAATATAAATGAGTGATGACCAGTCCTGTTTGGGTATGGCCTCATGTTAACTGGTACCATCTCCAAAAGTCCAATTTCCAACAAGGTCATGTTCACAGCTACTAGGAATAAAGTCATGCGCATATCTTTTTTTTTTTTATGGAACAAAACCCAATACATAATCTTTTAGCAAAAAAGTATTGAATATGATATGGACTGCCAAAGAACAAAGAAATCTGTCTTAGAAAGCACTTTGCTAGAATAGTCCTGAAAAGGCAGGATGCTGAGACTTTTTCTCATGGATTTGGAAATTTCATCAAAAGGATCACTCTCTGGAGAAGGACATTATGCTGCTAATGTAGATGGTCGAAGATAAAAAGGAAGACCCCCAACGAGATAGATTGGCTCAATGGCTGCAAAAACGGGGTCAAACATAGGAACACTTGTGAGGACGGGGCAGGACCAGGCAGTGTTTCCTTCCATTGTACATAGGGCCATGATGACCTAGAACCATTTGCAGAGAGGCTAACCATAACACAAATCTATGCTTTTGTTTTTATATCAAGAGACCTGTGATTTAACCCACTTTTTTCTGTCCTCTCCCTTCTACCTCAATAGTACCATCAGCATATATTTGGTTGGATTACCTGCGTTTTTTAAGATGCTTTAACTAGAAAAAATGAAAAAGTCTTGGATCATAGAAAGTGAAATTCACTTAAGAACTGGATTACAGGAACAGCTTCCCTTAGAATTTGCACACACAAGGAATATCCAAGGCATTTTTCTTCTAGGAAAACTTTCACTATTGTTGTTACAGGCTAGACAGTCCTAAATACTAAGCATGGACTCTCAAAAACCACTGTGTTTTTCTGTTTTCAAGCAAGTTTAAGGTACGGGAGTTTTAGGCTCCCCTGGGCATTTTACCAGAATTTAAAGTCATGATCAGGCTACCTGTTCAAGGAAGGACTAATCATTGAAGCAATGGAGCCAGCTCACTCACTCACTTCCCCTATTCTCCCAAGAGAGGCCAATCAAATTAAGCATTCACACGCAGGACTCAAAAGCAGAAGTCAATTTTAAATGACATGACAAGGAAGGACACAGATTCTGTACCTTGGCCAAGAAGAGGACAATCCTCATGGTGAAAGAGGTAGATAGTAGTAGATATGATGATGGGTCATACTGGGCCACAGGTAGGCCACGTAGAAGCCTCACCTGATTGTTTCTGTCAGACAGAGACACTAACATTAAATCTTGGGCTTTTCTGTAGATAGAAAAAAATTTTCTAAAAGTCAGCAAATCTGTAGAGTTTATCATCCAGGATTCAATCCTTTTTTCCCTGCCTTAAAATCAGTAACAATGATGGCAACTACCATTAATGAGTTTTTTGTATGTGTAAAGCGCATAGGAAATTACAAGTTTTCCCTTATTTTAATTTGGCAACAGCTCTATCAAATAATATTATTATTGTATTCTTTACGAGTAAAAAAATAAATAAATCACAGAATTCAAAGCCACGGACACACTGGTAAGAAAGTTTCAGTGCCAAATTTTTCCCCAGGCAAAATGCTTCCAACACACATGCTTCTAACTACACGATGCTATATCCTAGAGGCTGCCTTCCTACTGATGTCTTTTCCAAGGTTCTACCATAGAATTAGCAGCTACTTCTTAATTGTCTGAATTGTAGACTCCTGAGAACTTTGGACTTATGTCTGATCTTTAATCATTTGGATTCCAAGATGTATCGTAAGTGAAATATCCTTAAAATAATATCTGTGGAGAAACACAGAGTATTGCCATAATCACTTAAATAATATATTCTACATATTTTGCTTTGATTTTGCTTTCTAGAGGTCAATTTATTCTTTTAAAAACTCTCCCCTAGAAACTTTGCAGTCCCTACATAGGAATTCTAGTTCCAAATATAGCCTATAAGTAAGAATATTATAATTCCTGAAAATGCAACACTTTCCTTTCATCTTAAACGTCACCATTTCTAACTTTATAACACAAAGAATTGATATGTGGATCACCTTGGAAAACTGGAAGAAATTACAAAATCTCTAGAAATAGCTTCTGATGGTCTTTCAGGAAACATTAACAAAAAGTACATTTATCTTTACCATCTGTGATGTTCGAGTCTGTGCTAAGTAGACACTCCTGCATGAAGGCACGAATGGAGCCCAATCCGTCAAGTAAGTACTAGCTTGATGATACCTCCTTGGGGATGTGACTCTTGTATAAGAAAAAGATCCTGTGTAGTTCAGTATTCTCATTTGCCCCTTTGCCTTCTACTTGAGCTGAATTCTGGGTCTCAATCTCCTACTATGTTACTTGTCTACCCTAGAAGCCATCAGCAGGCTGCCAACTTGAATTTATTCAGAGAACCTTGGATTCATTCAGCTCTGCATCCACCAGCCTGTGGCCTTCCAGCTTCATCATCCTGCTTCCTGTTCATCAGATCCCACAGCTACACACGTCAGAGAAGCCTTCAGCTCGCATTCGACTGACAGACTTTAACTGGACTGAACTTACCTACTTCTAAAACTGTATAAATCGTGTGTGTGTGTGTGTGTGTGTGTGTCTGACTATTGAGATTGTTAACATCGACTTTTCATCACAGATTCTGTTCTTTTAATCACTCTTAATCAGAACCAACTCAAAGACACCTAACAATAGTAACAATAACAATGTATCCATGTGAGTTCTGGGTGTCACTTCGAGGACTAAGGTTTCCCGATCTAAATGATGGTATTTTTAATCTCCTTGTATGCTGTGTGACACAACCTTGCTTGCTGAATTTGACGAGGATTTGAAGGACAACTGCTACAATTTGTGCCATTCTAGTGCAAAACGTTAATAAAAGAAGAAACTGTAGAAGGAGAAAAAGTTTGGGGACTTTTTCATAAATATAAACCTTCTCTAAATAAAAAAGCCTATAAATTAGGGAGAAAGTGCTATGAAATGCCACCATGAAAATTCATATGCTTCTCAATATTTGCCAAGTATACCTTGAGAAACAAAGCATTTTGGAGAATTTACTCAAAAATTACTTCCAATGTTTAAAATTATACAAAAGCAAGTAGAAGATCCTGCTAGTTGGCTACTCGACAGGCATTCCCAAGAACCACTTCTTCCATTTCTCCATCTGCCCAGAGAAATTGCCTTCTTCCTCGGCTCCAAGAAGTGAATGATGACCAATATCAACTAATCATGGCAATGACATCTCCCTTGCTAGTGCCTATTTTAGACATGAACGTGCGAGGCTACCTTGACCAAGGTGCTTTTTCTTTTAAGGGAACATAATTCAAAGACTCTCTTGCCCTGCCTGTTGATTCTCATACATGAGGCTGCAATGTTCAACTCTGCTGGGACCACTTTGCGACTAGGATTGGTGCAGATACTTTGACCTCGTCTGGATAACCTTTCATCACAAAATTATCCAACCCTGGAACAGGATTCCTCTGAAAGTGTGAGAGAAGTATTTGTCATTGTATAAATCTATTTAAATCAAATATTTTATTTTTAGCTGAAACAAACTAGATAATGTATATATAGCCCACTAGAGAATATTTTTAAACAAAATGTACTGAATGTCTACTATAATACCAGGCATTATTTTGATACTTTTACATATTAAATAATCCTCAGGAAGAACCTGGGTATTGGATTGATGTGTCGATGGGGGAGACGGCCATATCTGACCTCTGGCTTACTATGAAAAAAGAGCAAACCAATTCTTCTTTAGCGATACCTGTTGACCACGAGGCAGAGCTTAGACATGCCTCCACCTTCCATCCTTCTTTAGCGAATTGTGTCAAAAACCACTCCTCCCACAGCACTCTGTTTCCCTGCTGAGTGCGGTGATCCATGGCCATGGCCATACAGAACTGACAGACAATACTTACAATTATGGGGGGGGGATGTTTACAGGCCACCACAAGCCAGGATCAACAAACAGTAAGGAGACAATCCTTGGTCCACATCAGCACATCTTCTCAGACAGCAGGTAAGTCTCTTACAGGTCCTCAGCCTGTCAGCCATATAGTCTTTTGGCTTCTGTTTCCATGGGCCAGGAAGGCAGCCCATGGCTCTGCCCCACAGTTTCAGAGCCTCAACAGTGCTCTTCTGCTGTGTCTCACAGTCTTCTCACCCTGGCTTCTGGTCTTGGCCTGGATCCTTTGCTCTATCCCATGGAGTCGGTGTCGTGGCCTTTGGTACCCCTCTGGTCTAGCCTTCTACCATGTCAGACCAAAACCAAGACAGGACCCATTAGTGGCTCTCCTTCCTTTAAGGTCCTGTGATTTCTCTGTGTTTCTGCTTCTGCAGTGGCTTATTCTTCTATGAGGGTGTGCATTTTGTCTTTCAACAGATCTTACTCCCAAAGAAACAAAAGTTGGTAACTTGAGTCATACCCTCTGTGCAGGTGGACACTCAGAATACATGTCATCTAATCCCGTCAGAAATAGGGCCCTCCACAAATGGAATTATAAAGACAGGCACAGAGGCTAGAATTTCCATCACGAACATATGACCAGAAGGATCATATTAAGTAAATGACCATATCTCAGTTGGCATCATTATCACCTCCATTTTACAGATAAGAACATTGAAAGAGAAGAAAGTTAACACAACGGCCCAAGAGTACACTGCAGATAAAACAGCATTAAAACTCAACTCTCTCCTTTCACAAAAGCCGGTCCATGTCACAATCGGAGTCGGATGTCCTAGGTGTCAGAAAACTTTTTTTGTTTCAGGGCATTCTAACAGAACAGAAGGGAGTACGCTCAGATACCCAGTTTGAGACTTGGCGTCTGCAAACAAACTGGTTTCCCTTCCCTTAACCCTCCTAGATGCTGCTCTTAGTGCACTCTAGACTTGCTGGGATTTAAGGCATCGTTGATACAACTGGAATTCTTAATCTTGCCTCTGAATGATGACTCGACACCAATTGGGAGTTCAAAGTGCTACTTGAGCAGTGCATATGGCCATCTCCTGAGATGAAGCAAGGATGCAGTTGCTAGTAAGAGACATCCCCACTAAAGAAGGAGAGCGTCCCATGCAGGTTCAGGGTCGACCCTTTGGGGAAGTTGCCCTCTCTGAGCTATCATGGACATATCACATGACTTGTTCTCATGATGCATCATGCTCAGTAAAGTCTCTTCATGACTGCTCTCCCAAGATTGTGCTGATGGTCTCTAAGGAGACGGCAGATACTTAAGATACTCATGGCCACTCCCTGTGTGCTGGAGTGGAGCATGTCTCCTAGCCTAGATTTCTGAGAAGTAGAACACTGGCCGCCTCTCACTGAGTTCAAACCTCCAACCAATGCATCAACCATTTGCATAACCCAACCCGTGCCTTGGATACTTACTTAAGTGAAAATGCTGCTTAGTAAAAAAATACTTTCAGTCAAACTCTGACAATAAAAATAATTTAAATAGCTTGATAAAACAATGTGTGTTACGCATGTATATTTATAGAAAAGTAGATAGGTAGGTAGATTGATCGATAAGAGAGGTAGATGCTGTCAGGGATCAAGTCCCATGCACGCCGGTTCCACGGCAGATTAAATGTATTATTAAATTTCCCAAACTTTGAAATAGAAATTATAAAACTATGACATTGAGGACTTATAATAAATATAGGAATTCCTGGGTGGCCCAAAGTGTTAAGTACATGATCCTAACCAAAAACTCATTGGAAGACAGGCCTGTCAATCAGCTTCAAAATAGTCCCAGCCTTGAAAAGTATGGTGATCACTTCTACTTTGCACTTATGAGGTTGCCCTTAGCTGCTATTGACGGGATGAAAATTAACAGTAACAAAATAGAAATGGTCAGAGATTATCCATGGAGGCACAGGTGTCTCTTTGCTAACTCTAACATTCCCACATGTTTGGTCTACATTCTGTATGACATTCTGAAACTCTGTCTCAGCACATTTTGTAGACTTATACCTTAAAGATAGGGCTTTGCAGTTAAGTTTTTGCTCTGTAAGATCAATGTGATTTAAATATTAGCTTTATCTTTGATGTAAGAGAAGACAACATTGGCTTGAATATTATCCTGGATACCATGATTTTTATCAGAGTCTGTTGGCCATAAAGGAATATTTAAGGTGCTGATTGGCTAGGGTAAATATACTAATGCCTCAAGGACTTAAAGATGAGAACTGTAACAAGGACTTAAAGATGAACAAAGCCCTAAAGATAAGAATTAGACTATAGAGCCTGTTGACATTCTTCCTACTGATGCTTAGTGTTGTCACATGTAAGAAAATAAGACATTTGGAATAAGTTTAATTGAGCAGAAAGATTTATTTTAATATATATTTTTAATTTTTGTGGAGCTCTAACATGTAGATAAGTAGGTATGTAGGTAGATAGGTTGATAGGTAATATAGATAGATGATGGATGGATGGATGGATGGATAGATACATAGATAGATAGATACATAGATAGATAGATACTGTCAGGAATCAAATCCCAACCATACCACTTCCATAGCAGATTAAATGTATTCATTAAATTTCCTAATCTCTTTAATAAAAATTACAATAACTATGATATCAAGTACATTTTTACTTTGTGTAAGGTACATACACTGAACAGGGACAGGAGCTGCTCAAATCTAGGTATCAGTAAACTAAGAAAACAGAAGGCTTGTTGAGAGATCACTCAGTTTTCTTCAAGAGGAACCACAATCTATTTATATGATAAATTGCAGTTTCAGAAACTGGGAGCCACTTAAAGAGGGTTGGAAGGAACACCCACCCCCTTTTAATACTGTGAAGACCAATAAAGAGCTCTAGTGGTTTATGGGTCACAAGTGGGACTGCTAATTGCAAGATTGGCAGTTCAAGCCCTCTAGCCTCTGAGGAAGGAAGATGAGGCTGTCTGTTCCTGGAAAGATTGACAGCCTCAGAAACCACAGAGAGAGTTCGACTCTGTCTTAAAAAGGTTACTGTAAAATGGAATCGATTCAACAGCAGTGCATTTAGATTTTTGGTTTTAGTGAAGGGCAAACACATATTGACATGTCAGCCTTAGCCTGTCACAACCAGCTTCAACTTCTGATGTTAATTGTGAAGGTTGACTCTCCTCACGTGGACATGAGTAGATGTCTGTACACACTGCATGGGAAATACATGTTTATCTCTCATATGCTGTGAACAGAATTAACTCCTTCTCTTAAGAGAATGGCAGAAACCTTGACTATTGAGGGAGTTTCTAGCAGGCAAATAATGGCTACCATGCTAGCTTCACTAAGGATCAAGTGCTATGCCTCAACATAATACTGAATAACTCCTGGGGCATACAGTGGATTACCTAGCAACTCCTGGTGCATACAGTGGATTACCTAGCAACTCCTGGTGCATACAGTGGATTACCTAACAACTCCTGGTGCATACAGTGGATCTGTGAGTATAAAATCCTTGTTTAGTTCCTTCTCTGAACTATCATTTTCCAATCAGCCTTTGAAAGAATCACTCTTCACTGACCTCTATAACCACTGAAGCCCTTTCTAGAAAGAGAATGTGTGTATCTACTGGTAACTCATGTTCTAATAGCAGCTTAGTAGGTTCAGAGCTCTATATGTAATAAGAGAATTAGTAAGGTGATGTCACAACAGAACAGAACAACTACAAACATACTAGACTTTAGCCCAGGCGATGTAGAGACTGCATTTCCCTACCCTCTGGAGAGGCCTATGCTCAGAACACTATGAATCTCTTTCCTATATTTTAAAGGAAATGGAACTTCCATGAAAAATATCAATCTTTTCAGGCTTCCAAATTGGACAGACATTGTTTGCCATGGAAAGATCAAGTGGAGCCCTGGTGCTTTTTTGGTCATGCCCTGGGCTGCTGACAGTTCAAAACCACCAGGCACTCCTTGGGAGAAAGACGAGAAAGTAACTCCACTTCTGTCCCCATAAAGGTACAGACTCAGGAACCCACAGGGGCAATTCTACCTGGTCCTAGAGGGTTACTATGAATTGGAATTGACTTCGTGGCAGGGGAAGTGAGCTCTCATTATCAAACTTCCCTATTATACTAGGTGACTTCCTGTTTGATAGCAGAGAGTCCACAATGTTCAAAGGTCATTAGCAGCAAAAAGATGGACAAGACTCAAGAGCCAACTAAGTTAGGGACCTTTCTTCAATAAATTGTAATACAAACATGTTCCCAAAGTTGAAAATAGTCTGTACCTAAAATGAGATTCTAATTAGATAGACAAAGATCAAAGAGAGAGAAATTTCCACTGTCTTTCCAAAGCTGGAAATATTCTGATTGGTTTCTTATTTGTTCGTGCTTTCACCAGATTCTCTGAACTTTTGAAAGAGAGTCTTGTGTAATTCTTTTCTCTCTCTCTCTGGGATGAATTATGTAACATGGACCTATTCTAGCTCCTCTACTGGATGGTTTTTAGCGCCTCAAATTAATGCCAAAATTGATGAAATTTTTCTCTTCCCACACTTTCTACTTTCCAAATTCTATTATAATATTTATTCAATGAGGCAATTTGGAAAAGCAGGCTTGGGAAGCTATTGTGTTCTATACAATAAATTAAAGGTCTCATCAAATTATTTAATTAACATAAAGGAAATCAGCATAATGGCACTCTCGCCAGCGAACTTGTTTGGGGCTGTTTATTGAATACAGATGGCCCAGGGATGCAACAAACTAATCTCAACTCAAACAACCAGGGGGCTCCAAACTGCATCCAGATTGAAGGAAGGCAAATATATAAACTGAACAGATCTACTCTAAATCCTTGCAAATTGGAAAGCCCTGGGCAGTACATATCCTGGCCAAAAGTTAAGCCCCAACCAGATCTGGAAACAGAACTGACTGCATAGCATCCTTTCCAAGGGGACAAAACGTCATCTGCCCATGGCTGCTATGAGCAAACCCTCCAGCAGACAGGTGAGAAGGCTCCTGAAACAGCAGCTAGCGTTGGCTGTGTGGTCCATGGCTCTGTGAAACTGTTTCACACTGCATAACTTAATTTGTTTTAATCAGTCACTGAATAGAGTATACTGTAACCAAAAAATTTGGTAATGTATATTGATATAACCTTGCTATCTAGCCACTTGAAAAAGCACTTTACAGAATGTACTGAAACCAATGAGAATGTTCAGGTGTTTTAATGCCATAATCTCCCTACAGTGAAGTTACAAATAATATAACTAAAAGGGAAAATTAATATATGGGATCAGGATATCTTATCAACATTGTTTAATAATACTAAAAATTGAGAAATAACCTTAATAGCCAACAAAGAAAAAATTGCCTAATTAAATTTTGGCAATATGCTTGATTAAATAACTATTGAAAATAGGATATTGTAGGTAAGGTTTGTGAAGTAAACAAAGCAAAATATTATCTATAACAAATAAAAATATATAAAATCTACTTTAAAATCATTTTATTTATCGTGGCAAAATTGTATATATTTTTACTTATAAGTATTTTATAACGCTCCAATTAGGATGCTTGGGTAAGAAATTATCATCTGTAAGTAACTATTGCTCACCCAACCCCAAAATAATCCTGGAGACCTTTACACATGTGGCCTGAGCTCTCCCTCCTCCTCTTCTCAGTTTTCCTACCGCCACTTGAAACTGCAGCTTGGCATAAGATTGATTTCTCTCTCGTGATGTGCACTAGCTTCTGGGGTCAACAGAATAAAGCAGCCAGGAAGTGGAAGAGTGACATTTGGTAATAGAACTATTAAATGATTGAAAGATAATATTTCCACTGACAGGAAGGCATACCCTACTCCATCTATTACTTATCACTGACCAGCATCATGGAGACGATTTTCTAGATGGCATTAGAACTAAGTACAGATAGGAAATGCAGAGATTTGGCTCCAACCACTCATTTGCCTTGGGTCCTTGGACAAGTTAGCCACCTCTGCTTCCATGCTGAGAGCGGGGTGCACACGCAGATGCGCAGGCTCAATTAGATGACCGTCAAGGTCGCATCCCAATCTATTCTTCTGTAATTGCTCTGTCACCTTTATGAAAATGGAATATAGAGTTCTGCGGGAAGAATGGATTAGGACAACTTTTCCAGAGGGCAAATTGGCAAGCTATATCAAAAGACTCAAAAATGCCTGCCCTCTTTGACATAGCAATTCCACTTCTGAGGGTTTTTTCCTAAGAAAATAATCACAGGTGTCCACAGAGAGGTCTGTACAGGTAATTTGTCATCTGTTTAATGGCTAAACAAATGAAACCAAATATTCAGTAGATCGGAATTAGTGAACTCTTCTACAGACATATGATGTAGTTCAAAATCATTACAGGATATGTTTTAAAAGTGTTTAATGCTCAGCATAAGTTGTTAAATATGTACAAGTACATACATGTGAACATAGAACGTCTACACTCTATGCTGGCACAGGGGCTTAAGGCTTTGGGCTGCTCACCACAGTCAGCTCTCCAAAGCTATTAGTTGCTTTGAAGGAGAAAGTTGAGACTGTCTGCCTCAGGAAGATTTAGTCTCTCCGAAAATCTGTGAGCCTGTTCTACTCCGTCCTATATGATCACTATGAGTCAAAATCAACTCAGTGGCATAGATAGGTAGAAAGAGATAGATAGATATCCACATTCACATATATACGTATACATACTGTGATATTTACACACACATGTGTGTATGTAACCTGTCCAGGAGGCAGTATCTTTCAAACAGAACAAAGATACTAAATGGATTAAAAACAGGAAAGATGTGTATCAGGAGTGTATCCTTTCACCACTTGTTCAGTCCGTAGGCTAAGCAAATAATCCAAGAAGTGAGACTGTGCAAAGAAGAGCACTGCATTAGAATTGGAAGACTCATTAACACTCTGTGATGCACAGATGACACCGCCTTGCAAAAAGAAAGCTTGGAGAACTTGAAGTAGCTACAGGTAAAGACCAAAGAATGGATTACACCTTGACATAAAGAAAACAAAAATTCTCACAACTAAATTTTATTGCTACCTTATGGTGCATTGAGAAAAAAGTGAAATTGTCCAGGATGGCATAGCTACTTCAATCACAGTCAACATTCATGAAGGCAGTAGTGAAAGAAAAAAAAAGACTTGTGTTGGTTAAAACTCTGCCAAGGTGTCTTTGATATGTTAAAGAGCAGAGATGTCACTTTAGGGACTAACAGGTACTTCACCCAACATCTGGTATTTGCAATCATCTCCTATGCATGCGAAAGCTGGGCAATGAAAAGGAAAAAGAGAGAAGAATCCATGCATTTGAATCATGATGTTTGTGAGGAATATTGACTGTACCATGAACTGCAGGAAGAATGAAGAAATCTGTCTTGGGAGAAGTGCAGGCAGGCTACTTGAACATGACAATGATGAGACTCTATCTCACAGACTTTGGCTACATTAACAGGAGGGGCCTGCCCCAGGAGAAGGACATCATGATTGGTAGAGTAGATGGTCAGCCAAAAGGAGCATAACTCTCAGAAGATGGATGGACATAGCGGTTGGCACATTGGGCTCAAACATAGCAACAATTTCTAGGATCACACACAATGAGGCAGCATTTTGCTCTGTGGTGTATAGGGCCACTGAGACAGGACTGAGTACTGGACAGCCAGCAACAACATGTGCACACACAATACATACATAGCTGTAGAGGAACAGGCTTCAAAAAGCTGGCAGAAAATGGAATTAAAATATAAATTTAAAATTTAATAAACGTTTTAGGGCCCACTCCTCTATGTATTCTAAACAAACACAACTCACTGCCATCAAGTTAATTCTGACTCATATCTCCCAGGATAGCATTTCCAAGACTATTTGTGTTAACTTTTTATTGTGAATTGGGTGAAATTCTACAGAGCAGATCATCAGTTTTACATTCAATAATTCATAAACATTTGGGGATCCCTTCAAGATTCTACCATTGAGCCCACTTCGGCCCTGTTTTTCTTCTATTCATTCCTAACCCTCTGTGCTTTGATGTTGGATAAATTGTGCTCTTTTTATTTTAAATAGGTGATTTGTCTAACATGGGGGTTCAGTTCAGTCCCAGAACTGAGAAGGCAGGAAAGGCCAGTCTTGGGGGCCCACCAGTTTCTATTCTACAAGTAAGCCAGCTCTCTTTTTTGATTAGAAGGTTTGTTCCACATTTTCCTGACACCGGGTCTGGGACCTTCTAAGGGGATCCCTTTCAGAGAAGTTGGTAATGGTGGCCAGACACTGTCTAGTTCTTCCAGTCTCAGTTAATGGAAACCGATATTTGCATGGTCCATTAGTCTACTGAAATAATTGTTTCCATGTGTCTTTCCATTTTTATCATTGCTCTTTCCTCCAGATGGAAACAGACTAACATTTGCACCTCAGATGGCTGCTCACAAGCTTCTAAGACCTCAATCACTACTCACCAAAGTAGGACATAGAATATTTTCTTTGTGAATATGTATGTCAATTACCCTTGATGTCCCCAGGGATTTCCTGAGTACTGAAGTTTAGCAACTAGTGCTTCAAGGTGTTTGGCTATGTCTAAGGAGTTTTCATATTGTACCACATTCATGGCTATATTTGCAACAAAGGTAAATCTACATATACAAATATCCTTTGTCAAATCTGTATGTATTCACAGGTAGACTCCCAGTCCCCCTCCCACACCTCTTCAAGGCTATAAATCTTTACGGGAACAGACAGTGTCATCTTTCTCCCTAGGAATGCTGAGTGGATTCTAACCACCAACCTTGCAGTCAGCAGTCAAATATAAATACATAAAGAGTTACACCGATCCTTACCTACATTCACAAAAGAAGAAGGAAGGCGACTGGGCTCAAATTTCAATTTTGCTGCTCGTCATCTTATTTATACCTCATTTTCTCACTGAGAAATTGGAGTATAATAGTACTAATAGAATTCTTTTAGGATTAGGTTAATAATGTAAAGCTTTTTTTATCAATGTCCAGAACAGACCTAATACAAAGTAGAGATTAGCTGGATACTCAGCTGAGACAAGGGAAGCCACCCATGAACTGGTACTTACTTCCACCCTTTTCACACATGAAATGGACAATGATCCTGGGCTGTTATTAAAATCATGATTTTCATTCATAGATTCCCGATGAAAAAACAAGGCACAGAAAGGTATGATAATTAGCCCAGTACCACCAAACAAGGAAATGGCAGAACTGGAAGTAAAATCTTCCTTGTGGTCATCCTTCCTAGGGCTCTTGACAATAAAATAATAAAGAGCTAGATAAATAGTCATTGTTTACTATGTACATATATTAAAACCAAACCAATGCTCATTACACTGAGTCCAACTCATGGAATAGATTTTCCTGTACACAGTTTCTGAGATCACAAATCTTTACCGGAGCAGACAGACAGCCTCATCTTTCTCCCATGGAACTGCTGGTAGATTTGAACTCCTGACTTTCCAGTTAGCAGCCTAATGCCTAATCTACAGTGCCACTAGAGCTCCTTGTACATATATTAACTAAAAAAATTTTAACTATTTTTAAAATAAAAAATAGGTGATGTTAGAGGAGCATTCAGCCTCGCCGAAAGCGAAGGAATAAACTCTGTTACCAATTCACTGCCAATCTACCAAAAAGCAAGTAGCAAAGACACCCAAAGCATCTATTGCCTGACAATTTTCCTAGTGCATGCAGCTTCTATTACTTCTGAGAACATTATGCACATCTAACTGCTTATCTCCAGCATTATCCTGGAAGATAATGCAAGGACAAATTGTGGAAACGATTCTATATGACATGAATCCCTGGGATTTCAGATATAGATATGGGGCAGAGTCTGAGCCTGCTTGTAACTAAAAATATGTGGAAATATAACTAGCGAAGTTACCTGAAAACTCTATTGAGTTCACCAATTTTTATAGGATTTGCCCATTTCACAGGATTAAAAAATTGAGTGTGGCACACTTGAAAATAAAAATAGATACATACTTAACAATTTGTCAGATACAAGTCCTTGAGACTATCTTTGTTTAGTCTCAAGTGTTTCAAAAGAAAAAAATGGTTTTTAGTGGCCAGCATTTAAGTCACATGGATGTCACACAAAATGTAAGTGATTTCTAGATTCTTTTGTAAAATTGAGATAACTGTCAACATAGGCTTCATACATTGGAATAAAAACAATCTCTATGAGATTAGAGTCCCCAGTAGCTTCCTTAGAAGCATATCTGATATGTAAATGGTCACAGTCACTACTTAGCTAGTGCTACTTATTTATATTATCCTCCTGGTCCACTGGTAGCGGGCTAAGCATTGGTTAGACTGTTAACCACAAGGTCCACATTTTTCACACATCAACCACTTTCTTTTCCTAAAAACATATCTCCCAGAAAGCCCAAGATTAGCCACACTGGCTGGGAAGGCTTTTCGTCCTTACGTATTTCTTAATAAAATTCTCTTTCAGCACCCTAGGGGGGCATTGTGAAGTAGTTGAACTGGGAATACAGTAAAAGGAGCTACCACCCTGTGCCCATTCTACTGATTCTACATTTGCTTTTTATGATATAGTTTTGTATTTTCTGTCTACCATCTACTCGATATTTCCAGAAGAAATTAACTGGAGTAGAGGCAATAGTTGTTCTGTTTTTTCTTATCTCAGAAAGATTACCTTTTCCTCTTCTTCAGATTTATACTCTAAAGTGAATCATGAACCTTAGCGACCAGATTTTACACTCTTCTTTGTACAGGATTAAACACATGATATGGTGAAAGCAATGAGTTGAAAATGTTTTAATCTTTGATGCATAGCAGAAGATGAGTTTTGAATCCAATGTTTCTCAAGTTTTAAGATAGTGATTTTTTTCCTATCTCACATTCAAAACTCAAACTCATTGCCATGGAGCCTACGTCAACTCATATCAACCCTACAGAACAGGATGGACCTGCCCCCCGGGAGTTTGTGAGATTGTAACCGTTTAGAAGAAGAGATAGCCCTGCCTTTCTCTCAGGGAGCACCTGCTTGTCTCAAACTACCAACTGCATAGATCCCAGCCCAACACATAACCACTTTGCCACAAGAGGCCTTTTTTAAATCCACCATGCTGAATTTACTGAAAAAGTGCTTCCTACGTGTTTCCTACGCGAAATGCTTTTTCTGTTCTCTAATATCAAGGATGCTGTCTTGTGTCTGGCATTATCAAGGATCAGATCCATTGCTATTGTCAACTCTGCTGCGCTCCATTTTTTATTCCTGTGGAGTAGGCAACTCCTAGAAAGTTTGAAGAGTCTCACTATGCAAATCATGGTGACCTCAGTAGAATTTTCACTTATCTTCTTGAATTATCTTTCCATGTCTCTGCATAGTCGAAAGCAGGCTAGGTTCCTGCCCCATCTCTAGCACCTTGAAAGGTCCCTATGTCTTCCAAAAGTAAATATTTCTTTTGGGAAGATAAGAAGTTAACTCAAGCCACATTCCTGGTAAATCAAGCCTGAAGAACTGGGGCACTCAGTAAGACAGTGCTGTTCTTCCCTGTGATGGGATCACACTAGTCATGAGTCTAACCTAGGCACAAAGATGCACAGCCACCGGAATCCCTTACAATTTTGCATCTTCTTGGGGTCCATATTAAAACTCCAGCAAGATTCTACAGATCCTATAGGTGAGAGAACCTTGATAGAGAATTTTACTTATTTCTCTTTTGGCATGGAGTCTGTTGATTGTCTAGGGTTTGAAATTTTTCCTAGCCAACCTCTATAAAGTCTGTGTAGGATGATATGTGTGAGCCTGAATATCATCAGTGTTTTTATGTCTTGGCCTTGGAAACTAGGTTGCTGTTTCCTTCTGCTTGTTTTAAAGTTGAAAAGTTTTAATTTATTTTTCCCAATATAAAGAATGTTGTGGGTCTGACGTGAAGAAAATAACATTGGATTTGAGGATTATAAAATGGATTTCATTGACTGAATCCTTTAATATAGAGAAAATCCCCATGAAGTATAGTCTAAACACACACACACACACACACACACCAGCCTACCCCTTTACCTGTCAAGGCAGAGTCACATAATGCAGCCTTGATAGGATGGTGACCTCAGGACGCCTCCGAGCAGCCTCCCCAGAGTAAATCAACCTCCATTTGGGAAATCTCTTTTACTTTTGAGAACATTGTCCAGGTTCTTACTTCCTTTGTTAACAAATGGTTTTGTGTGTCTTTAATTGGACAGTCTTTCTAAAAAGTTCACTATTTATTTTTGTTGATATAACAAGGCCTTCTAAATCAAAATGTTCAAAAATATAAATTTCACTTCTGGATGATAATTAGATGAAATGTATATGGATACTTTTTTCATAGGAGCTCAACTTTGATATTATAACATGCAGGTGCTTACGAACCAACTTGTTTTAATATTATAAGGAACAAATAAAGTTATGCATATGGATATAGCAATTTTAGGATCAAGATTTCTAAGATATTTGCTAATATGAAATGGAATTAGCAAGAATTTGCTGAAATTAGACATTCACATACCTTTCAAAAGAGAAAAATGGTTCTGTGTTCAGGTCTACTAACTACTATGTTCATTTTTTATGCTTCAAGAGGTACTATCAGAGTGTTTAAAACAATGAAAAGTTTATAAAACTTTTATGACATTAGATAGATTTTGCTGTATTTTTTCCTAAAATAGAAAAAGGCTGGGGGATCCATTAAGCTCTTGGATTGTGGCCATTTGCATCTGAGAAAGCTCAGTAGACCAAGGATGCCTTAGCATATGAAGACTCCTCTTGACATTTGGATCTTATGTTAGTCAATGTTGGGAAACGTGTTTCTTGAGGGATCCCTGGGGTGCAGTGGTTATGCACTGGGCTAATGACTGCAAAGCCACAAGCCACACTGAGGGAGAAAGATGAGGCTTTCGACTCCCACACAAAGTTACCGTCTTGGAAACCTGTGGGACAGCTCTACCTGGTCCTATAGGGATCAACTCGGCAGCTGTGAGTTTGGTTTTAGGAAACCCAAAGCCACTGTACATCATGGCTGGTTTGTAACAATGATCAGTTCAACTAAATGTTAATTTTCATATTAATGACATTAGGTCAACAAGCTGAGGAAAGATTTTGAGTAGATCGCACCAATAATTTCTCAGTTGTGCAACTGATAAACAATGACAAAAGGTTTAATAACTTAAATTTGGTGGTATATCTGAAACTTTTAAGCCTTGTACCTTAAGATATTTCCCTCTGACTTTTAATTAATCTTGTCCAGTTTTTCACTAGTTTGTGAGTTTCCCACTTTAAGTCTTTATATATGTGTGAGATATATATATATATATATATATACATATATTGACTATGATTTAACTATAGCCATATTAAGCTTTGTCACCTACAGATAAGCTGTGGCTATGTGGACTCACTAAAATATTTAACAAAAAAAATTTCTGAAAAAATATACTTATAAAAAGGACTAATATCCTAAGCTTCTAACTCACCAGTTTAAACCAAGATTTCTAGAACTGTGAAAGGTGACAGTACTCATTAATTATATTTGATCCAAAAAAAACTGTCAAAAAGGGAATGTAGCCATTTAATAGATTAAATGTTTCCTTGAGTTCTTTATGTGGGAATAATATAGGCATTTTTAAGAATATCCCTATATGCAAGTAACCCTTTATATAAGTAAGTACTTTTAAAAGGTTTGATATAATTTAATCTATTTAAGTCTGGGGCCAAGCTACTAGCCCCAGAATGCTGAAGAAATCTAACCATTAAGGTGGCTGTCTCTTTAAAAGGCAGCAAGGTGCCCTGGTAGCCTGGCAAGTTAAAAGCCAAGCAAGTTCAGGACCACCAGCCACTCCCTGGGAATAAAATGAGATAAGATATGCCCTCCAGATGTTTGCAGGTCTGCCTTCCCCTACAAGCCAGAAGTGAAAGAGGTGAAATTCTATCTCAGGCCACTTTCCCCAACAAGGCTTAGGACAAGAAGAGTCATTTGGGATGGAGTTCTATTTTGTTGGTTTTATGAGCATTTTCCAACTCTCAAATGATCCTTTTTATTGGGTTGGCACTTTTTATAAGTCCCAGAAGATAGCACGGTCTTTTGACTCTACCATCTCGCTTCACTGATCCCTGTGCCTTCAGGGAAGTTAGCAGTAGACCAAAGAGAAAGTTTTTACTTCCTGTGACAAAGTATTGGAGAATTTTTAGACAACAGGGACATTAGGCCTCACCATATAGGGGTGAGGTGGGGGAGTTACCCAGAAAGGACCAATTGATTCTGGAAACTCCAATTGGGAGGGAGGATTCTCTCTCCCTGTTTTTATCTTTAATGTGTTGGAGAAGTAAGGGGCCTCTCAAGGTCTCTACTCTGATCTCCTCTGCTCTCTCAGAGGGGAAACCAAAGGTTACCGCCCCAGCCACCCCTCTGGGATGTATCCATAAAGAATGGGAGAGTCTTAATCCTCAAACCATAAACAAGAGTAATATTCTTTCTAATAAGTTAGGCAGTGGGGAAATGTGGCCTGACCAACAGTCGTCTATCTGATAATGGCAAATGAGCTACCATTAACTAAGACTCTCAAGAGACCATGATGGCATTTCAAAAGTTAAAAGAAGCTTTAATAAAACCTACTTATCTAGCTCCTAAGAATCCCACAGCAATAATTCTATTGGATGATAAGTTTATAATTCCACCCCAGTTTATAAATTCACCCCAGGCATCAGGAAAGTAATTATAAGAGTTAGGGATAAGTCCAGCAGCCCCGTAGATCTAAGTTCTGAGAAAACAGGAGGAGTGATCTACCACAAGAATGGAGTTTGCTAAGTCTTCACAGAAGAAGCACACCAGCTTGTGTGATCCAAAGATGACAATTACAAAATTTGAATATGGTGAAAAGTATCAGAGCTGAGTTAATGAACACCCAATTTGAAGAAGGCTATCTAGCCTGTAGACCCAGCCTCTGGCCGATCTGCTCTAGCCAAAGGCAAGAATCCAGAACAGCCTTACGATCAGGGGGAGACCATTGTAACCTTGATTAGCTGGAGCAAACTCAATACTTGGCCAGTTGACTACCCTACAGACACAACCGGAATTTGTACTGAGTGCAAGTAATTCTTATCTATTTCCATGAGAGAGACTTCTTCCCTGGCTGTTTGAATGTTGATGGGGTCTTCTCCTCCTTGTGTATTATTTGTGTTTTTGTCTTTATACTGATATGAGCTTATCCTTACTACCTTAATGCGATTTGTTTTCCATTGTTTTCTCTTGGGTTTCTCAGCTGTGGAGCCCAGGATGAATGGAGGTATACCGATAATAACTGATACGAGATGTTATAGGGAATGCAGGGGGGTCGGGGGGCGATAGAGAGGGAAAGGGGGTTTCAGGAGTAAATAATGAGGGGGGAGTAGGAGGGAGCACTAGAACGGACGGTGATTGCACAACTCAGTTTCAAGGCAATTTAATCATGGGTGGCAGGGAAAATGAATGCTGTAAGATAGATGTGTTGGTGATTGTACAGTTCCCCTTGATTTGGTTGAACGACTGAGCTATTTCATTTTATGATATGTAAGTTATGTGTCAATAACACTGTTGGAGAAAAAAATAAAAGAATGTAGTTTAATAGAACTTTAGCTGTTTGTTATTAGCCAGCTCTTTATACACCGGTGGTGTCCGGTGCCATCAAATCGGTTAGCCCCATAGTGACATTATGCACAACAGAACAAAACATGACCCAGTCCTGTGTCATCTGCACAATGGGTCCTATGCGTTAGCCTATTGCTGCAGCCATTGGGTCGATCCATCTCCTTGAAGCCCTTCCCGTTTGTCGCTGCCCCTCTACTTTACCAAGCACGATGTGCTTCTCCAGGCACTGGTCTCTCTTGATAACATGTCCAGAGTAGGTAAGATCACGTCTCACCGCCCTTGCCTCAAAAGAACATTCTGGCCATATTTCATTCAAGACCGATTTGCTTGTGCTTTTATTAGTCTACCATATACTCGATATAGTTTGCCAGCACCAGTCAATGTAGAACTTTCACATACACGTGAGACAACTGAAAATACGATGGTTTGGGTCAGAAACAAATTAGCCTCAAAGTAACATCCTTGCTTTTCAATACTCTAAAAGGGTCCCGTGCAGCAGATTGACTTAATGCAATGCTTCTTTTGCTCTCTTGACTGCTGCTGCCATGAGCATTGATTATAAATCCAATCTAGTCAAATTCCTTGTCAACCCCAGTCTTGTCTCCATTTATCATGATGGTGCTTATTGGACAAGCTGTGAGGATGTCAGTCTTCTTTACACTGAGTCACCATCCACACTGAAGGCTACAATCCTTGATCTTCGTCAGGAAGCGCTTCAAGTCTTCCTCACTTTCAGCAGAATTAGACATTAGACAACGGGTCACAGAATCACACACTATCACAGCCCTGAAGACACCAGATTTATTTGGGTATCTGCCATCAAGTATAGGCCCACGAGTAGCTCAGCTTCACAAAGGATAGCAATAATTCCATCTGCATTCCACTCATAGTATTATCTTTCACTGCTGCCCCTGGTGTAGAAGGGGGAAAGAACATCTTGGTCTAAGGAAATGAACGTTGGCTCAGATCAACATTAGGAAGTTTCCTGGTGACAACAGACAAGATGGTATCCAGTGGAATCCCAGAACTGTGCACTGAAAGAGCCTGCTATGGCCACCATCTTAAGCTCATCAAAAACCCAAGTTAATTATCAGTGCTCTTTCTTCAGTCCCTAAGTAAGAGGAAGAAATGTGTCAAAGTCAAATGTCACTTGTTCTGCAGGAAGCTGCAGCCTGTGCACAGAACCCTGCCTCCATCTCATGGCCCGAATCAGCCAAAAAAACATCTTCAGAACTCGATCCACATACATATTTCTAACCACTAAACTTAAAAGGTGGCCAGGACAAATCCTGAAAGAGCAGAGAGAAATTGCATGCTTACACAGAGAGAAAGATGTACACTCAGGTGTGCGCACGTGTATACACACACACACACACACAAATTAGGAAGTGTGGCCTGAGAATATCCTCCGAGCTAAAATGTCTAGGAAGGAGGAGTTATCTTTGGTTGTCTATCATTTCAGCCTGTTCAACCTACTAATTAATCCTTGCCTGACTGTGATTATAACAAAGCTTCAATTAAAAACCTTTACGAGTAAGCAGAAGAAAGAAATGTAGAGTAATATGTGCTTTTAGAATTATTCTTAGACATCGCATTGATGGATGCCAAACTGTCCCTTACCTCTCTTTTCTTTTGTCTCATTATAATTAAAATTTCCCCCCAGAACAACCTTTATGTCCGACTGGTGGCAGAAGTCTCCAAAAGAACAGACCCAGCCCGCCCTAAAGAACCTAGGCTGCTGACCATGAACAAGCCCAGGCCTATGAATGACTCCCAGCCTCAAGCCCAGCATCTCCACTTGAAAGAGCTTGCTCCCTTCATGTAGAATAGGAGAGATTCCTATTCATATTGGCAGGGTGCATATATGTCCCATCTAAGTAGGAAATAGCTATCGAAGGTGAGCTCTCACCCCTGATCACATAAAAAGAATGTACATGAAACCTCCGTACAGAAAGGAGACAGGGCAAGGGAGAAAAGGCAGAGCGTGGACAGAGCATGTGTGGAGTCTGTGCAATACCCTGGCAACGTTTTCAAGAACCCCTTCCTATTCGGGCACAAGTTCACCTGCCAGAGGACATTTTGCCCAAATCTCTAGTTCACAGGGCTTAGAAGCCCCTGAATGCAGGAAATTAAGAAATACCAAGATCAGCCCTGCCGGCTGGGGAGGTTTTGCTTCCTCGGGAGTTTCTTAATACAATTATCTTATAGCACTCTAGGTCTCCCAAGAGTAAATCTTCTCTATCATAGAAGAACCTGAGCTCTGGAAACAAACTGTGGTGGAAAGGTGATTTCATCAATAAATAGATGACTAATTCTTAAAACAAAAAAATTACATCTTCTAAAACCCACAGGGGCAGTTCTGCTCTGTCCTACAAGATTGGTATGCAGTGGAATCCACTCAATGTCAATGAGTTTTGTAGTCCCTGATCCCTGGAGATAATTGATCCCTCTTGTGCCTATGACCTAGCCTTCAGTATCAAGTCCAATTGATTATGATTTTCCAAGCTCTTTACAATATTGTTCCAGCTCAAGGCTGTCAAGCCAAATTTATAATCACCTCCCTCCCAAAAACATTGAACATACATCTTTCCCCCAACTTGCCCCACCCTGGATGTAATATGCCTCTTTGATTGTTTTTATACTTTTATATGTTCAGAATACCTTGCCAATCCTTGTCTTCCCTTCTAAGCTCCAGGACTCAATCAACATGGAGCTGTTCAATAACTTAACCTCGTGATCATCTGGCCTCATCACCACCCATAAAATTCCTATCAGGATAATCTCATAGTACTAGTCCAGTACTTGGCAATGGGACGGATATACGAGAGAGCGGCTGGTCCAATGGTACCAAGCAGGGGAACAAGAGTGAGGAGGACACGGCAGCCGGCAGTGTTTCGTTCTCTGGCACCTAAGGTTGCTATGAGTCTGAACCAACTTGATGGCAACTAACAACAACAACAAAGGTATTAAAATTGTTAAGCGTCTGTTCCCTGAACTTTCGGGGGAATGACATCTCACGCATCTTTATTTTCTCCATGGGATCTAGCACAAGTCTGGTCAATCCTAAGTCCACAGGAAATATCTGTTCAAATAAAATTCAATCCTAGGCCCATGACTGTGATGGTAAGGCAATTCTTTACTTCTCTTCATTCTACTACAGAGCTTCAGTAAAAAGATAGACGCTGCAAGAGCTTCTCTGAAATTCTGCCTTAACCATGAGTTTCGTTCAACGAATATCTTTAGCCCGTGTTTCTCTTTGACTGTAACAGTCTGGAAGAGAAGAACATCTTCAATCCCTAATCAGCTGAGAACGGCTTGGTGGCAGCACATTTCCCCCCTGCCAAATAGAAACCTGAATAATGCTTGGAGGTCGCAGCGCGCTGAACAGCGGCTCCTTCGTTGTCTGTCTGTGGGTGGTGGGGGAGGGGCGGGCACCAGGAGCAGACTTTGTACAATTTTCTTTCAAACCCTATCACTAGCAAGCCATCCTCCCGTCCCCTGCAATCAGAACTGACTCAACTCTGGTAATATTTTTCTGCTGAGACAAGAACGAGGATCATCACAACGATAGCGTTAACCACGTTATAGGTTTCACGAACACAATCACAGCGCTTTAATACGGTGGGTGATCGAGGCTGCTGCTCCGCTTTCAGCATAACTTAGTTTGACGTGCCTGGCTGGAGAAACAAATTATAGGCAATTCTTAGCCCACCTTCCATTATTGTGGAAAATGATACATTACACCTATTTCCAGGCAGACTGCCACAGTGGTAAAGAGAGAATAAATGTTTTTCAAATGATAGGAAATAAGGCTGGAAACGCTCTTGCTAGATAGATTTAGATAATCATTTCTGAGGATTGGAGTCGTCCAAACCTGCTTCGGAGGAACATGGGATTCAGAAAAAGACAGATGAAAAATACTGATCCCCACCTCCCTCATCTGCCACCAAACAGCACAGCCTAGAACCACACACATCTGGAGGGGCCAAAAGCCACCACAGGCTTGTCCATTGTGTGTCTGATCTTGATCTGAATCATGATCCCATCTATGTGCAAATATGGCTGTGTCTTCATCTATAATATAGTATAGATTCAACTATAATATAGTGTAGCTTTATACAAACAATACGAGTCCTGCTACCTAACTTTAAAGAAGTCGCTATGAGTTAAATATCAACGCATATGCAAGCATTCTCCTATTGCCTGGAAGATAGACTTTCAATAAATACATGTTAGTGTTCTTCCTCTATTCATGTTTCTGAAGTTTTCACACATACACATTTGCTTCTCTTGCTTTGTTCCACACACACTGGCAATTTTCTGGGTGTATAGAGATGCATGCACCCAGAAGCATACAATATGCTTCTATTTTCCCATCATAAGCTTTCATTTCAGGATATTAAAACAAAAATACACACCTCAAAGGGGTGATTCAAGGTTGAGTGAATAAAATGTCCTCAGGCTTCAACTTTTTCCTTAGTAAGCCTCCCTAAAAAAATTACTTGGAAATGCCCTGTCATGTCTCATTGCACCGTCTTGATCACTGCTGACAGATCGTGGAGCCATTGGGGAGCTGATGAGGTATAAGTATTATGGTTCAAAACTCAGTGACACAAGAATTACAGTGACAGATGGCATGGCTAGGTAAAAAAAAAAAAAAAAGGAAAGCAGAGATGCTTGAATTCTGAAAGTTCTACTAATTCGGAGCCACTATGAATTTGGGACTGTCTGGAAAGGAGCCGCCAATTGAGTAAGTGGTTCAGGCAAAGGAAGCTCTCTCAGTGACAACAGGGAGAAATGCAGATAGCAGGGGAATGGAGATCCCTCTTCTGCCCCTTTCTGGAGGTAACCTAGGCACAGAGATGTTTATCTCGGAGGCATGTTAGTGAGTTATTTTTATTTGCGGGGGAAGGGGGAATTCCACAGGATAAGCCTATTTGTATCCCTTACTGAATGGATCTCTCTGAGCTAAACTCATGTGTTAAAATTCCAAGCAGAGATCGTTAGGAAGAAAGGAAATACCAAGCGTTGTGCCCTCTCTCGTCACTAACCGGTATCTGTACAGCATCTGGGGTCTCACAACACAGAACCGGTGTGCCCACTAGAAAAAAAATGTTGGGCCATTGAAGAATGTTCCACCCGGAAGTCATTCTCATCTCCACCCCTGGTACTTTAAATGACAGATTCATTTAGGCTCCCTCACTCTGCATTCCTATAACCGCAAATCATCACCTCTCTTATCTTTCCTAAAATCCATCCTCTCTGGATGTCAGGGAATTATTGAGGCCTGCGATGAAGCTTTTACGTCTGAGCCATTTTTGACCTTACCCATTTCCAGCATAGGCAGAAGGCAGTGAAGTGTGGTGTACATCAATGTCGGGGGACAGAAGAAAATTGGGGAGTGATGGGCAACTCTAAGGTGCAGCTTCCTTTTTATCGATTTCTCTTTGGTTTCAACAATCTCAAAATGTGAGCTAGATTATTATTCAAGAATTCGTTTCCTGCCTATAATCAGTGATGTCATCAGACACAATTCCTTTTCATCCAGCTCCCACTTCTTTATGGACCTGAACTTGGTAAATACACAGACCCAGACATAGGTGGACCCTGCTGTGTTTCAACAATAGTCCAGCGATTCCTTTACACTCCATCTTTCCACTCACGGGAAGTCCACATTGATGGGGATTCACAGTCCTCTGAGGGCACAGCCCACTGTCACCCAGTCGATGGTGACTCATAGCAATCCTGCATAGGTCTTTGGTGGCTTTTGTAAATCTGCAGAAGAGACAGATGCCTCAGTCCCAACATGCCCAGCAGCAGCAGCCGGGCTCCTGTCTGACAGAGGAGGCAGGATGTTACACGGGCAGATGCTGAGCACAGCTGTTAGCCCAGCCTTTCATTGGAGGCAAAGACTGAGGTTCCACAGGATGGAAAAGTTGGCAGGGAAAGTATACAGGATGTGTTCGGGTCAGTAATCTCATGACAGGGAAGCTAAATTCTCCAAAATGGAAAGTTTCAGTGGCATCTTCAGCCACGTCTTCCTTTGTGCTCCCTTCTAGCAGCCTCTGTTGGATGTAAAGCAGGAAGAAAAATATTCTTAACTAACATCTTTTGTGAGATGCTCCTAAATTTTCCCAAGGCCAACGTTTCCTTGCTTCCAGACCTAGTTGTGCCTGAATAGGCCAGGACTAAAGTGCAGGCCGCACTGTATGGAGTAAAAAAAAATAAAGAAATCACTTGATGTTATTTCTAATGTCAAACCATTATATGCTAATTAATACCAATAAATGCACGATGCCAATAGAGTTGCCAGGTAAAAAGAAAGCATATAGATTCACATCAGAGATGTTTTTAAGGTTATTAAAGAAAACAGTAGCAGGATTGCGATCACATAATTAGAAACTCCTGAAAAGAAATATGAAGAGTAGCAGGGCTAGCCAGTTGCTTGGTTGGTTGACTAATCATTGTGTGTTTCTCAGTCATGGTGCTAGAATTGAGGCAAGTAAGAAGCACTAGTCCAATACCTGCTTTGATGATTATGAGTGTCAAATGGAAAGACACGTTTAAAAATAATCCCCTGAGCAGATCCATCTGTAAAACGAACAGAGTTGACCTGCTATTGTAGTTATCATCGATTTATAAATTTATTTTTTTCTGGCGCAAATTATTTCCACATCTATTAAATAGTAAAGTATGAGGTCAGCAAAGAGATGGCTTGACATGGTGGCGGCATCAATGGCACAGAACTGGGTGCTGCTTTGTTGTGTTGTACACGGGGTCTTTGTGAATTGGAACCGACTGGGTGTTACCTAACATTAAATAGTCCAGCTCTTGTCTGTATATGATGTGTTCCTATTATTATCATTCTGACCTGACTTCCACAGACATTTGTATCTGGTTTTTAACAGCTGGTAGGAAAGGAAACATATGAATATTGTAAATTTCTTCACAATTGAAGGGCTGAGGCAGTCATTTTACACACAGCAAATCAACCCATTTATTTACTCGCGGGTGCATTTTGAAAACTTAAAGAATTCAACTGAGAAACTTAAATATTCTCTGGAAACCCTGTTAAGATTTCTTAATGGATGAAGTAGGCACTTGGAAACATCTTCTTGCTTATAATTAGGACACCCATTGTGTTAGACCATGTTGACTGGGGAAACAAATCCAGAGAAACCCATATTTGTTTAAGAGAGAACTTTATATCAAGAGGTAATTATACATCAATAAAACATCTCAGCCCAGTTCAGATCAAGTTCATATGTCTGATATTAACCCATGAAGTCCTCTTCAGACTCACACAGCACATGCAATGATGCCAAAATGCAAGAAGATCGCAGGCCAGCGGGTAGAAAGTCTTGTGGATCCAGTGGCAGTGGAACATCTCAATGCTGGCACGGGTCTCCAGGGGTCTTCTCCAGCACCCTGAATGTCTTAACAGCAGGAAAGGGAAGGCTGAGAAGGTGGGTGTGGCTTCCAGTGAGTTATTTATCTCCATTGCGCCTCCAAATGATGTCATCCAGTTGAGACATGGTTGACAGGCTAAACTCCACCGCTTCACTCTTAATACTCTCAAGCTGGTAAGAGATTATGTAACTACCACACCTATGTTCTGAACAAAGGGACCCCAAGTAACCATTTGTTCATAACTTGGCGCAGATCATATTTTTCTTTTCCAATGAAATAGTATCACTGCCGTGAGTACTTTCTCAACCCACCTTTGGGAGGAGGTAGCTTTCTTCTATCAGGCTTCTCAAATTTTATGAGCAGATGTCAAAAGTAACCACATAGCAGCTGAATACTAAAGCTGTAATAAGTGTGATAAAATATTTCCAGTCCAAATGCTTGTCAGAGAGTATAACCACAAACTCATTGACACTCAGAACTTATCAAAAAATTTGGTCCAGGGAAATAATATTTCTGGAAAACTGCCTGAAGGACAAGTAGTCCATTTACTCCTCTGAGATTCAAGATAATTTACCCTCGGATCGTACCATATACCATGACAGAGTTGCATACAAGGGATATTCCCCTCCCCCCACCATCCCCTCGGAGAGAAAAGGACTAGTGTTACTAGTATTACTGAGCCGTGCTGATAGGATGCTGTCTGAAGAGCATTATTCTGCGGGTAAGTTGAAAATCAAATATCACATCCACTTTTTCGGACTCCAAGGGTCCACACAGCACTTTTTCTCTGACCCCGTGAAGCTAGATCAGACCTCTCAAGCTATGAAGAGAGTAAGCCCAAGACCTCAGACACCAGCAGCAAGTCAGAGTCTACAGAAAACCTCACATCAGACCTGCTACATACAAATGGCCTCCGCAGCCACTGCTGATGAAGATGGCTAGGAACAATGCAGTCCATATGTCTGCCAAAGAGACTGAAAAGTGACCTTCTGTGAGTGCTAGGCAAGGGAGAGCACACGGCATCCTCCCCCTTGTTCTGTCGCCCTGTTCACTATAGAAAGGTGAGCAAAACAGAGGGGGTCCGACTTTCTTTCTCCAAAATGCAGGTGGCCGGCCTTCCACAGCCATAGATGAGGACATCGGTCCCACTGACGAGAAGGACAAATAAGACCTGACAAAAACTGAAAAACGTTTGATATGCTGGGCTGCTCAACATTCTAACCGTGTAACCAAAGCGCTGACTTTTAATTTAAGGAAATTGAACGCAATGCATGGGATGATTTTATATGGCTCTTCTAGCCACATCCCCCTGTTGCTATAAACAAACAACCTTCATTTTCCTCTTGGGTCTGGCTAAGGAGAAGGGGAGATAACAACTGAATGATATGAGTCAGCTAAGAGCGATTGTTAGCGGAGCTAATTGTCATTACCATCCTGCTAGGTATAAAATCAGCCATCTCAGAAGCAGGAGGGGGGCATTTTGCTGTCACCAAGGAGTGGAGTGTGTCCATTGGCCTTGAGATTGACCCTCCCTGATCCAGCAGATAACGTTGACATTATAGGAGGGGCAGCAACTGTAGCACAGGAGCCAGAGCATGAGACAGGGCAGTGGGCCTGCCAGCCGCACAGAGCAAATGCAACCGAGTGCTTTGAGGCTGGAAACTAAGTTGTGGGGTGTGATGCCTCTGGGCACTTCATTGAAAGATCGGGGCTTGCCAAGTGCCTTCCAGTTGAGACTTCTAGTAGAATAGCATGTCCTTTTGAGCATCTATTGGAAACCCTAAAAGAACTTTCTAACCATGCCTGAGTAGGGCAGAGGCCAGACCAAGAGGCCGAGGGCCACAGAGAGGCATGGCAGAGGAAAACCAATGCTGGCTGAACAGCTGTATCCTGAGCAATTCCCCTTGAATTTTAACCTGCTAACTTTTCTAATAAACTCCATAATCATGAGCATCATCAGTGAGCTCTATGTGTACCTTCCAATGAATTCTCGAACAGAGTCACTGAAGTAAAGTGCTGTGGGGGGCAGCTGCTGGGTGTGGGACTAGGGTTAAAAAGAAGGGAGGGTTGGGGAGGAAGTCAAAATGGTATTCAGGTAGAATCACCCGCCCACCACTCCTGTTGTTAGACCAGAAAATTAAGAGATAGGCATGGAAAGAAAGCAATGGGACTTATGGTTCTGGAGGGACTTGAGGAGAGGAGACATGGGGGGAGGGAGCAGTGAGCAAACAACTTGATAGACAGAGGAACAACGGGGGATTAAAATAAAAAACCAGGAGGATATAGAGACCCTGGGGATGTTGGAGCAACAGCAATCTAGCTGAGAGGAATTACTAAGAGGCAGAAGATGGGTGAGCACAATGGTAGGACAGGAGGAAGGTCAAAGGAAACAGAGGAAAGATCTAGGAAGCAAAGCTATGGATAGAGGCATAAACAAGTGTGTACATATGTAAGTATATTAGTTTATTAAAATAGAGGTATGGGCCTATGTTTATATATATTTATGTGGCAATACAGTGAGGTAGTGGATGGACTTTGGGCCTCTGCTCAAGCCCTCCCTCAATGCAAGAACACTTTGTTCTAACAACCTGGCATTCTGTGGTGCTTACCCTCCTGGCACGATCCCTAAAGACAAAATGGGTTCACAAGCAAATGTGGTGAAGAAAGCTGATGGTGCACAGCTATCAAAAGATACAGTGTCTGGGGTATTAAAGACTTGAAGTTAAACAAGCGGCCATCTAGCGGAGAATCAACAAATCCACATGGAAGAAGCACACCAGCCTGTGCAATCATGAGGTGTCAACTGGATCAGGTAACAGGCATCAGAAGACCCAAAACAAACGAAAGCATATTGCTGAGAATGAGGGGGGTCAGAGCAGAGACCCAAAACCTATAGATAACTATAGATAAAGGGACATGCCCTCACAGAAGGGTTACAAGGAAGGGATGAGTCAACCAGGGTGCAGTTTAGCACCAATGAATCACACAATATTCCTCTGGTTCTCTGAGGCTTCTACTATCCCCCACTCCTCATCCCCCACTATCCCAGTTCTGCCTTTCACTGCGGGCTAGACCGGAGCATGTGCACTGGTACAGATATGATCTCACCACTCATGGAATCCAGGTCAGATTAAATCCCTTAGGAACCAAAGCGGGGGTAGCAATATCAGGAAGGTAAGGAAGGTGGGGAGAAAGGGGGAACTGATCTCAATGATCAACACATGACATCACTCCCCACCCCCACCCCCCAGGGGGATGAACAACACAAACCATGGGGGAAGGTACAGAGCAGTCAGTGTAAAGTATGAAGATAATAATAATATCTCATTTATCAAGGGGTCACAAGGGGGGCATGGAAAAAAGGGAGCTGATACCAAGGACTCAAATAGAAAGTAAATTTTCATAAAATACTAATGGCAACATATGTGCAAATACACTTGATAGAATTGATGTACGGGTTGTTAGAAGAGCTGTGAGAGCCCCCATGAAAATGATCTTTAAAAATACTTAAATAAAAGGAGTGGCAGATGGAGGCATGTCTGACCTCTGCCTTCCTTCCAATCAGCCCTGGGAGCCAGAGGAGGTCAGATGTGGCCCCCACACAAGTCCTCACTGCAGGCCTCTCTGTTGTCCAGAAGTGGCAGGAGAAGCTATGGACCAAGGAAGTAGGAACACCAATATT
This sequence comes from Tenrec ecaudatus, assembly GCF_050624435.1. Classification (NCBI taxonomy): domain Eukaryota; kingdom Metazoa; phylum Chordata; class Mammalia; order Afrosoricida; family Tenrecidae; genus Tenrec; species Tenrec ecaudatus. The sequence goes on from NC_134533.1 coordinate 190,914,173, forward strand.
CCGATACTAAATAGATTTTCAGTGGGACAATGAAAGTAGTAGATGCCGGGTGCTTTGCCTAGATTTCCTTCACCAGACCAGTCCACCCATCCCCTCTCTGCGATTCACAGGTCACCTATACCTATTCTTTGGAGAATCGCCTCATTCAGAATGCCTCACTACCCACCATCGCCCTCCAAGGAGCCACTTAAAGGCACAAAAGATGGGACTTTGAGGTGCGTTCAGTTTGTGCCATCCAGATCTCTCTGGCACCAGACTTTAGTCAAGAACACATCCCTACTTCTCTTCCTCTTCCCTGCTTGCTTCCTTCGCTTCGCTTCCCTTTCCCCAAAGATATGCAACTAACTTGCCCCCAGACAAAGAGCGGGATGGGAATGCAAACATAATACTAATCCCATTCATTGGTTGATCTCTGATAAACGGTAAGTGTCCCCTCTATCTGGCTGCTCCAGTCTCTCTACCAGGTAGGAAGTAATTGTGCACCAGCTTCTCCGATTGTCCAGGAAAGAATCACCTTTTCTGCAGTCTCTACGGACCCATTTTCTTTTAGAGGAGCTAAGGGTTTAGAAAGGAAATTAGAAAAAAATCTTCATAGAAGATTTTAATTAATATTTTAAATATTAACATGTTCATCGACCTAGATATTTCATTATGCCCTACTTCTAGAAAGTCTTTCCCCTCTCTTCTCTCATCCTCGTTATCAAGTATGGACCTCGTGGAAAATAAGATGCCTCCATCTTCACATTGGGCTGCTTGCTGAAAGGTCAGCAGTTCAAAACCACCTGCCACTCTTCAGGACAAAGATGGGGACTTCTACTCCTGTAAAGACTTACAGTCTCAGAAACCCACTGGAGCTGTTCCATCCTGTGCTATTGGGTTGCTGTGACTCAGAACCAAATTGATGACAGTGAACTTGGTGTTTGTTTGGTTTTTATCTTCATGCACAGCAACCTTAAGTTGATACCACACTGGACGGTTAAATGTGGGTCAGAACTTCCTTGCTGGGATGTCTTATCTCTAGTTGGTGACTGAACTCTGGTCAAGGAAGATACTGTTGACAGATAGATTAAGCATTGCTTTTATTACCTTTCTTACATAAGTTTTTGGTGTATGGTGGTGGAGGATGGTTCACAGCACCAAATAAAAGTAAGGAACCATACTGAAGAAACGTGGTCACTTAGAAACCCTGACATTTGGAGATGTGATACTAATGATGAGTTTATTAATCATCAAAACAAAATCAATTCCATGTAAGCTCCCAAACAGCTAAGGTGTGGTATGTAATTATAATTGGATTAGTCTTTTTACTATGTTATCAAAGATTGAAATAAAAAGCCAAAAGTTTGAAAAGCAACCATCCTGTAAACATCACAGTCGTTGAACTCGGGGATCTATTTAGGTCCTTCATAATAGAGTCAAAATTCTGTAAATCTTGGTGGCATTTTTCTTCTGACAGAGCTCCCTTGGATTTTGTCAGGTTGGACTTGATACATAAATGGAACATAAAGTCAGAAGGAAAGTCAAGGCAAGGTGCCCGCAAGAGAGTACAGAGATAATAGGGATTATCACACAAGGTTGGGGTAAAAGAAAAGAACTGAGAATCAGATACCTGACCATCAAGAAAGGAATATATGTAGAAATCATTCTCCATTCTGAATATGTTACATGTCATCAAAAGATTATAGTAAATCATAAGTTCAACCCAGAAATGTCAGATATTAGAAGTGATTTTTAGAATAATCTTTAACATACTCCCAGCCAGGAATTCAAAGATCAAACAATTTTTGTGATTTCTGTAGTTGACTGAAGCACCTTCCAGACTCTAGGACCAAAATTTCACCAAGTGTCCTAGAGGGAAATTGTGTTTCTCACTTTATCACACTGCTTTTGTTTATTTGGTTGGTTGGTTCTTGGATCAACTGTGTGTGGATCAACTAGGAAACATATTAACATTGCACATTCCTGGCCACCACAAGTCTATTACTTCAGAGGTTTTAAATGTGGGGCCTGGGAACATACATTTATTATAAGATTTCCAGGAACACCTGGCACATGCAACATTATGAACTTTGGATATAATTAAGAACAGAAGACGAAAGCTTATCTCCCTTTAGATCTCAAAGAAGGCAACAGAACAAAACTCTAAACTCCCTACCCTATCAGCCGTTCCCAATTCCCAGGAGTGTTCTCTTAGAGCTACATCCCTGTTTCTAACCCCTCCACCCCAGTGTCGAAGAGTTTACTGTTCCTCCAGATGGCGCCTCACAGCAACATCTCTTCGATGTTTGTCAGCATTGACACAGCTATCAGGTGCCATGGAGTTGATTTGTGACAGTGGAGAGCTGCCTTGGTCAGGTGTCCTAGGCGGTGATCTTTATAACAGCACAATGCCAGGGTTTTATTTTCCTTCAGAGACACTGGGTGGGTTAACACTCGGAACCTTCTGATTGGTAGTCAAGTGGTTAACCACTCCACCACCAGGACTCCTTTCAATATTATAAACTCAGGGGCTTTTACACCTTCTAAGGAGAAAAACTCTTCAGGACATCATTTAAAACGTTCAACCTAGAATTATCCTGTTTCCTCGAAAACAAGACAGTGTCTTATATTAATTTTTGCTCCCAAACATGTGCTAGGTCTTATTTTCAGGGGATGTCTTATTTTTCCATGAAGAAGAATATGGTACACATTTATTGTTTATTGTTTTATTAAAAGAGACCTCGCACTTCCTGTCTGCTCCAGCTGCGCTGCGGCCAACAGTGAGCTGTGCGGCAGTGCCCGCCGCTATGGTCCAGAGTCCAGAGTTATGGTAGCTTCAGGGGGGCTTATTTCTGGGGAAGTCTTATTTTCAGGGGATGCCTTATATTTCAGCAAGAGGCAAAATTGTAAGTAGGTCTTATTTTCGGGGGATGTCTTACTTTGGGGGAAACAGGGCATATTAAGAAATAACATTTCAATGGACTATACCTCCAAGAACTCACTTCCCTTCCACTATCCTCTGAGTCCAGGTAGAGGTAAACTGAGTCCATATTAAGACATTATCAATGAGCGATCAAAGACTAAAAAGGAAGCTAACCACACAAGTAAATACCAAAGCAAGGAGAAAGGACCCATGACCCTGAGGCCTCACCCTCTAATATGAAGAAAAAGCAAGAAAACTAAGGATCACAGGCCAGCATGGCCATTGTTGACAGGTTGAAATGAGAGGACAAGAAATTGTATCAAAATTAACCCAATATTTTCAGAAATGTTTCTTAGCAAAGATCTGTGTACAAATAGTTTAGAAGCATAAAGAGGAACTGACCTCCTACACATGTAAGAATCCAGATAGACAGACGTCTTCTCAACATAGACACTCCGAATACAGTGGGACCTTCATGACAATCAGATGTCAGCAATAGACCCTGGTCTGCAAAGACAAAGCCAAAGTCTTAATAAAAGCCTGGGGTTCCGGTTGGCACACTGCATAATAAATCACCCTAAAACATAGTAGCCTAAAGCAAAAGTAGATCTTTTAGTGGTTCTTGTGGCTTCTGTGGGTCAGGGATTTGGGTAGGACACACAACAGGAAAAGTCACCTTTGTTCCACAAAAGTCTGGGTCTTGGCTGGAAGACTGGAAGGCTAGGGTTGGAATGAAGGGAAGGCTCATTCACTCACATGTAGAAGCTACTGTTCACTGTCAGCAGGGCCATTAGCCCCTCTCTACATCGACCACTCCAGGAGGTCTTGCTACTTGGGATGCTCTGAGCTTCCTCAGCCTGGCAGCTTGGTTCCAAGGGCAAGCATCCCCTGAAATAAGCCTAGCGGATGCTGTTTTGTTTTTAATGGCCTCGCTTTGGAAATGGAAGCGGACGTGGAACAAAGGCTATCTAGTGCACAAGACCTCCTTAGGGGATTGAAAGGCAAGGATGCTACTTTGAGGACTAATGTAAGCCTGACCCAAACCATGATATTTTCAATTGCCGAATATGCCTAGGAAAGTCAGACACGGAATAGAGACTCCCAAAGGTGCGCGTGAATTGTGGAGCTGGGGAAAATACTGACAGTAGCGTGGACTGCCACAAGAACAAAGCAATCTGTTTTTTGGAGACACATAGCTAGAGTGCTCTTTACAGGCAAGGACGGTAAGGCTTCATCTCACCTATTTTGGACATGTGGTCAGAAGAGACATTATGGAGAAGGACATTATGCTTGGGAAGGTAGAGAGACAGCAAGAAATAGAAAGACCTTCGACCAGACAGGTTGGCACGGTGTCTGCAACAATGGCCTCAAACCAGCATATCTGTTAGAATGATGCAGGACCAGGCAATGTTTGCTCTCTGACCATAGGGTCGCTGTGAGTCGCAATGGACTTGACGGCACCTAACAGCACCTTTGGGACTTAAATAGCATCGTTTTTGACACACGATAGTGGTAAAAAAAAAAAAGCCACAATTCTTCTCACCCCAATTCAACTGGAGAGAACTTAGAACCCCTTTTCATGGAAAAAGTATTAGTCACAATGTAAGAAGAATAAATCCAAAACAAAAACCCATTACCCCCAAACCCATCAAGACTATAGGGTCTTCGAGACTAAATCTTTAAGAGAGCAGACAGCGTCATCTTTCTCCCATAGCTTTGAACCTCTAACCTTGCAGTTAGCAGCCCCACAACACCAACAGCACTCCTGAAAAATAACAAATATAAAAGGACTTCAAAAGGTCCTTAAAAGATGGAATTTTAAAATATGGTAATAGATTTTTCCACAGAATTTTTGAAGCCTCCCCAAATATCTTAAATCCATTCCTGGAAAAAAAAAAACACTAATATGCCACACCTAGATTACTAATTTAAAGAGAATAATTTAGGAATGTTCATTTTATGGCTTACCAAATACAGACAGAAAATAATTACAAAGTAAATCTAAGTAACAAAATCTATGATGATTATTGGCTAAGTAAATGTTCTATCTTGTCTCCCTGCCTTGAAACACATGGCACCGATGGAGAGAGAGAAAAAAATGGGGGCTTCCAAATATTCATTTAATAATCTCATTCTCTCTCACCTCCAGTTTTCCATAAACATTCTGAAGCCTCCTCATATAATCTTTCTTAATCTCTTCATAAAGTATCTTTCAGAAACATTTACTTTAAAGAAAAATCAAAAGAAAGTGTGATGGACTATTCTAACACCTTGTTGAAATAAAACAAAGTCCTCTTAACCCACATTCCAATGTTACAGACTTTATGAGCAAGAAAATATTGTCAGTCATCTCAAAGAATAAATTATTGGCCCTCCCATCATTGGCTGATTCCTACCCTGCAGCATTTCCCCTTACTACCCCCATTGGAGTCATCCATTAACTGATCTCACCGAGATCATCAAACATTCCAAGGTAGTTTCACACTATGAGGCCAAAAGCCATCATCACAAAGTAGCCCTGGTCCATTCCCATTGTTACTGTGTCCTCTGCACTGAATGAAGTGACCCATGCATGGCCAGCCTGGTGGCATCTTTAACCCCAAAACAGAAGCTTGCAAGAAAATAACTTTTTACAGTAATGGGTACCTCTACTCTGCTCCTTTCCATTGGCCCCAAAGGTTTCAACCGAACGCCTTCACGGCAGCTTTTTCAGCCAGGCCGCTGCGACACTGACACATTCTTCATACTGGACTTGGTCAGGGAGGAAGGCCAAGTAGCCCCGAGATGATGGAGAGGTCCCAGGCTTTCCCCTATAAAGGTGCCAGGCTCCTATGGCACGTGCGTAATTGTTGATGGAATCTGTGAAGGGTGACCCAGCTTGGGTAGCCACTGCACATTAGACTTCATCTCTGATTCCAAAGTGCACTTTAGAGGATTTAAAGCCAAAAGTTTCTCATCTAAAGCGCATGAAAGTGTCATATCGATCCACGAGACAGTGTTAAGAAACAACCATCCAGCAATTTAGAGGTGAGCAACCAGTTAAGGATTAAGAAGGGAAGAAAATTTGCTGAAATCCAAACTTTTCGAAGCGTTGCCATTTCTTAGAGTAGTTCAGACAGTAATCCTTGCTCTCCATCATTACAAAAGCTGTAATAACAGAACAAGGGCGTCATAGAAGGCTAATGCATTCTTGGTCGTCCTCTGGTTGGTGTTTTTCAGAAGAATTCCTTGGAGGCCTGTTCCATTAGGAACTGGACCTCTAAGTGACAGATGAAAGCATAAAGAGGGTTTCTAAGGACATTTGTGGTTTTTCTAGAGGTCAAATGACAGAAGCAACCATTGCTGTCAGCTCCAGTGAAAAAATTTCAGTTTCAATATTGAAAATAAAGTTGTGAATAAACATTCGTGGATTGGCTCAAGGAAGCAGTCATAATAACATACATTTTACTGAGCTCTTTGGCCTTGAAATGTCCTTATTCGAAGCAAGCCCTGATCGTTTTCTTGCTCATCAAAACCGGTGATTGCCGTGTGACAGAATGAGGACCTCATACAAAGAGCTCGCCAGACTGGAGACTGGGAAGCACGTCTCTTCTATAGTCCTGTGGCTACAGCCTCGTACACTCAGCATGGTTCAATAATAAGAAACAGTGTTGACTTCCGCTTAGCTTCCGTGTAGATGCTGCAGACACATTCTCAAGTATTTCTCCTTCCTCTGCTTTTCTCCAAGATGACGCCTAAGTATATTCGAAGTGAGGCTTACATGACCTGTGATGAGCACGTGAAAAAAGATTTCGTTTCCAAATTTCCTCTGAAGACTGCTGTAAAAATATGGTCTAGTCACTATTTTAAGAGGGGGCAAAAATACAATAAAGACTTTCATCCCAAAGGGAACACACTTTGGAATTTGCCAAAGGGAGGAGAGCAAGGAGGAAGGATAAAGCAACCGGCTAGACAGTTGATGGGTGTTGACTTGGGAGAAGTAGAAGATGATGGTCCACGGGAGGAAGGTCAATCAAAGAGTATGGGAGGGGTCCACTGATGGGACTCGATTAGTAATTTATTCTGTGGACTAAAAGGTTAACGATATGAAATGTGAACCCCGACGCTGTTAGCTCCCACTGAGCCAGCTCCATTCTCATAGCAACCTTATGTACAAGGAAACGAAACACCACCTAGCCCTGTGTCATCCTCACAACTGTTTTTATGCCTGAGCCCATTGCTGCAGCCACTGCATCCATGCATCTCCTTAAAGGCCTTCCTCTTTTTCACTGTCCCTCCACTTTCCAAGTGGGAGGTCCTCCTCCGAGGACTAGTCTTCCCTACCAACGTGGCCAACGTATGTGAGAAGCCTCACCGCTCTTGCCTCTAAGGAGCACGCTGACTGTACTTCTTCCAAGGCAGATTGGTTTGTTCCTTTGGCAGTCTATGGCACTTTCGATACTCTCATGGAAGCAGCAGTCAAGAGATCAAACAAGGCAGTGCCTTAGGGAAATCTGCTGCACAAGACTTCTAGAAAGTGTTGAGGAGCAAGGAGGTTCCTTTGTGGATTCAGGTACACCTGACCTAAGCTATGATATTTTCAGTCACCCATAGGCATGTGAAAATTATGCATTGAATAAAGAAGACCAGACAAAATTAATGCACTTGAACTATGATATTGGTAAAAAAAAAATTACTGAAACCCCCCACATGTTACAATTTTTTTTTTAATGCTGCTTTCGGCTCTTTCCCATACTATGACCACTGAGTCTCTGTGAGAGCGGCCTTTGGAGAGGAAGAAGGCCGAAGCTTGTGCATCACAACTGCGTGGGACCCATCATTCTGATCACTTACCGCTGTACAGCAGATAAATGATCTCTATGAGATGTCCAACGCTATGACCTCTCAGAAGAAGATATGCAGATCTTACTTTCAAGGTGCCTCTGGGCAGTTTGAACTGCCAAACTTTTGGTTAGTAGTTCATATAAGCCAAGGAGTTAATGGAATATTGCATATGCAAAAAAGTTATGATTTTAAAAGTTTGACGTGGGAGAGGTAAAGGGGGTGGGGGGTAAAGGAAAATGAGGAGCTGATTCCAGGAACCCAAGCGGAAAGCGAGTTTTGAGAATGACAAGGGCAACGAATGTATAAGTGTGCTTTACACAATTGATGTATGTATATGAGCCCCCAAAAAAAGATTTAAAAAAAGGTTTGATGTAGCAACAGAGAAAAATGCATGTAACAATGTGAAATTATACAATATGAATATAAACTCCATTTTATAGAATTATGTGTTTATAGAAGTATAAAAACATAAAAAGCTGTTAGCAGTGTTTCAGTGCTTAATGTCTTGCTCCTCTTTTTAAATTAGATAGAAAGTCCCTCAGATTTAAGAGTCATGAATTCCTAAAAGTGTAATCTTGCATGTCCTGTGAGAGTAGGAGGAATTATTCAGAGGCAGAATACTTCTCAGCAGAACCACTCAGCTCACAGAATAACTTCAACAACTACATAAATAATAAATATAATGAATTTTGAGAAGTTAGTGGGAATGTAAAAGATATTTTGTGCGAACTGAGAACATTTATAAACAACAGATACATGATTTTGAGCTTTCACTGCTGTGAGAAAATAGGAACAATTGGTTCTTATAACTTGGCCCTACCCTCATGAGGAGATTACTGAAGATTTAGGTGCTATATATTAAAGTGTGATGAAGAAATCAGATGGTACCCAGCTATCGGGAAAAAAATAGTGTCTGGGGTCTTGAAGTCTTGTCTAAAAACAAGTATCCATCCGAGGGAGGAGTCACCTAAGTTCACACAGAAGAAACACACCAACCTTTGTCATCCAAGGATTGTAACTAATAAAATCCAAGCTCAGATGAGGGAATGGTACCAAAGCCTAAATTCTAAATGCCCGTTATGTAGAACACTATTAATGATAGTGGATGCCCCAAATCCCATATGTAGGGTCTCTATGTGAATTGAGTCTCCAGTGAATCCCCACTAATCATATTCAAGGAATATGAATGGCCTTAATATTAGAAAAGAACATTATAAGGTAGATTTTCAGCTGTAGTTAGGCTAGAATGCAACACCTTAGCATTAGATATCCCTTTTGATCCAATTGGAATTTATTCTAGTGTTTTAATATTCTCTGCTTTCTTTTCAGTTGAGGTGTTTCTCTGTTTTGTTTGGTCATTGTTTTTGTTTTGTTTTGTTTGTTTTGCCTTTATTTTGTATGTTTTTCTGTCTAGGGAACTCAGGATGGGTGCATCTTTGGAGACAGCAACTGGATTAATAATGACCTGGGACCACGAAAGGAGAGGTTGGAGAGAAATGGGGAGTCAACGACATTGGGTACAAGAAAGAAGAAAATGTTCCAGAACTGATTGTGGTAATGACGACACAACCCTTCTTAATACAATTAAACTATTCAATTGCAATGGTATGTTCATTAGAGCTCAGTAAGACTTTGTTTAAAGATACTTTGCAAACGAAGAGGGAAAAACAACCATGGGAGGAAGCCAGAAGAGCTACAGATGCTTTATTGTTCTCAGTGAGGGACAATTTTCCAGGAGAACAGTATAGACATGTCTGGTTCCTTGCATATTTGCATCCATCAAACACAAATCAATTGAAATAAGTTATTTCATGTTGAAGTTACATAATCTCCTGTCAGTTTGCAAAGGGATGGAGTCTAGCCTGTCGATCAGATCGCAGCTTGATGACCTCATTTGGAGGCACTACGGAGATAGATAGCTCAGTGGAGGCCAAGTACACACTCCACTCTCTGCTTCATCTTCCTGCTGACAAGCCACATGGAGCTGCACTGATGGAACCAGAGTCCGAGAGCTGGAGGAGCCACGTGGAGACCCACACCAGTGTGTGGATGCTTCTACCACCACTGGATCTATGAGACTTTCCACCCACTGACCTATGATCTTCCTGCATTCAGTGTCACTGCATGTGTTGAGGAATTTATAGACTGGTATTGGACATATGGGCTTATGGACTTGCTCTTCACTGGTCTGACATGTTTTTCAATATACAATTGTTCTTTGATATAAAGCTCTTTCTTATACACATATGAGTGCCTCTGGATTTGTTTCTCTTGTCAAACCAGATTAACACATTCCATAAAAATATTAAGGTGAGAAAAGAGAAAAAAATGATTAGGGCAAAGACTGTACAGATTTGCTTTATACAACTGATGTATGTATATGCATGAACTGTGAAAAGAATTGTATGAGCCCCAATAAATTGTTAAAATTTAAAAAAAAAAGAAAATGATTAGGGCAAAGAATGTACAGATGTGCTTTATACAATTGATGTATGTATATGTATGGATTGTGATAAGAGTTGTATGAGCCCCTAATAAAACGTTTAAAATTAAAAAAAAATATTAAGGTGAATTCCAAGTACTCAAAGTTAACTTCATTATGCAGAATTCCAATGTGTCTTAAAGAATAAAGCAGAGAAGAAGTGCATCTCTTGGGCTTAGGTGCAAGCTAAATCTTGAAAGGTTGGGATAGAAAGGAGGCATCATTCTAAGGATGAGACCACACACTGTTATAGAATGAGTAGGAGAAAAGAAATGTGGCCTGTGGTTAAAAGTGAAGAAAATGTAGCAATCAGTAAAAACTAAAACTTTGTAACTAGGAGCATTGACGTGGGTAACTGTACTGAGATGGCCAGAGAAGCTTGACGGAGGAGGAAGGGGATACCTAGGTTTGATCAGGACCAGAAGTGCATTAAAGATAGCTGTAAATGGAACAAATGCCTTGAAAAACAACATGATCATCTGCTTCTGTGGTCTTGGGTTACAGCTGTCAGACCAGCTTCTGGCCCACGATTTAGAACTGATGCACAAACCTTCAATCTCCAACTCTTACATTGATACGGAAGTCCCCATGAAAGGCTCATGGGGAACATCCTCGGCCTGTTGGGATGGCCACACAGGAATTACCAACTCCAGATCCCATAGCGTTCCTAATGAGTTCCCTTTTACCTCACAAGGGATCTAGTGGTTTTCCTGTACTGGTGATCTGGTGATGGCAGTCATTAGAGTACTGCCATCTACCTGGAGCTCTTGACGTAGCAACCAAGATGAAAGAAACGTGATTTCGTGTACTCATTAAAATTCATTTAACAAGGGGTCAATCCCAATTCCAACTACATGGACACCTCCCTACCCCCCAGAAAAATTTATTTCAGAGGACAGCGCTGAAGCTGCAGCTCTGGGAGAGGGACATATCTGATCAAAGTACACAAGAGCAAATGAAGAGGGAGGAAGAGAAAGTGGAGCACATCCTGGCCCACCAAACCTTGACAACAAGATTCTCGCTCAGAGCAGCCAATCCACAGAGAAGACCATATGGCTAGCCCCACTATGAGACACGATATCCCTCACTGACCCAGTTCCCTAAAGGGAACTCCACTGGAGACAGTGTGGGAATTGTGCCCAATCTGATCCCACCACACCAAGGCAAAACACTAAGGGCATGCAACAGAACGGCAAGGGGAACAGAACAACAAAGTCCCTAGGGAATACCAAAAAGAGACTTTGGGGCCAGTGCTTGGCACCCCATTAGATTCAACCAGAAAATATGCCTAAAGACCAAACACAGTCCTTGAACTAGCTACAAGCTTTTCTTTTGGTTGTTGTTGTGTGGTGTTTTTTTCCCCATTGGCTTGTTGTGATTGTTGTTGTCTTTTCTTTTGTTGCTTTGTTTTACTCTGCCTTGTTTTTGTGCATGTTATCTCCACAGGTCTGTCTAAATAATAAGAGAGGCTGGATGAATGACCTGGAGGAGAAAACAACAGGACCGACAACTGGGGTGGGGGGGAATTCAATAGGGGGCGGTGGGGGGAAAGGTAGTGGGGTTAACAAACCCAGGGACAAGGGAAAAACAAGTGATCCACATCAGTGGTGAGGAGGGTGCAGGGGGCCTGGAAGGGGATGGTCAAGGGTAATGTAACCGAGAGAAATTACTGAAACCCAAATGAAGGCTGAGCATGATAGTGGGACAAGAGGAAAGTAAAAGGAAATAGAGGAAAGAGCTAGGAGACAAAGGCATTTATAGAGGTCCTAATGAACGCAAGTACATATGTAAATATACTTATATATGAGGATAGGGAAATAGATCTATGTGCATATATTTATAGGTTTAGTATTAAGGTAGCAGATGGACATTAGGCCTCCACTCAAGTACTCCCTCATTGAAAGAATACTTTGTTCTATTAAACTGGCATTCCATGATGCTCACCTTCCCGACACAATCACTGAGGACATAAGTAAATGTGGTGAAGAAAGCTGATGGTGCCTGCCTATCAAAAGGTATAGCATCTGGGGTCTTAAAGGCCTGAAGATAAACAAGCAGCCATCTAGCTGAGAAGCAACAAAGCCCACAAAGAAGAAGCACACCAGCCTGCATGTCACGAGCTGGCAAAGGGATCAGTTATCAGGCATCAAAGAACAAAAAATCATATCATTGTGTGCTCCCCGATATGATCGCTAAAGACAGATGGGTTCATAAGCCAATGTGGTGAAGAAAGCTGATGGTGCTCGACTATCAAAGATATAGCATCTGGGGGTCTTAAAGGCTTGAAGGTAAACAAACGACCATCTAGATCAGAAGCAACAAAGTCCACATGGAAGGAGCACACCAGCCTGTGTGATCACGAGATGTCAAAGGGGTCAGGGATCAGGCATCAAAGAACAAAAAATTAACATTGTGAATGGAGTGGGGACCCAAAGCCCATCTGTAGGCAACTGGATATCCCCTTATGGAAGGGTCACGGAGGAAATGAGCCAGTCAGGGTGCAGTGTAGCAATGATAAAACATACATCTTTCCTCTAGTTCTTAAATGCTTCCTCCTTACGCACAATCATGACCCAATTCTACCTTACAAATCCGGCTAGACCAGACAGAGGGTGTACATTGGTACAGATAGGAACTGGAAACACATGGAATCCAGGACGGATGATCCCTTCAGGACCAGTGGTGTGAGTGGCGATACCGGGAGGGTAGAAGGAGGGTGGGGTGGAAAGAGGGAACTGATCACAGGGATCTACATATAACCTCCTCCCTGGGGGACAGACAACAGAAAAGTGGGTGAAGGGAGACGTCGGACAGTATAAGATAGGTCAAAGTAATAATTTATAAATTATCAAGGGTTCGTGAGGGAGGGGGAAACAGGGAGGGAGGGGGAAATTAAGAGCTGATGCCAGGGTCTTAAATAGAGAGCAAATATTTTGAGAATGATGAGGGCAATGAATATACAAATGTGCTATACACAACTGATGTATGGATGGATGGTGATGAGTTCTATGAGCCCCCAATAAAATGATTTTCTTTAATTTATTTAACAAATCTATACTGAAGTTCTACCAGGAATGCACTAGCCACGATACCTGGCAAAATGGGAAACAAGACAATAAGATTCCAGTTGCCATAGTGATCACAGACTAGGAGGAAACAAAGACAATAAAGGAAGTAAACAAATAAATGGAGCGAGAGCTCTTTTCACAGTATTTACGGGAAGTCTTGGACCATGTCAGCATTTGGAAGATGTACTTGACGAATCACATGATTCCCTTGAGATTTTAGGCTCTTGTGTGAGGGTTTGTCTGTGGGTGCATCCTGGATTGTTACAATAGATTCATGACTGTGTCAGTAACTTCAGCTTCATCATACTACACTCAACACAAACTGGACTTCGTTTCATTTGGGGCTTACTAATCTGCGAGACATCATGCTTGGTAAAGTGAAGGGTCAGCAAACAAGAGGCACGCCCTCCAGGAAGTGCACTGACACAGGCGCCTCCGTCGGGGACTCCAACAGAGCAGTGATTATGAGGTGGTTGCAGCACCAGCAGTGTTTGATCCTGTTGTGCACAGGTTTGCTGAGTCGGAGCCGACTGGCCAGCACAGCACCTGACTACACAACACGAGGCCTCGGAACAGAGAGGGCGCAGGATTCGTCCATTAGGCTCCAGTGTTGGTATCATCATGTAAGAACACTTAACAGTACAAGAAAGAATGCAAGGCTTCAGACAGACATGAAACCCCACCAGACTGGAAGCACTATACTGAACCACAGTCCAGAAGAGTCGAATGACTTGACCAAAGTCCCACAAGTGAGCAGTGAGAGAGCTGGAAACAGAGCCAGTATGTTTCTCACTCGCCACCATCAGGTCGATGCTGACTCTCAGCACCCCTATTGGACAAGGCAGAGCTGCCTGTGTAGTTTCTGAAACTGGAACTCTCTACTGGAGCGGAAATGCATGTCTTTCTCCCAGGGGGTGCCTGGTGGTTTCAAACTGCCAACCTTATGGATTATAGTCCAGCACTGACTACACCACACCAAAAGCAAATCCACATTAGCTGCAATTGAGTTCATGCTGGCTCCCAGTGGCTCTGCTATGGGTTTCTGAGACTGTAACTGTCTAGGGAGTAGAAGGCGTCTGCGGAGCTCTGGTGGTTTCAAACTGCCAACCATCCGGATCACACACCAATGCATAAACCACTACACCACCAGGGCTCCTATGTGCTGCACTGGGCCCTGGAGATTGTCAAACAAATACGGTGTCACCATCTTTTCACACACGTACACGTACACACGACCCCCTACCCCCAAAATACCTACAACAGTTTGACACCATTTCTACTCCCATAACGAGTAACAGTCTCAGAAACACCCAGGGCAGCTCTACCCTATGAGTTTGTATCAACTGGGTGGCAGTGAGATTTTTACAGGTTGTCCTCGCTGCCTGCGAATCCAAGTTTCACAGTCTAGCTAGAATAGCAAATTGGAGGTTAATAGGACGAGGTCCTGCTGGGAAATTTGGTAAATCCCTCACTTCTGTTCCGCGTTCTCCATACGCAAAGAGAAGCACCAAGTTTGAAGGCAATCTTCCATCCTTGAGGGAAGTGAGATGAAAAAGTTCACAGTTTCTAACTTCCTATATTACACAAGGCCTGAATTTCACAGTCCGGCCTGGATTGGAGAGTCTACTGCGATGCCGTTTAATTCTTACAGCATCCCTGTTAGAATTTACCCCACTTTCATAGACGATAAAAGAGGAGACAAACCTTTCCCGCGGTCACACATCTGTAAAAGGGCGAGGATTCAAAAGTGGATTTGCCACTTTCCTGCCTGGCCGCAGCTCACCAGAATAATGTGTGCTCCTACTCAGAAGGTGTGCCGAGGCCTCTATAGGAACCCTGGCGGGGCAGTGGTTGCCTGTTGACCGCAAGGTCAGCAGTTCAAAGCGCCTGGCTGCTCCAGGGGAGAAAGACTGGGCTTGTACTCTATTAAACAGTTACCGTCTGAGAAACCCAGCGGGGCTTTCTACTCGGTCCTTACAGGGTTGCTGAGAGTCAGAATTGACCTGAGAGCAGGGAGGAGGCGGGTCCAAGACACAGACATGAGACATAACGTGACAGGCAGGTCATTAAACCCCATTGTGAGTTTGAAAACTAAAACTTTACATTGGAATTTTAATTCTAGGACTTAATCCTTAAGGTAATATTTGTTTTATTAAATCATTTTTCTTCTAGCGAATTATGTTCTTAAGAGGTGTCTCTTTTTTCTTTTTCTTTTTTAAGAGGACCTGATGCACAGGGCTTAAGTGGAGAACAAATGCTTTGAAAATGATTAAGGCACAGAATGTACAGATGTGCTTTATACAATTGATGTATGTATATGTATGGATTGTGACAGAGTTGTATGAGCCCCTAATAAAATGTAAAAAAAAGAAAGAAAGAAAGAAAGAAAGGGGGAACCGATCTCAGGGATCTACATATAACCTCCTCTCTGGGGGATGGGCAACAGGAAAGTGGGTGAAGGGAGACGCTGGGCAGTGTAAGATAATATAAAATAATAATTTATAAATTATTAAGGGTTCATAAAGGGGGGGCAGGGAGGGAAGGGGAGGGAAAAAAGGAAAATGAGCTGATTCCAGGAACCCAAGTGGAAGGCGAATTTTGAGAATGATGAGGGCAATGAATGTATAAGGGTGCTTTACTCAATTGATGTATATATGGATTGTGATAAGAGTTGTATGAGTTCCAATAAAATGATTTATAAAAAATAAAAAAATTCAAAAAAAAAAAGAGGTGTCTCATAAGCGAATCCAGAAAGAAAAAATAAAATAAGCCACAGAATAATGCAGAAAAGAAGAACACAGAAGGTCTTGTCCTGCCAACAGGAGAAGCCAAAGAATATATAATATTGACAAATTTGAGAGATGCTCCACACAAGCCAACTTGTCTCCCTCCCCTCCCCCTCCCCCATCTATATTAAGGCCATACTGCTCACTTCCTTTTTCCTCCCGTGCCATATGCCCGTTTTTCTGGTCCACTCTGCTTAAGGGTCTGGTATGCCAAAGGATAAGGAGGAACCTGAAGACTCATGTGACCTAAGGCTTCACATAGGTTTTCCAATAGAAGACACCATTGCAAAAGAAAACAATAGTATCATCTCTCTCTTTCGTTGTGAAACGATGAAGGAGAGAAACCCCCCTTTGGTGGGCCCTGTGACTCAGGAAAGCTTTCTCCTTAAAACCCCAAATTTCAAAGTGAAACAGAAAAGACTGGAAGTGTACTTTCCACATAATTTCCTCAGTGCCCATCTAACTCATCCTCAACTGCTGTACAGGAGTAAGGTGGTTTCGGGATTTTGTGTTTTTCGATTTGGCAAGGACAATCCTGAAAAAATGTCTACCTGAGAAAAGTTTCGTTGAAGAGGACATGTGGCTAATTGGCTTTGGGTTCCAGAAAGCTATCTCTTATTACTTGCTCCCGGACTTGGTAGCAGTGTGACCTCTGACAAGTAGTTTGCTTAAATTAACTTGTTTAAATCTCACATCGGTAACTTAGAGCTAAAACCCAAGCTGCCCTGGCCTCCGGTGAAGGTGTGGATATCAGAGGACATCAGGAATGTGAAGACCACACCTATGCACCTGTGATGCTGTTGCCAGGTACCATTGAGTCAGTTCCAAATCACGGCACACTCGAAGGCAGCACCACTCTGAGCACATTCCACAACCACGGTCTCGATTCATCTTGCTGGGGGGCTTCCTCTTTTGCACTTGACCCTGGCCTTTTCTGAGGAGCCCTGGTGGTGTCGTGGTTATGTATTGGTCTGCCATCCGAATGATGGGCAGTTCAAAACCACTAGCAGCTCTCCGGGGGAAAGACTGGGCTTTCTACAGTCTCAGAGACGCACAGAGTCACTCTGAGTCATCATGGACTCATGGCAGTGAGTTTGAAGTCATGTCCTTTCCAGAGACTGATCCAAAACCTTGATAACATGTTCTTGATTTTTTACAGTAGTAGTGTCATGCAATAGCTGCCATTTTGTGATCGACTTCGTTTACTCACCATAATGTCTTCCAGGTTTGTCTATGCTAGAGGTCGTTTACAGATTCATTGAGCTTTAACACTGTTTAGTATTCCACTGTGTGTATGACCCAGAGATTATCAATGGCGCCATCGGTGGATGAGTGTGTTAATCTAGTCACCTCACGGTTATTTCTGTAAGATATATATCCAATAGAAGATTGGCTGGCTCATGTGGATTTCTATTTCTAACTTTTAAAGAAAGTGTTCTACTATTTTCCGCAGTCATTGCACTAACAGACCATCTTACCGACAGTCATTGCACTAACAGACCATCCTACCAACAGTATTTGAGAGGTTTGGTTTCTCCACATTCTTGCCAAATCTTTTGGTTTCCTGATTTTTCTAAAGTTTTCATTAATGTTTCTGGAGTGGGGTGAGATCTTATTTTTCTTTTGATTTGCATCTTCCTAACTACAGTAATAGCAGCAAACATTTCTTTATATCTCTTTTGGCCACCTGAATATCTTACTTGGGGACATGTCTGTTCTTGTCATCAGCCCTATTTTAACTGAATTTCTGTCTTTTTCTTATTGAGGTGTTGACGTTTTGTAAAACAAAGTTTAAAGGCTATTCTCTTTGCCAGGTTTGGCACGTAATTGGCGGTATTTTGTCCCTGGCTACAGAATGAATTTTTATTCTTTGGATGTATAGACGTTTCTAATATTTAGAAGGTCCAAGTCGTCTAGTTTGCCATCTCCTATTTGTGTGTTTACAGTTATATTTGATAATGTACTTACGCCATGTATTTGGGTCCCTAAATGCATCCCTATTTTTTTATTGAGAATTTTTACATTTCCAGGCTTCACGTTCAAGTCTTTGGTCCATCTAGAGCTCAGTTTTGTATGTGAAATGCAGATGCTGTCTCATATTTTGATTATGGATATCCAGTGTTCCCGGGATCATTTGTTAAAGTGATGCTTGCCTGTGTATTGCATTTTTGATTTTGTCAAGGAGAGCTGTCCATAAATGGATGTTTTACATGTGATGTGCCAATTCTATTTCATTGGTTTATCCCTTTATCGGTACCCCATTGTTTGATGCCTGCGATTGTGGAGTAGGTTTTGAAATTAGAAAATGCGAGTGTCCTCTCAACAGGACTTTAAAATATTAGTACCAGGGGCTAATCAAAGACAGTATTAGCAGAAGATCATTATGCCCCAGGGTGATGATCAATACGGTCTCTACCATAAATGAACAAGGGTATTGAAAGGGAGCCAAAGGCAGATTGAAACAACAATAGCAAACAAACATTAAAAAACATACAGATCCAAGAATGGATTTGGGGTTCACACTAAATCCTATCTCCAACTTAAGAACAATTAGTTCTTACATCATGCCCTTGGTCAACACCCGCCCTCAGGAAGGGAACACGGAAGATACAGGTGCTCATGCAAAATGTGGTGAAGAAATTACTTGGTATTCGGCTTTCAGGTAAAATAGCATTTAAGTGGGATGTCAACTAGGTCCACATGGAAAAAGCACACCATCATAGGCACCAAAGGACTGTAAACCATATCATTCAAAATTGAAGCAGGGATTAGTAGAAGAGCCTAAATTGTAAGAATCCGGTTTGCAGAAGGGTATGGAGGACAGTGGCAGTCCAAGATACACTAGGGGGGACTACATAGGAAACAAGCCTCTGGTGACCTCCCTCTGCCCATTATTGGGGGGGGGGATTGGAGAGTTGAGTATGAAAGATCAAAGGGATAAGCCTAAATTGAACAGTTAAAACTTTTGCCAGTTGATCCTCTCTCTGATGCACACTGGACCTGATCTGGTTTTAAACATTTTCTGTGTTTTTGTTGTTTTGCTTTGTTTTTTATTTGTTCATATAAGGGTTTATCTGCTATCTTAATACTTAACATATACTTAACATATAAATATATGTACATTGGTCTCTATCCCTGTCAATTGGGGTCACCCACCCTCTTGAAGTTGTGTCATATGTTTTTCTGGTTTTTGACACATGAAACCCAGGATTGATGAACCTATAGGGGCAGCAAGTAGATGAAAGATTTTGTGAGGGGTACAGTGGTGATGGCAGTGGTGATGGCGGGGGTGGGGGTGGAGCTAAAAGGGAGCTGATGTCAAGGAGCCTAGGAAGAAAAAGAATGTTTTAAAGCTGGGTTGTGGCAACAACTGTTCAATACTTCTGGACATGGTTGAACTATGGAATGATATAATATATGTATTAACCCCAATTAATAATAATTTTTAAGTGTGAGCCTCCTATTCTTTTTCAATATCATTTTATTGGGGGCTTATACAGCTCATAACTTTCCATACATTGACTGTATCAACGTATTTGTATATATGTTGTCATCATCATTTCTAAAACATTTTCTATTTGAGCAATTGGAATAAGCTCTTCTTATTTCCCCTCCCTCCCCTACCCTCCTACCCTCATGAATCATTGATCAATGATATATTGTTATTATGATTATTTTGTTTCTTACACTGTCCATTGTCTCTCCTCACCCACGTGTCTGTTACTCATTTCTTTCAGGAAGGGGGAGGGCTATATACCCAAACTTCTGATGGGTTCCCCCTATCTCCCCCTTCTTCCTCCCTGACCATCCCCCTACCCCCATGATATTGCTACTCCCACTACTGTTCCTGAGGGGTTTATCTGTCCTGAATTCTGTGTCAAGAGCTCTTATCTCTACCAATGTATGTTCTCCAGTCTAGCCAGATTTGAAAGGTAGAACTGGGTCATGATATTGGGGGGAAGTGGGGAGAGGAACTGGAGGAATGATGTGTTTTGTCAGTGCTATACTGCAACTTGGTTGAATCATTCCTTCCTTACAATCCTTCTGTGGGGGCTACCCAATGGTTTACAAATGGGCTTTGGGTCTCCATTCCAATTCCCCTTGTTGTCATTGATATAGTTGGTAGGGGGTTGGATATTTTTATACCTGATACCTGATCCCGTTGACACCTCATGATCACACAGGCTGGTGTGCTTCTTCCATGTGGGCTTACTTGCTTCCTTGCTAGATGGCTGCTTGTTTAACTTCAAGCCTTAAAGATCCCAGATGCTACATACCTATAGCTATACCTCTACAAATAGCTTTGACCTCCCATTTCTTTCCTTTATTGCCTTTCACCATCCTCCTATCCCACTATCATGCTCACCCTCCATTCAGCTCTCAGTAATTCCTCTCATACATTGCGCTTGATTGAACCCTCCTTGCCATCAATTTTAAATCTCTTGTTCCCTTATCCCTGAGTTTATAAGCTCCCCACTCCCCCACCCTAGCCCCTCCTCTCTCATGTCCCCCCCAAACTGCCAATCCTGTTTTTTTGTCCTATGGATTATTCATCCTGCCTATCTTATATAGATAAGCATAGGACGAAAGAAAAGGAAAAACAAATAAACAAACAAAACAAGAAAAAAATAAGTATTCCCAGGTCTGTCTGCTGATCCTTATATATGTTTTCTGATCAAGTCTGATGAGGTGCTGAGCCCTGCCCCCCAAGCCAGAAGTCTATTTTCAGGATTCCTCAGGGACTTGGTTTCTTTGCTCCCCTTGCTGCCCAGTTGCACTCTCTTCGCAATTCAGCCCACTGTACATGGGGCAGACCGTGCAGTTTTCACACCTTGTCTCCAGTGCTGTCCCCCATAGCACTATGGTCAGTAAGGAACATCATGTCTCCTGGGGGGAGGGGAGTCCGCCCTATGGTCCTCTCTGTGCATTGACTATGAGCAGGGATGTCGTCTCTGGGGCTTGGTAGGCCATGATGAGGTCCACTTTTTCTCTGTCTCCTTCTTAGTTCATTCCCGTGTGGTCTGGAGAGACCCGCTTCACTCCCCGGGCCTTAGCATCAGTGCTGTCGTGTGTATTGCCTTCTTCAAGGGAGAGTGTCAACATTGCTTGTCTTGGGCCCAGCCCCATTGCCCTCTCTGTTAGTTTGCTACTCCATGCCAGTGGATTGTCCTCAAGGCCTGGCACTTTTGGATGGGATCTGGTCCCTCTCTTCCTTTCCTGTGAGTTTCCTATTTTTAGTAGTGTTTTGTTTTTCTAGGTTTTTTTCTCTCTTCCATATAAATTTAGTGATTAGTTTTCCTATGTCCTTAAATAATATTGGAATGGTGGGGCATGACTCAAACAGAAAAGAAACAGCTGAAAACATTAATAACTGAAACATGGAACCTATGAAGTAGGAACCTAGGAAAATTAGAAGTCGTCAAAAAATGAAACAGAACCTATAAAGGTCAATACCTTGGCATTAGTGAGCTGAAATGGGCCGGTATTGACCATTTTGAACCACACAGGATATGGTTTACTAGGCCAGAAGTGACAAATTGAGGAGGAATGGTGCTACATTCATCGTCAAAAGGGACATTCTAAGTATACCTTGAAGTACAAGGCTTTCTGTGGTAGGATAACCTCTATGTACATACATATTTTATCTATTGTGTTTTGTTGGGGGGCAAGGGTTATTTTAAACAAGAGGGTTTGTCTGGTCCCTGATACTCCATATTGGGAAAAGTGCAAATAAATTTTTAAAAATTCAAGTAAATTATATGTTAAAGAGCATATTAACATTATATGAGTGTGCTAATCATCCAATGAGCATCTGACAGATATAAGATTATGAGGCCCTGCTTCTTGGAAAGGTAATTCCGGGGAGTAGCGTGAGAGGAAAAGTGAGGATATCAGAAGCTTTGGATTTGCCTGAAAGCATTACACTGTTTAGACTGATCTGAGAAAAGCACTTCTTAAGCAGTTGAACAGATGAAATGATTACTATAGTAAACGTATGCTTTAAAATCGAGCCTATTATAAAATTAAGATAAATGCAAAAAACCAATTAATATTACTTATAGTGGTTATCATACAGTATTGTGACAAGGAAAACTTGCATTTATAATTAATACAATACTTGTCTAATCTATGTAAATTTTATAAAAGGAATCTTCATGAAATGGGATAAATGAAGGCTTTAGAGTGACTAAAAAAAGAGTCCGCCTTCTCAGAGGTAGAAACTCAACATCTTAATAGAAAAAGAATTACTAAAAGTTCTACCAACAAAGAAAACTTCTGTCACAACTTCACATGAGGTGCTTCTAACAAATTGTTTTTGTTGGATAACGATCCCTATCCTATAGCTCCATCTATACTATAAAATAATGAGCTCAAGAGGAAGTTCAGACCAATTATAAAGGCATATGAAGGCTCAGTGTTACACAAAAGGATTTAGAGCCCTGTTGTATTTACATAATTATATAGAGCTACACAAGGGACTATATGACACACATTCTCTTAATTAATCTCCACTCATATTGCTTAAAAGCAGGATGCCTAACTCACATGCCATATTCCATAAATGAAAGTTAGGAACTGGTTTCGCCTCTTTTTCTGATACAAAGAACTTTTCAATATACCGTGTGCTGGGGAAATGAGAGAGAAGACACAGACTTCAGTTTCAACAAATCAGAGGGTTTAACTGAATTTTCCAACACAATGGGTTAAACCAATGGGTGTTGTTGACTCCCTAATGGCTAAAACTACCACTCAGCAATGTAGCTCATATCGTAATATGAATAATTATGGTCAAAATTGGACAGCCACCTTTAAGTTTGATGGGATATCACTGGGTGGCTCAGGTATAGGTAGCATTGTGTGTGTGGGCAGGGGTGGGGTGGATAAACAAAAGACTTGTGGGGTAGGTTTTGAACAAAATGATGACTGTATCCATACTGTCCCTCGATGCATGTACACAGGACTTTTTACAGATGAGCCCATATAGGTCAAACCATTAGTGATAGATAGCATGTTGTTGGTTGCTGACTCCTAATAACCCCACATGTGTACAGTGGGACTGCTCCACATGGTTTTCAAGCCTGGGACCTTTTGGACACAGATCATCAGACCTGTCTTCCAAAGCACCTCTAGGAACGTTTAAACCACCAGCCATCACGTCAGTAATTGTTAGCATCAACTACAGATCCCTACATCCAGGACAGGTGGCAATATTCCACAGCATGGATGCTGGGATTGAGCATTAATAGAAACATGGACCATGTGTTCTTCTGGTCTGGCACTGACAATATTCACAGGAAGTGGTTAATCTCCATAATGAAGCTTCTCACATTTGGTCAAGACCTGAGTTCTGAGCTGAGCTGCTGTATAGCTGGCATTATTAAAATATGTAATAGGCTGGGCCAGTTTTCCAGGCATGACTATATGGGTATCAGCTCTCTCCCAAAGTTTATGTTTTATATGCAAGGAGAACACAATTTGCAAGGAATGAAAGGCAGGCACAAAAAGCTGAAACAAGCTGGACCAAGCAACATGATTAATGTTTCTCTTTAAGTATATCAAATGAATATAAAGACAATTCTAGATTCTATTAAAAGATTTCTTATATTTGTAATTAATTCTCAGGAGAGTTCTATAAAAAGCAGAAATTCAGTATTAAGAAGATTTCAATGGTCTAAAACTTCTGAACAATTTCCCAAGTTGTTCATTTGACAGCATATCACACATAGACACACACACATCTGAGGGTAAGTAAAACAAATATTATGAGTGTTCTAGTTTACCTTCCTATGTGCAGAGTTTTGTCCCAAAGTGTATCGGACATTTCTTTGTAATCCGTGAATGGAGGCAGACAAAGTCTCTCCGTAATACACTTATCTTAGTCTCTCTAGTTTGCTTTAAAAACAATAAAGAGTCCAATCAAAACAGTGACTTCTGAGAAAATCTGCTGGGCCAAATAAATTCAAGGCAGAGGTCAACTTAGAAGGTTATAGTATATCTAATAGTATTTGCTTTGGTTGCTTTTAATTCTTGATCCTGCAATAGCAATTATAACAATAGCGAATGAGTGAATACATAAATAAACACTGAAGCCTGGAAAGAAAAATAGTACTATTCCCACAATACATACAAGTTTGAGAGAAAATGTTTCTACATATGCCATATTATATCTGTGAATATAACAGAACTCATTGAGGGTAAAGGTATGAACACTTCTTAGACATAGAAAAACAATCTCTTCTCGGCCTTTTGGCTAAGATCAAGTGTAGACATAGAAAAACACCTAAAGGGAATAAGTTGCTGGGCCTTAGAGCTTAGGACCATTGACTTGGGAAGCATTAAAGTAAATTGGCATAACATGGTCCATAAAGAAAATGTTCTACATTCTACTTTGGCAAGTAGTGATAGGAGTCTGAAAAGCTTGTGAGTGGCCATGTAAGGTGTCTCTTTTCATCCAAAAGAAAGAAGAATAAAGAAAAGCAAAGATACATGGAAACACTAAATCCAAAAGATTAATGGATCACATTAACTATAACCTCCACATCCCTGAGACCAGAAGAACTAGATGGTGCCCAGTGAGCACTGCTGACTTCTCTGAAAGGGATAGCAAGAGAAGGTCCTGGGCACCATGGGAAAAAAAAAAACAGAAACAAAACTCAAAATCATAAGGAAAATAAGTCACTGATATTACCCCAAAATTATGGCCTTGAGTCACACTTCAAGATTGTGGCTCAATTTTTTAGTCCAACAGCTACCAGGTAAACAACATTAGGGAGATATGCAATAGAAAAAAATAACCACTCTCGATTAACAGAGCAGCATTTGTTGAAGAAAAAGTCCAGAAATCAGAAAGAGTTATGAAAGAAGAAATGGAAATAAGAAATACAAGGAAGAAAGTGGGAGAAGTGACATTACATTGTGAAGCATGCAATGATGTGAAGATATGAAACAAAATGTATATGAATTGTAGAATGTAAAACTGATTTTCCTTTAATACAGTTCCTCATGTTGTGGTGGCCCCCCAACCATAAAATTATTTTTGTTGCTGCTTCATAACTAAAATTTTGCTACTTTTATGAATCTGGAAACCCCTGTGAAAGGGTTGTTCAACCCCCAAGGGGGTCGCAACCCACAGGGTGAGAACTGCTATTTTACCCACCCTTCCCTCTCAACCAGCCCCTCAACAACTGTCAACCAACCTTGTACATAAAGAGCATTCTATCTGTCTTTCTTCCAAATGATCTCAACTACGATAGATAGATAGATTTATAGATAGATAGATAGATAGATAGATAGATAGATAGATAGATAGATAGATGATAGATAGATAGATAGATAGATAGATAGATAGATAGATAGATAGATAGATAGACAGATAGACAGATAGACAGACAGACAAAAGCTCTCCATGATCTGACAGAAGGAGTATCTGGAAGAAGTATCTACCTCTGTTCCTATTATGTGTTTATCATAAGACATAAAATACGTCAGAACTCAACTGCTTAATAAAAGAGATGGCTACCAACCTTCGCTGTCTCAGGTACACTATTGGTAGGAAGGTTGAGAATCACTGGGCTAACAGGTAGCTATGTGTTAACTCAGAAGAGGAAAGCAATATACGCTAGGAGAGACATTTTCACACACACACACACACACACAAACAAAACGGTGGAGGCAGTGGAAGACACTGGGAGGAGTACAAGAGTTAAAGCCAACAACAATTACCATGGTGTCAATGCAACTGGTGGGAATTCCATGTGGATCTGAATAGAATAGCTTTCCAAAGGGTTTTCAGTGACTGATTTTTCAGAAGTTGATCAAGCACCATTACCAAGCACCCAATGATTCATCCAAACCAGACTCCCCAAATCCAGCCTGTGTCTGGGAGACACTCAGAACGCCCATCTGTAATCTCCTGGGATAAAGCTGTGAAATACTGTGGTCATAAGAATTCAAACTGATGACCCCAGGAGAAAAAAATTCAAGACTACAGTGATACTGAACGAGATTATTGAGAGGAAAAAAACTCAAAATCATATTTAAAAGATTAGGTTTATTCATTGGCTAGAGTCTGATGGGACTCCTGAGGCCCTTAGTCACCCTTCAAGTCTGGAAAATATCTCACCCCCCTGACTGTTCCATTTTCAATGAAGCAAACAATAACATTAGGGAGGTACATAGGCCTTAGAATAATTGATCACATAAGACCAAAGGACAGCATTTATTCAATGAAAAAAGTTCAGAATCCTTCAGAAAGTATAAGAAATGGAAATAAGAAACATAGGATAGTTGGTTGATATCACAGTCAATGACATCACTGTGTGCATAATAATAAATTACGGATAAAACACATCAAGGAATGAGAATTCCAGAACATCTTCTTGTGTTCACGCACAGCCTATACATAATAATTTGAACAAAACAGGGTGTGTGGTTTCTGGAAAGGTGTGGGTGCCAAGGTTATACCCTTTGCCATACTTACTCAATTTGCATACAGGGCCGATAATCTGAAACGCTTGACTGTCAGAAGGTAACAGCATCAGAGAATAAGGAAGACTCATTAACAACCTGCAACCTATAAATGATACAATTCTGCTTGTTGAAAATGAGTAGGATTTGAAGCGCTTACTGTTGATCAAAGACTGAAACCTTCTATAAGGATTACATCTCAACATAAAACAAAAATCCTCACAACTGGACCAAGAAGCAATGTCATGATAAACAGAGAAAGGACTGAAGTTGTCAAAGGATTCATTTTACTGAGATGTTCAATTGCGGAAGGACATCCAGAAATAAAACTATGTGCTGCCCTGGAGAAATCCACTGCAAAAATCTCTTCACGGAGTTCAGAACCAAAAACGTCACTTTGATGACTAAGGCATTCGTAGCCCAAGCCATGGTGTATTCACTCATTTCACATGTATGTAAAAACTGCACAACAAATAGGGAACATCGAAGAAGGATGGATGCCATCGAGTTGTGGTGTTGATGAGGAATATTGAATACACGATGGACTGCTGGAACTCCATCCTGAAAGAAGTACTCATACAACCATATGTTCCTTAGACAAGAGGATGGTGAGCGGGAAACAGGAGCCAATCCTGGAGAAGGACACTGTGCTTGGTAAAATAGAGGGTAAGAAAAACCGAAGAAGACTTCCATACGGTGGAGTGACACAAGGTCTATACCATAGTCTCAAACATGACAAAGACTGTGAGCATGGAGCAGGACCAGGCAGTGTTTCCTTCTGCTTCACATTAGGTCTCTGAGAGTCAGAAAGAACTCCAGAGGACCTAACAACAGTAATACATCAGTAAGGAAGGTCCTCAAATGAGCAGACGGATGTGGGAACAGAGTGTTTAGCCAAAATTTTCTCAAATTTTTAATAAACCTTCACTAGGGCATATCAAAGTGAAATTGATTAAAACATCATTTTAGAAAGTTGGACTCTTATCTGGTTTTAGAGGTTAGGGGGTTACCTCCTTGGTCCCCCATTGTCACTTGTCATTCTACACCATTCTACTGGACCCCTCGCTTGAAATCCCAGATGTGGGATTTACTGTTTTCTTGATAAAGGACCCACTACCCATCACTGTTGTCATCACCTGCTGACCATATGATTTCATTAATAAGAATTAGCACAAAATGGGTTCCTTTTGGGTAGAGGGTAAACATGTTCCAGATTTCCAACTTCTCCAAAAGGCAGTGCCACCCCATTCTCTCTGACAGACACCCCATTCTCTCTGAGAGACACCCCATTCTCTCTGACAGACACCACACTCCTGCTCCTCGGCCATGTTCATTCCTCTGTTAGGTTCAGTAATCTTTTGTAAGGTATCCCAGAACTCACAAACGGTACTTTCGGGCGGGGGGGAGGGGGGGTAGGGAAATAGGTTACAGCTTGGGATCAGCATCAAGAAGCACAGAGGTAAAGTCTGGAGGACTCCCCCAAAAACCCCCAAAATATAGAGCCTAGCCCTTTCGTTTCCAGTATCAAAAGTTCTCTCTTCCAGCATGCTCCTTCTTCTTGACCATTCCTGGCTCACCATGGCAGTGTATACCTCCCTGCCCTCCTTCTTGGCCTGCAAGCCTCCTCTTGTGAGTGCACACCTTGGGTTTATTCTCATTCTCTCTCTCTCTCTCTCTCTCTCTCTCTCTCTCTCTCTCTCTCTCTCTCTCTCTCTCTCTCTCTCTGACCGCCTCTGTGGGCTTGGTCCCTTATATAGGGCAAGTTGGGGATATTGTAAGAGGATGACAGGAGCTTCTCCTGTCAAACCCTGTGTATTTCCCCAAAGGGACCATGGGTGAGGGGCTGAAATCTCCTCTTGATCACAGCATGAAAGTGTTCTGTACACAATAAAAATTAAAATCTACGGCATCAATGTGCTCATTTGTGAATTTGAGATAATCTCCAGCTCACAATTCTGTGGTGTCGATGGTAATGGATGCTCCTTAGCATGTCCTACGGGTATTGCCTACAGTGACTATCCACCACCGACCACACACAGCAAGCACTTTAGAAAGTGCAGTTTTTGTTCATATGGCTCAATGCATTTGAACAAATGAACTTATTAGTTCAGAGCCTAGAGTTCAATATCATGAAAAAGTTAAGTGCTTCTGATTTTTGTACCATGTGTTGTGCATTCTTTGAGAACCAATGAGCCAGATTGTGTTGCAGGTAATGCTATCACACACATCTACACAAACCCAGTCAATATGCATTGATTTGTGTTCTAATATTCATGAAACAATGACTCAGTTCAAAAGCAATCCTCTGTATTTGAGTCTATTTTGTGCCGCAAATGAACAGCTAATAGAGCTGCAGTTAATGAAGGGTACATCAGAGAGAATACCAATGCCACAGCCTGATCGACTACAAGGAGCCTTGGAAGAAATATAATTCATGTGAAATCCTCCTAACAATTTCCCCCTGGCCTTTTTCGAGAACCCACTGTATATAGATTGATAAGCTGCATATTAGAAAATATAAATTAATTCATTGATAAGATCATTGCATTTAAGTTCATAATTAAATACAAAACCCTAGCCCTCTGATTTCTTCCTCATAAAGTGCCAGATATATTCTGCTTATTTGCAGGATGATCACCAAAGAAAAATATCTTTTGGGGAAAAATACTATTAACTGGATGTTGTAGTATATGTTTAAAAGTCACAGATTCTTTGATATACCTCCTTTCAAGAAGCGCAATCTGGACAATCGCCCTCTGAATATAGGCAGGCTTGTGACTTCCTTGACAGATGGACTAGAGAAGTAATATGATGTGTCTGCATGTGCTAGGAAATAAAGCCCACATTGTTCCACCTGAGTCTCTTAGAACTCTCTCTTGGGACACTCCTGTTCCACCCGGCTGAGAGAAGTTCTAATCACACAGAGTGGCCTCTGGTGTGTGCTTTTGCCAATGCTTCCAGTTGAGCACAGTCTTTGTATCACGCGGGCTCAGGTACCAGACATGTGAACGAAGAAGCATCTAAATCAATTCAGTCCCTATTGGCTTGAGGTACCACTACCCCCGTGGGAGCGTTCCCATCAAGGTCTCGGATGTTGTGGAGCAGTGACAACCCATCCATCGTATCTTGTCCGAATTCTTGACCCATGATGGTTATGTTACCCTCGCATCTTTTAGGGTCCTTTGTTTTCCAACAGTGAGCAAATGGAATTACCTGCTATAGTTGGTAACAGTGACCCTATCTAACAACTAGGCAATCAAAAGAGAGGGATAGATGTGTTCGTGCTGAAAGCTTTTCAGAGCCCATCTGAAAAGACAGGAAGGCTTGTGGAGAAGAGTGAACATCGGACGCTTAAAGGTTTTATGTGAGCTGTTGAGACTACGCGTCCTATCTGCCCGCCCTCCCCCCACCCCCCACACCACACACATCCCCCCCCCCACCATCAACACACACATACACTGGAACGCACAGTGGTGTCTAGCTACATTTTCTAACTTATTAGTTATGCAAGGCAGACCAGAAGATATATATCAGCTTTTGACTACCCTATTTTTATCAGAGTCTCATTTTCTAGGTAAGCAAGATATAAAGTGGAACAGCAAAAATGGGGGTGAATAGCCAGCCTTATCTCTGTCAGCTCTCACATTAAACCTAAGAGTTAAAAATAATAATAATAATTACTTAAAAGAAATACTCTGGCATTTCAGAATATTGTGGAGGAACTACAAAGTGTTACATTTTAAATGTTATTACATACTGAAGGATGAAGGGCACAAAATGTTCAAATAAATTACATATTCACACATGCCAAATTCTTAAGACTTTTCAAGGTGAAAATTATGTTTTAATTGTTAAACCTTCCCCATAACCTTAGTTTTAACTCAGCATTTTCTTCTAAAAGACATTGTATTACTAATTGACTTTCAAAAAAAGCAGAAGATATCTCCTTTTGCACCAATAACTATAATTTTCTGTAGCTTTGACTTTTGTTTAATACCCCGTAAAGAACACTGCATATTTGTGCTGAATTTTAAAACACTACCATTCTGTGAGGTAACGAACTAAATGTTAAGTGAAATGTGAAACCAATGTCATCCTGAGAAACCCATTCCTCTGAGAAATAAAAACGAGGGGTGGGGGGATGGATTAAATGTGCCAGGTATATCTTTAAAAAGAACATTTCCTCTGATATCTACTCCAGGCACAACTTCTCTGTAGAGAATTTTTAAAGGATTTGGGCACCTCAGTGTCTTGGATGAAATTAGTTAATTAAAAAGATAGGTGAGTAAAGTCCACTGAGGTTAAAGGGAAAATAGTCAGCAATCATTTATCACAGTGCCCTGTTCAAGGATTTCAAGATACCCGATTAACAATGGCAATTCTCACTGAGATGTGTTATCTGGTGGAACAGAGTTGTTATTGATCCCACAGCTGACCTCACTGTGGGCTGAGGGTGTGGTGGTGCTAATCTCTCTATACAGTGGGCCTGTTGGCATTGACATTTTGGGGAATGGTCAGACCAGACTGATGATGACATAGCAAATTCCTAAAAACACTCATTCCTTTTTCTATTGACGCTTCATCTCTCTTTTAATCTTTTGTTTCCTTTCTTCCTCCCTACCCACCCCCCTTTCCTTTCTTTTTTTATTTATATTTTTTATTGAAGGAAGGATGAAAGTGTAAAAAGCAAGCTTGGGTAGGGCGGATCCAAAGCCTTCCTTTGTTGTCATTGCTTCTTAATGATACTGACTTCTCTGTGAATGTCTTCTACATGCACTCTATAAAATGGCAATTTACCATGAAGCGGCCTTGACAAAATATTAAGTTTAAAAACTATCATTTTCAGGAGGAATGGAATCTAGATGTGAAATCAATGCTTTCAGAAATTTTTCTACTAAATATTCATGAAATGTCTGAGCATAATGGATTTGGGCTATAACAACACAATGCTAAAGTATCTGGAGGAGGAGGAAAAAAATACAAACAAATTAGCCAGAGAGCTTTTTCTACACAAAATCCACTCACCCGGATGTTTTCTTTCCCCAGACCAAACATTTATTATTATTGGCACAATTCCTTCCATTGCTGTGTCTATGGATAGCCTTCATCTACTCTTATTTTAACAATACGTGAAAAACTTCCGGAGATCCTCTCAGTTCAGTATTGGGCTGCTAAACCCAAGATGAGCACTTCAAACCCACCAGTTTCTTTCAGAAAGCTTTCAAAAGCCCTATAAAAGGTCACTCTGAGTGGGAATAGACTCACTAATAGTGGTTTACTTTATATATATATACACACACGCGTGCGCGCACACACACACATACACACACACCCCTATGAGGGACAAAAGGGGGTTGTCTCTCCAATGCCTGCAAGGGGCCACAGCAATGGGGCCAGGAAGAAACCAGGCAGCCATCAGGCACCTATGGGAAACTCCAAACTATGTATGCACAGACTAGCACCCCCTAAGCCAGTGGTTCTCAACCTTCTTAATGCCGCGACCCTTTCATACAGTTCCTCATGATGTGGTAACCCCCAACCCTAACATGATTTTTATTGCTACTTCATCACTGTCATTTTGCTAGTTATGAATCGTCATGTAAATATCTGATAGGCAGGATGTATTTTCATTGTTACAAATTGAACATCATGAAAGAATAGTGATGAATCACAAAAACAATGTCATTGTATATTATGAAATATTTATTCCTAATGACAAATGAAAGTTTGTCTTGAAGCATGGTGTAGCATGGGTCACAGTCTTGACGCCGGGTACTCATAGGTGGGCGCATCTGCACTTGGGCGGACCCGCCTGGAGACGGAATCTGTGTTTTCCAATGGTCTTAAGCGACCCCTGTGAAAGGGTCGTTGGACACAGGTTGAGAACTGCTGCCCTAAGCACAGGTGAAGCCCAACCTAGCCTCATCCTAGACCCATGACGTGACACAAGGATGCTTCACTGCAGCCAATCAGATCAGCCACTACCTTCAGCCACGCCTCCCCAGGCTGAGACCGCCTCTCTGCTCTGCTCTTGCTCACCTGCCTGCTGCAGGCAGAGGGTGGGAGGCTCTCCCACGTGCGCAGCACATGAGCACCTGTGAGCCCTCTGCCCCGCCCCCCTTGCCCAGA
The DNA here is from genome assembly GCF_050624435.1 of Tenrec ecaudatus. Taxonomy (NCBI): domain Eukaryota; kingdom Metazoa; phylum Chordata; class Mammalia; order Afrosoricida; family Tenrecidae; genus Tenrec; species Tenrec ecaudatus. The sequence goes on from NC_134533.1 coordinate 190,946,831, forward strand.
GATGATTCCCCAGTCCCACCCGTGCGGGTCTCACACTCCATCTCTGGTGTTCTTTCCACCGGGATTTGGGGCCCAGTTGCAAACCCCCTTTGAGGCTTCTGCGCAGCCTGGCAGCTTTCCAGGAAGAGCATGTACCTTTTGGAGACTATAATGCCTGAAACTTTCCCTCCCTTCAGAAAAACTCACTGGGATGGCAATAATGCTTCTGTTGCGTGAATGCTTTCAGTGCTGGGAATCAGAGCACCGAGGTACCCCAATCCAGGAACCTAAAACCCCTAGAATGGGGCCCCATACAAATAATGTATAAACCGACCATCTCCCTACCCAACTATTCCCCTTTTTCTAAAGCACAGCCCACTGTGGTCTAAGAGATTCTGACTCCTGGGGTCAAAGCAGGACAGAGTAGGACTTCCTCACAGGGTTTCCAAGGCTGCTCTCTTGATGAGAAGGTGACCTGGTGGTGCAGAGGGTTAAGGCTTGGGCTGCTAATCACCAGGTCAGTGATTTAAAGCCACCAACTGCTTCGTGGGAGGAAGAAGAGACTACCTGCTCCTGTAAAGGATTAAAACCTGGGAACATCGATAGAGGAGACAGAATTTACCAGATGGCAGTGGATTGGGGTGTAGGGCAATTTTTTTAATCTATTTTGCAAATGTCATTTTTTAATAAATCATTTTATTGGGGCTCATACAACTCTTACCACAATCCATACATATATCAATTGAGTAAAGCACCCTTATACATTCGTTGCCCTCATCATTCTCAAAATTCGCCTTCCACTTGGGTTCCTGGAAATCAGCTCATTTTCCTTTTTCCCTCCCCCTCCCTCCCCGCTCTCCCCTCCCTCACAAACCCTTAATAACTTATAAATTATTACTCTATCCTATCTTACACTTCCCAGCATCTACCCTCACCCACTTTCTTGTTGCCCATCCCCCAGAGAGGAGGTTACATGTAGATCCCCGAGATGGGTTCCTCCTTTCTACACTCCCTTCCCTCCCGGTGTCGCCACCCTCACCGCTGGTCTTGAGGGGTTCAACCATCCTAGATTCCCTGTGTTTCTAGATCCCTACTGCACCGCTGTGCATCCTCTGGTCTAACCAGGTCCACAGGGTAGAATTGGGATCATGATAATTGGGGGGGGAGGAAGCGTTCAAGAACTAGAGGAAGGTTTTGAGTTTCATTGTTGCTACACTGAACCCTGAGTGACTCATCTCCTTCCCACTACCCCTCTGCAAGGGAAGTCCAGCTGTCTACAGATGGGCATTGGGTCCCCATCACGCACTCCCCTCATTCACAATGATATGATTTTTCCCCCGCCTTTGTTGTTTGAAACCTGGTCCCCTTGGTCCTTCATGATCACACATGTTGGTGTGCTGCTTCCATGTGGGCTTTGTTGCTTCTGGGCTAGATGGCCGCTTGTTTACTTTCAAGCCTGTAAGTCCCCAGATGCTATACCTCTCAATAACTGGGCACCATCAGCCTTCTTGACAACACTTACTTATGCACACATTCGTCTTCAGCGTTTATGTAAGGAAGGTGATCACACAATGATGGTTTTTGTTCTTTGGTGTCTGCTACCTGGTCCCTTTAACACCTCATATTCATTTAGGCCGTGTGCTTCTTCTCTGTGGGCTTTGTTGCTTCCGAGCTAGATGGCCGCTTGTTTGCCTTCAAGCCTTTAAGACCCAAGATGCTATATCTTTTTGATAGCTGGGCACCATCACCTTTATTCAACACACTTGCTTATGCACACGTCTGTCTTCAGCGCATGTCGGGAAGGTGGGTATCATGAAATGACTGCTTAGTTGAGCAAGGTGTTATTGTATTGAGGGAGTGTGCACAAGGGGGTCCAATGTCCACCTGCTACCCTACTACTGAAACTATGAATATATGCACATAGGTCCATTTCCCCCATAATCATAAATATATTTACATATGTACATGTCTGTATTTAGGCTTCTGTGTATGCCCTTTGCCTCTTACTCCTTTCCTCTATTTCCTTATGCTTTCCTGGTTTTGGGCAATTTTTATACATGGAATCCTGGGGAAGTAGTAGGTTAAGTGTGGGGCTCTGAAACTCTGTACGGCAAATGCCCACTGTGCCCTCTCGTGTCACTATCTCTCTGGATCAACTGGAAAGCAGGGAATCTTTACAGAAGCAGATTGCCATCCCCACCCCCAGGGGACCCTTGCTTGGTTCAAACCACCAACCTTTTGGTTAGCAGCCCAGCGCTTTAATGATTTGCACTACCAAGACTCCCTTTCTCAGTGTTTGTGTATGTTTTTGTAAAGTACAAATAAAAGAAATTAGGAAAGAGAGGGAGGAAGGAAATGGTCGGTGTCTTCCAAACAAAGGCTGTACAGTTTGTATTTTCTTTACAGCATCTAGCACACCAGGTGCAGTCAATAAACATTAAGTCATCAAACAAATCAGAATTCCAAACTGTGGTCTGGAGTGGAAAATACATTATAGTCAGCTGCTGTGGTCTTTGGCAGCATGGTGAACTTCAAAAAAAAAAGAAAAAGGCTAAATTGATTATTGCTTCGTGAACATTAATGTGCATACCAATCTCCTGGGGATCTGGTTAAAATGCAGGTTCTGATTTAGTAGGTCTGGGGTGGGACTCAGAAACTGCATTTCTATGAGACTCCCAGCTTCTATGGATGCTGCTAATCCACAAACCAAACTCAAAATAATGAGCAGCTGGGTGATAGACAAGGGGGAAGACTCAATCTGCCATGCCACCCTTTCTAAAGCTTCCATATACACTAGAAAAAGTAATACATCTGAACCATGAAAATACAAGGTTCCAAAATAGAACCGCTAATCTAAATTTAAAAGACTGCTCTGTTTGGGGAGAGAGGAAGATGATGAGAGACTACAAAATAACAATGGGGGTCACAGTTAAATTGGAGGCAAGAACCAAAAAAATAGTAGTTTTAAACTGTGTGTACAAGGGCAAACCTACATTTAATTGAGCACAGGTGTTAAAACAAACAAGGAAGGAAGCAAAAAGTCATTTATGAAATCATAAATGAGTTACATCTTCAAGTAGAGACTAGTAAGCAATATCATAAATAAAAGTCTATTTCAAGAAAATCTTATTAATTCAAAAGTACAAAGAGTGGGGGGTTTTGTTTTGCTTTCCCTTTACAATTCTACCTAAAGCATTATGTATTTTTAAACTTTAAAAAATCATTTATTTAATCAATATGAAATTTAAACACTTTGGACAAATATTGTGCTAGGCACACCCTTGGGTTGGTTACTGATCTCACATGGATTCTAGCATGGATGGCAGAGTCTAAAAAAAAGAAAATGTCATAGATTAGTAGAATATGAATTCAAAGTGGTAATTGTTATGAGTAATGTGCAAAAATGTTCAGAAACTTAGAATAAACATAAACAATTATTGTTGGGCAATAACCCCTGCCTGCCCATTATTGTTTGGAATAGGATACCTAGATGGTGTACTTAATTTTCCAAAAAGACTCCCAAGTCCAATGATTTCATGATCATGAAATTTTCATTTGTATTCACTCTTCTAGCGGAAGCCAAAATAGAGCCTCATCTACAAAAAATGCCAAGTAAACATATAAACAGTACCAGCAATGCCTGTAGTGAATACCTGCAATGTTCAAAGAAATTTCAAAGTTTAACATAGAGTGGTGTGTTGTTACATACTTCACAATCAGCTTTGCAGAAGTGAGACATTGAACCCTGAGACATACAATCAGTTCCCCCAAAGAGCATCAACTCTTTCCCTTATTACACATGGGAAAAATGAGATTTATATGTAGTGACAAAGGACTGGTAAAGGGGTAGAATATGAAGGGAAAATAATTAACAACAAAATGTTCATAATTAATTAACCACTCTGAGCCTTGATTTTGACTTTGTGAACAGATAACAGTACAATCTCCATATGATTAGGAACATATTAATACATGAGCATTTATCAATGTGTTGACTAGTAATATGAACCACAGAAATTTAGCCTTTGAGTAACATCCACTCATGATCCCTACTCACATTGTCCTAATATCAAGTAGTGTTTCTTATATCATTTTAGAAAGAGCACCACCACTCAGCTCCACATGGACATGGTTAAGACTCTAATCTTAAACAAGATGATCATAAGATGATCATAAAACAAGATGATCATGAAATATGTATCAACCATATTCACTTACTGGCCAGTCTAAGAAACCTTCACTTGCAATAATGCTTACAAATTATACCACTGATTCAGGCCTTATTCTGCCTTAATTGAGAATATTTTAAAAATAGAATTGACTCACTGAACAAAAGAAGAGTGGATGCGATGCGGGATGACATCAAGAACATCATCCATGAAGAAAGCAAAAGTTCATTTAAAAGACAAGGAGAGATCAAAGTGGATTTGAGGTGAGACCCTGAAACTTCCTATTAATAGTAGGGTAGATGAAGCAAACGGAAAAGAGCTGAAGAGACATTTTCAAAGGGAAGTAGAAGCCAAAGTAAAGTATTATATTGAAGCATACAAAGTACTTCAGTAAAAAAAAAAACAAGAAAAGAATACTTAGCATAACATAAGCTAAAAATACTGGGGGGGGGGATTCAAACCTTAATATTGACCAATTCAGGAAGCATCCAAAGAACATGGAAGGAACACACAGAGTCGCTGCGCCAAAAGGACTAGTTGACACTCAACCATTTCCAGAGGTAGCATATGCTCAAGAACCTATGGTACTAAAGGAAGAAACCTAAAGTGACTCAACAGAATAGAGAAATTATCCAGCAATATAATTAATATCACATGCAAGAAAAAAAATTGTTGAAAATCAACAGTGGTTGCAGCAGTATAGTCACAGGGAGTTGCTGGAAGTTGAGACTGGATTCGGAAGAGGATGTGGAATGCAGGACATCCTTGTTGATGTCAGATGGCTCTTGGCAGAATATACAGAATACCAGAATGATGCTGTGTTTTACTGACGGTGCGAAGGCATGAGACTGTGTGGATCTTACCAAATGATAGCTAGCCCCGAGAAGAACGGGAACACCAGAACACTTCAATGTGCTCGTGCAGAAACCCTGTGAACAGAACAAGGGAACACTGTATGGTTTAAAATCAGGAAATGTACGACTGAGTTTCATGTTCTCACCATATTTACTCGCTCTGTATGCTGAGCAAATACCCAGAGCACTTGGACTATCTGAAGACATGGGAAGATTTATCAACAACCTATGATATGCAGATGACACAACCTTGCTTGTTCAGGGTGGAGAATTTGAGTTATTTGCTTGTTAGGGTGGAGAACTTGAATTACTTGCTGGTGAAGATCAAGGATTACAACCTTCATAGATTACAACTTAATGAAAAGAAAACCTAAAATTCTCAGAACTGGACCAATCGGTAATATTCTGGTAAACATATAGAAAAGAATGAAGTTGTTATGGATTTCATCTTGCTTGGATCTATAATCTATGCTCATGGAAGCAGCAGTCAAGAGACCAAACAATACATCGCATTGGAGAAATCCACCTCACAGACCTCTTTAAAGTGTGGAACAACAAGGATGTCACTTTGATGACTAAGTCGTGTCTGACCCCACCCAGAGTATTTCCAGTTGCCTCGTGTGCATGTGAAAGGTAGATGCTGGTGTCCTGGCAGTATCATATATTTCCTCTTTTATGCTCTCCTTACTTTCTTATGCTATGTGATAGTCTGGTAGGCATGATTCTGCTTCTGTGAATGAATATTATTTAAAGTTTTTCCCTAGCACCAACCTCCATTACTCTTGTAAATAGTGTGCAGTTACTTAAGCATTTAATCTATAAAGGTCAACAATCCATGGACTGTGATCTGAAAAGCCGGCCTCTATATGTGTAATCTCCTTTTTTCAGCTATGTTTTAAGTTCTATACCATTGGCTCACTTATTGACACTAGCAATAGCATGTCTTTATGGTCTAGATCATAAAATAATAATAATGTCTCAAAAATGAACCAGAGACAGATAGAAGCCATACATTTTGAGCTTTCACTTAATTCTAAGCCCAATCTAAAAACAATTAGTTCTTATGACATGGGACTACTCCATACTCGGCCTCATGAAGAGTTCACTGAAGCTCTGGGTACTAAAGAAAGGTGTGGAGAAGAAACCAGATGGTTCCAGCTATCAAAAAGAATAATCCCTAGGATCTGAAAGGCTTGTCTTCAAACAAGCAGCCATCTAAGTGAGGTGTCTACTAAGTCCGCATGGAAGAAGCACACCAGCCTGTGTGATCCAAGGATTGTAAATAATATGATCCAAATCCTAAAGAAGAAATAGTATCGGAACTTAAATTGTTAACACGTACTTTGCAGATGGTTATGAATGGCAGCAAAAGCCCAATATCCATTTGCAATGGTCCCCACATGAATTAAGCCCCCGGTGAACTCCCTCTGACCAAAGTTCAAGGGTGTGAATCACTGTACTATCAGAGAGCACTGTGAAGTACATTTTGGCCATTGTAGTTAGGTTAAATGTAACATCTTATCACTTGATCTCCTTTTATGGACACATTTTAAACTTTTTAAATATTTCCTGCTTTCTTTTAGATTGAGGTTTGTCTGCTTTGTCACTGTTTTGCATTTTGGGGTTTGTGTTTTATATGATTTTCTATATCTGAAATCCAAGGTAGGTAAATCTTTAGACACAGTAACTGGGTTCATAATGACCCAGGGGCATGGAAGAGGAGGTCCGAGGGGGGTGGGGAGCTAATAACAATGAGCATGAGAAGCAAATGAGCTGAAACAATCGTGGTGATGATTGCACAATCTTCTTAATGTGGCTGAATGATTAAATTGTATAATATGAGAATTATATGCCAATCAAATGATTTTTAAATGTTTTCACTTAGATCTTGTTTAAAATTATTTCAGCTAGAAATTTCTCTCCATGGAACTCCTATTGTTAGTGTAACCATAAATGCTATCTCAAAATCTGGGCACGCTACAGTGAAATGGGGCACAATTTATGGTTCTGGCAGAAAACAGGCCTACACAAAGATGATAGCAGGATACCAGGACATACGGCCATCATCCCTATGAACATTCTGTGTAAATAGATGAGAATGTGGTGATTCATACAACTTCTGTTACACACATCAAAGTTTCAGGAGCAAAGGTTTGGCCTATTTCATCATATTCCTGCTTTGGAACACGAGTTCGGCGAGGCACTTAGAACCCAGTTGCAGAACTGTAAATCAACGGAAACTCTGGAATGTCTCATATATATAAATACATAAGTTTCTGATTCAATTAGTTTGACTCTTGAAATTAAAACAATGGTTTGCATGCTCACAAAGAAGTGAAACTCTAGTACGCCTATGTTGACATAGCTTTTGGCTTACAGGAAGTGTTGACTTGGAGTACATGTACATACAAAGGGGTACACCCCCCCAAAAAATGGAATTGCACTGGACAGAGCAGAGCTTGCATAGTACGCATTTTTCCACTAGGCAAGCATCAAGCAATTTGGTGTGAGTTAGTGTACCCAGTAGCATCACTGGGAAGGTTTTCTCTGGTCATTTTTTTTTTTTTGTAAAAGCAGGTATACTCAAAACTCATTTTTTTGTGATGGCCAATTTCAGAGAACAGTGTGTAGCTGTGAAATTTTGTTTCCTACTTGGGAAAAATACCGCAGAAACTGGTGTGTTGCTGAACACAGCTTACAAGGGCAGCGCTATGGGAAAAACTCAAGTGGATGAGTGGTTTCCTCATTTCATAAAAAGGTGAAATGTCGACTAATGACAAACCTTGTTCTGGACACCTGTCAACTTGCCAAATGGATGAAAATTTTGACTCATAGTGCATTTGGAGTTCACTCCACCAGGTCAAAGTGTTAATCAAGCTTTCTATTTAGAGGTTCTGAAAAGATTATGTAACAGTGTGTGACCCAAAAGGCCTGATTAATGGCTGATGGGGGACTGGTTTTAGCACCACAGCAACGCACTAGCTCATGCAGCCATCTCAGTGCACTAGATTTTGGCAAAAAACAGCTTGTCTCTCTTGCCCCACACACCTTACTCGCTCTGTGTGACTTCTTTTCGTTCCCACAAATGCAGCAGGACATGAAAGGACAGCGGTTTGGTGATATAGAAGAGGTAACAAAAAAACAAGTGAGGTGCGATCAGCCACCCAAACAGATGAGTTTGAAAAATGTTTCCAAGTATGGAATCACAGATTTGACAAATGTATTCCATGTAAGCGAGAGTACTTTGAAGGTGATAAGGTTGTTTTGTAAAAAAAAAAAAAAAAATTAATGAGGGGAAAAAAGTTTTAGAGTAACCCCTGGTATAAATGAACTGTCATTTGGGGATTCCTTGTTCCTATGGAGATGTAAGAATAATTGTCTTAAATTAATAACCTAGTGAAGGCCCAAGGCTCAGCTCCAACATTTCTGCAAACGCCCACGGGTCTATTTCTCATAGCTTCCTCCATTTTCCAGACTGATATTTCCTCTGTGACAGATTACATGAACTCAGACATAAGAAAGCACTGCTCGGTTCTCCCAAAGCAGGGATACTCACAAAGTTCTTAGAACAATTTTGGGGGGAAAACTTTTTGAGATAAAATATTAATTACTTCACATCAGTGCAAACACTATTAAGTTTCTGCATTCTCAGAAACACCTGCCGCTGACTTAATTGTGTAGCCCTACTATAAAAGCACCGTAACAGATGTTTGGGTTTGACGGCTGTCGTTTGTTTTCTCACAGCTGTAGAGACTGGGAAACCTAAGTCAGGGAACAGAATCTGGAGGCAGGCCTTCTCTCTGTGGGCTCTGGGGGAAAATCTTTCTCTCTTCGGTTTTGTGTTCTTTGGTTTCTTGGCGATTTTCCTGTGACATCACATCTTTCATTCTCCCTTCCTGCTCACATGCTTAATCCTTTGTATCCCCAAAGAGATGGACTTAAGACACATCCTATAGGAATACTGTCTCAGAAACCTAACAAAGAAAATCCATCTCTAAATGGGATTTTATTGTGTGTGTGTATCACAGTCCTTGATCCCTAAGAATTCCTACCGAGTCAGAGTAGAACTGCTGCCCCTGTGAGATTCCCTGTGAGGCTGTCAATGTTTATGGACATAGAATTCCTTCTCTTTCTTCTGTGGAGAAGCTATGGATTCCAAGAGCTGACCCTATGGTTAACCGACAGACCTGCAGCCCACTAGACCACCACTAACTCCTTTAGCCTCTATTAAAAGGGACTGGGATTTACAACACATATGTGTGAGGAGCATATTTCAATCCATCACATTCCAGCCTCTGCCACCCACCCACCCCACGCCCCCAAAAATGTGTGGTTTTCCCTCATGCAAAACTAATTCACCACCTCACATCCTCCCTAAAGTCTTAACTCACCTCGATGTTTAACATCTCACCTTATAAATTATCTACATCAAAAATGGATTTGTCTTTAGGTATGCTTCATCCCAAAGACATACATTGCAAGTCGGAGCCCTTCTACCTCCAGTCAGTTTGCTGTAAAGCAGCATTTTGCATTTGCTCTTATGCCAGCAGTTAAGTCAGAATTTTTTTAAAATCTCTTTGAAGTGTTAAAAAGCAAAGAAGTCCCTCTGAAAACTGAGCTGTGATGGCAAAGCAACGGTATGTTCAATGCCCCACATGCACGAGAGAGCCGGATTATCCGTAAAAAGACTAGAGGGAAGTCGATGTCTTTGAATTAGAGGGTCGTTGGAGAATGTTTTCACATAGCCTAGATTGCCTGAAGATTTAACAAATCTAATGGAACAAAAAGAAAGAACAGCCAGAAGTCTCCTTGGAATCAAAGATGGCAGGCGTTCATGTCGCCTACTCTGGACATGTCATTGGGAAAGTCAAGTGCCTGGAGAAGCGCATCGTGCTGGGAGACCCGCGGGTCAGAGAAGAAGGGGAAGAAGGAAAGCCCTCAGTGAGATGGAATGCCGGGCGTGAGACAATGGGCTGGAACATAACCATCGTGAGGCCAGTGCAGGCCTGAGCGATGTTTTGTTCTGGTGTACACAGACAGGTTTGCGGTAAAATGCAATCAACTCAATGGCTACTCATGAAAACTCTCTGCTGTTCGAATCCCATTTGGGAATGGGTGTTATCTGTTATAGTCACGAAATGGTATTCGTGTAGGGCCTGTCTTGAACCAACCTCTTTCGAGACATAAAGGAAGCAGATGGTGCAAGGAAAGCAAAGTAGCACAACTTGGGTGAGAAAAGACTTCATGACACACGAAGCTCAAGTAACCAAAGAGCAGACTGAAGAGATCAGGACCTCCCCAGAAGCCAACAGACAGTCTTCCCCTAAAGCAGTGGCTCTCAAACTTCCTAATGCCATGCCCCTTTCATGCACCTCCTTCTGTTGTGGTGACCCCCTAAACATAAACTGGTTTTGTTGATACTTCATAACTGTAACTGTGCTACTGTTATGAATTGAGCGACCCCTGTGAAAGGGTCATTAGGGGGCACGACCCACAGTTTGAGAACCACTGCCCTAAAGTCTGTGTCCTTATTTTAGGCTTTAAGCCACCAAAACTGTGCATATGTAAATATATTTATATAGGATGGTGGGGAAACAGATCTATATGCATATATTTATAGGTTTAGTATTAAGGCAGCAGATGGCCATTGGACCTCCACTCATGTACTTACTCAATGCAAGAACACTTTGTTCTATTAAATTGGCATTCCATGATGCATACCTTCCCGACACGATCATCACTGAAGACTAAAGGGTGCATAAGCAAATATGGTGAAGAAAGGTGATGGTGCCTGGCTATCAAAAGATACAGCATTTGGGGTCTTAAAGGTTTGAAGATAAATAAGAAGCCATCTAGCTCAGAAGCATCAAAACCCACATGGAGGAAGCACACCAGCCTGTGTGACCATGAGGTGTCTATGGGATCAGGTATCAGGCATAAAAAAAATCATATCATTATAACTGAGGGTGAGTGCAGAGTGGAGACCCAAAACCCATTTCCATTTGTAGGCAACTGGACACCCTGTACTGAAGGGTTGTGGGGAGGAGATGAGCCAGTCAGGTTGCAGTGTAGCAAAGAGGAAACCTACAACTTTCCTCTAGTTCTTAAATGCTCCCTCCCACCACTATCATGATCCCAATTCTACCTTACAAATCTGGCTAGACCAGAAGATGTACATTGGTACAGACAGGAACTGGAAACACAGGGAATCCAGGAAAGATGATCCCTTCAGGACCAGTGGTGAGAGTGGTGATACCAAGAGGGTAGAGGGAAGGTGGGGTCGAAAGTGGGGAACCAATTACAAGGATCTACATATAACTTCCTCCCTGTGGGATGGACAACAGAAAATTGGGTGAAGGGAGACATCAGACAATGTAAGATATGACAAAATAATAATAATTTATAAATTATCAAGGGTTCATGAAGGAGGGAGAGCTGAGAGGGAGGGGGAAATGAAGAGCTGATATTAAGGGCTCAAGTAAAAAGCAAATGTTTTGAGAATGATGATGGCAACAAATGTGCTTGACACAATGGATGGATAGATGGATTGTGATAAGAATTGTACAAGCCCCCAATAAAATTATTTTTTTAAACTGTAAAGAAAAACAAAAAAACACTAAACTTCTGTTTGTTAAAATTGCTGATTTATGATAGCAGAAAATAGAATCTGGGGCTAGTAAAACCTCATGGGTGGTATTTTTCTATCTTCTGGTGGTTTGGGGTCCCTATTTCTTTCTTTCTGCCTCCCTTTTCTATCCCCTCCTCCTTCTCATTGGATATTTAATTACAAAATTATTTCCTCTATTTTTATAAAAATGTTTTCCTCACTCTGAAGCTTGCTACCTAGTATCTATATGCATGCAATGTGTGTGGGGAGAGTGGGGTGGGAGGGTCCTCTCTACCAATAATTCTTCCAGTGAAGTAGACCATGCTTTAAAAGTAATCCAGGTAAAAATAATTTTCTGTGCCTCATCAAGCAATTATATTGCTCAATTAGAAAGTAATTGCATTTACTCAAAAAGAAATGATGGTGCCTAGGACTAGGGAGGTAGCAGTGAAAACTGCAAGGGACAGATGTAAGAGATACTTAGGTGTGAGGAGCCACAGGTACTGGTGGTTAATTGAGTCGGTGAAGATGAAGAGGGACAAAAAGCACAGTCCCTAGCTCTCGAGTGCAGGCAATTGGAGAGTCGGTGTCCTCATTATACCCAAAATAATGAGCACCAGGAAGGAGAAGAATCAGAACAGAGTATGATAAGATTGGTTTTGAAAATGTTGAATGTGAAAGGCCCATAGGAAGTCCCTTGGGAAATGTCCCCCAGGCAGTTGGACATACAGGTTTGGTGCTCAGGAGATTGATAGTAATTGAGGATATAGACTTTGGAAATACTTCAAGTCCTAGCTCTTCCATTTAATAACTGTGCTTTTGGACACACTGCTGAAACCCTACAGGCCTCATTTTGATCTTTTCACAATGAGGGCTATTGTCATACACTTCCAAATTCTGAAGATAACACTTGCTACTTGAGATAAATACATGATGATAGTCTTAGCTCAACTAAATATATATATATTTTAATTGTTCAGCTTTTACTATCTTCCAGCCACTACTCTGAGCACTTTGCATATATTTTAATCATTTGATCTTCACAACAATCGTATTTTGAATCTACTATTATTATTTCCATTTTACTGGTGAGGGAACAAATGCGGAGAAGGCAAGCAGTTCAGAAACTTGACAACTGCATTGAATTGGGAAGTGACAAATCTTAGCTGACGTAGATTCGCTACAATTTCTGCATACTTAACCATGCATTGTGCTTTCTTTGAATGATGTTAGCTAAACGTGGTATAATTATAGCCTTGGAAGCCACCCAGAACATGGCTCTGGAGTATGTAGGATATAACTAAATAATAATGCTGATAAGAGCTAAGCTCTACTGAGTGCTCAATCTCTGCAGGACTACGCGAAATGCTCTTTACGGATATCTCCTTTAATTTCCTCAACATGTCTATGAAGTGAACAAACAAAAACAAAGCAGTTGCCATTGAGTTCATTCCAATTTATGGTGACCCCGTATATATCAGAGTAGAGCCTCCACTGGGTTTCAGTGGTTGATCTTTTTAAAAAGTAGATCAGCAAAAGAGAAAAGAATCAGAGTTTAAATTATGAATACCCAATTTATGGAAAGCTATAGAGGACAGTGGAAACCCAAAATCCATCAGCAGTGTATCGAATCAGATTAAGCCTCTGACAGATCCCCGCTAGTGACAAATAAGGGACTCGAAGAGCATTTACTCTAAGAGAGAAATCATTGTAAACTTGATTCTGGTGGATTGAACCATAATGTAATATGATACTTGGTCAGTTGACCTCTGTCTTGACCCAACCTGAACTTGATCTAAGCTCAAGCATCTCTCCCTTGTTCCATGACAGACATTTCTTCTCTGGCTTTTAAACTACTGATGGTGGTCTTTTCTTTCTTGCTGTTTATTTTTATCTTTATATTATTATTATTTTCATTTTCTTCTTGATGTTTTGTTTGGGTTTGGGTTTGGGGTTTGGTTGAATTTTCATTTTTTTGTGAAGCACAGAAGCAGTGGATGGTCAGAGACAATAACTGATGCAATGATTTATTGGGGACATGGGGGAGGGTCAGGTGAGGGAATCTGGAGAGCAAACAATGAATGCTGGTGGGGCAGGGAGCATTAGAACTGATTGTGATGATGCCTATAAAACTCTTTTAAAAAGCAATTTAACTATGGAAGTGTGCGGTGCCTGAATACTGTATCAAGAAAACTACTTTAAAAGAAAGGAAACAAAACTTGACTGATGGTCATCCTGGGTGAAGATAACCAATTTTGCTTAGGGGTCACTGAGGTTATATTAATGGTAGAGGAAGAATTTGGGAAAGGGTATCAATACGGTTGTGCAGCACAAAGAGCATAATCAATGTCACTGGATTATACATGTAGAAGTTGTTGAATTGAAGGATATTTTGTTGTGTATATTTTTGCCACAATTTAAAAAATAATTACATGAATAACAATGAGTACAAAAAAGATGTCCTAGGATTGAATGGGATGAGAATTGTACAGCTCTTCTTTTTATAACTGAATTATTGAATTGTATGATATGTGGATGAAATTCCAATAAAACTGTTAAAAGGGGGAGGTAGACCACCAGGCCTGTTCTCTAAGGTACTTGAAAGTAAATGAGAACATCCAACCTTTCCGTTTCCAGTCAAGGGCATTAACCTTTTAGCTCCCCCTCACCCAGTGTCACCCCCATGAAGTAAGAAAATAATTTCTCTCATCTGTTAACAGTTTCATTGGCATACAATTCATATATCATACCATGTAATAGTTCGGTCGTATTAAGAAAAGTTGTACAATCATGAAATATTAAATGAAATATCAAGTGTGTGAGAAACAAGAAGAAAACATCGGACAGAATGATCTGGACTACATTCGATTAACCTTCTAAGGAAAGTAAATAGAAATAATAACCTCCTCATTGCCTTCACCTCAGAGCACGAGGTTCTACAAGGACCTCATAAGCAACCATTTCACTCTGCACATTACCCGCACCTCAGTGAGAGCACCTGACCATATCGTCTTACATCAAACATGCTGTGACCCATCAGGAGCAAGGCTTACCATCCATCACTCATCGCTCAATATCCTTTCACTTTAATTGTTTGCTCAAAAAATGCCCAAAAGAGAAAAAAAAAGTGCAAACCTACTGCCATCAAGTGGTTATCGGGACCCTGTGGGACAGGGTAGAACTGCTGGCGTGAGTTTCTGAGGCTGGAAATCATGACAGCAGTGGAAACCCTCGTCTTTCCCTCGGAGGGGCTGGGGGTTTCGAAGGGCCGGCCTTGCAGCGAACAGCGCACTGTGTGATCCACTACAACTCTCAGTGCTGGACACCTGACTCCTGAGAACCGAAGGAGCCAGACAAAAGATGAGCAGGTGAAGGAACAAAGAAGGTGAAACATTAAACCGTACAAAGTTTCCTACAAAGTGAAAATATAAAACAAAGCTTCCCGGTGTCTTCCTGGCCTGAGCCTGGTGCACTAGTGGGGGAGCAGAGTTCCTTTCTAGAGCATTCTGCTATCCCCAAGGACCAGGGAATCAGGAAGTATAGGACAAGACAGCAGAGCCTTAAAGAGAAAGAGTCTGTGCCAAGCTTGAGAGTGATGGGCCATTAGGAGGAAGGCATTCCATGGCACATTTAAAGAGCCACTCTGTTTCTGGACTGATGGAAGAAATCAAGAACTCCTCAGGGCCCAGAATACTGGGTGAAGGAGTGTAGATTTTCGCCCAGAAAACAGAGGTATCTCAAACTCAATAGCCTGTAGAAGCAGAGAGCTAACATCAAAATGGCAATGTATAACTAATGTTAAATCAATTCAGGGAGCTCTACGCTGAATTGGAGAGCACATGCCGTGTCTATAGGAGTCATCTCTCTATGAGGTATGGTGACCTTCAGCCTGCTCTTGCCATGGTGGAATACAGACCCATTGTGGCCAGATTTTCATTTTCCCAAGAGAAACCCCAAATCTCCACCAAAATAACTCAAGGTGTAATACTGACAACTAAGGAAACAATCTTAAAATTCTGTGCTAGTCAAACAAAATCCATCCGCAGGCTCCTTTCAGCCCATGTGGCACCATTTGCCACCTCCTCACAGACAAAGGCATACAGATGAGCAGTGTTAAGCAGAGAAATAAAGGGGCCAAAATTTCATTTTCGAGAGATTACCTGAAGGCACCAAGGAAAGGACTGACTGTGCAGGTCTGCTAGTAGCCTACTGCAGTGGATCATTGGGCCCAGAGAACATGGAACCAGTGATGAGTTAGAAGTCAAGGGGACGAGTTAACAATTAAAAACTACGTATTTAGGCAGTAGGACTAGGATTTGTGGAGCAAATGTAAATGAAGGAATAGTAAATGAGGGGGAAAGGAGTTTAGGATCACTTGGGGGGTGCTAATATTTAATGGAAAATGTGTACATTTTATGAGCATATTGATCATAAAATACATAGGAAAGTTCTAGGAGGTGATAGGTAATATCATTAAAAATATAATTATACATATCATGTTACAAATTAAAAGAGTCATCACATATTATTGCCAGCTGTGAGATGACTATACATATATACTTATGCCATGATTACAAAAATATCTAATATGCACATGATGTGTGTATATACATGGATATAGATAGATACATACATATATGTATATATATACATATATACACAAAGATTGGATATAAGTTTGAAAAAGGAAAGTTACTTAACTTGTTAGAATGACAGTATTTTAAGGTGCTTTCCTTTTCATACATTTTAATGAGATCTCATAAATTTTAATTTGCAGTGGAAATGATAATAACAAACCCCATCTTTTTTTATTGGCGTTACGAGAAGAGAAGTTGGTCATAAACTAAAGAATTTAGGGAGAACTTCCTGTAGTAGATGAAGCTTCCAGTAAGCCCTAAAGACCAGAAAACAATTATTGAATAAAAATAAACATAGCCATATCCATGCTTCTACCTGAAAAAAATGTAATTACTTCCAGGAACAAAACTCACAATTCTAGTATATAGTGGCAAAATTAAACAAACCTAGAATTTGCAATCTTGAAACTAATGTAATTTGCATCTACAAATTAACTCTAAATATGCAACAAATAAAGCCACTTTTTTTTAAATTAAAAGGGGGCTCAGTATACTAGAATTTTAAGGGATCCTAGAGTCAGGTCTTTTGCCGTTGCCCTATGAAGTTACTCTTTCTCTCCCGCCCTATGCTCCCTTTCAAAAGCGCGGCAGTTGGACTAGTTGAGCTCTCAAGTTTGTATCTGGTAAAAATAAAACCTTATCTTTTTCTCCATTAAAAATGTAGACTTCAGATTCCTCAGATTGAAATGTACAGTTTATTAACATATTTGGGGGGTTGTTTTATTGTTTTTATAAATTACCTATATTTTTGAAGCACAGTCATGTCTTTCCAACAAATGTCTTCCAACTATGTACAGATTCAAGATACTAGAGGGTCTTCTACCCTTGAAATAATCCCAAAGCTAAAACACCAAAATAAATGTCAGTCTTCAAAAAAAATTGAAGTACACATTTGAAGGCAAAAAAAAGTAAGAGGGGTCCATTAATTAAGTGGGCATCTGACACCCACAGGAGCGAGATACAAATGTAGAACAAACTGATTTGCCCCATCAATGCATTGATTAGCCACAAAATATGAAGCAGTAGTTACCTTGAAGGCAGGAATGAGCAAGGGGGCATGTTCTAAAAACAGATAGTTGGAAACTCATTAAAAGGAGCAGTAGGCTCCTGCTTCTCGATCAGGGTTGTTAGATTCCCTACCCATCTCTATCATGAGTCTGAAAACCTATAATTTGAAGAAAGTAAAACAGAAGCCTCTAGATTCTAAGCCTCTAGATTCTCACTGAGCACAGAAGAGGTTTCAGACAAGGAACTGTATTCGTCTGAATAGACTAGAGAAACAAATCCTGGGAGACTCATATGTGTATAAGAAAGCGCTTTATCTACAAGAGTAATTGAATATTGAGAAAACATCCCAGCCCAGTCCAGATCAAGTCCATAAGTCCGGTATTAGTCCATAGGTCTGATACTAATTTATAAATTCCTCTTCAGACTCATGCAACACATGGAATGACACCAAATGCAGGAGGATCACAGGCCAGTTGGTGGAAAGTCTTGTGGATCCAGTGGCAGTGGAAGCATCTTAGCGGTGGCAGTGGTCTCCACATGGCTTCTTCAGCTCCAGGGCGGTAGCATAGCTCCATGTGTCTTCTCAACAAAAATGTCTGGCGGGAGTAAGTGTGTCCCGCCTCCAGCGAGCTATTTATCTCCTTAGCCCCTTCAAATGAGGTCATCAAGCTGCGACCTGATTGATAGACTAAACTCCACCCCTTCACTTTAAGTCTCAAATTCACAACAGATTATGTAACTACCACAGGAACCTTCTCGAAAACAGATATATTCCAGTAATATATGTATTCTGACTAAACAGAATACCAAACCTCTTCCTAACATCAACTCCAGAAAGATAACCATCAAGCTTGTGTCCCCTGATAAATATATTAGAGAGAGCTCGGAAACAGCTGAACCACTCCATCATATTGGTAGACCTATCTCTAAAATTGACTGGCTAAGGAATTAGTGAACACACAGACACAAAGCTACCACTCCTAAATATAGGAGGTCAAAGAGTTCAATATCACCAGGTGTTTTTGAAAAGCCTCCAACATGAAAGAGACAAAATCACTTTTAAAAATAATAAAACACCGTGGAAACAAAAGTAATGCAAAAACATGAATAGTAATAATAATAAGCCTAAATAAAATCCTTGGAGGAAACCTGCTAGAGCCCTGGAGATGGCCCCACCATCACTGATCCACAAGCGTTTGCACCTACTGGGTTGTGATCTTCCTGGATTTTGCATCATTGCATGTGTTGTGTGAGTCTGAAGAAGGATTTATCGACTAGTATTGGAAGTATGGGCTAATATTAGACTTATGGACTTGATCTGGACTAGGCAGGGACAGTTTCTTAATATACAATTACTCTTTGATATAAATCTGCATATTAGTTACATAATCTCGTGTCAATTTGATAAATAGACTAAAGGGGTGGTGTTTAGCCTGTCAATCAGGCCACAGCCTGATGATGTTCCTTGCGGGTGTTATCTTCTCATGAGGTTTCTGGAAACTTTCTTCCTCCCTAGAAGCTGGACACACTCTCTTCCCTCTCTCCTTTCTCTTTCTCTCTTCCTTCCCTATTCTGCTTTTGAGACACTCAGAGAGCTGGGGGATCCACATGGAGACCCACACCAGCATTGAAAGGCTACCACCACTACGGGATCCACAGACTCTCTACCCACCGACCTGTGATCTTCATGCATTCTGCATCATTGCATGTACTGCGTGAGTCTAAAGAGGAATTGATGGACTAGTATCAGACATATGGACTAATATTGGACTTAAGGACTGGACTGAGATGTTTTCTCAATATACAATTACTCTTTGATATAAAGCTCTCTCTTACACATGAGTGTCTCTGGGTTTGTTTCTCTAGTCAAACCAGTCTAACACAAGTTCCTTTTTATACATATATGAGTGTCTCTGAATTTATTTTTCTAGTTAACCCGGACCAACGCATTATGGTACCTTGGAAGTGAGGTACTCGAGAAACAAATCATAAAGATGGAGAGTGGATGCTTGTTGGACCTCTGCCTCTTGGTATTTTTTCTTCTTTGGCTAACCAGAGGTCAGATACGGCCACACTGTTTACCTGATGGTTTTCTGGAAAAGACGTGGAAAATTAAAGGTTTGATACCTAGGTGTTATTTTTGGTTAATCCTGTATGAAATAGCAAAAAATGAATGTGATCAATGCAAATTTTGGCCTCATGGGGTAAAATTGCCCCTTGAACTTTTTCTCTGAGACCATGTTACTTAGTCAAAATGGCTGCTGAGGTCCCACCCTGGCTTGATACAGTCAGAGCTTAAGGCTATCCTTCTTATCAATGGAATACTTCAGATAAGGATTAAGTAAGATAGATAAGCTCTATACAATTGATGTATGTATATGTGTGGATTGTGATAAGAGTTGTATGAGCCCCTAATAAAATGTAAAAAAAGAAAATGATTAGGGCAAAGAATGTAGGGATGTGCTTTATAAAATTGATATATGTATATGTATGGATTGTGATAAGAGTTGTATGAGCCCCTAATAAAATGTTTTTTTAAGATAAGATAGATAGGGATTGAATTTGACTGGTTTAAGAATCGAGTTAGGATCTGGCTATACTAGGTTTATACTGATTTCTTCTACTTATTGTTATTGATATTATTATATGTATTGGAAATTATTATTGGGAAGTATGAAAATAGAGTTTGAAAGCTCTCTGCTTCAGTCATTAAAATTGGATCTTTAAATGGGTGTACAGCAGGTCTTCAGAGAAAGCTCTGAAAAAACAAGCCCCACCCAGTGTCTTGGGTTGCTCAAGATATTCTAATTTGAAGAGATTTTCCTAGGGGGCTGAAGAAAAAAATAATAAATGAACCCTTTGGTTTTTTGAATTTTGAACTAGTGGTTTGTACCTGAAGCTAGAAAAATGTGGAGCCACGAAGAAACCCCACTCTAACTCTTAACAGTTACAGGGAGCCTGGGGGCTGACTAAGATGCTTGCTAGGTGACCACCCGGATGCACTTGTTAAGTGGAAGTGGGAGGAATGCAGCAATAAAGAGATGGGTTGATTCTGGCCACTGACACCCATGGACCTGGCCAAGGGAGTAGACCAGGTTGGCTGGTCTGAAGTTTATGACCTAGCTCAAGAGGGCTAGGGTTATTGAGAAGCTGTGATGGAGATCATGGTTGAAAGGCAAGGCAGTCAATGAGCACCCTGGTGAGGCTAAGTGAGGCAGCCCACAATGAGTTGACCAGAACCCGACCAGATGAAGAGAAGACATTTGAATTTGAGCCTGTGATGTGGTGCACATCGCTGCTGACTTCATGGATGGCACATTCTGATTTGACTGTATTTACAGATGAAGGCTCACAAGGTTCCAACTGGAATGAAGATTCTTCACATCAAAGAACACGTTCGTCTCCTCAGCACATTGGGTTGATAAAAGTGGGCAGCATGGAAATTGGACACCCAAAATGGGGGTGTAAAGACATTAGTGGCTGGCTTAAAAACTTTCATCGGCGGGGGGAAATGGTCATAGGGTTATGGTGTAGGTGTTCACGTAACTGCAATTGTAGAATATTTTTGTTTTGTTCACTTATAGAATATTATGTCTAAATGAGGCTGACACATTTTGAGTCACATGCATTTTAATTTTATCCTGTTAGGTACAACTTTGACTTTATTATTGTTCTATTTAAAAATGATGTGTGGCAAAAGAGTTGTGTAAAAGTGTCAGGTTGACAAGGGGTAGTCTGTGGTACTTACATAATCTCCTGTCAGCTTAAGAGTGTTAAGCGTGAAGGGGTGGCGTCTAGCCTGTCAATCAGGTCACAGCTTAATGATGCTTCCTGGTGGGCATTGCCTTCTCATGAGCTGCCCACTAATACGTTCACACTCCCACCACTATTGCGTGAACAAGAAATAAGCTTCTATTATGTCAGAGTCATTATATATTTGAGGACTATTGGCCACAGCACGTATACTCTAATAGACCCGCATGGGCATTCAGCAATGACGACCATTAGCAATATTAGGATACTCAAAAAGGACAGTGCTAAGGCAGGGAGTCATATTTTCCATTTATTTTTTGCTTACCTGAAACCGTATTTTGTTTGTAAATTAAGTGAATTGTGTCAACAGAGCCTGGGCACATTCTTTCTGAAATTGACAGTTTTGATAGGCTGTCTGCAAAAAGCAGCCTTTTTTCCCACCTCCTACCCTCTGGGGGGGAAAGCTAAATGACTCGAACTGGCAGATGCTCAAAAAGAAAACAACTTCTTGCTGGATTTCCTAACAAAGGGTATAATACTAGGAATGAAGAACAAAACAAGCTAGGTCAGATGCAACCATTGAAACCAACACCATCTTCGTTTCGACTCTACGTGTGACCCCAGATGAGGACAATTATTCTCTGAACATAGACCGTCCCCATGGGAGGAGCACTTCATTTCTTGATATTCGAGTGAACGGTGCTCTCTAATTTTAAAAGCTCAGGCGGACACGATTGTACATAACCATCTCTCCCATTTGCAATCAGTGTTCAATCTGTTCCATCTCTTATACAAACAACTTAATTATTTTTTTTTAATCATTTTATTATCAAACTCTTATCAAAATTCATACAACCATCCATTGGGTCAGCACGTCTGTACATTTTTGCCATCACCATTCTCAAAATATTTGCTTTCTACTTGAGCCCTTGGTATCAGCTCATCATATCTTCTCTTTCCTCCCTGCACTGCTCCCTTATGAACCCTTGATAATTTATAAATTATTATTACTTTGTCATGTCTTACACTGTCTGAGGTCTCCCTTCACCCACTTTTCTGTTGTCTGTCTCCCAGGGAGAAAATTATATGCAAATCATTGTAATCGGTTCCCCCTTTCTACCCCACTCTCCCTGAACCCTCCTGGTATCACCACTCTCACCACTGGTCCTGAAGGAATCATCTGTCCTGGATTCCCTGTGTTTCCAGTTCCTATCTGTACCAGTGTACATCCTCTGGTCTAGCTGGATTTGTAAGGTAGAATTGGGATCATGATAGTGGGGCAGGGGAGGAAGCATTAAAGAACTAGAGGAAAGTTGTATGTTTCATCATTGCTACACTGCAACTTGACTGGCTCCCCGTGACCCTTCAGTAAAGGGTGTCCAGTTGCCTACAGATGGACTTTGGGTCTCCACTCTGCACTCGCCCTCAATCACAATGATATGATTTTTTGTTCTTTGATACCTGATACCTGAGCCCATAGACACCTCATGGTCACACAGGCTTGTGTGCTTCTAACATGTGGGTTTTCTGCTTCTCAGCTCAATGGCCGCTTGTTTATCTTCAAGTCTTTAAGACCCCAGACACTATATCTTTTGATAGCCGGACACCATCAGCTTTCATCACCACATTTGCTTATGCACCCACTTTGTCTTCAGCGATCATGCAGGGAATGTGAGTATCATGGAATGCCAGATTAATAGAACAAAGTGTTCTTGCATTGAACACTTTTGTAGAGACCCAATGTCCATCTGCTACCTTAATACTAAACCTATAAATATATGCACATAGATCTATTTCCCCATCATCACATATAAATATATTTGCATATGTACATGCCTGTACTTAGATCTCTATAAATGCCCTTTGCCTCCTATTCTTTCCTCTATTTCCTTTTACTTTCCTCTTGTCCCACTATCATGCTTAGCCTTCAGTTGGGTTTCAGTAATTCCTCTCCTTGATCAAACCCTACCAGGCCTCTTCCCCTCCTTGCCACCGATTAAGTCCCATGGGAATACCAAAAATGGACTTTGGGGGCCATGGCATGGCACCCCATTAGACTCGACCAGAAAACACTCCTAAAGATCAACAAACACACCTTGAACTATTTACAGGCTTTTCTCTTTTTTTGTCATTGGTTTTGTATTATTGTTTTCTTTTGTTTGTTTTGCTCTGTGTTGTTTTTTGGGCATATTATTATCCCTGCATTTCTAGCTAAATAATATAGGTGGAATAAACCATCTGGAGGAGAAAACAATGGGACCGATGGTTCCGGGAGGACATGGGCGAGGGGGAGGGGGAGGAAAAGATGTGGTGTTAATAAACCCAGGAACCAGGGAACAACAAGTGATACAAACAACTTTAACACCTCCATTCAATTCATTGTCTTTCTTCCCCAACATGGTACTCACACCATCACTCCCTAAGAGTACGCCTGTGCGATAGTGGAAATAGTAAATTTCCTAACTTTCTCTCCCAGGACTGTATTCAGTAAGAGAACAGATGCTGGACTGGTCGTGTGCTGAAAATGAATGGCAGCAGAATACCAGAGAAGCAGCTGAGGGGGACACACATGAAAACAAAGGACAGGGTAGGGGTGACTCAACTCGGGCTAAAGTCCACCAGTGTGGCTCCTGGCTGAGGGGGCAGAGAATGGCAGCTGCCAATGGGTGGCCTTGCAGTTGGCAGCCCCATGGGTAACCAACTACAAATCTAAGAGTAAACTTTGCATTACCTTTGTGTGTGAAATGTATAACTCTACATACATTCATTGAGAACCTACAATTTGCCAGGGACTGGCCTGAGAATTAAGAGCATTCCAATGCACAGGGAAAATAAGGCACTGGCACTGATGGAGCTTGTCATCTGTCGACTTAATCCCAAAGTTGAATAAATAACAAGTGCCTAGGGATTGTTACATAGTTTCCTAAGGAAAAGTATTAATTTCAAAAGAAGTGATTTGGGGGATCTTCTGTGTCACCTTGAAAAGGTCCAATGGTGCCTTCCCTTCCCCAGGACACTGGCAACTGAACTAAAATCAGACCTCAGACTCTGATCAATAGAATCCTGACCACCTATCAATATCTGACAGAAAGGATAAAGTAAGCAGAAACCAAGTATCACAAATCTTCATCAACCTACTCCTTTCTGGATCGATTTGTCATCCTTTTCCTAGAATGTTGTCTCATTCCTATGAATTTGGGTTCCTTATTTTGGTCTTGTTTGAGATTCCTCCAAAACACCAAAAGACTGGGCTCAAAGAATGGACCTTGCACCCTCGGGGAACAGGAGTGTCAAACAGAAAGAGAGAGACAAAGAATGCAAAGATGTGTGGTTAATGACTAGGACTATGGGCAAATGAGGCTAAGTACCATTTGGGATTTACTGGGGACAGAAAGCCTGTGGAATGCATCTCATACTTGAACTTGTGACAACATGGGTGTTTTCAACTGCCCCTCGCTCTCCACTTGTTTAGAGTTGCAACAGAAGCATTAATTCCACAGTGCCTCTGGGCTATTGCCGCTGTGTTGAGCAGCATCAACTAAAACCTCAGGCCAAAAACAAAGGCATAATGGACCATTCAGGTGGAACACAGTGAACGTGATGGACCTTTTATTAGGTGGGCAGGAGATGATGTGTGTGGTTATTGTTGTTGCTGGGTGATATCAAGATGGTTGTGACTCACAGCAACCCTAACTACAACAAAACAAAATGCTGCCTGGTCCAAGACCCCCCCCCCCACATCATTCTTATGTGGGAACCCATCAGAGCAAACACTGTATAGATCCATCTTACCAAGACCCCCTTCCTCATTTTCATTGCCCTGCTACTTTAGAGTTGCTGTGGGTCAGAACCGACTTGATGGCCCTTAACAACCACAACATGAGGCAACTGAAAACACCATGGATTGGGTCCAGCATGCCTTAGTTCTCAAAGTAATATCTTTGCTTTTAAAGAGGTCTTGCACAGCAGATCTGCCCACTATATATTATTTCGTTTCTTGGCTACTGCTTCTGGGAGCACTGATGGTGGCTCAAAGTTGAATGACGTCCTTGGCAACTTCAATCTTTTCTCATTTATCATGATGCTGTTTATTGGTCCAGTTGTAAGGAATTTGGTTTTCTTTATGCTGAATTGCAATCCATTCATAAGAATTGCAATCCATCAATAAGAAAAACTGCAGTCTTTGGTTTTCACCAGCAAGGGCTTCAAGTCCTCCTTGCTTTCAGCAAGCCAAGTCTCATCATCTGCACAGCAGGGTTGATAGCTTCATGGATTATTTGCTCAGACAACAGGTATGGTTAACTAAGTATGGGGAAAGCATACAACCCGACACACACTGTTCCTGATTTTAACCGGACATGCATGTGTTATCTCATGAATTCGATGATCAGTTAGCAGAGGCTAGGATTCCTTGCATCTGCTCTGTTGACTCATCCTACATCCATCCATGTGAGTTGGACCACTGACGGAAAAAGGGATAAACAGAGAATCCAAGAAAACCGTTTTTCCATGAGTCCTAGCATCTAAGGTTACCTCAGAGAATCACTTGAGGAATTAGCTTTCTTTATTCTCCCCAAAATTTAAAGGCAGAAATAAGCCACTCTCCATATATCTACAAAGAATGTCTCTGAGAACTCGCAAGCTAAAATATTTAACAGTGAATCTGGTGATATAGATGAAAGGATTTGGCTTGAAATTGCGTTAAATTGATGAGCTTGGTTTTATGTCAAGTGAATGGACCAGGATTCTCCTATGATATGATCTAGCGTACTGTGGTCAGCTTGCCTCTGTGAAGCAGCCAAGCAGTTAATCTGGTCACAGTCTGGATACAATTGAGAGAAGTTTCAACTGGGATGTAGCCTACTCTTAGTATAAGCTGACAGAGCATGAGGCTAGCTCACTTCTACTACTGGATTTGGACCCTGCACATAGTGTGTCAGCCTCCTATGATATCACCTGTTAGTCCCAGGCGTCAACAGGGTCTTTCAATCTACGATACATGTGGCCAATCTCAGTCTCATTCAGCTGGGCATCTACCAACCTGGGGTCTTTCTGCTTCCTCTTCATGCTTCCTGCCACTCAGCCCCTATAACTACAGGAGCCAGGAGAAGCCTTCAGCTTACACCTGGCCATGGACTTGAACCAGGCTGGACGTACCACTTCTGCAGTTCTGGGAGCCATTTCTTGATATGAATCACTCTATCTATACATATACATACAAGAGTCACTGGTTTTGCTCCTCTAACAAACCCTATACAATGAGTCTATAGATTAAATATGCTTTTCAGCACAGTAAGATATCATGATTAGCCATAAGAAAGATACAAATCAAGCTAGGATAAAACATCCCGGCAATAATGCCATTGATTGTTTTCAAAACCAACAACAAATGCTAATGAGGGTGTGGGGGAGATTAGAACTCTCATACACCATTGGTGGGATTGTAAATATTACAACCACAGTAGAAAACAACTATGGTGCTTCCTTCAAAAGTTCGAAATAGAGATAGCATATGTTCCAGCAATACAACCACTGTGCATATTGCTATACCTACGGGAAATAAAGGCTGACCCAAAGAGAACATGCCCCCCTGGTCATCACAGCATTATTCTGTCACAATAGTAAAATGATGGAAACAACTCAAGTGTCCGTCAGCAAACAAATCAATAAACAAAAAGTGGTGCATGCACTCAACAAACTACTCCATCCTGCTAAAGAACAACCAATTTGTGAAACACCTTGCAAACATGGCGGAACCGGGCGGAGGACATTATAGTGAGTAAAATCAGTCGATCATGTGGCAACAAGTGCTGTATGAGACCGCGATGCTAAAAAGTCGAAAAAATGTTTGCACACCAAAATAAATATTCTTTGGTGGTTATCTGGGATAGAAGAGAATGGAAGAGAGCCTAACTAGATGCTGGACATATATTAGCTTATGTTTTAAAAAAAGCAGTGCACAATAAGGGAGAGGTCGGTACAACATGAAGGAAGACACTGGCAAGAGCAAATCCTGCCACGTGAGGCAACACCAGTAAATTCCATCACATAAGCAGTCTTGCAATCACAGTAATAAGTGACAGTGTATGAGAGGATATACAGATAGGTACGTCAATGGAGCAAGAATGGAATCACATATCGGAGCACACTCTTGAACATGTAGATAGGTTGGCAGCAGATATTTCCACACAGATATTTGTGTGCGCTGCCTATAAATCCAGGTAGACACAGAGCATACAGGGTGCAGTTACACACACACACTTAGGCATAAATACCTGGAAGGTCTGCGCCACTGCTCTAAAAGCAGAGTCTTGAGGGACATCACAGTGAATTGGCACAGAGATAATGTTGTACCTCCCCTTTTAGTGAGTGGTAACTGGAGTCTCCAAACCTTGTGAGTGGTCATTGAAGATACAAGTATCGGTCTCTTTCTAGCCAGAGCAAAGTAGAATAAAGAACACCAAAGACTCAGGGAGACAGTTAGTCCAAGGTACTAATGGTACCGGAGTCACAACTTCCACTACCCTGAGGCCAGACCTAGATGGCATCCAGCTATACCATCAACAGCTCTGATCAGTGATGCAATAGAAGGCCCTGACAGAATGGGAGGGAGAAGATGTAGGAAAAAATTCAAAATCGTAAAAATGATCACACTTGCTAGTCTGATAGAGCCTGGTGGAGCTCCCAGGGCCATAGCCATTCAAACCAAACCAAACTCACCGCCATTGAGTTGATGCTGACACACTACCCCTGTGAGTTTCTGAGATGGTAACTCCTTAGGAGAGTGAAAAGGCCCATCTTTCTCCTGTGAAATGGCCAGTGGTTTAGAACTGCTGATCTAGCAGTTAGCCACCCAACAGATAGCCACTGGGCCACCAGGACTAGACAGCCTCTAAAACTGGAATTGAACTCACTCCCGGAGTGCACCATTCAGCCAAACAATAGTCAAACCTTTAAAGATATCAGTAACACTTGTGAGGAATGTGCTCCTCTTTTACCCTAAAACAACACTCAGAAGGTAGGACTGCACAAGACAGATGAACAGACATGGAAAGAGTGCTGTTGCCCTGGGGGTGGGTGTGCAATTTATATTACAAAGCAAAATGTGTTTCAATTCTTAAATGGGAAGCTAGTTCATTCTGTACACTTTCACCCTAACCACAAGAAAATGTGTGTCTGTATACATATATATAATGTAGGAACTGGACAAAGGCAAAGGTCAGGAAACATATTTCTTCATAGTTGATATTCTGCAGATGGAAAATTGCTAGCACATGGAGAGTGGGTACAATGGTTGGTTCTTCTTCAAGAAATACAATGGCCCCAAGAATAATATAAGCAAGCCTAGTGGCATAGTGGTTACATGAGGGGCTGAAAACCTCAAGAATAATAGGACCATAGATGCTGTAACAACGGACTCCAACATCGCAATGACCCTGGACATAGTGCAGGACCAGGCCATTCATTCTGTTCACCCAAGGCCTCGATGAGCTGCCGTTGCCTCAATGGAACCTAACAACAGAGTCAATGCACAGGCTCTTCTAGGGTAGGGGGATCAGTAAACATTAAGGGCAACTCTGGATATGACAATGGCCAGGTGGCTATATTATTTTTAATATACGTATCAGTTAGAGAAGCAAACTGGTATATTATTGTATGAAATAGCATGAATCTAGAGTCTGTTTTTAAACACACCAGAGGAAAAAAAGGATCACTGAATGTTGATGTTCATTCGAGTTAGACCATGGGTACATGGGGACCACCTCTCCGTTCTTTATGTTTGAAGTTTTTTCATAATAAAATATATTTCTAAGAGACACGCTTTATCAGAGAGGGTTATATGGCTGGGAAACCACGCTGTGAGCCCCTAACTCCAGCAGCTGCTACAAAACCAATAAATAGAAAATTCATAAGCCTTTATTGCTTAGCGTTGCTGAGACATTCATTTCTGCATGGAGTGGGAAGGTTCTCCACTTTGGGGACAGGAAAGGACTGGTGCAGGGAAAATGTGATTGCAGAGTTTGTTCTCTGCACAAACTTCTCCCAGATGTCACCCCTGCTCCCTCTCCCTCACAGTGCAGCTGGCAAAACATCTGAGCCACAAAGCCCGCTCCCCTGCACCATGCTTTTGCTTTTCTTTATCTTGTTGAAGAGTTTGCCTTTATCTCATTATGCAGTCCCAATACATATCATTTCTACCCAAAATTGGGTGCATGGCCACTTCTAATGAGATACATCTTTTAAGAGGTACCCGGTGGTGTAGTGGATTACAAGCTGAGCTATTAAACATTAGGTCAACAGTTTGGAAACACCAGCAATGAGTAAGAGGAAAATGAATCTTTCAACTCCTGCGAAGATTCACAGGGTGGGAAACTCACAGGGGCAGTTCTCCACTGTCCTAGCGGCTCTGTGACTCAGAGCTGACTCGGGGGCAGTGACTGTTCCACTCAACTAACAGTGTTTTCCCACAATGCCAGGCCAATCTGCGCTAAACAGTAATAACTACTATTCCATTCACTGTTTTTGTCTTTGTTTTCCCTGAGAAAACAATGATCCCAGCTCTGCAACTTCCCAAATCCTTCCTAATTCCTAACCGGAACTCCTCGGAGATCTAGCCCGAGGCTGGGCAAAGCGGGAGCTTCTGGTAAAACAGTCCTTGGTTTGCCTTTTTAAGCCAAACTCAACCTGAGTTTTAGGTAGGAAAACTTGATTCATCTGGTAAACGGTTATTCAAGTCTTAATCCTGATCGAAAAAGCAGTAACACTGGTGTCCAAGGGAGAAGCAGATGAGCCCGTGCAATCAGTTATCCAAAAAATAAAACATTCAGTTAGCATGACAGGTCTAAACACTTGATTTAGCTTTAAAAGGTAAGGTAACAGCTGTCAGGCACATGTAAAGAACAGAAGGGATAAATTAACAAGGCTTGGATATGATAAAATTAATAAAGGGAAGTCATAAGAGATAAGACTGGAGAAGTACAATATGAAGGTTCTTAATGCCATAAACTCTGAGATTGAGTCAGCAGGCAATAGCAAGCCAGCGAAAGCTCTTAAGCAGGGCTGTCAAACAATAATATTTGCATTTTAGAAAAATTACCTCGGAGTAAACGGGGGATCATTCTGAAGACGTAGGTGGCACGGCATCCACAGTTACAAGATGCTCGTAACTGCTCAAAGAGAGACCATGCAGCCCCAACTTCAGGCAGCCATGGCGAATGGGGATTGGCTTGTTCTGTCAACAAACCCACCGGCCTCCTCTAAGCTTGCTCTTTTCCTCTTCGCCACAGAAAAGACTGCAATTCCTCTGTAATTATAAATGACAAAAATGGGAGGAAATAATTAGCAAAACTGCAAAAGATGCATCCTGCTTCACCCCACACTCATTCGATTGCTGTTTTCTACCTGTCCCTACCTATGGTGTTCTTGGTAGGCCAGTTCTGGCTCTGCTGCCTCCTTCTTGACAGTTCTTGGCTTTGTTCTTCTAATGTTGAGATCGGGCATGTACTGTGGCTAAAATACAGGGGTTCATATGTTCCTCCACTCTCCAAAGGATCCTACAGCTAGAGTGATGGCTAAGTAGCCCCGACCTATCAGTCAGTGTGAAGAAGAGGATGATGCTGATACAGCCGGTGCCATGCACTGCAGACTGATACTGACAAGAATGAAGGTGTTATGGGCTGCTGCTCCTGATTAGCAGGCTCTTTAGATGTTGGAGAAATAGGCATCATCTGTCTTAGAATCCTTGAATGCCCATGTGAGATGGCATGTCATTTAGACAAATGAGCCATTCCAAGGGACGGTTCATATACCAGAATCATCTGCTGGCAGCTCTGGAATTTGCTCATTTTATCATTAAAGTTCAGAGAAAGTTCGTTTTGGTCAAATTTTGATGGGAGATCATGCTCCAGGTGGAAAGGTCCTGGACAGGTACCAGCCACTGGTTGAACGCTGACGTGAGTATTGTCTACTCTGAAGAGCAGCACCGACTAGGATAGAATCGCTTTCTTTAAAAGACAAGACAGAGAATGATAATTGCAGGCCGATGGCATGAGTTATTTGGTTCCTTTGAGATACCGGATTCTGTCCCCAGTGCTGAAAATTCAGTGTGTCTCCTGTTTACATCCTCTAGAGCAGTGGTTCTCAGCCTTCCTAATGCCGCCACCCGTTCATGCGGTTCCTCATGTTGTGGTGACCCCCGCCCCCAAACCATAAATTTATTTTCATTGCTACTTCATAACTGTCATTTTGCTACCGTTATGAATCAGGCTGCCCCTGTGAAAGGGTCATTCGACCCCCAAAGGGGTTGCGACCCACAGGTTGAGAGCTGCTGATCTAGTACCTCATCCATTTCTACTCTCTTTATACTTGCCATTCAAATTCCAGAAACCAGCCTATTGTTTCCAGCTGTCCTGAGTCACCCAACTTCCTGAGAAAACCCACATCTGGTCTCCCATGGTCTGCATCTTTTCTAAAATATCCTCGCTATGGAATTGTCCTTTCCTGCCTGCTCTGAATCTCTTACTGCAAGTCGTCTATTTCATCGTCTCCTGTTAGTGGGAGAGGACCGCAGTTAAAAGGCTTGACTAAAGCATTTCACACTAAATTCACTCGGGAGATTTCACTGGTTTGGGAGAAGCCTGTTCTTGCCATTCGATCTTAGCTTGTGAGAGGGTAGGTGAGAGGATTCTTTTGGAGTTATTTTTCTTCACCTATTCACACAGGCCAGAGCCCCTGGATTCAGCCTTTCTACTTTAGAAAGATTTCTTTTTGAACTAAAGCTAATGTTATAGCCTCAGTTCTCGGGTCACGGATGAAGAACCAGATAGGAAACTGGCTTGGTTCGGGGTTTTGCATTTCTTACACTCTGTATTTCGGTTCTTTCGCTAAAGCCATGTGCATACAACTGAACTACTTTAGACAATCTTCACTGAAGGAGGAAGATGGAAGAAGAATCAATGCCTTTGAATTATGGTGCTGGTGAAGAATACTGAAAGTCCCACAGGCTGCCAAAAGAACCAGCAAATCTGTCTTAAACGAAGTACAGCCAGGATGCTCCATAGAGGCAAGGATGGCAAGACTTCGTCTCACATAATCTGGACATTTGTCTGGAGAGACCAGTCCCTGGAGGAGGACACCATGCCCGGTAAAGCAGAGGGCTGCGAGAAAGGGGAAAAAAACCTGGTGGCAGTTACCTCATTTTGTGTCGCCTTGGTAAACAGAGTAAAGGGGTGGAGGTTAGCCTGTCAATCGACTAACCGCCTGATTGTACCTCCTGGTGGCCTTGACCTTCTCATGAGGATTCTGGGAACTTCATTTCTTTCTCCCTGGAGGTGGGACACACTCTCTGCTTCTCCTTCCTGTGGTTAAGCCACATGGAGCCACGCAGATGGCAGTCAGAGCCCTGGAGGTGCATCCACTGCCATTGGACCCACTGGACTTTCCACTCACCAGCCTGTGACCTTCCTACATTTGGCATCATTGCAGGTGCTGCATGAGTCTGAAGAGGAATTTGTAAATTAGTATCAGACCAATTAGGGGCTGATATCAAACTTATGGACTTGATCTGGGCTGGACTGGGATGTTTTCTTAATGTTTTCTTAATTGCTCTTTGATATAAAGCTCTCCCTTACACACATATGACTGTCCTTGGATTTGTTCTTCTAGTCAACCTGGACTAACCCAGATCCTCAGGAAGATGCCACAGCAGCTGCTACAATGGGCCGAGACAACAAGAGCAAAGAGGCTGACACAGTGGTGGGGAGTGTTTGAATGTTGTACATCAGGTGTCTGTGAGTTGGACCCAATTCAGTGACATCTAACAACAGCTGATAGGCTGCTCAGGCTTCTTATAAAAATAAGAGAGTGCTCTAGTTCCTGAATACTTCCTCCTTCCCACTACAGTGACCCAGTTCTAACTTATAAATCTGGCTAGACCAGAGAACACACATTGATTCAGATAAGAGGGCTCAACACAGGGAATGCAGGACATATGAACCCCTCAGGAACAGTAATGGGAGTAGCGATATCATGAGGGTAGGGGGATGGTCAGGGAGGTAGAAGGGTGAGAAAATGGGAACCCATCACAAAATTGAATCTATTACCCACCCCACCCCTGAGAAGGGGACCAATAACAGAAATGTGGAGACACAGGACAGTGTATAATACGAAATCACAATAATAATATATAATTGATCAAGGATACAGGGGGGTGGGAGGGTGGGAGAGGAAGGGGTTAAAAGAGGAGCTTATATCAAGGGTTCAAGCAGAAAAAGTCTTGGAAATGATGAAGGCAACATATCGTATATACAAATATGCTTGATAAAATTGATGTATGGAATGTCATAAGAGCTGTAAGAGCCCCCAATAAAATGATGGGGTGAGGGAAGTAAAATAAAAAATAAGAGTGTATATAGAAGATATATATTCTATGACATTGTTATCTTTGCCAAGCAGCAAAAATGCCTAGCTTGGAAGTTAATATGAGTTCAAATGAAGCTCAAAGCTACACCAGCTGCCATCAAATCAAACTCATGATCACCCCTGGCGTGTGAGGTGGAAGCACATTTTATAGGGTGTTCGTGCCCCTCTTTCGAGGCGCCTCTGGGAGACTCAAAGGGCCATCCTTTCCAAGAATGACTGCGGGCTTAGGCCCTTCCCTGAACCAGGGAGCCTGGCCTTAAAGTGAGTGGGGGCGTCAGCCCCACCCTTGCAGACCAGCTTAGGAGGAAAATGAGTGCGGAGATGGCAAACACGGGAGTGAGTTGCAGCTTCCTGCAAGTACGATCGACTAGCCTGCCCTTAAAACAGCGGTTCTCAGCCTGTGGGTCACGACCCCCTTGGGGGTCTAAGACCATCGGAAAACACACAAATATTTCACAATATAGAATTACATATGGTTTGTGATTAATCACTATGTTTAATGATGTTTAATTATGATCAATTTGTTACAATGAAAATACATCCTGCATATCAGGTATTTACATGACGATCCATAACAGTAGCAGAATGACAGTGACGAAGTAGCAACGAAAATAATGCTATGGTTGGGGGTCAGCACCACAGGGGGAACTGTATGGTGGCAGCCTAAAGTCGGTGGAGAACCGCTGCCTTCAAACATCACAGATTTGACACATTGAAAAGGCAGCCCGCAGGAAGCACGGGCACGGGGTTCAC
Organism: Tenrec ecaudatus; assembly: GCF_050624435.1. NCBI lineage: Eukaryota > Metazoa > Chordata > Mammalia > Afrosoricida > Tenrecidae > Tenrec > Tenrec ecaudatus. The sequence goes on from NC_134533.1 coordinate 190,981,011, forward strand.
TAGCTCCCTGAGAATCCAGTCCTCCCCCAACTGCAGCAACGCTCGTTTTCCTGCCGCTGCGCGCAGGATGAGCTCCTGGTGCGTCCGGGAGCAGCATTGTCAGAAAAATGTTTCTTGTCCTAGGAGACTCGCTCAGCACACACAGCGGATGGCCTTCAGCCAGATGCGTCTATCGGGGGAGCCCACTGCATGTTTGCCTTTCTTTCAAAGAGCTCAGATTCGATCCTCATAGTATCGCTGAGCTAGAGGATCACAATCCTGAGGCGTAGATATGCACAAGCTGCAGGGAGGCCCCTGAATGTGGCGGCAGAAAGCCCAGCGTTGGGGCTCGGTGTTCTGAGTCCCGCACCTAGCAGAGCTACCGGTCGGGCTACCCGCACTGAAGAAGCAAGCAGCAGTCCCAGCAAGCTCCTCAAAAACCAAACCGTGGCCAGGACATACTACGGATTTGCTCAGAAAATCGACGGTGAGGGTCTTCTCCTCTTGGGGTGCCAGGTCCTAGCTGGGCGTGGGCGGTCCCCAGGGGATAAAGATGCACAGAGCCCCGCCCTTCCCTGCTACACTCCAGTTTTACTGATGGAGACAGATGGTGACAATGCAGGTTGCCGTGACAAAGAGAGAGGCCTGCAGTCTCGGAGAGCCATCGTGCCCTGAAGCACAGGGGGCCGAAAAAACAAACTTTCTGGAGGAGGAGGAGTCAGTGGGGACGAGGATTCTTGCTGGCTTTTGCTTCTTTGTTTTGTTTTACTTTGTATGGTAATAGCATTTCAGATTTACTGAGAAAAGGTGTAAAATATGTATGGATTGTGATAAGAGTTGTATGAGCCCCTAATAAAATGTTTTTAAAAAAATTCTTATATACCCTTTATTAGCATCTCTAGATGGTATATTATACACACATGTACACACACAAACACATATGCATACGCATACATACGCACGCACATATACACATAAACATGCACATATATTTACACACATACACGTACACATACACACACACATACATACATAAATACACACACACAACTCAAACTCTGCCACGGAGTCCATTCTAACTCATACCAACCCTCCAGGAGAGGACAGAACTGTTCCAAGGGGATCCAAGAATGTAACTCTTACATGAAGGAGACTTCAAAAAGTTTGTGGAAAAAATCCATTACCTTTTAATTACATTTTATTATGAATTTATGAGGCCCCCTCATACCTGTGTGTGCGTGTACACAACACATATACAGCTTTTCCAAGATAGCAAGACTTTGCCTCACATACTACGGCATGTTGTCTAGAACTTGGGGGAAGGGGGGAGAATGTGCCTTGTACTACATTCCTACATGGACACTTTTGACTTTGCTCCCCTCAAGCCTTTAGACTCTGTCCTTTGGAAACATGGGCCTTTAGACTCTGTCCTTTGGAAACACACATCATCCTGCATGGGCCACACCAAAAGAATTTGATGAGGAAACCCCACAAAGTGCACCAGGCTTTCACTTAGACTCACCTGAAGCAGATTTAAGGACCCAGCCTACGCCCTTGGACTGGAGGCTGAAATGCCCTAGAAGCATATGACTGCTTTCCCAAAGTTATGGAATTAGTGCTCATTGAACTTTTACTCACACCTCTTGCTTTGAGGATGCCTGGGATATTATATATGTACTATTTTAATGCCGTCCTTGCTTGCTTATAACATGTAATGGTAGACATGGCTCTGCCTTAGTGAATGAGTGTGTTATTGAAAGATTTGCCCTATCGTCAACCCCCATTGTTCATGTAAATAGCATCCAAGGATTTAAGAATTAATCTGTACATGTCAACGATGCCTATATTGTGGTCTGAAGCTCCCCTATATTTATATCATTTCCTTTTATCAATAGTATTTTGATATTCTATATCATTGGTTAATTAACATCCCTGTCAATAGATTTATAATGTTCACTATCACAGAGTGATAACGATGTCTCTACATTGAAGCCGAGTCGATATAAATCACAGAAGAATGAAGATTTGTGGACCACACAATTCAAGTCCCACTCTAAGAACAATTTATTCTGGTTACCTGGCCCTACTTGATACTCACCCTCATGTAGAGGTCCAAAAGTACATGGGTGCTATACAGCAAAGTGTGGTGAAGAAAGCAGATGGTGATCATCTATCAGAAAGAACAGTGCCTGGGGTCTCACAGGCTTGTCTTCAAACAAGCAGCCATCTGAGAGAGATGTCAGCTAAGTCCACATGGAAGAGGCACACCAGCATGTGTGATCCCAAAATATTTTTTAATTCCAAATTCAAAAGATGAAACAATATCAGATCTTAAATTGTGAACACCTGGTTTTCAGAAAACTCTAGATGACAGTGGAACTCAAAATCTCCTTGCAGATCCCCACATGAATTCAGCCTCTGGTGAACCCCTCTGCCCATAGTTCAGGATGTGAACAGCCTTGCTAGCAGACAGTGATGGTGGATAGAGTTGGGTGAAAAGGTAATATCTTATCGTTTGAGCTCCCTTTGGGAACGTTTTTTTTTTAAATTTTTTTATTTTAACAATTTATTGGGGCTGATACAATTCTTTTCACAGTTCATACATATACATACATCAATTGTATAAAGCACATCTGTACAGTCTTTGCCCTAATCATTTTTTTCTCTTTTCTTCTTTTACATTTTATTAGGGACTCATACAACTCTTATCACAATCCATACATATACATACATCAATTGTATAAAGCACATCCATACATTCCCTGCCCCAATCATTCTCAAGGCATTTGCTCTCCACTTAAGCCCCTTGCATCAGGTCCTCTTTCTTTCCCCGCCCCCTCCCTCCCCATTCCCCCCTCCCTCATGTGCCCTTGGTAATTTATACATCGTTATTTTGTCATATCTTGCCCTATCCGGAGTCTCCCTTCCCCCCTTCTCTGCTGTCCCTCTCCCAGGGAAGAGGTCACATGTGGATCCTTGTAATCAGTTCCCCCTTTCCAACCCACTCACCCTCCACTCTCCCAGCATCATCCCTCACACCCTTGGTCCTGAAGGTATCATCCACCCTGGATTCCCTGTACCTCCAGCCCTCATATGTACCAGTGTACAGCCTCTGTCCTATCCAGCCCTGCAAGGTAGAATTCGGATCATGGTAGTTGGGGGGAGGAAGCATCCAGGATCTGGGGGAAAGCTGTGTTCTTCATCGATACTACCTCACACCCTAATTAACCCATCTCCTCTCCTAAACCCCTCTATGAGGGGATCTCCATTGGCCGACACTTGGGCCTTGGGTCTCCACTCTGCACTTCCCCCTTCATTCAATATGGTATATATATACATATATACACATACATATATACATATACACATATATACACATACATACACACACTTATATCTTTTTTTTTTCATGATGCCTTATACCTGGTCCCTTGGGCACCTCGTGATCGCACTGGCCGCTGTGCTTCTTCCATGTGGGCTTATTTGCTTCTGAGCTAGATGGCCGCTTGTTCACCTTCAAGCCTTTAAGACCCCAGACACTATCTCTTTTGATAGCCGGGCACCATCAGCTTTCTTCACCACATTTGCTTATGCACCCATTTCTCTTCAGCGATCCTATCATGGAGGTGTGCAGTCAATGATATGATTTTTTGTTCTTTGATGCCTGGTAACTGATCCCTTCGGGACCACGTGATCACACAGGCTAGTGTGTTCTTCCATGTGGACTTTGTTGTTTCTGAGCTAGATGGCCGCTTGTTTATCTTCAAGCCTTTAAGACCCCAGTCACTATCTCTTTTGATAGCCGGGCACCATCAGCTTTCTTCACCACATTTACTTGTTCACACACTTTGGCTCCAGCCGTTGTGTCGTGAGAATGTGCATCATAGAGTTCCAATTTAATAAAAGAAGGTATTCATGCATTGAGGGAGTGTTTGAGTAGAGGCCCAAGGTCCTTCCGCCACCTTAATATTTGACCTATAAATATAGACACATAGATCTATTTCCCCATCCTCCTATATATATTTGCATGTACATGTCTTTGTCTAGACCTCCATGAATGCCCTTTGACTCCTAGCTCTTTCCTCCATCTCCCTTGACCTTCCTCCTGCCCTACTACCATGCTTCATTGCCACCTGGGCTAGAGTATACCTCTTCTCTAAGCAACCTTACCCTTGATCATTTCCCACCAGGCCTGCCACTCCCCCTTCTCTACCATTTGGGGTCCCATGTTTTTCCCTTGTCCCTGGATTTGTTAACACCACTTCCTTACCCCCCCTACCCCCCCACCCCAAGTCCCCCCAGAACTGTCGGTCCCGTTGTTTTTCATCCAGATAGTTCATCCAGCCTGTCCTATTCAGACAGACCTGTGGAGTCACTAACATGCACGAAAACTAGACAGAGGAAAACAAAGCAACAGTATACAACCAGACAACAAAACAACCAAAACAAACCACTGAAAAAGAACAGAACAAAGCAGTTCACAAGAGAAAAGCTTGTAGTTAGTTCAGGGATCGTTTGCTGGCCCTTAGGAGCGTTTTCCAGTCCAGTCTGTTGGGGCACCACGCCCTGGCCCCAAAGTCCACTTTCAGCATTTTTGGGACCGTTTTTAATTTGTTCCAGTGGTTGCTCTTTTAGGCTTTCTCTTGGATTGACATTTTTCTCTGGTTTGTCTAGTCATTGCTGTTGGGATTTTTTTGTAGGTTTGTTTCTTCCTCTTTGAGTTGTAAAGAAGCCCTGGCGACATAGTGATTATTGGTTGGGCGGAAGTTTGAAACCACCTGTCACTCTGCAGGAGGAAGACAGGACTACCTGCTCTCAGAGAGGGTCACAGACTCAGAAACTCACAGGGGCAGTTCTGCTCTGTCCTACAGGATCATTGGAAGTTGAATAGACTCTGTGGCAGTGAGTTTGGGGGTTTTTTGTGTTAGGTATGATTTTCTGTATATGAATTCCAGAATTCCAGGATAGATTAATCTACAGAGACAGTAACTGGATTATTGATTACCTAGGAGCATAGCAGTAGAGGGTGAGGGGAGAGGGGAAAAGAGAAGCTAATAACAATGACTATGAGAAGAAAATGTTACCAGACTCTTCTTAAAACGACTGAATTTCATGATATGTGTAGTATCTGCCAATAAAGCTATGCTATAAAACAATCATGAGGATGACACAGGCAGTGTTACATTCTGTTGTGCATAGAATTGTTATAGGTCAGAACCGACTCGATGGCATGTAACAGTATATATATATATATACATATATACCATACATACACATATGAACATATATGCACATGCATCTAGATATATACATATATGCACATGCATGACACATATATAATGAGATTACATGAAGATTAGTCCAAAAGTACTGAATGAGTTTATTCCAAACAAAATGTGTTTAAACATTTCTTTGTGATCAGTGGCTGGCTACAGACAAGTTATCTTAGGGAGCTTCTTTTAGTTTTGGAAAAAACTAAAAGAAATTTAATTTCCCCACTGTTTTTGAGGCCCTTTCGTACATTTGCCTTAGTCTCCTTATGGTACCTTCCAAAACATAGGGGTTTCTTTTGGTGTCATTGAATAAAATGATTTTGAATTCAGAGGTCATTTCAAATGTTTAGCAAAACTCATGTGAACCTCTTCCCACATTCCTGGAGCTTTGCAGCAAGTGTAGAGGAGGGCTGCCCCCTCTGAAGAAGCACGTTTTAGACATTTTAGCACATTTTAAGGACAGTCAAGAAGCCCTCATTGACCAGCCAACAGAGGGAAACCCACCAACCTCCATCAATGAAGAAACGGTGGTGAAGTCCAGGAACAGACGGACGAAGACCCCAGAGAAGCACCGCTGACACCATAGCTCCAGTGTAGCATGTAGAGCACATGGCTCAGCACTTTCAATCTTAAGCAAACGTCTTGGTCGCAGCAAACTTTTAGCTCGATGCGTGTCAACTGCATCACATGAAGATCCGCTAGATCAAAGAGCTCATCTTTCCTTCAGTCTATTAAGAAAGTGTGAGGCTTACTTAGTGGAATAAAGCATAACTATGGGACGTGTTTGGAATTTACAATACAGTCCAGAGAGCAAGGTCCAATCAAAACGGTGGCTTCTAAGGGGATCTTCAGGGCTACTTTGATTCAAGGCAGACAAGCCAACTGAGAAGGGTATAGTGATTGTGTTTTGAGATTGCAAAGGAGAAATTTTGAAAGATATTTGTTGAAGGGCAGAAGCGACTCACAGGTGTTTAGGGACAAATTATAAGAGAACTTAAGAAAAAAGGACGAAGCACGTTGTGCCAAGGATGTTTGTGTTTTCGCCACAAGGCATCTGCTCATCTTGGAGGGTGATAAAAGCTGTCCTACAAGAACGACTTTGGGAAATCTTACTCCATCTACAGGGGAACCCTGATACCACCCTTCAGACTTCCTCTTGACCCCAAACCCAGAGAACGTTGAAAGGAACCTGACTTGAACCCCTCAAAGAAGCCAAAACGGCCATTGCAACCTAATGTAAATAAAAATGCCAACATTTGTCAGAGAAAGTTTAGAGAATGGAAATATCACCTTCTGAGGGGATTACCTTAGATGAGGATATATTGAGAAGCAATAGTTTCTTCACATTTTTGATCTTTTTTGTTTACTAGCATTTCTGTAATTTGGTGGCTATACTTTTGACTTACCCTCATACACCTTATTTGAGAATAATAAATAGAAATAATAACCCTGCCAGTCTTAAATATTCCAGTGTGGGTTTCCTAAAAATCAAAGTCATTCTCTCCCACAGCTCATAATTACCAAAATGAGAAAATTAACATGGGCATGGTACTATAATTTTATCTACAGGCCTTATTTAAATGTTACCAATTGTCTCTCTATGTGCTTTAAAGCACCAACAAACAAAAAAACCATTCATGCACTGCATGCGATGCTCGTGTCTTTTTAGCTCATGCATTATTCCGAAATCTCTCATGACTGTCTCTCTTGAAATGTCTCCCTGTCATCAAGTGGCTTCTGACTCGTGGCGACCTTATCCCGCAGGGAACTGCTTCTGTAGGTCTTGAGACGGCAACTCTTCACAGGCGTCGGGTTTCCGTGTTCTCCTGTGGAGCAGCAGGTGAGTTTGAGGTTAGCAGCCCAGCGAGCACCGCGGTGTTCGTCCCAGCTCCGCTTGCTTCAAGTGTAGGGTGGGGTATTTCGGAGAAAGTCCCTCCATGTGGGTTTGTCTGATGTTTTCTCTTGACTGGATTTAGCATATGCAGTTTTGGCAGAAGCACCACGGATATGAGGCTGTGTTTTGAAGATAAATTTTAAAGAAGGCAGAGCAGCCTGCCTACATAACCTGTCGCCACATCCATTCATTTTCACATTCAGGTTCAGGAGAATGAAAGGGAAAGGCGCTAATATTATTAGCAATCATTATTAAGTTCTCACTGTGGTTGGCTGCTAACCAACTGGTCAGCCGTTCAAACGGGTGAGCCATTTATCGGGAGAAAAATCTGGCAGCCTGCTTGCATTGTCTGCCCGATAGGCTCACTTTAGTCAACTCTACAGCAGTGGGTACTGATACCAAGCAGTGTTCTAAATGCATTATATACTTGAACTCAGTTATTCCCACAAGTACTAGCTTCCCATTTTCCTGATGAGGAAAACCGAGGCATCGAAAAGAAAGAAAATGTAGTAAAGATAGCTTGCAAGGTAGTCAGGACTCAGATCCAGACCAAGCAACTGGTGAAAGTGGATGTGTTTGAAGAGCTTTCTTAGAAAGGTTTGCATGAATGAGTTCAGAACCAGCTGGCTTCCTGAATAGCTGCGAGAGCTGCGTCAGTCACCACAAGGAGGTTGTAATTCGTGACTGTGGCACTCCCGCCCCCTGCTGGCTGCATCTACTGATTGCATGCTTTTGACAGGTTAGGGCTCTCTAGGACTGGGGTGGTGGTGGCAGGGGGCGTGGGGGTGGAAATCTTGCACAGCAATGATCACCGCAATTTCTGCAAAACTCCTGAATTATGCCTGACCTGCAAATATGCATCAGGTGGAATTTGGCATTCTTTCCCGTCTTTTTGTCTCTCTCAGCTCCCCGGCCACTTTCTAAAGGTCGCTCCGCAGAATAAATCCTAAGCCCTGCTCACCAACTTCTTTTATGAAACTGCCCAGGAGAGGTTTTTTTTTTTTTTTTAACCATGACAAATTTGGAATCCACTGAAGCGGTAAGGAACCTAAAGTTAAATTAATCAGAATACAATCCCCAGACAAGACAATCATTGCAGCTGAGGAAGCCTGCAGGGAGGGTGTTTGTCCTTGAAAAATATTTGAAAAAATGCCTGAGCAGCTGAAGCAAAGTCACAGGGCAGCGGGCTCTGAAAAGCCAAGTAGGATCAATCTGCTAGGCGAATGTGATGGTGGGGAAATGTCCCCTCAATGAATCCTAAAGACCTTCTCTTTTCCGTCAGAATCTCCCTGGAGCTGGAAACCAGCACCTCTGAGGTTGGGGAGCCCTAGGGCTTCCACAGAACCCCATTGTTTTTCTTAAAAGCAGAAGGAAGGCAGGAAAACTGAACTGCAGTCAGATAGCAGGGAGACCCCCTGATTCATTCCTGGCACAGGAAGTGGGCCCCACAGATAAAGGCGTAGGCATTAAAATCCCTAACACACACCCTGCAGGCAATTTGCTCCTTCTGCCCTGATGGCAAGTATAGACTCACCAGTGGCCAGCAACTGAGCCCCCACAGGTCTAGCTGCTTGTTGGTGTTCTAAGATTGGTGACCCCAGGAGGGCATGAATGACTTTTAACCTGATTACTCTACAGGCCTCTCAGTCTCAGTCAGGTTGGGAAGGACAAAAGTACATTTGCATATTAGTGAAGTGATGCCAAGAGCTGAAGCCTTTGCCCCTAGGTCAAATCAACTTAGTAGCTAAATACCGTATATACTCGAATATAAGTCGACCCGAGTATAAGCCCAGGTACCTAATTATTACCTGGGAAACCAGAAAAACTGATTGACTCGTGTATAAGCCTAGGGTGGAAAATGCAGAAGCTATTGGTGAGTTTCAAGGATCAAAACAAATGAAAATAAAATGACTAAAAATTGAGATATCAGTGGGGTAATGTATTTAAATATTTATTTTAAATAAAAAACATAAAAAAGGACAAGTCATTTAACATTAGTAAATGAGCACAGTAAGTGAAAAATAGGTTCAAGAAAACCAAGAAGGTATCAACAATGATACCTTAAGAGTACTATTCCCTGAGCTCAATCAGCAACCAAACTAAAATGTAAAGAGTTAAAATCCTTCAAAACTGGATTCCTCTTCATCATCCGTATCCCAATGCAGAGCTTCAGCTGGTGTGAGGTCATCATAGACGCTGTCCTCACTGAGATCACCGTCATCACCATCACTGCTGTCATTTTCATACAAAGTGGTCTTCACTGCCATCCATAGCATTACTAATGCTACATTTCTGGAAGGCACGTCGCACCATGTCTTCTGGAATGTCTTCCCATGCATCTCGAACCCACTTTGCTATTAACTGTATGTCAGGCTTCATGAGATTTCCTCCTTTTGTTAGTCGGGCTTGACCAGATGACATCCATTCATGCCACATGCTTCACACATGGTCTTTAAAAGGCTTATTCAAAGATACACGTCATAGGACGGCTCTGATTAGTTAGATGTGAGTAAACAAGCATTCAAAGCCCTGCAGTGTCAGCTGGGCTTTGAATGAACAGCAGAGAAACGGCAATTACCCGCGAGATAACAGGTGCTCATCCAGCTACCTGGGGGACAGGGGCAGCGAGATGTTACACCTCACTGGGGTACCACTGACCTGTGTATAAGCCAAACCCAAAAAAATGTGCTGAAAAACTCGGCTTATACACGAGTATATATGGTAGCTCTTTAGAGGTCCTTGGGCTAAGCAAGTCTGTCACTTCAAGGCATTTCCCACCCCCCATGCCCCACCCGCCTTCATATGTATAAAGCATCAAGACTTCAGTAAGAACTCATCATAACGCCATACATTCAGTCAGCCTAGGAACTGACAACCAGCGAACTATTGCCACAATAATGCTGCTTGACAATCACAAGATGTCGATCGCATGTGGAATGAAGCATTTATTGCTCACGCCTGCTCGGCATACTCAGCTTTCTGGAACTGGTGAGGCTGAACTGGCCCTGTCCAGAAGGTACAGGCCAGTCATATTCTCAGAGGGGGGCAAGACAGCTGAGATAGATAAAGTTTATTGTGCCAACCTGGTCGATAAACACATGTGGGGTTAATTGAAGGGCAGAGAGATAAATGGCTCAGTGAGCCTTGCCTTTCTAGTTCTCAGGTCTCTTGCTTTCTGATGGTCAGACCAGAGTGCAGCTGCCTTAGTAGTTAGTTCCCTGCTTCAGCTGGCAAGGCTCACTTCCTGCAAGACATCCCTGAGGAGAAGCCGCATGGACCTACCCTGATGCAGTCCTGGGTGCTGGAGCAGCCATGTGGAGACCCCTGCCAGCGCTGAGATGTTTACATGCTCACTGATTCGGCTTTCCTCCTGCAATCCGCATCATTGCGTGTGTTTTGTGAGATGGAGGAGGACTTTGTGGATTGGTGTTGGACATATGGGCTAATGTTGGACTTGTGGGCTTGGGCAGCACTGGGTTGGGCTGTTTTCTTGATGTGCACTTACCCTTTATAGAAAACTCTCTCATACATATGACTTTCTGTGGATTTGTTTCTCTAATGTCCCCAGATGAACACAACAGCAAATGGAAGCACACAGGCCTTCGGAGACCTAGGCTTGAAATTGTCTTGTCTCTTCAGATACATTCTATTGACCCGAGCAATTCAAGATAAATGGCCGCTTACTTCATAGAGAGGAAAAATGAAGCCATCAGCAAAGGATGCAGATACGAGGAAGGGTGAGGAATTGCGGCATGACTGGAATCGACACTAGGTCCGTGCAGCTAATACAATCTGCTAGGTAACCCCTCACTTGCCACATGTCACATCTACCCTGCTCAGTTAACGGGCAGGCAATGAATGGTCTCTAGACAGTCCTGGCAAGAATTTTAAGAAGAGCAAATTCCTAAGCCAAAGCAACAACATTCCTCCCTGTAAATTCTGGGACAACTTGGAGAACCAAACATGCCACAACAAAGCCATTGGACCGGATATTACGCCCATTAACGTCACAGAACTGTTAGGTCCAAACTTGATTCTAGAGTTGAAGAAAAGGCAGGAAGGATATCTAAGTTTCTCTGCAACCAAATCACAATCTTTGCCCAAGAGGTGGATACTCGGGGTACATTTTTAATGTACAGGAAAGCAGGATCAAAGAAATTAGACGACCGCAGGTTAGCTTCTTCATCAATTGCAAACAGACTTCTTGGGTGTGTGAATTAAAGCATACAGGATTTGGGCTTTTTCTTTCATTTGCATGAACAAACTAAAGAATTCTACTTGGGACATGGGGGGCTTTTTAATGACCATGCTTAATTCTCTTATTTGAATATTTTCATATCATGACTGCTTAGTTTCCAAATGACTAACTTTTCATTAAGTCAATATTTTCTTCCTTCTGGGTTCCACACACACCCTGCCCCCATCCCCTTAGTTGACAGCTTGTAACTCTTCCACTCTTGCCATAGAAACTAAGACAAAAATGAAAACTACAAGGTCTTCTCCCCTTCAGTTTGCAAATCTAAATGTGATTTCATGGGAAACCCTTATTTTTCTGGGTTGTCTTTCCTTGACTTTATCCCTAAGCAATTTTCTAAAGATCAAGGGCAAAAACTTACTCTGATTCCTTTTCCTTTAAAAAAAAATTTTTTAAGTTTAAGTAGAGACTAGAAGAGTGGTTCTCAACCTGTGGGTTGCAACCCCTTTGGGGGTCAAACGACCCTTTCACAGTGATGGCCCGATTCATAACAGTAGTAAATCACAGTGACGAAGTAGCAAAGAAAATAATTTCATGGTTGGGAGTCACCACAACATGAGGAACTCTATGAAAGGGTCACGGCATTAGGAAGGTTGAGAACCACTGGACTAGAAGCAACATGAAGCACCACAATCTGTTTCTTGTGATATTTCCATCTTACTGGATTAATGATGAACCAGGCAGCACAATTTTCCCCAAAGGATTGGTACACATTCAAAATATTGAACCCTTAACAGAAACAAATGTGGAAGCAATTTAAGATCCCCCCTTATTTCCCAAGTCTGCTGAATCTCTTAATTTAGCCTGTTGGTCCAAGTCCTTTTGACTCTACCTGCCAGTTTGCCTTTCTTATTGAATGTTAGAATGTGAAAACACTTTCAAAGAATAAAGCCACCTCCCATATGCCATCTCTGCTCATGCCAACTGCATCGATTGCTTGACCTTTCCTAAGTCTCCTGACTGGGTGGTGTTGGAGGTTTGAGGATTAAAGGAACCACATCTATTTTCTGAGTCAAATTTAGACTCTCGCAACCTGGAATCAACCCCTGCAGGCTGTCTAACTTACCCCCACTTCCCACTACTCTCTCTGGCACTTAGACACCACGTATTGATTGAATGTCTAGCATCTGTCCTTCAAAGGCACACAGCGTTAGCTGGGCCAGCCCTGGGGTAACAGAGTCCCACGGGTTTGCAAATGACCCATTTTGCCGCAAATGTGTACAAGCCTTTTACAGAAATAAATGGGCTGAACTAAGCAATCAGTATAACGGATTGCTCTCATCCAATTATGAATATTACAAGTGAGAAATCATTTTAATGGTAGAAACATTCAGAATTTTGGACTTTCCTTTATAAGAAATAAAATTAGTTAAGAATTTTCTAATCTTCTCGTTCCCAAGTATGTTGGGTGTGAAATCCGTGGGCCAACAACAATTTGTGTCTGGCACGTGAGCTGTGAGCTCAGGACTACAGGAGCTCTAGCCAGACCCCCAGCCCCTGTCAACACAACGATCAGCGAACAGCAAGTATCCCGACGAAACAAAGCTCTTTGCCCAGCCTTCTTGTCCTTCTAAATCGCCAGCCCTGGCTGCATAGCAACTGGGTTTGCTTAGCTTGCAGTTAAAAGAACAATTTTGGATCTTTCAAAAACACATTTCAAGACGTATTACAAGCCCCCCAAATGGCAACAACAAAAATGTTTCACATTAAGAACTTTGGTCACCTTTGACAGCATATTTGCAAGACATTCATGACGGCAAAGATGAATTATATAACTCTGCCATTTTCAATGGGCGAGTAAGTCGCTCCAACTATTTTTATCCGCACCCACATACAGAAAACCAACACCTCCATTTAATAGTGATAATCACTGGATCCACCTTCCAGGGACAGGTTCCCAGGTTTGTCTTCCAGGGTGAGTCTGGGTAGGTTCGGGCTAGTAGTGGACCACTTAGCTATGCCTGCCACCCAAAAGGTTCATACTACAACACAGGTGTTGAACATCTTTGCTGACTTTGTGTCCAGCACATTGGCACAGACAGTGCCCCTGAATCACTTTGAGCAGTTTTTCAATTTACATGGAAAGCATTTGGGAAGTTAAATTATACTATGTAGATTTTCTTTGTATACTCAAAATAGAATTCGTGCAGTCATGTTATTGTTACTACTTTCTAAAATGTTCTGTTGGGATGTGAGGGAAAATTTACAGAGAAAATCAGTTTTCCATTCAACAATTCATATGCATTTTATTTCATGTCATTGATTGCTGTCTCTAACAAGTTACAGCTACCACCCCACTTCCTCCCTGTGTTTCTGTCGGTGTCTGCCTTCTGAACCTTGTTCCTAGGTACAGGCGACCTTGTTGGTCTCATGTGTTTGGTTGATCTAAAGAATGTATGCCTCGCTGGTGGTATTGTTAACATTTTGATCTGTTTACATTGAGCCACAGGGGTGAGTTCAATTCCAGACATGAAGGAGGGCAATTGCCATAGTCTCCATGATTGCCCATTCTCTATTCACTCAGTGACCTAGATCTTTTTTATGATTTTGAGCTGTGTTACACATTTTCTTTCCTGATATCCAGAACCTTCTATTGTGATCCCTTCCAGAGTGATGAGAATGGTATCCAGGAACCACCTAGTTCTTCCAGTCTTGGGGCCATAGAGACTGAAGTGGTCAGGGCCCATTATTCCATTAAAATGAATGTTTCCTGGGTCTTCATTTTTCTTAACTCTTCTTTACTCTGCTTGAGGTGCACCTTAGATGGCAGCTCACACGTTTGTGTGTGTGTGTGCATGTGTGTGTGTGTGTATACAATCTATACTGTGGGGGGGGTTTCAAATTCTGTTTGGGGTATATTTTTAAGATCTTTTTATTGGGGGCTCTTATAGCTCTTATAACAATCCATACATCAATTAGCAAGCTTCTATAACCCCAGGTACTAATCACCAAAGTAAAACATTTTATCTGTGAACTATGTTGTGTATGGACCAGTTTTAGCAGACTGCTAGTATTAAGTTGAATCATCAGTCTTGGAAGAGGAAGAAGAAGCTCACCTTGCAGGAGTGAGGAGGGGTGAGGCGGAGGGGGGGTTGGAGTTTCCCCAATACCCTGAAATAGTGACTTTTCATTTTAGCCTGTATCAGAATCACTTTAATAACTTGATAAAACACAGATTCTTGAGCTTCACCCCTAAGGGTTTCAAATTTAGCAGATCTGGGTTCAACTAAAAATCAGCATTGCTAACAAGGTCCCAGGTGGTGATAGAGTCTCTGGTCCAGCGGTCACACTTGCAAAACGTTGTTTTTAGTCCATTTGTGGCAGGCAATTGTAATCCAGATCACTAAATCAGTCTTTAAAGAGCTGGAAAGATGAATTATGAAATTTATATAAAAAGGAAAAAGACCCTGGATAAGAAAAGCACTACTTAAGAAGAACAACAAAGTAGGAGGCCTCTCACTTCCAGACCTCCAACCCTACTAACTATACAGTTACAATCCTCCCATCAGCCTACTATGATGGCCATGGAGCTAACAGGCCAGAATAGACCACCAAGAACTAAATCCACTCACCTAGAGATGACTGATTTTGACAAAGGGCTAAAAAATATTAAATGGGGAAGAGATAGACTCTCTAACAAACAATGCTGGCAAAATTTGAGTTCCATTTGCAGAAGAATGAAAAAAGGGCCAATACTTCACTCCACATATAAAAATAAACTCAAAGATGGATTAAAGACCTAGATGTAAACCCTAAAAATATATAAGTTGTCAATGAAAAAATAGATACTGTCGTAAGGGTCTCAATATTATCAAATACTATAAGCACACTATCAAACACATTGATATTTTGGCCAAGGAACAAATCTGTAAAATCTGTAGAAAACTGCAGCACCTCAAGTAGAAGAAGATGCATCATCCAATTTTAAAATGTGGAGAGGACAGGAACAGACAGTCCATCCAAGAAGCTACCCAGGTAACCAATAAGCATATTAAGAAATGCTCAATATCACTAGCTTTGTGAGAGATGTTCATCAAAACAACAATGAGATACCACCTCATAACAGCATGGGTAGCAAAATTTGCAAATAAGAAACAAAATAGCAAATGCTGGAGAGGGTGCAGAGGAGCTGTGAAACGTTCCACCACCGTGGGGGGGAGTGATATTGTGCTTCCTCAAGCCATTGGGAATAGAAATATCACATGACCCAGCAATCCCTCTACTCGGTCTACATTGTAAAGAAATAGGAACAAAGCATGAGCAGATACATGCTCGTCCACGTTCATCATAGCATAATGCATAATAACAAGAGGATGGAAGCCGTCTAAATGGCCATCAATGGAAGAAGGAGAAGTGAACTTAAGTATATAACCAAAATGGAATACTGTACATTGCTAAGGAATAATGACGAAATGATGAAACACTTTGTGGCAGTTACTTGATCTCCTGTCAACTTGCACAGGGGTGGAGTCCAGCCGGTCGATCTGGTCACAGCTTAATGACCTCATTTGGAGGCGCAACAGAGATAAATAGCTCACTGGAGGCAGGACACATAGGATCTCAACTTCATCTTCCTGATGCCAAGACACATGGAGCTATGCTAGTGCCCTGCAGCTAGAGGAACCACATGGAGACCCAACCCAGTGCTGAGATGCTTACACCACCACTGGATCCACAAGACTCTCCACCCACTGGACTGTGATCTTCCTGCATTGGGTGTTATTGCACATGTTCGTGAGTCTGAAAATGAATTCATAGATTGGTATCAAACTAATGGGCTAATATTGGAATTATGGACTTGATCTGGATTGGGCTGGGATGTTTTCTTCATGTGTATGGCCTTTGATATAAATTTCTTCATGGCCTTTGATATAAGGTTCTCTCTTACATACCTATGAGTGTCTATAAATTTGTTTCTCTAGTCAACGCAGACTAACACACACTTCATGACATGGATGTATTTGCAGGACACTATATGCTGAGTGAAGTTAGTCAATTACAAAGGACATATATTATATAAGACCACACTTATAAAAGAAAAATATCAAGATAAAAATTTTCATACCAAAAAAGCCCTCCAAAACAGACTTTTATAGTTACCAAAAGTAGAAGTGTCGAGGAAACTATAGGCTAGAGGTAGATAAGTGTAAACTTGGATAAAAAGGGTACTAATAGTATATAAGAGGGAGAAAAGATATCGAGGGGATGGGGCCAAGGCAGGGCAAGCTACTGAGAAGTTTGATAAGTTGTTGAATACAAAACATGATGACCTGAAATTTAAACCCCCTACCTAATTCACAATAAAAAATTCAGAAAAATGTATGTCAACATCAAACTCCTGCTTCTTGTATCAAAACTACGTGCTTTTTTTAAAAAAAAATGTAACCGTATTGTCGACATATAATTCACATATCATGTAAGTCAATGAACAAATTAAAGAAAATTGTGCAATGATCACCAAAATCTACTTTAGAACATTTCCTTCTTTCCTGTACTCATTATTTTTAGCTCCAAACGACATGCTTTTCACGCAGACTAAAGTCCTCCTGACAGTGCAGCCTGAGATACTAGAGCAAATATAAGTGCTGCTTGTTGGTAATTTTCTTCTTAAAGTCTAAAGGCAGAACAATAAGAAACCTGACAAGTTAGCGCATTTGACTTGTCTTGGGGTCCCTGGAGCTCTGCTGTTCCCCCTGTACCAGATGCTACGTTCTGATGTGCAATCTGAAGAGTTTCTTCCGCTCATGAGCCCAGCTGTTTATGAAAACTGCACATGCCCAATGAGTCCCTTTCCCTTGCTCACTCTCCCCAACCATCGTAATGCCTTGCATTTGAAAACACTAGCAAAAGCACAAAGACCCAGTCGAACCTCTCGTGCACCCGTCTTCCTTGGAAAAACCTGAACAACACAGATTCAGCTGGTGCGAAATGACTTTTCTTCCCAGAAAGATGAGATGATAAGTCTCTGCCCCAAATGCAGGTGCATCGGTTTCATAGATGGATGATCCAAGATTTCAGATCATGATCATACAAAGTTTCTCAGAAGCTTCTTTCAGTCCATTTAGCCAAGTTTAAGAAAGAACTAAAACCAAACGCAATACTGTCGAGTTGATTCTGAGTCCTCGTGATCCTGTAAGACAGCAGCAAAATGTCTCCCTGACTGCTGCTTGAACAATGACATTGGCTCCTAGCTCAGGGGCCTCCTCTGTACTCCACATCTATTGTGTAGCCACACGGTTGTGAATCCGGTGAACAACACTATGGCCTCATGCTGATCGTCTCTCTCAACCAGGGGATTCTTTGTTGTTGTGTTGTGTTTAAGAATTATTAATGGGGTCTCCATGAAATAAAAATAAGGAGACAACAGAAGTCTTTCTGCTTTTAGATGTTGTTCTTCCATCTTTCCTCGCCCTGTGTGTGGAGCATTTGACGGCTCTGTTTATCTCTAGACTAGGAAAACAGTCAGGGTTCTCTGTAACAGGTTAAATTTCAGCCCAAAGCATGATACTGAGTAAATAACAGTGATGTTCTCAATGATTTCTCCCTGCCTATAGGTTTGCTACCAAACTGAAAAACTAAGCGTATAGTCATGGGTCGCTTTCAATTCAGAGCAATCCTATAAAGGGTTTCCACAGGAGCAGAGAGCTCCATCTTTCTCCAGCAACGTGGCTGGAGGGTTTGAACCACAGATGTTGTGATTAGTACTATAAGCCATACTTGACCGCACTTCCAGGGTTCCTTTATATTAGTTATAGTATGGATTATTTTCATAATTTTAAACTCACCTAATTTAGCCTTGAATAACCCTCTTAATGGTGGAAGTTATTGATGTATTTTCAAAGCAAAAATTAATTTTAAAGTTAGCCTGAACAAAATAGCTTGAATAAAGTGACACGCAAGCAAATGCATACATGGACACACACACACACACACCAAAATAGATTTTGAAAGCATTCCTAAGATTTTAATTATAAATCCTAATTTTTTTTCAACACAGAAAATCAAAAGTTAATTTATTAGTCTAAGAATATTATTCACACTCTTCAAGTTCAAAGGATTAAAAATCAAGGATGCTAATAGCAAGAACTCCACTCCTAATATATTCTTTCTCCTCTTTTCTCATTCTCCCTAACAACTACAGCATATTCTTTTACACTATCTTCATTCACCAGGCTTTGCAGCCACTTATTTTCTAGTTCATACTGTGTTCACCTTCAAATGATATACGCTGAAAATCTCTGAGCAGAAAAGTTAAATTGATGTTCCCATTAATTGATTTTAATTCTCCACTAGGACTAAAAGGTTCTCGCTTAAAAGAAGTGCTGTACACTCTGCCCCCAAGAGAAGATATCCCGCATAAGGAAGGCAAGTGGTGCTGCCCATGTGTAATGTCGCCTTTCTAATATTTCCTAGATAATAGAGCAGATGTCTATCATTCAAATGCTAAATTTTCTAGCAATTGACAAGTTAATCATAAAGGGAAATTGTGTCTTTGTTTTCCTGCACTCTCTCCTTATCCCCTCAGTTTTCCCATTTCAGGGTTTCTAAAGAACAAAGGACCCTCCCTGCTATTGTGTGCCCACCACTGTGCTGGAGGACATGGCATCTTAAGAATACGTGAAGAAAGGCTGGGGCTGGTCGTGCATAAGCTCATTGAGTTCACAGCAAGGTATGCAAGATATCGCTTTCGTAGTACAGAATCAGAATGGACAATTACAATGTTAGTTTAAATGTTAAGGTCCAAATCCTTAGACTTGAGGGTTTTGCCTTTAATGGATATTTTCAGGAGGGGACTTGACCAACCCCTGGAACACAGATGAGGTGTCTCCTGTAGTTAGGATTCAATGGCACCTGATCAAACAGTATCTCAACGAACTTCTTAGTCTTCAAATGCAGAGATCCTGCTGCTACTGCTTCTCTTAAAAATGAGCAAAAATCCATGGATTTAAATACTCCGTATTGTCATGTTGTTTTCACTCTTAAAGCAGCAGTTCTCAACCTGTGGGTCGTGTACCCTTTGGGGATCGAATGACCCTTTCACAGGAGTTGCCTGATTCATAACAGTAGCAAAATGACAGTTATGATGTAGCAATGAAAAAAATTTTATGGTTGGGGGGTCACCACCACCTGAGGTACTGTATGTATGAAAGGGTCGCAGCATTAGGAAGGTTGAGAACCACTGACTTAAAGAATTGTTGTATGCTATATTTCTATTTTGCTTATTGATCCTGTAGTCATTGATTTTTTTAGATATTTGATTAATGTGACAATTGCAAAGTCTAATTTCAGAAAGTCACTCATTGCCTACTTTACACGCTTTCAAATTCTTATCCATGAGGTTAGAACAACTTCCTTCCAACTTCTCACCAATGGTTAAGGAGCATTATAGAAATACAAATCTATAAAATCCCTTGCCCAACAATGTTTTACCATTTACTCTACTAATGTTATCATCAACAGAATCACCTTAAGTTCCATGGCATGATCTATGGTGTACAAGAAAATGACAAAGATGCCTCCAAAAACTAATCAGGGACATATATGTTATATGAATGGATTTTGAGTTCTTGCTTGATCACAGCCCTAATATAAGAACAACTAGTGTTTGTAACATGGTTCTGCCCAATACACACCCTCATGAGATCACTGAAGGTATGGATGTCATAGCAAAATGTGATGAAGAAATCAGATGGAAGTATCTGGGGTCTTGTTTCAAAACAAGCAACCATCTGCTTGAAGAGTCAGCTAAGTCAACAAAGAAAAGGCACATGTGATCAAAAGATTGTAAACAATAAAATCCAAACTCAGAGGAGGGAGCAGTACCAGTGCCTAAATCCTAAACATTTGGTCTGCAGAGCACTGTGGATGATCATGGAAACCCAAATCCATTTCCAAGGTCTCTACATAGTTTGATGCATGCTAAGTGCCCACAGATTAGGAATGGGAACAGCCCCAGTATCAGACAAAGCGCTTTATGGGGAGGTCCTTGGCAACTGTATTTAGACTGGAATTTATTTAGACACACCTGGCCATTAGATCTCCCTATGAATCCACTTTCAAATTATCCTACAGTTTAATATAATTTGCTTCTCTTCAGATTGAGGTCTTTTGCTGTTTCATACAATCAAAAAAATCACCAAAACTTATTATAATAAAACTTTCCAAAATCTAAGACAAGGAAAGAATTCTGAGAGCAGCACAGGAGAAAAGAAAAGTAATTTACAAAACAGATCCAGTAACCCTAACTTCTGATTTCTCATCAGAAACTATATGGGCAAAAAGGCTGTGGTGTGGTATATGTAAAACTCTGAAAGAAAACAATTTGCCAATCAAGGATCTTATCCCCAGAAAAATCATTCACCAAATCCAATGATGAAAGAAGGATATTTCCAAATAAATGCAATGAAAGGAATCTGTCAAAACTGAGGAACTTCACGAGAAATCCTAGAGATGGTCCAAAAAAGAAACAACAGCTGTAGACGAGGTGAAACGGACAAACATGGCAACCCTACCCAGAAATCAACTCAAAAAGAGACTCAGCCAATGTCAAACAAGCCGTCAAGACTGAAAATCGGGAACCAGAGATACCAGTTTGTGATAAAGACATTTATACAATAAAAAGAGGGAATAATTTGGTTACAGCAATTCCAAATGGAGAAGTCAAGTAAGTTTAACTTGAGTGAAAGGGAAACCAATATACAATAAGGAGATTGGGGGGCGGGGTGGGCGTGGAAGAGGGGAAGATGCTAGTAGGAGTGCTAGGGTTAAAGGCCACAGAGGGAGAGATTGATATGTCCATCACCTTTACTAATAATGATCTCTAATAAGATGCATGGCTAGACAGCTAGGCTGAATGGGGTCAGAAGTGATAGCGAGAATGCATACATATGTTTGAATATATTTGTACATGGTGGAACACATGCAAGCAAAATTATGAAAATATAGACATAAGACACTGAGGGAATGAGTCACTAGGCCGAGGGGCTCAGGACCAGGTCTTGGGGGATAGTAAAATCAACGGGCATATCGCAATCCACAAAGACGATGTGCTATATCCTTTCATGAGTAGCAACAGAGGTCTTACAAGCTCCTACGGTGCCATCTAAGATGCACTTTTTAGGTGTCTCTCGGTCTGGAGGAAAGAAGAGTGATGAAAATCAAAAGGGTATGCAAACAATTAATCTAATGAATTACCATATATATTTGTGTATAAGCTGAGCTTTTCAGCATATTTTCAGTGCAGTTTTGTGGTAAAATTAGGTGCCTTGGCTGATATTCAGGTCGGCTTATACTCAAGTATATACGATAATGAAATAATATCAACTATCAGTCTCACTATCACATGGGTATATTTGCAGGCAGCTGCATATGCACAGATATCTACAATCAGAAAAAAACAGATGGTACCCCCAGCGACCCCCACCAACTGCTCTGGAAGGGATCGCATCGGAAGGTTCCCCAGAGATGAGGATAAAAATGTGAAACAAAGTTCGCAATCATAAAGCAGACTAGGCTCACAGCTCAGACAGAGAATGGTGGAACCCCTACTGTGAGCCCCTTACTCACTTTTCAGATCTGGAATTTAACTCACCCCATGGCCCAATTACCAGCCTAACATCAGACAGGGCCACGGGGGTCACAGTAAAACTAGAGAGGTAGCACGCCTTTAAAAATAAAAAACTAGCCATTATGATCAAAATCAAGGAGAGAGTGTTCACCTAAGGACAAAGTTCCAAAGGATTAGGAGAGAAGGAGGAATAAAAACAGCAAACCGAGGGAGGAGATGGGGTAAGTGACGTTATCTTGAAGGAAGAGCCGTCAAGGGCAAGAAAACAAAATGTGCATGAATTGTTGCAGGTAAAGCTGATGGTCGGCTCTGTTCATCTTGACCCCATTAGTAATAAAAACCTAAAAAGATGAAATAGAGTTTCTGTGTGGTTATTTTTTTAATTAATATATTTTTATGACTTATTTTATTGGGGGCTCTTACAGCTCTTATCACAATCCATCCATGCATCCATTGTGTTGCCATCGTCATTTTCAAAACTTGTGGATGTATTGCCATCGTCATTTTCAAAACATTGTCTTTTTTCTACTTGAGCCCTTGGTATCAGCTCCTCATTTTCACCTTCCTTCCCTCGTGAACCCTCGATAATTTATATATTTTTTTCATGTCATACATCGACTGTTGTCTCCCTTCACCCATTTTTATGTTGTACATCCCCCCGGGAGGAGGTTATAGGTGATTGTGGGGTTCCCACTTTCTTTCTCCCACTTTCCCCGTATCCTGCTGGTATCTCTATTCTCATTATTGGTCCTGAGGGGTTTATCTGTCTTGGATTCCCTATGTTGTGAGCTCTTATCTGTACCAGTGTACATGCTCTGGTCTAGCGGGATTTGTAAAATATAATTGAGGTCATGATAGTGGAGGGGGGACTGAGAACATTGAAGAACTAGAGAAAAGTTGTATGTTTCATTGGTGCTATACTGCACCCTGACTGGCTTGTCTCTTCCTTGTGTTTGGTTATTTTAAGGAGCTTTTAGGGATGCAGTATCTAATGCTGGAATATAAGGTTTAGCACACATAGTATAACAAATAATATATAACATTTGTAATTTTTATCATTATATTAATTTTGTTTAATGCCAAAACTAGTCTTAAATGATGAAATCCTAATATCTAAAAGAAGTAAATAAATCTGTGTCATTGGATTGAGGCCACTATAAATCAATCAACTTGATGGCAGAGAGTTTCGTTTTTGGAGAGTGAAGCAGGCTGTTAAGACAAAATTGCTGACAGCAGTAAATGCAAGCAACAAAAGGTTAAAGAAAACAACTTTTGGTGACATCTTTAAAAGATTAAATGAAATTCGAAAATCACCTTTAGTCTGTAGTTTAAATTTCTCTAAACCCATTATGGCTTTTTTTTAAGTGGCTGGGGTAATATGCCCTGTTT
Source organism: Tenrec ecaudatus (assembly GCF_050624435.1). Classification (NCBI taxonomy): domain Eukaryota; kingdom Metazoa; phylum Chordata; class Mammalia; order Afrosoricida; family Tenrecidae; genus Tenrec; species Tenrec ecaudatus. Next base: position 191,004,368 of record NC_134533.1, read on the forward strand.
CCTAAATTATTACTAGATTTTCATAAACACATTTTTAGAAATCTTATTGTGTTGAATATTGTGATATTATTTTAATATTAGGGGAAGTAAACATCATCTATATGGGACTAGGTTTTCTAGCTTTTGAGAGACTTCATAGTTTTTCATAATTGTTTAGACCACTCTCTAAATTCTTGATCATCATTTAAGCTTTCATTTCTGTTTAAGTAAGTCAAGATACATAATTTGTTGCTTTAGGGTTATAAGGCCCATCCTATGACCACCAAATCACCTCTAACTCATAGTGACCCTATGATAGGCTTGCCAAGACTATACATCTGTATTAAAGCAGATAGCCTCAACTTCAGCCCAGCAGCTAGTGGGTTGGAAACAATTGGCTTGCAGTTGGACATCCATCCCTACCCGACAGCCCCCCCCCACACACACACACACACGTGCACATGCTACCAAAGGCCCCTAGGTCATCTGAGGCCTAGTGAATAGGTATGTTGCCTGAAACTTCCGGAATTTTAGAGATAGGCAAAGGACTAATTTAGTTTATTTGAATAATTTTTAAAAGCCCTAATGGGGTTTTTCTTGTATGTATACTCTTTAGTAGGTCTTTATGCCTCAAGCTTTCTATAAGGTGTGTCATGTGAAACTACATTTTCAAAAGATTTTTGTAATGAGGTACATTTTGTTTCAGGGCTGAGTTTGGGGTAGCATGAAATTCTGTATATCTCTTTTGTTCATGTGTCTATTTATATTTCTTTCTAAAAGTAGTGATAGGGATTTATCTATTTCTTAGTTATCCATCGTGTTTCTTGTTTTAAGTTTAATTTTAGGTATTTTTATGTAATTTTCATGTACCTTGCTTCTTTTATATTTTTAAATCATCTTATTGAGGGATCTTACAGCTCTTACAATATCCTACACATCAATTGTTTCAAGCATATTTGTATATATGTTGCCATCATCCTTTTCTAAACATTTACTTTCTATTTGAGCCCTTGGTATCAGCTCCTCTTTTGACCCTCCAACCCTCGTGACCCCTTGATAACTTATAAATGATTACTGTTTTTATGTCTTACACTGACCTCTGTCTAACTTCACCCACATTTCTGTCGTTTATACCTCTTGAGTGGAGCTGGGAGGGGGTGTTATGCATCAGTCATTGTGATCGGTTTCTCCTTCCTCCCCTACACCCCTTCTCTGTAGCCTCCTAGGATTCCCTTGCTTCTTAATATGAGTTATTTTCAGTGTATTGAATTTTGTTAGCACATATTGTAGTGTCTCTTCAATGTTGTCTAATTAATGTAAAGATAGATGTGTTGCAGAAGCTTTGATGTTAGTGCTTCAAGATGCTTTGCTAATGTATTTTCCCTAATTTTTAATTGCCAATTTTAGTCATTTTTTAATGATGGACTATGTTCCAAGGCTATTAGCATGAATTTATATATAAATATATGGAATTCTTATTTTGACATTAGTGTTTGCCTGATCACTAAGTCCAGGGTCACAAATTTTGTATGTGGTGCTAATTTGCCTACATCTTTTTTGGTTAGGATCATGTTATCTGAAGAGCTATAGGCTACAGATTTCAACCTACTCCATAGGAGGTCACAGTGACTCACCTATAAACCACATGCTGATGATTGCCATGGACTAGTTTAGTCCATATTGTCCAATCATTTGGACTTGAATTGGTTCACCCTCCAAAATTCTAGCAGCTTGCTGTCGGAAATGATGAAATTGTTTTCAGCTAATGTAAACATTTGACCATCCATCTATAATGTCCTACTTGAAAATGTGCCATTAAGAACTATCTGGTTAGACACTGTACCTTCTGTGAGGTGGCAGTTTATTGGATTGCTTGAGGTAACTCATAGTTAAGTACTCCGTGTGTGTGTGTGTGTGTGTGTGTGTGTGTGTGTGTGTGTGTTAGAGACTGCATACTTAGCATTTTATACAGAGCTCACATGTTTTTCCATGGAGGAATGTTTGTGTTCCTCCAAAGTAAAATTTTAGAACAGAAGTCAGTGAAGTTAAGACTGCTATGAATACAAGCTATGTAGCAAAGCCTTGTGAATAGAAATATTTTAATTTAAGTTTTAATTGGGGGTGTATACATGTACTCATTCTTTTAAAAAGTGTTAGAGAACTCAGGTACTCTCTCAATTCCAGAACACTTTGTTCTATTGAATTGGCATTCCATGCTGCTCACCTTCCCAACACGATCACTGAAGACAAAGCAGGTACAAAAGCAAATGTGGTGAAGAAAGCTGATGATGCCTGGCTATCAAAAGATATAATGCCTGGGGTCTTAAAGGCTTGAAGGTAAATAAGAGGCCATCTAGCTCAGAAGCAACAGAGCCCACATGGAAGAAGCACACCAGCCTGTGTGATCACAAGGTGTCTATGGGATCAGTCATCAAACAAACAAAAAAATCATATCATTGGGAATGAAGGGGAGTACAGAGTGTGGACCCAAAGCCCATCTGTAGGCAACTGGACATCCCCATACAGAAGGGTCATGAGGAAGAGATGAGCCAGTCAAGGTGCAGTGTAGCAATGATGAAACATACAACTTTCCTCTAGTTCTTTAATGCTCCCTTCTCCCATCCCCGCCTCACTATGCTGATCCCAATTCTACCTTACAAATCCGGCTAGACCAGAGGATGTACACTGGTACAGATAGGAACTGGAAACACAGGGAATCCAGGACAGATGATTCCTTCAGGACCAGTGGTGGGTATGGCAATACTGGGAAGGTGGAAGGAAGGTGAGGGAGAAAAGGGGAACCGATCACAAAGATCTATATGTAACCCCCTCCCTGCAGAACAGACAACAGAAAAGTGGGTGAAGGGAGACATCAAGTAGTGTAAGACATGACAAAATAATAATAATTCATAAATTATCAAGGGTTCATGAGGGAAACGGGGTACGGAGGGAGGGGAAAAAATGAGGAGTTGATACCAAGGACTCAAGTAGAAAGCAAATGTTTGGAGAATGATGAGGGCAACATATGTACAAATGTGCTTGACACAATGGATGTATGTACGGAATGTGATAAGAGTTGTATGAAAACCCAGTAAAATTATTTTAAATAAATAAATAAGAAATAGTAATCAAAACAACAACAAAAAGTGTTAGAGAATGTTCCTGCTCAGGCCTCCAAATGAATGTCTTTTTCAATTTTTTTCAAATTTTATATATGGATTTGATTATTATTCTTAAGTGTGGCACATATTGTTCCCAATACCTATGTTAACCTACATTTTGTGTTTCCCTTTCGGGAGAGGTGGGTAGAATCTGAAATAGTGTGTTGATTACAAGATTAGAATGATTTTCCCTTTAGATGGCAAATCATTTTTTTAACTTAATTGTCATGTTTGATGATCACACTTTGTTAGGATTAATGGTAAATGTCAGTGACTACATCTAGTACTGCTTTCTCTAATTCAGGTGAAGCTCTAGTTTGTTTTTATAATTAATAAAAATGGTATAATGTCTATTTTGTAACAAGCTAAGTAGGATAACGATATAGAAAGATGGTTGAACAATTATTCCTTTATGTAAGAGATTTGGGCTTCTTTCTTCTAAGATTATATTATGATATAATTTTTCTAAAGTGGTAAATACTATTGATGTCTATTTGGTTACAAGTAATAGGAGTAGAATTTTTCATATCCTAACAAGATACATGCTATCTCTAAAATATCCCGTAGGGTAAGCCTCATTAAGGACACCTGGGAGATCTTTGGGGTTTGGTTCCAGACCACCACAGTAAAGCAAATATGGAGATAAAGCAAATGTGAAGCATTTTGAGAATAACAAAAATGTGACACAGAGACACATGTGCTGCTGGAAAACTGGCATAGACTGGATTCAGGATTGCCATAAACCTTCAAAATGTTTAAATAAATAAAATAATACAATATCCTCAAAGTTCAATAAAGCAAAGTGCAGTAAAATGAGGCATGCCTGTATTTAATTATCATAAGAGAATTATTATCAACTAAAGCAATTTTAAGTACCCAGTTTTGTCATTTAGTTTATTATCTCAATTTTTTATTTAGCCTCTATTTTACAATTATAGTAATTTAGGATCTAATACCTAAAACACCACTTTACCCATTTTACTTATATGAATGGATATAATTAGGTTATCATGTACAGAAGCAGTATAACTAATCATCTCTTTATTAATAAGACTGTATATAATAAATCTTAATTTTTGAAGGCCCTGTTTTCACTTATACTGGGTGGTAGGGGTTACATCTTGCTAAGCTAAGTTGAAGAGGCCAAAGACTACAGTGAGATTTAATATCAATCCATTATTTACTGTGTCGTCAGAGCATCTATGTCTCCTATGAGATATTAGAAGACATTTAGGCAAAGGTGATCATTTTCATGATGAGGACTAGGCATATTTATTTGTTTTTATTTTATATGCAGTAACTCCCTCAGTTAAAGGAAGTTTTGCATTTAAATTCAGTGGGATTCGCATGTAGAACTATAATTTGAGCTGCAGTATTGATTAATTTTATGAAGGTGCATCAATTGATGTAGTTTACCGGATATAAAAGTTCATTGGGGACGTCTGTTATAGAGGCACAAAAATCAATTAGTGTCTCTCATGTTTTGCTGCACGAATTATTCGTGCAATCATAAATTAAGAGCAATTAAGCAACTATTTTAATAAATTTCAGTTTCACTGTTAACTAATTATGAACTTGTTTTACTTTAACGTCATATTTTTCCCCTGTATCTAGTTCTATCTTTTCGTTTGTTTGTTGGTCTTTGGAAACACTAGAAGGTTGGGAAACTCTATCTTATTTCTACATGTAATTCATTTTTTAAAAAGCAGATGTTTGTTTTTCAATGGGTTACAGGTGTCATAGGCGTGTGTCATAGATGTTAGTCCATACGACAGATGAGGTTTGTGTTGTTCTTACACAGTGACAACTAGGACCGTGGCAGGACTGAAGACGCTGAGACGTTTTTAGTGTTTTTTGCCATTGCTGTTGCTGTTAGTGACATTTATCTTTTTTAATTATTTTTTTCTTTTTCAAATTAGCCATGGTTTTGCCCCACTCCCTCAGCTGCTGCCACTGCTGTGGTGGTTTGGCTTATAACCCTTTCTGTTCTGTGGCAGCCTGGTTTTTCATTTTTGTTTTATATATTAGCAATCATTGTAAACAAGCCTAATTTCACTAAGATGCTGGTATCTTATTGGTCAGTGTAAGACATGAAAAAATAATAATTTATATTATCAAGGGTTATGAGTGGGGCAGGGTGGAAAAGGGAGAGGGAAAAAATGAGGCGCTAATACCAAGGGCTCAAATAGAAAGAAAAATGTTTTCAAAATAATGATGGCAACATATGTACAAATGTGCTTGACACAGGATGGATGGATGGATGGATGGATGGATGGATGGATGGATGGATGGATGGATGGATCATGATAAGAGCTGTACAAGCCCCCAATAAAATGATGATAAAAAATAAAATTTAAAATAGATGCTAGTATCTTTCTCTGCACTTGCCCAATATCCCTATTTATCTCAGTTCAATCTTGAGATACCTCCTTCATTTTCCATATTCTAGTGACCCCATTAAAGATCCTTTAATTTTAGCTTGGTTTTCCAAGAACCTGAGTTCATGGTTTAACGTAGTATCATTGGTGATTGTTTCTAGTGGTGGTAGCTCATCACCTGCTGAGATTTAAATTACTTCCATCTTTTGATACAGTTTTGAAAGCCACTGTGTCTGGGTGGGAAGTCTGTTTGCTGTAAATGTTCTGTGCTTTGTAATTCTGATCCAGTCCTCATCTGGATCTTTATAGGTGAATCAAATCTCAACAAAATGAGATTTGAGATAGGTCCTTTGTCAACATCTATGTGGCAAAGCGTTTGAAGCTGTTACACATGCTTGGCTCTTAACCACAAGGTCTGCAGTGTGGTAAAGGGTGACAGTCTAGGAAATCCACAAGGACAGTTCTAACTCTGTGGTTGCTTTGAGTCCAATCAATGTGATGGGGGAGGCAGAGTGAGAAGTGAGTGAGTGAGTGAGTGAGTGAGTGAGTGAGTGAGTGAGTGAGTGAGTGAGATGGGGGAGAGTGAGTGAGTACTCAGTGAGAAGTGAGTGAGTGAGTGAGTGAGTGAGTGAGTGAGTGAGTGAGTGAGTACTGAGTGAGAAGTGAGTGAGTGAGTGAGTGAGTGAGTACTGAGTGAGAAGTGAGTGAGGGAGTGAGTGAGTGAGTGAGTGAGTACTGAGTGAGTGAGTGAATTAATGATTGCTCTAACAATAGGGGAGCACCTCTTGCCTTTCAGCTCTTCCAATAATAGGATTTAACTCCTGGAAGTCAGGGATCAGACTGACATCAGAAGTATCCTTTATTTTAAATCTCTTCCTTGCTACATGTCTTATAGAGACCCAGGCTCATCACTTGGCCATAGGGGATCCTTTTCATGACCCAAATATTTGCCCGAGTCTATTCACGGTTTTTTAAACTTTGTTAACTTTTATTTTAAGCTTAATTTACTACCAGTCCATAAATTTTTGCTTCTTCTGTTTCTTCTGGGAGATCGTTTTCTTCATTGCAACCTCCTCTTCTGGCTTAGGCACCCTTTGCCCCTTTTCAGTTGGGATCATTTCAGTGTGGCAGCCAAGCTCATACATGGATTGACCTGACCATGAGCTCTCTAAGTCCAGTGGCGATTCTTAGGGGCTTTGTTCACCTGGATGTGCTAGTGACCAAAAATCCATACCTAAACCTTAAGTCCAGCATTACTTTGCATTTTTAAGCCTGTGCAGCAAACATTCAGCACTCTTTGGGGCCATCGAGCCTGGGTCCAACCACACAGTGAGGCCTAAGTATACCTACCACTCCCACCACTGTAATGTCAAAAGGGTACGCACTGCTTCTACAAAGTGATGTCTTTCAAATACTTGGTGGCTCCCTGGATATGCATACCCTTGATGACCTGGGAAATCTCACGGATATTCTTAACATGGCCCAGAAGATTTGGCCTTCTTGATTTGCACAATTTTGTGGAGTTTTGTGTGTCCAGTGAGTGGCAAACCATTCTGGCCAATCACCTCAGGCTGCTGTGGGAGAGCACCTATTCACATTTTATTAATAACTGAAATAATGCATTTTAGCTTTTCTGATTTTCTCTTTCTTCTATATTTAAGGAGTTTTTTCTTGAATATTATTTTGTATGCATCTTAATGTTATTAAAAATCATACACTATTATGTACACTAATGCTAGGTACAGCCAAAGAAAATTAATAGGCTATCCTAATTAGTTATGGAGTACTCCTCATGCCTTATTTCCTCATGGCACAGGATTGGGTTTGGGGTACAAAGGAGACATCAAATCTTAAATATAGTGTAAGGAGAACACTTATTAAGTCTTAACTAGGACAAAGCTAAGACCAGACAAAGACACATCACCTGATGAGGGAGACAATCAGCAGCAGCTAAGAATGGCATCCAGAGATTTACAGTAAAGCAGCTACTGTGTTATGGAACACAAATGCATGATCGACAGCAGATCAGTTACAGGTAGGACACAGAGACAAGAACACAGTTACAGGTAAGACTACAGAAGCAAGAACAAGACCATGACTGGGGCATGTACATTATGATAAACAGAAGAACTTACAAGATTGGTCTAGGACCTTTCAACCAAGGTGTTTGACTTGACTCAAATAATGTGCCCACCCCCACCCCCCCACAATGGCACCCTCTTTGATGGCAAGGACAAATACAAGCAAACCCTTAAGGGAGACTGTCCCTCTCTGGGTGGCCTGGAGAGAAGTGCAAGTAATCCACTTTCCAATGCATTCTGCCTGCGGGCAAGACTGTTTATTTCCAGGTGTGGGAGAAGACAAGAGCATGACTGTTGGTGCAAAAAGGGGGAGGACCAACTTCCAAGTAGGGGGGAGGGGATGATTAACAGCGCTTTTAAGGTCCCAAAGAGGGGGGTACTGCTGAAAATATCCACTTAATGAGACACATTGGTCTGGATTTCTGTACTCACTCTGGGGATCTAGGCCAAGTGCCATAGAACACTGGTACATTGAACCCTGGATGCTTCAACGGTCAGAGCAGAGGGATCCGATTTAGGAAATCCACTAGGTGCACTGGACTCTAACTCAAACACACCAGTAACCTGATGACTTAACACTAGAAATTCAGGGTGTTTGAAGAAGCAGAAGACAGCTAGACCAAGAGAAGTGAATTGTCAGTAGGAAGACAAACATTGCCCTGCTTGCTGTATTGAGATGTATATTGTTCCAGCAGACCTCTGATACATGTTGTTAGTGAATATTACTGTAAATGTTGCCTGACAACCAACGCCCAATGATTGTGTAAAAGCATCCAGCCATGTAAGGATTTATTCTGTTCAAATGAATAATTCAGGTATTGCGATATGTAGTTAGCCTATACTGGGTGAGCATCCTGTGTGAGTCTGGGTGCTTTAAAGAAACAAATCCACAGAAACTCATGCATAAGAGAGAGTTTTATAGAAAGGTTGTATACATTAAGAAAACATCCCAACCCAGGGCTGCCCAAGTCCACAAGTCCAACATTAACCCATTAACCCACATGTCCAACACCAATCCACAAAATCCTCCTCAATCTCACAAAGAAGACACAATGATGCTGACTGCAGGAAGAAAACTGAGTCAGTAAATGTGTAAGCATCTCAGCCCTGGCAGGGGTCTCCACATGGCTGCTCCAGCAGCCAGGGCTGCATCGGGGTAGGTCCATGTGGCTTCTCCTCAGGGATGTCCTGCAGGAAGTCAGCCTTGCGAGCTGAAGCAGGGAACTGCTAAGGCAGCTGCACCCTGGTGCAGCCATCACAAAACAAGAGGCCTGAGAACTAGAAAGGCAAGGCTTACCGAGCCATCTAACCCTCCGCCCTTCAATTAACCCCACATGTGTTTATCAGCCAAGTTGATACAATAAACTAACTACCTCACATCTCTCTATCAATAGTGTTTTAAAATATAGTACCAGGGCTAGTCAATGACAATATTAACAGAAGATCTTAATCCTCCGGGAACATGATAGATAAGAGTCTCTACCATAAATTAGCACGCAGGTCACTAAAGGGAGTCAAAGGCAGATTAGAAACACAGATCCAGGAATGGATTTGGGGCTTGCAGTAAATGCTAGCTCTGATTTAAGAATAATTAGTTCCCACATCATGGCCCTGCTCAGTACTGACTCTCATGAAGGGAACACAGAAGATAAGGGTGTTACAATTACGTGGTGCCCAGCTAGCATATCTGGGCTATCAGATAGAATAGTATCTTAGGTCTTCAAGGCTTGTTTCCAAACCAGCAGCCATCTAAGTGAGAGGTCATCTAGGTCCACATTGAAGAAGCACATCAACACCTGTGACCCAAGGATTGTAAATTGCAATGTCCAATACTGAAGGAGGGAATCGTAGCAGAGCCCAGGTGGAGCGATTCTGGTTTGCAGAAGGCTATTGATGACCATGGAAGCCCAGACACATTTGTGAGCTCTACAAAGGAATAATCCTCCAGAGATAACCCTCCCCCCACACACACTATCAATAACGGAGGGATGGGAGTAAGCTGGTTAGCAAACAGAGCATATTAGAGAGATGACTGCTGTAGATCAAAATGATATTCCTGACTTGAACAGTTAAAACCTTATCGCTTGTTACACATGCTGGGCCTGAGGTGGTTTTCAACATTTTTTTTTCATATTGGGGTTTATGTCTGAGGTATTTTTCCCTGTGGGTAGCCCTCTTGAATTTTTGTTATAAGGGTTTGCTATTTTTTGGTGTATGAAACCCAGGATTGATAAACCTATTGAGATAACAAGTAGAATAAGGGTTCTTTGGGGGTAAAGTTGGGGACAGGGCCTAAAGGGGAGCTCATATCAAGGAGTTCAAGAAGGAAGAAAATGTTCTGAAACTGCTTGTGGTAGCAATTGCACAATAGTGCTTGATATGACTTAAAGCTATGGAATGATATGATATCTGTATTAGTTACCAATAAAATGGTTTTGGAAGTAAAAAGAGAAGATTGTTCATTTCATAGTCAATGGTCAGAAGGAAATCAATGGAGGCTTAGAAGACTCAGCAAATGGGTTTTGGGTTTTCGCTGTTACCCATAGCCTTCTGCAAACTGGTACTCAGGTTTCAGACTCTCATGTTCTCAGGTTGATCTCAATGCTGCTTAGGCACTGTACATCTTACAATGCTAGTCTTATGGAAACTAGCCACTCAGATACAGATTTGACAGATCAGGTACGCACCGGGAATGTGAAGATTTATGTGACTTACACAGAGTTCTTGTTATCCTGTCATGTGCCTAACAGCATGTGTGCTCACCAGAATCTTATTTAGACTGGCAAGCTCACTTGTGGCATCTTTGCTTGATCTGTGACCAATATCCATCCTGTCATAAGATTTGCTATAGTGACAGATACCCATAATGGCTTCTAACTGCCCAAGCCAGACCCACTTAGATTCAATTTGTGAAGGTGACTGATGAGTCACTCTTTTTCCCACCCTATGGATCAAAATTGGCTTCAATTTAGTTTGTCTAAGTTAGGGGTAGCAAACCACACCTGAGAGCCACATCTGGCTCTTTCAGCAACATCCAGGCGGCTCTGAAGTAAAATTGAAAAAATTTTCAAGAATATTATTCAGATAATGGTATTTTCATTTGTAAATGGATATTTAGGGCTCTTGAATAATTTTTTAGTCATTGTGAGGGACAGGTTTGACTCTTCTATCTCAAAATTTTGCTAGCCCTTGGTCTATGTCGGCAGTTCTCAATCTGTGGGCCGGGACCCATTTGGGAGTCTCCCAATTCATAACAGTAGCAAAATTACAGTGATAAAGTAGCAGGGAAAATAATTTTATGGTTGGGGGTCAACACAACATGAGGAACTGTATTAAAGGCTCATGGCATTAGGAAGGTTGAGAACCACTGGTCTAGGTGTTACCATGTGTGTGAGCCTGTGTTTCATTAAACAATGCCCCGTCATTAATTACCAACCATCCTGCTGGCTAAGCCAATTGCCCTGGAGAATTTTACCTTGAGATTAAAAAGAAGGCTCAAGTGTGTTCTGCATAAAGTTGGTTCATTTATTGCTAGGTAGTCATGTCAAGGCATGTAAGAAAGACCTCAACACATTCAGGTAGCATTGGAGAATTAAAATGAACTCTTACTATGTTAGTTGAAATGTTATAACCCAAATCTGTAGGCCTCAGGCTTGAACCTTTAACAGTTGGTCTCTGGGAAGAGACTTGACTATCTCTCTAACTCAGAAGAGGTCCCTCATGCTAGAACTCAAGGTTGGTTTTGGAAAACACAGGGTTTGGGCACATTTCACTCTGTAGACAGAATCAAGAATCAAAAAGAATTTCTATTTCATTTTCTGCAAAAATTAGTGAAATCACAGGCTATATATCCTGCACACTGTCATAATCACATATAATTGTTATGTTTTATTGCCAGTTAAAGAACTGTGGTATATTTATGTTTTCCTCATTTATGTTATATTTCACTGTCAGGTAATTATTGTATGACATATTTATATTCATGTTTACTAAATCTTTCAAAGCAGAGTTAATTTCAAATTATGAGGATTTTTATTAATATATTTATAATTGGTTAATTTATATAGATAGATGTGATTAACATTATATTCTGTTATCACAAAGGACAGATACACTGCCCAATTCCAGAGAGTTATTTATGGCTTACCTCACATAATATCTTATTTTCAGAATTATAACAACTTAGAGTTAATGACTGTAGGCCAGAACAGAAATAACTACATTTCTGTTCAGAAAGTCTCTATACACTTGATCTTAGCCAAAAGGCCGAGAAGCGATTCAGAAAGTCTCTATTTAGAACTTCATACTTGAGGTACTTGAATGATTTGGGGGGTTGGGGGTCAATAGACCCTGCTGACCAGGAGTGGAGTCAAGCCTGTCAATCAAGTGATAGCTTGATGACGCCTCCTTGGGGATATGGCCTTTTTATGAGCTTCAGGGACTCTGGCAACTGCCCCCTCCTCTCTCTCACCCTTCCTCCTTGCTGGGACCTTGTTGAGACTCTATGTCTGCCCCCATGTGGACCACCTAATCCTGAGAACTGCTGGCACCCTGCCGAGTCTCTGCACCAACCAGCCTGTAATCTCCCTACTTTCTGCTTCCTCTTTCTGTATCGTTGGCCTGCAGCTCCCTGGTCTGAAGAGGACCTCGCCTGCATTAGCTCTATGGCCTTGACTTGGACTGAGCTGGAGTGCCTTCTTGATGTAAAGTTGCTTCTTACACATAGATGAACATCATTGGATTTGTTTCTCTACATAAACCAGCCTAACAGAACACCATAAAGGACTTATATGTAGGGGATTTAAAGGATTATAGAATCATCATAACAGTGTAAAAATCATTATAGAAATCTCTATGATAGTGACATGCACATACGTGTTTTAAGAACATTATAGGATCATTGTGATTTGAGAGCATCAGAAAGTATACATAACAACCATACCCCAGACACTATGAGACACTTTATACTTGTGACCTTAGCACTTGTATTACCTTCTTTAATTATCACAATATTTGATCTTATAAATCATTTTATAAGTTTAGAATCTGAGTTCTTTAAAAATTAAGAATTCTCTTGGTATACACATTAGTAATGCCAATGCTGTATTCCAAGCTCTTCAAAACTCTTATCCTGTGTGCACTGAAGCTACCTGAAATCTGTACTCCTAGCAAAATGCCTCACAAAGAACAAGATGGCAGACATTTTTCAAAGTCTAATGAGATACGAATGTCAAGTAAAGCTTCCCATAAGAACTATTCATTACAATTATCAGCTCTTGCTGGCTTACAAATAGGTTAAAGAGTAAATTAGCTGAAGTAGATTTTAATCACTTAAATAGCTTTTTCTCCCCCTTCAACAGGTGATTTGTTTCACCAAAAACAAATCCTGCCAAGAGAATTAGATAAATAAGCAACCTGTAATTGAACCATTCTTATCTAGTTAGGAAGTTAGCAGAACTGAATTGATGGCTTCAGTCCCATGAGCAATGGGGAGAAGATAATATTCCAACAGGTATTGTATAGTTTAAAAAAAAGAGTTAACAGTTTGGTGATGGTTAGATTTTATGCCTATTTGAGGGCAGCGGTGTGGAAGTGTGGGTGGAGTCCATCCTGTCAATCAGGTGGTAACCCGATGACGTCTCCTGTGGGTGTAGCCCTTTTTATGAGACAAAGTGAGAACCCTCTCTGGCCCTTCCTCACCCTGCTTGCTGGGATTATGTGTCCGCCTTCAGAGGTGACCCTTTGTGGACTTCTGACCCTGGAAGCCAGGCTGGGCGCAGTCAGTGCTCTGCCACGGTGCTACTCACCGTGGATCCTCACAATTCTGCACCCACTGGCCTGTGGTCTCCCTGCTTCTCACTCTACCTTTCTGAGTCATCAGCCTGCAGCTAGGTGAGGCTGAAGAGGACTCAGGTTAGCATCAGACTCATGGACTTGAGTAGGATAGGCCTGGGATACCTTCTTGATATAATGATATTTCTTTTACTTAGATGAATGGTCACTGGTTTTATTTCTCAAGACAACCCATTTTCTTTCTTCCATCTTTACTATATTTTGATTTTTGCATCTGAACCAGTAATACCAAAAGCATGTGAGTTGTTCGAAGATACAGAATGTGGCTTTGCATGTTATTTTATGAGTTAAAAAAACTGTTATATTTCATATCTGATATTATGAGTGTACAACTCTCCTCACAGTTTAGAAGTTTTATATCAAGTATCTAGTAGTTTTAATATCTAATTGATATGACTCCAGTTATTTACATTTTACTGATATTTTTACCCAGAGAACATAAAGAATTTTTCAACACAACATTTGGCCAATAGTTACAAACTAGATGGCCTTCTTAGAGAAATTCATGTAATGGATTCATTTTGAACTTGGGGAAAAAAAGAATTGGATGATGGATAATATTTCCATTAAGCTTAATGTAGAAAAACTCTAGAGCCTATCATTATAATCATAAGTTCGAAAATGAAAACCCCTTATTGATTATGAGAAGAAACCCCAAAAACTCTATGCCATTTGACCCCGCTCACATGTCTTTTTAATTGAATAGCTATTTATTGAAAGCTTCGTAGGGACCAAGTACCATAATAGGCAGGGAGGATACAGTTGAGAGTACAACCACCGTGGCCATTGTCTCAGGGAGTTGACAGTGTGAGTAGAGAAGAATAGGCTTAAACCAAAGTATGATCTTCCACAGATCCTTAGGATTATGTTCCTTTAAAGAAAAACCACCATAAAACACTAAAAGCTGTCCAGAGCGCCACAGCTTCCACAAGACTGAGGCCAATCGCATCTTGGCTTACTCATGTCCTTGAAAGCACAAAACCGCCTCCAGGAATTAATCTTCTAACAGCTAAGCTGGGGCAGGTGAATTAAAGGCTTCTAATATTGATGGGGTTCTAAGAGTTCCCTAAGGGTTTTAGTGAACATAATCCCTCTCCACCAATGATGTGATTTATACATAGTCATAGTCTTGATGCAGCATCATGTAAGGAACAAGCAGCAATGGGGATCCCAGCAAGTGCCTATGTTTGGTGGCAAGAATCCTCTATTGGCCTCTCTTTCTGCCACTTTTCCAAGTCACCACACTGGTGTGTATAAACATCTTGATCAATGCTTTTAAGAACATCAGTAGTATTGAGAAGAGAGGCAAACATTAAGTTCTAATTAGACTATGCTTTAAAGTGATCGATCAGTTTCTGACTGTGAGGATGACGCATGGTTACAAAGGTGAATTTGAAACCACAGATGATCACAGACAGAGCTGTGTTCAGAACTCAAAGACAGGTTAAAGCAAATGGGAATCATCAACCTAATCTGGTGTGCAACTCGAATCTATAGAAAAGTGGCAGAAAAATCCGCTCATGTCACATCGGTTTAGTTCCATTAGGCTGATGGCTTCAGTTGTCCTCATTGGCTACCAGGAACAATGCAATCCATCACAGCTATTTGAAATGAGCAGAGGTTTGCATCAGTCATTCTAGTTCAACCCCCTGAAAGAAATTGCATTTCTATCTCAGACATGCTGAAACGGACTCAACATTTTAATAAGAGTCCCAAGTGAGTCATATAGACACAGAAACTCTGGTGGAAATTCTGATACCTAATTCTGAGGATGGCACTGTGGGATAAATACGGAGCTGCTAACTCCAAGATCAGTAGTTCAAAACTATCATGGGATAGAGAAGCAGCAGCTACCTGCTCCTGTAAAGAATGACAGTCTTGGAAACCCTATAGAGACCCTCTCTGAGTAAGAATCAACTCCTTGGCAGTGGGTCTTATAGATAAGCTTCATCTGGGGATCTAGAAGAATTGCCTGAGTATCTTGTTAAAGATGTAGATTCTGAATCAGTATATCTGGGGCAGAAAAGCAAATACTCAGCAGGGGTCAAACCAGAATCCCTGAACATGACAGATGAACAAGATTGTGCTTTGCTGAATAGTTCACACGGGGAAATCATTAGGAAGCCTCTATGGTCTATCCATAGGCTGAAAATAATGTGCTATCGCTAGTACGGGGATTCTCAAATTGTGGTCTCCCAACTAATAGCATGGAACCTAATAAAAAGTGCAAATCCCCACACCAACCTAAGATCTCTTGAATTAGAGTATTAGATGTAGAGTTTAGCAATCTATGCTGACCAAGCACTCCAGGTGTTCTGAGGCAGGTAAAGTTTGAAAATCAATTACCTAGACCTTGAGGTACCATGCTACTTACAAAGAAAAGTTCTCTGTATGCTACAAAAGATAGATCACCAAGATACATTGTTAAGTGGAGAAAAGAAGTACGAAAGAGTCTTGATAACATGTTGCCTTCTCTGTAATATGGAAGAAAAAGGGAAGTTGTATTTTAAGTGGATTTAATTTTGTTAACTCTGAAAATCCAGATAGATATAAATTACTTAGAGTGGTTACTTATGTCTGAGGGGTTATCTTGGCAGGTGGGAGATAATAAAAAGCATGAAAACCTGTAACTATGAACTTTTTAATCCTTTATAGTTTTTGAACTGTGTGAATCTATTGATTCTATGAGATGGAATTTATTTAAAGTGTGCATATCTCCAAAGTAGTAGCTAGGGAAGATTATGACCTTGATTATTTGCTGCTTAATGCATTTTTTTTTAATCAAGACTCTGAAGTACTGGAAATGGTTCCATTATGTTTTGAGAGTTGCTGTTGGTCCATAATAAAATCTAGTAGCTACCACAAGAGTCAGAAACACACAGAGAAAGAACTGACTAGTTTTATTGCCTGTTAACAAGATGATTAATTTTTCAATTGCTATTTTCAAAGTTAAGAACACTTGCTGTCCTTGTGTAGCAGTTTTCCCAATAGCATAAAAGCACATCTATCAACAAACGCTTTGCCCAAAGTAGGGCAATCATTCAGCCAGGTCCAAACTTAAGGCACATTGACAATACAAATATCAGGTAATGCTGATTAATGGTATTAGATAAAACAGTGTACCTACTAGCCAGAGACATGGTACCAAATCCTATAACCTCAGGAAAGCCCAACAGATAGATTCAAATGTGCTCCATCTACTAGAAGTGAGAAATGTTTGGGGCAGGTTTACTCAGAGATTCATTTTGAATCATTCCCATTTGATCTCTATATACATAAGAATCACCAGGGGGTCTATAAGGATCACCTGAGGATCTTGTTAAACTGTAAGTTCTGATTCATTATCTGTGAAGTGGAAATGCAAACTCTCCGCAGGGAGCCAAACCAGAATGAACTAGTTTGAATTCCTGGTTATACTACGTGTCTGTGCAAATATATTGCTGTCATTTATTTGATATGTGATCCTCAATAATTACTAAGAGATTCAGCTGTCCTTTGTATGCCAACATATTTAACATAACCCTCTTCTATCTCACTGGAATGTGAAAAGAATTAATTATGCTTTTTTACTTAGTAATATTTTTAGCTCTTCAATTCCAGACATTATGCAGAGAGCAAATAGCCTTGTCATAAATGCCTTGTCATTTTTGCCCTACTTTCACTGTGGTGACACTTGGACAGAGTTAAATCCCAAGATCCTTTCCTGCTGCCAAACTCTCAAACGGAATCAACAGCAATGACCTCACCTGAATCTCCAGAAGGGCTGGAAAATTACAACTGCAGGTGGCTCGCTCTGGCTTATGTCCTCCAGAGACCTTCAGAGGCCCTGTGCTGCAGAGCACGGGGCCTACATTTGACATATTTACTGTGTGGTTTGCTTTTATCTGAATTTGCCTCCAATAAGTACCTTTTGAAGTCCACATATTTCCTGAGAGTACTGCCCTGCGGTTGCCCAAAATGAGCCATGAGAACTATTAAACTGTATCCTGACCTGCTGTCGAAGCTCAAATGAACCATCAGTAATAGGCTATCAGGGAACCAAGAAAGCCCACAGTCTGCGATGGGCACAATTGCTATCAGAGTACTTCTTATCTATTTCAGAGACAGGCTGTAAAGATCTTAGAAAATGTTTGCCCAGGGCTTTGAGTCTTAGAGAGAAAATATTAGTGGAATCCTTTGAGACTTAGAAAGTAAAGGAGGTTTTTTTAAAAGGCAGCAAGGACAAGGGAAAGAAAAACTCAATTCAACAAGTATTTGTTAAGTGCCTATCAAATAGTAAGCCCTGGGGTCAGTACAAGGATGTGTGAACTGCATACAGCACAGTTCTTGGAAAGATAAGTTTTGTGCCACCACGTGGTTTAGGCTAAATTTCATGAGCAATAGATGTGCTCTTCTTCTTCACTATTGTTCCTTCCCACCAATCAGCAGTTATAAACTGCTATACATGAACAATGGGAATCATATACAGGGAGGAAAAAGCTTGGTTCTATCCTCCTTGTCTCTCAGTCCACTTCTTTTTCTTGTAGATATTGACAGTAATCTCCAGCCTTCAACTTTAGAAATGCATTCAACTGTTTAAAGTTAAATGAGCCTTTTAAAAGTATTATTTGTTTGGCTTACACCTTATTAGTGGCAACTCTTTCTAGCATTTGGCTCCCATGAGTACTGGGGGTAGCTTGGAATCTGTAAAGAAAAAACTGAAAATTGCATATTATGAGGAGGGAGACCAACTTGTCACAGTTTTCCCAGGAATTTGAGTACCAAGTCAATTGAGACAGTTAGTTACTCTAGAGAAGGGCTTTCTGTACACTTTTCCTCAATTATTTTCTCTACTTCTAGTATCAGAAAATTAGTAAGGTAAAACTAGCAACTTTCAGGAATAGAGGCCAATGAGGCCCCTATCACAATTGCAGCCCTTCCCATCTCTTAATTCTCTTCAAAATAATTACAGTTGAAAAAAATTGTTTGATTCTTATTTCCTTCACCCTAAACCACTCCTACTTATGTGTATAAAAAACTTTTAAAAATACATATTGAGTTAACTAATCTAGTCATTTTTTCCCACAGTTAAGAAAATATGAATCCCAGAAAGATTCACTGGCCAAGGTCACACCCCTTTTTCGTTGACTGAAAAAAGGCAGGCTACCACAACAGAGGACAATGCTGGGGATACATGGCAGGGAGTTAGTCCAGTCCAAACTCCCCCCCCCATAGTGGGGTAAACTAAGAAGGGAGCCAATTTAATAGAAGAAAGTATTCATGCATTGAGGGAGTGACCAATTTCTAATATATGACAAAAATAATAATTTATGAATTATGAAGGGTTCATGAGGTAGGGGGGAGTGGGGAGGGAGGGGAAAATGAGCAGTAGATATTAAGGGCTCACGTAGAAGGCAGATGTTTTGAGAATGATGATGGCAACAAATGTACATATCTTCTTGACACAATGGATGTATGTATAGATTGTGATAAGAATTGTATGAGCCCCCAATAAAATGATTTTTTTTTAAAACCATATCGCCATTCCTGTCTTTCACTGTGCCTCTGGGTGGCTTGAAACAACCAAGTTTATACTTAGGAGTCAAGGGCTTAACTGTGCCCACCAAGGGACTTCCTAATTCTTCATTAAAAAAATTAAAACCAGCTCTGTGAATATCTGGAACCAGGGTGTTACCAGAGAAGAAACATCAAATGCAAAGATCCTATGGCAAATGAAAGCTGGTCATATTTTAAAAATAGACACATGGACTAGATGAGGTATGGACAGGTAAAAAATCAATTTGACCAAAGGGTAGAGAAGGGAGGCAGGAGCTCCTGTTTGAAGGTCACGGTTAACATGTTCCAGTTTTGTTCTAAGTGCAATTGGATGTCCAGTGAAAAGACTTTAAAAGTGAAATGACAGAAACAGAGTGTAGAGAGTAAACAGAGGACTCCGAAAGACCAATTGTAGAGGCAAATGTGGCAACAATAGCAGAGCAAATGGACACGGACAGCACTTACTAAAGGGATGAATGTAGGAGATGAGTAAAATAAACAGATGAGTCATGTTCTTGGGGTTGAGGTGCAGGCCATTAAAGGAACTTTAAAAATCATCACGTACACATTGAAGGGCTAGCATGCTCTAGTCGTTAACATTTACAACTTCAGGACCACACTGCCTGCTTCACCGCAGCTCTAAGGCTTTCTGTGGACTTTGGTCACATTATGTAACCTTTTTGCTCTGGAGTTGTCTCCTCTTCTATACACGTAAATATGATCGGAGCTCTGATGGCACACTGGGTGACAAACAGGGCTGCTGACCTCAAAGGCAGCGATCGGAGGCCACCAGGGACACCTCGGGAGAAAGATGCGCCTTTCTGTTCCCAGAAAGGTTTACAGAGGTTGGGGGAAATACAGCCATCAGGTAACAAGCACAGGCAGATCACAGCAACTACCAGAGGTGGGTGGGTGGGTGGGGGGGGGGGTGGGGGGGGTGGGTGTGTGTGTAGGAGGGGAGCGATCCTGCACACCATGGAAGCCAGAAAAGCAACTTAAAAACAAAGTACACCTGTTCCGTAAAGCTGAAGTTCAGCAACACTGCTGACTATTACTAATGCCCCTTCACCATGATCTTCTGTGCACTCCCCCTCCCCTATACAAGCTGATCTTTCTCTACCTGACCCAAGCCCCCCAACCAGAGCTCTTCACCTTGGCAGGATCTGCATCAACAGCACGGCACATAGGCAGCCTGGTGCAGACATTCCCACCACCTAAACAAAGCTTTCCCCCATTTTTCTTCTTTCTTTCTTTCTTCAACAGCATCCCCACTCCACCTACTTCGTGCAGCAGGCACATGTACACAACACTAATAAAGGGTCAGAGATCCCCACCCAAACTGCAGTGTTGTTGTATTTTATTCTTTGGTTTTTATAGTTTATATATATATATATTTCCGTTTACCTCCTATCTCTTCCTGTGTGGCCCTGCCACCCTATGAATATGCATGACTTTCAGGCAAACACAGGTACACCTGCGCTGATCAGGGCACGCCCATCCAAACCAGGATTTTGTTGTTGTTGTTATTTTTAACCAGGTTGTTTTCCTTTCTCTCCCTTAGGGGCACAGATTCAACCCCTCCCTTGCTGCCATAGCAACAGATCTCCACGCCTCCCCATCTTTTGTTTTTCCTTCTCTTCTCTGTGCATTCACACTTTGACTTCCTTTTGTTTTCTTTCTTCCTTTGTCTTCTTCCTCTTTCCCTTTCCTCATCCTTCTCTTTCTTTTTCTCATCTCTTCCCTAATCATACATATATAATTAAGTCTCATTATTCTAGTCCGACTATTTGCTCCGGCATCACTCTCTTTCTGTTCTCTCTCTGGTTTTCATTGTAAGACATCATTCCAAGATGGCTGTTAATTCTTATCACCCCTCTTAAAATACATTTTCAAATAAGGTTTATGAAAATTGGGGTCTATTCAGATGGTGCATACTAGAACTAATATTACTTTTAATTTTTTTCTCTCTCCGTGGCCCACTCTCTGCACTTACCTATCACGCTCTCTTTTTCTTGACTTCCTCATCATAGGTTTTCCAACTACTTTTATCCTCCCCCACCCCTAACTTGAAAAAGCCAACTTCACCTACACAGTGCAGCAGCCCACACAGCACTGACAGCTGCCCACGATGCCATGGAAACAGCAGTCAACCACATGATGGACACTTCCAAGATATCAAACATCAACTTCTGATGAAACTCTCCATAAAAGAGAAATAGATAAATCTCTCAACATAATAAAGGATGCATACAAAAAAGCAATGGCCTCCATCTCACTCAATGGGGGAAAACTGAAAATATTTCCCCTGAGAATAGGAACCAGACAAGTATGTCCCCTGTCATCACTCTTACTCAACATGTGCTGGAAGTCTTAGCCAGGACAATTAGAACAAAGAGAAATCAAGGGGATACAACTGGGCAAAGAAAGTTCTCATTTGCAGATGACATGATATGTTTTTTTTTTAATTGGGGGCTTTTACAGCTCTTATCACAATCCATACATATATCCATTTTGCCAAACACATCTTTACATATATTGTGATCATATTTTTCAAAACATGTTCTTTCTACTTGAGACCCTGGTATCAGCTCCTCCTTTTTCTACTTCCCTACCCCACCCTCCTTCCCTCTCCCAGGCCCCCCCTAACAATCTATAAATTATTGTTCTTTTTTTCATGTTTTCCACCAACTGCTGTCCCATTTCACCGGCCCTTCAGCTGTCCGTCACCCTGGGGTGGGGGCCATACATCAAGCATTGTGATCTGTTTTTACCAATCCCCTCACCACCCTAACCCTCCTAGTATTGCTGCTCACCTTATTGGTCCTGAGGAGTTTATCTGTCATGGATTTCCTGTGTTTTGAGCTCTTATCTGTACCATTGGTAAAATAGAGTTGGGGTCAGGGTAGTTGGGGTGGGGGAGGGAGCATTAAAGTACTAGAGGGAGGTTGTGCGTTTCATCAGCGCTATCCTGTACCCTGACTAGCTCTTCTCTCCCTTGTGGCCATTCTGACAGGGGGGTGTCCAATTAACTACTGATGGGCTTTGAGTTTCCACTCTGCCCTCCCCCTCATTCCCATCGACATGCTTTTTGTTTGTTTTGTTTGGGGTCTTTGATGTCTGATACTTGATCCTATCAACACCTCATGATCACACAGACTGGTGTGCTTCTTCCATGTGGGATTTGTTGCTTTTCAGTTAGATGGCTGCTTGCTTATCCTCAAGTCTTTAAGACCCCAGAAGACAGATCACAGGGAAACTCAACATGGAGGCTACAGATTTCAACACTACAATTAGACAATATGACCTGATCGATATTTACAGAGCTCCCCACCCAAATACAAAAAAACAATTCACATTCTTTGCAAGCCCACATGGTATATATTCGAAGATAAACCACACACTGGGGCATAAGTCAAATCTGCATAAATTTAAGCACATTGATATCATACAAGCCTCTCTCTCTCTCTCTCTGACTATTGTGCCATAGGCTGGAAATCAACAAAAGGAAGATGGGGAAAACAATTGGACAATGAATTACTATTATAAAGGGAGTGTGTCCTGGCATCGATAAAAGATGAAATTAGGAAATTTCTAGAAACCAGTGAGAATGAGAGCATGACATGATTTTATAGAGGAAGAACCCTAAGAACAATACAAAACTATTGTTAAATGCAAGTGAGGGATTTGGTAAAGTAGCAGGACACAAGATTAATAAACAGAAACAATCTGGATTCCTGTATACCAGCAAAGAGAGCTCTGAAAAAGACACAAAGGAAACAATACTACTTACAATAGCCACACCAAAGATGAACTACTAAGAAATAACCCTAACCAAAGGTGAAAGACCTGTGAAAAGGAAACTACAGAATGTTACTACAAGAAACCAAGACAGACCTACACAAATGGAAGAGTATCCTAGATAGGAGCGCTAATATTGTGAAAATGCCAATACTATCAAAAGCACTCTATAAATACGCAACAATTCTGATCCAAATCCCAACTTATTTTTTAACAAAATGGAAAAATTAATTACCAACATCATATGGAGAGGGAAGAGACCCAGGATACGCAACAACAACAACAAAATCTTTAAAAAGAAGAATAAAGTAGAAAGCCTTGCACTATCCAACCTCAAAACCTATTGCACAACTAGAGTAGTCAAAACAGAATAATACAAGTACTGTGAGAGATACATAGACCAGTGGAGCAGAAAAGAAACCCCAGAAATAAAAGCATCGACCTACAGGCAACTGATTTTCAACAAAGGACCCAAAAATATTAAATGGGAAGGAGACAGCCTCTTCAACTAACAGTGCTGGAACATTGCATCTATGTCTGTAGAAGAGTGGAGCAGGACCTATGCCTCACCCCATGCACAAGAAAAATCCATGATAGCAGAGACCTAAATGTAAACCCTGTAAGTATAATGATCATCGATGCAAAGATTGGAACAAACTCAATGGCCTCACAGTAGAGCATGCACATCCTACTAAAGATTATAAAGGCGCGCACAATAGGAAACTAAAAAGACAGCTGAGACCTACGAGAAGCAAGACACTCGTGCACATCAAAGGGCTTTATCAAAAACGTAAAACAAGAGCCCAACGACTGGGGAAAATATTTAGCAATAATACAATGGACAAAAGACCAACTCTATAGAATTCTGCAACACCTCAGTAAGAAAAAAAAAATGATCCAATTAAAATGTGGGCAAAGAGCATGAACAAACAATACAAGAAAATTGGCACTCAAATGGTTAACAAACACATGATAAAATGCTCACAATCACTACCCCGCTGGGAAATGGAAATCAAAATAACAATGAGATATCACCTTACAAACAAATCAAACAGAAAACGCATTCTGGAGAAGGTGCGGAGAGATGTGCACCCTTATACTCTACTGGTGGGCTTGTAAATATGTGCACCACCGTGGGAAGCAATGCAGTGCTACTTAAAACAACTGGAAAGGAAAATACCATACGACTCAGCAAGACTTGTGCTGGGAATCTACCCAAGGAAGTGAGAGACACAGTGCGAATGAACTTAGTGCTTGCTCTCTTATATTCACAATAGCAAGAAGCTGGAAACAACCCAAATGCCCATCAGTAGAAGACTGGACAGAGAAACTCTGGTCCGCACTGTATCTGTAAATCAGTGATGAAACGCCTCGTGTCATGGACCAACTTGGAAACTATTAGGATGAGAAAAGTTAGTCAATCACAAAAGAATAAGTATTGTGCAAGTCCAGTACTATGAGGATAAACACCAAGCCAAAGGCAGGCTTGGTTCTAGGTCGTGTAATCTTCTAGTTTCCCAGACAAGGAGGTATGCCTGTGTGATGACCATATCACCGCCTTATTTGTACATCTTCATCACCATTGTGGCAGATGGAGTTAGGTTAAAATATAACTCCTTATGCCATGGTTTCCGAGTACGGAGAATGAACAAAGAACCAAACAGACTCCCCCACACACGCACAATACAGGACTGCAGCACAAAGTAGACACAGACAGAGACGGTACCAAACTGAAGCCTTGATGCACCATAGTGCTTTATTTTTATCTACTAAATACTGCAGTGTTCCCAGATCAGCTTGCTATTCCCACGTTTGAATTTCTCATAGCCTTGAGAGTTGCCTATCTCAGCCTGTACTGCTCTTGTTTACTGCTACCAGGGAACGCAGTTTGCAGCTGTTCCCCAAATTCCTTACCGTCTGTGAGAACCAGCTAGGACAGACGTTTGCGCACTGTCCTAGACAGATACATGACATGAGACATGGCCCTCCTTACATGGCTTCTTCACCTTACCATTTGATCCCCCTTTTGATCTCTTTTTAATTTGTTCCAGTTTTTTATATTCTGCTCTTTTTTTGATTAAGGCTTTCCTCTAATTTTCTGGGGGTTGGGGCCATTGTTGTTGGGTTGTTTTCTTTGTTTCTTGTTATTGGTTTGTATAATTTTCTGTACATTAAATCCGAGGTAGGTAAATCTATAGGAACTGTCACTGGATTAATAATTACCTCAGGGCATAATAGATGAGATTTTTCTGTTTTACTTTGACATTGTTCTTGGCTTTCAGTTTTGGGGTAGGTATTTCTATATATGAAATTCAGGATAAGTAAATCTACACAGACAGTAACTGGATTAATACTTTTCTAGAGGCATATCAGAGGATGTTGGGGGTGAGTGGGGAGCTGATAACATGACTATAATACAGAAAAATGTCCTATTGATGGTACTGATGATTGCCCGACTCTTCTTAATATGAGTGAGCTGCTGAATCATATGATATTTGAGCTATATGCCAATAAAACTATTAAAAGAATATTGTTAAGCCTTCATTTTTGTTGATTGTTTTTCTTTCTAGTTATTCTGTCTGAAAGTGGTATTGGTGTAGTGGTTCCAAGTTGGTCTGTGAGTCACATGGTCAGCAGTTCAAAACCACAAGCAGTTCCATGAGAGAAAGACTGGGCTTTCTACCCCTGTAAACAGTTACAAACTCAGAAACTGAGTCAACATTGACTTGATGGCTGAGAGATTACTACTATAGATCTATTTCTCCCTTCAACTTTGTTAGAGTATTTTTTATAAATTTCGAAACTCTGGTATTAAGTGTACAAATATTTATAAATGTTATGTCTCCTTTAAAAGCTCAAAGTTTCCCAAAATTATTTTGCTTCTTAAAATTTTTAAAGAGTCATTAGATCCTCTAAACTTGATATAACTCAGCATCCATTTTGTTTTTTATAATGGATTTGAGTTAAAGTCTAGTTTGTCACATATTAATATTGTCGCTTCTGCTTTCTACTGGTTATTGTTTGTTTTGTTTGGTTTTACTCCCTTTGATTTTTAACCTATTTATGTCTTGTGTCTAAGATGTGTTTAGAACCATAATTTAGGGGGTCATGTGCCACTTATCTCAGAGAGTTGTTGGCAAATGAATTAGACAAATGATGTTAAATACCTGATCTATAGCAGATTATTAATTGTTTTCTAATCCTACCTTGATTTGGCCTGTAAAGTTACAGGTATGTTGTCAATTCCATTCTCTTCTTCAGAACCAAAATAGAGTAAAAAATTCAAAACACATACTTGATGTATTGGGATTACATACATTGTAAAATGAAGGATATCTATTTTTACAATCTCACGGAGGATTTGAAGCCCATAATTTAGGACATACCTAATTTCATATTTCTTCTTGGCATTTATTAATGAAGATTATGATGATCAGCCTGTAAGATGGTCTCCATTGATCTCCATCACCTGGTATACAGATGTTTCCACATGTACAAGATTAGCTTGTACAAGAATATTGTGAAAAATGAAAGTCTATTGTGTTAGTCCTACTAGGCCAGAGAAACAGATTCATGTACACTCATGTGTACAGGAAAGCTTTATATACAAGATCAATTGAATATTGAGAAAACATCCCAGCCAAATCCAGATCAAGTCCATAAGGTTGGTATTAGCCCGATCCATAAAGTCCTCTTCAGACTCACTAAACACAAGCAATGACACCAAATGCAGGAAGATCGCAGGTCAGTGGGTGGGAAGCCTTGTGGATCCAGCAGTGTTGTAAGCATCGTAGCACTGACAGGGGTCTCCATGTGGCTCCTCCAGCTCCCAGAGATCTGGCTGCATCAGGGTAGCTTCATGTGGCTTCTCATCAGAAACGTCTCGCAGGGAGTCAGCGAGTGGCCCACCTCCAGAAAACTATTTATCTCCTTAGCTCCTCCAGATGAGATCA
Organism: Tenrec ecaudatus; assembly: GCF_050624435.1. NCBI lineage: Eukaryota > Metazoa > Chordata > Mammalia > Afrosoricida > Tenrecidae > Tenrec > Tenrec ecaudatus. The sequence goes on from NC_134533.1 coordinate 191,031,106, forward strand.
TCAAGATGTGACCTGATTGACAGGTAAACTCCACCCCTTCACTCTTCAGTCTCAAATTGACAACATATTATGTAACTACCACATCTATGATACTGTGAAAATGAAAGTATGTGACTTCTGAAGTTAGATCATAAAAAAACAATGTGGATTCTACCATGTTTTCTATGAGAATATGCACTTTGAAAGCACCACGCTTTGAGTAAATTTATTAGCCTTGTGTAAAGTGCCTGCAGCAAGGAATGAAGGCTTTCTACCAAAAACCAATACTAACTAGCAGCACAGTGGACAGGGATCCATTAACTCCAGGAGAGCTCATCCCAACCAATATCTTGTTTGCAAACTCATGAGAGACCCTGTGGCAAAATTACTCATTTTAGGCCACTCCCTATTCCCTGGCAACTGAGATTGTATGTATTAAGTTACTAAATATCAGGGAAATTTGTTATGCATATAATTTATATGTATGGAATATGCCACTTGAAATTTTTTTTAATGATAGCTAAGTATTTGTCAGAGACCCATGTATCATGCAAAGACATGTGTTCTTCCCCTTTATTTTCCTACACAGTTCAAGAGTTTGTTTTGCAGGTGTTTTTATTGTTATTGTTGACACAAAAGTACTGGATAATAAAAGGTGGGCACACTGATCATGAAAAACCAGGTCCTAAAAATGTTAACAGTGTTTCAAAGGATCTGGAAGAAGCCCTGTAAATGTGATTTATTATCTCACCGGGGAACAGAGCAGAAATGCAACCCTCGGTTTCAGGGAGGTAAAAAGAATGCAATGTGGGCTCTTCTTTAAGTACTGATAGAAAGCAGGTCACCAAGAAACACGGATTCTTCCCTGTAGGTACAGCTTTAAACATTTGGGTCATATCATATACTATAATATTGTCATATAGTGGGTTACACATTGGACTAACTGCAAGGCCAGCTCTTCAATCCCCACCAGCTAGGTCGGGGGGAAATTAGGCGTTTAGCACTCTTATTTTAAAAGTCTACAGCCTTGGAAACTCTAAGGAGCAATTCTACTGAGTTTTATAGGGTCTACTCTGGGTTGGAATGGATCAAATGTCAGTGGGATTATTATGTGTCATCAAGGACTGTGACCTTCGATGTAGACTACATTTTAATGGAAAGAAAACAATTCTCACAGCTAGACCAATATGTAACATCATGATAAATAGAGAAAAGGTTGAAGTTGATAAGGATTTCATGTTGCTTTGATCTACAATCAATGCTCTTGGATGCAGAAGTCAAAAGATCAAACAATGTATTGCATTGCATAAATCTGCCACACAGACCTCTTAAAAATATCGAAGAGCAAGGACGTCACTTTGAGGACCAAAGTGTGCCTCTCCGAAGCCATGGTATTTTCAATCACCTCATATGAATGTCAAAGTTGGACACTGAATAAGGAAGACAGAAGAACAATGAATACATTTGCATTAAGATGCTACTGACGAATATTAAAAATACTATGGAATGTCAAAAGAACAAACAAACATTTCTTGGAAAAAGTACATCCAGAATGCTCCTTAGAAGGGAGAATATGTGACTTCAATCACAAATTTTGGACATATTAAAAGGAACAAGTCCCTGGAAATGGACATCGTATTGGTAAATAAGAGGGGGCAAGAAAAAGAGGAAGCCCCTGAACAAGAGAGATTGACCCAGTGCCTGCAACAATGGGGTCACACATAACAATTGTGAGGATGGTGAAGTGTTTTTATTCTGTTGTACATACGGTCATTATGAGTCATTACCTAACAATAATAACTGATATGTACAAAATTTGAATAAGAAACAGGGTTCATCTTTATGAAAGATAAAGATTTAAAAATTGAGGGACCCAAATTTGTGGTGGAAAAATATGCTGCATATGGACACAATATTTCTTTTAAAATATATTATTTTTTCTGCTAAATTTAATTTACATTCAACTCTAGATTATTAAATAAAATTCATAATGTTCAAATTCCTTAATTTTTTATATGTCTCTCTCAAACCTTCTATGCCCATACCTATAACCATGTCCACATAACTTAAAGCAACCCCATACACACACACACACACATATTTTCTTTTTTGCAGTAACTATTAATGCACATAACTCAGCAAAGGAAATATATGAATCCAAATTATTTGGTCACATTCAACCTGCTGAAGGAAAAGTCTGCCTAAAGTGAAAGCAAATGTCTGCATCGCCAAACGCAAAGACTAAGTAGATTTTACTTTAACTCCAAATCAGAATACACATCCCTTTGGTTCCTTGTTTACAAAATTCAGCTACTTAGTTCTGTTCCGCCCAGCAGACTTAGCTAATCCTCTATTTGCTATTTACTTGGCCAAATTCACACCAGTGTACCATGGCCCCAAGTTACCCTAGAGATTTTTCCTACAAGCCCTCCAAAATTCACAGTAAATCTCATAGCCTTACTTCCAGAGAAGATATTCTGAAGTTGCTACAAAGTGCTTCTAATTGCTATGAAAATTACAGTCCACAATTTAGTTTGGAAAATTCCCTTTTAGTACAAGAAATGGAATAAAAACACTAAACCATCGGAGAAAAAAAGGGGGAGAAATGGCTGCCAGGTAGCAACTACACGAAAAATTTTTAAAAACACCTCAGCATATCCCAGGGAGATCTCAACAAAAGGGAGTCCTTGCTTCTTGAATCCAGATGCTCAACATGAAAGTGAAGTACATCAACTTTCTCCCCACCCCTTCTTTCTCAGTGAACTGATACAGCAGCAACACAGGTTGAAATTTCCATGCTCCCCTCCATTAAGAGTGGCCTAAGTCAAATAGAGGAAAGAACTAGGAGGCAAAGGGCATTTATAAAGGTCTAAATGCAGGCATGTACATATGTAAATATATTTAGATATAATGATAGGTAAATAGATCTATGTACATATATTTATATGTTAAGTATTCGGGGAGCAGACATACATTGGGCCTCTGCTCAAACACTCCCTCAACGCAAGAACACTTTGTTCTAATAATCTGTGATGCTCACCTTCCGTACACGATCACTGAAGACAAATGGGTACATAAGCAAATGTGGTGAAGGAAGCTGATGGTGCCCAGCTATCAAAAGATAATAGTGTCTGGGGTCTCAAAGGCTTGAAGATAAACAAGTGGCCATCTAGCTGAGAAGCACCAAAGCCCACATGGAATAAGCACACAAGCTTGTGTGACCACAAGGTGTCAATGGGATCAGGTATCAGGCATCAAAAACCCAGGGAAAAAATCATATCATTGTGAATGAGAGGGAGTACGGAGTGGAGATCCAAAGCCCTTCTGTTGATAATTGGACATCCCTTAAAGAAGGGTCACAAGAAAGAGATGAGCCAGTCAGGGTCAGTATAGCAGCAAGGAAACATACAACTTTCTTCAAGTTCATTAATGCTGTCTCCTCCTGCCCCCCTTTATCATGACCCCAGTTCTACCTTACAAATCTGGCTAGACCAGAGTATGTACATGGGTACAGATAAGAGCTGGAAACACAGGGAATTCAAGACAGATAAACCCCTCAGGAACAATAATGAGAGTGACAATATCAGGAGGGTAAAGGGAAGCTGGGGCAAGAAAGGAGGAACCAATCACAATGATCTACATATAACACTCTCCCAGGGGGATAGACAACAGAAAAGTGGATGAAGGGAGACATCTGTCAGCATAATACATGAAAAATAATGATAATTTTTTAAATTATCAAGGGTTCATGAGGGAGGGAGTGTGGGGGAGGTTGGAGAAAAAATGAGGAGCCGATACCAAGGGTTCAAGTAGAAAGAAAATGTTTTGAAAATGAAGATGGCAACAAATTACAAATGTACTTGACACAATGGATGGATGGGTTGTGATAAGAGCTATATGAGCTTTCAATAAAATGATTTTAAAAATATAAATAAATCAATAAATATATATATTTTTTAAGTCACTGCCCTCCCCCTAGCACTGACAGATCACACCCCATCTCAACCTACCCACCCAAGGACCTCACATTGCCAGCTCCTAAAACCCCAGAGTGAAGGACAAACTACATAGACAACCTGACATGGGCTGCCTCATAGTCCATATATCGAACTCTACCATTTCCTTAAATTTTCTGTTTCCCTTCACCTCCTCTCACTTGGCAGATCTCCCCCTCTGCCTCCTCCCTGCCATGTTGGGCTGAGTTTGTATGCCTTCAGAGTCAAAGAGGTGAGAGTCCCCACCCTATTTTTTGCTTCTCAGCTTTTCCATTTTACATTATTGTAAATTAAGCTATATCCCACTGGACTCCCATTCCCCTCTTTACGTGGCCTCGCCTCCCGTGGCTGAAGCTCCTTGAAGGCAAGCACAGGCAAACTCAGGGCCAAGGGCACAGACCCACATGCAGATCCCCATCACAGCAGATCACCTTAACTACATCCAACATTTCTGGAAGGCAGTCCCAATCCAATCCATGAGTTTATGTTTTGCTTCTCAGGCTTTGCATTCTACCAATACCCGCTTGTTGCTCCCATTTCCTCTCTTCCTGTGGCCCCACATTGGGTCTCTTCCTTGGGTCTGCTGCTCCTCCCAGGCAAACCCAGGCCCCAGACAATGCCCCTATTCACAGTCCCATAGCAACAAAGCTCTAACCACATCCAAGGTGCCAGGTAGGAGGTCCCCATCCAACCCACAGGTCTGTTTTTGCTTTTCAAATGTTTGATTCTACCTTCATTTCGTTGTAATTCAATCTATACCCCCTTTTCTCCCAACTCCCTCTCCTAATGAACTATATTTCCATGTTAATTAAGTCTTGTTACAACTCTTAAAACATTGCTTTTAAGGGAGAACCAATGGGGGATCTGTGTGTGACCTCCTCTCTGGGGATGGGCAATGGGAAGGTGGGTGAGGGGAGATGCCGGGCAGTGTAAGATGGGATAAAATAATAATTTATAAACTATTAAGGGTTCAGGGGGGAGGGGTGCATGAAGGGAGGAGGAGGGGGAAGGAAAAAAAGGGAAATGAGCTGATTTCGGGAACCCAAGTGGAAGGTGAATTTTGAGAATAATGAAGGCAACGAATGTATAAAGGTGCTTTGCTCAGTTGATGTAAGTATGGTTTGTGATAAGAGTTGTATGAGCCCTAATAAAATGATTTATTAAAAAATACATTGCTTTTAATGTTTTATACCTGCTGGCATAGTTCATTATGTGTTGACTGATAACAGCAAGGTCAGCTGTTTGAAACCACCAGCTGGTTTACACAAGAGAAAGAGGAAGCTTTCTACTTCACAAAGAGTTACAGTCTCAGAAACCCACAGCAGCAGTTCTACTCAGTCCTGTGATGTCCTGTGAGTCAGAAATGATTTGATGGCAGTGAGTTTGGTTGGTATTACTTATAACTTACTCCTCTCTTCTCCCACTCCCAAACTCCCCACCTACCCATCGTTATCCATTTTTCTTCATTTCCTCGCCATATTATTGCTGGCTTCCATAAGTCCTTCCTCCCATAACTTCAAAGAACCTACTATCCCTGCACACCCCAGCAACTCACACATCACTAACAGTTATCCCTCTGTGCCTTGGAAGCAGCGGTTTACTACACTGCAACCCGGCAATTCAGAAAAACAAACAAAATCAAACAAATAAAATCCACCCAAACCCAATGGATTATTCTAAAAAAGAGGACCTGGAAATACCAGAAATTGAATCAAAAGACCGATGGTTAAGTCCCTCAAGAGATAGGGGGTGCTCATGAAAACAATGGAAAACACTGAAAAACTAAACAACCTTGCACCCAAAGGGATCTTAGAAGATAATGAATGAGATAACAGATACAAGCAACATGTTGAGGACCTAAGGAAGAAAATGGAAGAAAAAGAAAATTGAATCAGTGGACTCTAGTGCAATCACTCTGACTAAACCAATAAGAGAAGCACTCAACTGAAAGGGGGATAGAATCTCAACGAAGTCTGAGAAGGATGTGGGACACTATCAAGAAAAAAAATGACCTTTCATGGGGTTCCTAGAGCAAGCATAAACAAACAAACAAAAAATCTACAGGAAAAATTAGTATAATATTTCATGGAATAAAATTTCCCCAACATCACAAAAAAAGGAAAATAATAACTATTCAAGAAGAAGGAAAAAAAACTAAGGATAGACACAGAAGGAAAAAATTATCATAGTAAAACTATGTAACTTCAAGGAAAAGAAGAGAGTTCTCAGGGCAAGTAGAGTAAAAAAGAACAGTTACCTACACAAGAAAATGGTAAGGATAAGCACAGACTTATCAGCAGAAACTATGTAGCAAGAAGACAATGGAGGGACATATACCAAATTTTGAAGGGAAAAAAAAAAAACACCTTCCAACCAAGAATCCTAATTACAGCAAAATTATCACTCAAATTCAAGGGAGAAATGAAGGTATTCCAAAGGAGGAAAAATGAAAAAATTCATAAAAACAAGACCAGAACTACAAAAAATGTTAACCAAAGCACTATGGACAGAAAATCAACAATAGCAGACAAATTTGAGAGCATCAAACAAGACAACCAGACCCAGAAAAAAATACAATGAAAACAGCACCCAAAGCAACACAGAACTAGATGAGAAACAAACAAATCCACACAAAAAAGGGAAATAAACTAAAAAAAAGCAGCAAAGTAAAAATGATAACAGCAAGCCCACATTTACCAATAATAACACTGAACATCAATGGACTAAATGTACTAGTCAAGAAACAAGAGAGTAACAAACTGGATTAGAAAATAAGGCCCATCTATATGCTGCCTACAAGAGACACACTTTAAACTCAAGGACAAATAGAGACTAAAATGAAAGCATGGCAAAAAAAAAAAATCCCAAGTTAATGGCAACCATAAAAAGGCAGGAGTGGCAATATTAATCTCTAGCAAAATAGACTTCAAGGCAAATTACATATTTATTAAAAGAAATGGAAGCTACAGAAGGAATGAAGATACAATAGGCCAGAAACATGTAATCATAATTAACACATGCACAGCTAATGAAAGACCTTTGAAATACAACAACCAATCCTCACAGTGTTGAAGAAAGAAATCAAGAACTTGAGAACAATAGGAAGAGACTTCAAATACCATTCTCAAAGAAATACAGATCATCAGGAAAGGAACTCAATAAGGAAACAGAAGAGCTGAACTGCATATATCCAGCTTGACTGTCTAGATATGTACAGAGCGCTTGACCCAGTAGCAACAAGTATATGCTATTCTTCAGTGCACATGGTACAATCTCTCACACAGACCACATGCAAGCTTTAACAAATTCAAATACACTGAGCTTCTACGAACTATTTTCTCAAATGACAATGCTATAAAACTGGAAATCAGCATTAGAAAGAACAGGAACATAAAGGCAAACCCATGGAGACTGAATGACACAGTATTTTAAAAGACTGGTTAATAGACTAAATAAAGGAAGAAATTACTTGAAACTGATTAGAACAATTATACAACTTACTAAAACTTTTGGTACACAGTAAATGAAATAATCAGAGGGCAATCTATTGCAATCAATGCACACGGACAAACCAAAATCAACTCCTTAACACAACACATCGAATAATTCAAGCAAGGGCACATAAACCCTCCAACAACAGAAGAAAATTAATAATAAAAATTAAAGCAGAAATAAATGACCTGGAAAACAGAAAAGCAGTGGGGGGGTGGGGGGAATCAACAAGACAAGCAGTTGGTTCTTTGGAAGGATCAACAAAACTGACAAAGGGGGGGAAAGAACTCATGCAAATACCCAGCAGGAGAGATGACAATGGCAGGGCCACAGCAACTCCAATGAAATAAAGAGACTCTAGCACACGACCAAGAAAAACTGTATTCAAACAAGCTTCATAATCTAAATGGACAAATACCCTGAAGAAATACACCAACCTACCCAAATGGATGCAGAGAGAAGTGGAAAACGTGAACAGACCCAGAAGAGAAATAATAGAGCGGGTCATCAAGATAGGCCCAGCCATGAAAACCCCAGGGCCAGGCTTCACAGGAGAATTCTACTAAGCTCATATATTTGCCCTTTTGTGAGTAACTAACTTTCCTCTGCATTGTGGTTTCTAAACCCCTCCATGTCGTGATGTGTTTCAGAGTTTTATCACTGATCTGTAGTATTTTACTGTGTGTAGGACCAGGCTTTCTTCGCCCACACTTCTGGGCTGTTTCCAGCTTCTTGCTACCGTGAAGTACGCTGCAATAAACACGGAAGATCATATGTCTGTTCGGGTTCTGTCTCTTACTTCTTGGGGATTTATGCCAAGAAAAAGTATTGCTGGGTTTTATGGTATTTCTATTCTCAATTCCCTTAGCCTCCAGTTCCCAGCACATCTAACCTGATCCCCCAGGTAGTGAGGTAGTTTGCCTACCTAACTAAAAACTATATTAGAACATTTTTAAAACTACCTCAACAGAGGTGACCTCACTCTGGATGGGGTCACTTCACTGGATTGTGGGGAGAGGAAGATCAATTAATCCCTGCCCTTTAACACGTTCTTCAAACGTCCCAAATCAACTGAAACCCCTCCAGGTGCAATTGGTGAAACTTTCTGGGACATCAGATAGAGGGAGATGGTGAGAGACCTGCCTGTGTCAGAGAAAGGTGAGGCACCTTCACATGGGGAAAAATGCTTAATGTTATTTGTAGACACACCACAGTGAGCCTGGTATCATGGTCCTAACTGGACACTTTTAAACTAGTTTCCAATCAACCCCTAATGACCTGCGCAGTGTCCTATAGACAACTGGGACATTGGACTCTGTCCTTTTGCGATACACAACATCCTTCATCGACCACACCAGAAGGTCCCAAACTGGAAACCCCACTGGGCAAACTGGACTCTGTCTTAAGATCACCTTGTAGCAGAACTAGGGAAATGAAATGCTCCCTTGAACTCTAGACCAAGAATATCATGTTGTCAAACAGAAGCAGATGGCCAAAGTTAGGCCATTGGTGGTCAATGGATTTGGGGTAGATTCATATCTATTTCCTTGAGGGCACCGAATGAGTGATCACTAATACCACCATATAGTTGCTGTTTCCATGCTTTCTGGACCTTTTTGTGCATACATTAATCTACCAGGCCTGGTACTGTTTTCATAAATGAGTGTAACTGAAAATATTGTCCTATCTCCAACCCTGACAGCTTCTGTAACGAATGAGAAATTCTCCACGTATAAAGATATACAAGTAAACAATTCATGTATTGGAGTCTAGTAAGACGTCCTACACATGTATACACCCCTTTGCCCAACAGTGTTTTACCATTGAATATGATAATATTACTATCATTATCTATGAAATGTTACTTCAATCCCGTGAGGATGATCTATGGTGTACTACAATAAAATGATAAAGATGTATCTAACAGTGAACTGGCAACATGTACAAACCATAGTTATATGAACAGATTATGAATTCATGCTTGATTATAACTCTAATATAGGAAACATTAGTCCTTGTGACATGATTCTACCTGGTACTTTGCCCTCAGGAGGAAATCACTGAAAATATGAATACCATAGCAAAGTATGGAGAAAAAATCAGATGGTGCCTCAATATCAGGAAAAAATAGCATATGAGATCTTAAAGGCTTGTCTCAAAACAAGCAACCACCGAATTGAGGAGTCAGTTAAGTCCACACAGAAGAAGCACACCAGCCTGGGTGATCCAAGGATTATAAACAATAAAAGTCAAACCCGGATGAAGTAACATCAGTGCCTAAATTCTAAATGTCGGTTTGCAGGATGCTTTGGGTGACATGGAAGCCCAAAATCAACTTCCAGGGTCCCTATGTGAATTGAGTCCTGAGTGTATCCGCAATGTCCATAAACTAGGAATGTGAACAGCCCTAGTAAAAGACAAAGAACATGCTAAAGTGGTTCTTATCAACTATTCTAAGACTGAGATGTAATAGACCTTGTCAATAGATCGCCTCCTTTTGGACCCACTTTCCATTTAACCTAAATTTGTAAGATCTCTCTTTCTTTTTTTAAAAATCATTTTATTGGGGGCTAGTATAACTTTTATCACAATCCATCCATCCATTGTGTCAAGCACATTTTGTACATTTGTTGCGATCATCATTCTCAAAACATTTGATTTCTACTTGATCCCTTGGTATCAGCTCATTCTCCACTCCCTCCCCCCTCCTCCCTCCCTCTTGAACCCTTGATAATTTATAAATTATTTTTTTTCATGTCTTACAGCAACTAGTGTCTCCCTTCACCCACTTTTCTGTTATCTGTCCCCCAGGGAGAGGGTTATATGTAGCTCATTGTGATTGGTTCCTCCTTTCTACCCCACCAGTCCCTTACCCTCACTAATCTCATTATTGGTTCTAAGGGGTTGATCTGTCCTGAATTCCCTGTTTCCAGCTCTTATCTGTACCAGTGTACATCCTCTGGTCTAGCCAAATTTATAAGGTAGAATTGGGATCATGATAGTGGGTGGGGAGGAAGCATTAAAGAACTAGAGGAAAGTTGCATGTTTCATCAGTGCTATACTGTACCCTGACTGGCTCATCTCCCCTTTTCTCTTTCTTAGATGAAGGTCTTTCACTGTTTTATATGATAATTGTTGCTGGGTCCTTTTTCAGTTGTAGTTATTTGTCCTTATTTTGTATGTTTTTTATGTATAGGAAGTTAGAATGGGTAAATTTATAAGACAATGTGATAGTTAGGTTTCCTGTGCCAACATGGCTCCCATAGGAACATGTGAGCGGGGTTTAGACTGTCAATCAGGTCACAGCTTGATTTGGGGGCAACTTAGTTAAATGGATTTCTGAGGCTGGCTTCTTTCTTTCTCTCTTTCTCTCTTTCTCTCTTTCTCTCTGGAGGCAGGCCATACTCTCTGCTGCACCTTCCTGTTGACAAACCACTCCAAACCATGCTAATGGCAGCCAGAGTCCTAGAGAAACCTCCCCCGCTATTGGATCTACCAGACTTTGCACCCACCGGCCTGTGGTCTTCCAATTGTCTGTATTATTGTATGTGGCTGCATGAGTTTGAAGAGGGATTTATGAACTAGTATCTGACTTAAGGAATAATTATCAGACTTATTATGCACTTGATCTGGACTGGGCTGGAATGTTTGCTTAATATACAATTACCCTTTGATATAAAGCTCTTTCTTATACATAGATTAGTGTCCCCGGATTTGTTTCTCTAGTTAACACGGTCTAACACCAACAGTAACCGATATAATAATTACCTAGCTATATGGAACCTGGCTGCAAGGAGAATGGTGGGTCAACACCAATGGGTACAAGGAGGAAAGACATGTTCCAAAGCTGATTGTGGTGGTGATTACACAACCCTTCTTAACTATTGAATTGTATTATCTGTTAACAATAGCTAAAAATACTGATTAAAAAAAACACTAAACCATCAAAAATTCTTATTCTGATTCATACGTATTACCCCTAAATGCAATTCAATAACAATTGAGGATTTAAAAACAAAAAAACATTCAACTTTATTTCAGCACCACAGCTGCCATTCAAAACCAAGAACTATTTAACAAAGTAATCTAATTGTTAATTAGTGTCTCTTATTCTCTTAAAGGTAATAATATTCAGTTTAAAGCATTTTGAGCCTGGGTTTTATAATTTCATACCCTAATTTTTCAAGATCCATTTGTTAATGGTTCATTTTAAAAGTTCAAACCTTGGTCTCGTTTTAATTATAAGCTCATTCTTCAAAGCTTCATATTAGTCCCAAATTGTTACCGACCTCCCAACAAGCTGATAGAATAAAGACTGTTAGAGCAATCCAAATATCAAGATAAACACCCCAGAAGGATTTGTAGTCTGCCCGCAAATGAGCCAAAGTAGTTACCTCTAAATGGAAATGCTATGCTACCACACCTGCTATTTAGGTATTTTAAATATTCAAATTTAGGTGACTATTAAGCAGAAGCACTCTATGAAAGGAGAAGTGACATCATTAAAACCCTGTGTATACTGGTAATTCCCAATTTACAAGGGGTTTAAAGTCAAATTTGGAGCTAAGTCATAACAAATGCACACAGTTCTTATTTAGCCTTATTTTAGTGCCAGAAGAGTCTTGAAAACTTTTCAACTACTTAAAAGTTGCATCTAGCAAGTGAATGTGATTGCGATGAAGAATTTGTTGCAAGTAGAGTTGTTTCAATAGGCTCAAAGTGAGAGGAAGTTTGCATAGCTACAATTTGCCTTTTAGTCTAACCCTGGGAACTGTCTATATTTTTTTCAATTATAGCTTCATTTGCCAAATTCTATATTTAGTTCATTTTACTATTCATGACTATTGTGCTAAGCCAGGTTCTCGAGAGAAATGAAACCAGGGCACTTGTGATTATATATATCAAGTTTACATAGTGAGAAGGAATACGACAGCTAAATTGCCCACGCAGAAGTACAGAGGGATCAGTTAAACTCAGTTTCAAGTAACAGTTAATATACTGAACTCCAAGGTCAAGGAAACAGACAACAGAATCTGCCCTCAGGCAAGATGAGCAGATTCAGCAACGGACGCAGCAGGCTGGGGTGGCAGCAACAGCAGGAAGAGGAGAAGTGAAGGTTTATCAGATGCCAGTAGCATTGGAGACCAGATACCAATGGAGCCCCAAGCTCTAGCGAAGCACAGCACAGGATTCATGGGATGGGTTGGCTCATTCCAGAGGTAGCACAGCACATACAAAGGACTGTCTCAGGCAGGAGTACACTGGTCCAATCACCAGGAAGAAAGAGAAGGGGGCCAACCTCAGAAAGCCACGTACCTCAGCCGCCCTCCAATCAAGCTGTGACCTGACTGACCGTCTAAACTCCACCTGCAGGTTCCTACAAGAGTCATGTTAGCACAGAAAACTTAACTATCGCAACTATTTAACAAATCATAATACAGCACCACTTCAAAGTTTTCAGTTTCCACTACAATCCTGTACATGATACTTCATAGTAATTGGATCTATTTCCCATCATACCTACACATAAAATAAAACTATTTGTACAGTACTATGTTCTAAAATACACATATCAAGATATTTCTGAATCAGAATACATTTCAGTTGTGAGAAATTGTCTTTTTAAATCTTTTCTTGAACCATTCAACAGCAATTGCAACAGTATGTTGACAGGGAGCTGTCAGAAGAAGATGCAGAATAAGGGATAGCATTGTTGATGTCAGATGGATCCTGGCTGAAAGCAGAGAGTACAAGAATGATGTTTACTTGTGTTTTACTGACTATGCTAAGGTATTCAACTGAGTAGATCATAACAAGCTCTGGATGACCTTGAGAAGAATGGGAATTCTGGAACAATTCATTGTGCTCATGGAGAACTTGCACATGAATCAAGAGGCAGTTGTATGAAGAGAAAAAGGGAATACTACATGGTTTAAGGTAAGGAAAGGTACCCGCCAGGGGTTGTCTCCCCTCGCCATACTTGTTCAATCTGTATGCTACGCAAATTATTAGACGAACTGGCTTGTATGAAGAAGAAAGTGATATAATGATTGGAAGACTTGTTAGCAACCTGCGTGTGACATACAGATGACACAACCTTGCTTGCTGAAAGGGGGGAGCACTTGAAGCACTTACTGATGAAGATCAGAGATTGCAGTCTTTGGTATGGATTAAAAATCAGTGCAAAGAAGACTAGAATCCTTAGAACTAGATCAATAGGTAACATGATAAATGGAGAAAAGGTTGAATTTGTCGAGGATTTTGTCTTTTTTGAATCCACAGTCAATGCTCATGGAACCAGCAGTCAAGTGGTCAAACAAGGCAATGCACTAGGCAAATTTGGTGCACACGACCTCTTTAAAGTATTGAAGAGCAAAGATGCTATCTGGATAACAAGATGAGCTTCACTCAAGCCATGGTATTTTCGATTGCCCCATATGCAAAATTGAAGGAAAATCAATGTATTTGAATTATGGTGTTGTAGAAGAATATCGAAAATACCATGGACTTCTAAAAGGAAGTCGTGGAAGAAGTATGGCCAGAGTGCTCCTCAGATGACAAGACTTCATCTTATATATTTTGGACATAGCCTCAGGAGAGACCAGTCCCTGGAAAAGGACATTGTGGTAGTTACATAATCTGGTTTCAATTTGAGGATTAAGAGCGTAGGGGTGGAGTCTAGGCTGTCAATTGGGATATAGCCAATGAGACCTCTGTGTGGACATTGCCTTCTTCTGAGGATTCTGGGAACCTCCAGTATTTCCTTCTTGGGGGCAGGAGATACTCTCTCTCTCTCTCTCTCTCTCTCTCTCTCTCTCTCTCTCTCTCTCTCTCTCTCTCTCTCTCTCGGCTCACTCCCTTGGAGACTCTCTACTGACAAAGTTGACTCCCTGTGAGACATCCCTGAGGTGAAGCCACATGGACCTACCCTGATGCAGCACTGGGTGCTGGAGAAGCCATGTGGAGACCCCTGCCAGCACTGAGATGTTTACATTGCCACTGGATCCACAAGACTTCCTACCCACTGGCCTGTGATATTCCTGCATTCCGTGTTTCATAAGTCTGAAGAGGAATTTATAGATTGTTATCGGACATATGGGCTAATATTGTACTTAGAGCTTAATCTGAACTGGGCTGGGATGTTTTCTCAATATTCAATTGCTCTTGTATATAAATTTCTTTCTTATACACATATGAGTGTCCACGAATTTTTTTATCTAGTCTACCCAGACTAATACAGGCGTCATACTTGATAAAGTGGAAGGGCAGCAAAAAAGAGCAAGGTCCTCAAGGGGATTGATTGACACCATGGCTGCAACAATGGGCTCAGAAAAAGAAATAAATGTGAAGATGATTCAGGACTGGGCAGTATTTGGTTCTGTTGTGCTTAGAGTCACTACGGGTCAGAACCCACTCAATGGCATCTAACAACAGCAGCAACAAGGAACCATTCACAATAAAAACTAAAATTGAAAACGCAAAAATAATCATTGAAGTCTCTGTACTTTCTATTATAAATGCAGTTCTTTTTCAAGGTGAATTCTCAGGGGTTTTTTTTTTTAATCAAAGGAGGTCAAAGGAATGTCTATATATTCTAAAATAGAATCACAATTAGGCTATATTAATAGAAATGCAGTATAAGTAAGTACATACCAAAAATGCCATTATTATCTTTTGCATGATAAGCTAGAATAAATCTGTAAGCATGGGGCAATTATTTTAGAGATTCAAAGCTACTTATGATGCCTTTGGGTAGGTGGTTGCCATTCTTGTTAGGTACAATTGAGTCAGTTCCAACTCATAGTGACCTGTGTACAATAGAATGAAACACTCGCTGGTCTTGTGCATTCCTGCTAGTTATTGTTGTACTTGAACCTATTGTTGCAACTGCTGTGTCAATTCATCTTATTAAAGAACCTTCTCTTTTTCTCTGACTCTCTACTTTTTCAGGAATGAGGCTCTTTTCCAACGACTGGCTACTCATGATAATATGTCCAAAACACATAAGATAGTCTTACCGTCCTGATTGTAAGGAGCATTCTGGCTGCACTTCCTCCAAAACAGATCTGTTTGTTCTTCTGGAAGTTCAGATACCTTCAGTATTCTTCACCAACACCATAAGTCAATATATCCATTCTTCTATTGTCTTCCTGATTCACTGTCTGGCTTTCATATGCATATGAAGCCACACTGGGCATGTTGTTGTTGGTTGCGGATTCATGGTGATTCTATATACACTAGAACAAAACACTGCATGGTCCTGTGCCATCCTCACAATTGTTCTTATATTGTGAGACCATTATGGAAGACCTTCCTTTTTCAATGCTCCTCTACATGATAAAGCATGATGTCCTTCTCAGGTGTGGAAAAGCAAGAATGTTCATTTGAGAATGAAGGTGTGCCTAACATAAGTCATGGTATTTTCAATTCCCTTACATGCATGCGAAAGTTGGGCGCTGAATGGGGAAGACCAATTAGAATCACTGTCTTGTATTGTGGTGCTGGGGAAAAAGATTTAAAGTACCATGGACTTCCAAGAGGACAAACAAGTCTGTCTTGGAAGAAGTATGGCCAGAGTGCTCCTTGGAAGCAAGTGTGACAACATGTTGTCAGGAGAGACCAGTCCCTAGAGAAAGCCAATATGCTTGGTAAAGAAAAAGGGCAGCAAAAGACAGGAAAGCCTTCAATGAGATGGATTGACACCGTGTCTGCAAAAATGGGCTGAAGCATAGGGGAAACTGTGAGGATGGTGCCGGACTGGGCATTGTTTCCTTCTTTTGTGGCTAGGGTGGATATAACTCAGAACAACGTGATGGCATCTAAAAACAACAAAAGTATTTGTACATCTTAAAAACCACTTCAAGAGAGAAAGTTTTACCTCTGCTGGGATCAGATCTAAAAATGTGGGAAGAGGTCAGCCAGTTCTTACCATACAGCATTTTTCTACCCACCCAAAATCTACAGACACTTCTACAAGAATAATTAGCACACCTTCCTGGAAATTCAAGTCAAGAGATTGTTGGGGATATATCTGACTTGGAGAAAGGGGATTATACTTCCATTGTTGAATAAATTGGGTGGAGCAACCTGCCATTGGGAATAATGATTATATAAAACCCAAGGAGGGAAGATGCCCAGTATTATGTTCCTAATTGAACACTTTTTATCTAGTTTCTATCCAGTCCTTGGTTGCCAGGTCTGTGTGCTATAGACAACTGGAAATTTAGACTCTGTCTTCTTGAGGTAAACAACATCCTTCGTAGGCCACACCAGAAGTAGCCAGTTTGTAAACCCCATTAAGTAAACTGGATTTTACATCAAACTTTCCTGGAGCTGATTTTACTGTTTTGGACTAAAATATCATAGAGTGAAAAGAAGCAGATGACCTCTACTCTAAGGTTAAAATGAAATGTGCAAGGACTTAGAATTATAAAACCAAAGGGAAGAACATGCTCAGCATATCTGAAACTTAAAGACTCATGAAAAAACTGGAGCCTCAAATTGCAATCTTGAAAGATTCTATAAGCAAAATGTTGAGCTTTACAGAAAGCAGCAAGAAAGGCAAGAAGACACAGCCACTGTACCAAAAAGAACTGGTTGACATTCTACCGTTTAAGGAGGTAGCATAACCACTGATGCTAAAAGAAGAAATTCCAATTGCACTGTGTGCATCAGCCAAAAACAAGGCTCCAGGAATGGTCAGAATACCCGCTGAAATGTTTCAGAAAGCTGAAGAAGCACTGGATATGCTGAAGAAGCACTGGATACGCTGAAGAAGCACTGGATAAGCTGAAGAAGCACTGGATACGCTGAAGAAGCACTGGATACGCTGAAGAAGCAGCACTAGATAAGCTGAAGAAGCACTGGATACGCTGAAGAAGCACTGGAGAAGCTGAAGAAGCACTGGATACGCTGAAGAAGCACTGGATACGCTGAAGAAGCACTGGATACGCTGAAGAAGCACTGGATACGCTGAAGAAGCACTGGATACGCTGAAGAAGCACTGGATACGCTGAAGAAGCACTGGATAAGCTGAAGAAGCACTGGATAAGCTAAAGAAGCTATGCTAGGAAATTTGGAATAGAGCTACCTGACCAACTGACTGGAAGAGATCCATATTTGTGCCCATTCCGAAGAAAGGTGACCCAACAGAAGGCTCAAACTGTAGAGTGATATTGTTGATATCAGACACAAGTAAAATTTTACTTAAGCTCATTCAACAATGGTTTCCGAAGTACATTGCCAGGAAACTCCCGGGAGTTCAGGCTGGATTCAGAAAAGGACATGGACCAAGAGATATCATTGCTGATGTCAGATGGAGCTTCCCTCAGAGCAGAGAGTACTAGAAATATGTTTATTTGAGGGTGCCAAAGCAGTCAACTGTTTGAACCATAAATGGTGAGAAGAATGGGAATTCCGGAACATCTCAAGGTGGAACTCATCCATTGATCAAGAGGCAGTTGTGTGAACAGAACAAGGGAATACTGCATGGGTTAAAATCAGAGTTGTCTCCTCTCACCACACTTGTTCAAGCTATATGTTTAGAAAATCATCAGAGAAGCTGGATTATATGAAGAAGAGTGTGGCATCAGGATTGAAAGAAAGCATATTAAAAATCTATGACATACAGATGACACAAGCTTGCTTGCTGAACGTGAGGAGGAATTGAAGCACTTGCTGATGAAGATCCAGGATTGAAGCCTTCCGTATGCATTATAACTCAATATAAAGAAAATCAAATTCCTTAGTACTGCAACTGTAGATAATATAGTGATAAATGGATAAAAGGTTGAATTTGTCAAGAATATTGTCTTGCTGGAATCCACAATCAATGCTCATGGAAGCAGCAGTCAAGAGGAGAAATGGTGTCTTGTATTGGATAAATCTGGTACATAAGACCTCTTTACAGTATCAAAGAGCAAGGATGTTACTTTGAGGACTAAGGTGCTCTTGACCCAAGCCACTGTATTCTCCATCGCATCATATGCATGTAGAAGTTGGACAATGAACATGGAAGATCATAGAAGAATCAATGCATTCAAACTGTGTTACTGAAGAAAAATATTGAAAGTACCATGAACTTGCTAAAAGGACAAACCAATCTATATTAGAATAACTATGGCCAGAAGGCCCCTTAGAGGAGAAGATGGAGAGAATTCATCCAATGCACTTTGGACATATCTGTCAGGAGAGATCAGTCCCTGGAGAAGGACATCATGTTTGATAAAGTGGAGGGACAGTGGAAAAGAGGAAGGCCCTCAATGAGATGGACGGACACAGTGGCTGCATCATGGGCCTGAGCATAGGAATGATGGTGAGGATGGTGCTGGGCTGTGCAGTGTTTTGTCCTGTTGTGTACAGAGTTTCTATAGGTCAGGGCCAACTCAATTGCACCTACCAATAACAACAGCAACAACAACACACAGCTACAGTAATCAAAACAGCCTGGTACAGGTATAACAATAGCCACAGAAAAATGGAGTAGAATTGAGAGTCTAGAAATAAAACTACATATCTATGGTTAACTGATTTTTAAGAGAAGTGCTATTCCCATAAATTAAAAAATAAGAGTTTCTTCAACAAATAATGCTGGAAAAATTGAATTCACACATGCAGAATAATGAAACAGGATCCTTGCCTCACAGTATATTAAAAAAAAACAACTACACTAAAGGTCTAAATGTGCAAAGTAGATCATAAAGCTCTTAGAAGAACAAGGAAGAGCAAAGCCATCGGGCTTTCTTTCAACAATGGATTACTTGTATAACAACAAAAGCACAAACTGCAAAAGAGTAACAGTAATAAGACCTCATAAAAATGTTAAAATTTTGTTCAGCGAAAGTCTTTAACAAGAAGGTGGAGACAAGCTTCTGCCTGGTAGAATTGCTCCAGAAGCTAAAATCTAACAAGAATTTAAAAATCAATATAAAACCTTGAGAACTAAACAAAACATGAACAACCCAGTCATAATAGGGGCAAAGGACTTGAATAAAAACATCTTACCAAAGAGAACATTCAAATTTAATCAAACACAGAAAAATTATGTGCTGCATAATTAGCCATCAGAGAGATACAAATGAAAACCAAAGTGATACTACTTCACTCCCTTTACAAGGAATAGGATTTTTTAATGTTAATTAGGAAGTGGGGAAAATTAGAAGTCTTATCAATTGCTAGTAGGAATTCAAAGTGGTACTATTGTTGTGGAAAACAACATGGTGGTTCCACAAAACAGTAAAACTAGAACTCCCAGACATTCTACTCAGCATCTACCCAACAGAACTTGAAAGCAGCCATGCAGAGGGTGTTTGTTCACCCATGTTCTCTGCAGCACAGTTCACAATAGTTAGAAGGTGAAAACAACTTAAATGCTCATAAATTGATGAATGGAAAAACAAAATATATTGCATATGAGGGGATACCCCAAAAACCTGGAATTGTGCTGGACAGAAAGGAGCTATTATAGCATGCATTTCCCCCACTAGGAGAACATCGAGCAACTCGCTCTGAGTTAGTGCACCCAGTGGTGTCGCCTGGGAAGGTTCTCTCTGGTCACAGTGAATTTTTCCGTAAAAACAGCTTCACTTGAGCTGTGGGGAAAAACCTAAGTGTACGAGTGGTTTCCTCGTTCCAAAAGAGGTGAAATGGTGTTTGATGACAAACCTCATTCTGGAGGTGTGTGAACTTCCCAAATGGATGACAATGTTGACTGGTAGTGCATTTGGAGTTCGTTCCACCAGCTCAGATCATTAATCAAGCTTTCTCTTGAGAGGTTCTGAAAAGAATGCCTAAAAGTATGCGACAAAAAAAGGCTTGATTGGTGGCAGACTGGTAGGGGGGATGGGAGAGGCACTGGTTTTGCCACCAATGACAGTGCACCTACTCACACATCCATTTCAGTGCACCCCTTTTTTTTTCTCCAAGAAAAGCAGTATGCCTCTGCTTCCCTGACTCACCTCACCTTGCTCTGTTCAATTTTGTTTTCATTTATGCAGATGCATAGGGACATAAAAAGGCAGTGATTTGACCACATAGAAGAGGTATAGAGAAAAACAAGGGAGAACTAGAGGATGCCCGGCGACCCCTGCCAACCACTCTGGAAGAGATGTTATGAGAGGAGCTGGGTAGCAGGGACAAGAAATGGGAAACAAAAGCCACTGCTATGAAGGAGACACCTGGCTGGCTGACAGACGCTGGGGCAAGTCTTGAGACTCTGGTGCATGGTCAACATCCAATCTGGAACTGACCTCACCCCTGTGGTTCAGTCTTCTGCCAACCCAGGGGCAGGTCCGTAAGGGAACAGTCACAGGGCGAACGGGTGCACACCTCGGGATGAGCAGAGACCAAGGGCTCAGCATTTCCCCTGGGGCAAAGTTCAGAAGGGAGACAGGAACAGAAGCAGGGAGCAGGGAGGAGTGGGGGGAGGATAAGGAGCACTTATCCTTCAAAAAACCAGTAGGGGGAGGGTGCGCTTTTTGTTGTTTTTAAGAAAGAGAATTCAATCCTTAGGGGGAAGGGGAGGGGTGTATGGGTACTGCCAGGAAGCTGGAAATGCGGCTATTTTTTAAAAGGAAAGTGTCAGCCTTCACAATAAACCCATTGTCACCGAGCCTAGTCGGCGCACCGCAGGGCAGAGTAGACCTGTCCCATACGTTTCCCAACGCTGTACATTGGGACCAAAGCACGCTGCCACCTCTTTCTTCTGCTGAACCCTAGCAGGAAGTGGGGGTGGCAGGGTGGGGTGTTGCTGTACCACCAACCTTCCACTTAGCAACCATGGTCATCAGGTCAGGGCCCCGCCCCTCAAGACTAACTTCTCTCTTTCAAAAGACTGTTCCCTCGCCCCCTGCCGTGAACAAGTTTCCAACGTTTGAGCAAAATGTCTCGTTTGAGCAAAATGTTTCGATCGGCCAGATTCTCTCTACACACAGATCCATGCTGGCCCCAGAGAAACAAAATTGAATGGCCGTTCAGAGAGCAGACAGGAGACCTGGGGAGGGTGTGTTGTGATTTTTAAAAAAAGAAGAAAAAACAAGGGAGGTGCTGTCAGCCATCCAAACAGATGAGCTTGAAAATGTTTCCAAAAATGGAATCACGGATTTGACAAATGTATTAAGTATGATGGAAATATTTTGAAGGTGATAAGATTGTTTTGTTAAAAAAAAAAGTTAAATGCACAACTTTGAAAAAATAATTCCAGTTTGGGGGGAGTACCCCCTCGTCTGTAATAGAATACTACTTAGCCATTAGAAGAAGTGACGGCTTGATGTAATTTACCGTATGGATGCAACTAGAGGAATTAGGCTGAGTGAAATAAATCAATCACAAGAGGCAGATATTGTCTGGCCTCAGTGAGATAAAAAAATTTACAAGGAAATGCAAATATATAGAGACTAAAGTCTATTAGGAGCACAAGGAAGAGGGAAAGTGGGATTAAAGAGGGTGGGAAAATTACATTACTTACCAGTAGAGTTGGACAGCCAATTGTTTTAACTACTGTCTATAAGTCGTAAAAAGTTGAGTTTGCCAAAATTGTGTGATATATTCACAACAACAAAAAAAAGAGCTGCTGCTGATGCTGTAACCAACCATCTCAGAGTATTTTGATCCCTTGGTTTCAAGGTTTGAGGTCACAGGCATCCCTAACAATGGGCCTATTAACTCATTTATAGGTTTGTTGTGTATTGCCTGGGGTCATAATGCTTCAAAGTTGCTAGCCACAATTAGACTACATTTGCTGAGCCAAAAGAGAAAGAAGGAAAGTCAGGACTAAGAAGAAGGTATGGAATGTGTAGCTAATTGTCTCCACGAACAGCATCCCCAGACCAAGTCCTAGATGGTGCTCACCTACCCTAACTGAATTTGCTGATTAAAGATTCTATTGTAGACTCCTGATCAAAAGGGGGGAAATGCAAAACACAATTGCATTCTAATGGATACTAGACTTTATTTTTGAAATCCTAAACTATTATCTGGAAATAAGATCTAAAGTTCATATAAAAATATCCTCCCAAATCATCTTAAAGCTGAACAATACTTTAGCTCAATTAATATAAAAGGGTCTACCTGGAGCATTGTGCTCTTTGAATCACTATCCATATGGGATCAAATGTACAATGCAGAAACTCCAAACCCAATGGCGTCAAGTCATTGCTGACTCAAAGTAACCCCTATGGGGTTTTCAAGACTGTAACTGTACAGTTGGGAGTAGAAAGACCAGCCTTTCTCAAGTGGAGCTGCTGGTGGTTTCCAACTCCCAACCACGCAGATTGCAGCCCAACTCATAACCACTAGAGGGAGACCTCGGGGACAGTAAGTTTATATGAATGATGGAGGAACAACTCACAAGAGGAGGGGGGATAGCTGTACAACATGAAAAACATAATCAATGTCACAGAACTGCACATGTATGTTGAACTGCTGGATGTTCAGTTGTATATGTATGTTCTGAACAACAAATTAATTAACCAAAAACATTTACACCATCCTGAAAAACTTCCCTTGGGCTTCTTTGGAAGGAATTTGATGGAGATGCTCTGCTTAACTGCATCCTCTGCTCTATCCAAGTGTGTAGCATGATTCCTTTTGAGCCTCAGCAAAAGGAGACTGGCTCATGGGAGAGGAAGGAAAAAGGATGTTGGAGCCCATCTGAATGCCACTCTGAGGACATGAGTGTAGCTTCCATTGCACAATATACATAATTTTACATTTTGCTTCTCTTGAGAAATCAGCCTAACGCAACTGACTGCATTTGGAGGAAGCTAGAGAGCCAAAACACTGTTTTGGAGATTGGTAAGTAGGAAAAAGCAATCAAGGATTTATCCCTATTTTCTCTTATTAAACCACACCAATGGCCAAACAAATAATTGATGCGGGGAGTTTCTCTATTGGAATAAAAAAAGCCATTATGGGTACTTTGGAATATCATCTCTTCACAACTCTTAACACATTGATAATCAACGAATACAGCTCAAAGGCTGTTGATATTTCAGAACGAAAGAAAAAACAAACGTTCTATTTCTCCAGGTGAAAGAACACTAATCCTGATGAGATTTAAAAATAATAATAATAATAATAATAATAATACTTGAATGTAACTACAATAAAATAATACTTGAAGACTTAAAACTCTGGCTCCAACTACAACTTATTGGCAGTATGTTAATCTTCCCATAAGAATGTGATCAGCCAAAATCAGAGGGTAGAAAATTCTACAGGAAAAAAAGGACTTACTTTCTTCAATAAATAAATCCTAAGAAAAGAAGAGGGATGCCAGGGGTCTTATGGAGACAGAAACATGAGGATTTTCGGCAGAGCTGCCTACTCTAAAATTATCTCTCAGTTACTCAACCCAACAGCCATCAGCATTTCACTGATTGAATACCACAAAGATTTGTGCCAGAACTCTGCAATATTGAAAGTCTTTCAACATTCTACATTAAAAGGTAAATATTATATTTTCATCTTTTTCTTTCTTCCTAATACTGATTGTGCATCTATCTCAAATCCCCAGCCAATCTTGGATTAATCAGGTAAACTGATTAACTCTAGCTATTTATTACCTGCAGTTTATTACCTGCATATCTAAATGCCTTAATCAGCGACCCAAAAAAAATTCCAAAATTCTAATGAAGAAGTTATTTGGGGAGATTTCAGAGTGCATTAAGGGAAACATGTTTTATCATGAGGGGAGAGTCCTAAGCACTTCCCAAAAAGAACAACTCAGACACATTAATAAAAAGATTCCTAGAACACAAGGGGGTTAAGAAGTACATTTTTCTAATCAGCATATTCTTGAGGATTATGTTCTCAAATGCCACAAAAACAGATCAGACACCTTGAGAATCAAGGCCTGGGAACTAAATCCATTCAGAGTCTGCCCATCCCTTGGCCTCCTTCTCAGGCATCCTCCATATATTTGGGGTTATTCCCTTACTCTTCCTTCAGGCTCAAAAGAGCCACTCCCCTTACAACTCTTCTTCTTTGAATGTAAGTATTGGCTGCATACTTTAATGAAGGTTATTAAGATGCATTTTTATTTTAGAAATGAAGTTAGAATTTTGCCATATCCTTTCAAATAATTAGGAGCTCCACTACTCTGAGAAATGTTCTCAGTCAACAATAAACATGTGGAGTCGGAACGGTTTCATAGTAGGCAATGACAGGGACCTAGCATGAGAGCTCTACACAGGAGGTGAAGCAATATTTGCTGGGTAATATTTTCTGCCTACACTCTACCCTCTATCTAGGATAGAGATAATTCCTCTACCCTCTTCTGCAAAAACCTGCATATTGAATAAATGCAGCTTCTTTACAAAAAAGAATACTTTGCCTGTGATGTTAGCATGAAGATATCATATATGAAATTGTACAGCTCTGTCCACTAGGATGTTAGGAGCCAGTTAACACAGACACACCACACTACAGCAAAATGAAAGCTTTGCCCTATCCGCATCACTGAGGTCAACTCTACTTTGAGGAATCGCTCATATTCTGAGTGCCTTGCAGCCTGAATAGCTCATCTTCTGACACAATTTCAGACAGTGCTCCGCTGTTACTTATAAGGTTTTCACCAGCTGATTTTTTTTCAGAAGTATATTACTGAGTCCTTTTTTCCTAGTTTTAAATCTCTGCTTAAACCTATCTACCATGAGTAACTCTACTGGCCTTTGAAATAACTAGTGTAGAGCTCCTAGTTTCACAGCACGCCACACTTACAGCAAAGGGATGGAAGTGAAAGCTACTTACATAACACCCAGAACTGAGTATCCAAGTCTAGATGTGTTCTTATAACATTAGTTTTCAGGTCTGTATACTGTCTGTGGCAGCATTAGCCTTACTAGAAAATAGAAAAGAAATCTCTGTCTTTGATAGGTTCTCTGTGATTTGTTGTGCAAAAGCATATGAATGCCTCCGGAGGACTCTAAATTTAAACTTGATGTAAATGAACCTGTCACTTTGATAAACCAAGAGGTTGCCTACTCCTATGCATTTATATATATATACATATATATAATATGAATATTGATCTGTATAGGTACAGTAACATAAATTAAACCTATACCTATGTCAATCATAGAGGTCATGAACTGAGGAGTGATCTTAAAATAGCAATTCATTACTCCAATAGTGTTAATAAACCAAAGTACCTTGGTAGATTTAAAATATTTCCCTAAATGTGTTCAAACTCTTCTTTTCAAAAAGTTGACCCTCATTCCTCACCTCTTGTATATGGGCCAGACTTAGTGACTTGCTTTTAATGAATAGCATGTGGCTAAAGCAATGTCATGTTACTTCTGAGGCTAGCTTGTACAAAGGATAGCTTCTATCTAATTCTCTATGTTAGACTGGGTTGACTAGAGAAGCAAATTCGTTGACAGTCATATATGTGTAAGAGAGAGCTTTCTATCAAAGAGTAATTGTGTATTAAGAAAACATCCCAGCTCAGCCCAGATCAAGTTCATAAGTCCTATATTAGCCCATAAGTCCAATTCTAGTTCATGAATCCTTCAGACTCATGCAGCACATACAATGATGAAAAATGCAGAAAGATCACAGAACAGTGGGGACAAAGTCTTGTGGATCCAGTGGCAGTGGAAGCATCTTGGCAGTGGAAGCATCTCAGCACTGGCTCAGGTCCCCACCCCATGTGGGTCCTCCAGCTCTGAGTGTGGCTCTTCAACAGGAAGGTGAAGCGGAGAAAGAATCCTCATGAGAAGGCCATGCCCACAAGGAGGCATCATCTGGCTGTGACCTGATTGACAGGTTACACTCCACCCCTTCACTTTTCACTCTTTTTTTTTAATAAATCATTTTATTGGGGGCTCATACCACTCCTATCACAATCCATATATACATCCATTGTGTCAAGCATATTTGTACATTTGTTGCCATCATCATTCTCAAAACATTTTCTTTCTACTTGAGCCCTTGGTATCAGCTCCTCATTTCCCCCTCCCTCTCCCACCCTTCCTTCTTCATGAACCCTTGATAATTTATAAATTATTATTATTTTTCCATGTCCTACACTGTCCGATGTCTCCCTTCACCCATTTTTCTGTTGTCCATCCCCCAGGGAGGATGTTTTATGTAGATCATTGTGATCGGTTTCCTCTTTCTCCTCTACATTCCTCTTACCCTCCTGGTATCTCTACTCTCATAATTGGTACTGAGGGGGTCATCTGTCCTGGATTCCCTGTGTTTCCAGCTCTGATCTGTATCAGTGTACATCCTCTGGTCTAGTCATATTTGTAAGGTAGAATTGGGATCATGATAGTGGGGGAAGGGGGAGCACTAAAAAACTAGAGGAAAGTTGTATGTTTCATCGGTGCTCCACTGCACCCTGACTGGCTTGTCTCCTACCCATGATCCTTCTGTAAGGGGATGTCCAGCTGTCCACAGATGGGCTTTGGGTCTCCACTCCACACTCCCCCTCATTCACAATAAGACTTTTTGTTCTTTGATGCCTGATACCTGATCCCATCTATACCGTGATCACACAAACTGGTGTGCTTCTTCCATGTAGGCTTTGTTGTTTCTCAGCTAGATGGCCACTTTTTTTATTTTCAAGATTTTAAGACCCCAGATACTATATCTTTTCATAGCTGGACACCACCAACTTTCTTCACTACATTTGCTTATGCACCCACTTTGTCTTTAGAGATTGTCAGGAAGGTGAGCATCATGGAATGCCAGTTTAGTGGGAGAAAGTGTTCTTGCATTGAGGGAGTACTTGAGTGGAGGCCCAATGTCCTGCTACCTGAATACTAAACGTATAATATATGCACGAAGATCTATTTCCCACCATCCTATATTAATATATTTACATATGTACATGCCTGTATTTAAACCTCTATAAATGCCCTTTGCCTCCTAGTTCTTTCCTCTATTTCCTTTTACTTTCCTCTTTTCCCACTATCATGCTCAGTGTTCACTGTGGTTTCAGTGATTCCTCTCAGTTACATTGGCCTTGATCAAGCCCTACCAGGCCTCCTACACCCTCCTCACCATCAATTTTAGTCCTTCACTCTTAATACCCTCAAATTGACATGAGATTCTGCAACCACCACATTCTCTTTCTATCATGGATTGCTCCCTTCAAGGAAGTCAAGCAGTTACTCATGAAGACACTTACACAGTTTTGTGGAAAGCCCACACGGGGAGGAGCAGGCTTCCCACTAACAATCAATCATCATGGCTGCCCATGAGCAAGCTACAAGCATATCCTCCATCCTTAGTCCCACTTCCGAAGACTTCAGCCAATACCTGGTCTACAATGTCATGAGAGACTCTGAGCCTGAAATCCTGGGCCAAAGAAATGATGAGATGACAAATATTTATTGCTGTTGTAAGTTATTCAGTTTTCAGGTAATTTGACATAAAACTCATGCAAAATAGTTTGGGGTGGTGGTGGTGTTTTTCTAGCACTGAACACTCTTGCAAATTATCAGCTAATTTCTATTGTGGACTTCTAGCTTCCATACGTGTGAGACAATAAGTTTCTCTTGTTTTAAGCTATTTGTGATAATTTGTCATAGCAGCTCTAGGAAACTAATACAGACTCCACTCAAAAAATATTTCTCAAACCAAAATGTGTATTTTGCTAGTAAAACAAAAGTCGAGTATAGCAAAGCACTCTTGGTATGCCCATCAATGGTCCTTTCATTATTTCAGATAAAAGTCAAGGAACTTAGCATGCTACAAGCACTCCAGCTCCACCATGGTCACAAGCTTCTCTGCCATCATTCCTCTCTTTGTGTGTTATCCTTCACAAAATCTTTCTTTCTTTTTTAGCACATCAAATGATTTAGGATTGTGAAAGACTTTGAGATGGGCAGAAAAAGATTACTGGGTGCCTTAACTAGTCTAACCTCCCAGATGGTTCTTCATCTCTCCCTGAGTTTGAGCTGTTTAACAACTTTGTAAATTATAGAAAAGTGATCATATTGCACTAGTTTCTTACTTATAGCTACATACACAAATCTCTACATGGTAGAGATGCAGCTGAATATTGTCCTGTGGATATTAACCAATTTTGCATCTATTTTTAAAAATAACTTTACTCCTGCTTGATTAGATTGGGGTTTTTTGTTGTGGTTTTTTTTGTTGTTGTTGTTCTTTGTTTATTTGGTTTGGTTTTTAACTTTCCTTTGACTTGTCTGTGTTCTTACTGTCCCTTCATTAACAAATGAAATAGAGTCTTGTACTTGTGTTCATTACATGTTTGTCCAAGGGTCATGATTTTATCTTTCTTTAAAAGACACATCTTTAACAGATGGTAACCCACTCCTCCAAACTACTGCACATGCTCTAACCTGTGGCATGAATGGATAAATCAATATCTCTCCTGTCCTGCAACCTAGAGATCATTCATCTTCCATATCCATGCTCTGCCTTAGTCTCCTCTCTGAAGACCTCGGTAAACTTAGATATTTGGTAAGCAATGACCTGCAACACTACAGATCAAAGGACAGGCAGCTGTCTGAAGGAGCAGGTCCTGTTTCAAGAAGTTTGCTGTGTCTGGAAGCATGGACAGAGAAAAATTAGAATGATGATGACAACCCAGGTCTGGCCTGTGGTAGACATTTATCTTCTTGCAAAACAAATGAGAATCCACCGACTGTTTTTCATATTTTTAAAAGGTGGCCATAGTTGTTTGTTTGGGGGCAAACAAAAGGATTCCACATTCAAACATATTCTATAGAGGCTCTTTTGTTAAACCTTATACAGGCCAAAGAAAAGATAAAGTAAGAATACCAGAATAAGGGAAAGCATTTGCAAGTACTCAATACAGCAGCAGAAATGAAGTCTACTGGCTCCTGGCCATGGGTTCCTTATAAATGGTCACGAGTCAAAGATAGCCAAAAGCAGATTATGATGGGTGTCAGGCCAATGAATTACTGTTGCAGACAGGACGGCAGAAGGGGGGAACAAACCATGATTTACTAAGGAGAACAGACACAATTGCAGATTGAAATAATTTACGAGATTGGCTCCGGGGCTATGACCACTATACAAACACAATGTAGATTTTATTTGGGGTGTAACTCATGACCATGAAGCCTTGAATCATAGCCACCAACATTTAGATACATGGGAGTGTTGTTGGTAAATTGTCCCTGGTTCTTCAAGCAAGCAGAGGGAAAAACTGGGAGCTTGTTGGGCAAACTTAGGAGCTACAATCTTCAAGGTAATCAACTCAAAACCAACTGCCATACCCAGATAGAACATTGGGTGGGCTTCCCCCAAATTTCCAAGGCTGTAACTCTTTACAAGAAGATACACCTTCATCTTTCTCCCACAGACCAGCTAGAGGGCTTGAACTGCTGACCTAATAAGTCACTACACCACCAGGGCTCCTTTTATTTAAGGCAGATCATAAGAAATGTATGGCAGCCATGCTAACTTGAATAATTCAAATAAAAGATGATGAAAACTCATGCCAAGCTTTTGGTAATAAAAATGAAAGGGGGGATGTGAAGAGTAGATGGATTGAAAGACAGAAGGTAACAGAAATATGCTTTAAATGGATTAAATTAAATAATTTAACTTATCAATTTAATTAAATAAATACATTAATTTACTTAAGAATTAAATAAATGGAATGAAGAAATCAGATGTGGCTAGACAGGCGCTATGTTTCCCCCTACACAACAGGACAGCAGATAGCTCTAGAAGTAGAGAACAAGGAAACAGATGTAAGACTTAGGAACCGAAGCCTCATGTCATTTGAAAACATACTTTAAAATAAAAGAAAGAATAACTCACTTTCCAGAATCTGGAATAGTTCTAAAGCATAGCTGATTGCACACACAAAAGCTGAATTTTCTGGGTGGGAGATTTCAGCCTATTTGAGGATGATCCATTAACTTGAAACTACTGTTCAAGAAATCTCTAAGCCGTGAGCTCTAGAGAATAGAGACCAGCTAAGTGGACTACACAATACACAATGATGAAGGCTTGTCCTGACTCCGACGACGGCAACATGTGACCTTTTTCAACCAATTTAATCCCTGTCTTTTTTTTTTTCTGAAAAAAGCATCTGAAAAATGACTCCATGAATAGAAAACTTACTCCATGTGAAAGATGCGTAGTCCTCCTCTGGTGATATTTCATCAGTGAGGTTATTTATCCTAATGTGGGCCTTTTTAACCTGCACAATTTGGCTAGCTTCCTTAGTCAATTACCCAAAGAATTACAAAGTACTGTTATCCATTTATAATGTTGATTTTACATCTGGAGAGTGCATTTCATATCAAACCTTCTATCCATTTTTTATTCTAATTCCTGTAGATTTAAGAAGCAGGGTACTCAACTTTATAAAGGTGAAAAATATCATTTTGTAATTGCTATGTAAAAGCTATTTTAAATTGATATTTATGGAAATTTAATTTGATGATTTTATCACTGATAGACTGATAATATATAAAAATTAATTTTTAGCTAACTCAAGAAAAATATAGTATAGAATAAAAACAATGGGTGCAAAACATAGAAAACTTAAAACTAGTGGGTATGGACTTTGAGATCCAAGTAATTATTAATAAAGTAATTTCCAAGTAATTATTAAGATCCAAGGCATATATACTTAAATATAATGAGAAATTGACTTTAAAATACAGTGTTGGTTTAAAATTGAGAAATAAACCCAAATGTTTTTCCTATTTTAAAGAATCATTTAAGCTATACTAGCAGAAATCTTAAGAACTTGTGAAACGTTGGAATGTGATAGCGACATATAAAGAGTCCTAAGAATAACAATGAATTTACTTAAGATGAGAATGCAAGACAGCAACACCTCAAATTAAGGCGGGAACATGGGCTGTTGTTTGTTTCCCATGATAACTAAAGCTTTGTTTAATCTATTTAACTTATTTTAGCACATTTGCATTGAAACCCTCTTAAATTTATCACAGCTAATGTATAAGAAGCTAAAACATGCATTTATTTAAAACCTCCCTTCCATCCAATGAAATGAGCCAACTTGTCTTAGCGATCTACTGCTGCTATAACAGAAATACGAGTGAGTGGCTTTAACAAAAAAAGTTCATTTTCTCAAAGTTTAGGAGGCTAGAAGTCCCAATCAGTACTCTAGCCCTAGGCAAAGTCTTGTTCTCTATTGACTCTGGTGGGCCATCTCTATCTCCTGCCTTCTCGGTGACCTTCATATGGCATGCATCTATCCTGTGCTAGATCCAGAAAGTTCTCAACACAGGGACCTCGGGTCCTAAGAATGTTCTCCACTCCCCACTATTCTTCCTGGATGGTAGAGAAGTCCTCTTTGCTCATCTCTCTCTGCTTCTGTCTCTTGGAAAATACAATGTATGACGCAAGCAAAGGTATGACATGATTCAGGTGGTATAATTCAAGATCCACCTTACCTAATCCCACCTCATAGAGATTTGGGATTGGCAACACATAAAATGGAGAAGTATCACAAAAACAGGGGGGGGGTGATTCTGTCAGGATACAAAAAGGAAGCTGATTACATATTACTAGTAATCAGGGAGGAGCCCTGGTGGGGTAATGGGTCACACATCTAGCTGCTAATGACAATGCCAGCAGTTTAACCCCACTAGCAATTCCCGAGAGAATGATAAGGCTGTCTTCCACAAAGAGTACAGCCTTGGAAAGCACAGAGGGCAGTTCTACACTGTCCTCCCGGGTTGCTATGAGTAGGAATTGATTCAAAGGCAATAGGACGAATCATAGCCTACTCAAGTTAACTCATATTTGGTGGCGGCAGGCAGGAGTTGGGGGGAGGGGAACACAATTCAATTCATGACATGATTTAACAAAAATTCGAATGAAAACAATCTCTATGGGCACCATAAGCAACCAGTATACACAAATTGTAGAGGGCATTTTTCAGCTATAGGCCAATCTGAATTCAAATAATGAAGACAATCCATCATCTCTCCATTTACGAAGACCGTGCCACACTGCAGAAAGGAAATGGGTAGGCTGACAATGGTACTGTCAGCTCTAAGAATCTATAACCTGACCAAAGAGCTGACCACACGCATACAAGTAGTCTCCTCCTACAGATGCTTGCCTGGACAGATCAGCAGTGAAGAAACATCTAAACTGAGAGAAATGGCCCTAATCACATTCCAATTTACAATTGATAATCAAGAACCTTGTGCTAAGAAGCAACACTAAGATCAAGAGAAAAAAATCATCCATCCTTTGTCAGGTATCATTTTAATCCAATTTTTTACTGAAGATCATAACTTACCAAGAAAAAGGAGATGATCACAATTCAAAACAGCAGTATCTAACCAAAGTAGCAATTCCTCTAAATGACATCACAGTCCGACATGCCAAAGATCACCTGGCCAATGGAGCAGGATTTTCGAAAAACTCAGAGACAAAATTTTAAGGAGGAAAAATTTTCAGACTGAGACTTCATACGCCAATCTATCACTCCCAAGCAGTATAATGTAAGTGGCCATAATAAACCATTGTCTGTTTGTCATCCAGCTTAATTTCTAAGATCCCAAACACAAGCAAGTGAATCAAGTAAAAAAGTGGGTAATCTACACAAAAATTCGGCAAGAAAAATATGAGGAATAATCACGTTACTTTAAAGACAGATAAAGTCAGCACTGAGGACAGTTTAATTCAGCTTTTTTGAAAAGTAAAACCACTAATAAATAAAAGAAAGCACAGGCTTTATGAAACCAAAAAGCAAGAGTGGTGAGGAGAAGTCCCAGATTGCATAGGACAAGGTCGGAAACGCTCAGTCAAGTAAAAGAATGGTGTTACTAATGAAAAAGAGCAACAAAAATGGACTTAGTACTCTAGAACACTTGATCAATATCAAACGGAGGAATATCTATCAGAAGAAAAATTTTGTAAAGGGTAAGAGCATAGACATATTGCTAGGAAAAGCTCAAAATATTCCAGCCAAAAAGTTATGAAATATTTTTTAAACATCAACATATTATTAAAATTATGTTATTATATTGAAAAGTTATTAACATTTGCCAAACTTCTTTACAGATGAAACCTTTTGGTAAAAGGAAGAGAAACAAGCTGACTTAAGACTTGTCTTCTATTTTAGACCTAAAAGAAAAAACTTACTATCAAGTTGATTCTGACTCCTAACGATGCTATTCTAGAGACTAGAACTAAGTTCTACTCTCAAGTGGTTCTCAACCTTCCTCATGCTCAGACCCTTTCATACAGTTCCTCATGTTGTGGTGACCCCCAACCATAAAATTATTTTCGTTGCTATTTCATCACTGCAATTTTGCTACTGTTATGAATCGGGCAACCCCTGTGAAAGGGCCATTCGCCCTCCAAAGGGGTTGCGACCCACAGCTTGAGAACCTGGAGTCTACAGCTGTGGAGAGTGTCTATATTTACAGGACAGACTTTCATCATTCTCTCTCGGTGGGTTTGAATAGCCAACCTTGTGGTTAGCACAATCTATCCACTGCACTGCAAGCGCTTCTTCCTAAAAGACACCAAACCAACAAATGCCGTCGGTACGAGTGGGAGTTTGTCTACACAGCAAGAATGCTATGAGGAATATGAGTGCTTACATATCTATCCAGTGCACAGCTCTTATTTCTCAAGACTCGATACTGAGCGATGGGGTTTCTGGATCATGTGATACTTCTTCTTCTAACCTTTTAAATAACCATACAATTTTCCACAGTGGCTGCACCATTTTACAGTTCCACCGGAAGTGGATGAGAGTTCGTCTCTTCAATTTTACAGGCGAAGGAGAGATACCCCAGAAAAACAAAGAAGAAGTAAAAAGTAGAATGCCTTACACTTTCTCAACTCCAATCGACCAGACAGTCTTGGCATTACAGACTCACAGACCAACAGAATGCAACTGTGAACCCAGAAGTCAATCCATTTGCCTGCAGATGGCTGATCTTGAATCAAAGGCCCAAAACTCACTCCATGGGGGGGAAGAGGTATCTTCTTTAACACGTATTTTGGGCAAAATTAGATATCCATTTGCAGGAAAAAGAAAATAAACAGGTGCATACCTCATGCCATACACCAAAGCTACCACTTGTCAGTTTGTAGTCCTGTAGTTACTTGGGCGTTGCTGCGATCCTGGAAGCGATGTCACTGGTATCTCAAATGCCAGCAGGGTCACCCCCAGTGAACAGTTTCAGCAGAGCTTCCAGACTAAGAACAGACTACAGAGAAGAAGGACATTAAAAAGACAGGAAAGAAAGAAAAGGGGACGTCAGAAGAGACTCTGAAACTTGCTCTTACTCAGAATTGCTGTGAGATGCCATAGAGTCCATTTCAACCCTATGCACAACAGAAGTAATTCCTGCCCAATCCTAGATCATCCTCACAATGCCTGAGCCCATTGTTTCAGCCACTGTATCCGTCCATCCCATTGAGGGCCACTTTGTCACTTCCCCTTTACCAAGCATGATGTCCTTCTCCAGGGACAGGTCTCTCCTGACATCTCCAAATGATGCTAGACCTAGTCTTGGAAGGTGCGCCCTGGCCATACTTCTTTCAAGAGCGACTGGATTGTCCCTTGAGCAGATCATGGTACTTTCAGTATTCCTAGCTAGCACCATAATTCAAAGTAATGCAATTCATGCACATCAATTCTTCTTTCTTATTCAAACTTTCCAATACCCAACTTTCACAAGCATATGATGCAATTGATAATATCATGGCTTGGGGCAGGCACATCTTACTCTTCAAAGTAATATCCTTGCTTTTCAACCCTCTAAAGAGATGCTGGCTGTAGATTTGTCAAACGCAGCACACCATTTGACCTCTTGACTCCTGTTTCCTCCCATGAGTGTTTTTGGGGATATAAACAAGATAAAAATCCTTGACAACTTCATCCATTTCTCTGATGAATATTATTTACCTACTGGTCCAGTACTGAGGATTTTGGTTCTCTTTACATTTAGTTGTAATGCACACTGAAGGCTGCAATCCTTGATCTTCATCCGCAATTGCTTCAATTCCTCCTCACAGCAAGCAAGGCTGTCATCTGTATATCATATCTTGTTAATAAACCAACCTCCAATGCCACAATCTTCTTTATATTATCCAGCTTCCCTGATTATTCACTCAGCAAACAAACTGAATCAATATGGTGAGAGGCTGCAACCCTGATGCGCACCTTTTTTAATTTTTGAAACTTTTGAAATCATTTTATTGGGGGCTCAATTCTAAACCATTTAAACACCTTCCCTGGTTCTGTTCACACAATTGATCCATGTACAATCTCCACATAAGCAAAATGAAGGAATCTGGAATACCCATTCTTCTCAAGGTTATCTGTGGTACACTGAGGGACTGGATGAGAATGTAATGCACCTCAATCATCCACGCTCATAATTATGGGTCTGGAAAGCTGACTCTGGTGGAGGAAGACCCTCACGGTTATGCTATAAGTCTTTTTTTTTTTTTTTTGCTGCAAAAGGAAGCTTTATTGTTTCCATTTGGTTCCCGGCTTGGGGGAGGGGCTGCAGGGCAGTGGCGCTGTGGCTGGCGCGGGGCAGGTTCAGGCAGGGGGGCACAGGCCGGCAGGGGGGAGGCAAAGGGCCCCTCGCAGGTGGCTCCGCACGGCAGTTCCCAGTGGGGTTTGAGGGTGAGCCTCTGGAAGAGATCCTCGCCCGCCCGACCTGGGGGCTGGCCAGCCTGCGGAGGTGGATCAGGTGGTCGCCCATCTTCTTGAGTTTCACCTCCTGGTCCAGAAAGCGGTTCTCTAGAAAGTTACAGAGGTGGGGGTCAGCGTGAGTGGACCGACCCCATGGCATGCAGGTCCAGAAGAGCCTGGTTGAGGGTCTTCTCCAGGCCCAGTGTAGCTTCCATGGCATCCAGGTTCTGCCCCGCTCCTCTTGGGGGGCTTCTGCACATCCTGGAAGGCGGTGCGCCCGCAGCGCTGGTGCTGCAGCTTCAAGAGATGCTTGGCCCCTCACGCTGCTCCTTCGCCACCTCGGGAAGAAGTGTCCCACGCCTTCCAAGGCCACATCATCGCGGTCCAAAAAGCAGTCCGGAGAGAGGCAGGTGTCTGAGGCCCAGGCTGACGCCGGCCTCCGGGTCGGCGGAATAGGTCTAACGGATCTGAGAGCTCATGATGGGTTGGTTTGGAAGTCACCACACACCAAATAAAAGTGTTCACTGG
Organism: Tenrec ecaudatus; assembly: GCF_050624435.1. Lineage (NCBI taxonomy): Eukaryota > Metazoa > Chordata > Mammalia > Afrosoricida > Tenrecidae > Tenrec > Tenrec ecaudatus. The sequence goes on from NC_134533.1 coordinate 191,067,703, forward strand.
TCCCAAGAAGATTGTCCCGAAGTTACTTCTGGAAAGGAAACTAGAACATGGTGGAAGGTTGGAGGCAGGGAGTCCCTGGATCTGTTGGTTCAAACGCTGTTGAAGCAAGACACAGATCCACGGGACCACAGGGAGAACTTGATAAGTAAGTCTTAATATTCAGTCTCATGACTCAACACAGTTCCCCCAATAGCCCCTCATAAAAGAGCTGTCATAAAGGAGCTACCATCTCAGATGAATGGTTCAGGTGTCTGGCTACTTCACATTGCCCAAGGCTATCTGTAGAGAAAAGCAATCAGGTTCTAGAGTCAGCCCACTATAAATGTGCAACCTCTGTTTGGGCCTCTCTTGTTGACACTGATCCGTGAGAACTACCCTGGGGAGGGCTCGGGGGAGTTGAGGTCAACTAGCAGTAGGTCAAAACAATAATACTAATTTATCACTTATCAAGGGTTCATGAGAGCGAGGGGGCGGTGAAGAGCGATACCAAGGGCTCAAGTAGAAAGAAAATGTTTAGTGGTGGACGGGAGCCACGTGAAAAAAAAAAAGAAAATGTTTAAAAAATGATGATGGCAACATATTTACAAATGTGCTTGTTATAATTGATGTATGGATTTTTAGAAGAGCTGTAAGAGCCCCCAATAAAATGATTTATATCTTTTTAAAAAGACAATGACTCACCTCATTGCTGGTTTCTTATGCTACCTGCTTATGATATTACCTATTAACTATGTAATATGTTAGTTGTATGACATGCCTGCCTTATGAACTATCTGTAAGCCCTATTATATACCATTGGAAATACATTCTCTCTCTCCGTCCTGCCATATAACTAGGAGCCCCTGTGCGCTGCTGCAGGTTTGTCTGTCTTTAATATTTTCCACAATAGTAAAGTTGCTCCCGAGGACCCATTTGAGTGTTGGGGCCCCGCACCTCGACAGTTACCCATAACTTATTTTGAGCCACATATTTGAATGCCATGGCATATTCAATGAAACACAAGTAAACATCTTCCTGGTATTCTGTGCTGTCAGTCAAGATTCCTCTGGCATCAGCCATGATGTCCTGTATTCCACATCCTCTCCTGAATTCAGACTGAACCTCTGGCCGCTCCGTCAGTGCACTGCTGCAAACAAAGCCAGGTGGCCTTCAGTAAAATCGCACTTGCATGTGACATCAATGATACTGTTCTATAGCGTGAGCATTCTATTGGGTCACCCTTCCTTTGGAATGGGTATAAATGTGAAGCTCTTCTAGCCAATTGACCAAGTAGCTGTCTTTCAAATTTCCTGGCGTAGACAGGTAAGTGCTTCCAGTGCTTTCCCTATGTAAGTTGTTTGGAACAATATTTGTGGGAAAAACAGTGTGCCTGTTCTGATCTTAAACCTTAAGAAGCCTCATGTGTTGGGGCTCATCTTTCAGAGCTCACGGTATAGGCGAGTGTGTGCTTCCAGTGCTGCATCAGTTTAAATACAGCCCCAGGGCCATCAAGTCAATTCCAACTGCCAATTGTTTAGTTCACATTAACAATGGTTATGAAAATAACAAACGGTCCTTTTATATAAAGATGATGATTTACTTTGCCAAAAGAAAGTTTTCTGAAATCACATTTCAGGATCACAGCTACATAAAGAAAGGCAGACTTAAGGAACAATAGTCAAAGAAAATGGCTATTTATCTCAAATATATTCATTATCTGATCAACTTTATCATTCAGCAATTGATTTTGGGTGAGTCCTTTGCATTTATTTTTTATGTCAAAACAAGTGTCTGTGATTTGTTGGTTTTGTTTTGTTTTGTTTTGTTTTTCAATTGACTTAGGTCAATCCGAGAATTTAATCATTATGATAGCATGCTTAATTTTATTTTTGCATTCCCCCTTCCTTAATAATAGCAAACTAATTTCTGTAGCTGCATTTGATGAAAATATGCTGATGGAACTCATATTTCACATCATTGACTATAATGAGCTATTTTATCAAACTGTCCTTATGACAGTATTATAGAGAAAATGATAAATTTACTAATTTATTCACTCGAGATCCCATTTGAAATTTTTTAAAAAAAGGAAAAGATCAATGAAGTCAGGTAAATTAGACTTTCACTGAATGATATGTCGGGGTGTATATGAAGAAACAGCACTAACTATTCCTGCCCTTGACATTAAATAAAGGTTGACTAATTATTACTTGCATTGAAATACTGTGAACAAATATGTAGCTGTGAAATGTTCTATTGTGAACACATGTGCAGTGTTTCTCGAAATCACTGAAATTATTGCCATAGTTGTGCAAACAATCGGTTCTGTGTTTTCCCACCTTGTTGGGAGGTCCTTCATTTTTAGTAGGCTTATTAACATAGAATTTATTATTAAATAAATATATCAGTTAATGAAAGTTATTGTTTTGTGAAATGTTTCAAAGAACACTTTGTAGGATCTAAAAACAACCATATATCAGTATCTGTTTCTGAGACTCTGAAGCACCACTTTGCGTAGATGATAGTGATGTTGGTGCATGCACAAACACCTATGTAATATGCAAAAAATAATTCATTAGATTTTGCGTCTGGTAGAATTTTTGTTCTGTGGACTACAGAAATCATGTTAAACCTGGATAATGGTCAATTTTTCCATGATCTGTATAATCCAGCTTCAAACACTATATGACCATAGCCTTTTATTTTGAAATTTTTTCTCCATATAAGCATAATTCATTGATTTCTTTTTCCATTAATAAATCATCAGCAATGAAAATAATTGCTCTAATAAATTATTTAGCTGAATCTCTTCATAAAGGCTTCATTCATTCTTTTCTGTAAGAAAATACATAAATATAGTAGGATTATTTTAGATGGCATCTATGTTCCTGATAAACGTTTACAGAAAAATACATTGTAACTTTAATAGGCACTGCTTCCTTCTTTTCTTATTGTACCAGTTCTGATGGTTCCCACCTACTACTTCCTGAAAATTTTTCCCTCAATTAAATTAGTAAATACCCCACCAAATCCTAAGAGGATAATTAATTCTAAAAACAACCATTAGGATTATAAGAATCTAACATTCTTTTTTTTAATCATTTTATTGGGGGCTCATATAATTCTTATCACAATCCATACATACATCCATTGTGTCAAGCACATTTGAACATTTGCTGCCATCATCATTCTCAAAACATTTGCCTTCTACTTGAGCCCTTAATATCAGCTCCTCCTTTTCTCCCTCCCTGGCCCCTCCCCCTCCCTCATGAACCCTTCATAATTCATAAATTATTTTGTTATATCTTACATTGTCCAATGTCTCCCCTTGCCTCCTTCTCTGTTGTCTATCCCCCAGGGAAGAGGTTAAACGTAGATTCTTGTAATTGGTTCCCCCTTTTCCACCCCACATTCCCTTTACCCAGCGCCCAGGCATCGCCACTCTCCCCACTGGTCCTGAAGGGGTCATCTGTCCTGGATTTCCTGTGTTTCCAGTTTCTATCTGTACCAATGTACATCCTCTGATCTATCAAGATTTATAAGGTAGAATTGGGATCATGATAGTGGGTGGGTGAGGGAAGCATTTAAGAACTGGAAGAAAAATATGTGTTTCATCAGTGCTACCCTACACCCTGGCTGGCTCATCTCCTCCCCACAACCCTTCAGTAAGGGGGTGTACAGTTGCCTACAGATGGACATTGAGTCTCCACTCTGCACTCACACTCATTTACAATGATATGACTTTTCGTTCTTTGATGCCTGATACCTGATCCCTTCAACACCTCATGGTCACACAGGCTGATGTGCTTCTTCCATGTGGGCTTTGTTGCTTCTGACCTAGATGGCCTTTAAGACCCCAGATGCTATATCTTTTGATAGCCAGGCACCATCAGCTTTCTTCACCACATTTGCTTATGCACACGTTTGTATTCAACGATCATGTCGGGAAGGTGTGCATCCTGGAATGCCAATTTAATAGAACTATGTGTTCTTGCATTGGGTAAGTGCTTGATTGGAGGCCCAAAGTCCATCGGCTGCCTTAATACTAAACCTACAAGTATATGCACATAGATCTGCTTACACACACACACACACACATATATAGTATATATATATTACATATGTACATTCCAGTCTTTAGACCTCTATAAATACCCTTTATCACCTAATTCTTTCCCCTCTTTCCTTTTACTTTCCTCTTGTCCCACTTTCATGCTCAGCCTTCATTTGGGTTTCAGTAATTTCTCTCAGTTACATTGCCCTTCTGAATCCCGACCAGGTCTCTCTCACCGTCCTTGCCACTGATTTTGGATCACTTGTTGCTCCCCTGTCCCTGGGTTGGTCAAGACTTATCTCCTTACCCCTGCCTCCCCTTCTCCCCTGTCCCAAGGAATCTGACATTCTTAATGAAATGGTGACCCCAAAATGATGAACCATCATTTTGAACAGCCAACATTATATTAAATAGGCTACGAAAATGTACTTTGAACTTCAGGAGTTGTATGCTAAATGTCAAAATGCTTTATTCCTAATATCTGATGGAAGAATTTAAAGAATCTTAAAAATAAAGAGAGAGAATTTTAAGAGACTCCCAAAAACAAAAGGTAAGAATCAAATATGAGAGAAAAAAAGAAAAGGTTACACTGAGAACACTAAAGTCAAGGAAAAAGATGTTACTACATCAAACTTAACTCAGGTTCTTGCTAGTCAAGAAATAAAGTGTAAACAAAAACACAAGCGGTTTTCAATTCATGCTCTCTAATGAAAGGGGAGTCCTGGGAGCACTGTTCTCAGGGCATGGACTCAATGGCAATCGTGAGTGGCTCTGTCGAGTAAGTGTTCAACAGCCAACTGCCAAGTCAGTGGTTGGAATCCACCAGCTTCTCCAGGGGAGAAAAATACTTCATTATCAAAGAAGTCTGGATAGAGCAGAGGATGAACACTGGTGCATATAGGAGCTGGAAGCACAGGGAATCCAGGGCGGATGATCCCTCCAGGACCAGAGATGTGAGTGGCAATACTGGGAGGATAGAGGGAGCGTGGGTTGGAAAGAGGGAACCGATTACAAGGATCTACATGTGACCTCCTCCCTGGGGGATGGACAACAGAAAAGGGGGTGAAGAGAGATGCCAGATAAGGCAAGATATGACAAAATAATAATTTATAAATTATCAAGGGCTCATGGGGGAGTGGGGAGCGGGGAGGGAGGGGAAAAAAGAGGACTTGATGCAAAGGGCTTAAGTGGAGAGAAAATGCTTTGAAAATGATGAGGGCAAATAATGTACAGATGTGCTTTATACAATTGATGTATGTATGGATTGTGATAAGAGTTGTATGAGTCCCTAATAAAATGTTTTAAAAAAAAGAAAGAAAAGAAACTTTGGCCATTCTGAGTTCTAAGAATTTAACATGTAGAAATTTATCCTCCTTATACAGGTGCACTAAAATCAGTAATCATCTGATTATAGCTATTACAGGGCAAGATCATTTTTGAAATATTTAAGTATAGATCTTTCAAGTATATAGAAGGAAATTTTTAAGAAACATCTTATAAATTATCATCTTAAAGCATGCACTAAACACAGCTAGAATTTTATTCTTTTTGTCTCCGTTTTGACAGTGTGCTGGAAAGACACCAAAGTGAGCGTGACAAATCCCTCCCTTTATATACAGACTTCATAGAAAATATGTTTGGTGTCTGTGGTAGTTACATAATTGCATGTCAACATGATAAAGCGAAGGGGTGGAGTCTAGCCTGTTAATCAGGGCACAACCTGATGATGCTTCCTTGTGGGTGTGGTCTTCTCATGAGGATTCTGGGAACTTCCTTTCTCTTCAGAAGTGGACCATAACCTCTCTGCTTCACTTTCCTGCTGGTGAGACACTTGGAGAACTGGAAGGGCCACATAGAGACCCACACCAGCGCTAAGATGCTTCCACTAGCAGTAGATCCACAAGACTTTCCTCACACCAGCCTCTGATCATCTTGCATTCTGCATCATTGCATGTGCTGTGTGAGTCTAAGGAGGAATTTGTGGACTAGTATTAGGCATATGGGTTAATAATCAGACTTACGGACTTGGTCTGGGATGTTTTCTCAATATACAATTGCCCTCAGAACTAAAGCTCTCTCTTACACACATAGGAGTTTCTCTGGTCAACCCAGTCTAACACAATGTCTTGGACGCGGTAGAGTCCGTTTCCATTCATAACCACCCTGTGTTCCACAGAAATAGCACTGCACCTGGAGGGAGAAGCAGTGCTTCACAGAGAACAAGGACGTGCTGTGAGGTTTAAAATCGGGAAAGGTGTGAATCAGTGTTTTCACCACTCAGCATACTCATTCAGTCTGTGTGCTGAGCAAATAATAAGGGAATCTGGAAAAAATACAGAAGGCATCAGGATTGGAGAAATACTACTTAATAACCTCCACAACGCAAATGACAGAAACTTGCTTGTTGAAAATGAGGAAGGACTTGAATTACTTGCTGATGAAGTCAAAGGACTACAGTCTTCAAAATGGATTCCAGCTCGATGTAAAGCAAACCCAAATCCTCACAACCGGACCAATAGGAACTATCATAATAAGTGGAGAAGAGATTGAAGTTGTCAGTGATTTCATCTTGCTTGGATCGACATTCAGTGCTCATGGAAACAGCAGGCAAGAGATCGAAAAACACATTACAGTGGATAAATCTCCTGCAGAAGATGGCTCTAAAGTGTTGAAGAGCGAGGACACAACTTTGAGGACAAGGGAACACCTAAGCCAAACCAATCATGGTACTGGAAAGAATTAAAGCGCCATGGTAGGCCAAAAGAACTAAGAGCTCTGTCTGGGCAGAAGCACGGTCAGAAAGCTCCCTAGAAGGGAGGATAGTGAAATTCATCTCACACACTGTGAATGTTATCAGGACAGCCCCGTCCTTGGAAAGGGGCTTCATGTTTCATTAAGTGAAACAGAAGTGGAAAAAAAAAAAAAGGAAGGCTTTCAATTCTATTGAATGGCACCGTGGCGACAACATCAGGGTCAGATGTAGCCATTGTGAGGATGGTACAGGAATGTGCAGTTCCATCCTGAGGCGCAGGGTTGCTGTGTGTCTTAGCCCACTCAACAGCAGCTAACAATAACTAACAGTAACTTGCCTCTCGCACCTAAATCTTATTAACTAACGCGGTCATCGGTTTCTCATATTCCATAGTCTGGCATTCTAATTGCCCCTCCCATGAGATCTTTCTCTTTTTTAATAGTTGTATTGGCATAAGCTGCACCTATCCTACAATTGAATACAGTTAAATCATATTAAGAAGATTCATGCAATCATCATCACAATCAATTTCCGATCATTTTCCTCTCATATTCGTTGTTAGCTCCCCATTGCCCCCATCCTCCCTGCCACGCCCCATCCAGTTTCTGTCTCTATTGCTCTACCTACCCTGGATTTCATATGGAATAGCATACCAAACATAAACAGAAAGTAAACAAGCAAAAACCAACAATAATGACTAGAAAAAACACAGAAAAGCCTCCTACAAAAACGATGCAAAAATATTAAAAACTGAAACAACTTTAAAATGAATCAAAAGAAATCAAATGATAAGGTGCTGCATTTTAGCCTAATTATATCTGCCATAATGTGCTTGACAGTGTTCTCTGCCTGATAGGCTAGTCACATGGCTCAACTATGGTCAGAGGTGATTCATCCATGCAGCGGCCCCTGCAAATAGATGATGAGCTGCCACTGTCATCCATGTGCTTCTGCACACCTGGTGTTCACAGTTTAAGGTCTGATGTCTTTCCCTCCAGATTTGGGTTTCATTATTATTCACAATCCTTGGATCACACAGACTGGTGTGCTTCTTCTATGGGGACTTGGGAGACACTTCATTTAGATGGCTACTGATTTGAAGGCAAGCCTTTAAGACCCCAGAGACTATTCTTTCTAATAACTGAGCACCATCTGGTTTCTTCACTCCACTCTGTTGTAGTACACAGGTCTTCAGTGATCTCTTTGTGAGGTCAGGCATCAAGTAGGGACATGTCATAAGAGTTAATTATTCTTAGATTGGGGCTAAAATTATGTACAAGCCCAAAATCCATCCCAGTAACTATGATTTATATATATGGTTCACAAAGGCAGAAACATGCCTATAAGATTAATGCATGTCAGAAAAAAACAAGAAAGGCACTGAAATGGTAAATATAGGATAGTCCCATGTGGGAAACAGAAGACTTGGAAGAGGGTATATGTGGATGAATTTTTTTATTCTCATATTTTAAGAAGCCTGAGAGGTCAGAATTCTGGGTGCAGGGAGACCTCCACACTTGTGAGTTAAAGATGAGTCCCTAATCACATTCTCATACTTAAGATTAATCCCCGCAATAACCATCCATAATGGTGCTACTTTGGCCATCTAGCGCGGAAGAAACAAAGCCCACATGGAAGAAGTACACCAGCCTATGTGATCACGAGGTGCTGAAAGGACAATTTATCAGACATCAAAGAACAAAAAATCATACAATTGTGTGCTCACCTCCCCGATACAATTGCTGAAGACAAATGGGTACAGAAGCAAATGTGGTGAAGAAAGCTGATGGTGCCTGGCCATCAAAAGATATAGCGTCTGGAGTCTTAAAGGCTTGAAGGTAAACAAGCGGCCATCTAGCTCAGAAGCAACAAAGCCCACATGCAAGAAGCACAACAGCCTGTGCGATTACAAGGTATCAAAGGGATCAGGTATCAGGCATCATCAGAACAAAAATCATATCATTGTAAATGAGGGGGATTGTTGAGTGGAGACCTAAAGCCCATCTGTAGGCAACCGGACATCTGCTTTCGGCCATATCTTGGAGAGGAAGTGAGCCAGTCAGGGTGCAGAGTAGCAACGATGAAACATACAACTTTCCTCTAGTTCCTAAATGCTTCCTCCCCACTATCATGATCTCAATTCTACCTCACAAATCTGGCTAGACCAGAGGAGGTACACTGGTACAGATAGGAACTGGAAACAAAGGGAATCCAGGATGGATGATCGTTTCAGAATCAGTGATGAGAGTAGTGATACCTGAAGAGTGGAGGGAAGGTGGGGTAGAAAGCGGGAACTGATTATAGGGATCTACATATAATCTCCTCCATGGGAGATGGACAACAGAAAAGTGGGTGAAGGGAGACATCGGGCAGTATAATATATGACAAAATAATAATTTATAAATTATCAAGGGTCCATGAGGAAGAAGGGAGTGGTAAGGGAGGGGGAAATGAGGAGCTGGTGCCAAGGGCTTAAGTGGAGAGCAAATGTTTTGAGAATGATGAGGGCAATGAATGCACAAATGTGCTTTACACAATTGATGTATGTATGGATTGTGATAAGATTTATATGAGCCCCCAGTAAAATGATTTATTAAAAAGAGTGCTACCTTAAAGTAACCTCTTATAAGCACATGGCTGATTGTTATCTAGCCGGCATCTTTATCTATGGGTGCAGATATGTTGCTATTGGTCTCCCTGTTCAGGGGACAGTCAGTTACCCCTTACCCCCAGCACTGGTGCTAGGTTTCTCCTCCAATGAACTCAGGGACTTCTAGGGTTAAGGTGCAGCCGACTTTGTTATGTATGTGCTTAACTATAATTAGGTAGGGGCCGGGGGCAGGGGGGTGGGGATTGCATGCCCCAATACTATATAAGGTGATGTAAGAATACATTTTCTCTGTCCTGCCCAGACCTGGATTCTGACGCCATGGCACCCCAACACGTTTGTCTGTCTCTTCATTTCTTCCCTTCAATTACACAACTGCCCCTTAGGACCCATCGGGTAGTGGCGCTGGACCTCACAGTCCCAGGCCACCATCCTTTGGGGACGCTCAAAATAAGGGATCAAAAGCAAAATCTAAGAACAGCCAATTCCATAACCTTGGAATAGCAGTCCTCTGTTTCTTCTCACACTGGGGGGTTTCAACCTGAAGTCCAAGGAAGTATGTCGGTTCCATTAATCAGCTAGGTGACTTTGAAGTAAAATCTAGTTGACTTAGTGTGGTTTCCACATCGAATCCTTCTGGTGCAGCCTATGAAGGATGTTGTGTACCTCGAAAGGAACCAGTCTAAGGACCTCATAGACTATGGGATAGGGCCTGGATAGACACTAGGTCAAAAGTCTCTTTTGAGAAGCATGATATGAATTCTTTATTCCAAATTTCCAGTCTGCATTCTCTCATTACACTCCTATCGTCCATTCAAATGTATCTTTTACTGAATAAAATAACCTCAATTATTATAGCATAGGAAAGAGTGGGAGTATTTAAATTCCCTAATTCCCTCATCTTGTAGTACATTTTTCTCTTAATATTTCTCAAATAGGAATGTACCTAAATTCTATCTACATATTTTTCTCCCTCTTATGTATTATTGCATAAGTGATACACATTATATTTATTGATATCCGAAATTAGAAGAAATATAGTAATTGTCATTTAGAAAAAAATGACTGATATTCCATATTACTTTCTGCTTTAATCAGGCCTCACTGGGAGAAAGTAACAGGAAACAATTCAGTCTAATTTGTTATGAAAATGAAATTTACTTGAGCACATAACTGAAAAGGATACGGGTCTAGGGACAGTTTGATTTGGAGAATTAATTGATCTTCAGAGGTCGTTCTACCTATCTCACTATCTTTTCTTTACTTGGACTTATTTCAGGCAGGCTATTTCCCAGTTACAAGAAAAAAGCCCCAGTCCCCAGTCAGACGAGTGTTGGTTTGGGGTGTTTGCCACAGTGGAAGGAGTGTGGTCCCTAATACATGTAGCAAAAGACAAAGCTTATAGAGGGTGTGGTGGAAGAGACAAATGCACAGGGCATCAATTTCCACTGAGCTCCAAGTAGTATGGATGTTCCCAGTTAGGATGTTTGACTCTTACTATATCAGAGCTGCAGCTCAGTAAAAAGAATGTTTAGGGTTAAGGTTTGTATTCTAGGTGAAAGCAAGTGTCCCTAGATTTTGAGTGATAAATGAGAGGCACTGTTGTTTATTATTAATCCCAATTTATTAATCCCAAACCATTCTATCAACGTATCTCATCTTTATGTTTTGTTTCTTCATTATTGCACTGTTCCCCTGAGTATTAAGATTGTGTCTTCCTAAATTAGTTTATTCTGTGTCTTGAAAAAGAGTCAGAGATCCTTAGATCTAAAAGAGAATAACGTCATTGGTCTGCCAGCCCTGCTACTGTTCACTTTATAAAGTAAACCAGACATTCAGACGTAAACACTTCATAAAGTAAACAAGGACATTCAGACGTACTCAGGATCCCACAGAACAGAAGTGGCACCCAATGCTCTCTCTGTTAGACACATTTGTGAAATGAAGAGAAGTACTGCTGTAACATCATTATTTTTCAAAAAAAAAACATTTCTTTTAAATCTCCACAGTTTCTAAGACATATACATTTATCCCTTAAGGGCTCAAAATAAAATAGAAATTGCCACTGAGTTTTAATTTAGAAACACTTTAGGTTGACTATAGGGTCTACCCTTAAGAATATTTTGAGCAAAAGGTAACTAAAACCCAAAATTAATCCTTCAAATATTCCTTTTTTATTGTTTTATTAGGGGCTCACATATCTCCAAGTATTCTTTTGCAAAAACTTTGTCCTGTAGACTCCACCTCAGCCCCTTAAGAAATGTTAGCATGTTCAGATGACTCGAGTAGGAAAAGCAATTCTTCATACTTTATCAGCTTTTGACATAAGGCACTTATAGGCCTGAGTGATCTAAAATAGATTAATGAGGCACTAAAGTCCTTTAATGAATAATGGAGTCTTTTAAAATTTATTTTGTTTTTATATTCATTTAACTGCAATCCATTTAATAGCTGAAATGCTCCCTCATAAACATATTAAAAGGCATATTACATTGAGGTTTTATTAATTTATTATGTTTCGATTCATTTATCATCCATTCCATTTATTGATTTATTCACTGAATTGAGCTTCACTATACCAAAAAAAAAAATCAATGCTTTTATTGGACTCTGCATGCAACAAAATAAGTTTTCAACAGGTTAACCTCACAATCTGGAACCTTGCAACAAGAACACTATTGTACTGAAAAGGTACACTTATCATTTCCAAGAGTATAGAATAAAAAGGGTCCACTCAAAAATGTTGTGCATCCTTTATGAAACAGAATTTCTTAAATAATTAGAGATGGTTTGGAAGAAATAGCATCCTTCCCATCATTCGTCAGCTCAGTCTTCCATTAGGTAAATGTTCCTTTTCTCCCTCAGGAATTCACTCACTCTTGTTAAATGGGCCAACTACCCTCCATTTGGCAATCAAAATAATAAAGGCCTCAATGACCACAAGAGCCCCAGGTGTTCCCAGTGGGGCTATCAAGGAGTAGTGGGGACATTTCAAGCATCAAGGAGAAATTGGTAAACAATAGGTAGCAGACTATAAATAATAGGTAGTGGAGGAAGAGCTTTCTTTTCCCCTGTAATGAAGAGTATGTGGAAGTTGGTCGTTGCCTAGTACCTTAAGCCTTTTTTGAAAAAAAGATTTTCATTTTAATTGGTTAAGATGTGGTTTGCCAGAAATTACCATGTCCTTTGAGCGTGCAGAGCTCAGAGTCTTTGAGAAACAACATTGTAAGAAAAGTCTGTTTTCTGTTTCCACTCACTGGACTCAACCACCTTAAGGCACCGTCTGCAGACCAGCTAAAGTGGGCAATTCTCTCTATGGGCGGGTTTAACTCTTTTTCAACAGCAATTAGGTTGATGCTGTTAATGCTGGGAAGGAGGGGTGGTGGAGACATCCATCCCTAACAGTGGAGAAACTCTAGCTCATCCTCCATATTGACCCATTCCAGAAGGTAACATCACAATTCCCTAGTGACTGTCTTGGTTTTCTTAGTCTCCAGTGCCTGCAGTTCTCCCTTGTCTTGTATAGTGCCTTATATAGTTTCCAATAAATATTTGTCACAGGAATGGATGTGTAAAACAATCTCAATTTCTCAGATATCTATTGTTAGCTGCTGCTCATCCCCCAGCCCCCGAACGTATGCCCTAATCAGTAAAAATTGGATTACCAGCTACCTGTCCAGGGTTTCCGATACCAGCTACTTGACGATCCTAGGCACCATTTGAACTGCTTCTAACACAGAAAGCTCAGATTTCCATTATATTCTGCCCTGAATTGATACCTTTAATGTGGGGAACCCATTTAGATTGTAGACTCCTGTCCAGGGCATTCAATCTCTCTCCTTCAAACTTACACCTCACAACTTGATTTTAAGCTTCGAGTACATTTTATGAGGCCAATTCCAAGAATGCCTGATCTAAGCCATGATTTCATATTCACACCTATAAAGTCTTCTCTTTCTAACACATGTGTTTACTTAGTCCCTGCCTCCCATATCCTGACATATGGTGGTACTGTCTAGATGTGTAACAATAGCTGGCTCTTTTTGCTTTTTCTACAATGGGTCAAACAGAGATTTCAAATGCACTGTTTTCCTTAGCCACCTTCAGAAGTATAAGGCATCCAGCAATACAAAAGGCACATAGCAAAGTGTTTTTAAAAAATCAAAAAACTTCTAAACATGTCAATGTTCTTCCACTTCATCTCTTACACCAAGCGATCGAGTAGCATAAGAAAAAAATTATCCCATATTAATACATGCAAAAAATATTCATAGAGTTTCGATTTTATGCCAGATTCTCCGGTAGAGTTGGGGGTGATAGTGGTGAATAAGACACAGTTCCAGCTCCCATGGTGCCCAGAGGTGGCCTGCTTTTCCTACATTGGCATCACTACATACTCACATACTTCCAGCCTAAATGCACTCTCGGCTCTATGCAATGATCCCATAGGTTCATACATAGTTCTCTCTCCTCATTCTTTAATGCTGCTCTTTCAAACCCCCTCTCGTCACTGCAAGTTCCTCTTCCTCCACCTCCCTCTTCATTCTTAGGTCATGCCACCACCTCCTACTTCAGGGAAATTTACTCCATTCATTTCAAAGATTGCCTGCTTTCCTCAATTCAAAGCACATGATCATCTTGGCTGCTTTTTTCCCATCAGAATGGACAGGCATCTTTCCTTACCTCTGAAATAAATCTGATCATTACCCCTTGGCCTCCTCAGACATCCCCACTCATGAATTGTCCTCCCCTCCCTTTTCAATGCCATCATTAATTCTCACCCTGTGGAATCCTTCTGTTTTAAACAAGCTGAAATAGTTTTCAGTTAAAAGAAAATCCTTTCTTTGATTTGCCCTGTTGTTACTTCGACACCTAAGGTGCAACTATTGTTCTCTTCCCCCACATGGAGCAAAGAAGAGTGAAGAAAAGGGAAGCCACATGGAAACAATTAGTCCAGTGGACTAATGGACCACAAGAACATTAGCCTCCAGGGACAAATAAATACCAAAAGGTCCAGTTGCCATTAACAACAGGTAACAGACAGAGGGTAAAAAAATCTGGAACAAAACTCAAAATCAGAAAAAATACCAAACTTACTGATTAAATAAACATTGATAGCCAACAAACAATCCTTGAACTAACTACAAGCTTTTCTTTCTTGTTGTGTATTGTTTTGTTTTTGTCATTGGTTTGCTGTTCTTGTTGTTTTGTTGTATATTGTTGCTTGGTTTTGCTCTGTCTTGTTTTTGTGCATGTTATTATCTCCACAAGTCTGTCTAAATAAGATAGGCTGGATGAATAATCTGGAGGAGAAAACAATGGGACTGACAGTTCTGGGGGGACATGGGAGAAGTGGAAGTGCGGGGAAAGGTAGTGGTGTTAACAAACCCAGGACAAGGGAATGACAAGTGATCCAAATCGGTGGTGAGGAGGGTGTTGCAGGTCTGGTAGGGCATGATCAAGGATAATGTAACCAAGAGGAATTGCTGAAACACTGGTGGGGACTGAGCATGATAGTGGGACAGGAGACACGTCCAGGGAAATGGAGGAAAGAGCTGGGAGGCAAAGGGAATTTATAGAGGTCTAGATAAAGATATGTACCTATGCAAATATATTTATATATGAGGATGGGGAAATATATATGCATATATTTACAGGTTGAGTATTAAGGTAGCAGAAGGACATTGGGCCTCCACTCAATGCAAGAATACTTTCTTCTATTAAATTGGCATTCTATGATGCTCACTTTCCCGACACAACCACTGACGACAAAGTGGGTGAATAAGCAAATGTGGTGAAGAAAACTGATGGTTCCCAGCTATCAAAAGATATAGTGTCTGTGGTCTTAAAGGCTTGAAGGTAAACAAGCAGCCACCTAGCTCAGAAGCAACAAAGCGCACATGGAAGAAGCACACCAGCCTGTGTGATCACAAGGTGCCAAAGGGATCAGTTAACAGTCATCAAACAACAAAAAATCATATCATTATGTGCTCACCTCCATGATACAATCACTGAAGACAAATGGGTGCATAAGCAAATGTGGCGAAAAAGCTGATGGTGCCCGGCTATCAAAAGATATAGCATCTGGGGTCTTAAAGGCTTGAAGGTAAACAAGCGGCCATCTAGCTCAGAAGCAACAAAGCCCACATGGAAGAAGCACACCTGCCTGTGTGATCATGAGGTGTCAAAGGGATCAGGTATCTGGCATCATCAGAACAAATAAGTCTTGCCATAGTGAATGAATGGGGGAGTGCAGAGAGGAGACCCAAAGCCTATTTGTAGGCCACTGGATATACCCTTACAGAAGGGTCTCGGGGAGGAGATGAGTCAGTCAGGGTGTGATGTAGCAACGATGAAAAATACAACTTTCCTCTAGTTCCTAAATGCTTCCGCCCTCCCTCCTCCCCACCCCCACTATCATGATCCCAATTCTGCCTTGCAAGTCTGGCTAGACCAGAAGATGTACACTGGAACAGATAGGAACTGGAAACTCAGGGAATCCAGGGCACATGATCCAGTGGTGTGAGTGGCGATACTGGGAGGACAGAGGGACAGTGGGTTGGAAAGGGGGATCCGATTATAAGGATCTACATGTGACCTCCTCCCTGGCACACAGACAACAGAAAAGTAGGCAAGGGGAGACGTCAGACAGTGTAAGATATTACAAAATAATAATTTATAAATTATCAAGGGTTCATGAGGGAGGGGGCAGCAGGGAGGGAGGGAGGGGGAAAATGAATAGCTGATGCCAGGGGCTTAAGTGGAGAGCAAATGTTATGAGAATGATGAGGGCACTGAATGCAAAAATGTGCTTTACACAATTGATGTATGTATGGATTGTGATAAGAGTTGCATGAAGCCCTAATAAAACTATTTAAATAAATAAATAAATGTTGATGGATGTGGTGAAGAAAACTGATGGTGCCCAGCTATTAAAAGATATGGTGTCTGGGGTCTTAAAGGCTTGAATTAAACAAGCGGCCATCTAGCAGAGAAGCAACAAGCCCACATGAAAGAAGCACACCAGCCTGTATGATCATGAGGTATCAACGGAGTCCAGTATTAGGCATCACAAGACCCAAAACAAATATATAGATGCAAATGATGGGGGTTGAAGAGGAAACCCTAAGCCCATCTGTACACAATTGGACATTCCCTAACAGAAGGGTCACAAGGAAGAAATGAGTCAGCCAAGGTGCAGCATAACCGCTGACAGAACACACAACATTCCTCTGGTTAATGCTTCCTCCCCACCACTCTCATGAGCATATGAGACAGAAAGAGAGAGAGAAATAAACCAAATTTAACACAGGTGAAGGGCAAAGAGTTATTGCATAGGGGTATTGAGTTTGCCTTACAAATCCAGCTAGACCAGAACATGTACATTGGTACGGATAAGAGCTCTCAACACTGAGAATCCAGGACAGAAAAACTCCTGAGGAACAATAATGGGAGTAGCGATACCATGAGTGTGGGGGGAAGTGGTGAGAAGGGGGAAATATGCGGAACAGTCTACAATGATGGATGCATAGCCCACCCCCTGGGGGATGAACAACAGAAAGTGAAGGGAGACAGTAGACAATGTAAGATATAAAAATAATAATAATTTATCATTTATCAGAGGTCCATGAGGGAGGGAGGATAGGGGAAGGAGGGGGGAAAGAGGCACTAATATCAAGGGCTCAAGCAGAAAGAAAATGGTGTGGAAATGTTGATGGCAACATATGTACAAATGAGTTTGATACCATTGATGTATGGATTGTTATGAGATATAAGACCCACTAATAAAATGATTTATTAATTAAAAACTATTGGTAGACCCCCAGAACTATCTCACTTAGTCAACCTTTGGGTCTGGAATTGCCTCACTCACTCCTCTGGCCCAATTATCAGCCAAGCAATGGACAGGTCTAGAAGGAGGAAAATAATATGCTAAGGCACACATCCTTGGAGTGACTGATCGTTCAAGATTAAAGGGCAGCATTCTCCCAATGATTAAGTTTAGACGCGTTAAGAACGAAGAAGGTACATCAAGAAAAACGTGAAAGAAAGAAACCAAACTGAACTAATGGTGACCACAGGTGAAGGGGAAAGATTTGTTTCAGAGAGGATATTGAGTTTATGCCAGCTCATGAAACATCGTCTACTGATTTAGAAAGAAGTTCAGCTTGAGGAGCCCTAGATTCATGGTTTTTGCCTGAGCCAAACTTACTATAATTGAACATATTATAAGAATGAGGAGTTTCAAATTTCATTCATTTTAAATGTTATTATTATAAAACCGAGTTTAAGATTCATCTGTATAGTCCCTAAGACTCATTCTAATGATTTCATAAATTGAAGAAAGGGGAATAAATGGAACATAAAGTACCATATACTATGAACTGTATTTGACTTTACAATATTTGCCAATACGATTGCCCAGAAACATCTACTGAACTGTTGAATTCTGCCCACAACTTGTCTGCTCACAGAATTCTTCTGGAACTATGCAGTGACAATGTGTCTATTGTCAATTTTCTAGAACTATGTTTGTTGATGCTGCAGTGTTATGTTCATGAATATAACCTGATTTATATTTCTTGAGTGATAAGAGCGCATAATAAGAATATGGTAAAATCCTCCATGGGCTGATTTTTTGAAGCAGCGTTTGGCTTTTATGTAAAATTGTTACAGATTGCACCTAGTAAAATTCATTCTAAGCATAATTTCCCATTGATTTTTTACTAACATCCACTTCAGAATTTAAAGTATACAAGGTATAAAACTTTCACTGGACAAATAAACCATCTGTTTTCTTATAATAATCACTTTTACCCTTAAATTTTTTTCATGTATATAAATAATTGCTCATTTTAAAATAATTTTCTTATAAGTTTAAAATAAATATAAACTAAGCAATAAGAGATTGATGTGAAAGCTTAAAAATAATGCAGCTTGCTAATTAGAATTCATAGGCAATATAAAAAAACTGCCAGTTAAAAATAAATAAGTGGCAGCATCTTTCGCATGCATTCTGGAAAGTTCAACAGAATGAAAATATCAGGGAAAGGGAGAGAAGGACCTCCTTGGAAATAATTACAACAGTTAAATAACTTTTCTATTATTCAGTGAAGCTGGTGACATTCAAAATTAAAGTATTTTACCATAATTATTGATCATGTCTGTGTTTTGCAAAACATAAGCACTGGGAATAAACAGGCATTATTCTAAAAGAAATAGACTTGATTACCCTGAGCTAAACATATAAATTGATATTGTTAACAGAAACTGTCTGGAAACAGTGGCTAAGATGTCTGGAATCTTAATTAAAATTCAGGAAATCTAGTGAAGCTAGGCAGCTAAAGAAAAAAATCATCACAAATTCCTACAAGAGAGTGGGCCTTCCCATGAAGATACGGCACTGGCAAAACGTGTCCCCCTTTCTCACTTTGTTACCTCCACCCCCAGTGTCGGATACATCTCATCCAGTCAGAAGGGAGTTTGCCAAACTCCCTAAATCTCCCCTGTACAACAGGCTTCCTGGGCATTCTCTTCCCGACTGTTCCTTCCACTAAGCTTGCACTCGGCCTTGGTAACTGTTAGTCTATGTGCATATCTAAGATATGGAAATAAAAGAATCAGATCTCTGTTTCTTATGTTCCACAGTCTGACTTTAATTCTCCTATTAAAAAGTTGATAAGATCTATTAGCTACCTGAGAACTTGTACAAGAACAATGCTCAGAGCTCCTTAGAAATGAAGTTTTGCCCGTTGTTCAGACAGATTCTACAACTAATCCTATTTCAAGTCTTCCACTTTCAATATCTTCTTTTTCATGTTGGAGAACTGAATTGTCAGATCTATTTGTTGATTATGTCTGCAAACTCTTTTTTCAGATTCCCTTTTTTTTAATTGTTTCTGCTGAGATCATACACAGCAAAAACTTACACGAATCCAAATGTCCACGTGTGTAATTCAAGGACGTTGACCGGGTTCTTTGAGTTGTGTGGCCATTCTCACCTTTCCTAGTTGTTCTTCTTCTGTTAACAAGTAGCTCATCTTAGGAGTTGCTTTCGTCATTTGATCCCAGGCAGATTGATCTTCAAGAATTATGGTGCTCTCATTTTAGTGGATATTTTCCTGAATCTTGCCTGATTTGGGATTACTTTATATGATATTTTTGAACCTTTTATTGGGGATTCAACAAAGATCACTTTTATTTTCTTTTTTTCTTCTACTAGCAATATACAAAGTTAATAAGCTCTATTACTACACGAAAACTTATACGAGCGCAGTGATCAGAGTTCCTTAAAACAATGAAGTTTTTCCCATTGTTCAGACGGATGCCAAGCAGCAATATACCCATTCATCCCTAGATCATGGCCTTATGATAGCTGGAATCTGCATGGCCAACTTAAACATCCTTAGCAAGAAAGCAGTGTCAATATTCAGCTGCAATTGCCAAGATTCATGTATTCCAATGGGTACATGTTTTCACCTGGGCCTGCACGCAAAAACAGCAGAAGAGTTATCGATCAGCCTTGAAAGCCGTTTTACCACACACCTGTCCTTCAGGATATGCCTCATATCATAATTCTCTGAAATGCTGCTACACAAGCAAGAGAGCCAATCCAATGTTACTGTGGTTTAGTCAAAGAAACTATGCCTAAGAGAAGTTCAAGAAATTAAACTACAATTATTGAGCTCTGTGGTAATGTAACAACGGATAGGCTGGCATGGAACCATAATCTTCCTCCTGATGGTAAAAAGTGCATACCTCAGCTGGAGGAGAATTCCTCATATTTACCTATTCATACCTACAGTCCCATTCTGGTATGCCAGAAAGGTTAAAAGCTTACAAATCATGGAATTCAAATGAATATATTAGTATCTACGTACTCCCTCAAGGAGACCTGCTGCTGACAAGCAGGGTTACGATAGCTTTGAGGCCTAAGGTGTGCCTAGCCCCTCGGCCGCTCTGCGAGAGAAAGGCAAAATTACCAATTCTTGTTAGAGGTACTCTTTTAAAAAATTAATTACTTTTTCAATTGGCTCACTATGCACATGAAACAAAGTACCAAAAATAATTAGTGTTTATTGAGCCTTGCTTAGTCCAGGTACTGTCCTAAGTGTCTTTTACATATTACATATTTCATCTTCAGTATAGTTCTAGGTAAACAAAATATATATCCCCATTCTACAAATTAAGAAACTGAGGCCTAGAAAAATTAAGTAAGTGTTTCAAGGTCACACAGCTAGGGAGTGAGACAAAATTTTAACCCACATCAGCTAACATATGCACCTATCCACTCTATGTTTCAAAGAATCCAAAAGCTATCCTGGGAAAAGACAGGCTCCCTTCTACACCCCTGTCACCAAAGCACCCAATTCTCTCCACTCTTGGTCATGTAAGACAAGCACTGTCTGTCACAAGTTCATTATAAATCCTTCCAGACATGTTCCACATACATAATAAACACATAGATGAAAACCTAAGTGTATGTGTGACTCAGTAATTTTATTTCATTTAGCAATCTCCATCAGAATCCACCAGAGTTTTCGTAGCTGCATGATACTCCATTATATGGACATTTCTCCATCGCTTTTGCTGAGCATTTGTTTCACTCAGTCATACAAACTCACTGCCAGCAAGTCAATCTTGACTCACAGCAAGCTGGTGGCCGGAGTAGAACTGCTCCCACGGGCTTCCGAAGCTGAAAGGTTTTTGTTTCATTTTGTTTTAAACTGAAAGTCTTTACAGAAGAAAGCCTCATCTTTCTCCTATGGAGCTGCAGGCGGTTCCGAACTCCTGACCTTGCAGTTAGCAGCCCAATTTATAATCCACTGCACCACCAGGGATCCTTAGGCCACCAGGGATTCTGGCGATGCCAAACAATGCTTCAAAAAATAACCTTGAACACAGGAAGAAGTCAAAAAGTATTGCTGGTGGGTCTCCAGCTCACACCCACACTGATTTATTCTGAACAAAACGTGTTTAAAGACGTCTCTGTGGTTGGCTGAAGACGAGTGTTCTCTGTCGTCCTTACACTTATCTTAGTCTTGTTAGGGTCACGCACGCACACACACACACACACACACACACACACGTCTAAACAAAACAGTGGCTCCTGAGAGGATCTCCTGGACATTTCAATTCAAAACATAGACGTCAACTCATGTTCTCTCCTGGAAACACCCAAAGTACATGAGAATCAGATTATATGGGTATTTCTATATGTATGCCTCAGGATTAGAGTCTTTGACTAACCAGAGTTTTATGATCACTGGTACTTGTTTTTCCATTTATGAAAATGATATAAACCTGTTTTACTTTAATGAAAAAGTGAGTCAAGTATTGAAATGCTCGCTGCATAAGTATTAACCACAGTCCATGAAGGGCATACTTGATGGACTGAAATGTGGGAAACATTGCAACAGGAATGCTAATGGCTTCCTTCCACTGCGTCAAACAGGAGACCAAGACATAATCATTTTTAAATATCTCCAGAGTTCTCTCTAGAGTTATAATATTTTAAATACTATATTGTCATGATTTCAAGTAACCAGTGCCTTCACTATGGATGAATATCACCTGGTTCACAGCCTTTAATAAATCGTTCGACAACTTTCACCTTACTCGTGTCAGCTGCCTCAGACGTCTCTGTGCGGTTTTATTCTCACTCGTTGATTACACTGATCTCATCTTCTCACTCACGCCAGTCTTTGCCTTCCTCCCCACAGCACCTAGAAATGGGATCACTGCTGATGGCCTCACATGTTTCTTTAAGCTGCTCTTGACGGGCTGCATGACTGCATTCTATCCATTGACATATTTCATAGAATTTTACAAGCTTTGCTGGCCCTATAATTTCCCTGCCACTTTCAGTTTGCCCAAATACTCATGAGTTCAACTGTGTTGCCATACCTAATTTATCTTTAGTGTGTCTAAGATATCCATAGGATCCAGCAATGGCACTTTTCCTACATAGCTATCCAGTATAAGCTTATACCATTCCACAAAAGGATGCCAAGCATTTTGGGTGTGGTCTTGTTCTACAAGGTCCAAACATACTTCAGGCCCTACTGAAGTCAACATAAGAAATTCACTCAAAATAAAATGAAGGTACATACCTAAATAGTCATGTTCCTTAAATCATTCGTGAAGTAGATTTGTGAGTGAGTTCAAGAGCGCTCATTTGTGAACCTCAGATCACTTTGATCTTGGAGTTTGTTTCCAAATTATATTCTATATTCTGATATCATATAGTTCTACATTAAAAAGTAAACAAATAAAATGTCCAAATCCATTTACAGACACTTCTGACCTTTTCCAACAATTACTTTGATAAATACCAGATCAAAAGCATTCACTGATGCAATCTATAAACTCTTGATTGGTACTATTGTCGTGTGACACTGGTTTCCTGCTCATGTCTCCAGAAGGAATCGCGTTTAAATGTGTGTGTTACTTCTGGAACTCTTCACATTATTTCCAGTTGGAATTGAAACTGCTGAATGTTATTTTCAACCAACAAGTCACATTTTTTTCAATACTATATCTAGTTGGATTCAAATTGTACATTGAATACATAACCATTCTTCACTTATCAGCATAGTAAGATTCCAAAGACCAGATATTGTTCAAAAATCAGTATTATCCAGAAATTGATGACAACCACAGCAGATGACAAGATGGAGGACAACATTGTTACAAAATCCAAACCAAACTCCCTGACATGGGGTCGATTCTAGCTCAGAGCAACCCCGTAGAACAGGGTAGAGCGGCCCCTGCGGATCTCCAAAAGCATACCTCTTGATGGGTGTGGTAAGTGCCATCTTTCTCCCTCACAGCAGCTGGTGCTTTCAAGCTGCTGACCTTGCAGTTAGCAGCTCAGCCCATAACCCACTGTCCCTCACCCCCGCCGCGAGCTCCCTTATATAGCTGCCAAAATAGATCATCACATAACAACCAAGTCATTGAGACTCTTGGGCCAAACAAGCTGACATGTAACCATCACAAGCAGCATTATTCCCTGAGGTAATTACATAATTTCATATCAACTTGATAAATAGGTCTAGGGGTGGAGTTAATCATGTCACAGCCTGATGATGCTTCCTGGTGGGTGTGGCCTTCCTCTGAAGATCCTGGGAACTTTTTCTCTCTTTCTGCTTCACCTTCCTGCTGTTGAGTCACTCGGAGAGCTGCCGGAGCCACACTGAGACCTGTGACAGCCTCACTCTCTGCTTCCCTTTACTGTGGAAGAGCCACACTCAGAGAGCTGGAGGAGCCACATGGGGACCAGCAGCACCAGCACTGAGATGCTTCCGCTGAGATGGATCCACAGTACTCTGCACCCACCAGCCTGTGATCTTCCTGCATTCAGTATCATTGCAAGTGGCTACATGAGTCTGAAGAGGAATGTATGGACTAGTACCAAGGCATAAAGGCTAATATCGGACTTAAAGATTTAATTAGAACTAGGTTGGGATGTTATCTCAACAGATAATTGTTCTTTTATATAAAGCTCCCTCGTATACATGAGTGTCCTTAGATTTGTTTCTCTGGTCAACCCAGTCTAACACACTCTCTCTCCCCCTCTCAGCATGCTACACTGCCAGATGTATGCCATTAATGCAGGAAATAGTCAGAGAGGAGGTTTCTTACTATTATCATAAATGTGAAGTATTGGATAAAGAGTAATCATAACTGAGGTGTAGGTTATGACATTTTAGCCATTGTACAAAAATGAACTGTTGGTGGAATTATTGACCTCAAGGTTAACAACTGAAACCCTGAAGTTCTACAATCCACCCAAATAAATATATATGGCAAACTCTGTGGAAAAAAGAGAGATTTAAAAACTAGACCGCAAACTCTCTGGGAAAAGAGAGATTTAAAACTAGTACAGATTTCACCAGTGTCACATCAGGTTTCAATTTTACCCCAAATATCTCTTTCTACAATTTAAGTATATGTCAATCTTCTCTTTCTGCTCGCTCTGCAAATAGAGCTTTCATTTTAATAATTCTTCAAATCCTTTTTAATATTATTTAAGATATCATGACACATGTGGGATTTTCTTCTTTAACAAAATAATGCATTTCTCCTCGGTAGTGATTTCTGATGAGTTTTCCAGTTCTGTACCATGCTCATAACAAAAAAAGTGTTTACTGATGGAATTAATAAAAGTCAACTCTCTCTCATCATACTTCACAAGATGAATTTGGACTGGTAGGGCCCCTTGTTTTGTAATAGTAACCACACCAACTCTTATAAAACATAGAAACACAGTCCCATTCCAATAAACATTATAACAACTCCATGAAAGCCATAATATTACGGATTCCCATTATGCATAAGGGAACTGAGCATTTGGAAAATCAAGTATTTTCCCAATAATCCATCTGAAACAGAATTGAAACTCAAGCCCAGGACTGTCAGCCAAAGCTAGAAGCACCATGTTCCACTATCAAACTAATGAAGACTTGCGTTGAAGTGTGTGTGTGTGTGTGTGTGTGTGTGTGTGTGTGTGTGTGCGCGCGTGCTTTGGGTTGGTTTTGTTTAGGTTTTTTTATGGTAGGGGGAGGGTGTACAATTTTATTTGGTGTCACAGGAAGCAAGGAGGGATCTATCCCAAGGTTACATGTTGCAAAAATTACTATTAACCAATCAATAAACTACAAGGAGACATTATTGATTTAACAGGAGATAATTGCTTCTGATGAACAATTTTCCCCTTAATATTGAAAATGACTAAAATATATCTTACTAACAAGTGATCCAGACTATTCACTTTTATCTGATTAATTTATACTTCATTTCATTGCCTGCTGATTCATTTTCCATGTGTGCTTCACTGTGACCTCTAGAAATTTTGCTGTTTCACCCTTCAGTCAACATCAGGTATTTGTGGTACAGTACTGAGGAGTTTCGTTCCAAATAGAGATTAATTTTCATTTGCACAGTAGCTGTATTGCTGCTTTCTCTCTGTCAGTACAGTTATATTAATTGTATTCAAAATTTGTGTTAGAAATAGAAAATTGGCATTCCCAGTTTTCAACGACATCTTCCACAATTTAGAAGCTATTAGAAAGAAACCATTTAACATTTGCAGAGCATCTTAGGTTTGGGGTGGCTTTTCAAGACAAGATACTAAGCACAGGATGATTTTTCCCCAAGCGGGCATCTGCAGTTAGAGGCAGAGTTGGCACCAAAACTGTGCTATTAAATTGCCACTCCCCCATCTGTTCCTCTAAATAACATAGATGCCCAAAGGTTTAAATAAACAGATTTAGATTTTTACCAGTGGGACAAAATTTTTCAATCGTCTTTACTCTTTTAACATTACACATTATCATTGATGTGGACACATAAAACATAGAGCGAAAATACAACCATCTGCATTTTAGAATATGTCTGGAAGTTAGACGCCAAGTAGAGTAATATAACACTAGACTATTACGTTGTTTTGAACAGCTTTTCTTCAAAACCAGGATTTGGTTTGTGATATGGGAATAGAGTGTAATAGAAACAGGGTTTTTCTTTTCAAATTCCGTATATACAGCTCTCAATGATATAAATGGATTACTCCTTTTCTTTTAACCTCGTTGCTAACATGTGACTAAGGAGTCCTGACGACAGAGTGGGTTACGCACATTGGACTGCTAGCTGCAAGGTTGATGACTCAAACCTCCCAGCCACTGTACGGGTGAAAGACGAGGTTGTCCTCTCCCATAGAGATGTCCAATCTCGGAAACTCTAAGGAGCAGGTCTACTCTGCCATATAGGATCACTATGAGTTGGAATTGACTTAATAGCAGCAGGTCAGTGAGTCACTAAAATGTTTTATGTATAAACCCAGATTTCCAGCTTGTCTCAAGGGCTCAATGGAAAGTAAAGAACAATGGAATATATGTACGGATATGTTGGATAAAATTGGTGTATGGTTTGTAACAAGAGTTGTAAGAGACCCCAATAAAATGATTTTTTTTCAATAAGATTTCCAGCAACTTGTAAATCATAAGGTCTGATCACAGTAGAAATCCTGTCTCACATGATTGAGGATCCATCATCTCCATTAGCCAAAGAATGGACCTCCAGTTGATTACCATCTCCCCGCACCTGCTTCACTGATGGATGTTATCAGCCTGATATTTGTTGAAGATGGAACTTTTGGCTCAGGAGAAGCTACATGGGTTCTGAAAAGAAGCACAGGAAAAGGCCCTAACACTGTATAAGTATGGGGAGTTACGTGACAGAGGAACTCCTTAGAAAGTTTCATTAAAATCCATTACAATATATATCTTGTTTAAACTATTTCCAGACTATTAACTAAACCACGGTGGTCAAGTCAATGCCCACTCTTAAAAACCCCATGGAATAGAGTAAAACTGCCCCATAGGGTTTCCAAGGTTATAAATTTTTATGAGCAGAAAGCTTTGTGTTTTTCCCCGCAGAGCAACTGGTGCATCTGAGCCAATAGCCGTTTGGTTAGCAGCCCAACTCTTCAATATGACCCCATCAGGGCTACTCCCGCCATGACTCACACCAAAAAAGTTCACTCCCTGCCACCAAGTCAATTCCAGTCCTCTAAGACAGAAAAGAATGCACTCGTGGGTTTCTGAGACTATAATCCCTAACGGAAGTAGTAAGCCTCATCTTTTGCCCACAGGGTGGGTGGTAGTTTCAAACTGTTGACCTTGCAGTGAGCAGCCCAATTTGCAACCCACTACATCATCAAGGTTCCTTCCCCTACTACTCAACAAACAGAAAACAAAACTAGATGGCTCTAAAAACATCATAAGCCCTCAACAGACTACAAGGATCAGTCTCAAGATATATTTTCCACATACAACTATATTGGTTCGGGTAGATTGAAGAAACAAATCCAGGGATACTCTCATATGTTCTAAGAAAGAGCTTTATATAAAGAGTAATTGCACATTAAGAAAATATTCCAGCCCAGTACAGATCATAAATCCAATATTATTCCATATGTCGGATACCAATCTAAAAATTCCTCTTCAGACTCATGAAACACATGCAATGACGCCAAATGCAGGAAGATCACAGGCCAGTAGGTGAGAAGTCTTATGGATCCAGTGGCGTTGGAAGCATCTCAGTGCTGGCAGGGGTCTCTGTGTGGCTTCTCCGGCTCCAGAGGTCTGGCTCCATCAGCCTCTCTCCATTTGTCTTCTCCACAGAGATGTCTTGCAGGGAGTGAGCAGTAAGAGACAGCATCTCCCACCTCCCAGGAGGAACACAGGAATTCCGAGAATACTCAGGGGCTCATGCCCACACAGAGGCCTCATTGACTATGACCTGATTGACAAGTTGCTAGACTCCACCTCTTCAGTCTTAACCCTCTCAAATTGACACATGATTATATAACTACCACACAACAATAAAGAACTATTAAGAAACTTTAGAGGGTTTACTTTCTAGCACACTAGTAAGTATATTATCTATTTTCCCCAAAAGGTCCTAAAACCCTTGACTTAAATGGGTATTCAGCTCCAATAGATGTAATTTGATGCCTGAGGGATCTGCCAAAGACTCCTATTCTTAACAGAGTCCTGTAGTGGACTAAGGGTGATTGATGGACGAAATTCCATCCAGAGAGTACCTCTGGCAAGTAAGAAACCGTTGCCTTCAAATTGATGCCTGCTCATAGGAGCTCTGGGTGCATCAGCTCTCTACCACATGGCACAGGGTTTTCCATGGTTGAGTTTTTGCCAGTAGACTGCCAAGGTTTTCTTTTGAGATGCCAGTCTCCAATCCCCTACTTTTGGTTCTCAACCATGCTGCTAACTATTTCAACCAGCCAGGGAATCCCCAGCAACTGAGAGAAGCAATAGAAAATGAAATTTCCAAAAAAGAACAGCCTTCTCATCTATTTATGCTGACACCATTTGTGAACTAAGAAATCATAATAAGAAATTACCTTTCGGAGTTTATCATAGATACAGTCCTGTCCTAAACTTCAGCATGATGCAAAACTGTCAAGACCAAGTAAGAGTCAACCTTATTATACTGGAAGCTTTTCATCATGTTGGCACTGATTAAGGGCTTGGTTTACATTTGGGGAAGGCCTGCCTTTAAGTGGCATTTGTATTAATCCATCCAATGTTGCTGGCAGAAAAACTCAGTCATAATTCCTTTTCAGGTATTTTTATCTCATGCAAGCGCTTTCTGTCGTGAACTATTATAATATAATTAAAGGCATTAATGTTTATTTCTTTGGGAAATACACATTCATAGACATCAGAATCTTATGCTTTTCTATGTACTAAATAATTTATATTTTGTTTCTCACTTCTGAGACTCTTCAGGAGTTATTTTCTTGTCATCCTAAAATAGAAACGCACCCTATGGCAATGTTTTCAATATAGCTATTTGAAGTTAAACTGAATAAAAAATGAATAATGTGTTTATTAAGAGCATCAGGACTGGAGATGCAGCTTTTCTCATTATGTTATATTACTGTTTCTGCTGAGCTACATGATATTAATAATTTTATAACATAAATAGTAGATTAAGTTTTGAAAAGTCATAACATCCACAAGAACATACCTAGATAGGAAATTCTTCCACATAGTGGCAACAGCATTTGCATCAAAGTAAAATGTAAGTACAGAACAGAGTTTTAGATTTTATTTTCCGGGGAAATGTTTTCATTTTTTAAAATAACAATGCACTTTTATAGTGATATTATAATATTCCTATGATCACATTCTCCAATATACCTAGAGGGTTCTTAACCAAATAGCATCTCCAAAAATTTAGACTAGATAAAAAGTGTTTCATATTGCCCACATAAGATTACAACATTCCCCTGCTCCCTTTCAAAGAAAAGATGTAATTAAGCACTCATGGCTTACAACATTTTGAGGGTTTTAACTGCTATCCTCTTTTAAGGTAAAAGGAAATTGAAGTGTAGGAAGCTTAAGTAAGATTCCAAAAGTCAAACAACTAGTAAATAATGGATCCAGGATAAGCCCCATGTTTTATCTCTGGTGGCTGAGCTTGTGCTGTCTGCCTGTGTTCCTCTTGATTCCCTTTTCAGAGTTGTAATCATTCAAATCTATCTGATGATACTCTGACCCACCCTCAACCCCTCCCTCTCCTCTCCCTTACTATCCCTCACTAATGACTGCTTTGGTGACAAAAATGTAAAGTAATTTAAAAACAAAAATAGTCTATGTTCAAATGCCATGCCTGCTAGTTACACACTTTATGAACCTGGGTTTCCTCATTTAAACTGTCTAAGCTTCCGTTTCTTCGTCTGTAAAATGCTTGCTGCTGTGGATGCCAGCTGCCAGCAACTCCGCTCTCCTTCCTGGTGTCCTATGCATGACAGACATGTAGCCAGATTGTGTGCCATCTTCATGAGCGCATTCCAGTCCAGCAGCTTGAAACCACCAGCTGTTCCTTGGAAGAAAGATGAGCAGTGTGCTTCCGTAAAGGGCTATCGTCTTGGAAAGTCCACGGGCGCAGTTCTCCTCTGTCCGACAGGGTCACTATGAGTTGGACTCTATTCAAAGGCAGCAAGTTTGATTTGACTTGGTTTACCTACTCATAAAACTAGTTTGAGGATTAAACAAGGAATGAATGTGAACTATTTAGTCAAATCCCTGACCTTTGCCCATGTTTTAGGGTACCAAAAACACAAACACCGGAACTCGCTGCCGCTGAGTTGATCCTTACTCATGGTGACCCTGTTGAGCAAAGTGGAACTGCACCCTGTGGTTTTCCAAGACTAACTCTTTACAGAAGAAGAAAGCCTCCTTGTCCTCCTGAGTAGTGCACCAAAGAGACCTCCAAATTTCAAAAATCACTTAAGAAGAACATTCATTACATGTTAGATGGGACAAAGACTGGTCGCCAAATGAGGGAGACCATTAGCACTAGGTCGTAATGCTGTCCAAGGGATTACAAAGAACTAATGGCTTAACTAGGACATGATAAGACAAAGGACACTGTCTCAGAAGCATGATGGGCAGCATCATAATTGTAGGAGGGACTAGACACAGGAGTGGGACCACAGTTGGGACACAAGGGAGGCTAGAGCTCCTGGGTTCATTTGGGAAGTGGTAGTAATTCACTTTGTCGTACATTTTGCTCGAGGTCAGTACTGTTCACCTTCCAGGTTAGTGGTCAGAAGAAATTCAATAGCGAATTGTGAGGATTCTGCTAATGGATTTGGGTTTTCACTGTTATCCATACCTGTCTGCAAACCTAATATTCTGAATGTAAGCTCTAATACAGCCATACTTGATAAATATTGGCTATTGTTATTATCACAGAAAAAAGTTGAGGTGATCGTTCCCGCAAAGATTTACAGTCTTCAAAACCCAATATAGGGTCTCTCTAAAATCAACTGTACGGCAGTGGGTGGAGTGGTGGTGTTGTTTTTACTGAGACTCTAATGCTCAGTAATGGGAGGGCATGCATGGAGTGGGCTATTAAGGATGGAAGCATATGCCCATCATCAAACAAGTACACAATTTTATGTTTGAGATAAGACTTTGAGGTTTTGCTTTCTTAAGCAAACACTGCACGTGGAAGAAAGGGCTCTCAAGAATGTGGATCTGCTCCATGAAACAGCCAATGATCCTAATTCTAAAGTCTCATATCTTTCCAGTAGATTAAAAATACAAAATGAGATTTTGAAATGATATATTTTCTATTGATATAAAGAGTGAGAGTAAGTCAGAAAGATTTGAATTAAAGTTATATACCTTTAATTCCTTCAATATTCTTTACTAAAAGTCCACACAAAAAATACACAGATTAAACACAAATAGACTTGAAATAGATTGGCCTCTCATTCCTAGTTTGCCTTGATCTGGAATCTGCAGAAATCTGTTTAACATCATAACAGCAAGCAGCCCTCTACCGACACATGGGTAGTAGGTATATTTGAGGTACCTTGGCCAGAAATTGATCCCAGGTCACCCACCTATCCCTTAATCACCACTGCTCTTTATTGAGGGTCTTAAGTGTTAGTGATTTCTGAATTATCACGTATCCAAAAGAATCACTATGGCGTCAATAAAGTTTAAACTTCAAAGCCCCTCATTTAGGCAGTTGAACCAAGTGCCAAATAAATCACCCCTGAACCATGGCACCAACAAGAGTGTCAGAGTAGAGTGGAGGTCTTGAGATTTTTCAATGGTTGGTTTTCCAGAAGTACCCATAGACTCTAGTAAAAGCCAACCCGAAACTGCATAAAAGAAAAGGAAAAAATGTGCTTTAAAAACTCAGCTTATACATTAGAATAGACGGAATGCTGCCACTCCATTCTTACAAGGTACCTCTGGGCAGATTCCATCTTCCTTTTAGGTTGGCAGCCTAGCACATTAACTGTTCACACCATCCTGATATGACCAGCTTGACTGAGTTCAGTATAAGTCATGTATGTGATTAGCCATCCCTAGAAAGCTACTGTTGAGTCTTATGATATACAAATGGCTTCCAAGCATACTCCTCTGGAAAATTACCCAGTATTGTTTTGTAAAGGTGAGAGCAAGAATTCATATCACCATGTGAATATACCTTTGCTACCCAACATTGCATATATACATGGGTCTTTCTTTTTCTTTCTCACTAACATCCAGTAGGTTCGGACTCCTCACACTAAAG
Organism: Tenrec ecaudatus; assembly: GCF_050624435.1. Taxonomy (NCBI): domain Eukaryota; kingdom Metazoa; phylum Chordata; class Mammalia; order Afrosoricida; family Tenrecidae; genus Tenrec; species Tenrec ecaudatus. Next base: position 191,099,722 of record NC_134533.1, read on the forward strand.
GGTCCCTAGTAGTGCAGTCAGTTGCAATGTCAGGCATAAACCCATGAGTTCAGCAGTTCAAAACCATCCGTTGCTACAAGGGAAAACGATGAAGCATTCTACTCCCATAAATGTTATGAGTCTCAAAAACCCAGTCCTGTTCCATCCTCACCCTTGTTCTTGTGTGGCAGCCCATTGTTGGAGCCCATGGGAATCCATCTCATTGAAGGCCTCCTCTACTTTACCATGCATGGCATCCTTCTTCATAGACTTCTCACTCCTGATAACACATTCAAGTAGTATGTAAGATGACGTCTCTCCATCTTTGCCTCTACGGAGCCCTTGGGCCATTCTTTCAAAATAGAGTTGTTTGCACTTTTGTCAGCCCAAGTCAATATTTTTCTCCAGCACCACAATTCAACCAATTGATTCTTATTTGGTCTTCCTTCTTCAGTGTCCAACTTTCACATGCATACACAGCAGGTCTTGGTTCAGGTGCACTCTATTCCTAAAAGTAAAAGCCTTGCTTTTCAACACTCTAAAGAGGTCTTGTACAAGAGAGGTGCCTGAAGCAATGGGTCTTTTGATCTCTTGACTGCTGCTTCTATGAGCATTGATTGTGGTACCAAGCAAGACAAAATCCTTGACAACTCGATCTTTTCACCATGTTCCTTATTGGTCCAGTTGTGAGAACTTAGGTCTTCTTTACATTGACCTGTAATCTATACTAAAGGCTACAATCCTTGATCTTCATTGGTAAGTGCTTTAAATCCTCCTTGCTTTCAGCAAGCAAGGTTTGGTCATCTGCATATCACAGGGTATAAACAAATCTTCCTCTAACCCTTAGGCCCAATTCTTTTCAAATATTCCTGCATTTCTGATTATTTGCTCAGCGTATAGATTGAATAAATATGGTGCGAAGGTACAGCCAGAACACACACCTTTCCTGATTTTAAACCAAACAGTATTCCCTTGTTCTGTTAACACAACTGCCTCTTGATCCATGTTCAAGTTCTGCCAGAGCACAATGAAATGTTCTGGAATTCCCATTCTTTGCAAGATTATCCATAGTTTGTTATGAATCACACAGTTAAACAAATGCCTTGGCATAATCAATGAAATACAAGTAAACATGTTTCTGGTATTCTCTGCTTTCAGCCAGGATCTATCTGACATCAGCAATGATAGCTTTTGTTCTATATCCACTCCTGAATCCAGCCTGAACCTCTGCCAGCTCCCTTTCAATGTACTGCTGCAATCATTGTTGGATAATCTTCAGCAAAAAATTAAATGCACGTGATACCCATGACATTGTTCTATAATTTGAGCATTCTACTGGGTCACCTTTCTTTGGAATGGGTTCAAATAATGGATCTCTTCCAGTCAGTTGGCCAAGTATTTCCTGGCATAGATAATTGAGTGCTTCCAGTACTTCATCAGGTTGTTGAAACAATTCAATAAAGGGTATTCCCCTTTATTGAAATGAGAAAACCACTCATTTCACAACTTTTTCCCAGAGTGTTATCCTTGTAAGCTGTGTTAAAAATCACAACCATTTCTGTGACATTTTTCCCAAAGAAGAAACAAAATTTCATAACCACACACTGTTCTCTTAAATCGGCCTTCACAAAAAACAAGGTTCGATCAAAATCTTGTGATGGTACATAGCATGCTTACCTGGAAGGGATAGGCAGAATAAACAAGCCAGAAGAGAGAACAATGGGATGACAGTTCTTGGGGGACATAGGGGTAGGGGAGGCAGGAGAAAGTAAGAGGGCATTAACAAGCCCAGGGACAAGAGAATAACAAGTGATCCAAAATCAGTGTCAAGGATGGTGTGGGAGGTCTGGCAGGGCTGGATCAAGGGCAATGTAACTGAGAGGAATTCCTAACACCCAAATGAAGGCATAACATGATAGTGGGACAAGAGGAAAGTACAAAGAAATAGAGGAAAGAACTAGGAGGCAAAGGGTAGTCATAGAGATTTAAATACAGGCATATAAAGATGTAAATATATTTACCGTATATACTCAAATATAAGCCAACCCTAGTATAAGCCGAGGTACCTAATTATTACATGGTAAACCAGAAAAACTGATTGACTCGAGTATAAGCCTAGGATGGAAAATACAGAAGCTATTGGTGAGTTTCAACAATCAAAACAAATGAAAATAAAATTACTAAAAATTTAGACATCAGTGGGGTAATGTATTTAAATATTTATTTTTAATTTTAAAAAACATAAATAAAAGGACAAGTCATTTAACCAGCACAGTAAGTGGAAAATAGGTTCAACAAAAACAAGAAGGTATCAACAATGATACCTTAAGAGTACTATTCCCTGAGCTCAATCAGCAACCAAAATAAAATGTAGAGTTAAAATCCTTCAAAACTGGATTCTTCATCATCATCCATATCCCAATGCAGAGCTTCAGCTGGTGTGAAGTCATCATAGATGCTGTCCTGAGATTGCTGTCATCACCATCAATGCTGTCATTTTCATACAAAGTGCACTCTTCACTGCCATCCATAGCATTACAAATACTACATTTCTGGAAGGCATGTCGCACCATGTCTTCTGGAATGTCTTCCCATGCATCTCGAACCCACTTTGCTAGTAACTCTATGCCAGGCTTCATGAGATTTCTTCCTTTTGTTAGTCGGGCTTGACCAGATGACATCCATTCATGCCACATCCTTCACACACGGTCTTTAAAAGGCTTATTCAAAGATACATCAGAGGCTGCAGTACAGATAGATGTAAGCCCACCTGAAATACTGGCTAAAGTAACTTTACTAGATTTTGCCAATCTTTTTATGTCTTCCAATAGGTGGGCTCTGAACATATCCCAAGCAAGTAACAATGACTTTTTCTTTAAGGCTGCTCCTGGTTGTCGGTTCCAAATTTCTTCCAGCCATTTTTTTGGTTCCGTCTTCATCCATCCAACCTTTAACATGTACATGCACAGTAATTCTTGGTGGGAAATTGATCTTTTCAGGCAAGGTCTTTCGTTTAAAAATAATGACAGGACGCAGGTTAGTTCCATTAGCCAAACATGATAGAACAACTGTAAAGTGTTTTTTTTTTCATTTCCTGTGGTTTTGAGAAAAATGTTTTTTTCTCCTAAACTTGCCACAGGTTCTGTTGCTTGGAAGATGAAAAGTCATGGCAGTTTCATCCATATGCCCAATATCTGCCAGGTCATAATTATAAATCCTTCTTTGTTTTATAATAAATGACTGGAATGACATAGTGTAATTTTTTCTTCAAGGTCTTGTGGCAATTTGTGAGAAATCTTTGTTCTTTGTCTCAAACATACTAGGCCAAACCTATTCATTAAGCAGGTACACCATCCTGCTGATGCAGCAATTTTTTCAATGCCTGTTGCTTTATATTGGTCATTCTTAGCCATTTGTAGAGCATGTATGCGGATTCCCAAGCGTGTTACCCAATTATCATTTTGATGACACTCCATAACCCATTTATGCAATTCACTCTCTAGAGTCCCATAAAAAAGATGTTAAACCAAGACGAGCTTTTTTAGCTTTTGGAATCTGTTCCAAGTCAGCCTTCCACCACTCCCTAACTTGCTTTTCGTCAACACAGAATTCCCTACTTGCAATACTGTTATTGCTCTCTTCTGCTCTTGACACAACCTTCATTTTGAAACCAGCCTCATATGACAAGCGTTTTTGTTTTGGTTCAAGAGTATCCATTTCTAATAGGATAAAAAAACAAGACTTTGAAAAAGAACTTTCATGGTAATGCTACCCCACCCCACCCCAGCAATGTGTTAGCCGGGAGGAGTGAGGGGGTGGTGAGGATGGAGGGGAAGTCTCTGCGGGCAGGGGATGCAGGATGTGAATTAACAAAGAGACCAGAGGGGAGAGACGGAGCACAGCCACAGACACATCCTTAACAGTTCAGCTGCCGGCATAAGTGAATCACTACAGGTGCTTCTGTGAATTAGAGCAGTCCACGTCATAGGATGACTCTGATTGGTTAGATGTGAGTAAACACACATTCAAAGCCCTGCAGTGTCAATGGGGCTTTGAGTGATCAGTGGAGAAATGGCAATCACCTGTGAGATAACAGGCTCTCGTCCCATTACCTCAGGGGACCCCAGCGAGATGTTACACCTCGCTGGGGTACCACTGGCCCGTGTATAAGCTGAACCCCAGTTTTTCAGCACATTTTTTGTGCTGAAAATCTTGGCTTATACATGAGTATATACGGTATATATGATGAGGGGGAAATAGATCTATGTACATATATTTATAGGTTGAGTATTAAGAAAACAGATGGACAGTGGGCCCATCCACAAGTATTCCCTCAACACAAGAACACTTTGTTCTAACAATTCGGCAGTCTGAGATGCTCACCTGCCTGGCACGATCGCAGATGACAATGGGTGCACAAGCAAATGTAAAGAAAGCTGATGGTGCCCAGCTGCCAAAAGATATAGCACCTGAAGTCTTAAAGACCTAAAGATAAACAAGCAGCCATCTAGCTGAAAGACAACAAAACCCACAAGGAAGAAGCACACCGGCCTGTCCCGACTCAATCACTGAGGACATAGTGGATGCATAAGCAAAAGTTGTGAAGAAAGCTGATGTTGCCTGGCTATCAAATGATATAGCATCTGGGGTCTTAAAGGCTTGAAGACAATCAGGAGGCCATCTAGCTAAGAAACAACAAAGCCCACATGGAAGAAGCACACCAGCCTACCCCAACATGAACACTGAAGACAAAATAGGTACATAGGCAAATGCGGTGAAGAAAGCTGATGGTGCCTAGCTATCAAAATATTTAGAACTGGGGTCCCATAGACTTGGAAGATAAACAAGGGGCTGTCTAACTGAGAAACAACAAAGCCCACATGGAAGAGACACACCAGCCTGTGAGATGACAAGGCATCGAAGGGATCAAGTATCAGGTATCAAAGACCAAAAAAAAATCATAGCATTGTGAATGAGGGGGAGTGCAGAGTGGAGACCCAGGGCCCATCTGGGGGAAATTGGACATCCCCTTGCAGAAGGGCTGCGGGAGGTGACAAGCCAGTCAGAGTGCAGTGTAGCAATGATGAAATATACAATTTTCCTCTAGTTCTTAAATGCTTCCTCCCCCCGCTATCATGATCCCAATTCTGCCTTACATATCTGGCTGGACCAGAGGATGTACACTGGCACAGATAGGAACTGGAAATACAGGGAATCCAGGACAGATGAACCCCTTGGGATCAGTGGTGAGAGTGGTGATATCGGGAGGGTGGAGGGAAGGTGAGGGAGAAAGGGGGAACAGTTGACAAGGTCTACATATAACCTCCTCCCTGGTGGACAGATAGCGGAGAACTGGGTGAGGGAGACATCGGATGGTGTAAGATATGATAAAATAATGGTTTATAAATTATCAGGGGTTCAGGGGAAGGGGAGAGCAGGGAGGGAGAGAAATGAGGAGCTGATACTAAGGGCTCAAGTATAAAGCAGATGTTTTGAAAATGATAATGGCAACATATGTACGAATGTGCTGGACACAAATGATGTATGTACGGATTGTGGATAGAGTTGTATGAGCCCCTAATAAAATGATTTAACATCAAATGCTGGTAGGAAACTGGAATTAAAAGATAACAGAATTTGCCCCCACCAACAAAAAATTATTTTTTATTGGGGGCTCTTATATCTCTTATCATAATCCATACATTCCTCCAGTGTGTCAAGCACATTTGCACATATGCCATCATCATCATTTTCAAAGCATTCTCTTCCCATTTGAGCCCCTGATATCAGCTCTCCATTTCTTCCCCCTCCCTCCCCCGCCCACTCTTCTTCACGAACCCTTGACAAATTATAGATTACTTCTTACATATTTTACATCATCCTCTGTAGCCCCTCACCCACTTTTCTGTTGTTCGTCCCTGAGAGTGGGGTATAGGTTAATCCTTGTGATCAGTTCCCGCTTTCTCCCCCCATCCTCCTGGTATCACTACTCTCATTGTTGGCTCTGAGGGGGGTTATCTGCATTCCCTGTGTTGCAAGCTCTTGTCTGTATCAGTGTGCGTGCTCTGGTTAATCTGATTTGTAAGGTAGAATTGAGGTCATGATAGTGGAGGGAAGAAAGCACCAAAGAACTAGAAGAAAGTTGTTTGTTTAATTGGTGCTATACTGCACCAACTGGCTCATTTCTTCCCTGTGACCCCTCTGTAGGGGGATGTCCAATTGGCTACAGAAGGGCATTGGGTCTCCACTCCATGGCCCTCCCCATTCACCAAAAAATTCACTGTGAACAGAGAGAACCTTCCCAGGCAGTGCACTAACTCAGAATGAGTTGTTTGATACTTGCCTAATTGGAAACATGTGTGCTAAGAAAACTCCACTCCACCCAGTGTAATTCCAGTTTGGGGGAGGGGAGTGTGGTATACCCCCTCCCTTGCATAGTCACCTGCAGGGTTAAATTAAACTTTTCTCATTGAAAAATATAAGCTTTTATGAAAAGAAAGAGGTATCAGAATATCAGAGCTAAGAAAGCATAAAGAACCCAATTATTCCTTTAGTTTGTCAATCTAATGGTCGATATGGACATTGCTTATCATCATTCCATCCGTATACTCAAAGTATACAACGATTTCATCTTGGCTAAGACTTCTTAATAGGAAAGACATTCATCTTATTTTAGACTCAATTCCTCTGGAATATAACTACAACCTGAGAGGAAAAGTTGGAAATTTTTAACTGTGATTAATGCATAAAACTAAGACTTTTAATCGAGCTTTCTCTTTGGAGGTTCTAAAAAGATTGTGTAACAGTATGTGACAAAAGGCCTGATTGGTGGAAGACAGGGGACAGGTTTTTCCACCACAACAGTGCCCCTATTCAAACAACCATTTCAGTGTGCCAATTGGGGCAAAAAAAAAAAAAAACAAAAACCAGCATGCCTTTCTTGCTCCATGCTCCTGAGTCACCTGACTTCACTTCATGTGACTCCTTTTGTTTCTGTGAATGACAAGGGACACGAAAGGACAGTGATTTGACAATATAGAAGAGGTAAAGCAAAAAATGAGGGAGGCGCTGTCAGCCATCCAAACAGATGATTTGGGGAGAAGTTTCCAAGAATGGAGTGGCAGATTTGAAAATAAATTCTGTGTAACAGAGAGTACTTTGAAGGTGCTACAGTTGTTTTTATAAATATAAATCAATAAATACATTTAAATCCATAGCTTTGAAAAATCCAATTTGGGTGTGGGGGTACCCACGTGGACATAATATCTATGAGCATTTTGTCCTGTGCATAAAACAAACAAAAAAAAGTCACTGCCATTGAGTTAAATGATTGATACTGACTCTTAGGGACCCTATAAGATGAAGTAGAACTGCCCCCATGGGTTTCCAAGGCTCTGTTGTTGTTTTTTTCTTAAACATTTTATTAGGGGCTGGCTCTAACTGTTTAGCAGAATAGGAAGCCCCATCTTTCTCTGTTGGAGTAGCTGGTAGTTTTGAGTTACTGACCTTGCAGTTAGTAACCCAAAAGGCAACCACTACACCACTGGGGCTCCTGATGTACGCATGAGTAACTACCTAAAAGCTTAGTTTGATTTTACAATAATTGATTTGCTTAGTAAATTATCTTGGGGTACTAATTATCATATGAAATGTATTAAAACATCTCTGAATGGTAGATGCTGGAGAAAATTTCTTTCTTGGAGAAAATTTACATTATTGAATTCAGCATGTGAAAGACTACAATTTACTGATTTTTACCTAGCAAAGGATGTTTATACCCAATACATTTGGATTTTACCTACACTCCATGACAATATTAAACAAAGTCATAAAAATAGATTTCTTCAAAGACTATGAATCGCAATATTTGACAAGGAGGGGTATTTTTCTTAAATTTTGCCATTAGGATTTTTGCCCCCAAGGAATCTTTAGAGAGTGTAGTGGAATTGCATAGTATTCTAGCTCCACCAAGTGACAGCTTCGTATTGTTGCTTAGTTGCTACGACCCATATGCTAAACTCAGAGGGATAAACTAGCAAAATCATACATTTTACAATCAACATGCCCATGTAGCTAATCAAACTTGAAGGGAAACTTCTCTATTTGTGATTCCAAGAATCATTGTGACTAGACTTCTCAAATTCTGTCCTCCACTCAGCCTCTGTAAAACATATCTGTTTGAATATATATATATATCTATATATATATCTGTTTGAAATACAAAACCATATAATTGAGGGTTTTTTGCAATAGGTTTTTTACCATTCTGATCTAGGTTTGCGATGAGCTTTTCACAGAAAATAGATATTTGTGTTTTATACATTAAAGTATATATAAATCAGAGTACTCATCATGATCTTAAAAAAACAATCTAATGTATGGATGTGCTTTATACAATTGATGTATGTATATGTATGGATTGTGATAAGAGTTGTATGGGTCCCTAATATAATGTAAAAAAAGAAAAGAGGAGAAAAAAATGATTAGGGCAGGGACTGTACAGATGTGCTTTATACAATTGATGTATGTATATGTATGAACTGTGATAAGAATTGTATGAGCCCCTAATAAATTGTTAAAATTAAAAAAAAACAATCTGCACAACAAGTAAGAAACCATCATGAATGTTTTTTAAATCTCATTTTTAAAAAGCAAAAAAAAATCCGGCTAAGAATGCTGGTCATAAATGACAAGAAAAGAGGTGTTGTTCTTAGATACCATGAAGTCATTTCTACTCACAGTGACCCTGTTGGCAACAGAACGAACCACCACCCAGTCCTGCACCATCCTCACAATTTTTATTACGTCTGTAACCCACATTTTGGACACTGGGTCAGTCCATCGTCTGGAAGGTCTCCTCTTTTTTGCTAACCCTCTACTTGACCAGATGTAATATTCTTTCCAAAAGACATCAATAGACCTATGGATTAAAAAACTCTGGTCCATCCACACAATTGAGTACTATGCGTCCCTAAAAAACTGTGATGAAATCACGAACGACCTCATGATGTGGATGGACCTGAAAACTTTTATGCTAAAGGAAGTTAGTCAGTCACATAAGGATAAATATTACATAAGACCATTACTAAAAATAAAACAAACAAAAAGACCATTACTAAAAAGGATAAACACCAAGACAAAGGCAGGAATCTGTCCTCCGGTCATAGTCTCCCAAACAACAAGGTGTGTGGTTGTCTAATACTCAAGATCCTCACATCATCCCCTTATTTATACACCTTAATAACCATTTGAAAACAGAGGCTTCACCCCAGATGAAGTCCATTTCTCATGTTGGGGGTGGGGAAGGGATGGAGAAGACCAATCAATTCCTGCTATAAAACATTGTTCTACAGTCACCCCAAATCAACAGACAGTACTACAAGGGTGCTCAGTTAATCTTAAGGGAAATTCAAGTCCAGAGGTGATTTCACTTCTGTTGGTAGGTAAACCAGGTGTGGCAACCTGCCACTGGGAAAAACATTTAACATTAGTTATATAGTCCTGAAAGGGGAAAATATGCCCAGTATTACATTTCTGATTGCTAATTTTTTTGCTTAGTTTCTATCCACCCCTTAGTGATAAAGTTTGCAGGACTGTAGACTCTATCCTTTGAAGGTGAACAACATCTTTCATGGGCTACACCAGGAAAAGGTTTGAAAACCCCACCAAATCCCCCTTGGGGTTAAGAATGGAATGCCCTAGTGTGAAAGAAGCACAGATGACTACAATCCCAAGGTCATGGATTTGGAAGTCCTTGCTCTTTGTTTCAAATGTCTTCTTTTGAGAGTGTCTACCATGCATTTACTATTTTCATACACTTTGTTTTTTATGATGTCTTAGTCCAAAAGATGTAGTTCTGACATTGAGATGAGTTGTTGAAAGGTTTGCGCTCACCAGCCCTCATTATTTGCATAGTGTCTAGTCATGTACGTTTTAAATCTATACAAGTCAATAATCCATGTACTTTAGTGTAAAAATCTGTCCTATATATACATGCTTTCCTTCTCTCAAAAGTATTTGAAATCCTATACCATTGGTTAAATTAATTATACTATCAATAGAACTACCAGATGTTCCGTGGGGATGATTTATAATCTTCTCCTATAAAATAATAATGATGTCTCTAAAGTGGACCAAGATAATATATATAAATCATAAATATATGAATGTACCTTGAGCTTGCATTTAATCATAACCCCAATCCAAGAACAATTAGCTCTTAAGACATAGCCCTACGCAATACTTTCCCTCATAAAAAGATCATTAAAGATATGGGTGCTATACTATAATGTGGTGAAGAAATCAGATAGTACCCAGCTATCAGAAAGAATATCATATGGAGTCTGAAAGGCATGTCTTAAAACAAGCAGTCTTCTAAGTAAAATGTCAACCAAGTCCACATAGGAAAACACATCAGCTTGTTGGGTCCAAGAATTGTAAATAATAAAATCTAAGATCAGAGGCAGAAACAGTATTAGCACTTAAATTCTGAGCAGCCAGTTTGCAGATGGCTATGATGACAGCGAAAGCCCAAAATCCATTTTCAGGGTCCCCACACCAACGAAGCCACTGGTAGATCTCCTCCGACCATTGATCAGGGATGTGAATAGTTTGCCAGCATAGTGTCATGGAGAGTGGACTAATACAGATGTGGTTCTCAGTAGTTCTCTCTTTTGACACATTTTTAATTGTTCTAAATTGTATTACTTTCTGTTGGGGGAATGGGGAGTTAATAATATTGAGGACAGGAAAGAAGAAAATGTTTTAAATTGATTGTGGGGATGATTACACAACTTTTTAGTATGTTTCAACCAATGGACTATATGATAATTATATGCCAATAAAACTGTTAAAATATTTTTTAAGATAGGAAATAAAGAAAAGACCCAAGTAGATGATTGCAGAAGACTCTGAAACTTTGTCTTGAATATGCAGTAGCTAGAGAAAATGGAAGAAATGTAAAAGAGTTTAACAGAAAATTTTAAGGAAACAGTATATCATAATGAAATAGTCAAAGATCTAAAGTTACAATTTTTTTTAAAAGAATACACATCATATTCCAACTGAAAGACTTGACAGAAGCTTCCATGAGAATTGATTGTGGATTCAAGTAAAATTAAATCCTTGACAATTTAAATCTTTTCTCCACTTATCTTGATATTGTCTCTTGGTCCAATTGTGAGGAGTTGGGCTTTCTTTATATTGAGTTGCAATCTTTATTGAAGGCCATGGTTTTTGATCTTCATCAACAAGTGCAAAATTCTATCACTATCAATCCCATCACCACATTCATAATTTCCCACTACCGTGTCTTCCTTTTTGTTTCTAACTTTCACATTCCACTGCCAATAATAAGAAATGCTTCTGGGTTACATATTTGATTAATGCAGACTTGGGATAAATTCTTGCCAAGTGGTGAATGAACATTTGAGTAATAGTTGCATTAATTGATATTCCTTGTAGAAACAGATATTATTCTAACAAAGACAGCACTGTACTTCAGGATACTTGAAATGTTTTTGAGATATTGTTTTGGTGATAAACCACCACCATTCCTCTTGAAGTTGTCATTCCTGGCAGAAGGAATCATGGTTGTCCTATTCAAAATGATGAAGATCGCGTAATGGTCCACTTCCCAGGATATCAATCTTCTTGTATTTGATTTCATTTGTTTTACAACGTGTAATTTCCCTGTGTTCATACTTCATACATTACACATCCCAATTATTAATGGATCTCTGAGGCTATTTCTTCTCATTTTGAGTTGTGCCCCATCAGCAAATGAAAGTTCTGAAAGTCTTGCCCATCTACATCCTTAGGGTCAACTCTACTTTGAGGGGCAGCTTTTCCCTAGTGATATTTCGAATGTCTTCTGAACTGAAGGGCCCCCTTCCAGCGCTGTATCAGATAATGGTCGAGTGCTTTTCCTAAGGTTGTCAGTGCCTAATCTCTCAGAAGTGGACTGCCTTTCTCCTCATCTGCCCTTACTATGGAAGGTCTGCTGAAATCCGTTCCCTGAGGATGAACCAGCTGGTATTACCATTACCAGTGACGTAGCTTTCAGTCCCTCAGCAGCAGAGAGGGACAAAATGACAGGTGTATGGGGTGTTCTTTCTAGATTTGTCTATTTCTGAAATTTCATTTTTCATATTTTGGATTTCTAGTGACTTTTTGTATAGTTCCTAATTATTCATTTTGCTCTTGTCTTGTTTTCCTGAGTTCTATTGCTTTGTTTATTTTTCTTGAATACGTGTTTTTCCTTGGTTTTGTTGACATTTTCCTTGATTTCTAAGAGAATGCTCTGTATTAGTCTTTTAAAGTCCTCATCTGGTAGCTCTACTCCCATTTCTTCATCTGGGAGCTTTTTGAAATCTTTATTGCAGTCACTTGCCATTATCATCCTGGCTTCCTTCTTTATGTGATTTCAGAATGTGTTATGTGTAAGGCAGTAGGTATTAGCATACAAGAGAACTTCCGAATGTTCATGGGAAAATTCCATTATTTGTCATTCCATTTTTCCACAAAATTTTGAAGTTTCCTCATGTGTATATGTTTGCTTTATCCTGATTTTTCAGTTGTTGGTTTGTTTCTTTTTTATATATCTAAGTCATTAGGGCATGTGCGCTAGCCTGGCTGCAGTGGAGCTTGGACTACCTGTCTCTGAGAGAGTGGGTCAGCAGCTGGGTTTATGAATGCATGTCTTTGTTCGGAGAGCTTTCAGTGCAGCTGAGGATATAACTGGTGTTGCTGGCAAGGCAATTGTTTGTCTGGCCAGTCACCTGGGCAGAGATGTAGAGGATATCCCTAGTGATGAGTGTTGTGTGTGCCTACTGCCAAGTGCCAGGTGGTTGGGACAATGGTCCAGGTTGTCAGTCACCAGGTAGGTGGTAAATTCTTACTGAAAGTTCTGGAACTTTAACACTTCTTAGAATTGGTCAGAGTGGGTACAAGTCTCCAGTGACAGGGGGAATGGTGTTAGGGATAAGGCAATGGGGATGATGCCAGCCCATGGTACCTACCAGGAGGTTGTTCCTCAGCACAACATGGAGGAGGGGGTGACTCTTTTTCTGAATTCAGGTGCAAGTAGTTGGAAGGAATAGAAGGTGCCCCTGGTTCATGGAGTCCCAGCAGGGTACCTGGAGCACAGAAGTGGGAATCTTTAGTTCATGAACTCCTGCTGCTAATAGTAAGGTGGAAAAACGGGCACTGCCAGTCTGCAGGCTCCTGGTTCAGGGGAGAGGGTGGTAGTAGGAGTAATTAGATGGCCATCATGTGCAGATGAAGGGAGTGCAGGGACAGGGGAGGTGAGGGAGTGGTGAAGCACCATAGGTCCATAGGCCTCCATACAGGGTGAAATTGAAGAGGACGTGGGAATGAGGTGAGTGCACTTAATTTTCACAGGACAAGGAGCACAAATACCTAGCTCTGCATATTGGCTGTGTTAGACTTGTTTGACAAGAGAAACAAATCCATTAACACTCATATATGTGTGAGAAAGAGCTTCATATTAAAAAGTAATTATGTTTCAAGGAAGCATCCCAGCCCAGTCAAACTCAACTCCGTAGCTCCAACACTAGGCAATAAGTCCTCTTCAGACTCATGCAGTCCATGCAATGATGCAGAAAGCAGGAAGACCACAGGCCAGTGGGTGCATCCAAGGTCAGTGGAAATATGGCAGGGCACCAGCAGCTCTCAGGGTGGCCATCAGAGTCCCAGCAGGCCAGAAGGTGGAGTGACAGAGTGAGGAGGAGATTCCCAGGCTCCTCTTTATGAGAAAGCCACAACTCAAAGGAGACAGCATTAGTGACCTGAGTGACAAGTTTGACTCCACCCCCAGCCAGGAGAGTCTAGTTGACAGAAAAGCATCTAAAGACCACATGGACACAGAATCAGTCCTTCTTGGCAGAAGTAGGGAATGAAACCTTTGACTGGGAACACTGTTTGTCTCAAGATGACCACACTGGGCACGTTTGGCAGGCAGCGCACCAGTGATCTGTAATTCTCCACATCTACTATTTGTGCACAGTCTGTCCTTCCATTTGCACTTCAGCTGAGCCTTTGATGCTCAGGAATCCAAAGTTGTCATTTATATCTGATTCAATTGTTTCTTCTGCTCTTCGTTGTAAGAGGTCCATTATGAGCTTTCTGAGTATGATTCCATCATGGACTGTTTCCACTTGACAATTTCAAAACAAGTTAGTCAACGACATTAGTTACATTTTTCACAATGTGTCAATATTCTCATTATGTTCTGGTTGTTTCTTTTATGACATTCTGTGGATAATCAGTTTCTTTCCTCTTCACATATTTGGAGGTACAAAAAATACCACATATCTTGAGATATTTTACAATATGCTTTTTCCCCTCTTAGTCCAGGTTTAGAATGCATATTTAATACCTGAAACAGAGTAGACTGGATCCACTGGTTTTCCAAAGCTGTAGATATTTATACCAGTGGATGGAGTCATTTTTTCTTGGATGTGCTGGTAAATTTAACCACCAAAGTTTTGGTTAGCAGCCCAATGCTTAACCCATTGTGCCAACAGGACTACTTTCTAAATCCACAGTGAATATGAACATACTATTCTTTGTAGTCATAGTATCTTAATATTGACTTTGTGGGGGCCAGTTCTTCTGTATGTCAAACAACAGAATATTCCATTTTACACAGTATTAATATCAAATAAAATCATCTTTAAAACAAAAAATATTATTAGGAAAAAATAATGAACTATTTCATGATTTAAAGGTCATTATAGCAGAATGATACAGATATTTTAAGCCTACACATATCTAAGGCATAGTGTTAAATTTAAAATAAAAAGAGTATAGAATCAAAATATTTTTATAAGTTTATATACTTTGGGTTATTGGAAATTTTAATATACTTTTGGTTATTGCTATGTTATATTAAATATATTTATCCCTCAAAATAATAGGTACATAGAATTGTTGTTGTTTTTTTTTTGCCTTGTCAATAGAAAACATTTAATAAACACATTGCTGTTGTTTTTTAATCTTGTTCAACCATTGTGTAGGCCCCCCTCCCAAAAAAAGAACAACAAACCTGATATTTGATACCCACTGGTCAGAGAATGCTGTCCTCAACAACGATGAAGGCAATTTAATTACAAATTACAACTTTGTTAAGCCGTTTCCAAAGCCAGACCAGTACCCTTGGGTTCACATCTCCCCTTCCACACTGCCATTCACTACAATTCCTCCCTGATGTGTCTTCCTTTAGTTGTAACTGTAGCTTGGACTGCCCACTTTCTAGAGATGCACGGGAGAACATTTATTTTCATGAGCGGGACGCCTCCAAAACACATGCAGGAGGGCCTTTTTGGCGCTTTCCTGCAGGAAGATACACAACACAGGCAAATTCCTTGATATACTCCCATTTTCAGAGCAAAGTGTGTATCTTCCCCAATCTTGCGTATTCCCACTCACTTTTTTGATGTTTTTATCGCCACCACCTCCTCAGCTGAAATCTCAAGGTTCATTTTACCCAGTGGCACGAGTCATCCTGTAGCTCGGATTTCCTGACATGCACAGACTAGGTAAAAAGAGGCCGAAGGGTAAACTTTGGACAGGTGGTGGTCCAGGTAAAGTTTATACTGCCCATGCTTTGAATGCAGGAGGGATGTCTCTGTGAAGATGACTTAATGAGCAACATGAAAATAACCTACTTGTCTAAAAGGGAACTTAAGAAAGGATCGAGAACCAGCTCGTGATCTGGAAAAATAACTGAGTATAAACATCACAGGGATGACTTAGGCATTGACACCTGAACTGAGTGTAATACCTCCATCTTGGCAGGTATGACGACACTACTTCTCTCAAACATAGAATTGTTAACAACTTATTAACAAGTTTGTTAAAAAGAATATGCTTAAAATAATGCTATACCAAAATGTTTTGAGAATGATGAGGGTAATGAATGTACAAATGTGCTTTACACAATTAATGTACATATGGATTGTGATGAGTTGTATGAGTCCTGAATAAAATGATAAAAAATATTTTTCATTTTGACATAAAATGATAATAATAATGCTATACCAAACAATGGAAAAAGTCCACCTTTAAGAAAATATGAATTTACAAAATATAACCTATCCATAAGGTAAGATTCAATAATTTAAAAAATAATTTATATTATAAGAACTATGATTTAATTTAAAAGGGACATTATAAATACAACTGTTAAAATTTCATTTGTAAATTTTCTAAATAATGTAGATGAAAAAGGAAGAATAATCTAAATTAAATTTAGAAAAAATTAAATTATAAAGAAATAGTATGTATAATTATATTAGTTAGAAAAGAAGAAAAGCTGAAAGTTAATACATTTCTAGCTTATGGGGCTAGAATAATCACAAAAAATTAAAGCTAATTAAAGATTAGTCAAGAATAAAAGAAACATTCCAAAGAAATACTAAAAACAGAAAAGCAGGCATCATTAGAGATGCCTCATTTCAAACACTAAAAATAAGATATTATTAATAACTTTATGCCAATAAAATTTAGAATTTAAGAGTGCATAAATTATAAAACTTTACCCAGACAAACTTAAGGAGAAATTAAAAAAAACACTCGTCCTCCAATTAAATGAAATTTAAATTCCAGTATATTTCCACACAGAAAAAGCTTAGACATTTTAAAAGATAAGTTTTGACTACACATCTATGAGGGGTAGCACCGGAGAGAAAGAAAGACCCTCCACAGAGCTTTGATGGTACACATTGTTCTCCTAGGTGAGTATGAGCCACTCACTCTGAGCTAGCGCACACAGTGGTATCCCTGGAAAGGTTCTCTCTGGTCACAGTGACATTTTCAGAAAAGCAGTTTCACTTGAACCTCATTTTTTGTGATGGTTGATTGAAGAGAACAGCATGCGGTGTGAAATTTCTTTTCCTCTTGGGAACAACAATTTGGTCTGCAGAAACTGTTGTGATATTGAACACAGCTTACAAGGACAGCGCTATGGGAAAAACTCAAGTGTACAAGTGGTTTTCTCATTTCAAAAAAGGTGAAATGTAGATTGACGACAAACCTCGTTCTGGATGTCCACCAACTTCCCAAATGGACAAAATGTCCACTCAGTGCATCAGGAGTTCATTCCCTCAAATCAAACTGTTAATCAAGCCTTCTATTCAGAGGTTCTGAAAAGATTGCGTAGCAATGTCTGACAAAAAAGGCTTGATTTGTGGCAGAGGATTGGTTTTACCACAACAACGCACCTGCTCACATAGCCAACTCAGTGTGCCAGTTTTCAGCAAAAACCAGCATGCCTCTCTTTTCCCGTGCACCTTAGGTCACCTGGCCTCACTCCGTGGGACTTCCTTTGTTTCCGTGAATGAAAAGGGGCATGAAAGGACAGCGATTTGATACAGTAGAAGAGGTGAAGAAAATGAGGGAGGTGCTGTCACCCATCCAAGCAGATGAGCTTGCAAAATGTTCCCAAAAATGGACTCACAGATTTGACTAATGTATTCAGTGTAGTGAAGATTACTTTTGAAGGTGATAAGGTTTTTTTGTTAAAAAAATTAAAATACATAGCTTTGAAAAAAAATCCCATTTGGGGGGAGGTACCCCCTCATAAATATTAATTAATCCAATCTTACATAAGTTCTTTCAGAAACCAGAAAAATAAGCGATTTTCCTCCACTCACTTTATAAAATCAAACTTACTGCCATTGAGTCAATGCTGAGTCATATAGGACAATGTAAAACTGCCCCTTTGAGTTTCCAAGACTGTAATTCTCTATAGGACTAGAAAGCCCTGTCCTTGTATTATGTGACAGGCACTAATCCAAGTGCTGGCCAAAATCTCTCCTTCACAGAATTAATAACTTTCATTGAACAAAGAGATTTTTTTAAAGTGAGCTATACCATACAGCATTTAGTATTATGTATTGTACAGAAAAACTAAGCAAGGGAAGAAGCTATACAGTGCCCAAAAGGACTTGTTACAATTAGGTGCTGTCAAGTCATTTCTGACTCATAGCGACCCTATGTACAACAGAATGCGTCTCCCCTGGACCTGGATCATCCACACAACGGCTCTTATGTTTGGGCCAATTGTTGCAGCTGGCAACAATGAGATGTTACAGCCATCTCATTGAGAGCCCTCCTCTTCTTTGCTGCCCTTCTACTTTACCAAGCAAGATGTCCTTCTCAGGGACTAGTCTCTCCTGATAACATTTCCAAAGTACGTGAGACAAATCTTACCATCCTTGCCTCAAAAATAATATTCTGACCGTCCTTCTTCCAAGAGAGATCAGATCTGTTTGTTCTTTGGCAGTCCATGGTACTTTCAACATTCTTCCCCAACACCATAGTTCAAATGCACTGATATTTGCTCTTCCTTATTAAGTGTCAAACTTTCATATGAATATGAGGCGACTGAAATAGCATAGCTTCCATTAGGCATATCTTAATCCTCAAAGTAAAGTATTTTCTTTCCAACACTTTAAAACTATTTCTACAAGGAGTTGGAGAATGAAGTTGTATACAAGGTTGTCAGGGAATGCCTCAAGGAGAAGGTGATATCTACGTAAACAGCTGAAGGAAATAAGTGAAAATGTCAAAGGTATATTATGAAAGTGTGTGCATTCCAGCAGAGTGCACAGCCTAAAGGCAGGAGAGTGGGTGGGGTCTTTGAAAAACAGTGTCTACAGCAGAGAGATAATACCATATATACTCGAGTATAAGCCAACCCAAATATCAGCTGAAGCACCTAATTTTACCACAAAAACGGCATTAAAATGTGCTGAAAAGCTTGGATTATGCACGAGTATATATGGCACTTGTCTGTCGATTTGGCATGCTATGGTAGCTTGTGTGTTGTGATGCTGGGAGCTATATCACTGGCATTTTAAAGGCTAGCAGGGTCATTGTGGTAGTTACATAATCTGTTGTCAATTTGAGACTTAAGAGTGAAGGGGTAGAGTTTAGTCTATCAGGCCTCAACCTGATGACCTCATTTGGAGGTGCTAAGGAGAACAATAGCTTGTTGGAGGCAGGACACACACTCACTCCCTGTGAGACATTCTTGTTGACAAGTCACATGGAGACAGGCTGATGGCAACCAGAGCTTCTGAGCTGGAGGAGCCACATGGAGACCGACACCAGCACCGAGATGTTTCTACTACCACTAGATCCACAAGACCTTCTACCCACTGCACTGTGATCTTCCTGCATTCAGTGTCATTGCATGGCTGTGTGGGTCTAAAGAGGAATTTATGGCCTAATATTAACATATGGGGTAATATTAGACTTATGGACTTGATCTGGACTGGGCTGAGATGTTTTCTCAATATAAAGTTGCTCTTTTATATAAAACTCTCTCTTATACACATATGAGTGTCTATGAATTTGTTTCTCTAGTCTACCCAGACTAACACAGTCACTCACAGTGGAAAAGTTTCAGCAGAGCTTCCAGACTAAAAGCAGATGATGAAGAAGGATTCAACTACCCATTTCAGAGGAAGGAGCCACTGAAAACCTTATGCATAGCTCTTAAAAATTGTCAGATACTGAAGGCCTAAGGAATGGAAGCAGAAGATCTTCAGGAATGGGCCATTTGGGTCAGAGGAGCTGATTTCCTAAAATGTCTGAGAAGGATCTGGCATCTTGAAGTGGAGTTGACCATTATGACAGGAGTCAGGTGAAGCCTGTAGCAATGGAATCTTCATGATCTTCATCTGTTGATGGGGCAAACCTCAAGGTAAGGAGAGACAGTGGCAAAAATCTGCTAATGATCAGAAGAACTTGGACTTTGTGAAGTATGAATCTAGGAAAATTGGACATCATGAAAAAATGAAATGGAACACATGAAAATTGACATCGTAGGCATTAGTGAGCTGAAATGGACTAGTATTGGTCATTTTAATCAGAATATCATATGATTTACTATGCCAAAATAACACAATCAAGAGGAATGGCTAGGAATTCATCGTGAAAATGACATTTTAAAAATCAATCACAAAATACAATGTTGTTTGTGATAGAATCATATCTATCCACCTTCAATGAAATGCAATAAATATGACTATTACTCAAATTCATGAAACAATCACCAAAGCTAGTAATGAAGAAATTGAAGGATGCTACCAATGACTTCAGTTAGATTGATTAAACATGCAATCAAGATGCATTGATCATTATTGGTAATTGGCAAAAGAAAAAATTAAAAAGTAAATCTGTCTGTTGACCCTTCTGAGTGTTTTCTAATCAGGTCTGCTGAGGTGCCAAGCCCTGTCCCCTAGTCAGAAGTCTATTTCCAGAATTCCTTGGGACTTTGTTGCTTTGCTCCCCTTGCTGCCCTGTTGCACTCCCTTTGCGTTTGACCCCACTGTGCATGGCAGACCAGGCACACTTTCTGCACAGTGTCTCCAGTGCTGTCCCCCATAGCGCTATGGGTCAGGAGGGAATGTCGTGTCTCATGGTGGGACATGGTCCCTCTCTGTGCATTGGCTGCGCTGAGCAGGGATGTCATCCCAGGGGAATGGGGGGCTATGATTTTCACGATGAGATTCATTCATTCTCTCTCTCTCTCTCTCTCTCTCTCTCTCTCTCTCTCTCTCTCTCTCTCTCTCTCTCGCCTCTCTCTCTCCTAGTTGACACTCATGTGGTCTGGACAGAGCTGCCCTCTCCCCAGGACATATATGGGGAGGGGTCAATATAGCTCGGCTTGGTCCCACCCCATCATCCTCTGTTAGTTCGCCCTCAAGGTTTGGTGCTCTGGGCTGGAGTCTGGTCCCTCCCTTCCTTTCCTTTGGAGGCATAAACAATACCCTTCCCATGGGTGTATTAGTGACCTGTTCCACCAACATCCTCATTTTGTGCGTGTGTGTGTGCTTCTTTTGCCCTATATCTATCTATATAACATAGGCAGGTCAAACAGTCCCAAGGAGAAAAAATGGGGTGGGTGGTCTCAGGGGTACATGGGAGAGGAGGGGACTGGAAGGAGAATCAAGGAGCCAACAAACTCAGGGATAAGGGAACAATAAGAGATCTAAAATTGATGGCGAGGAGCGGGTATAATGCCTGGTGGGCTTTGATCAAGTGCAAAGTATCCAAGAGGAATTACTGAAAACGGAATGGAGGGTAAGCGTGCCAGTGGGACAGGAGAAAGGCGAAAGGAAATATAGGAAATAAGTAGGAAGGAAAAGCTATTTGTAGAGGTATGGCTATAGGCATGTATATATGTAAATATATTAATTTATAATGAGATAGAAGCCAATGTACATATATTTATATATTAAGTATTAAGATAGCAGACAACTTTGGCCCTCTACTCAAGGCCTCCCTAAACACAAAAACATTTTGTTCTGATAACCTAGCACTCTTTGATACTCACCTCCCGGATGCAATTGCTGAAGATAAAATGGGTGCATAAGCAAATCTGAAGAAAGTGGATGGTGCTCTGCTATCAAAAGATATAGCATCTGGGATCTTAAAGGATTGAAGTTAAACAAGCAACCATCTAGCAGGGAAGCAAATAAGTCCACAAGGAAGAAGCACAGCAGCCTGTGTGATCATGAGGTGTTGATGGGATCAGGTATCAGGTTTCAAAAGATCCAAAACAAACAATTATATTGGTGTGAAATAAGGAGGGTAGAGTGGAAACCCAAAGCCCATCTGTAGACAATTGAACATCCCCCCAGAAGAGGGTTACAAGGAAGGGACAATTGAACCAGGGTGCAATATAGCACGGATGAAGCACACATCACTCCTCTAGTTCAGTAGTTCTCAACCTGGGGGTTACAACCCCTTTATTTTGCTACATAATAGTAGCAAAATTACAGTTAT
This sequence comes from Tenrec ecaudatus, assembly GCF_050624435.1. Taxonomy (NCBI): domain Eukaryota; kingdom Metazoa; phylum Chordata; class Mammalia; order Afrosoricida; family Tenrecidae; genus Tenrec; species Tenrec ecaudatus. The sequence continues at coordinate 191,121,520 of NC_134533.1, forward strand.
GAAGTAGCAACGAAAATAATTTTATGGTTGGGGGGTCAGGAACTATACTAAAGAGTCACGCTATTAGAAAGGTTGAAAACCACTGCTCTAGTTCCCCTCACTACCATGACCTAGTTCTAACTTACAAATCTGGCTAGACCAGAGTACACACATTGGTACAGATAAGAGCTTTCAATACATGGACTTCAGGACAGATAAAACCCTCAGAAATAGCATATGTACAAATGTGCTTGACACAACGGATGAATGTATGGATTGTGATAAAAGATGTAAGAGCCCCCCCAAAAGTATTTAATAAAAAAAGAAAAGAAACAGTAGTGGGAGTGGCAGTATCATGGGAGGTGGGTGATAGGGGGAGAAAGGGAGAAGTCATCACAAGTTTGGATATATAGCCCACCCCCAGGAGGACGAATAACAGAAATGTGGGTGAAGGTAGACAATGGAGAGTGTAAGACCTGAAATAACAATAATATGTCATTGATCAAAGACTCATAGGGTGAGAGGGTGAGGGAGGGAGGGAGGGAGGGAAAAAAAGAGGAGCTGATTCCAAGGGCTCAAGTAGAAATAAAATGTTTTGAAAATGTTGATAGCAACATATGTACAAGTGTGCTTAATACAATTGAATAACGGGTTGCAATAAGATTTGTAAGATTCCCCCCTCCACAATAAAATGTTTTTTAAATTACTGGTAATTTGAATCAAAGAAGGAACAATAGTTGGAAAATATAGACTTAGTGATAAAAATGAAGCTGGAAATCACATAATAGAATTTTGCAAAACCAATGACTTGTGCATAGCAAATACCTCTTTTAACAACACAAAAGGTGACTACACACATAGACTTCTACAGATGGAATGCGCAGAAATCAAATTGACTACATCTATGGGAAGAGACAATAAAGAATTTCAATATCAGCAACTAAAACCATGTCAGGGGCTGACTGTGGAACATATCATCAATTGCTCATACGAGAAAATTACAGAAAATTAAAGCAAGCCAATGAGAGCCAAAATACAACTATGAATTTATTCCACCTGAATCTAGAGCATATCTCAAAAACAAACTTGATGCATTAAACATGAGTGAAGACCCGATGAGCTGTGAGAGGACATCAAACCCCTCATTTATGAAGAAAAAATCAGAGTAGATTTCAGAAAAGACTCTGAAACCTCTGGAACTTGATCTGATCATAGACTAGCTAAAGCAAATGGAAAAAAATAATGACATCGAAGAACTGGATAGAAAATTACAAAGGGCAGCTCAAGAAAACAAAGGCAGATATTATAAATAAAAATGTGCAAGGACCCAGAATTAGAAAACTCAAAAGAAAGAACACAATCAGAATCTCTTAAACGCAAAGCCCTCAAAGCGGAAGTCACACGTTGAGTTGCAACAGTGACAGATTCTATGGGCAAGACATTGAATGATCCAGGAAGCATCAAAGGAAGATGGAAAGACGACAAAGGTGGCATTGAATGTATGTAAATGCTGGTACAATAATTTGGAAAAGGATATCAAAAATGGTTGTACAGCATGAAAAGTAGGATCAATGGCTCTGAATTATATATGTAGAAGTTGTGGAATTGGAAAATGTTGTTTGCCACAATTCGGGAAAAAAATTGCATGAATAACAATGAGTACAAGAAGAAAACGTTCAAGAATTGAATGTGGTAATAATTGTACAATTCTTCTTGATATGATCATATTATTGAATTGTGCGACATGTGGATGAAGTGCTGTAAAACTGTTTTTTTAAAAATGCACAGTCACTGTACCAAAAAGATCTACTCAGCATTCCATCATTTTAGAAGGTAGCATGTAAGCAAGAACCAATGGTGCTGAAGAAGTTCAAGCTGCATATAAAGCACTGGCCAAAAACAGAGCTCCAAGAATTTATGGAATACCAATTAAAATGTTCCAACACGCTGATAGAGCACTGGAAGCACCTACCTATCTATGTCATTTGGAAGGCAGAGACTTGGCTAACTGACTGGAAGAGATTCATATTTATACCTAGTCCAAGGAAGGGTGACCCAACAGAATGCTTAAATTATAGAACAATATCACTGATACCACAATAAGTAAACTTTTGCTAAACATCAACTAACAGCAGTTTCATGAATACATTGACAGGAAGCTGCCAGAGGTTCAGGCTGCATTCAGAAAAAGACATGGGACAGGAGATAACATTGCTGATGTCAGATAGGTCCTGGCTGGAAGTGAAGAATATCAACAAGATGTTTACTTCTGTTTTATTGGCCAAGCAAAGGCATTCAACTCTGTGGATCATAACAAACTATGAATAACCTTTAGGAGACTGGGAATTCCAGAATACTTCATTGTGCTCCTGAAGAACTGTGCATGGATCAAGGGCCATGTGTGTGAACAGAACAAGGAATACTGCATGGTTTGAAATCAGGAGAGGCGTGTGACTCTCACCATGCTTATTCAGTCTGTGTGCTGAGCAAATCATCAGAAAACCTGGATTGCACGAGGAAGAATGGGGCTTTAGGATGGAAGAAGGCTTATTAACAACTTGACATAGGCAGATGATCCAAACTTACTTGCTGGAAGCAAGGAGGATTTATAGCACTTGCTGGGGAAGATCAAGGAATGCAGCCTCCAGTATAGATTACAACTCAGTATAAAGATCAAACCCCTCACAACTGAACTAATAAATGGAGAAAAGCTTGAACTTGTCGAGGATTTGTCTTGCTTGGATCCACAATCAATGCTCATGGAAGCGGCAGTCAAGAGATCAGAAGATGCGTTACATTAGATAAAGCCACTGCACAAGACCTCTTCAAAGTATTGAAAAGCAAGGATGCTCAGTCTCCATTTGGGTTTCAGTAATTCCTCTTGGTTACATTACCCTTGATCATGCCCTACCAGGCCTCCTACACCCTCCTCACCACCGATTTGGATCACTGGTTGTTCCCTTATCCCATTGAAGTACATTGTAAAATGTACTTCAAAATCCATTTCTCCTTTCACCTTCCCAAAACAATCACCAAAGACAAAGCAGGTGAAAAAACAAATGTGGTGAAGAAAGCTGATGGTGCCCGGCTATCAAAAGATTTAGCATCTGGGGTCTTAAAGGCTTGAAGGTAAACAAGCGGCCATCTAGCTCAGAAGCAACAAAGCCCACATGGAAGAAGCGTGCCAGCCTGTGTGATCATGAGGTGTGGATAGGATCAGGTATCAGGCATCAAAGAACAAAAAAAAATCACATCATTGTGAATGAGGAGGAGTGTGGAGTGGAGATTCAAAGCCCATCTGTAGGCAACTGGACAACCCCTTACAGAAGGGTTGAGGGGAGGAGACGAGCCAGTCAGGGTGTAATATAGCACCAATGAAACATAAAACTTTCCTCTAGTTCTTTAATGCTTCCTCTCCCATCCCCCCCAACTATCATGATCCCAATTCTACCTTACAAATCCAGCTAGACTAGAAGATATACACTGATACAAATCAGAGCTGGAAACACAGGGAATCCAGGGCTGATAAAACCCCTCTGGACCAATAATGAGAGTAGAGATACCAGGAGGGGGAGGGGGAGGTAGGGGAGAAAGGGGGAACTCATCACAATGATCTACATATAACTCCCTCCCTCGGAGATGGACAATAAAAACATGAGTGAAGGGAGACATCGGACAGTATAAGACATGAAAAAATAATAATAATTTATAAATTATCAATGGTTGGTGAGGGAGGGGAAAATTGAGGAGCTGATACCAAGGGCTCAAACAGAAAGCAAATGTTTTGAGAACGATGATGGTAACAAATGTACAAATGTGCTTTACACAATGTATGGATTGTGATAAGAGTTGTATGAGCCCCTAATAAACCTATATATATTTTTTAAAGAATAGGAAGAATGATGACCCCATAGTGTTTCCTTCTATTGTATACAGGGATGCTCTGGGTTTGAATGGACGTCATGGCCTAACAAAAACAGCAGAGCAGACATAGGGACGCTCCGTTCCAGGAATTGAGAATGAGACATTAAGAGCAGGAAAGAGGTCAGATGTGCAGAACATTGCAAGAATTTCAGCTTCACTGTAAAGAAGATAGAATGCCATTGTAGGATGTTAAGCAAAAAAAAAAAAAAAGACAAGTTCTGATTATATTTTCATAGATCACTATTACAACTAAATAAGAATAGACCAGGTGAAAAAAGTGAAAGCAAGAGTGACTAATTTTGAATATATTTAGAGGATACAAGTGACAATCTTGCTGATAGATTAGATATAGGCTATGAGATCTGAGGAAAGGAGGATTCAAGGAAGTTTCAAAAAGTTTGACCTACATTAAAAGAAAGTTCAACATTCATTCATTATTTAACCACTTAAATATTTTAAAGGAAAAAATTCTACTAAACAGCAAAATAAGAAAATCAGTACATCAATTTAGGGCAAGTACAGATGGGAGGGGCAATCAATGAACCTTTTCAGCTAACTTACAAATTGTGTACATTGAAGCATCCAGGAAGTACTCTCGTCAAGAAACTTAAAATGTGCTCACTAAAATCTACAAGTCTAGTGGATGCAGCTTGCGACCCCATTTTCTAAACACTCTGCTGTGCCGCCCCATGTAAGTCCTGTCGGTTCCCCACTGAACAACTTTGCATTCCAAAGGTATTTAAGCCTATTATTTTTGGAACTCAGGATCCAACACTGTCATAGAAACAATGTTAGAGACAGTGTAGACCAGCCCACAGAAGTCCTCTGAACCCATAACACAGATTAAGTAAATTGTGTTGCTAATAGATCCACTAAACCTAGTGATTATTAATAGTACTCTTTATCAGTGAAAACTGATGCCAATTTCCAACCCCAAATATCACAGCTCTTACTTCTTTTAGGAATTGGAAAGAAAATGTTCTCCCCTTGCTATCTGGAGTCATGGGATGAAATCCCAATAGCATCATAAGCAACAGGGAGGAAACTTAGGAAATAATAAGCATCCCACAGCCTAGCTTTGTTGAAACCCACATCACAAGCACCTCTTCAGCTGGACATTCTCCGGCATTATCCATTACACCGAGCAAAAGGCACCTTTTGATCCACCCCCAGAACACTTTGTAAGGAGAACTTGTGGCAGCTGGGTTTAGAAATGAGTTTTCTGGTCAAGGTTTCCTTCTAAGACAAGTTGTTTAAGTTCAGTATTCAATCACAGCTGTCTGAACTGTGGCAAATAAATATTATCAATAGGAGATCAGGGAATAATAAGATACTCCATTCCCTGAGGCAGAAGAGACCACGAACACATTATTGGGCCAGAGAGGCCCATTGGCCTGTCATTCACAGCACAGGATTGTGGGTAAATAGGCTTCATTTAGATTCTCTATAACACCCTTGGGAGATAAATGGGTGAAAGGAGTGGTTTGTCCCATTGTTCATGGAAATGAAGCCCGGAAAGTATAAGTGGCAGACTTCCAGAAAGCTTTTGAAAAAGTTAAGTAGCTAACCTTCCAGAGTCGGTCACTTCTCTTTTTAGGTGAAAAGTCTTACATCAAATACAAGCATTTCCTGCAGAATTGCCTTGCTGAAAAGTCTTCTGAAATGTGTTGATGAGTTACTGCTCAGGTCTCATGGGGGGAGCGGGGGAATGGCAATTTATATCTGACATTTTGCAAATGTTTCAACCTTCTGCACAGCTAATTATGCTTCCTAGGACTTTTCCTACTTTTTTTTGTTCCTATTTGAATTAGTGATGAATTACTTGGCATATTTCTTCTGATTACACATGAAATCAAATCTTCCTACTTCTAGTGGATTTTCCCCCTCTACTTCATTCCTAATTATCTGGAATACACAGTAAGAATACTGATATCTACTCTCATTTCTCATAAATGTGATATCATTTTATACATACACATTAGACTTAGCAAATTCAACTTCTAACTCTAGAACTAAAGACCTACTGTATGGTGTACTTTGTGTTTAAAATGATCTTCATGAAACCCTTTGTATTATCTAAATACATCTTTCCATCACAAACAATTTTTCAGGAATCTCTTGGGGCTGAAAGGAGAAATGGATTTTGAAGTACATTTTAAAATGCAGTTTCCAAAAAGATGGCAAGTATACAATAAAGAAAGTATAAATGGGTGGTGAGGGGGAGATGGATGGGGTAGTAATGAGAGGCCTCCCGCTCTTCAGTATTTACACCCCAAGGACCTCTTGATTCACTGTCCTCGACTCTCTCAAATGAAGTCCTGCTCTAGGGCTCTCAGTGTGTCAGTCATCTCCAGACCCTGTCTGGGTCGGAGGAAAACGGTAACCTGCACGCTTAAAGTGGTCAGTTGATTAAAAATTCATGCTGGAAACAGCCTTCTTGGCCTTACTGGTCGGCATGGGTTAAGACCTTTAACACTGACCGTCTCCAGTGATAATTAGCTTAACTGATCATTAAAAACAACACAAAGGCAAAAGTGAACCGATTTAAAAAGCCACTGCCCCGATGAAGTTACCCTCCCTCATGCCTAGGTGCCATCTGGAATGTGTGAAGCCCGCTGGTGAGTACAAAGAGAGCCGAATAGAGTGGTTGTACGGTCACAATGGTGACCCGAAGGACAATGGGGAAGGAAGAATAAGGCAGGCCAGGGAACAAAGAAAGGGACTGGGGACAAAATGAACTTCTTTCTTGCCATTAATCACTCGCATCTGAGCTTTTTTTTCTTGCCTGTGACACACAATTGCCCCTCAAATCTGAAAATGAGATCTAAGAACAAAAAGTGCCTTAAAGTCATTCCCCCAGCCACCAAGAGCCAGTCACCCACAAAACCGATGATGGCCCCTGTCCGAGGTGGCGAAGAAGATGCGTCTGCCTGCCGGGTTCGCTCTCCTGTTGGGGTGGGGGGTGGGGGCAGCCGTGTCTGGCCACCTGCCGGGCAGGGCCGGAAGGGGGCTTTACCAAATACAGGCAGGCCCCAGGCTCTGAGCATCCGACTTCAGACAACTCCTCTCAAAACCCCCAAAGCTAAACTCACTGCCCCTTTGGATTTCCCAGGCTGTAAATCTTCCGCAGAGCAGCGGGTGTGTTCCCACTGCTGGCTGTCCGTGGCCCAACTCGGAACACACTAGGCCACCAGGGCTCCCCGCCAACACCTACTTGTCCTTCAACAGTACGTCATGGCGGCGGCTGAACCAATGCCTACTCACCCCAAGCCTTCTTCACAATCGCCTTCACTGACGACTGACGCGAGCAGCTTTGAAATCAAATGACTGGGAGCCTTTTTCTTGGACTGGAACCTGGGTCCTGTCTGCAACCCATTGAATCAGAATCCTTACGTGGAGGAGGCCCGGGCTCTATGATTGCACCAAGTCCCCAGGTGATTCCAATGGGGAGTCTAGAGACTAAATAAAGGCTAAGAACGATATGCACCTGTTCCAACTCACCTGACAGCCCCAGTTAGGAACTGATTTTGTTGTCTGCAGTAAGGACTGGGGCGAAAACTATAATCACATGCGGGTTGGATCTGCAAGTGTTTTATTTCAATGTGTACTTCAGGTGTTTATTCCCTCCGCTTCTGCCATCTCTGTTGTGTTTAATATCAGGTACCCTTGTCATCATGATTGAATGATTGAATAAATGAGGTGTTCAACTCGGCCCTGATCGTGTCTCAGGCTTTTATTGCAGCTCACTCAGGAGGGCAGGTTCAAAAAGTTCAAAGGGAATTAAAAGATAGTGGGATTAAACTCCTTAGGGTTCTGGCGACCCTCCTAGGACATATAGAACTGCCCCTGTGAGTTTCCAAGGTGGTAACGCTTTACTCCTGGCTGGTAGTTTCAAACGGCTGCCCTTGTGATCAGCAGGCCGGCCCAGAACCACGAGGCCAGCAGGACTCCTCCCACTCTGAGTCAGAATTGACTGGGTGGTGGTGAGTGTGAGTTTGGGTTTGGTCTTCTGTAGGTTTGTGGCAGGGGAAGTTGGGGTTAGTGGGGAGCTCATAATAATGAGTACAGGAATGGATAAAATGTCCTAAAATCAATCGTGAGATCGCATCATTCCTTTTAATTTACTTAAACCAGTGAGTTATATGGTATATGAAATACATATCAATAAAACATTGTTGCTTTTTAAGATAATGAGATGTCCACACAAACTTTTTTACTCCCCCTTGTAGAAACTATTTCAAATTGTAAAATCTTTATATAGATGTTTATAGGGATCTAGCCATATCAAAAAATATTAATTCAGATGAAAAGATGAGCACAGTATTTTTGCCAAGTTAAAAGGTAGCATAATTGCTAAGTCCACAGAGCAGTGTAGTACATTGTGTTCTTATTTTAGTTACAATTATCTAGTCATTGATTCCCGTAACAAATAGCTGTTGGTGTCTACACTGTAACGATCACTGCTCCAGGAACAAAGATCCTTGCTACATTCTGGAAGCTGGAGTTGCCAGCCTGACAATAAACAGCCAATGTAATAAAAATAAATAATTTGACAGTATGTTAGAGACTCATAAGTGACAAACAAGTAGCCATCTAGCTGAGAAGCAACAAAGCCCACAGGGAAGAAGGACACCAACCTGTGTGATCACGAGGTGTTGAAAGGATCAGGGATCGGGCATTCAAGACCCAGAAAAAAAATTATATCAATGTGAATGAGCGGGGAGTGCAGAGTGGAGACCCAAAGCCCATCTGTAGACAATTAGACATCCCCTTAAAGAAGGGCCAAAAGGAAGAGAAGAGCCAAACAACATTCCTCTAGTTCTTTAATGCTTCCACCCCCAATCATGATCCCTTACAAATCCAGCTAGACCAGAACGTGTACACAGTACAGATAGGAGCTGGAAACACAGGGAATCCAGGTCAGATTAATCCCTCAGGACCAACCACGAGAGTAGCGGTACCAGGAGGGAAAGGGAAAGGTGGGGTGAAAAAAGGAGGAGCCAATCACAAGGATCTACATATAACTCCCTCTGTGGAGGATAGACAACAGAAAAGTGGGTGAAGGGAGACATTAGTCAGTGTAAGACATGAAAAAAATAATTTATAAATTAGCAAGGGTGAGGGAGGGGATGAAAAATGAGGAGCTGATACTAAGGGCTCAAGTAGAAAATGTTTTGAGCATGATGATGGCAACGAATGTACAAATGTGCTTGCCACGATGATGGATGGATTGTGATAACAGCTTTATAAGCCCGCAATAAAATAATTTTTAAAAAATAAAACCATAAGTTCTACTGAGAAAAGACTGGTTAGGGAAGATGAAGTTAAAGAACTGTGGGGTTTCACTAAAGTTTTAAATCAGGTGCCCAGAAGACGTGACTCTGAGAACATGAGATTTAAGCAAAGACTAAGAGGCGATAAGTTTTATTTAATAGAGGAGTGCTCCACACAGAAATGAAACCCAGACAGAGGACAAAGCAACAGGAAGGGAGTGAGAGCAGTTACAGAAGAGGGAGAGAAAAAGAAGTCAGAGATGTTGAAAGACTCAAGCATCCTTCTAAGACACGGTACACTTTTTTTCTCCATATACTCATGAATACTGGAAAGGTACAAGCCAAAAAAATATTTTTCTGAGTGAAGAATTGCAATTAAATTATATTTTTTTCTTTGTGTTTTTCTGTGTACTGCCTTCACAATGAGTGGGGAGAGGCAGAGTTATCTTAAGAAATAGTTTTAAAGAAATCATAGAAGAAATCCAAGCTACTCTAACTCTTCAATCTCTGCCACAGTAACCTATGAGGTATAAACTTCAGACTTTCCCTCTGGTTATGCACACACACCTTGCAGGCCACAACTCCCTCCCCACAGCAGGAAATAAAATCAATAGGAACATATATGTAGCCTAAAGAGCAGTACTCACACACATCAGTGCCAGCCATTTGCTAAAACTAGTGTCTCCCGTGGCTTGATCTGACAGACCTGGGCTCTGCCCACCTAGGCCTGTGAGTTCCACCTGACCAATTTCTGGCTGAGTGCATTGACTGAGCGCCGATTACCAACAATCGTGCCTCTGTGGATTCAAAACCTAGGAGATCGTTAGATAAACCATCAATGATAGGAAAGTGTAACAAGGGATAGAATAATTGAAGACTACAATATCCCGAACATTAGCTTGGGTAGGGGTGGGGGGTGTGTGAAAGATTCCAGAGGAGGGATGCCTGAGATCAGTCTGAAATCAAAAATCGAAAAAATCAGGATGGTTGAGCAGACAACCTGGCAGAGAAGAGAGCTTCTACAAATGTACAAATGTAGAAGATAGACATGGTATTTCGGAGGCAGTAATGTGCATGCGAATCACTGTACAATGCATTTGAAATGCAGATGGTGATTTAGGAGACCAGATATGGGGCTTAACAGATTAATTTTTTTACAAGCTCTCAGATGATTCCAATATTCTTGGCTTACGGACCGCACATGCTACATGGAGGATCACACTTTGTGTGCCCAGGGTTTAGGACAGTGGCTCTCTACACTTTGCTGTCCACTGGAACCACTTGTGGGTGGCACTGATATAACTGCTCGCAAGCCGGTTATGACCCTATGTCCACAGAACAAAAGCACCGCCTGGTCCTGCATCCTCCTAGCTGTTCCCATGTCTGAACCCATTGCTGCAGCCACTCTGTCCATCCATCTCACCGAGGGCCTTCCGCTTTGGCACTGCCCCCCACTTTAGCAAGCATGATGTCCTTCTCCAGGGGCTGATCTCTCCTGATGGTGTGTCCAAATTACGTGAATTGAAGCCTTGCCAACCCTGCCTTTAACAAGCACTCTGGCTATACTTCTTCAAAGACAGAACCATTTGTCCTGTTAGCAGGCAATGGCATTTTCAATATTCTTCTCCGGAACCACACTTTGAATCCATTGATTCTTCTTTGTTCTTTATTCAGTGTCCAACTTACACATGCATATGAAGCAACTGAAATTTCCATGGCTTGGGTCAGGCACACCTTAGTCCTCAAAGTAACATCCTTGCTTTTCAATACAGTAGTAAAGAGATCTTGTGCAGCAGATTTACCGATTCTAATGCGTCTTTTGATTTATTTTTGTTCTTTTAATCTCAACTGCTGCTTCCACAGGCATTGATCATGGAGCCAAGCAAGACAAATCTTTGAAAACTTCAACCTTTCCTCTATTTATCATTATGTTCCTATTAGTTCCGTTGTGAGAATTTTTATTTTCTTTACATTGAGTTATAATTCTTACTAAAGACTATAATCCTTGATCTTCATCAGCAAGTGCTTTAAGTGCTTCTAATCCTGCTTTCTTTCAGCAAGAAAGGTTGTATTTTCTGCATATGACACATGTTAAAGTCTTCCTCCAATACTGATGCTCCATTGTTCTTCATCGATCCAGTGTTTCTGGTGATTTGCTTAGCATACAGTGAATAAGTATTGTGAGAGAATACGAGAACAGAGCCTTGATACACACCTTTCCTGATTTTAAACCATGCTTCTTGTTCAGTTCACACAACTGCCTCTTGATCCATATGCAAGTTCAGCAGGAGCACAATGAAGCGTTCCGGAGTTCCCATTCTCCTCAAGGTTATCCATGGTTTATTTTGGTCCACACAGTTGAATACCTTTGCATAGACAATAAAACACATGTAAACATCTTTCTGGTATTCTCTGCTTTCAGCCACAATCTATCTGACATCAGCAGTGATACATACCCCTTGTCCCATGTCCTCTGCTGAATCAGACTTGAACCTCGGGCAGTTATCTGCAATGTACTGCTGCAGACATTTTGGATGATCTTCACCTGGCAAACAAAAAGAGGAAAGCCCTCTGGGAGATGAATTGACACTGAGAGACAAATGTAGAGCAAACCTAAAATCAAAAGAGAGAGAGCAGGGCTATTTGTCAAATAAAAACTGGTCGAACTCCAAGAGTCTGACTGCAGTCACCCTTCAGATCTGGAATGCAACTCACTCCAATGTTAAAATAATCAACCACTTAAGCGAAAAAGGCAGCATACACCCAAGGACAAAGCATAGAGGGTTAAAAAAGAAGAAAGAATGAAAACCAGAAGTGAATAGAGGAAGAAAGATAGGTAATGGAACATTGAGGGCATCCCAGTACATGAGTTGAAACAAAATGTGTGGATGAATGGCTGGATGTAAAACTGATGATCTCCTTTGTAAACCTTCACCTACTTCACAATGAAAGTTGATTTAAAACAAATTTTTTAAAAACTGCTGCTCCAAGAGAGGGAGATAAGGCTGAGTATAAGATTAGATAAGGAAGATAAAGAAATATGATTTGTAAGATTTTTTTTCTATATGACAAAAAGGTGCAATATTTTATACTCAGATATTTCAAACTCACTACCATCAAGTCAATTACAACTCATAGCAACCCTATAGAAGTGGATAGAATTAACCCTGTAAGTTTCCAACACTGTAACTGTACAGGAGCAGAAATTCTCGTCTTTCTCTTGCAAAGCTGGTGGTTTTGAACTACAGATCTTATGGTTTTCAGTCCAATGGATCACCATTATACCACTAGGGCTCCTAATATTCTATACACTGTGTAATAAGATATGGACGATATCTTCCTTATTTTAAATGTTTCTTAATAAAGTTCTCCTTTGTATTTAAAGTTATTATTAACATTAGTATTATTTTGTTATTGTACTTTGACTCATAGTGAACCTATAGGACGGGGTAAAATTGTCCATGTGGGATTCTGAAACTGTACTCTCTACGGAGTAGGAAGACCTTTCTATGCGTCAGAATTGACTTGATGGTAGTGAGTTTGTTTTTTGTTTTTGTTTATTATACTTTGGCCTTGTTATCATCCAAATAACACTCCTTTGTATTCCATTCTACTGCTGGATTCAGAAAAGAAAATGAGAGCTATCACAGCTGATATCAGATGTATCTTGGCTGAAAGCAGAGAATATTAGAAAGATGTTTACTTGTGTTTTATTGTCTATGTAAAGGCATTTGGCTAAGTGGACCAAAATAACCTAGGAACAACCTTGAGAAGAATGGGTATCCCAGAACATGTCATTATGTTCATGAGGAACTTGTATATGGATCATGAGACAGTTGTGGTAACAGAACAAGGGCATACTACATGGTTTAAAATCAGTAAAGGTGTAGGTCAGGGTTGTATCCTCTCACCATACTTATTCAATCTGTATGCTGTGTGAATAATCAGAGAAGCTGGATTATATGAAGAAGAGTGTCGTATCAGGACTGGAGAAAGGCTTCTTAACACCCTGTGTGCATATGTAGATCACAGTCCTTACTTGCTGAAAGTGAGGAAAATTGGAAGCACTTGGTGACGAAGACGAGGGATTATAGCCTTCAGTATGAATTACAACTCAATGTAAAGATGATCAAAATCCTAACATATGGACCAATAGGTAACATGATGGTACATGGAGAAAAAGTTGCAGTTGTCAAAGGTTTGTCTTGCTTGGATCCACAATCCACACTCATGGAAGCAGCCATCAGAAGGTCAAAAGATGAGTCATATTAGGTTAACCTGGTGCACAAGAGCTCTTTACAGTATTGAAGAGCAAGGGGGTTACTTTGAAGCCTAGGGTGCTCCTGACCCAAGTCCTGGTATTCTTCATTGCTTCGTGTGCTTGTGACAGTTGGACATTGAATAAGGACGACCCAAGAATTGATGCTTTGAATTCTGGTGCTGAAGAATATTGTAAGTATCATGGACTGCTAAAATACAAACTGATCTGTCTTGGAAGAAGTACAGCCAGAGTACTCCTTAGATGCAAGGATGGCAAGGCTTCATCTTACAGACTTGGGACACATTGTCAGGAGAGATCCATTCTTGGAGAAGAACATCATGTTTGGTAAAGTGGAGGGCAGGCCTTCAAAGAGATGGATGGACACAGTGGTTGCATCCATGGGCTTGGCCTAGGAATCATTGTGAGGATGGCACTGGAGCATGCAGTGGCTTGTTCTGCCACACATAGGGTTGCTATGGGTCAGAGTCGACTCAAGGCACCTAACAACAATAACAACAACGACAGTTGTTAATGTTTTTTACTTTCTCTTTTATTGAGGTTTCTCTATTTTATTTTGTTATTGTAGCTAACTTTTTTGTTTCTTTCCCTTTTGGTTTTGTTTTTCAGTATATGAAATTCACGAAGGTGACTCTGAAGAGACAGTAATACGATTAATGGTTTCTTCTGGGTAAAGTAGGAGAAAATTGGGAACATGGAGAGGATAGTAGTTACAAAATGTCATATAAACTTGAAGGCTAGCCTGTCAAATCAGGTCTCAGCCTGATGGTGCTCCTCCTTGTGGGCATGACCTCCTCGTAAGGAGGATCCTGGGAATCTCCCTCTCTGTCTCTGTCTTCACCATGCCAGTGAGTCATGCTAAGACCTTAGAGAGCCCTGTGATGCTTCCACACTGCCATTGGATTCACAAGATTTTGCACCCAGCAGCCTGTCATCTTCCTGCATTCTGCATCATTGCATATGGCTGCGTGAGTCTCAAAAGGGACTTACGGACTACTATTGGATGTATGGACTTGAGTTGGACTGGGCTGGGAAGTTTTATTGATGAATAATTACTTCTTGATCTAAAGCTCTCTCACACATCTATGAGTGTCATCGGATTTGTTTCTCTATTCAACTGGGCTTAACACAGAGAGTTAATAACAAGGAGTACAAGAAAGAAGAAAATGGTCTCAAATTAATTGTGATAATAATGATTCTATAACTCCTCGTGATATGGTTGAATTATTGAATTGTATGATATGTGGATTATATGCCAATATGATTGATTTTTTTTAAATACTGGGTACTAGAAAAAAATTTTAAATGAAATTTAACAATCCCTTGAATCAAATGAAAATTAAAATACAATATATCAAAACGTTTGGGAAAAAACAGAAGTAGTGCACAGACGGCAATTTACAGCAAGAAAGGCACACAACATGTAGGAAGATAGAACCAAACAAAAACCGTCTCCACAAGGAAAAAAAGTAATACATATTAAAACAGAAATATGTGAAACAAACAAAAAACAATCAATAGAAACAAGGATTACTAACCCACTGGAAAACCTAGCAAAGGAGAGGTATAAGTAACACAAAAAGAAATGAAATGAGATGCAGGACAACAGAACCAACGGAAATAAAAAGAATAATAATGGAAATACTATGAAGAACTGTGGTTCGACACATTTGATAAAAGAGTTATAAATAAATCTAACCTAAAATCAAAAGGGTGCACAAAGAAAACTACACAACACTGCTACAATAAAAGAGAACTATATAAATAGAAGAATGTACCATGCTCATAGATAGACTTAAAATTGTGAAAATGTCAACACTATCCCCCAAAACATATGCAGCTACATTGCTTTTCCTATCCAAATTCCAACAGCATTCTTTAAACAAATGCAAAAACATTATATGGAAAGTAAAGAGACTCAAGTTAAAAAAAATACTATCGATAAAGATTAACAAATACCCCAGAGAAACAATGTACTACTAAAGTAGAATAATGAAACCTACTACCCAGTGATGGTAGGGGAAAAAAAGCCTGGTATTGGTAAAATAATAGACACACAGAGCAATATAAGAGAACTGAGAATCCAGAAGTATATATATATATCCACCTACAGCAGCTGAAACACATTAAGTCAGAAAGAGACAGTTTTGAAATATCTAGAACCTAGAGGAGGTTCACTTTCCTGCACAGAGTTTGACTGACAAAGCATTTTTTATAACTTTTTCAGAAGAATATTTATTACTATAAACCTTTGATCTGAGAGGAAATTAGCAATATAAAATTTTAAAGAATAGTTCAGAAACATGCTTTTTTGAAACAAACATAGAAAAGCCTGAAAGCTACTGCTTCTACGTGTAATCATTTTAAACAATATGTTTTAGTCATCCGAGTTAGAAGCTATTTAGAACAGGGAGTCAATTTTGATTGTTTTATGGGATGTTTTATATTTTAAAAACCAAAATCTATTCGCTTCTCTAATTTTCTCATTTTTCTCTAGGATTATCAATATTGATTCTGTGGCCTTAATTGAAACTTTTTCCAATGTTGTGAAAATGTATTCATCCTTAACCAAGTAAAGAAGCAGATTCATCCACAATATCTTTGTATACCACCTATAAAAATATCTCTGGAAAATTAGTCCATGTGTAGCAACACAAACTAGAAAAGAAAGGATTCAGAAATGTATAACATTCAAACTCTGAAGAAGTGATGGGGAACTAACCCAAGCAAGTCTACCTCAGAGAGGGAGACAGGTGCACAAGACACCACATCCAAAGGCTTAGTGAAAGCAATTGTGTCACAATTTCCAAAGCAGATCTATTTTCCAGTTTACCAATTCCATTTTTAGCTGGGCCAAATCTACTATCTAATCTACCTAGTGATTCTGTAAAGCTAATGGATACTTTTCATTTCTGTAAGTTTTGTTTGGTTCTATTCATTTCTTTTTTCAAATGCTGGAACTTTGTTTCCAGTCTTTTTCTCATGCTTTCCAACCCCTACTTATACTGTTAACCACTTTAACCATATGTATGCCACATTTATTCTTCATCGGTTCTATTATATTAATTTTTGATGGTATTTTTCTTCTTTCTGTTCTGTCTGCTTCCAATTGTGGGATTTGTTTGTTTTCTTGTTTTCCTTAAATTGTCTATGATTTTACATTGTGCACTCATAAGCAGCAGGACTAAGTTGGTAGGAATCCTGTAGAACACAGCTTGAAGATAATCCTTTAAGGACACGTTTTAGTTACTTCTGCCATGTGACCAGTTTTCACAGGCTCCTATATCTCTTATAAAAATTTACTTGCACAAGGGTTTGGGGGCATGGGGTGACATCGAGAGGTGTGGGAGATAAGAAAGAAAAGACATCAAGAAGCCCAGGAAGGAAAAGTATGTTTGAAGACTGACTATGGAAGCAGGTGTACAAATATGTGTGACTTGATTTAACTATAAAATGATATGACATATGTATTGATTCTCAAGTCACAATTTTTTTTAAAAAGCATAGATACAGGATGAGTTCTGGAGTCGCACTAAGTTCACTGAAGAACAATTAGTTCTTACATCATGGCCCTGCTACATACTCACCTTCATGAAATAATCACTGAAGATAAGAGTGTTACAACAAAGTGATGAAGAAAGCAGATAGTGCCCAGTTATTGGCTGAAATAGGGTCTAGGGTCTTAAAGCCTTGCCAGGGGAAACCAGCCCCTAACTCATCATTACCGGTCTGGTAGGTGTAATTGTACAGCGATAGTAAGTAGAGATGACAGTAAAGTTATAGAGAGCATGAGAAACAGAAGAGAAATATTGAAATAAATGGAGTCAGACACAATTCATGGTAGCATGCTCACCTCAACCCCACTTGGTGGTCCACGTGGAGGGAGAGAGAGAATCTTTAATGCTGACCAAGGCTTTTATATTCTTTGGGAACATGCAAGGTCCCTAATTACAGGTGAAGACATACATCACAGGAAGGGGTTGTGCTATAGGTAATACAGTAATGGGAGGGGGTGATCTAAGGGTATCCACGTAATAGGAAGAGGAGGGATTGGGGGTATACATGTGGCAAGATGGGTGGATCCTAGATAAAGGATGGCAGCCTAACTTTGGATGTCACAGATCCGGTTTGGCCTGTTCCCTGGCTTAACTGATAGAGACCATTAATCCATTGTCTCCAGCAGCAGGGAGCAGGCCCACCCCTGTGGTGTGGGGAGACAGCAGTCTGGCAGGGACTACCTTCAGGGAAGATGCCTGTAAGCATCTGACCTCCCCCCACAAAAGCTTGTATTCAAACAAGCAACCATCTAAGTGAGGAGTCAACTAAGTCCACACAGAAGTACATCAGCTTGTGTGATCCAAATATGGCAATTACAAAATTGGAATATGGTGAAGAGAAAAGTATCAGAGCTAAAATTATGAATACTCAACTTGTAGAAGGTTATGGAGGATAGTGGGAACCCAAACCCCATCTGCAGCGTAGCAGATACACTCTAGCCAAAGGCAAGAGTCAAGAGCAGCCTTACTATGGGGCAGAATCCTTTGCAATCTTGATTATGCTGGATCTAACAAGGTACTTAGTCAGCTGACCTCCCTGAAGACAAGATCTGAAATTGTTCTGGATGCAAGTATTTCTTCTTTGTTCTGAGACATAAGTGTCTTCCCTAGTGTTTTGAATGTTAATGAGAGTCTTCTCCCTCTCGTGCATTATTTCTAATTTTGTCTTTATATTAATAGGATTCTATCCTTAATACCTTATTGCAATTTGGTTTGCATTGTTTTCTGTTGGGTTATCCAGGTGTGAAGCACAGGAGGAGTGGATGCATAATGAAAATAACTAATACAAATTGTTATATTAATGATAATAACTGATATAAACTGTTGCAGGGGTGGAGATGAGCCACAGAGAGGGAGAGGGGCTTTGGGGAGTAAGACGGGAGAGGGGAGGGAGCACTAGAACTGATCATGATTGCACAATTCATATTAAAGGAGATTTAACTATGGGGCTGGGAGGGTAATGCTCCAAGATAGATATGTTGGTGATTGTACAATCCCCCTTACTAAACTGTGTGCCAATAAAACTGTTGAAATTAATAATAATTTAATTGCTTGGAGTTTTCAGAAACATTCAGAAATATTTTAATCAAAAATCTGGGTGAGGATAGGATCATATTTAATAAATTATCAGAAAATAACTTTTTTAATACAAACATAAAACAAAACATGCAAGATCCCTTGAGACATTGGATAGATAGGGTTGTGTTTTTTTAGTGTAAATCTTCATCCAATGTGCTTATGACCATGATTCATGCTTCATTTTTAGCCCTTGGGAATTTCTTAGAAGCTTTGTAGGTCCACTATGCACTTTAAAAAGGTGCTTATTATATTTTATCCAGGATTGTAAGTGTTTTATAGCAAAAAGACTACTGTGTAATCTAGTTTTCCATATTTCCAGAAATAAAAGTAGCAAATGATAGCATAAACCCACAAAGATTAGCAAGATATGGTAAAACTAAGCACCCCAGCTCTAAGAAAAATAATTACATTTCTTAGTGATACATAAAGTCACGGAATCTTACAAAGTGTCATAGACATAGTAATAGGAATTAAAAAGCTTCTTCAGAGATTTCTCATTTTGAAGCAAAGTTACAAAGCCATCTCCTTTGGGAAAATACTTGTTCTTTCTGTCACAGTTAAATTAGCTAAAATAACACAAAGAAAAGCAAACTGCGAAACATAAAGTATATTTGTCAGCAAATATCGCTGAGTGATAAGTAGAAAGCATTACAGAAAAGTGAGGTAACAAATGTTGAAACAAATTACGTCATGGTGCAGTTCTGCTATAAATGTGGATGAAAGTTGTGATGTTTCTCACACATTTCGGCTTATGGCATTTTCTGGATTCTGTTTCTAATAATAAAATATGATATCTGAAGAGCTATTTTTGGTGAACCTCTCAAGAAAAAGAATAACCCCAAACTATTTTTCCTCTGTAGTCATTTCTTTTAGAAAAATTATGATGCACAGAATATTGTGTTACAAATATTTTGATTCGGTTTTTGAAATTCAGGTAGAGTGCCCTCAGAATCAACAACTCCGGCAAAGCCAGGAAAGCAGGGTGGAGTGGAGGAGAAAGCGAGCTGGGGTGCAGTTGCCACAGTATCTTCAGAGGACAGTCTCTGAAGCTCTGGGCCTGGGGGGCCCTCAAGGTTGCCCCAACTTGCAGGAAGATGGTCAGTTCTTGAAATTCATTACTGGATAACAGCTGGCCCTGGGAGGGAGTGTGACATTCGGGGAGTTAATCTATCTACCAATGAGAGTCATCAATTGAGAACATAGCACTCAAGTAAATGACATGGGATGTGGCCAGGTTCTATTCCAGTGATGCCCTTAAAAGAGTAGACAAGCTTAAAAAAGAGTTATCCGTTTTTCTATTACAAAGTACCCGGTGATACACATTTGCCAACCTTTTTTTTTTTTTAACATTTTAGTAGGGACTCATATAACTCTTATCACAATCCACACATATACATACATCAATTGTATAAAGCGCATCTGTACATTCTTTGCCCTAATCATTTTCAAAGCATTTGCTCTCCATTTAACCCCTTTGCATCAAGTCCTCTTCAAATTTGCCAACCTTTGCTATACTGATAATGGGATTAGAATATCGTCATCTAGCGTTGGAGGTGGGGATGTAATTTAATAATAAATAAGAAAATAACTACTTCTTAAAAGACAGTTACCCATACTCTTTACAGAAGTTGAAAGAATTCATCTACCATGGAGTAGCTTGTGGTTTCTAACTGCTGACCTTGTAGTTAGCTGCCCAATGCGTAGCCTCGATGCCACCAGGGGCCCTTTGGAATTATGGTGCTGATGAAAAATATTGAAAATACTATGCCAAGGGAACAAATAAATCTGTCTTGGAAGAAGTACCACCTTAGAGGCAGGATGGCAAGACTTTCTCTCATGTGTTTTGGGCATGTTGTCAAGGAGAGAGCAGTCCTTTCAGAAGGACCTCATGCTAGGTAAACTAGTGGAGCAGTGGGGGGGAGGGAGCGGGATAAAGGAAGATCTTCAATGTGATAGACTGACACAGTGGTTACATTGATGGGCTCTAACCTAAGAACAATTATGACACTGTCATAGGACCGGACAGTGTTTTGTTCTGTTGTACACCGAGTTGCTATGACTTACAACCGTTTTGATGTGACCTAACAACAATGACACCTTAGCCCTCAAAGTGATATCGTTACTTTTAAAACTTAAAGAGGTCTCTGGAAGCAGATTTGACCAAAAATATATATTTCATTTGATTTCTTGATTGCTGCTTCCATGGCTATTGATTGTGGATCCAAGTAAAATGAAATCCTCTACAGATTCAATTTTTTTCTACATTTATCATGATTTTGTTAATGGGTCAAGTTATAAAGATTTGTTTTGCTTTCTTTATATAGAAGTGTAATCTATACTGAAGATTGTATATAGTCTTTTACCTTCATCAGCAAGTGCTGCAGCATCCATTTTGCTTTCATAAACAAGGTTGTGTCATTTGAATATTCCGTGTCGGTAATGAGCCTTCCTCCGATCTTGATACCATTTTCTTTTCCACGTAGTTCAGCTCCCCTATTTGATTCCCAATCTAGAGATTAAACAAATATGGTAAAGATATGCAATACTGACACACACATTTCCTGATTGTATGTCATACAGCATCCCCTTATTCTACCTGAATGACTGCTTCTTAGCCAATGCACAGTCTCCGCAAGAACACAATGAAGTGCCCTGGAATTTTCATTGTTCTCCATGTTATCCATAATTTGTTCTGATCCATGCAGGCCAATGCCTTGGAAAAATCAATAAAACACAGGGAAACATCTTTTTGGTATTCTCTCCTCCCAGCGAAGATTCATCTGACATCAGCAGTAATGTTCTTCCCTCTACATTCTCTTCTGAATGCAGTCTGAATTTCTGGTTATTTTCTGTCAATGTATTCCTGTTACTGCTTTTTAATTCTCTTAGGCAAAAGTTTACTTGTGTGCGTATCCCCACTTTCTTGTTTATAAATGATATACAAGGACTACTGTGCTGATAAATTATCCACACTATAGAACCTGCACAAAAATAAACATTCAACTCAACTTAGTGCAGTCCATTCGATTCTGACTCAGAATGACACAAGAGGACAGAGTAGAACTTCCCCTTTGGGTTTCAGAGGCTGTCAATCTTTACAGAAGCAGAACACCCCGTCTTTCTCTGGCAAAGCATAGGGTGTGTTCGTACCACTGCCTAGTAGTTAGCAACCCAATGCATAATCCACCACACCACCAGGGCTCCTTAAAACAAACCCAAAGCTTAAAATAAACATTAGCAATGATAAAGCAATCCCCATCTAACTATGGAAACATCCGGCAACTCCAAATCAAGGGAGATTCTGCACAATACGTGGCATTTACTTTTCAAGGATGTAAAGATCATGAAAGAAAAAGAAAGGCAGCAATGGCTTCAAGCTAGAGGGACAATGTAATGCAACATGTGATCCTGGATAGGCGCTGGGGTCTATACAGAAATGTTTAGAAAAGATAGGCCACATCTGAGAGGGAACTCTGGGTTAGCAGAT
The DNA here is from genome assembly GCF_050624435.1 of Tenrec ecaudatus. Lineage (NCBI taxonomy): Eukaryota > Metazoa > Chordata > Mammalia > Afrosoricida > Tenrecidae > Tenrec > Tenrec ecaudatus. Next base: position 191,143,597 of record NC_134533.1, read on the forward strand.
CATGTTAGATAAATGTCAATTTCCTCATTTTTATTGGTGCACTGTAAATAAAATTTTAAAATAGTTTTGGTGACATATAATGCACACTTCATACAATTCAATGGTTCAATAATATTAAGAGGAGTTGTACAATCATCACTATAATCAATTTTAGAAACTTTTCTTCTCTCGTACTCATTGTTATTAGCTCCCAAATTCCCCCTAATCTCCCCTGCCATACTCCCAAGAAGTCATTAATCCAGTACTGTCTCTATAGATTTACCTATGCTGCATTTCATACACATAAAACATACCATAAATAAATAATAACAAAGAAAAATCTCAATCAAAATGAAAGCAAAAATATTCCAAACTAGTGTAAATAATATTAAGATTTTAATACCAGTACACTAGAGCATTATGCTTACAAGTTATTCTTCGGTAGTTCAGCAAAACAAGCAAACAACAACAAAACAGTGGGGCATGAGTATGAGAGACAGGGGAGTGCAAGGCTGGCTCCAGACACATTAACTATTGGAAAAGTTAGCTGGCTGATGTCCAAAGCTCTTTAGCAATTTGTAGTCTTTTTGCAACTTTTATTTAGACTTGAAATTGTATAAAATTAATAATGGTTAGAATTTGTATATGACCAAAAACAGAAAAAAAAAACCTCCTAAGTGAGATGTCAACTAAGACCACATGGAAGAGGCACACCAGGCTGCACTATCTAAGGACTGCAGATAATATAATCCAAAACCAAATGAGGGTATGGTATCACTTTAAATTGTGAACATCTGGTTTACAAAAGGCTACTGATGGCAGTAGAAGCCCAAAGCTCATCTCCAGGGTCCACACATAGATTAAATCTCTGGTGAACCTCCCCTGACCACACTCCAGGGATGTGAATAGCCGTGTTTTCAGACAGAGAACATTGCAGAGGCAATTATAGGACGGTAGATATGGTGAGATTAAAATGAAGTATCCTCAATTGATGTATGTATATATATGAACTGTGAAAAGAATTGTATGAGCCCCAATAAATTGTTAAAATTAAAAAAAAAAAGAAAAAAAAAAGAGCCCCCAATAAAATGATTAAGAAAAAAAAATAATAATAAAATGAAGTATCCTATTTGACCTCCCTTTTCACGCGTGTAAAAGTTGTTTCTGTTCAAATTTCACACGTGAAGGGGAGACACACGTGGATGAAGCCTCCAGTGAATGCCCTCTGACCACAGACCAGGGATGTGAACAACCTTGCCCTCAAGCCGAGTGCACTGGAAAGTGGAGTAGGGCAGATGTGGTTAGGTGAAAATTGAACACCTTATCATTTGCTCTCCCTTCTGGCCCATTTTGAAGGTGTTCTCATTTTTAATATTTTCTGCTGTCTCTTTGATTGGGGTTTTTCTCTTTTTTTTTGTTATTGTAGTTTGGTTCTTTGTTTTTTGGTTTTGCATGTTTTTCCATGTATGAAATCCAGGAGGGGCCATCTATAGAGACTGTAACTGGATGAATGTTTTCTTGGGGAGATTGGGGCTAAATTGGAAGCCAATCACAAAGAGTACAAGAAAAAACAAATGTTCTAAAAATGCTTGTGATAATGATTGCACAATGCTTCTTGATATAATTGAAGTATTTAATTGTATGATATGTGTGGATTATGTCCCAATAAAACTATTTTTTCCAAAGGAAAACCAGTTATTATTAAACAAGAAATAAATTTTCCAGATTTGAAACCCCAGTCCTTCTCTTGAAATGGTATATTTAACAATATGAAAGTAATTACTCAGTGCTTAATATTTAATATTTGAGAATAAATCATAAGACATTTATAAGATACATTAAAATCTATTCATGCATGTTCAAAAAAATTTTAATTCTCTTCTGTATTAAGACAATGCTTATTTTTCTTCATTAAATAAAATAGAAGTAATTTCTTATATTGAGAACCAAAATCATGTTCTAATCTTCTTCCACATTCCTGATTCTCTTTCTCCTCTCTCATTGTTGAAAATGGGGTGACATCTCAGAATTTGTCATTTGAAATATTATGCAGAAATAAGTGACATATTATTTTTTAAATACCCAGCTATAGCTGAAAAAAATCTTCAGACATCCTCCTCTCCCTGGTCCTTAGTTTAGCCCATAAGAATGGGAAATGATATAGAGTTATCACTTAGCTGCCCAATGTCCTATGATAAAAAGCACTAAATCCCCTACTGCCTCTTTGTTCAGCATTTCTGACCTTTCCGGACTGTGTTAGGCAGGGTTCTGTAGAGAAACAAGACCAGGACACTTATGATTATATACATATAATCTATATCTATCTATCTATCTATCGAGAGGATAGGTTTATACAGCAAGAAGGACTATAACAGCTACTTAGTCCACCCAGCAGTACAGAGGTTTTCAGTTCAACTCACTTTCATAGAACAGTTAATAGACTGGAAGTCCTTCAACTTACATGGGCTCCTGGGTCCAAGGTCAAGGAAGCAGACAGCTGAGTCCTCCCGCCAGCAAGGCAGGCAGGGTCTGCCTGCAGGTGGCAAACAGCAGAGTGGGTCAGCAACAGTCAGTAGCTATGGAGCTTAGAGAAGCAGCCCTGATGGGATATCGAACTCAAGCAATGCAAGGCAACAGGACCCACCGCCCTCGAGCTTAAATGATGTACGCACCAGCAGCTTGTCAAAGCAGGTTTTGAAGGAGCCTCAAGCTGTAGCCACAGGATCCATGAACTGGCTTGTCCCACAGGTAGTGTAGCAACAGTTTGAGTCACAGAACTAGCTAAAGCAGCAGCACGCTGGACTGATCACCAGAGAGCGAGGGGTGGGGTGGGGTGGGGGAGCAGGGTAGGCAATTTATCTCTTTGTCCTCCAATCAAACTACGACCTGATTAATCCCACGTGTTCCTATTAGCCAGGTTGGCACAATAAAGCTAATTCACACTGACTGATGCTGATTCACAAAAGGAGAGTCTGCCATCAAGAAATAAAGAAGGGGGATGGGTGCTGATTTGCAAAAAAGCGTACAAGTCATAAATAAATGATGTTTTAGTTGTACTCTGAAAAAATTCAAATACATTGATTCTTCTTCATATTCCTTATTCAATGTCCAATTTTCACATGCTTATGAGGCTATTGAAAATATCATGACTTGGGCCAGGCCCACTTAGTTCTTAAAGCTTTTCAACAACTTAAAGAGGCCTTGTGCATAAGATTTACCTAATGCAATGCATGATTTGATCTCTTGACTGCTGCTTCCATGGGCATTGATTGTGGATCCAAGCAAGATAACATCCTGGAAAAAATAAGGACTTGATACCAAGGGCTCAAATAGAAAGCAAATGTTTTGAGAATTATGAGGGCAACAAATGTGCTTGACATAATGGATGTATGTATGGATTGTGATCAGAATTGTACGAGCCCCTAATAAATTTTTTTTTTAAGATAACATCCTGGAAACATCAACCTTTTCTCCATCTATCATGATGTTATCTATTGGTCTAGTTGTGAGGATTTTGGTTTTCTTTGCATTGAGTGTAATCCATACTGAGAGCTGCGATCCCTGATCTTCACTAGCAAGTGCTTCAAGTCTTCCTCACTTTCAGCAAGCAAGATTTTATCATTTGCACATCACAGGTTGCATTAACAAGGCTTCCATCTTTTCTCCACTTATGTTACCTCTTGGTTCTGGGTAAGGATTTGGGTTTTCTTTACGTTGAGTTGTAATCCATACCAAAAGCTACTATCCTCAAACTTCGTCAGCAAGTGCTTAAAGTCCCCCTCACTTTCTGCAAGCAAATCTGGCTTGGAGGAAGTACAGCCAGAATGATCCGTAGAGGTAAAGACAGTGAGAGTTCTTCTCATGTACTTTGGACATGCTGTCAGGAGAGACTAGTCCCTGCAGAAGGACGTCATGCTAGGTAAAGTAAAAGGGCAGTAAAAAAGGCCCTCAAGAAGATGGATGGATACAATGCCTGCAACCCAGGACAGGCAGTACTTCATTCTGTTGTAATAGGGTCAATATGAGCTGGGACAAGCCGGATGGCACCCAACAACAACACAGAAAAATTCAAGTAAACAAAAATTCCGTTGTTATTTGAACATTACTTTTCACTAGTATGTAGCACAAGTTTCCATCATGTGGCAAGAGCTTATGTAATGCTGAAACCAAGTTGCTAAATGATATTATATCATTTCCTCACAGCAGCATCCTTTAAACACAGCCACTTCACACTGGTACCTATAAATAATCAGTCACTAAGGAGTTTGTCATAATTCTGTTGTGTGCATAATGTTGTTGATGCTGTTCTACATGCAGAATTAACTGAAAAGAGAGTCAAGCGCAGCGAGTCACTGTTCAGCAGCTGTGCTGGGTGCAATTAATGAACCATGAGCATCACCCATGTCTACTCAATCATGTATGTTCAAGATCAAGCCTCCATTCGAAATTCTTTCACAAATGTGGACAAACTAAGAATCTTAAATACACACACACACACACACACACAACCTATCACACCTGCAAGTGAAAATCCTCTAATTACAAGCAAGTAGAATGATTTGGTTGGGTCGTTAGATTGTTTATATATTTTATATCATCAGTTTGCATAATAGCATATCGATGCAAACGATGGAGATCTGAGTGGAGACACAAAGCCTACCTGTAGACAACTGGACATCCCCTCACAGAAGGGTCACATGGAAGGAACAAGATAGCTAGGGTGCAGTATAGCACCAAGGAAACACAACATTCCTCGAGATCCACAGTTCTCAACCTGTGGGTCGCGACCCCTTTGAGTCAAACGACCCTTTCATCCGGGTTGCCTACGACCATATTTCCGATGGTCTTAGGAACTGAGACACCGCTCCTCTATCCATCTCCAAGTGGGTCTGCCCACATGCAGATGTACCCACATACAGGGTCACCACAACATGAGAAACTGTATTAAAGGGTCATGGCATTAGGAAGGTTGAGAACCACTGCTCTACTTCTTTAAGGCTCCCTCCTGCCCACTATCATGACTCAAGTTCTACCTTACAAATCTGGTTATACCGGAGCATATAGACTGGTACAGACAAGAGCTCTTGACACAGAATCCAGGACATATGAACCCCTCAGGAACAGTAATGGGAGTACAGATATCATGAGGTTAGGGAGAAGGTCGGTAGAGAAAGAGACAATCGATCACAATGATCAATGGGGGGGGGGGGGGAGAACAACAGAAATGTGGGTGAAGGGAAACAGTGGATGGTATAAGATATGAAAATAATCATCATAATTTATCAAGGGTTCCCAAGGGTGGGAATATGGGGAAGGGAGGGGGGAAAAAGTTGCTGATATCAAGAGCTCAAGTAGAAAGAATATATTTTGAAAATGATGCTGGCAACATATGTACAAATGTGCTTGACACAATTCATGTATGGATTGTTATAAGAGCTGTAAGAGCCTCCATCCAGTAAAATGATTTTTTAATTTCATGATGGCTTTTCAATATACAAAATGTCCAGAGATTTTTTTGTCAATAACTATGTTTACCCAGCTATCAGAACTGGATGACATAAAGACACTCTTGAGTTATAGCGTTTTAACAAGGCATGTGGCCACAATGATGGGCCCCTGTACTTATGAAGGCACCACATAGAAAACAGCAGTCACCAGTTTTAAGATAGATGGCATTATGGATGAAACTGTGTCCTCGTAAAGTATGTGGAAATCCTAACAGTGGCTGCAACACTGGGCTCAAACACAAGACCAATCACGAGAATGGTGCAAAGCTGGGCAGTGTTTCGTTCTGTTGCACAGACGCTCACTGTGAGTCAGAACTGACTCGATGGTACCTAACCACAACAACAAACCCACAAGATAAGAGACTTAGGAATAAAGCTTACCAGGGAAGCAAAAGACTTATACAAAGAAAACTATAAAACATTTCTACAAGAATCAAAAGAGTCTATGTGGTAGTTACACAATTTCATGCCAATTTGATAAAAGCATGAAGGGTGGAGTCTAGCCTGTCAATCAGGTCACCGCTTGGTGATGCCTCCTTGTGGGCATGGCCCTCTCATGAAGATTCTGGGAACTTCCTCTGACTCCCTCTGACTTTATCTTCCTATGGATAAGACACTCCGAGACTTGCTGATCCCTGTGAGAACCTCTCTCTCTCTGCCTCAACTTCCTGCTATTGAGTCACTCAGAAAGCTGCCAGAGCCATACTGTGACCTGGAGAGACTTCCAGCCACCACAGGATCCACAAGACTTTATACCCACTGGCTTGTGATCTTCCTGCATTCGGCATCATTGCATATGACTGCATCAGTTTGAAGATGAATGTATAAGCTAATATGGGAAATATGGGCTAATATCAGACTTATGGACTTGATCTGTACTGGGCTCAGATGTTTTCCCCTATGCAATTGTTCTATGATATAAAGTTATACACAGGAGTGCCAATGAATTTGTTTCTCTAGTCAACCGAGTCTAACACTGACTGATACTGAAAGCATTCTATAAATTTAATGCAAAAAAACAAATCTTCGTGCCATTGACTCAATTCTGATTCATGGCGACCCAATAGGACATAGTAGAATTGCTCTTGTGGGTTTCTGAGACTGAAACTCATCATAGGAGTAGAAAGCCTCATCTTTCCCCCCCACAGAGCTAACCGATGATTTTGAACTGCTAACTTTTGGGTTAGTAGCCCAATATGTAGCCAATATGCCAACAGGGCACCTCTTTGATAAAAGACTAAAACACATTAAATAAGGAAGTTATAGCCTTTTCAATAAATGGTGCTGGAAAAAATTGAATCTTCACTGGCAAATGAATAAAACAGGACTCATACCTGATACCATGTACAAAAACAAATTCAAGATGGATTAAAAACCCAAATGTAAACCCTTAGAATCATAAGGATTGTCAATGAAAACATAGGTCCAAATTATGGGCCCAAATAGAAGGTATAATATACCACCAAACATAATTTTTTAAAAGGCCTACATTACAGAAGACAAAACAAGAATCTTGGGCCTTCAAAAATAGAACATTTATGTACATCAAATGGCTTCATCAAAAAAACAAAGAGAACCCAAAGAATGGGGGGAAATATTTGACAATTATATATCAGATAAAGCGCCAACATTAAAAGTGTATAGAAAGTTATGTCTTAATAAGAAAAATACAAATAACCTAATCAAAAAATGGGCACAAAGCATAAATATTTACTAAAGGTGACAGCCAGGCGGCCAGCAAGCATGTGAAGAAATGCTCATATGCATTAACTATAAGAGAAATACAATTTAAAACAACAGTGAGCTACCACCTCACACAGACCCTCTTACCAGAATTCAAAAGAATAGACCCGGATTGGAATACATGCATTGCTGGTGGGACTGCAGAGCTGTGTAACCACCCTGGCCAACAGTCTGCAAATACAAATGCTTTGTGATCCTACAATCTCTCTACTTGGTATATATCCTAAAGAAATAAAGAGCAAAACACGAATCGACATATGTACACCCATGTTGATCGCGGCAATTTCTATAATAGCAAAAAGATGGAAACAACCAAACCCCACATCTGTGTAGGAAAGGGTAAACAATCTCTGGTACACACCATGGAGTATTATGCATCCTAACGAAACAATTATGAGTCTGGGACAAACACTTCACAACATAAACAGAATTGGAGGATATTATGCTCAGCAAAGCTAGTTATGTAATCTCATAAAAATAAATATTTCATAACACCATTATTATACAGGGGGAAGACAGTTTTCACACTGAAGAAAAAACCTTTGAAGATAATGATGAGGCCAGGGAGTGGGGAGGGATGAGACAGAGAGATAAAGAGAGAGGAGAGGTGGGAAAAGAGGAAAAAACCACACCCATGGGGAGAGCAGCTATTTACTGGGCTGCTGTCAGTTTCCATGAGACAGCGGTGCAACTACGGATAGTACTGTATATACTCGATTATAAGCCGACCCGAGTATCAGCCCAGGCACTTAATTTTACAACCAAAATGGCATTAAGTGTGCTGAAAAACTCAGCTTATACACGAGGATATATGGTTTTACTGTGTTATGCTCCACAAACAAGAGGATTATAATAATGAATAAAATTAGCAATGATACTAAAGAGAAAGGGGTCACACATTAAGAGAAAGTGAAGCCATACAACCTTAAACCTCTCCAGATTCCTGACCTATCAGACAGAAAAGTAAAAATGAACCTGACTTATAAATTCTTCTGTGTCACACAAGCTAGTGCCAAACAAACAAATTCAAGGTTATCTTGGACTCCACAGGCTTCACCACATCTGTAGCTTTCCAAGCCTTCCTGAGTACTCCCTCAGCCCTCCCAAGGCCATCGCTCTATTGGGAATCCCCACCTGCTCGGGCTGAACTGTGTCCCCCAAAAATATGTGTGCTAAACTCTTAACACCTCTACATCTGGTTATCATCCCATTTGGGAATGCATTCCCTGTGTTATGTTAATGATAAGGAGTATTTATATCCATCTCTTTGGAGAGATAAAATGAGTAGATCAAGTGAGGGAGGAAGCAGACAAGCACAGATGAGGAAATAGAGATGCCAGGTAACAAGGAAGATCGTCGAGGATCCGAGGTTGAAAGAGAAAGGCAAAAGTTGAGACCCAGCAGGGAGCGAAAGCCTTCCTCTGGGGTAGGCACCCTGAATTCTGCCTTTTGCCCTCCTAAATTGTGAACAAAATAAATGTTGGCGCACACAGACACAAAGCACTCTGGCTACTAAACATATGGGAGGAGAGTTGCATCAGACTCTACTCGGCCCTGATACACTTAGAAAGTTGACAAAAGTGGGTGACTGGGCAGAGGATAAAGAATCCCTAAGACTACTGAAGGGGATATGCTGGTTCCATTTCCTGCAGATAAAAAAGCCAGGCAGAAAAGCAGAAGAATCCCCTACAAGCGGCGAATCGTTCGGGTATCTTAAATTTCCCTAAGAGCATCCTCTTAATCCAAATTTTGGTAACTGTTTCGGTTGTTAATTTCCTTTTAAGTGTAACTGGCTACCGAGGCTGGCAATTAAGATTCTTCTCATAAGAGGGCGCTCTTAAATGCCGCCTCAGAGACAGCGGAGTCTCCATTAGGATGAGCCCCCAATAAAATGATTTAATTCAAAAAGATATGAGGAACCGGGCGTTGCGCGGCCACCTCAAGGACTCCCGGGAACGCTGGGGTACCGGGGTGCAGCGCCCGGCGGCTAACCCGCAGGCCCGCCGGTCACGGCCGGAGGCAGACGCGGCAGTCCGCTTCCGAAAAGATTGGCTTTCCGTAAAGACCCTGTGGGAAATTGTGCTGCCGCACGGATTCTCCGAGACTCCAACTCGACCCTCTGCTTTTTAATCGTCCGAAAAGTCCCCCAGCCGCTTCCGGAGCGGCTCTGCCGCCACAGCACCGCGTCCCGGCGAAGAAAAGTCCCGGCCAATCACAAGACTGGATGAGTGGCCCCGCCCCCGAGCTTGGCGTGGGAATGCCCGGATGTGGAGCCGCCCAGAGAGGCGGGGCTCCCCCGGGCTTGGAGCGGCGGCGGCGGCGTGGTGTCACGTGGTCGTCTCCAAGCTAGCCAATGGGCGAGCGCAGCGGGGAATTTCGAATGTATCCGCGGAAGTCGATCGAGACCGCCGAGCCTGATCCGGGGAGAGCCCGGGTCTAGGGCTCGCGCGTGGCGGGACAGCCTCGCCGAGGCTTAGGATGTGAGGAGGGTGGCGGCGACTCAGGTACTCTTCTTACCGTGCCTGCCGGACCGCCTCCGGCACTCTTTCCCTCGGCCGCGGGGTGCAGGAGTGGAGCTGGGGCGTCGTGCGCCCTGCGCCGGCTCGCTCGGGACTCGCTGTGTCCAGCTGAGGTCGGGCTGAGCCGGGTTCGTACCTGCACGCTCAGCGGCTCATTCCTCCTTTTGTTGTCTAACTGGAGCCCCGACCCTCCCACCCCTCGGAGTTGTGTCGGACAAGCCCTGCAGCAAAGGCCCTGTCGGGTCGTCGTGGCCTGGGGCGCCCGCTGGAAGGCCACGTACGTACGTGCGACTCTGGGCTGGGAGCGTGCTTTATGGACGGACCGCCCTGACCCGCCCCCCGCGCTGTCTTAGCAGCAGGACCCTGGAGACAATTCTAGATCACTCTCGTGTTCTTACTGCCCCTTTTTACACCACACGTCCTTGAAAGGAAAGTCTTTGACTGCTTTTAATATGAGTTCGGATAGGGGGATTGTTAATAACGGATTCATCTCTGTATGCCTCTGTGATATTCCCCCAGAAGCCTTGCACACAGTTGGTATGCAATTTTTTTTATCAAATAAGTGGATTTCATCCTAAATGAGTGAAATGGAAAAGAGGAGGAAACAGCACCAACATCTGAGCTGTCTGTTTACTTTCGCTCTCCCTGCCACACCCCTTTGTAAGCATCTTGCATCGACAGGGAATAAAATTTCCTATCAACAAGTTTCTTTTTTGTTAACTTGATTAAACATCATAGGGAAGATGCTCAAGATCATCAGCATCCCAGTTCAGTCGATACTTTCTGGGTCGACCTGGATTCACTTTCTTTTTTTTTTATGTTTGGGTTTGGGTTTGTTTTTGTTTTGTTTTTTTACCTGGATTCATTTTCCTTTCTTTCTTATTAGGCAGAAGATGGCCAAGGAACGGTGCCTCAAAAGGTCCTTTCAGGACAGCCTAGAAGACATAAAGAAACGGATGAAGGAGAAAAGGAATAAAAACTTGTCGGAGATTGGCAAACGCAAGTCTTTTGTAGCAGCGCCATGCCAGATAACCAGTAAGAGATGGTCATGCTCTCCTTTTGCATCATTTTTAACCTTTTAAGTTTAGTAAGTAATGCAATTGTTGTTTTTTAATTCCTCTAATAGCCAACACTTCTTCACTGCTGAAGAATTACCAGGACAACAATCGAATGTTGGTTTTGGCCTTGGAAAGTGAAAAATCAAAAGTGAAAGAAGCCCAGAATATCATTCTGCAGCTGAGAAAAGAATGTTACTACCTTGCACTTCAGCTATACGCATTAAGAGAAAAATTCGCTTCACATCAAGAGGAAGAACTGCTTCAGGTATTTCCATGGAAAAGGCTGCTTTCTTATGGGGTGGGGGGCAGGGGAGCTAAGCCCATGAATCTATAGTTTTGATAAATTATTTGAAATCAATTCCTGATAGTCTATTATTGGTGAATTAATTCAAACAATCTCCAGAGAGCACTCCAGCCAAACTATTGTGTCTAATCACTTCGAGAGCGTCATGCATAAAGGCCTGTGGTTATCTAACTTAGTTCTAAAAGGAGATAGCAAGATAAAGTGCAGAGGAAATGGTTTGAGCTTTTCCACTGTTGGGCCTTGTGAGACAGAGAACTGGACTTTTGTATTTATTTGTTTGTTTGTTTATAATATGCCTGAGCAATTTAAGGTACATTTGTTTCCCAAACTATTCAAGCAAGTAATTAGGGGCTCCCCAGGCCCTGCCCGCGTAACATCAAAAAGAGAACCGGCATATGCATCATGCATGTTCTTTGATTGGCTAGATCATAATTATGCATTAAGGCTGTTGTCGTGCACACACTTTGAGTCCTCAGGAACGGAGGGACCCTGGGCCTTGGAGCTCTCCTTGGGACTTCCTGGAAACGTGAGAGAACATTCATGCATTAGAGAGGATGCAGCCCTTCCCTGAAGAAACTGGGGGCCCTGATGCTGCAAGTCCCAGACCTGGCCTATGCATGTCTTCACTTGTATCATGTCGGGTTGTAACAAATGAGTGACTGGAAATTTAGGTAATCATCTCTGTGAATTTTGTCAGCTACTATGTTGAGTTAACAAAACTACAAGGTTTGCTGTAGCTAATCCAGAGGAGAGATCTGGGAAGGCCATCTTAGGGACAGAGCTCTAACTACGGAGAAGCCAACTTTTGGTGACTGTTGGTCAGAGAAAGGCTACATAAACAGTTGAAGGAGAACAGTCCTTCGAATTTGGGACTTAGTCCCAGGGGACTAGAGAGAGAGGGGGGCTGACTGATCTGAAATATTGACTCTTATGCCTACACCTGCACCCCCATGACTGAGCCTCATGTGGACAGGGTTGTCTGACCCAGCTTTAGGTAGTCAGGGATAAGGGCCAGGGAGAAAACTTGCCAAGGAAGTGGCTGGCAACAAGATATCAGAGAATGTGGAGAGGTGAATCCTGAATCTATTTCTAGCTATGTATTGGATCCATGCTGATCCTTGCCATGGAATTGATGATAAAGGTGGGATTTACCCACCTAGTAAGGAACCCTGGTGTTGTACTGGTTATGTGTTGGGCTGCTAAATACAAGGTCAGCAGTTCAAAGCCACCAGCTGCTCTAAGACAGAGCTTTTTATTCCCGTAAAGAATTACAACTTCAAAAAAAAATTAAAAAATTTAAAAAAAAGAATTACAACTTCTAGAACTCACAAGGACAGTTATACCGTGTCCTGTAGGGTCACCATGAGGCTGAATGACCGTGAGTTTGTTTTGTTTGTTTATACCCACCTTGCACTTTTGAATGCTGAACTAAGTGAGTCAAAAGTAAGGCTACTATGCTAAAGGTCTAAAAGTGGTAGGCGAATTAGAGTAGTCCAAAGAGTTTACTGCTATAACCCCTAGCTTTGTTTAGTCTCCTTATCGTGTGTGTGTGTGTGTGTGTGTGTGTGTGTGTGTGTGTGTGTGTGTGTGTTGGGGGAGGGAAGGGCTGGCAGTAATATGTACATGACTTGGGGGAATCTTATTTGCATAGTATTGTTGTTAGGTGCCATGGGTCAGGTCTAACCTACAGCAACCCCATGCAATTCAGAACCCAACACTCCCCGGCCTGAGCCCTCTTCACAATTGCAATGTTCTCGTTGCTGAAATAAGGAAGGCTGGACAATGACCTCCAAACAGGCATCCTGAATCCTTTGCTGACCATATTTATTCTCTTTTGTGTCCAAGGTTGTATAGAACGGGATCACATATCTGCCAGCCAAGCACACATGGAGAAAGCTTAATTTAGGATAGTCCTTGTGTCTCGTTACACATTAATACTCAGAGGAGTAATGATGAGCCAGTTTCTCCTTCCCTTTACCCAGAAGCCTTTGCCAGGGAAATGGGTTAGGGCAGAAAAAAGGAAAGCAGTGGTGAGTGCCAGGTTTTAACAAAGTAGAATTTACTCTTCTTTCCATCTCTTTCCTCTGCCAGTGCAGACAGTTGCACTGGGCACATAGTCCAGGAGACTGGGCGAGAAATGCAGACCATAATAGTCAGGGTGTGGGGAAGAGTTGAGAATGGAATTGGAACTGCATGGCCCTGACAGGAGGAGTCAGTGACAGAGTTCATGCATCCATACAACAAAGATACTTATGTACTTTTTACTATATGATATTTGGGGCTGGGGATGTAATTTACCTTCCATTATAACACTAGTTCCAGATCATTAGCGGTACTGACTTAAAAAGGGTAAAATTTAACAGGATTACATTTCAGGTTGATTACCTCATTCAGTTTAGTGTGCATAATGAGGACTTCAAAAAGTTCGTGGAAAAAAATGAGTGAAAAGGCCATTCCCTGTATCATAAACTTTTTTAAAGCCCCTCATTTAGGTGTTATTTTTATCACACTGAAACCAAAATCCAACTCCTGGCTCTCAAGCTCCTATGGTAGCTAACCTCTCCGTGGCCACCTACCATTCATAGACTGTGGCCCAGCCAACACACACACACACACAGCACGCTCTCACGCATACCAGCAAGGTTTTCCCTACATTGTAGCTTTCCTTCTGCAGCTGCTGCTTCCCCGGCTTTCGCTTCCCTGTCCTTTCAGTGAGTAACTCCTTCATGCTCTTCAAATTTGAGATCAAAGTCACCCTGTGCAAAAGAACCTTCCAATATCGACTGACGGCCCCGTCACCCTCGGTACCGTCCACATAGCAGTGCGGCAGCTGTAGCCCCAGTTTGTAGCACAGAGGCCGGCTCCCTAGGCAATTGTCAATAGGGATTTATTGTTGAATGCATGAAGCTCTGTCCTGAAAACTTGTAACATTGGTTTCTTGTGTTTTCATACATTAACAGAACCGGGAAGTAAGTCTCGCCGGAACGGACTGTCCTAACGATGACAGCACTGTGTCTGTGATGAATTTACCGTTAGTATCAAAATTTTGTAGTGATAATCATAAATCGTGATACATTTCTGAAAGGAAATTTGCATTATGTTGAATCACCTTTGGAGTCTACTGTTCTTATTGACAAAATATGGAAGAACATTTCATAAATTGAAAGTCTGTTACAAATAGCCAACCTAAAGCTTCTTTTTTTTTTTTTCCCCCTATTATTTCTTACTGGCCAGGAATTAAAAAGGCTTGTTCAAACTGTTCAAACTTAATAGTATTTTCCTCTAGCATATTCTCAGTCTAAGAATTTGGTTATTCAAACGTTTTTTCTTGCCAGTGTTACAAATTGGGTATAAAATAAGTATTATAAAAAAATCTTTAACATAGTTATTTCACGATTTTGCTGGATCAGTTTATTTTGAATACAGTCAGACTCCCTAATCCTCATCTTCTCTTGAATGAAGTCTGTTTTATCCGTTTATGTTTTATTGGTATAATTATATATGGTAAAATGCAATTTGATTACTTTGAGTAACAAACACCCTTGGAACCAGAGCCTCGGGATCGAAGGGCATTATCATCACTGCAGCCCAGGGCTTCCCAGTCTTGGCACGTGATTTTCTGTTACGGAGTCACCGATGTATGGTGGGATGGCTAGCATTATTCTTAGCCTCTACTCACTAGATACCAGCAGTAACCCCTCATTTGTCACAACCATAAAATTTGTCCACATATGGCCCGTTATTTTCCAGGCCGCCTAATCGCCCTGAGTGAGACGTACATGGACATGTCCCTCCTGTTCTTCTGCAGTCTGTCAGCTCTCCTCACGGAAGTACCCACAAATGTGCTTTCCAGTCCCACTGATTTATTTTCATCCTGAATCGATTCAAATGATTGAATTTTTCCCCCAACAGCTTCATTGGTGTATATTTCACATATCATACACTGTAATAGTTCAATCACATCGAGAGGAGGTGTACAGTCATCACCACAAAAATGACTGCATTTTAGGATTTCCAAAGTCGTTCAGAGGTGGCTACCACAGCTCTGTCACCTAAAACGCTGTTCAATTGTTGAACAAAGAGTGAACTTTCCATTGCAATGAAGCTACCTGTAATCGTGTTAAAGCATAAAGAAATGTTCTAGTCCAATGGACCAAAGCAGGTTTTAAAGACAAGGGAGTGTTAAACAACTTCGTAGGCGCTGCGACAGCAGCACCATGAAAACATGCCACTAGCAGCGCATCGCCGTTCTGATCAGGATGGCAGCTGGCTCCTAAAGACAGAGGGTGATCAAGTGGCTTCTCTGAAAGCATTCCATACGTTCCTTTTGATTGGTGGTTTCTGCAGTCAAAAAGCCCTGGCCTGTTTTCAGGAGGAGCTGTCCAACTGGAATATCTTGGTCCATAAACTTCCAGTAGAAGTTGATTATCATCAAAGCAAACCAGCTTCTATGTAATTAGATGGTTTCTGGTTCCTTTGATACAGAACATATGTACTAATTTGGAGTAGAATTATGAAACAATATTAAAAATAAAAAGCCTTTAATTTAGGAAAATATCAAATTTGTTTTTCTTGCATGATTGTTTGATCAATTTCTTTTATTTACTTTTTTTTTTCAAAGACAAATGCCTCCTCAGGAAGCGGACCTTCCAGAACAAGGAGAATCATTTCAAATAAAAGGTAATTCAAGTGAGAATATAAAGTGTTATTAAGGTCTTTACAAATAACATGATTTAAATTACTTGGGGTTTTTTTTTTTGCTTTTGTTTTTTTAAGATTTTAAATCTGCTCAAAGAAAACCATTTTATTTCACACAGAATAATAGAATTTTAAAATGCATTCATTTGCTGTGCCCAAACTCCTCAGATCCTTGGCCATAACTCAAGCTGCAGTTTACTCAGCCTTGCATGTGCAGGTTCTGCATTCGGCATTTTACATACAGCAAACTTGAAATATAGTTCCTGTCAATCTCATTGTACATAGACCCAAAGAAAATATATCTGAAGACCCCAGCTGGTACAACCTAGGATTTCAATCCAAAATTGAACTCCAGAACTCTGTTCTTCCAGTTAGAAATCGATGTGCCAACTTAGGCTTCACTCCCCTTCACTTGATGTGAGCTTTGAAGGAGGGTGGTGTTTGAGTATGGGGAGCCAGATGCATATGCCCGCTTTTACTAAGCACACAGATTATACTTCTCATCCGAAAGGCTTTCCAACCGTTTACATCGTCCTCATTTTTCAAAGAACAACTTAGATCCCTCTTTATCTGTCCGTCTTTAGGATATGAAGTTCTCTGAGCCTATAATCACAGACACATACAGACTACTCATTTGGAAGTGACTCGTTTGATTTTCTTCATACAGATAAAGTTTATAATTCCAGTGAGATTCTAAGCTTTCTCTTGTTACCCACAGAACCTAGTAATGGAATAGCCAAATAAAATACAAGATTGGTTTTATTGAAGAATAAGTTAGGGGTTTCAATTCAATTGCTCGTTTTTTAAACTAACACCAAGTTAGAATTTTTTTTAATTACATAAGAGTCTTACACTAGTCAGATGTAAGTCATCAGTTGGTCATTGCCAAGTAAATTAAATGTTAATGTTCAAGTTTGAAGCCTTTTATTTACTTAAGTAAATGTCAGACAACTATAGATGGCTTCCTTTTTAGGCGCTCTATTTTAATGTGATTAATATTAAACTCTAAGATTCTTGTGATTACAATTTCCATAAAGTGAAAATATTATTCATTTTTTAAATTCTCAGAGCAGATGCCTCCTGTTGCTCATGAAAGACTAAGATTTGATTTGGATGCACATGGAGCTAAGTTTCCTAATGATGCCTTACCTAAAACTGTATCTCTCCGGCGAGGTTTAAAGAAGCATTTTAACAGTATACAAGAATTAGATACAGTGGGTGGCTCTGAAACCAGTCATTTGAGGGAACTTTTTGAATTAGAAAGAATGACATTTGCAAACCCAATGTTAAACATGCACATACCTGGAAATGTAAAACAAGATGTTTGTCAGTGGAAGGAGGACCTGATTAACTTATCTCCAAAGCTGACTCAACCAGGAAACCTTACTGAAACAAAAGAAGTCATTTTAGAGTCTAAATCTGAACAGATGAAAACTAAGACTAGAACTGCACAGAGAAGAAAAAGAGAAGAGAACAGAAAAGCTGAAAGAAAATCAAAGGCTGTAACAAGATGTAAAGGGAGCAAAAGTGAAAATAAGAAAGCCTCTTCCAAAAAAGAACTGGACAAATCTGTCAGTTCCAATGATGCTTATAATTTTAATCTGGAAGAAGGTGTTCATCTAACTCCTTTCCGGCAAAATGCAACAAGCAGTGATTCTACAAGAAAAGAAAGCAGCACTGAGTCTGATGTGATCAATAGTGAATCAGGTGATTCAGGAGATGATTCAGATGACTTCTATTTGCCTTCTAAAAACGTTTGCAAGACCTTAAAAAATCTCAACACCAAATCAGATAGGAGCCCAAGCACCAGACCTCAATCTAAAAGAACATTAAAATATACGGATGAAAAAGAGATGGAAGATTCCAAGCCAATCCAAACTCCTACCAGTAAGTAATCATTTGTCTGTCTGCATTTTTAATGTTTATGATTGTTCCTGATGCTTATATACCATACTGTACTTGCCATCTGTCTCTCTAGGGGAAGTTAGAGATTTACCATCTGTCTGACTTTGGGGGAAGTTAACAGACTCATCAGACAGTGGAAGGCTGAGGGTGGAAATCACAGTTGTGTTGTACCTACTTCAAGTTAAATCCTCTGTAACAACAAACACTAGAATTGAAAGCATTTTTATTTCCAAGAAATGAGTCCCCCAAAGGAGGTCGGGACTTGTTTTGCATTCAATGGAATTAAGGTATCTTTATACATATATTCCTTTGAACCCTCCCCATGAAAATGAAATCAAAATTGAATCTAGTTATTTGCCATTTTAATGACTATGCTTCGTAATTTTATAGTTAGTGAAGGTGGCCTATTGAAACTAAGAAGCTTTTTCTTCAACTGATAGCCTTAATCATATTTTGTATGATATTTCTAATCGAAAACCTGTACCTCAGAAAGTTTTTTGATTAGGTGAAAGTATGGTGCCCGACCAGGCAGTGCTTCATTGTTCTGCACACAGGGTCGCTGAGAGTCAGGACTGACTGACTGACAACACACTGTAATGCAGATGTTGATACTCCAGCCTGGAGATTCTCATCTGAGAATTCTAGATAATCTAGTAAAACTATACAATGCAGGTTCCACATTTTCCAGGTATTGTTATTTCATGTTATCCCCAGATCAACTGTATGAAGTGTTTATATCAGGATGCCTGTTTTGTTTGTAAATAAGCCAAAGCTTAAAACGGGTTACATTACTTTCCATTAGTCTGAAATCAATACAACAATAGCATACGAATATCATTTTATTTTTTAAGAAGGGAGAAGCTGTTTGTTTTTATGGCTATTTGAAGAAACTGGATTTTTGTTTTATTTTTAATATCCTTACTGTGTGCTGTGTCCTGCCACCCAATATAGATGCAATTCCAAAGATGTAATCTGGAAGCGTTTGGTAGGAAAACCATCAGAAAACTTTTCAGCACAGTAACTTCACTAACGAGAACGATCTCTTGGCGCTTTCATAGAGGCTCTGAGGATTTAGAATTCTCATGAAAACCTCTGCATTGTAACTGGGGGTCCGGAAAGAGAGAGGTCCGGGGCCTCGGTGGCTGCAAGTCAAGATGCGATTCCAATGAAGGTCTGCAGTTAGTTTAATGCATTATGCCAAGCTGACCAAAAAATGGTATTGTTTGTTTCTGCTTAAAGATTTGGCAGAGTTTTTATTAGCTCTTTACATAGATGGTATTTAGTATTTCAGCAGCATAGAGCATTCAAGAAAAGTACACGTTTTTTTTAAATCTGTATAATTGTTTAGTAGGTGCCATTAAGATTTTTTCCATTCACAGCAACAGATTGTGATGGAGTAGAACTGACCCATCGTTTTCTAGGCTATCATCTTTATGAGAGAAGCTCTCTGGACCCTGGTGATGGAGCTGGCCGGCCTCAAGGTCGACAGTTAAAACCCAGCAGACATTCCTTGGGAGAAAATTTAGGTTAACTGCTCTCATAAAGATTTACCACCTTGGAAATCTTATATAAGTTTGCTTATGAGTTGGAATCAACGATGCTAGTGAGTTCGGTTAGTTTTTAACCCTCCCGCTGAGCCACTCGGAGGGTTGGACTCGCCAGCTGTTGGTGAGCCGCCCAGTGCACAGCCATTGCAACATGAGGGTGCCTTGTGATCTGAAATCCTGGACTTTATGTTTTCCCGATATATAGTTGAGTACCACTTTAATACTTGTGACTGTCTTGAAACCATATTCATTAAAGGGTATTTTAATAGGTACTCCACTTAAAAATCAACCATCACCTCATCTTGGTCTGAAGGATATTACCAATGTTTCCATGATTCCTGTAATCAGGATCAGAAAACATTCTCTGTCTCCAAAAAAGAATCCAGGAAGCCCAGCAGCACTGCCCATGCCTAAACGCCGGTGCACTGTCAGCATGAACTACAAGGAGCCCACGCTGTCTTCGTAAGTATTGACTCGTGGGACGTCGTTTTCAGTGATCCGTTTGGGGAGAACACGATTACATGGCTTTGTTCGAGAATGAATCTTACTTGAAAAGTGAAACTTGAGAAAATCAGATTTAAAATGCTAACGCGGGCATGTTTTACAATAATTTTTTATCAAATGTTAAGATGCTCATAATTAAACTTACGATCTCTTTCTACCCTTACAGAAAACTAAGAAGGGGGGACCGTTTTACAGATTTGTGTTTCTTGAATTCTCCTGTTTTCAAGCAAAAAAAGGACTCTCGACACAGTAGTAAGAGAAAAAAGTAATCAGCCACTGCCCTGGAACCTTGGCTAGATGCCGTGAAAGTTATCCTATCCCTCCCCCTGTTGCTTGTGAGATCATATGTCGGGGGACGTGGTCAAAGTATTGCCGTAGAATATTCTCTTGACTAGCCCCCCAATCATGAACTTCTTTTCAAAACTGTACTTAAAATGTAATAAATGTAGTTAGTTTTTTTCTTTGTGGTTTTAAATATACACAAATGGGTTTAACGACTATAATAGTGTAGATTTCTTATGCTACTTAAAACCTTTCATTTTAGCCCCAAAGTGTATTACTGAAAATTAATGATGATTAAATTAAAATATTTTCATTATAAGCTTTTGGCATCCTTCGTCTTTCCCTTAAATGAGGGATACTAGAGTGAATGAATACTGAAGACAAGTTGAAGATCTTTGGAAATCTTTATAATTTGGTTAAAGTAAACCGTTCCAGTGACAGTAGGGTATACGTTGTTCGTGGATCCCTTGTTGCCTTATATTTGTCAGTTGAAATGTGTGTAGTCACGATTAGCTAGCTTATGGTTAGTGACTTGGGCTCAGGAACTAGGTACACTAACTCACAAGCCCCAGCCCTAAGTGTGCATTCAAAGTGCAGCCTCAACAAAATCACGTGCATGGGCTTTCCGAATAGCTCCTCATTTAGTCAAAAATGTCAAAGGTTAATTGTGAAAATATCAAGAACTTTTTGTGTTTGCACTTTTTTAAGTTTTTTATAAACCAATGAGAGGCAATTAGTTTAGTTAATTTGTTTCTTTAAACTTTTTAAGCATTGTAGTTCCTCCATTTTGAAAGACCAGTAAAGTTTCGTGTTAGATTAACTTTGTTTTTCTTTGGTTCTTCAAATACCAAAGATACACTGGATGTCTTACCTTCTAATTGCCGCTGTCCTCTTCCTCCTTGGTCGTGTCTGCTGTGTTCCTTGGGGCGTAGCTTCCCGTCCACTCTCTCAACCGAACAAACTGTGAACAACAGAGTCTCATTTTTAGCAGTTTTAGTGACATAAAATTCATGTATTATATATACAAGTCTGTGGTTTAAATACATGAGAGAACTGTGTATTCGTTGCCACAGTCAATTTTAGATTTGTTTCTTCATTGTCAAATTCTAATTTTTCCTGACTTTTTTTTTACTGTATCTTTATCCTCCTGCATTCCCCATCTTACTCATCCCTATCCAAAATCTTTCATCAGTTAGAATTGTTTGTTTCCTAAATCATTGATTCATACATCTTATTATCCTAGCACAGTCTCTTGTTGAACGACTCCTTACATTATTTTGGATTCATGTAAACTCTAGAGTGGTTAACTTAAATTACATAAAATTTTAAACCTCACGGTAACCACATTTCAAGTGCTCAGTAACCAATCACATGTGGTTAAACCCATTGCCATCAAGTCGATTCTGACTCCTGGTCACCCTGTAGGACAGAGTAGAACTTCACTGCCAGGTTTTGTGAAAAGAAGCACAGCAGCAGAGAGCCTCCTCTTCCCACAGTCTCCAGTGGAGCTGCCGCTGGCCACGCTTCCCCCACCAACGCTTCTGCCACCAGGAACCTACACTGTAGCCACAATTTTGCATTTTGGTTTATGAAACAAAAGACTCTTCTGGCCCTCCACAGAACAGGTGTACCATTTGCTGTTCTAGACCACTGACTGCTTTTGCTTTGTAGATGATCGTTCTTGATGCTTTCTTGGCAACTTTCATCCTCATCTTTTTGTTCTCAGTCAACCAGTATCCTAAAATTCGTCTTAATGTTGCTGTGTATTGTTTTTGTATCTCTGTCATGTCCACAAAATGTTAAGTATTACTTTATATTTTAACATTTATACCATGTCCCATTGTACATACCTTGTAGTGGCAGACTTTTAACATTGTTTTTGAGATATATATATGTATATATTGGCTGATGTAGATTATTTTCATTGTTGTATGTTTTGTAAATAAACCAGAATAAATCATTTCATCTTTTTTGCTTACATGGTTTTAAATGGAATCTATTTCACACATCATACAATTTCGTTGTTCATTCATCAATTTGTTTTTTAAGAGACAGTTTGTTTTCACTTTTTCACTACTACAAACCCATGCGACCGTGAACAGTCTGCATTTGTGTAGCAGCGTGTGTTGGTCTTGGTATGCGTTAGCTCAGATGTCCAATACCAATCTCTAAAGTCCTCATCAGACCCCCGAAACACATGCAATGATGCCGAATGCAGGAAGATCGCAGGCCAGTGTGTGGAAAGTTGTGGATCCAGGGGCAGTGGAAGCATCTCAGCGCTGGCAGGGGTCTCCACGTGGCAATTCCAGCTCAGGGCACTAGTGAGTTCCATGTGTCTTCTCAACTAGAATGTCTCCCAGGGAGTGAGCCTGTGCTCAGATGGACAACAGGTTATGTAACTACCACAGTGCATAAAGTACTACAAAATGATTATCTGGAGAAGTCTCAATAATAAAAAAATATTGACCTCTACAGCAGGTAACCAAATTGCTCACAAACAGTTGTACCAAGACAGTGTTCTGCATTCTACTTAGGTTGAGTAGTGACTGGGGCCTTAGATGCTCACAGCAAACAAGCGTCGAAGTGATAACCGTTGGTCTCAACACATCCAAAGGAAAGATAGTGATGAAAATTGTAAGAACATAAGTAATTAGTCCAATGACTAATGGTCCATACACACATCAGTCTCCCTAACTGAAGCCAAGAGAACTAGATGGTGTCCAGTTACCACTACTAACTGCGCTGAAGAAGACTATTAGGGGATCTGGATAAAGTGGCCAAAAATGTGAAACAAAACTCAAAATATACTAGAGCCCAGTGTTACTAGTCAGATAGAGAAAGGTAGGACCTGGAGACCATGACCCTTAGCATTCACGTCGAACTAAACTCGCCCCTGTGATAGAATAAACCAAATAAAATCAAAAGGCAGCATTTATCCCCAAGTCAAAGTTCAGAGTGTCAGGAAAGGAGGAATGGAAACGGTAAGCAGGGCAAGTGCAATAAGTGATCGTCCATTGAAGGGACTAGTGGATAAGGTCAAGTGCGAATGGACTGTTGAGTGTTCAGTTGATTTCTCTGCTCTAGACCACTGAATTCACAACGTTTTTATAGGTCCTAAAGAGGCAATATAAATCTGGGGTACATATCCATTGTCTATCAGTTGGTGTTACTGGACACTAAAATTAGCCAAACCAATGACTACGAAAAGATTTCTATTAGTGATGGCATTATATCAGTTTAACTGTTTAAATTGTTTATTGACCATTCTCATTCTTTGCCTGGAATATTCTTTGCCTATTTTTCTACTAAGGAGCCCTGGTAGCACAGGGGTAGGGTTAGAGATTGGGCTAGTTAGAAGCTAATGGTTAGAGATCAGATTATGACTTGGATTAGTATTGGGGTTGAGTTCAATGTTTAGTGTTAGGGTAAAAGTTAGTGTTGGGGGTCTTTTTCTTAGAATAGGCTCTTTTTTTTTTAAATTTTAACAATTTATTGGGGCTCATACAATTCTTTTCACAGTTCATACATATACATACATCAATTGTATAAAGCACATCTGTACAGTCTTTGCCCTAATCATTTTTTCTCTTTTCTCCTTTTACATTTTATTAGGGACTCATACAACTCTTACCACAATCCATACATATACATACATCAATTGTATAAAGCACATCCATACATTCCCTGCCCCAATCATTCTCAAGGCATTTGCTCTCCACTTAAGCCACTTGCATCAGGTCCTCTTTTTTTTTCCCCCCCTCCCTCCCCATTCCCCCCCTCCCTCCCCATTCCCCCCTCCCTCATATGCCCTTGGTAATTTATACATCGTTATTTTGTCATATCTTGCCCTATCCGGAGTCTCCCTTCCCCCTTCTCTGCTGTCCCTCTCCCAAGGAAGAGGTCACATGTGGATCCTTGTAATCAGTTCCCAATAGGCTCATTTTTGATACCATTCCTTTGTTGATTTACATCGGTTGTAAATATCTTTTCTGCTTTGTCATCTGTTTGACATTGTTTATAAGGTCTTTTTATGTATTGAAGGTTAAGATATTAGCATAGTATCTTCTATCACATTTTCCTTGGAGTCTTTGTCTAAAATCTTAAACTTTTGACTTTGTCTTTGAAACATGATATTTTGAGGAATAGAGATCTTACCCTCCCCCCACAGGACAGTACAAGTTGTCTCAACACGATACATTTATTATTAGTCTAGCTTTTCCTCTGTGGAGGAGTCCTGGGTTATGCGTATAAGGTTAGCTGATCGAAACCACCAGGCATTCCACAGGAGAAATATGCGGCTCTCTATTATTAACTGTCTTGGAAACCCACAGGGGCAATTCTACCCTGTTCTATCAGGTTGCTGTGAGTTGTAACTGACTCCAGCTGTGAGCTTGTTTTTTTGGTTTCCTCTCTAGTGAATCTATCTTGGTAATCCACCAACTATTCTATTGATGTATCTAACTTTCTTCTAGAACTAGATTGTTATAATTGTTTAATACATAGGTCATTTGCTAATAGTTTATGAATGTGGGTGTCATCAGTAAAAGGTACCTGCATTTTCTTACATGTTGAAGAACTGGTGTGGGGCCACATTTAACCTACTCTGGCTCCCAGGGCTGATTGTCACAGGCAGAGGTCAGACATGCCTCTACCCTCCACCCGTCCTTGCCAATTCTGACATCCCCTGAGGGGCAATTCATTGCAGTGGCCACAGAGAACTCACAGGCTATGCTCATGATTAGGGGTTTATTAGAGAAGTCAACAGGTTACAATTCAGGTGAGTAGAATACAGGTGTTCAGTCACGACACTTTCCTCTCTGTCCTGTCCACAGGTAGGCCACTCTGACCCTTAGCCACTGACCTGGCCTCTGTTCTGCTAGGACAGTGAGACAAAACTCAAAGTGCATGCTCCTCTGCTACATGCCTCAACCCAAGGGCACTCAGCTCCAGCTCCATCAGAGCAAACTTAGCTCCTCTAATTAAGTACCTGGGGGCACCCCACTCCACAAGCCAGCCTCCTACCCCAAAGCACTCAGCTCTGTTTGCTCTGTGGGTTGGAAGGTCCACCACTGTCTCATGCTCTGGCCCATGGTTCTTCTATTGCTGCTCCTCTGCCTCTCGTATCACAGCTGTCTCCTGGACCAAGGAGATTCAATGTACTGGCATCTCAGGGTCCAAAGCACAGGCTCCATTATGTTTTACTGGTAGGAAAACTCCCTCCTTCCTGCTTCTAATATAGCTCATTTTATACCCAGCAGGAGGGCAATCATAATTAATCCTGTTACTAATCACTCACAGCTGAATCATAGGACCCAATCAGTATCTTCCCACACTGTACCCTGACCCATCAGGAATGTCTGAGCCGTTAGGTGGGAGTAACAAACGCCATGGCTAGAAGAGTCATATTAAATGGTTCACGACATTGCACAGACACTGCTTTGTTGGTGTCAAAGTTATACTAACATAAAATACATCGAGAATCTTGATTTCTGGCACAAATTGTACTTACTGAATGTTTGGAGAAACTAGCCATTCAAACCACCTCATTCTGTTTGTTTAGAAAAGTGTAGATATCATGATCATATTTGTTTTATCCTTGACTGAAATGTGTAATAAAATTTTGAATAATAAATTCTGGATTTGTCCATTTTATTTTCTTAGTGAATTATTCCTTTTAGCACTATGCCTGAAATGATAATGCTAGTAATGTTTTTGCCTTGCAATCTAATATAAACATAGCTAAGTTGGCTTATTTGATGCATTTGAATTCTGTTATTTTGGAGAATATTGAATATACCAGGGAAAGCTATAAAAATGAACAAGTTTATCTTTGAAGAAGCATAAGTAGAATGGTCCTTAGCAGTGAGCATGACAAGACTTGGCCTCACTTGCTTTGGATGTGTTATAAGGAGGAATCAGTCCCTGGAGAAGAATATGATGGAGAGGACCAGACCTTCGATGACATGGGTTAACCCAATAACTGCAATGATAGGCTCACTCTTAGCAACAGCTGTGAAGATGACATAGGACTATGTAGTGTTTCATCTGCTGTGAATAGATTCAACAAGTCAGACTTGGCTGCATTTAACAGCCACAACAAGGCAGCTTACATATAGATAATATTTATCTCCATGTGATCGATAGGGCGCCTTAGTGGAGCAGTGGGTTAAACATTTGGCTTCTAACTGCCAGGTCAGCAGTTTAAACCCACTAGCTGCTTCCACAGGAGACAGATGAGGTCTTTTGCTCCTATGAAGATTTACAAGTTCAGGAACTCACAGGAGCAGCTCAACTCTGTCCTATAGGGACACTGATTCAGAGTTGACTCGGCAGCAGTGAGAGTTCGGGGGTACATGCTCTATATTCTCCTGCCTTACATTTTGCCCCTTTCTTTAAACCAACTTGCTTTATATGTGTTTCTGAAAACAGTACAGAACCAGGTTTTGTATTGCATTCCAAAATGAATTGCAATTATGTTAGCCTGAATTGACTAGAGAAACAAATTCATAGACACTCATGTGTATAAGAAAGAGCTTTAAATACAAAACATCGCAGCCCACTCCAGATCAAGTTCCTAAACTCAATATTGACCCATATGTCTGATACTAATCTATAATATCCTCTTCAAACTCACAAAACACATGCAATGATACTGAATGCAGGAAGATCACAGGCCAGTGGGTGGAAAGTCTTGTGGATCCGGTGGCAGCGGAAGCATCTCAGCGCTGGCAGGAGTCTCTACATGGCACCAGCATAGCTTCATGTGTCTTCTCAGCTAGAAGGTCTTCCAGGGAGTAAGCCTGTGTCCCCTCTCCAGCGAGCTATTTATCTCTTTAGCACCTCCAGATGAGGTCATCAAGTTGTGACTTGATTGACAGGCTGAACTCCACCCCTTCACTCTTAATCCTCTCAAATTGACAAGAGATTATATAACTACCACAGCAATTGAACCTCATTTTTCATGGATTCTATATATGTAATGTCACCTGCTCATAAAAATGTATTTGCAGCCTCCAGATTAATACTTAGGTGCTTTTGCAGGTATTTAGTGTGTGTGTGTGTGTGTGTGTGTGTGTGTTAACGGGGTGGGGTTAAGTTGCCCAAAGGACACATTCTTGGGTGAAAAGAAAAAGATAATGCTCTGGTTTTTGTTTCAGCTCTTATACTGTTAAGTATCCTTCTTGTGGCCTAATTAATCCCATGTTTTTCACATTCTTTGTGCTTTTTGTTGGTGTTTATTTTATATATATAAAATGTTCCCCAAGTCTGGTGCTGAAGTACTGGCTCATGTTCCTAATTACAAGAATGCTGCGATGTTCTTTGAAAAGAATATGGAAGTGTCAGATCTAGCAAGAGTTACAGTCCTTCTGGGCCTGAATTCCCTCTTAATGAACCAACAATATATATTAAGTAAGTTGTCTTTCAATTAAAACACATGAAACAAGCTTAAGAATTCATCAGTTGGGGGAGAGGTGAGCAAAGACTCACAGGAACCTGAGTTTGTATTTTCCTCTCTGAGCAAGGATTCAGTGTTCACTCATTCAGTATTTGTGGCAACTTTATAGAACAGACGTGCCATGAATAATGAGAATTTGCCATATCCTATATTATCTAGCAAGTTTGATCCTTTTACATTTATTGTGGTAATATGTTTTTATTTATTTTTTGTCAGCTATCTTGGAAAAGTCAAAAAAGTATTTCTACAAAATCTTCAAAAATTTTAAGAGAATATATACATTATATATAACTATGAAATTATTGTTTCTCTCAACATAACCTCTGTCAGGATCTACACGCTTCTGAAGGTGGTGTTTCCATCTCTCTATTCCCTAAAGAATTCTGTGCTCTTTATTTTCACCATGTCAAAATAAATAATAAGTTTGATATATTTGGGCTCAACTTTGTTCCTTTTCAATATTGAGTTTGAGGAAATAACATCGGATGTCTTAAAGGCTTGTTTTCAAACAAGCAGTCTCTAAGGCGAGGCATCAACTAAGTGCACATGGAAAACGCACCCTAGCCTGTGTGATCCAAGGCTTGTAAATAATATAATCCAAATCTAAAGGAGGGAATGGTGTCAGAGTTTATATTGTGAACACCTGGTTTGCAAAAGGCTCTGAGTGACAGTGAAAGCCCAAATCCATTTGCAGGGTCCACACTTGGATTAAGTGAAAGTTCTAGACAGTGAAACAAAGCAGTGTAAATTGAAAAGGAAAATTTAAGTGCCCTAATTTATAGATGATAAAATCACATGCATAAAAATTATTTTTAAATCTTCTAAGAAGTACTAGAACTAAGGTGAATATCTTTTGCTTCTCAGTCTTGGGAAGAAGCATTTGGTCTTTCAGCTTGGAAACCCTATAAGCCATCAAGTCAATGCTGCCATCAAGTCAATGCTGACTCATAGTGACCCCCTGTAGGTTTCCAAGATTTTAACTGTTTATGGGAGAATAAAGCCCAGTCTTTCTCCCAAGCAGCTACTGGTGGTTTCAAACTGATCACCATGCAGATCGCAGCCTAATGCTAACCACTACATCACCAGGGCTCCTTTGGAAACCCTGTGGAGCAATTCATTCTACTCAGTCCTACAGGGTCACGATGAGTTGGAACTGACTTCACAGCAGTAGATTTCAATTGTTTGGTTTACAATGTTTGTGTATGTTTTCTTTCTTTTTAATAGTCTTATTGGCACATTATCCACATGGCATATAATTGAATAGTGCAATCATAATCAGAAGAGTTGTGCAACCATTACCACAATCAATTTTAGAGTATTTTCTCTTCCTTGGACTTGCTGTTATTCATGTAATTTTTTTAATTGTGGCAGAAGTGTACACAACAAAACATTCTCCAATTCTACCACTTTCACACGTAGAACGACATACTTTTCTAAATTATTCCACCACCATTCACAGAAATCCAATGCCCCCTAAGCAACAACTCTTCCTCCTTCACCCATGGCAACCATTGGTCAAGTTCAAGTATGCTTTCTTTCTTTCTTTCATTTTCTTGATATAATATCAATGTAGCACACATTTCCGTAGTTAAATCGCTTTTTTAAAAGAGTTGTATACATACCACCACAATCAGTTCTGGGGTTTCCTCCCCCACTCCAGTATTCATTGTTTGTACCCCAATTCCCCATACCCTCCCCAGCTCTCCACCCCTGATAAACCATTGCATTAGTTATTTTCTCTTTCCATCCACCCCTTGTGCTTTGTAAACTGGGAAACTTAACAGAAACAATTTAAAAAGCAGAAAGAATAAAATAATAATATAAAGATTTTAAAAACACAAGAAAGAAGAGACCACCAGCAATATTTTGAAAGCCTGAGAAGAAATTTTGGTTGTGGAACAGGTGAGAAATAGTTCAGCCTATAGCACATTCAGGTTGGCACAAGAGGGAGGTCAATGAACCAAGTATCGCATTATACCATGGCTCAATCTTCATAGTCAAGTTCACAACAATCTGTCTGGTCATCAGGCTGTTCGCGTCCCTTACTTGTGGTCAGCGGGGATCTGCCAGACGCTCAATCTGACTAGCTGACTAGCAGATGGGTTTGGGCCTCCCATTCTCCTCCAGAGACTTCTACAAAGTGGGTGTTCACTGTTTAAGCTCTGGGGCTTTCCCTTTAGATTTGGATCTTGTTATCATGATCTTTAGATCCCACAGGCTGGTATGCTTCTTCAATGTGGACTTAGTTGATGCCTCACTAAGATAGCTGCTTGTTTGACTACAAGACTAAGAACCCAGACACTATTTTTTTTTAAAGACCCCCAGACACTATCCCAACTGATAACCGGGCACCATTTTCCCTCTTTCACCACACTTTGCTGTAGCACCCTGGTCTTCAGTGAGCTCTTCATGAAGCCAAGTCTCAAGCAGGGTCATGTTATCAGAACTAAGTGTTCTTGGGTTTAAATGGGAGCCCAGAATCCATCTGCTTGTCCACTGTGTATGTTTTCATAGATAACCTCCATCAAATTGAAGACGCTTCCCTTTATTCCTTGTTTTCTCATAGGGTTTTATATTTTAATTATGGATGGATGTGGAATTGTCAAATGCTTTATCTCCACCTATTAAAATAATAAATTTTCTCCTTTATTCTGCTAATATGGCTAATGGATCTTCCCATGTCAAACTAACTTTGAACTAATGGAATAAAGAGTACTTTAAAAAATAATCT
Source organism: Tenrec ecaudatus (assembly GCF_050624435.1). Taxonomy (NCBI): domain Eukaryota; kingdom Metazoa; phylum Chordata; class Mammalia; order Afrosoricida; family Tenrecidae; genus Tenrec; species Tenrec ecaudatus. The sequence goes on from NC_134533.1 coordinate 191,173,830, forward strand.
TGCTGGATTTGCTTTATAAATATTTTGTTACAGAGCTCCACATCTGTTTTCGAGAGGGCTGTCGCTCTATGAAATTGGTGCATAGCTTCGTGAAGATCCACCCATATGCGTGTAAACAGGGATTCGGTCCAAATAGCTCCTTCCTTGCTACGAATCTGCTAACAAATTCTGGCTTCGCTAGCCTCACCAATCTTTAAATTCTCCAGTCTTGTGGAAAAATCCTGCAACTGCCTCAGGAAGAATTTGGAACAAGCTCACTCCTTATTTCCTTTCTCTCAGATCACGATCTTACAATTCCTGAAAATAATCTGATCATCTGATTTCTGAAAAGACTTGACCAACATATTTTGTTCTGCAGGATGTTGCTGTGGTTATGGAGGGTCGGGTGAGTCCACAGACCGAAACACCACCCACCTGCGCCAGCTTGGCAATTGTTCGTTCTTCTGTTTGGCAAGTCTTTCTGGGTCAGGCCTTCACGGGCATAAGTGGAGATACATGATTCATCCTGTTGGGCATTCACCGTGACTCTCAACAGTCACACCTTCCATCAGTGTGAAGAAGTCTTCGCTCATTGAATATGGCCTTTTCTCCATTCTCTCCTGAGGTAATTTCTAATAAGCATTGGACTTTTATTTCATGCATATGGAGTGCCCACTGTGCACTCTAAGCCGGAGGGAGGGTCAGCACACTTGTGAGGTGGAAAGAGCCAATCCGGTTCCTCACAGCGAGATAAAAATAATTCAAGAGCCCTATTTTTCCAATCAAATGAAATCACTATTCTCTGAATAATGGCCTTTGAAAGTTTTATCAGTGAAGCTGTGATAGTTTTATTTTCATTTTCAATTTTACTTCAGAGCCATAGGTACGTCCAGACCAAGAAAGCCACATTATGGCTCCTGAGCCACCCAGCTCTCAGCACTTGAAACGCCGCAGTGGAGAACAACCCTGCCCTTTGGTGGTGCCAGAGCGCAATCGGTGCCCTGCTAACAGCAAGGTGGGCATTCAGACCCTCCTCCCAGCTCTTCCTGGGCAGCAAGATGAGGCAATCTGCTCTCCCTAACACTTTACAGCCCTGGAAATGCTATAGAGGGCCTCTCGGCGTCAGCATCGAATGGCAGTGAATGGAAGTGAGTCGAAATCGGAGTGTGAGCAATCGGTCGCAAGGGTTTTTGCAGGTCCTTAGTCTCTTAACCCTTTTTTCAAAAGTCAGCACTTCCCAATTCCAATGCACGTAGGCCAAGGGCTGTATGGTCCGCCATTGGTTACTGGACGTATTGTTCTCTACTCTGAACAATCCTAGGTAGGCTATTTTCTTTCCGAAGGTTGCATTTGCTCCCCTTGGGGTTGTAATCTTGGTTTTTGCTGATAATTGACTATGAGAACTGTTGGCCCTTGTTTTGTGGTTTACTGTGCACTCTGCTTTCCGGGGAGCTAGTTTTCCCTCGGAGGAAGGGAACGTGGCCTGGACCATAAAAACCTTCATAAAGCCTGGTTTAGGGTATGCTTCAGGGGCTACCCTGGAGATGAGACCTCCCAGAGAGCCCTGCCTAAGTTTAGGCTGTGTTTGGTGAGTTAAGAAGGTCCCAACCATGGAGGAAATCACACTGGAAACACATACATACATTTGAGAATCCACACGTGTGAGGTACCAGGAGCTAGGACTTGCAGGAAGCAAGCTCCATAGTCCATGCTTTCACTGGGGTGGGGATGACCCAATTAGAGCGTAAGCCCTTAAAACAAAGATCGTGACTTCTGGGGGGAGGGGGAGGGGAGAGGAGACATGGGGATCAGAGAATCCACAGATGTGCTGGTCTCAGCATTTTGTTTTAAGATCTCTCTCCAGGCTAGAGTTACACCTTGGTCCTTGGCTCCACACGAGAAAGAATTCACGCCGAAGCCTGGCTTGTGATCCAAGTGAATTTAATGAGAGTTAAAAGCAGCTTCAGGTTTTATGCGTAAAACCCATAGGATTCCTTTCGACCATGCAGCCTGGCAGAGACTGCTCAGGTCACGCAAAGATCTCTCTCCCAAGTTCTCCTCCAAAAAGACCTGTCTCAAGTTCTCTCCCCAGTCCAGTTGTTTCTCTCTTCTCTCCCCCTGGCTCCTGCCTTTTCAAGGATTTCAGGGGGAGGCGTGGTGGACGACCCCAGATCAACCCCATTGGCTGAATTGCAATCACCTGGCCCAGGTGGGCTGATCCAGGTTTAACGCCCATCCATGCCCACTGACGGGAAAACCTAGGCCTTTGTTCTCTCGTGCTTGGCTCTCTTGGGCATGCGTCAATGGACATCCCAACCCTGCCTATCTGCCTAACAGTTTCTCCTTGGTTGTGGCCTGGAAGCTTGCCTGGCCTTTCTTGTAAGCGCAGCTCTACCCTGCATGGACGTGTCCAAGGGCTTTTGTGAGACCAGGTTTTCACCTGATGCTAGCCGGTCACATTGTGTAACCAAGCCTCTTCAATCCATTGTCAAGATAAGTCCTTAAGTCACAATTGGATCATGCCTGATAGCAATTCTTTATTTTCCTCAAGTTAAAAAAAACCCAATTCACTTCAATATAATCTGATAACGACCCTGCCCCATCCCATGCCCCTCCCTCCGTTCCTTTCCCTCCTGTCATGTTGGATCCCCCCCCCCCCTTCTTAGGTTCTTTGCCGCCTCTCCCGTTTCTCAGTCCACAGCTTCTCTGCCTGCCCTCCTCTCGGTTTACCTTCAACCGTGCTGATTTCAGGATATGAGCAAGTGCAGGCACCCTGGTGGCATCCTGGTACTAAGTCGGGCTGGTGCCACCAGCAAGGCCAGCAAGTTTGAAAATACCGCCCGATCCTCGGAGAAAGACAGGGCTTTCCACTCCCATCAGCGGTTACCACCAAGGCAGTTCTGTCCTGCCCTCAGGGTTTCATTGAGCCAGCATCAACCGATAGCAGTGGGTTTGGTTGGTTGAATGCTCACTCACCCTGCAGCAGTGTATACTTCATTTCCTTCCGCCGATCCCTAGTTCTCCTTCACGGGGTTGAGTCTTCCAGTTTCCAGCCTCCTCGTACTGCACTAGGGGCTCTGTTGGCACCATGGTTAAGCCCCCAACTGCTAACTGAAAGGTTGGACTTCCAAACACACAGTTTGGGAGGGAGCCTTGCCGAGCTGCTCCAGTTAAGACGACAGCAGTGATGTGATCAGAAACACTAATGGGGTGGCTTTCCTCCATCATATGGGGTCACGATGAGTCCCCATGTATTGACGACAGGCAACAAGCAGCACTGTCATTCTGTGCGCTCCAAAAATTCCCAATGGATAGGGCCTAGGGTGACAAGGTATTCTGTTTCGGATGGAAGTGTGTGTGTGTGTGTGTGTGTGTGTGTGTGTGTGTGTGTGTGTGTGTGTAGTTTAGCACTCAGCTGCGAGCCAGGTCAGCAGTTCAAATCCACCAGCTACTCAGCTACTCTATGGAAGAAAGATGTCAAAGTCAAGGCCTTACAGGCTTGAAAACACTGTTGAGGTAAATTCTGCTCTGTCCATGTCCAGTCGGGTCAGGAGCCTGAATCAACTCTGTGGCAGAGGGTTCCTTTGGGGGTTGATGTTCATGGGCGCGCGCCACTGCAGTGACCCCTCTTTGATGTGATACTCCGCCTGCTTGTCATTAGCCATCCAATGTCTGCCCTTCGGCCGAGAAGGGCACCTTTATCATGATGCACCTACATAAACTTAACTTCCAGGAGTCCTCCAGGACTGTTCAAGTCTGTGCTTCATGACTCCTTCCAACTTAATCCCCGCGATGCTTCCTCCATCAGCCCTCTATCAACTCTAGTGAATTCACGAATTTGTATTGTCACCCTTTACATTTCCTCTCAACCAGTAGGTTTTGGTCTTGAAAGCAGACAATCGAGTTATTTTACACAAAGGGGGTGGCTCAACAAATGTACACAAGGATGAAAACTCTTAATTGAATATTAAAGATTTGGAAAGGAATAGACCCCATGTTGTGGCCCTACTAAGCGGAGATTTCAAGCTGCAGCAAACTTGGACAAAGACTCTTTCGATACAATGTTGGTATTTCAGCATTTAAGAACAGTTCATTCTGAATCCATATCTGAGTCTGACTAAAATAGTTGTATTTCTGGACCTGTTGGGTTTATGGTAACTTTCCCCAAGGAATAGGCATTGTATCCTTGACTCCCAGGGAATAATCTCTAAACCTTGGAACATCTTCCCTTATGGCTTAAGTCTCTTCAATGGGGGCTGTCGGCCATCCCGAACACTGTGCCACTCGGTGCCTGCAGTGGAGGCTAGCTAATCTGACGGATCTCAGTTTCTCAGACCACCTCTCAATGACCAGGATGACAGGGCCAAAATCCTCTCTCCACAACCTGGACACAGACTCTCTTCCATGCTCTTCCTAATTGGGGACAGTCATATACTCTTAGGAAGGTGCCATCCCTGACACACAGAAGCTGTGTTGGGAACTACCCCATACTTTACCTGATTTAACTCTTCCTTACCTGGATCCTAAATGGAATCCCTTACAGTAAAGCTCTAGCCACACATTCAGCACTTTCTGTGAGTTCTTGCAGTGAATTACCCCACTCCAAGGTTGGAAGTGAGGGACATGCAGGACCCACACTTCCCACTCTTCTCAAGGGGTAGTGGGGAAACCCAAAATTTGTAGTGAGCAGGTCAGATGTGAGGGGAGTCCTGGCGACTCCCAAACTCTCGGCAAGCATTTGAAGTTCAGGGCCAGTCTAGCAATCCAGAGGCCCACCGTGTTGCTGGTGAAACGTGACCTAGCTCCAGGATCAGAAGGGGAAAAAAAATGCTGGTGTGACAGCGGTATCAGAACAAAAGTGAAAAGTGGAGATTTTAATGTCATTATTCTCTCAGCATTCTCACTGCAGTATTGAGGGTCAAGTGAGCCATGACACATAAAATACGGAAAAGAACACCCAGCCGAGCTGTAGGCAATTACTTCACGTAGCCTTCTAGCAGAGTTTGCTGGCTTAATCCCATTTGGGGGGTAGCTCTGTTACAGGGTTACGGTGGAATGTACCTTCAGACTCTACTAAAGGATGTGACTTAAATTGACTTTGTGGTCCTTGGGGTACAGTCAGCTGAAAGATAAAACTACATATCCACCATGCTTACCCTTTGGTCACCGGTTCCCTGGCTGGTGTTGGTAGAAGCAGGACTGGCTGGAACTTTTAGAAGTGTCTGGTCTCTGGCTCTGTCTGGCCCAGGCATCGGCCTGCCTCAGTCTTACCTGCAGGTTTAGGTATGAACGGCACTCACAGTCCCAGTAACCCATTTCCCAAAGGTGCTGTGAGTTTCTGAGTGCCACGGCAGGAACCCTGGTGGTATAGGGGTTAGGCATTGGGCTGCGTTCCACAAAATTGGCAGTTCGGAACTGCCAGCCACTCCAAGGGAAGAAGACAGGCCTTTGTACGCTCGTTAACAGTTACAGTCTCAGAAACCCACAGAGAGGGGGCACCAGCAATGACTCGATGGCAGGTGTTTCTTTTTTCAGTTTGTGAGACATTGCAGGGAACTGCAGAACCCAGGGACATGGAGGAATATACTCAAGGAAAGAGTCGGGGGAAATGGAGTGAAATGACATCTTAGGAGTGTAGGACACTTGGGACATCTTTAATCTCCCAACTCCTTGGGACCAGGCCAGTATTAATTCTTCTGAATGAAACTTATTACCACACAGCCACTGCGAGGATCATTTCTTTCAGAAGGGTCAGCAAAAGGCTGGCCCATTTTCGGTGTCTACTAAAGAGGTCCCCAATGTTCATCCTTTCCTGAAGGCTGTTAATAGTTCATCATCTCTGATATAAACTACTGACGCTCCTCCTCCGTCTCTGATCTCCTATCTTAGGGTTCTACCACTCACTGCAATATTGCACCAAATTCATGAACCATCGAGGAAATGCCTCACTCCGTTATGACAAATTGGGACAGATGACAGACCAATGACTCAAGTCCCACAAACCAACTGGAGGTCAGATGGAGGCAAGTCAGATGCAGGATCCAGGAGGAGGAAGCGAAATTTGTCAAGGTGTTAGTGCAGTTCCCCAGGTCTCACTACTCAGCACAGCTACAGAGATGCCAAAAGGCGGAAAGTGAAAGAAAACCGTATGTAGGCAGCTAGTGCAAGGAGTGCACTGGGACGCAAGTCACCATGCAGGCTGAGTGCCCAACGAGAGAGGGGCTTTCCCATGGGCATGGCTGGAAAGGGTTTGTCCTGACCAAGGAACTGTGGTCTAAGCATTTCTGACCCTGTGTTGTAACCTGTTAACTTTCTTAATAAACCTCACAAGGCTGATAATGTGACCATCAAATGGCATATTCTTTTGATTTCTCAGTTGGTTCAAATTCAATAGAGGAAAGAGGTGCGTTTTATTATTGGATCCTCTCAAGTCCCAGGAGGACATACTATATTCTCTTTCTTATAAATATCATTTCTGAGTTACATTCTAAACTCACGAGAGTTTTCTCTGTCCCTCTCTTAGTTCATTTATTTCACAGGGCCAATGTGGAAAACCTAGGCCCCAAAAGAAAATATAGCTTCTTTTGATTTTGAAACCAACAACACTCTTCTCTTCAGAGAAGTTTTTGTTTGCTTGCTTTGTTGTATATAGGCAAGGGCACGCGAGACACAGGGGATGGTTCTACCACCAGTTCTCAACTTGAGGGTCACGATCCCTTTGGGGGTCAAACTACCCTTTCATAGGGGTCGCCTGAGTCATAACTGCAAGCAAAATTACAGTTATGAAGTAACAACGAAAATAATTTTATTGTTGGGGAGTCACTACAACACGAGGAACAGTATGAAGGTTGAGAATCACTGCTGTAGCTGGTTTCCTAAAGTCAGCAATACTGACCCCTGGTGGGCGCTGGAATGCTCCTGGCAGGGAAGCTGTAAACGCAGATACCTAAACTTCATCCTGGATTACGGGCCATGCTACAAAAGGTTTTAATTGCCAGTGGGTGCTGAATAACTTTTTTTTTTTCTGAAAAGGAATCAATAGACCAACAAGTTTGGGACTCAGTACTCTAGAGGGATGGTATGTGTTTCTCGTTTTGAAGAATCTCTCACTGATGGGCTGTGTCTTCTTAGATAACTTCTCATAGAAGCAACGATGTTAAGGCATCCTCAGTGAAATGCTTCTAGCCATCAACCATATCATACATTTAACGTGAACCAGCTTGAAGAAGAAAAATTACACCACCAGATTGGGAGCTTTTTAAAATATAATTTAAAACTATTTTGTACCAGTACAATATATTAATTTTACAAATGTAAAATTTTATCCGCTGTTAAAGCATCTGCAAAAACCACACATCCTACTTCAGCTTTATTGCACAATATCTATAAGAAAATATTAATTTTTAAATTAGAAAACATAAAAATGCTTTCAATATAGAAGTGACCATCTGATTTTAAAGACAATAACTCTATAAGAATGTCTACCCAGAAAATAACAAACTTTCACAGGATACAAAGCTGGACAGATGCTTTGGCAGATACCTGGCCAAGATACTGAATCCAAACTGTATCATAACTCTTCATTAGAAATCTAGATGCCACTCAAGGTGGCTGCTTCTATTTTAAAAAGTTGAGTCTCTATTCTTTTTTTTTTTTCAGTTAAGCATTCAGAATATCCCTTCCATAGCAAAACCCACACTTTCCACTTAACAGTCATTTGCAAGTTGTTGGTTCCCTCCCCCCTCCCCTTGCTTCTCACGCATTCTTTCTGGCAATTGGTTATAGTGACTATTAATAATCATTTTAATGTATTTAGGCTGATATAAAACATCAAGTTAAATACACTTTGAAAAGCTAGTCTTTTTACAAAAATCTGCTTATAAATTTGCATCATAAAAATTAGTGTCAAGACCAGCAAGATGGCCTTCATTCATGTTTCTTTACGCGTTGTTTTTTTTTTCCCCGAGTTGAGATGACAAGAGTCCCATTTTTCTACGTAGTGTAATTAGAAAATAAAACAGCCCTAAACTGTACTCCCAAAGTAGGGTAATAGAGGCTGTACAGTGGATTGTCGAGGGACAGACTCTGGGTGTCTCTACCAATGTTGGTGTGAAAATACCAAGAGTAAACCTAACTGGGCATTTAAGTTACCTCACACAATGAGTTAAAAGGGGAGCTGCATGGGGAACTATGCATACATATATTATCCTTGGGGTTGTATGCATCACAAAAAGGGGGTGGAGGGCTCTTCATTGAGTACAAGGATTCCCCTGATTTTATATCTACAGCTAACAGGTATTTCCACCTACCTACCGGTAGGTATTAAAGCATGAGGATTCAATCTCAAGTGTTTCCAGTGTTTATGACCCTGGAAATTACCTTTTGGAACTCACGTCCTGCATAAGCACAGTCAAAAATGACATCACCTATTTGTGCAGAGAAAATAATTACGAACGTAGTGGTTATGTGCTCAGAAGGTTCTTTTAGGTAGATAGAATTATTTTTAAAACCAGATGCTTACAAAAAAAGTTTGCATTATTTAGAATTCCTTTCTTAGGAATCAAAGCAGTTGCTTTTTCAGAACTGCATTTTTCAGAACTGCTCAAAGCACCTCATCTAGCTGAGTGTTTTTGTTTCTTTTTTAATATATATATAAGTCTGTAATGAGACTTCAACCACCACTTACTTCATTCACCTTTTACGGGTTTCTTTTTTACCATGTATCTCCTTCCTTAAAATCATTCAGGAAACAATACAGATAAACTCTCACACTCCATTAAGAAAAAAGAAAAACATTCACGGTCTGAAAATGTTTCTGGAGTCCCCCAAATCTTTGAACTATGTGCATCTTCCTCAGACACAGGCTTTGAGGAAACCCCTGATGCACTATTATTGAATATTCTGGTAATGGACATGCCATAGAAATGTTACATTAATAGTAGTAAATAGATTAAAATCTATTCCATAAAATTAAAAATGTTCTATGACTTCAATTTAAATACATATCTGTAAATCTAAGAGGAGGTTTGTTTGTTTGTTTTTCAAAAGTGCTAATTATTACACTCACATCAATACATTATATCCAAATCTTTGTCAAACTCAACCATCCTTGTTTTAGGCACACTGCTTGATGAGCTTCTAAGAAGCGGGGTTTTGGGGGGACGAGGCGGTGAATCACTTGTCAATTAACCCAGCTTCCTTAATTTTACTGAAGAAGAATTTCTCCAGGATATTGGCACATTTGTAGTATTCACTCTCTGGGGGATTGTACTCTTTGCAGTTGGTGAAGACCCGCTGTAAGTCCGCCATGAATAATTTCTTAGACACGTAGTACCTGTTCTTGAGGCGTTCACTCATGGTTTTCAGATCTGTCCGGGAAGGAAAAAAAAAAAGATTAGCAATCATTGACTCCTTTTAAATGCTGGCTGATGAAAGTGAGACTTGGGAAGGAATCTACACCATCGATTTGATGATATTTTCATCATACCTATGCCTTGGCATAAGAGAAATTCATATGCGTGTTTATGTTCATTCTTATATGGGAGTTTGGGTATAAAATCCTGGTCATTTTAATTTAAAAGACCATGATTGGTCATCTGGTCTAAACTCCTATTCATAACAAAGAAGCTCAATAGTTTACCAATGATGAGTAGGTGAGTGGGAATAACTGACTACTGTTAACTATTCATTCAGAATTATATGGAAGAGATCATGATCAACACAAAACATTTATGCGGCAGGGAGAGGGAAGAGTCGAGGGATTAGCAAAGAACTTCGGAAGAAGACCAAAGGAGGAGGCTTCTCGCTTCTGGGCCTCAAAAGCAAGTGCACAGTCATAATAGTTACAACAGCTGACACTGGTATAGTGATACATGCTGTACATACCCGAGGATCAGCCGAGTGTTTTCAGCACATGTTCAATGCAGTTTTTGTGGTAAAATTAGGTGCCTCCGCTGATATTTGGGTAGGCTTATACTCGAGTGTATACGGTACATGGACCCATGGAACAGAACAGAAAACCCAGGAATAACTTCATCTGCCTACATACAACTGAGTTTTGACAAAGCGGTAGAAAACATTAAAGGGGAAAGAGAGTCTCTCTCCACCGAATGCTGCTTGCAAAGTTAGGTTCCTATCTGTACAAGAATAAAACAGTCGCCATCCTTCATCCCATGCATACAAACTAACTCAAACTGGATCCAAGATCCTAGATTTAAATCTCACAACTCTAATGACCACCCCTGAGAAAACAGGTACTAACTAAAGGGCCCTATTGCTGGGCATGGGTATACTATCTAATATAATGAAGGAAATACACAGTAGAAGACAAAATAGATGACTGGAACCTACTGAAAATAAGACATAATGTACATCAAAAGACTTCATCAACAGAGGAAAAACAGAACTCACTGAGTGGGGAAGAAATCTTTGACAAAGGACACAACAGATAAGGGACTAATCCCTAACATCTACAGGACACTGCGACATCTCATTTAGAAAAAGACTGGCAACCCAATAAAAGGGGGGCAAATAGATGAATAGATGATTCGCCAAAGAGGACATTCTACTGGCCAACCACACATGAAGAAATGCTCATAATCACTAACCGTCTGGGAGATGTAAATCAGAGCAAACATGAGATATCACCTTATACCAATAAACAGTCAAGTACAAAAGCAAATAAATGCTAGAGAAGCTCTGGAGAGATCGGGACCCTCACTCACGGCTGGTGGGTACATACAAGCACCGTGGAAACTACATATGCTAACAGTCATGACGCACACAGACGCATCCACGTTCATCACAGTACTATTCACACACTCACAGGAAGAGGGAAGCAACCTGAAACGCCCTCAGAAGAAGAACAGATAAAGGCATTCTGGCACATATATACCCCTTCCCCTTGGCCATCTCCTCTGACGTTCTTGCCCTCCATGGGCAGTGGAATACCACCACCAGTCATAAACAGTCTACCATACAATCGGACAGGACAAGTCCACCTGGGCAACCATTTGCTCTGCCCGCCACCCAGCAAGCTGGAACTCTGTACGTAGACAAGATTGACGACATACCCATGGGGAACCTTATAACTTCATAATATCCCGGAGCTTCGGTTCTTTTCACAGGTTCCATGAAGGGCCAGGCGCTCTGGTGGCTCTTGGGTAAAGAAAAGACAACAGATGAGTAGCTAATATGGAAATTCCATATATACAATTATCTCAGAACGTTTGCATGTGAGGTGTGAACCGAGAACACCCACCTTCACCTGCTGGAGGATGCTCTTGAGCGTGCTGTAAAGCTGGTCGGGGTCTTTGGGCTCTTTGCTGAAAGAAGAGTGAACCACCAAGCACAGTTAGTTTTTCACCCAGCCGTCAGCTGACTCCTATACGGCTCGTTCTTATGAAAACCTAACACTGGACTCATCCCAGAACATTTTAGGGCAACTGCTACTCCACATGTTATGCTGGAGATTATGATCACTTAGTTTGTCCTTTTTTCCTCAAAAGTTGCCGAGAAAAAGTTGCCCTTCTTCCATTAACATCCTCTCATCCACTGGGCTTACCTTTTTTCTCTTCCGCTTGGTTTCCAGCCTGTCTCTCCTAGATGTCAATGAAATTAAAGACTGAGTGAGAACTGCATTTGGTCAAGAGAATAACATCGTTACTACTGAATTTTAAATGCAATGAATTACAGCCCAGGCCTCAATACAAGTCGATTTCTGCAAGAAGACTGAAACTGGTGGCAGTTGCTCTCTAGTGTTGCTAACAATAGGACGCATCTCCAAGACTGATAACAGCACCTTATATGTCAGTGGGGTTTGTGTGTGTGTGTGTGTGTGTGTATTTTTAAGAGGCACTTCAACCTGATTGAGGAAAGCATTTAAAAAAATAGTCTGTTTTGGTACTGTGGGTTTGTGCAGTTTGCATCTGCATTTTTCAACGGCAGTGTTTGCTAGTCTCCATGTAAAAGAATTAAGCTGTTGTTTTTGGTGAGACGAGTTCTGTCCTGGTCTCTATTTTATTTGGCGAAGACACTGGTTGTGATAAGAGATGGTTTTGTGTGGCCAGAAGAGGCCACAGCCGTGGATCTGACAGACCTGGATTTGATCTCCTGCTTTCCCCTTGAAATCTAACTTAGCCTGGGTGAGTTCCTTAACCTCTTGTGCCTCGACCTGTAAAGTCGAACTCTTAAAAATTAAGTGATTAAAAAAAAAATTAAGTGATGTTGAAAAAAATAATAATTTATAAATGATCAAGGGTTCATGAGGAAGGGAGGGAGGGTGGTGGCGGAAAGGGAAAAAAATGAGGAGCTGATACCAAGGGCTCAAGCAGAAAGAAAATGGAAAATGATGATGGCAACATACGTAGAAATGGGCCTGACACGATGGATAAATGCATGGATGTGATAAGAGCTGCATGAGCCCCCAATAAAGTGACCTCAATAACTGGAATAGAATTCGGTCATGTTCTCCCGTTAGATTAGCATGTAACAAAGAGAAGGATGTCTGGCTCAAGTGCGCACGCAGCGAACCGGCTCACAGAGTTGAACCCGTGTCGACCCTCACAGGACAGGGTAGAGCTGTAGCGCCGCGTCTCCCAGTCGGTCGTCTTTTCAGAGCAAGCCCTGCTAGTGCAGTGCTTAAGTGCTCAGCTGCTATCGGAAAGGTCAGCAGCTCGAACTTCCCATGGGGGAAAGTTGGGGCAGTCACAGTCTGTAGAGACAACAGCTTTGGAGACAGGGCAGGGCCGCGCTTCTCTGTCCTAAAGCGTCTCCAGGAGCTGGGAAAAGCTCAACAGCAATGGGTTGTTGAAAATTGTACAGGAGCAGGTTGCTGGGTCTGTTCTGGCATCGCGAGTGGCTGCTGGGTCCAGCCCACTGACTTCTCTTTCAGTAGGCAGCTGGGCACTCCATCAGTGGGGCCCCAGGTGGCCTTACCATCTTACTGGAGAGTTGGTTTTAAATCTTATGATTGCCATCACACTTGGCACGCAATCTTTCTTCTTCTTCTTCAAGTTCTGAGAAACTCATTTAGCCAAACTCATTTTACAGAGCCTGAAACCGCGGTGGCATAGAGATGTTAAGCACTAGCAAGATGCCAGGGGCAAGGATGTCTGCCTGAATGAAGCTGCTCCTTGCTTCCTCACAACTGACGGGCTACTTGCCAGGTAAGGTTAAGTGACATTGCCTTTCTGAAATTCAATTTTTCCATTTATAAATGTAGGATTCGCCTTCCTTCTAAAGTGGTCCCGAGCACTGTGCTATCAACACCAGGTTCTCAACAAACAGTGGAGATTAATAGATTACACACACACACACACAGGGGTCAGTCATTTGCACTCTGGTTTGCTTGCATTGAGAAGTAAGACAAAGTCAGATAAACGGTTTCCTTTGCAGCCTCCTTAGACAATTGAAAATAAACACACATGGAGACCCAGAGGGCAATAACATGCTTCAAATCACTGCGCACTTGTAATCCTTTCAAACATGCCTCATGACAGCACCACAATATTTTCTTTTAAAAGGAGGTCTATACATACTAATTCCAGGAATGCTTTCTACAGGAATCTGTCGAACTCCATCTCTAAAACACGAAAGTCCAGGGTAGACTTTTCGAATCTGGGCTTGTTTTCTTTCTATCAGCTTTTTAATGATCTGTAAAGCAGAGGAAGACGTTGCGTTAGAGTAAGATGCCAGTGGTTACAGCTGAACCAGAAGAATCGTTTTCCTGACCAAATCAAGTCTGCATAAGAAGGGGAAAATGACAGAGAAAAGGATGAATGCGATTTAACAGGTAAGACACGAGCATTCTATGATCCCAATCCCATTTACAGCGGCATTAACACAGTCCTCTGAATGACTGCTCATATCGAGAGAACACACTGCCTCCAGAGTCCCTGTCATCTCGAGCATTAAATCCAATTGTTCTGCCCTTTCCTCTGAGAAGGGCATTACCAGAATTACAGAAATGCAGCCCCTGGGCATCAATACACAGAACACCCAGAACTTCTTCCCAGCCTGTAACCGCGGCTTTCCCTGAAGATTAGGGTGGGGTGCAGGTGACCAGGTGAACAAACCTCAGAGCTCCCCCAAAGCCTGTGAAAAAAGGCCTTTTTTCTCATTAACAAGTTTCAAGAGCCCCAGCCCAGGCCAAGTATATTAAAAAAGCAGTTCTAATGACGGTCTCACTGAGTCGGTGGCCTAGAGGGTTACATGTTGGGCTGCTAACTTTGAGGTTGGCGATTCAAAACCACTCATTGCTCCTCAGGAGAAAGATGAGGCTTTCTGCTCCAAGAGAGTTAGTCTTAGAAACCCACAGGGGCAGTTCTCCACACTCCGGCAGAATGGCCGTGAGTCAGAATGGGCCCGATGGCCGTGCGTGTGATTTACTGAGAAAGAGTGTCTATCTGTGAGGGCAACATAACTGATGAGATCCGAAAGGGACAGATGTGGTCAAACTGGCATTTTTTTTAAGAAGCGACAAAATTTTTTATTTTTAATTTAAAAAAAGGCCTTTTACTCTCTTTTACAGGAAGCCTGAAAACTAAATAGAAGGCAGTATTTAGTAGTGAGCATCCACGATGCCCAGACACTGCCCACAGCTTTCAGTCCGTCAGCATCAGCAATGCCTGATAAGTAACTAAGAACGTGGACGAAGGTGCATTAGGAGAAATCGGCAAACAAACATTAATGTAAAACAATGATCTATAGTCACGTTTCAATCAAGAAAAGCATCTTAAATCGAGTGACTAATGCAGAGTGAAACCCATGTGCCGTGACGCCTTGCCTCTGAAGGCCAGCTACCTGGCCGGAGCAATGAGGGGATCTTGGGCTTCAGAAAGTTTATCTGTTGAATCAAGAGCCTAGAGTTTGAGCAAAGCCGTCCATTTGAGGGGAAGTTGCTCCCCTCTAGGGCTCCTTCATCGGCCCACTATTACCCCCTTGTGCCCCGCAGTCAACACTCCAAAGTCGAGAAGATAATGGTGGGGCAGAACAGCGCCATGGCCGCTGGCACATGCAGGGCGCTTGTCTTCAGTACTGCAGTTCCTTGGACCGCGAGAGGTGGACTGAACCTAATTTCAAGACCAGGCTGCGAGAGCGAAGAAAGAAACAGCAGCTTGCCAGGGAGAGAGCTGGGCTTCCCAAGTTACCAGATCTTAAAGATGCTGACGCAGCTCAGAAATTCTTCCTTGAAGAGATTCCGCTGGGTGAGGAGTGACGAGCTCAGGGGGAGCATGAGGACGTGTGTGCCGTGTGACAAACGCAAGTGCTGTGTGTGGGAGGCCCCAGCAGTTCTGGCAAGTGTCACAGCGAACTGTCACCACCAATTTTCCAGATGCTTCGGACTCAGCTCCCAACCGTTAGGCCGAGAGGTGTAAGCACTCAGAGCTTGGCTAAAGATGCCGTGGAATGAGAAGCAAATTTCAACACAAGAAACTAACAATTAAGATTCTGAAGTTGGAAGATAAGCAGCTCTTGGGATATAGGGACAACAGATGCTTGTTATGGACTGTGTGCTCTACTGAAATCTAACAGTTTTACTTTGTACAGATTGATTTGTTTTATTTATTTTTTTCCCCAGTGAAAGTGGATTTCAATAGAGAGTTTTTCATTTTATAAATACACCATGAGTTGCCAAAAAAAAAAAAAAAGCCTCATAATGCTCTTTTCATGGTATTATTTTTTCTGGCTTCCCAACCAAAACCCAAACTCTCATCCATGGAGTCAATTCTGACTCACAGGAACCCTACAGGACAGAAGAGAACTGCCCCTGTGAGTTTCTGAGACGAAACCTTTACAAGAGTAGAAAGCCTCATCTTTCACCCTTAGAATGACTGCTGGTTTCGAACTACTGACCTGGGGGTTAGCAGCCCAACATAAACCCACTCTGCCACTAGGGTGCCTTAGAGAAGTTAAAAACACTATTAGTCAAATCTAACTTTTCCTTTTATTACTTCTATTTTAGTTCATATGCATAGAAAACTAACACATTACAAATAAAAAAACCACTTAATGCCTAGAAGTTTAACTTTTGGAATTTGCAAAATAAAAGGAGAGATGTATAGGCATTAAGACAAATGACTATTGTGGTAAAGTAAAATTGCTGAATAGGGCTCTTCTATCCATAGTTTTTATCATTCCCACCAAATGACTGGGGTGGGGGGCATACGAAAGTTAGGGTGGGGAAGACTCTTGACTAGGGGATTGGTGAGTTTCGCCATCACACCGGATCCTAGAGTCAGCTATCTCAGAAGCAGAAGCCATCGAGAAAGAAGAGCTGCCAGCAAAGTGTGTGTGAGCTGATCCCTGTCTGAAGTGGCAGAGGAGCAGCGCCGAGACAATGAAGCCGAGTGATGATCTTCCTGTCCCACAGAACAAGGCAGGGGCCAAAGGACCACCTGGCTGAGGCGGAGAGCCAAAGGCATCTAGACTGCCTGTAGAAGAGGCACTGTAGACAAAAGAACTACATCCTGAGCATTTTGTAGTCTGTTAGCTTTCCTGATAAACCCCATATTCCTGAGCCTTGTCTGTGAGTTCTGGGTGGGCATGGCAACACATTTTGGACCCACACAGATGCACAGTGCTGTGGGAGGGAGGGATGGTGTCAGAATAAATAAAGAAGGATGGAGGGTGGAGACACGTCTGCTCTCTGCCTTGTGGTGATTGGCCTTGGCCGGGGAGGTAGTTGGATTTCCATCTCCTTTGTGTCGCCAGAGGTCAGACACAGATGCCTTGACATTTCCTCAACTCCGTAAAACAAGGAATAATGAATACAGAAAAAGTAGATTAAATTCAAAGCTATCAGAGTTCACAGGAGGAACTGGACTGTGGACAGAAATGGTCTGCTTGCACGCAGGTGATGGGGCTGGATCACAGTGCCAATCAAGAGAGAAGAGCTCAGTCATGCCCACTGGCAATCAGTTTGAAAGAAAATAGATAAGATTTGGAAGGACGCTTTAGGGTGTTTTTGTTTTCAGTATTAAACCTCCTTGGAATAGGGCCTGAGTGAGAAGACAGATAAAGGATACTTTCAAAGAAATCTAGATAAATCCTACAAACTAAGTGTATGATCCACAGTAGATCTGTATATCCAGAACCCTCCAAAAAGCAACTCCCTCCCGCTAAACCTGGCTCAAAGAGATGAACACGAGTCAGTCGTCTGCTTACCTCCTTCTGCTTCTTAATAATGACCGAAAATTCTGTGTATGGGATTCGTGGATTTAGCTCGCATCCCATTAAAGTGGCTCCTTCATAATCCTTGATGTAGCCGACATATTTGGTTTTAGGTATTTTAATTTCTTTGGAAAAACCCTGCAGATCAAACACATGCATTCAGGTGAGCACCGTCCATCAAATATCTCTTCAGTGCAACTATATGCCAGGTGCTGGGCCAGGCACCAAGACATGTTCCTTCAAGTTCTCAAAATGTTGTCTGGGAAAGATTACTGCATACACCTCTTGGGAAGTTTAAGGAAATATCAGAAGTCAAGAAGTGTAAATAAGACGCATGACAGCCCAAACAAAACACACACACAATTTAAGTCTGAGCATAAATAGCTAGTAAGTAAAATTAAGGTTTAATTTTATGCCATTGTTTTGAATTGCATGGTAAATGTGGTTGATGTCAATTTTCCCCAAAGTGGGGAGTTGGCTCCATGATTAAAAGCAAATTAAGAATTAAAACTGATCTAAATTCTCAAAGAAAAAGTACCAACAATAAAGTATTCAGAACCTTAATGCTGTAAAAATGAGACCCCCTAACTTTATATATAAGAACTGTTTAGCCCATCACAACACATAGCTGTGCAGGGATATCCATGCTTTAAAATATATTCACATCTATCCATCATACCAATACCACATGGTGTGTATGTATGTGTGTACATACACAAATAGAAACATGCACACATTACATATTCTGAATTATAAAAATAACTTTCCTTAAGGTATCGCATTCAGTTCTCTGCAGAAAACTCACTTGGACTTCAGAACTATCATGAGTTGTTTGCTGCTTCACCTTTCAACAAAAGCTATCTCTCCAGTCATGATTTGCAACATTTTCTGACAGGACAACAATTTGAGGACCAGGGTGGAAACCTCTTGTTTTGAGATTCAAGGTCAAAGGGGCAAATGTATTGCCTGGAGTGGATTCCCACTCGCAGCAATGCTGGAGCACAGGGTATAACTGCTCCATAGGGTTAGTGTGGCAGCTACATTATCTCCTGTCAACTTGCGAAGGGGTGGAGTCTAGCTTGTCAATCAGGTCATAGCCAATGAGGCCTCTGTGTGGGCATGGTCTTCTCCTGAGGATTTTGGGAACTCCTATCTTCCTCCCTGGAGGTGGGACACACATTTTCTGCTACACATTCCTGTTGACAAGCCACATGGAGCTATGCTGATGGCAGCCAGAGCCTTGGAGCTGGAGGAGTCACATGGAGACCCACACCAGCACTAAGATGCTTCCACTACCACTGGATCCACAAGATTTTCCACCCATTGGCCTGGGATCTTCCTGCGCTCAGTATCCTTGCATGTATTCTGTGAGTTTGAAGAGGAATTCACAGACTGGTATTGGGCATATGTGCTAATATCAGACTTATGGACTTGATCTGAACTGGGCTTATTACACACATATGAGTGTCTGTGCATTTGTTTCTCTAGTCAACCTGGACTAAGGCGATTGGCAACCCTGGAGAAGAGAAACCATAGGGTTTTCAGTGCTGTAAATCTTTACAGAAGCAGACTGTCACGTTCTTCTCCCTCGGGGTGGCTGGTGGGTTCAAAGCACTGACCTTTTGGCTGGCAGCTGAGTGCTTTATCCACTGTACCATCGGGCTCCTGGTTCTATAGGTACAGCCTGGGAAAGCTGAAGCTAAAGCCCTCACTATGGAAACCCCAATGAGTTTTCTCAAAAGATCCGTA
Organism: Tenrec ecaudatus; assembly: GCF_050624435.1. NCBI lineage: Eukaryota > Metazoa > Chordata > Mammalia > Afrosoricida > Tenrecidae > Tenrec > Tenrec ecaudatus. The sequence goes on from NC_134533.1 coordinate 191,192,730, forward strand.
TTGCAATGCAATGGCCACAAGAACATCCCAAAGAGCTGAGAATCTGACAGGAGGGCAAGGAGGGCCTTTTACTCAAATTCAGAAGTAATTTTTTAAAGTTATAGTTTAGAATAATAAAATATTTCTAATCCTGTTGAATAAAGAGTTAATCAACATGAAAGCGTATGACAAACAGAGAAGAGCAAATACCATACATCAAAAGATAATATCCATATGTGTAAAAAGTTCTATTAATGTGAAAACTACATAATGTAGCGGAAAAAGACAACAAAATATAATGAACTGGCAATTAAAAAGAATGCAAGTGTTAGTCAATGTAGGAACAAATGAAAACTCAACACGATCAAGGAAATGTCCCTGACCAACGAGGGAGTCCATGTATTTCTAAAGGCTCGGCTCCTTTGCTGGGCAGCATGCCTTGCTAGGACAAAGAGCTGCTGTTGTGATTAAAGGGCACTGGTAGTGGCGTGGGCTACTCGCCACAAGGCCAGCAGTCCCAGAGACAGGCAGAACGGTGAAGTTCTCTGTTCCCCTAAAGACTTGCAGCCTCAGAAACCCACACGGGAAGTCCTGCTCTGTCCTACAGGAACAGACCAAGCGGCAGTGGGGGTTTTGTTCTTGCTGAGCCCGCCTCCATGGTTGATGAAAACTGAAATTGTTATAATAATAGGAAGACACATCAGAAACCATTCAAATATCCGGAAGCAATTCTACATCTGTATATTCTGAACAAATCACTACAGATGAGGGCAACACATACAAAGAGTGAGCGAGAGAGAGCGAGAGCGAGAGCGAGAGAGAGCGAGAGAGAGAGACAGAGAGAGAGAGAGAGAGAGAGAGGTGCGTACTTAAACAAGATTAAAGAAAGAAGGGTTGCAACTACAGTTCCAGCTCATACAAGGGGTACCCACAAAAAAAAGATTTTTTTTCAAAGCTAGGTATTAATTTTTTTTTTTTTTCTTTTACAAACCAACCTATCACCTTCGAAGCACTCTCCATGACACTTAATACATTTGTCAAATCTGAGATTCCATTCTTGGAAACATTTCTCAAGCTCATCTGTTGGGTGGCTGGCAGCGCCTTCCTCATTTTTTTTCTTCACCTCGTCTACGCCGTCAAATCACTGTCTTTTCATGCCCCCTCTTCATTCACAAAAACAAAAAGGAGTCACTCGGAGCCAGGTCAGGAGAGTAAGGTGTGTGGGGCAAGAGAGGCATGCTGGGGTTTTTTTTGCCAAAAACTGGTGCACTGGGATGGCTGCGTGAGTAGCTGACTTACATGGTGGCAAAACCAGTCCCCTGTGTGCCACAAATCAGGGTTTTTATGTTGCTCACTGCTCGGTCTTTTCAGAACCCCTAAATAGAAAGCTTGATTAACAGTCTGACGGGGGAATGAACTCCTAATACATGCTCATAAAAACAAATGAGCATAATCTTGATCAGTGACTTCACTGGACAAGCTTTGGGGGACAAGATGACGATGGTGTCTTCCACTGGGCGTGATTGACTTTTGCTTCTGGGGTTGTAAGAATAGAACCGTGTCTCATCACCAATAACGACCTTTTGGGAGGAAAAGTCTGGGTCATTTCTGAGCTGTTCTTTCAAAGTATGACATGTTTCCACTCAATGCTCTTTTGTCTGGCTTATCAGAACCTGAGCCACAAATTTCAGAGCCCCTCTCATATTCCCAAATCTTCCGTTAGTACTTCCTGAACCAAGCTCCAAGACCGTCCAGATAACTTCTCCGTCTACTCAATGGTTCCTTGAGCCCAAGTGCATGAATTTTATTGACATTTTCTTCTGTTCGGGAAGTTGATGGACGTCCAGAACAAGGTTTGCCATCAGTCGATATTTCAACATTTTTTGAAATGAGAAAACCACTCTTACATTTGAGTTTTTCCCATAGTGCTGTCCTTATAAGTTGTGTTCAACATCACAACACTTTCTGCAGCATTTTTTCCTGAGCAGGAAACAAAATTTCATAGCCTCACACTGTTCTCTTAAATCATCCATTACGAAAACAAAACAAAAAACCTGCTTAGACAAAAAAAGTCAATGGGACCAGAGAGAACCTTCCCAGGAGACACCACTCACTGACCTAGCTCAGCGCGAGCTGCTGGATGCTCGCCTAGTGGGGAAAAATGCGTACTATGAAAGTTCCAACCAGCAGAGCTTTCCCCCTGTGCTTTTTGGGTGCCCTGCTCATATAAACATGGTTTATTCCAAACAAAATGTTTATTAAACACATCTCTGTCATCAGTGGGTAGCTGCAGACAGTTCTCTCAGTAACACACTCCTGTTCGTCATATTAGGGTGCCTTCAAAGAAAAAAAGTTCATTAAAAACAGTATCTTCATGGGCATCTGCTGAGCCAGTCCAACTCAAAACAGCGAAGCCAATTCTGCATGACGGTGGCTGTGTTTTTGATTCCCAAGGAGGTAAACTTGTTAACACAGAATGTGTTATGGACACAGGACACAGAATGATCATGGGACCTTATGGGGATGAAGATTTAAGAAAATGGAAAATTGCCCCAGAAAGAAAAATTGTTAGAAAAGTTTCTCAGATGAAATTTTTCTATCATGACAATACAACTGCTCATTGCTCAAGAGTAAGAAGGGCCATTGATGAATGGCTGGTTATAAGCTCTGTAAGAGCCCTCAACACAATGATCTTTAAAAAAGACAAAAGAGTAACAAGGGCTGTTGGATGAGAATTCCAGCAGGCACCTATCTCTCCACCGGCGGTCCTGGGTCTTCCCCTGGAGAGGGCTTCGTCTTCCCAGACTAAAAGGAGCATCACCGGAGTCCATCCAGGAGGTCAAAATGCCCGTGTCAACCTGATGTAAAGAGTGCAGCAGGGACGGCAGCGCCTTCAACAGGGCACGGACTTAGAGGGAGGCTCTGTGGACAAATCACAGCTTCCTGTTTTTCGTGTTGTTAATCCAGTTTCCAGGACTTTGTAGCATTGCTTTTTGACTTCTCCATGGGCAATAAGACACCTGCATATCCCAAAAACCTGGTAAATAAATGACTTTAAATTGCTTAAATAAATTACTTTAGAAAGGGGTCCTGGTGGCGTACTGGGGACCCATCGGGCGGCCGGTCGCCAGGTCAGCAGTCACAGCATCAGCTGCTCCTTGGGAGAGAGAGGGGATGGGCTCTCCACTCTCACCAGCCTGGGAAACTCACACGGGCAGTTCTCCCGTCCTTTAGGACCGCTAAGAGTCGCCGTGTGATGGCAGGGAGTTTGGGTTTTTAATTGTACCGGGCATTCCAGAGAACCATCAGAAACTTCACAAGGAAATAATAATATATTATGTGAACAGAATAATTAAACCCAACATCCAGCATGACCCGTGCAAGGCCAAGCCCACTGCCACCAAGCCCATTCCAATGCACCCTCACTGCAGAACAGAGTTGAATCACCCACAGGGATCCATGACTAGGATTTTTTACAGAAGCATACGGCTGCTTCTCTCTCCTGAAGAACAGCTGGGGGCTCACATGGCTAACTTTTCAGTTAGTGCTTGAGTGCTTCAACCACTGCAGCCCCGCAGAATCCTTCAAAAGGGGGATAGCGAAGTGTTGGCAGTCCGCTTCTCTGGGTGATAGGACTACAAGCGCTTTTCCTCTGCTTCATGCTTGGCTCTATTTGAAAACGTTTCTACAGTGACCACGCATGCTTCTACAGTCCAAAGCACAAAGAAAAACTTTTAAGGTTTCTAAAAATCAAACCAGACTCACTACTATCGAGTCCATGCCAACTCTCAGTGACCCTACCGGACAGGGTCAAACTGCCCTGTGTGAGTTTCGGAGGCTACGTTTTTACCAAAACAGAAAGCCTTCTGTCGCTCCAGTGGGGTGGGTGGCCTCCAATTTCTGGCCTTTTAGGGGCAGCACAACTGGTAACCACTAGGTCACCAGGCACAGTTCCCTAAGAATGACAAAGTACTATTGAAAATAATAGTCATCCAAACTGGTGAACTGGGTACAGTTTGCTGTGTGCATTCACTACAAAAACGATGAAATAAATAAAATTTCCAAACTGGAAAACAATATCCATCCAGAAACTAATCCTCAAGTAGCTAAGCTGAAAACTCATAATAGGAGAGAAACCTCCCAGCCACTTCTAAACTTCTGAACTTCCTTTTGGCTGTCCTCACTGAGGACTGCCCCACTAAACCCATTTCTCTTGTCCACGGAATGGCTAACGACCCAGGACTTAGAACTTACTCCTAAATTTCTCCTTGATGTGCAAGTATAGGCGGGCTGAAATATTATATTTAATGATGGAGGTTATTCATTCATTGATTTAGTATTTACTTAGTACTTTCTACATACCAAGAACAACTCCTAATCCAATCTGATTATTTCCTTATTCTGAAACCAAAAACCAAACCCACTGCCTTTCAGTCTGTGCAGACCATAGCAACCCTGGGAGACAGAGCAGAGCTGCCTCTCAGGGTTTCCAAGGCTGTGAATTTTCACCTGGGTTCTTAACTGTTGACCTTCTGCTTACAGTCAAGAATACCCAAGTGCTGTACCACCAGCGCTTCTACCAAAAACCCAACACACCCACGGTTATGGAATCACGTCAACTCCAAGTGAACTTACAGGCAGAACGGAACCACTATTGGGTTTCTGCAACAATAAATTGTACGGGAGCAGATAGACTTATCTTTCTCATGAGGGACAGCTCGTAAGTTGGAGCCCCCTACCAAACCATTAGCTGTCCAAAGCTTAACCCACAGTGCTAACAGGGCTCCTAATAGGACTCCGAGGGCACCCAAAGGAATTGCGTATCCTTCCTGCAAGCAGGGAACACTGGGGGTACACAGAGTCCTACTGAGGAGATATTAAGAAGTTACAAGACAGTCAGTGTTGGGTGGTGGAAAACCTACTTGTTTCTTGAAGTACCCAATTGCATATTCATCTGCATATGTGAGGAAGTTCAGGATGTCGTGTTTTATATGATACTCTTTCAAGTGGTTCATCAAGTGTGTTCCATAGCCCTGTGTGGAAGTCAGCATATAAACAAATACATTAGCTTCTACAGGGGGTGGGGTACACCAAAAACTCCTACATATTTATCAGAAAAGACTGGCAACTTTAGGAGGCTGTACATTGGCTACTTTAAGTTAGGCAGTCCCCAGGTTACAAATATCCAATTTTTTTACAACCTACAGTTACAAACCAACTCCCATAAAACAGTTTGAGGTACATACAATGTTTCATAAGAGCAAACAGGCACTACTTTACAACATATGCCAAAACATTATTACTATTGTCTTACTGTATTATTTTAATGATGTTTTTAGCATATCTGGGTTTCTTTAAAAATAGAAAGGTATACTATTCACTAAGGTAAACTATTCCCACATACTGTTCCAACTTGTGTACAAACTCTCCGTGTTACTTTAACCTTGTATAGACTATTTTGAATACAGAATAACCCAGTAGTGATTAGAAGACAAAAACATACTGAGACTGGGGAAGAAGCTTCACATAAATTCCCTTCACACATCATTTAGGTGCAACGGCCACCAATTCAGTTTGACTCCGGAAAGCAGGGCTGCTATTGTGGTGTGCAAAATGTTGAGTGTGGACGTTTAGAGCGGATCAGTCAGCCAGACTCAGTGGTCTTTATTTTAGATGACTCTGAGCCTACAAACAGGTCGAGCACTTTAAGGCAGTACCTTATCTCAGGAGTTGATCCTTAGTCCTCTACTATTTGCCAAGGACAGTAAATACACCAGTAAACTAATTAAGCACTTTCTCGCCCTTTCCTATTCCCATTCAATAGGAGGTTTTTAATAAGACGAAAGGGGTGGGGGTGGGGGTGGGGGAGGATCTGCACGTTTGGCTTTGACCAAACGTGTCCCATCTACTCAGCTTAGAATGACTATTCTTCACTTTCTAAAGCTTAAGTTTAAGACACTTTACAAGAAATGTTTTTTGTGAGTGTTTTTCAAAATTCTCCCTACTGAGTTTGTGATGTTTGGCCACTTTTCTTCAAGTCTTTTGAAAATTACATGGTTTGTGCAAAAAATAAATTGCCCAAGAAAACAAAGTGCTCGATTCATATGAAATGCCTTTAGTTTCCCTACAGCATCTCTAAAATGGTCCAAGTCAACCTTAATTGACCTTTCTAAACAAGGTGCCTGGTATAGCTATCTTTGAAAACCATTTTTTCCCCCTGAACTTACAAGCCAACTTACAAACTAAGCCCTCTCCCTACGAAAAGTGGAACAAAGTGTTCCGTTAAGGAAATGCTAAACTCTGGATATTTGTGTGTCCCGTTCTCACTTTCAGAATAAAAAACAAAACTGTGATAACCACAGCGACAGCACCATCTACAGCCATACAGTCAGAAGCCCTTGACAAAGAGCCATGGAGGAGAGCTTAGTTTCCAGTGAATCCGGGCCTTCACCTTCCTCGGCCAGAAGGGTGAATGTGAAACAGAAGGATGTCGTTTGCCCTTCGACACTTGGTGACCCCAGTCAAAGACAAAAGGCCCACTTGTGCTTTGTGAGAGTAAATGCAGGGCAGAAAGGAGAACCGGCACTGGGAGGGGAGCGTCAAGCTGTTACTAAAAGCAGAAGTGCCCACAGCCATCAAGCAGGGAAGCTTGGGTGGTGACGGAGTTGTGGTTTGGGTAATGGCCATGCGGCTTTGGAGCTGAAGGAGTGGGGCCTGCACTTGGGCCGGCAGTGGTCAATATAACAGCCACTGGCCGCATGGGCCTACCTGAAAGGTGGCCGGGCTGAATTGAGATCAATTATGTGTCAGATAGACATTTGACGTCTCTCATAAATATTTCATGACGAATTATTTCAGGAATGGTTCTTGTTTTCATTAAATACAAGTTGCCAAGGCAATGTAGGTAAGGTAAAATAAAACCGATTTAATAAATTAATTTCACTCATTTCCTTTAACTTTCTTGTTCTGAATGCAGCTCCTAGAAAATGTGCGATCCCACATACGGGTCATAAGGACAGCACACAATATGATCTCTCTCTTATGATGCTGCCCTTCCAACAATTTTGTCTCAGCAGCCTTTCGCCCTACATCTCCTGACAGCACTTCCATGTGGTTTCCTCTAGGTATTCCAAAGCATCAAGAGAAGCGTGTCCTAAGGACATGTTTCCTCGTTCCTCTTCCTAAGAGCACAGAAGGAGCAGACGGCAAAATTAGATGAGAGTACCGTATAGACTCGAGTATACGCCGAGTTTTTTCAGCCCACTTTTTATGCTGAAAAGCCCCCCATGTGTTGTGGTAAAATTAAATGCCTCGGCTTATACTCGCATATATACGGGAGGGCCTTTTGTCTGTGGCCAGTCCAGTGTATGAGGGCGCTTCGCAAAGTTCATGGGGGAAAACTCCATCATCTTCTCATGCGGTTTTCCCACGAACTCTGGGAAGCCCCATACTGCTGCTGGACTGCATCCCCAACAACCACAGTGCCAGTCCCTGCATGTGCGTGTTTGTGTGTGCGTGTGCATGTGCATGTGTGTGCGTGTGCACTCCCCGAGGGCTGGAGGTCGCTTAGACACGGATACCAAAGACAGCCGGGAATAAAAATTAGGCACACACACAGACAGCACAGCCCAAAGAGTGTGAATAGGCCTGACCCTTATCCATCGTTTTTCAATATTTTCATATTGTGAGGCCTGGTCCTCTCTTAGAGACAAAGGCATGAGAATATTTCTGCAGTGCACGCTGCTCCATTTCCTTCCTCATCCACAGCACGCCGTGAGCTTTCTCGGTGGGTCCGTGTCTCCAGCTGTGTGTGCTGAACTTGACACTGCGATTTCTTTTCCAACATTCCTTCCTTTCCCACGGACTGCACATATCTGACATGTAGCATCCCTGTCTCTCGACCGAGGCTCCCACACATCCCTGGCACAACCCTTCCTGCCCACCACCCTACTCACACACATGCACGCGCCTGCGCAGTGCAAAGTATTCGTCTCCCAAAGGCCCTGTGCGTTTGACGCCGCCCGTGGCCCGAGGCCCGCAGCAGTAGCACAAAGGCCCGCTTTCGGCTTTCCTTCTCAAAGTGTGGAGGTGCCCTTACCTTGACCTGCTCGTTGGAGGTGACCGCGCAGAAAACGATCTCAGTGAATCCTTGGGATGGGAACATTCGGAAACAGATGCCACCAATCACACGGCCATCTTTAATTAAAGCCAGGGTTTTGTGTTTCCTGGAAGAGTCAGAGCATGTCAGACTTTACCTGTCTTTATTGTACACATATGCTTCCGGGCATACCTGACGACTCAACCAAGAAGGGAGGTGACCCGTCCCATGTTTTCACGGAACCCTCCTTCCTCTAGCCACTCTGGCTAGACCCCCTTTCACAGGGCTCTGGAAAGCAAGCCTGCCTGCGTTATCAGAGTATCCTTCAGAACTCACGTGTCACATCAGCTGACAACGACAAATAGGAACCAAGGTATGGGGTGCTCTGGGAATAGCGTGCCCAGTTGTGGTACTTATATAATTGTCAGTTAAAGGATTAAGCATGTAAGGGCGGAGTCTAGCCTGTCAACCAGATCTTAGCCAATGTGGCCTCTCTGTGGGCATGGCCTTCTCCAGAGAATTCTGGGAAATCTGGTACTTCCTCCTGAGAGCCAGTAGACACCTCCCTCTCACTCCTTCACTCCTTGGGCATTGACAAGCCACATGGATGAAACCTGACCTCTGAAGCCGGAGAAGCCACAGAGAGACCCCTGCCAGCGCTGAGATGCTTACAACGCCACTGGACCCACAGACTTTCTACCCACTGGCTTGTGATCGTCCTGCATTTGGCTTCATTGCTTGTGTTTCATGAGTCTGAAGAGGACTTTATAGATTGGTATCAGACTCTGGGCTAATATCAGACTTATGGCCTTGGGCTGGGCTGGGTTAGGATGTTTTTTAATGTACAATTACTCTTGTATATGAACCTCTTCATGTGTGCCCGTGGATTTGTTCCTACAGTCCACCCAGACTAGACACCAGTGCTAGCGGACAGAGAGGGGTGTCGGGAGAGAGTGAGGAGACATGGCCAAACAGCATGTGCTTCTGAAGAGCTTAGTTTCACGCAGGACTCTTACAGCAACATTGGGAGCGGGATCCACATGGGAGCTTGATATGCGTCTCTGTATCTGAAACATCACTCTGACTGATTAGCTGCATGGAACACGAGCCATAAAGGCTCTTGCATTCCGTGTGCTGAAATGAATCCGGTTAGAGAAGCTCAGATATTTTTTTATTCTATTATTTTTTAATTGGGATTAATACATATATGAAATCATTCTATAGTTCCATCACATCTAGCAGAATTGTACATTGCTACCACAATCAACTTCCAAACAATCTTTCTATCTGGACCCCTTGACATGTTCACCTCCTCACCCAGCCCCTGGAGGCCTCTGTGTCCCCCTCCCACCAAAACCCTTACTCCGCTTGCTGATGATGCTATAGGTTCAACGGTCCTGGCTTTCATACACCAAAAAAAATGAAAAAATATATACCGAAACTTCAAGAGGGTGACACCCTACACACACACACCAAATGAAATAACACATGCCCCCTAATATGTACAATTAAAAAACAAACAAAACAACACAACCACCCCAAATACTTAAAAGTTTAGAAATTAGACCAGGTCCAGCAAGCATCCTAGGGGAAATCTGCAGACAAGTTTCCATGGTTCAAGTCAGGCTTCTGCCCTTGACCTTCTGTGCTCAGCTCTGCAGTGCGCATGCCCTTGAGCCACCACGTTCCTCTGATCCCTCGCATGAGGACAGAGGGAGTTCACGGAGGTAAAAGCCGTGGGTTTTCAAAGTCAACCTCGGTGATACCCCGACTTTCCCAGTGTCTAGAGTCCTGGGCAACAATGCTACCTAGTGAAGACACTAAGGCGGTGAATGTTTCTACTATTAAAAAAAAGGTTTAAAAAATCCCCCAGTACGACATTCTCTTGATGTGCTAAGGAATGACCTAGTGAAATAGCAACTTAAAATCCAGAGCTTCAATAAATCAAGAAAATGTGTAAATTTGGAACCAGGTAGCGAGGTCTTCGTTGCCCAAACTTATTTAACCTACTCCCCTCTCTTCAGAAAAGCACCTCTCAGCCCCTCCTAGCAATGAAAAGTGCTTGTGCCATAGCCCACAACCCAACGTTGTAGCCCCACCCCGCCCACCTGCCCCTGGAGTGTGCCAGCAGCCCCTGGGGGCGGCATCACCCACTTGGGGAAACGCTGAGCTATGTGCTTATGGATAGGCAAAAACTTGACGTAGCTCTGTATCCACAATGTGGCAGGAGGTGGTAAGACTCAGTGGGTATCAATGGCTGATTTTCATGATCTAAGCAGTGGTGGTTTCATTTTAAAGGGTCGGGGACGAAGGACAAGCAGAGCCCCACTCACGGGTCAAAGACAAGCCGGGTGATGTACTCCTTTGGCATTCGGGGCAGCTGATGCGAGAACACGTTCTGAAGGCCAACCAGCCACATCAGGATCTTCTTGTTGGGTTTCTGGTTCAAGGAATTGCCGACCACGTGGAATTCGATCACGCCTCGGCGTTCCTCCATCCTTGCTGCTTCGTCCCTCGCCGAATGTGCCGAGAGAAAATTGGTCTGGGACGGAGGACGAGAAAGGTTACATACATGGTTGCCAGTCACTTCTTCCAACAGACAATGGGGATGGGACATGTCAAGGCTTCTCTTCTGGTTTCAGGTAAGGGATACATGGTGGGCTTTCAGAGGAACCCACACAAGCATGCATGCACGCACGCACGCACACAAATGAATAAAGGTCAAACAGAACAGATAGGTAAAGCGTTTTAAGGGGTCACAAATGTACACGGATGATATCTGGTTTATGTACCTATGGAGACAGCAAACTTCCTGTGGCGGGCCAGAGTACAAACATTTCAGTCACTGTGTCAATGACTCAAATGATGTCGTGTTCTCAGCTACTCAAATGAAGTGGTGTTAGAATGAGGCAATGTCTAATCTAATAGCTTTGGTCAAGTTCAGATGCAGCCTTATTTAAAAACACAGGGGTGGGTTCGATTCAGCCAGGGGCCCGTATGCCATTCCCTGGTTTGGGGGAACCCCACGTGGCTGAGCTTTAAAAGACTGCTAGCATATCATGACAGACCCGCCTCAATGATCAGTGCAGGCCCACGAGTGCCAACCCTGTGCCTTGTCCTTGTGCAAGACAGCTTGCAGAGTTGTCCCTGAGCGGCACAAATGATTCGACACTTGGCTACTCATCAAAATCTGAAAGTAGGAATTTGCCCATAAACATCTCGAAATATCGACCCGGCCAGTTCCTTCCAAAAGGTCCTTCCTGGAAACATGACGCACCGTTCTACTCTCAAACAAGACAGGTGTCTGCAAGTCAGAACCAACCCCCGGGGAGCTGCTGTCTTGTTCCCCTGCTTTCCAGTGTGTGTCCTCACACACACTCGGGTGCAGCTGGCTGTACCCCCGCTGTGTCCTCAGGTTATGTGCTCTGGCTTAGTGATTCTTGTCAAGGGCACGAGGATAGTAAATGCTCAAGAAACAGAGAAAATAAAAACAAAAAACCCTGATGTCTAGTGTTGGCTGATTTCCATTGTCATAGCTGATGACCCAGTTAATTCTTGATCCATTTCAAACTACAGATATATTTATGGCTGGCTCCCCAAATCCTGTAAATGAAACAACGTGCTGGCCACCAGGATATGTCAACTCCAGCACAGCACATCCGCCCAACGTATTCTGAGCTGTTTCATAGCTTCATGTCCTCTGAAGCGCCCAACACGGGACACATCTGAGCTCAGCGCATCTGTAAAATTACAAAATCCTAAGTGGAGAGCAAATGCTTTGAGAGTGATTAGGGCAAAGAATGTACGGATGTGCTTTATACAATTGATGTATGTATATGTGTGGATTGTGATAAGAGTTGTATGAGCCCCTAATAAAATGTTTTTAAAAATTACAAAACCCCTGAAAAACAAGTTATTAAAACAGGCTACCATTAGCTAGAAGGAAACAGAAAGGGCTGTTGTATATTAAGATCTTTTTCTTCTCCCATCACCTCCATTCTCCGTATTATCCCCCATGCCGTACAATGAATGCCTAAGGAAACAGAACCAATGAAAAACTGGTGCTTTACTCTGGCAGAACTGCACTAAACAAAACTTATTTTTTAAGATGTCTTGAAAAATAATCTACACATCACTTGATGGCAGTTGAAACATGACTGCACTCCTTAGCAGCTGTCACAATCATCCTGAGCTGCTCTCCCAAGGTGCGATGCAATAACAGCAGTACACTGACCCCCAAATGCTCTGGAATCCAACCAGGAGAAAATAATCAGACAAGGCCAAATAGAGAGACACGATGTGGAACTAGTAACCAGGGATTCTTCAGTCCTAAAGAGAGCGGGGGAGCTGGTCTCGAATAAATGAGATGATCGAGATGAAGACATAAATCCTAAACGCTAAGGGCAACATGTGTTTTGCTGTTGTTGCTGCCTTTTGTTGAGTCACTGACAACTCCTACCCACCCTCTAGGACAGGGCGAGCTGCCTTACAGGGTCTCCTAGACGGCCATGAATCTAGGAGCTGTTGGTCAAGCTTTCCCCCATGGAGCAGCTTGATGGTTCAAACTGACCTTTGGGTGAACATGGAGCATGTATTGCACCACAAAAGATACATTTTGGGTGTAAGAGGAATTTGGGTATAGGTTGTACATTAGACCTAGCATTGGCACATTTCTCTGTGAAAGGGTGAGATAATAAATATCCTAAGCTCTGTAGCTGTGGTGCAAAAGTAGCCACCGGCCCCTGTGTTTCAGTGAAACTGTCTTTACTGTGCTCTGTAGGTTGTCCGATGGAATCGTGCTCAGCTTTCTGAGAGTGGCAATGTGATGATATGGTTTTGTAAGGGAGGTATGCTTTGGAGATACATGCAGGAACAGTTGAAGGTGGAGGGGGATGACATTTGTATTTAACTGCAATGGTTCCAAACAGTTCAGAGGAGAGAGAGGGGAAGCAAAGGTGCCCTGATGCTATTAACAATGCGTCTTTATCACTGAAGCTTTGCAATGTTTATGACGGCTTGACGATTTTCAAAATAAAAAGTTGGGGGAAGGATACAAAGGCATTAATTGTGCGGCATGATTAGTATGTGTCCCTGTGACATGATATTCATTCAGGGGAATCACCTGTCAATTAGCCTTTCCAGCCCTCCCCTCCCTGATCACCCCATAAAATGCAAATCAGGGTAGGATAGCATGCTAATGTCTCAGCATTACCATCCCCAGTTCCATTTCCGACAGCTGAAGTGGCCAGGGGAGCCGAGGGCTCTACCAGCTGGCTGCCCGGGTTTACCCTGCTGACCTCGGGTCCCAGCATCGCTGCAGGGTCTGTGATGGTAGACATGACCTCATGGATTAGTTCCATTGGAATATCTCCCGTAACTCGGGGTTTCTTGGCCTCCTCCAGAGGATGACAGTCATTCAGTTTCCTCTTTTCGCCTACGAAGACCAAACACAAAGCAAGTGATGGGTCACAGCAAACACACGTACATGCACTCATAATAGGACCCCATCCAACGCTCCTCCTGAGACCTCCAGCCAGGCCAACCCTCCGTCTCCCAGGGAAAGCGTGCTGATGAAAGGGGAGCAGGAGAAGGGAGGATAGGAAGCGGCTGTCTCACGAAGGCATGGCCCTTGCCAACTGAAGACGACTCCGTAAGTATCACGTACAATTGAACATGGTTTTGTTGGTTTTGTAATTCTGGCATTTTTAAATTGTTTTCAAAGGCGAATGGAATACTTTTTGAGTCATGTGACCCAGAAGCCTTCAAAGCCCTTGGTTCCCCAAGAGTAATGCTGAGATTTCGTTCACAGTTAAGGCTTATTCCTAATATATCCTCATCCTGGTAAGATTACTAGTGGGCCCGGAGTGTGAAGAAACCGGGTGAGGGGACATCCAAGCTCATCAGCACAGAGTCCTTGGATTGAGGAGTGATGCTGCCAGAGAGAGTGAGAGGGAGCAGGGCGGCTCCTGTGTGACATTGTTCATCTAAGGCAATGGTTCTCAACCTGTGGGTCGCGACCCCTTTGGGGAGCAAACAACCCTTTCACAGGAGTTACCTGATTCATAACAGTAGCAAAATTACAGTTATGATGTAGCAACAAAAATAATATTATGGTTGGGGGGGGGCGTCACCACATGAGGAACTGTCTTAAAGGGTTGCAGTTTTAGAAAGTTTGAGAACCACTGATCTGAGGTCTTCTTCTTTCCTTATCACAAACGTGGGAAGCATACAAGATTGTTTGATGCCAAGTCTCTGATCAGATATGCAAACTGCAAAACTTTCCATGACTGTGAAATACTACAAGGATCTGAACATGTGCTTGGGGGTTTGTTTTGCTTTTTGCTCATAAATAGATGACATCAAGTTGTTTATCCCCCCTGCTATCCACACTGTCTGCCAAATGGCTCTGTAGACCTTCCAAAAAACAAACAAACATGTTGTTGTGAAGCGCCCTCAGATCCAACTCATAGCGACCCTGTGTTACACAGAATGAAACACTGCCTGGACCTGTGCCATCCTCACAATTGTCGTTAGATTGAAGCCGATTGTTCAGCCACTGCGTCAAATACATCTCACCGAGGGGCTGTCTCCTTTTTGCTGACCTTCTACTTGACCAAGTATGACAAAAGGCGTAGTGTTCCCCACCACGTATATCTGTTCCACCATGTGGCTTGCTATGGACAACCTAATGAAGTGCACGTGGGGTCCACAGTTCCATGCTCAGGCCACCAAGGAACGTTGTGTGTATCTGCTTGGGCTCTTCTGTTTCTGCCAGGGCCATGAGAGCCCGGTCTGAGAGGACCCGTGGTCACAGGAGGAAGAGGACAAATATGCAGAGCAGAATTATTCTGCTTAGGTCCTCTCACCTAGTCATGAACAGAGTCCTAGAACCAGGCAAACACAAACCCAGCCAAGAGCCAGCGAGGCCAGCCAACTACCAAACAACTTGCAGAGTGTGTGAGCTATGGTGGTCAATGATGACTGTGCTAAGACTGTGCTTCGGGTTGCTTTGTTAAATGCTACTTAGCTGATCCATACGGCCCAAACCTTACCACAAAGCAATGGGCAGCCATTAAAATCTGAGACTCCTACCATCTGTAATTAGTTGAAGTCTAGCTTTGATGCTCTGGGGATAACAGAGTTCCGAGGCCCAGTCCGCAACCCTCTCCTGTTCCCGCCAAGAGCTCACCTGGGTTAACTTCAAGGTCAGAAGCCGTTTTACAGGCAGGACTGGTGCTTCCTGCCTGCAGCTGCTCCAGGGAAGACGGGTTGGGATTGTAGGAAACTGGCCCAGCCACAGGAGACGGATTGATAACTGTCCCAAGAAAAGAAAAAGAAAGTATTAGATGGTTCTTTCTGCATAACCAGGGACCAAGTCCATAGGAGACGGTCCGGCCATCGTTCAAAGAGAAGACGCGTGGGATAAAAGCCCAGGATCCAGTGGGATTGTCAAGGTAATAACAACACTAAGGGAAGAAACAGATCCAGTCCTGATTCGACAATAAGGGAATAAACACATAAGCAGGGAGACGCAAATGCTCACCCTTACAGGTGAACGGTAGTAAATAAGGAAGGAATGACGGAGGTTAACAATTCGCCGTTTATAGCAACCATCAAATCGTAATTGATTTGGGCCAGAGTCATAGGACAGGCTACGCCTTGAGTATACTTTTAATGAACAACAGCCTATTGACCTCGCTTTGAGTTATTTCTCCACATAAGTACCTTTGGACTGCCAAAGGGGGAAAACAGCAACTTGATATTGGAGAAGTCTGCCACCAATTTAGCCGAGTGATTAATTTCATACCCATGTTGATGAAATAATGTCAGCGACAACAGGCAGAAGCGAAAGAAAGCGCAGAGATTAGATGCTATCTTGTACCCATGTTACATTTCCTGAGTTTGATAGCTACGCCGTTGCTATGTATTAGAAGACATGATGGTGGCTTTTTTCCTCAGGAGATACCCAGTGAGAACATACCGGCGTATGATGTAAGCAGGCTGTAAACACTTTGTCCCCTTATAGATTGACACAGTGGCTGCAGCAATGGGCTCAAGCCTAACAACAATTGTGAAGTGGGCACAGGACCGGGCAGTGCTCCCTTCTGTTGTGTCCGCATTGCTGTGAGTCAGAACCAACTTGATGGTACCCAAGACAAAAGTGTGTGTGTGTGTGTGTGTGTGTGTGTACAGTGAGAAAAAGGGAATAGGTGAGTTTGGATAAAGGATATATAGTATAGAGCATATTGGATTTCTTGCAACGTCTGTGTTTCCAAATAAAAGCTTCTGCCGGCTAAATCGTCATGGGGGCAGAACACTGTGTTCCTGGCTGCCGGTAGCTGATGAAAGGAGAGATCGTGATGGGTTCAGGCGTCCTCAGAGACAGTAGTCACACACAGGACACAGTGTGGCAGTAAGGACAGATGCCCAGAGAAGAAAAAAGCTCCTCTCGGTTTCAACGCTGGCACAGTCCTGCCCTCAATAGCACCGTGGTCTGTAGAGAATCAAGGGGCTACGGAGCTTTCTTTCCAACAGACAGGGCATTTGAATTTCGAAGTACACGGGAGTGTTTCTGAACTCCGGGGATTCTGAAGAACTCAGAGTATCCTGCAAGGCTTCAGGGCCATGATTATGAGCATCCTGTATCACAGCGGCAAAGATGTGCAGACATGCCAAGGAAGGGGATGATTACACTCTTCTTCTTGCCCACCCCAAGAGAAAGCGTCACAGCTGCTGCAGTGCAGGCGACAGCCTGCTCCTGATGGCGTCCGGTAACACTGACGTGTCTGTGCCATGCTTCACTGAGGGACGGACGGACGGCCTTCACTGCAGAAGTACACGTGAAATCCCCCAAGGGTCCCAGATAACCTGTCTTCTCCATCCTGCTCTGTGACAGATGACGGCGTGGCCAGAAGCTGGGCAAGTGGGGAGGCATTTAGAACAGCAAGGAGTCACTGTCAGTTCTCACACACACAGCCGGCTCTCCGGAAACCCTCCAAAAGGAAAGCGAAGCTGTCCACTCACTCCCTTTGGTATCCCACTTCCCGAAGGACGGTTCTGTGTTCTTGGCCCAATGCCCGCAAAGCATTTGCTGTTCACTTGCCATGCGCACCAAGGCGGTGTGACACAGTGGCTGGGGGTCGCTTGCCACGCGCACCAAGGCGGTGTGACACAGTGGCTGGGGGTCACTTGCCACGCGCACCAAGGCAGTGTGACACAGTGGCTGGCAGCTGTGAAACGGCTGGGAGCTCGGGAAGACCTGGAAACGCAACTCGATTCCACCCTGACATGCTGCTTAGAAGCAGTTTTTATTAAGGGGACAAAATGGGATCTCTGACCACCCAGGAGCCACACTCGTCAAAGAAAGACAATGCACAGGGGGAGAAACGGGGGCAAGGGCAACGTGAGGTGAGTCCCATACGAGACAGTGGTTCTCATGTGGTGCTGCGCATTGGCGTCGCCTGGGGAGCTTTTGGCAGCAGCGATGCCCAGGCCTTGCCCCAGACAATCACACCACACTCCCTCGAAATGGGATCCTAAACCCAGTGTATTGTCAATCTCTCCCGGTGAGCCCATTGTGCAGCCGAGTCTGCGAACCAAGCATATGATGTGCCCAAGGCTCGGTGAAAGTTTGGGAGAAACAACTGCCATTCCTTGTTGCGGGCATGGGGGAGGGGGCCTAGGAAAGCCTCCACTGGAAATCTAGGTTAAGAGCAACACAGAGCGAGGGCGGGGGTGAGCAGCGCGCGCGCAGCAGACACTGCGGTGGAAAAGTCCGGAGCCTGCGGAGAATGTGTGCAGCCAGCGCCGACCGCTCAGGCCTGCGGCGCAGGCAATAGGCTCGCCTCTCTGCCGGTCTGGAGCAGAGAAAGAAGACCAATACTCTGGGGCTGGAGCAGGAAGCGGGGGGCGGGGGGGGGGGATATACAGATATGGTGGCATGCTTTAGGAACAAGAGTTAACACAATAGGGACTTAATCCCAACCCAAACACTTCTTCTTCATAGGAATATAATAATTCTTCTCCTTGAAACATGGCTTCTAGATGAAACAAGTTTTGAAAGCTCACCTTCTCAAATGCAATGTGCTAAGAGGTGAGGGTTTTGTTTGGTTTTGTCTTAATTCAAGGAACCATACGCCACACGAGTACACTCACATGGCATTGCGAAAAGGCAAAGCCATCAGACTAAAAGGTAGGTCATTGATGGTCCCAGGCGAGGGGCCGGGCAAAGGTGGGCTGTAAAGGGACACAGGACAAATTTCTACAGCAGAGCAATTGTTCTGTACTGCGTGGTGGTGGCTGCATAACCGTAGGACTTTATCAAAATTCACAAAATTGTATATTAATAAGGAACAATTTTACTACATATAAATGCCATCGATTATTTTAAGTAAAAATTAAATCTACATTACCTAGGTGCTCCGTGGCGCACACTGCCTAAAGCACATAAAACTCAGTAAACTACAGCTTCATCTATCAAAATGCAAGATTCTGTCTTTCCCCACAGCCATGTATACATGGCAGCTTTGACATTTCTTGACAAGCCCTTCCACTGATTCTTCTGTCAAAGGCAGGGATGGAGACTCTGCACGGCCTGGCACTCTGAAGGCATCTTCCTTCCTCACCAAATGGCAACCGGTGCCACTGGCTGACGCCAGACAAATGGAAACATGCTGTGGGAGTTGCGTAATCTGTTGTCAATTTGAGACGTAAGAGTGGAGGGGTGGAGTTCAGCCCGTCAATCAGGTCGCAGCCTGATGCCCTCATTTGGAGGCACTAAGGAGATAAATAGCTCACTGGAGGGGAGACACAGACACTCCCTGGGAAACATTTCTGCAGACAAGACACATGGAGCTACGCTAGAGCCCTGGAGCTGAAGGAGCCACGTGGAGACCCATGCCAGAGCTGAGATGCTTCCACTGTTACTGGATCCACAAGACTTTGTACCCACTGGCCTGTGATCTTCCTGCATTCGGCCTCACTGCATGTGTTGTGTGAGTCTGAAGAGGAATTTCTAGATTGGTATAGTACACATGAGCTAATATCAGATTTACGGACTTGATCTGGACTGGGCGGGGATGTTTTCTCAATATTCAATTGCTCTTGTATATGAAGCTCTTTCTATACACAGAATCTGTCTCCCTGGATTTGGGTTCTCTAGCCTACCCGGACTAGCACAGATGCCCTGATGCCACCTGGAACTACCTTCCTGCCCTGACACTTGGGGACTGCCCTCATCCACTCACCATTCTACCCGCATCCCTGACAATAGCTTGAATGTTCAAAACATCAAGATTAAGACATACAGTCAAATTTCTGGACACATTGCCTTCTCAGTGAGGCTTTAAGTGGTTTAGAAGAGTCAGGACTTGACGACAAAGCGAGGCTGCTAGTGTTTTATGCCTCTCCTCAAGAACTGCAAACAGCAAGGTAAGCAAGCTCTTGTCGCTTTTTTCATTGTTGTTTTGTAACGGTTTGTCTTGCACCTGCATGCCTCATTAATAGAGAAACAGTTGCAAGATTCTTCTTTGCATCTGTTCTCTCCTCATTAATAGGGATGCAGATACAAGGTTTTCCAAAATGCTTGTTTTTTTTGTTCTGTTTTGTTTTGGGGGCTTTTTTTTTTTTTTTGCTGGCTCTTCTTCAAATTCCTGATAAAAAGCACAAACAGATGCACGGTGGGCTTCAGCTCACACTTCAGGTTGGTGTCGCATTTCTGCTACAAGACATTTACCTGTCTGGCTTCCAAGCTGGCTGGTTCTGGAGGAGCTGGAGAGAAAATCCTGATCCCAGATGGGAGAGTTCTGACTATAAACTTCTTCTTCTAACATAGACAGAAACCTATAAACAAGAAGAAACACAATGTGAGTGCCAAAAAAGAATGTATTACTAGAAGGACAACAGCCCTAAGCACCTTCTGAAATTGTCTTAACATCAGCGTCTTACCTTTCATGAGAAAGTAGACTGCCGATTTATGACTCGTATGATGAATCCGTTGTACAGCCCTGGTATGTTCAACTGCAGAAATGAATTTCTACAAATGCAGCCTGTCATCTCCTGCACAACTTTACGAGGTGGGCTAGACAGACACGGTGTGTCAGAGAGAATGTCTGAGTGCCCTGCAGCGAGGCCGCTGGGTGGCTGTCATTGAAACTGTCGTCCGCAGCACCTTATTTAGCCAGGGCTCGCTATGTGCCTGCACTGAGCCAAAGACGTGTCACATCCTCACATCTTCCTTGTCAGTGAAAGACTTCATCATTTTGTTTATCACACAGGGATAGCTCTTCCTATATGACAGGCCTTTTCTAAGTGGTTGGGTGACATTAAGTCCCTTACCACTCAGAACAATTGTAAGACATAGAATCTGGTATTATACTCAACTGACACACACACACACAAATCTAAGACACAGAGACCCTAAAGAACTAGTTCAAGGTCACACAACAGTAAGCAGCAGGGTCAGGAGTGAAACCATGTGATTAAGAAACGTGCTACATATGTAATCACATGATGCCGATGAACCAAATGGATATCAAATTTTAAGAACCTATAGAAATCACGTGAAGGAGATCTTTAAAATATACACAAGTAGCACTTCCCAGCTCCCAGTCTTACTGAATCCATCTGTGTGACAGGTTGGATAACCACATTTCGGCAAATGCCCCCAGATAACTCTTATGTACACCAAAGTTGAAAAGCTACGTTAAAGTACCAACCCATCGACACTTCTGGTACTAACATCATTTCCATTAAAATGTCTAAATCAAAACAAAAGCCTAAGAATTATGGCAACCCTGTGTGTGTCAGAATAAAAGCATGCTCCGTAGGGTTTTCTGATGACTCTTATTGCCAAGGAGATGACCAGTCTTTCTTCTGAAGAGCACCTGAGTGGACGCCAACCTCTAGCCTTTTGGCTAGCGGCAAAGGGCATTCACCATTTTCACCACTCTCTCCCAACAAACCAATCTCACTGCCCTGGGGTCCACTGCACTGGGGGTGTTTAACACCACCGGCTACGACTGGTGTGGCCTTGGACCAAGTGCTTCACGTGCCTCTTGCTCAGTTTCCTCTTCCGTAACATGGAAACACCAGAGGGCTAAAAAGGTTTGTGGGAAAACAGAATTAAAAACTAATGAGAAGCCCCTTACAGTAATTGCCACATGGAGCAATAAAGCAGATTAAACAAGTGAATGTGCATACTCAGAATGGGGCTCCCCCCTAAGAAGGGCAGGATGAAAAAAAAAACAAAAAACATGCTTTTCCCTTAAGGAGTTGACTTCCCAAGGCTGAGCGAGGTTGGTGCTTCCTTCACCACAAATCTGAAACTCCAAAGCCCTTAAAAATGAAGGCTTTTTCTTCAGCCCTTTGGACAATAAAATATGACCTGAATGGATGTCATACTAGTTATACTCATTGTGTTTATTATTGGAGTTAATTATGGGGAATGTCCCAACCCCTTACTTAATAGAGTACATGTGTTGTATTACCTTTATAACACTTTGAAAAATTGACTTGTGAAGCATACTTAGCCCCAAGATTGGAGATAATTAGTAGAGCAATCATCCTCATCAGCATCACCACTAGCAGTGAAATTCCGACCAGTCTTCTCCTTTCTGTGGTAAGTGCTTTGGTGGCAGGAGGGAGGGAGGGAGTCTTTAGAAGTGACAATTCATGGGAAAGGTGGGGAAGAATGAGGTCAGTGTGGGGAGGCGACTGTGCTGACATGTTGCTCAGAGCCAGACCCTCTACAAGCTAAGCAGCGTCTGAGTGACTAGCTATCTATTTTGCGGCATCATTGATGGTTAATAAGAACTGTAGAAGTCACTTTCTCCTGTTGAGGCAGGCAGGATTTGCTCAGGTTTAAAAACACTGTATAGGATGTTTCTAACTAAAGTCTGACAGCAATTAATCTCTCCCTTCTCCCCTCCTCTTTCTCTCTCTCTCTCTCTCCCTCTCTCTCGGCCCTTGAGTCGATGCTGACTTACAGTGACCTGCTGTGGGTTTCTGAGACTCACTGCTTACAGGAGTAGAAAGCCCAGTCTTTCTCCTGCAGAGCTGTTGGTGGTTTTAAACCATCAGATCATGCTGCTCGCAGCCCAATGTACAACCACTCTGCCACCAGGGCTCCTGTAGAAGGCAAAAATCTACATATGTTAAGATCACATCCAGATCTTGTTGCCGGTAGATGGAGGGCTTGATACCTTGCTACTTCCTCTAACCTCACCTCCTACAGTACCAAAGATTGGCCCGGATGCCCTTTGTCAGGGAAGTACGTTTCCTTTTTTGCTCTTGGTTGCTTTTTTTTTTTTTTTTAAATAATTCTATAATCAAAACACTCTTCACAAAATTCTGCCAACACTCATCAAAGAAGAATGCTATTCATGTTTCAGAAAAAAATAAAGTGTGAGTATATACACACGCAGGTAAACTACAAACAAAGAACGATTTCATATAACAACTTGGGAAATTGCTTGGCTTATATACACTGGGTGCAAAAGTGGGGATAGGCTAAAAAAAAACAGATAAGGAGGGAAAAAAATCAGAAATACCTAAAAACGCTAACAGCAATTCAGAATGGTTTTGACTGTTTGATTCTTTATTTTCTGGGGTTTTTCTTAATCAAATTTTCTTCAACATCTGCACATCATTTTTAGAAGGAAACCAAGATGTTAAGCTTGTTAAATCTATTGTAAACAGGCAAAGGGGTGAGGTACAAGTCCAAGCCAAGTGGGAGACAGTGCCATCTATCACAAACAGATAGGAGTCAGTCTGTCTGTCTATCTATCTATCTATCTATCTATCTATCTATCTGCAATAGGACAGCAGGCTGTGAGCCCAGAAAACACATCTGAATATAACAGAGTGGGGGTTCTGATCCAGCTTGGACATGAAGAGAGTGACCAAGATTCTACCAGCACCTCCGACTTTGTCATTGGTAACTCTGCTGTCACATCTTTCGGTATCCATCTCCAGCAGCCTCAAATGTTGTCCTATTCAAGGAGAGGGATTTAATGGGAGAAGTGGGTGGTAGTTTTACTCTACAAAGGAGAAGAAAAGAAAGCAGCAATGATTTTTAGCTCAAGTGCATACGCATGCCAGAACTATGGTTTGAAGGAACAAAACACACTATAATTAGCGAATATCTGCAAGAAGCAAAATGAATTTGTTGAGGGTAAAAAAAAAAACCTGTTACTCTGCCAGATCATGAAACTTTCTCTCGAAGCGCCGTAAAGGGAGAGGGGAAGGGTCCTCCCTGTCCCTGGGCTTGGACACAGAGTGGTCCCCGCACTCTGAGAACATGAAGTGCTGCTTGTGTGGCCAATGTAACGGAGAAGTAAGTCAGAAAAGTGAGCTTTGCCCACTGACATATGTGAGCATGCCTGGAATTCATAACCCATCAGAGGTCATAACACAACGATAGTTTAAGGGCTTCTGTGTAGCTACAGGTCCTCAGGAGTGCCGTGACATCCTCTAGCTCAGGCTTAGCGTGTGTATTAAACTGCATACAGAAGTTCAGTCCGTTTCTATCAGGAAACCTGCGTATGTGTGTGGTTTGTGTTTGTGTGTGTGTATGTGTGTGGTTAATGCAGACTTAATTCATTTGTAAAAAAATAAAACTTGCCTTTGTGAGACACAAGGCAAGACCAGTTTGGCAATCCAGTAACTGCACGCCTGTGCGTGCGTGTGTGTGTGTGTTATAGTTAAAGAAAAACCCTACTTTGACCCATAAAACAAGATGTTCTCCATTATTGACCAAGGAAGCCAAATCATATCTAGAGATCTTTCAAATTATAGTTTCTATCTTCTCCCCGCAAATGCTGATGTGGGCAGTGTAACGCCTTGCCAATGAGCGGTCTCGTGCCTCACTGTCCTTGCTCTGTGACAAGTGACCAGCTGCATCTGCACTGCGCCCAGCCCTCGGCTGCCAGTCTCTCAGCTTATAGTTCCCGTCTCAACATTGAACATGCACCCCAAGATCAATGGGACAGGAAGTTGCTTCCTCTCCCTTTGACACATTTTCTTCCTTCATTTGAAAAACATTTAAAAGATGGTTGAGGGGTTTGAGCTTTGGCAGGAGCAAGCAGCAACGGGCATAAGCAAAATGTGTATTTTTCAAGGAATACATAGGCGACCTGCTCAGTTGAGTGATCACTGGGGCCGTTCTCAAAGAGGGCTCTGCTGCCATCCATACCTGCTCTTGGGGGATTGGGGGTCTGATTTGCACACTACGAGAACCAGCCTGTGAAAGCTTCGTGCTTGGAAAGGATTGAAACACCGGGATGAAGACAATCCAGTCGCTTGAGTTCTCGTTCCCCACGTCCTGAGTCCACTTGTTGGTAGGTGCCATCCTGTCAGTTCGGACTGATAGCAACCCTGCACACAACAGAACGCAGCACCGCCCTGGCCTGCGCCATCCTCACAATTGTCCCCAGGCTTGAGCCCATTGCTGCAGCTGCTGTGTCCATCTTTCATTGCGTCTTCCTCTTTTGGGGGGGGGACCCTCTACTGTACTAGACCCCAGTGGATGGAAACAACTTCTACACATAGTCTCCCCAACCCCCTGCCTGGCAAGGGAAAACACAAAACCAAGCACTGTCTGCATTCTAGACACAGACACTACGGATAACATTGGTGGCATGGGATGCGGTGTCCTGGTGGTTAAAGGGTGCGATCGATAGTAAATCAAGCGACTAGATGAAAGGGACAACACGTCAGAAAACTCATGCGTGGAGCCAGGGAGCGAGCGGGCCCTTCGTCCTGAGCCCTCCAAGCCTATTCTGTATGAACGGCAAACCCGAGACCAAAGAAGACTAGCCAACGCTCTCTCTTACTTTGGGAAATGGGTGAGGATTAGCGTTCGTTTCTCAAGAGGCAGTTTGTCTTTTTCCTGTCTTGCTTGTTCCAGCAGCTGCCGCCTCATAATGGTGAAGACTGAGCGAAGCAACGTTCTCCCAAACACCTGTGTGGTTTCGTACCGAGGTAGACTATCGCAGAACTGGGGCACATTGCAATAACACAGCCACCTGCAATGAGATGAGACAAACGCCATCAGTAAGCCACCAAAACGCCAGAGGCGTCTGAAATACTCGATTCGACTGATGCCCAGCCCACTAGCAGGCAGGAGAATCAAGGACTGCAGTGACAGGCAACGACAGGTACCACGACCGGATCATGCAACCTGCAAATTTGATTCGCTTGCCATTTCACAAGCTCAAAATTCCAACTCTGCAGTGTCACGCAACGAATTCTGGAGTCACACAGCCCTAGGTTCAAATCCTGACGGTGCTGCTTCACGGGACGCATGCCTTGGAAACGCAATCACGTTCTTAAGTCTCTATTTCCTTCCTGTCAAATGGAAACAACAAAAACACCTATTTCGGTGGTTTTCCATGAGCACAGTGTAAACCGAGTTCTTGGCACACAGGAAACAGTCAGCGGAATGGTTTAAATACAAGGAGCGATTAAAAGGGGGGCAGCAGAAGTGCCTTTCAGGAAGAGATCAGAACCACACCACCTAGTCCTAGAAGCCAACGGCGCAGGCTTTCTTCAAGATGCCGACGCAGCACTCATGTATCTCCGAAGCTTTGGTAGGAAGATCAAAACCTTCGAGACATCTTAATACTCCGTCGGAATGCAGGAAGTAGGACACTTCCACCATCGACCACTTGGGTGCACTGTCAGTGACTCCAACTCAGAGTCAAAAAACATGCTTCACCACTGCTTGAGTGAGTCGGAGAAGCCTCCAGGCAGGCCCAAGGAGAACTCGGATGTCTGCTTGAGCCCTGGAGATCAACGACTGCGCAGGGCATCTGCTTTAGGTGTTCCTGCAGCCAGTAGAACTGAGGGGATGGGATTCTGTGAAAGCACTACTCTCTTCCTTGGGGGCATGCCCAAGACTGCGGGTCTAAATTCCCCGGGAACCCAGCAACTTGCATTTCACTGTGGGAGTCACAAAGGGTGGCAAATGACACCAAACCGGCAAAAGGTCAAAGCTTCTTTTCATTGATCCTTTCCCCTTGGTAGCACATCCAACCATTCTCTTCCAGAAGACAGTTTTCTAAAAATAAGACCTTCTGTCCTCTCCTGTTCACCTTTAGAGCGAAGCACGCTTCACGAGCCTGAGTTGCTGCTGCTACTTTGAGACCGTTTATGAAGAAAGACTAATGCTTGCCTGGTCTCAGCATATGTTTGAATCTTATTCCATATCATGACCTATTTCTTATTCTGTATCACTACAGGTTGCGGTAGGTGATGATGCTTCATCACTGGGCGGGAAAGCTTCTGTTTGTCTTAGCTTCTCTGCCTGGGTTTAAATCATTTCCAATTCTTCTCTCAACTTGTCTCTCTTGGCGATTTACACTGACATGTCATTTTATGAGGGCAGGGTAGAAATGGGCACCGTAAGCGCTGTGACGGGGGTCTTGCCCCAGCTGACACTGTGACTGTGAAAGGACAAAGAGCTAGAGGCATCCATACCTTGGTGCTTCAGAGAGAAATGCATCAAGGGCCATCCTCTGCCCATTGGTACACCATTTGGGGAACTTAAAACAATATGTTGGACCAGGAGAAGGCTAGCTCCCAATACCAAATTATGACTACAAATGCAGAAAAATTTTTTACACTAAATGTACATTTTAAATCTTAAGTCCTAATCATCAGAACTTCAACCTTAGGAAAGTCAGGCAATCACAGACAATTTAGGAGACTTACACTCACCACGCTCACTCTCATCAAGCGCAGTATGACTCCCTACAACCACACAGGACAGAGTAGAACTGCCCGTGCGTTTCCAAAGCTATCAGCCTCATCTTTCTCCCTCAGAGCAGAGGGTGGGTTTGAACTACTGGTCTTGTGGTTAGCATCCCGATATGTAGCTTACTACGGAACCAGAGTTCCTTATTTGTAAGACTTAATATTTTCGTATCTTCTGCACTGGAAGATTTAAATATGTAAACCAATATTATCTGAGAGTGTCCTATGATCTCAGAAATAGTTCCTCTCTATGCTGTCCTACAGAGAAGCCACCAGTCTTGGATAACTACTGGGCACTTAAAATTGGGTTAGGGCAAAGGATAAATTTCATTTATTGGATTTAATTTTCCTCTGTTTAAATTTAAAACTAACATGATAATAATTTCTCTCATCACGTAACTTTATTCTTTGGTTGTACCCCAACAATGGCTTGGAGCCCTGTTGGTCCAGTGGCGCAGTACTTGGCTAAGAACCGGACAATCAGTGGTTTGAACGCACCAGCTGTGCTCAGTGGGAGAAAGGTGGAGCAGTCGGCTTCAGTAGACATTCAAGTTTAGGAAACCCTATAGCGTAGCTCTACTCTGTCCCTCGGGGTTACTATCATTCGGAACAGACCCGATGATGACAACAGGTTCGATGCCATTTCACTTGTCACCATTTAAAGTTTAGAGTCTGCTCTGAGCTGTGCTGAAGACACAACAAACACACTGGTCTTGGAAGACTTAGAACGACGACAGCAAAAGTAAAAGCGCCTCCCTAACAGATGACTTTCTGCACACTGGGCGAAATAAAGCGTATTATTAAATGAATTTCCTCTTTCGGTTTCATTCTTAATGTTGCTTCCCAGAAATTTTAAAATTACGCATGTGGCTCCTGTTTGCGGTTCACGTTACATTGCTATTGGGCGGCAGTGATTTGGAGTTTAAAGGGCACTTCCATCTGTGCAGGGAGGGCCTGCAGATGTGTCAGGCTGGATTTAAGACTGCTGTCTGTAGCTTCTTCTAAAGAGATGACTGCGTACTAAAAATGATCACGATACAATCATAAAATGTTACCCCAAAAAGTACTTAGTAGGTCACTTCAACCTTCCTACGGGACTGAAAGCACAGGTTGCTAATATCTAGTAAAATTTTAGAAATAATAGGTTTCCATTCATTTCCTGAGAGTCATTGTCTAGTTCTCAATGTATGCCTTTCAGTTTTGTTTTGACATTCAAGATTAACCTTGCTTTATACATCTGTGAGGACACAGAAGAGAAACATAGGAGACTGAATCATTGTGGGACTTTTAGAAGCTGTCTTACTAAAAGACCATGGTCCCTGCATGTAGTGTGGCAGAAAGACCACTCTCTATCCTGTAGAAGAGTCAATGATTACCGTGAATTGACTTAATAGCAACAGATCTGGTTGGAGCATTTAACAGCTTACAAATGCAACCTCTAATTGGCAAGAAAAATATGAACACATTACCACTTTACATGTTTACAGAAGACTGGAAGCAAGTCACGTAAAATCTTTGCCTGCAGTTATGTTGATGGGATCTACGTGGGAGATGAGGCGCTCACTTGCTAATGTCATCCTTTCTGTCTCAGGAACCCTGAATGGGCTCCAACCCCAAACCAGAGGCGAGCTGCCAACTGCACGGTCACTTCTCAGGAGTAAGAAGAGGCTTTCTACTACTGTAAGTAGCTAACGGTCTTGGAAGCTCACAGGGGCAGTTCTACCCTGCCCTATAGGGTCACGTTGAGTCAGCATCGAATGGATGGCAGTGAGTTTGGTTTTTTTTTCTCTGAAAGGTCAACAGCATTGGAAACTTGGAAAGCATAAGGCCATTTATTGGCTGGCTAGATGGAAAATCCTAAGGTTCGCAGGAATGGAATGGCCACAGGTGAATAGGCCATTGAATGGGCAAACTGTTAACGTGCGCTTCATGGCTAATGAAAAGGTTGGCGGATCAAGCCTAGCCTAAGGTGTCTCAGAAGAAAAAGCTGGCAATCTACTGGTTACACATCAGCCACGGAAAACCTCGTGGGACATAGTCCCATTTGCAGACAGCATGGGATGGCCACAAGCTGGGGCTGACTCAATGGTAACCGGCTGAGGGTTAGTTGCTACTAGAGTCCCAACAGGAAGTTCGATGACATGTCTCCTAATCCACTGTCCTTTCAGGCTTTCTGACACTGTGCCCTAAGCTGATACGACAAATTCTGAATGCTCTGTTCTCATCATGTACTGCTCAACTTCACAGAGCACCACGGACATGAAACTGCTTCCAAAATTAAACTAGCTCTACCTGACTTGCCTTGTATTCTTATGAAATCTCTCCCCAGTGTGAAGGTGACCTTGAACTTTCAGTTCTGCACAACTCAAAAATCTAGGGCTAATGATTTGCCAATTTTCTTCCATGGGTTCTGCTGGTCAGATGTATTTTAAGAAATCATATTCCCCTGACATTTATTTTCAGGTTATTTCTTTATGGAGTTATATGAAATTCTATCTGAATTTCTGTCCTGAAATTCTAGAAATGTCAGATTCCCCTTCCCCCCCCCCCCACCAAAACTCCAGGGGTAGATAGAAAGTTTATTTTTAAAGTGTGCCCCCACTCATTATTATTTTTCCCATTCATTATTAATATCAAGCATATGTTAATATTAGCATGTATTTCACACATGTAAAAATATTGACCATTTTTAACATTATTCAGGGCACAGAAGGGAGTTTCCACAGTTCTACTGGCCAACTTATTTTTAAGTTTGTATTGGTTCTGCCATCTGAGGTTAGAGCTGTAATAAACACCAGCACTTTCTGAACCCAGAGTTCTCCAGAGAGTCCGGAGACTTCATCCCTTTCCCATGCTGATGCTGTGCTTCCTGAAGCTTTCGGAGCCTTTGTTCTAATTGCTAACTGTAAATTATATGCTGAACCAGCATGACAGGCCCTGAGGTTCACTTACACATCAAGATAAAGCCCGTAGTGCTTGCAGCCTGTAATAATACCTTTTTTCTTCTTCTGAAGACCACTATCAGTGAATCGCCAGGTTGTGGTGGTGTGTGGGCTTTTCCCAAACATGGTCAGGGCAATGTGTTTTTGCTCTGAAACAATGACTGAATCTCATAATTTGCTGAGGTTTGGGACTTCTACGTCCCTCTCTTCATGACAGGGCCTTGGAGAGGGTGCTGGGTGCTGCCTGCCTTCATTTACTTATTTCTTATTAACAGAGGCCTCTCTCTTGATCTACATGCTACCTCGACATCAGCAGGGTACAAAACCCATCCGGGCATATTCATGTCAGCTTCTCTCAGCGGGCTCCCCTGCCCCGCTGTCTGCCTCCGCTCCTCCACCTTCAGCGGTGGGCTCGGGGGACTGCTATCTTTCTATCCATGGGATCTTAGTTTCTAGAGTGATATTCAAATAATTACGTTATTATTCCATCGTACATTGAATGTGTCAGGTTAACCGTTTAACAATCTCACCTGACGGAGGTTCAGTGTGGGAGGAAGATCATGCCTAGCATCTTCTGAGCACCTGTCCTGTGTGCCAGACACGAGGCGCAAACCACGGGCCGAGTACTCAGAGAGGAAGCCGAGGGCCGGGGAGGTGAACGGACTTGCCTGAAGCTCACAGAGCCACGGAGGCATGGAGTCAGAACTCACACCCTGCACTCATGTCAAGGCTAGTTCCTCTTCTGGGATGTTCCACCTACACCCATTTCATGGTAAATCCTGCATGGTGCACGGATTCGATGTTGCCCATGCATCTCTATATTAAGTTCTCCTTTTTAGAAATAAAACCGTTTCTCTGCTCTGAGGGGCCAATACTCTCAGGGGGATGGCATTGACCAGTAAATTCAGCTCTCTCAATTCTGTGCCCACCCACAGCCACGGCCAGCGAGTCCACTCCAGTTCGTGGCAAGCTCCAGTGGGGTTTGCAAGGCCTTGTCTATTATCCCTGCAGGCGCAGAGAGCCTCCTCTCCCTCCCTCCCAGCGGCTGGTGGGCCAGCACTTCCCCCATCAACTCGGGGCTCCCTCAGGCTTTCACATCAGGATTACAAGACAAATTCTGTTGGAAGAAGGGCAAACACACGTGGCTACTGCTTGCACAAAACCCTAAAATTGAAACCTACTAAAATCAAGATACACTTTTAAAAAATTCTGAATGTAAGGAAATCGGTAATTCTCCACTTTTTAAAAATTCTTACCTTTAACTTTTTAAAGGTAAAATTCTTTCGTAATTTCATTTGTGACTGCTGTAAAAGGAAGGAATGGGAGTGGGTGGGGGCGGAGGAGTATTCCTTAGGAAACTAGGTCAGTGACCTGAAAGGAAAGCTTATCTTAAATTATCCCCATTCGGAGGGACAGGTCATTTGTTCTTAAGAGGAAATGATCAGATAGAAGAGATCGTTAGTTATCAAAGCCATTGCCTTGATTAAAAACATAATACTGAAGTTTCATAATGCCCTCTGAAGCAAGCTTGATGTGCCTAGAAAGTCTAACTGAAAAAAAGTTAGTAAAAAAAGCCAGCGAATGGACGATCCAAGTCACTCTCTTATAACATGTGAAAATAGCTATAGATCATTATATTTTTATGGCCTATGCTTCACGTTTTTAAAGCCAATTCTATTATCTTAGGTTCATCAGCAGTAAAAAAATTCCCACCTTACGAAAAAAAATATTTGTTCATTCAAAAAAAATCTGCAAAATTTACATTTCCACCAATAGGAAAATGATCAGGTGAATTGGGGCACATTAACTCGAAGGAGTAAACTGAGAAGACAAAAAGGATATGAAGGCCTGTATTTTCTGACTGTGGTTATATAAACAGCTATTTAGGGGGGACGATGAAAAAAAAGATGCAGAATAGATCCATTCTATTAAGGAGCTGGAGTGTGAGCAAGCTTTCCTTCTTTAAAAATATTCTATGAAAAAAAATAAAAATTAAATTAAAAAAAATATTCTATGATGCCATTATAAGAATGGTCATGGCCTTTTTTTGAGTGGGATCTCCACACATATTAATTACAGGGCTACAGTATAATCTGGCAATTAGAAATATAATTTTAATAAAAAGAAATTCAAGCCACATTGAGATTTGAAAATTGCTTTAGGAGACACATTAGGAGACAAAGGAAACAGGTGAAATTATTCTAATGGGTTTAATTCAATTGAAGACACCTAAGATACGAATATTTTCCAGATGTGCGCAACATGAAAAACTAGAGAGGCGTTCGGTATTCTTCTGCTGTGTGTGCCGAGTCTTAGAGCTCTCAGTTGGCCCAAGCTCTCAAGGGTCCAGCAGTCACCTACAGCGCATCCCTAGCCCCCTAGAGACAGAAGTGCGCATCATCTGAATGCCTTCCCAAGGAAAGAGACTCTGCTCAAGAGAAGCAGGACTTCAGCCAGTAAATTACACAGGCAACCCTTTCTGAAAAGACAGAGTCAGCATAGCATGATCGCAGGGCAGCCCTCTGCTTGCAGAGGCAGGGGGCAATTTTATGTCTGTGCCATGCTGTACGGAGTGGAGCCAAGGGCCTGATTACCTGGTGTAGTTCTCTTTGTAGCCAGAGATGTCTTCGTTGGGAGATCGAAGTCTGCGTTGAGATGGTGCCTCCAGATGCCAATAGTTGATGCGGTTCAGGAACATTTTTGCCAGCTCCACTATAGTCTGCCTTTCTTTTGATGGGAGGTGACTAAATTTATACTGCACAAAGTTATTCACACCCTTAAAAAGAGGGAAGGCCATTTATGGACAAAGGCATGCACTCACACCTACACAATCAGCACGATTGGTGACTATTTAGCAGAAGGGCAGATATTCACAAAAACCTTGTCCTTTTCCCTCATAGAAAACAGCAGGGCCCAGAGGGATGCTTGTCCACAATCACAGTGAATGAGAAGTGACAAGGCCGAGAGGCCGGGAGGCAAGATGCTCAGCCGACTGCAAACCTGGAGCAGTCAAGAGGAATCAGAGCTACGCGCTGAAAAGGTCAAACTCCCTTCAACAAGAAAATGGACTTGGGCCCAAAAAGGCCTGCCACGCTTTCAGCATGGTAGCTCACATGAAAGGCAGCTTGGGGACAAATATTATATTTTCTTTTTTCCTTTTAATCATTTTATTGGGGGCTCACACAACTCTAGGTTTTCACATTACCCAGATTTTCCATCAAAAGCCTGCCAGCATAGATCCTACAAAACTAAGCTACGGGGAAAAAAAAACAAAAAAAAAAAAAACTAAGCTATGAGAATTTACAGTAACCCTTTACTGCTACTCTTCCCACTTGGCATGTTGTTCAAATATGTCAACACATTCTGAATTTTTAAATAAACCAAGTTTTAAAAATCGCTCTTACTTAAAATCATTGCTTTCAAATGAAGCCAAGGATTAATTCAATCTTTCTGCAGACGACTCACATCACATTGAGTTTGCACATGAAGAACAATGGATATGTATTAACTAGGCTTATGTTACTGGAAACTGACTGATAAAAATGCAATAATCATTGAAACGGCATTCATAATTACATCTCTGGAAGTCATTCTCCGTCAGGAATGTCTGAGTTCTATTTAACCCGACAAGGACAGGCTAGATTTTGATGAGTGCATCTGACAACACCCAGCCGAAGAAGTCTATATATTTTAGACTTCTTTGAGTCAAATGACTTCTTTCCAGGAGTTATAATGTGGCTGCTGTCAGTTTCTGTGTAAAATGCTTCTTTGAGGAGAGCAAATGCTTTGAGAATGATTGGGGCAGGGAATGTGCGGATGTGCTTTATACAATTGATGTATGTATATGCATGGATTGTGATAAGGGTTGTATGAGTCCCTAATAAAATATAAAAAAAGAAAAGAGGGAGGAAAAAAAAGAAAATGATTAGGGCAAAGAATGTACAGATGTGCTTTATACAATTGATGTATGCATATGTATGGATTGTGATAAGAGTTGTATGAGCCCCTAATAAAATGTTTAAAAAAAAACAAAAACGCTTCTTTGAGGGGCAGGGGGTATTTGGGAGCTTTTGCTACAATTTCATTGCTTCACTTACAATTTTTCTCACGCCGCTGATCATTTCCCTCACCTCAATAGGCTTTTGCAAAGGTGCCCAACAAAAACACCAACACAATGTTGACATAATAGCAGACACACACACACACACACACACACAAACCCACACTTCTTATGTTCCTATCAACTACATGCACACCCTCCTTTTTTTCCTCCCCAAATACACAGCATACTCTGAGTGTCCTCAAACTCACTATCATCCAGTCAATGCTGACTCATCGCCAGTGTTACAGGACAGGACCGAAGGGCCCCTGTGAATTTCCCAGACTCCTTACAAGAGTAGAAAGCCGTCTTTCTCCCAAGGAGTGACTGGTGGTTTTGAACAGCTGACCTTGTGGATTGCAACCCAACACATTGCCACTCTTCCACCAGAGCTCCTTCGAAGTATCCCGTGACCCTAAAAGCCAAATGCTAGATCATGGAAGCTGGACACTCAAGCATGATCCAACAAGTCACAATTCCCACAGACTGCTGATTATCTCTAGGCTGAACAAGGTGGGTGGAAGGGAAATGTAGAGCGAGCTGTGGAATGGCAGGTCACTGGGTTTGCTCGGCTTTAAAGCAAGTGTTTACCTGTTCGATACTAGGTTTTTCAAATGGTGGTTTCTTTTCCAAAGATCCTTCAACCACAGGTTTTCCTCTTTGTAAAATAGACTTTCTCAAGAGCTGCAAAGAAAACAAAGGAGCGGGTAAGCCAATTGATGGCAGCTCTCTCTCTCTCTCACACACACACACACACACACAGCCTATGAAGGAAAATCACTCGGTTCTATTTATCTTAACCACATGTAAGTAAATCCTCAAATCAATCAAAAGACTGTCAGGTAAGTCACACCCAAGACCAGAGGTAGCAAGAAATGAACACCCTTCATGTTTAGGGCCTCCTAGAACACCCAGGAGTTGTCTGAATATATGCATCCCTATCATGCCACTCACTGCCCCCTCCTCTCTTTCTGGGTCCCCACAGCCCCAGAGGCATAGTTTATTTACAACCCTGCACACTTCCATCTAGGCCAGAGCAGGTGCACTGAAGCCTGGGACAGTACGGGTGGGGCTTGGGGTTGTTTATTGAACCCCTGAAAGGCCGATGTGCATTCTGCTGAATAAGGACAGGGGAGGGACTACCTCTGGCAGCTGTAAGTCATGTGCAAAACCGAGAGCCAGGATCACCAGGAAGGAATTCAGGGGGGCTCTCAATTGGCAGCTTCACTGTTGCGGTGGTTTTTCATTTCCTCCCCATCAACAGAAGGCTGGCCAACCTGCTGGTATCTCATTGCCCACAAAACAAAAACACTGCTTTTAATCCCTGCCACCGGAATCCAAAGCCCTCAAAGAGCAAGCAGCAGAGAGATCAGGGCACACAGAATCACTTACCAAGGCATTAAGTGAAAGCTAATTTGATGATGAACATTTTTACCTTCAACATTTGCTGGAATCTTCTGCAGCAGGTGAGCCAGGCATGGTGAGGGCACGCACTGATTTCAGTTACACCTGCCCAGCTCCCCTACTTCCCTCTTCACTTACTGCCATTCAGAGGAACTTAGAAATGCCAGTCATCCTCTCAGGCAACAACTGAAACCGAATACACTTTCCAAGCTGAAGATGACCATGTGCCACAACTGAGCTGTCATCTTATAAAGACTTTAATTCTTTCTTTTAAGGAACCCTAGTGGCGCTGTGGGTTAGGCATTTGGGCTGCTAACTGCAAGGATGAAGTTCAAACCCACTAGTTACTCTATGACAGAAAGGAGAGGCTGTCTGCCCCTGTAAAGATTTAGAGCTGGAAACCCTCTATCGGGTCTCTAAGGAGACAGAACGGACTTAATGCAAGTGAAATCCTTCTGGGTGGAGGTGGTGGTGGTGGCGGGGTGCGGGGGGGGGGGTTACTTCATCAAGTCCATTTTGCCTTCAGTGACCCTACAGGACAGAATAGACCTGCCCTTATGGGTTTCCAGGAATACAAATCTTTACAAGAGCAGAAAGCCTCATCTTTCTCCCAAGGAACAGGTGGTGGTTTTGAACTGCTGACTTGTGGCAAGCAACCCAACCTGTAAACACTACACCAACAGGGCTCTTTAGTCCTTTTAAACCAGTGGTTCTCAACCTTCCTAATGCTGTGACCCTTTAACACAGTTTCTCATGTTGTGGTGATCCCAACCATAAAATTTTTGCTGCTTTTTCATAACAGTACTTTTGTTATTATTAGGAATCAGGTGACCCCTGTGAAAGGGTCGTTCGACCCCCAAAGGTATCACAACCGACAAGTTGAGGACTATTATTTTAGGGTGACATATAAATGATTAGCATTGGAGCATTTGCTGATCCTTTCGATGCATTCTGCTCCGCTTTCAAAAATAAATCTGTGATGAAGACAGGTCCTTGCGTGTGCTTCTAAAGATGTACAAAGATCGGTTATGCATTTTAAATATAAATAACCTCTTTAATGTGTTAAAATTCAAAGAAGTCACTTTGAGCACTAAGGTGTGCTTTACAAATGGGGGCGTGGTGTTTCGCATCTTCTGATGTGTGCGCAAAAGCTGGGCAATGAATAAAGAAGACCAGAGAACTGACGTCTTCCCATTACAATGTTGGAGACAAGCACTAGCTGCACCATGCGCTGCTGTGTTGGAAGAAAAGTACACCCAGAATGTTCCTCAGAGGCAAGGGTAGGGACTCCTTGTCTGGGATATGCTGGACATGTTATCAGGAGAAACCAGTACCCAAAGAGGGCTAGCCTGCTTGGTAGGGGCTCACACAGAAAAGGAAGGCTCCTAATGAGAGGGACTGGCACAGCGTCGGTCACAATGGGCTCAAACACAGCAATGGCGGTGAACGTGGCACGTGACCGAGCAGTGTTTCACTCTGTAGTCCATTGGGTTGCTATGGGTTGAAAACAACTCAGCAGAAACTAACAATAACTTTCTCCCAGCTAAAATAAGCCCTTTAGGAATCTGGCTCCTTGTGGGTTTTAAGTGATGGACTGGGGAGATGCTGAACCTCAGTGTCTTAGCTACAAGGTGACAGAGCTGGAGAACATGGGCGCACAACAAGGTTCACAGTGGCAGTGACCATGCCAGGCAACCGTCGTAGCTCTTTACCTTGCTGGTCTCATGCAGCACTGGAAAGATCTCCTGAGGAAGTTGTTGCTGTGTGTAATTTAAATATGAGGAAACTGAGGCACGGTGTGGCTACGATCATATTTACAAAGTGAGGAAGCTAGGTTTGAAACCCAGGTAGTGAGGCTCCAAAGCCACATTTGTAGACACTAGGACAGACGGCAAGATGCTTAGGTGGTGCTAATGGCCTCTGCTGGACTGCTAAGCCAAGTTAGAGTCAAGGTTGGAGGTTCAAAGCCACCCAGCAGCACCACAGAATGACAGGCCTCCTGCTCTTGTTCCATTCAGCTCCCCGCCAAGGAAATCCAGGGAGCAGTTCTACTCTGTGACACGTGGGGAGTCGAGAGAGTCGGAGGCAGCTCAGCGGCAGCAAGCACAGACCATGCCTCTAGCTTCAAACACTGGTGTCTGCTGACTTTCTTTGCCACACATCAAGGCTGAAGGTGTTTTTCTGCTTGTTTTGTTTTTAAGACTACTCAATTTTAAAATAACGCTAAATTTCATTACTGTGACATGAAAGGAATCTAAAGCTACTTCTAAAATGTATGATAAGTTTTCATTGAAATCTATTAAGAAGCTGTGTTCCAAATGCTAAGGAACAGAAGATTTATAAGACACTTAACTGGAAGAATTGGGGCATGGAGGTGGGGGGCGAGGCGTATTGTTAAATGCTTCGTATTTGGTGTCCACAAGCGAATCTATGTGCACTGGTATTTCAGGATGAGAGAAGAATGAAAGAAGCTGTGCTTCACAGCCGAGCTGTGCTTTCTGGCCGGCACTGGAAATCTGGACACCACCTTCACTTCCAGCGGGAGAGTAGTGGGGGGCTGCCAGCGAACTTGCTTCCAAGAAAAAGAATAGCGGCCGTCATGCAGATGTTGATTTGCTTGAACTAAGATCTTTTTCCGAAGAGGCTGTAAACAGTAAGAACCTGCCAGAGTTCAAGCGGATGACTCAGGCCTTAAGGTCAAGTCAACAAGTTGTCACTTGGACTCGTCCAGTACTGGCTCATAGGGGGGTGGGGGGAATTCAGTTGTTCACTCTCTCTCTCTCTCTCTTCCCCCACATTAACCTTTTCTGGTTAACCTTTTAACAACTTCACATGACGCCAAAATTTACAACATAATTCTCTTTCCTACATCTGTCCTCCAGCTACTCCCAAACCCTCGTTAGTTCAACAAAAGACAAAAGCTAACAGCTAAAGAATGATGGTGAAACTGTGTTAACATCCCATGGCATGGATGGATTTGGAAAATATTATGCCAAGTGGAGTTAATCAATCACAGAAGGACAAATATTGTAATGGGCCACTGTCCTAAAAGAAAAAAAAAATCAAAACAAAGGTTTTCATCCCCAAAGAAACAGACTTAGATGATTACCAAGAGTGAGAGGAAAAGGGAGAGAGGGGAGCGGGGAGAGCAATAGGCTAGAGGGTAGACAGGTATTAACTTGAGTAAAGGGCAGGTGGTATTCCACCAGAGAGAGGGCAGGCGGGCAAGGTGGGAGGGGAAGGGGGTCCAGGGCAAACTATTTGGGGAGGGGGCATTGATAAGTTTTTAGGCTGTTTAATACAAAAATGATTATCTGAAATTTAAGTACCCAAGTAACTCACAATAAAAAGGGTTTTTATTCTTAAAGCTAGTAATGGGGAAATTATGCATTTAAAAAACACTGAAAAACAAAATGATAGGAAATGGGTGCAAAATTTTATACTGAGATTCCTAGCAGTCAAGCCAAAGAGAAAACTCGGAAAAAATTTAGGTACCCTTGACATCTAATCTGGGACACTGTGCTCACTCAAAGAGGCAAGCTCTTCCCATCTTTATGTGTGGAATAGAATTTGTTTTGACTTTTAAGATCTTTGTAACAGTTATATTATACAACTGAATGAATTAAGCCCCTTATTATATATATATATATATATATATATATATATATATGTGTGTGTGTGTGTGTGTGTGTGTATGTGTGTGTATCTAGACACACAACTGTTACAGTAAAATTATATCTAATTATTCTATTGATTATAAAAATTACATCTATAAATTTTAAAATCTACATGTGACCATTTTGCTTTGTAACCTCTTTATGAATTTATGTTTAACCATCTGGGACATTTCTGTGAATTTCTACCCCCGGTCCCCAACCATGTCTGGGATCCTAGATGTAAACAGGAGTTTGCGAGGGGGGTTGGGGCACATACATTGGTGGCAACTGGATGAACATTGGCATAAATGAAGTTGAAGTAGAACCATGAGGAAGTCGCTAAGGGAAACAGTAGCAATGATCGGAAGCCGATGCCAAAACAAAGTAGAAAACTTTGAGTAATATGCTCAAGCAAATTTAGAAAGTCAATTTTTTTTAATCTTCCGTAGAAACAGAAGAGACAAGATCTGAGTGCTAACTCTTCATTTATCTCTTCTTGCAGCCTTCCCTGTGTGCCCAGGGCTCGGCCCCACAGCCCCACAATGTCCTCTATCCCCACCACACTCAAACTCAGAAAGTGCAATGTCGAAGAGGGTCTCCCCAGCCCCTTTCATCACGGCTCCTACCCACCACCCTTGTTTCCACTCATCTGAAATCTCCTCCGAACGGCCTTTCCCAAGTGTTATTGCCCTGTACTTTTCACCCACCAACAGCCCTTCCACTCTCCCTCCACGTTATTCTGCTAGGGGTTGACTGTGTCCTCCCAAAACACATGCTGTGACTCCTAACAGCTACACCTGTAGTTAAAATCCTTCATGCAAATGGCTTGCCTTTGTGGTGTTACTGAGGTGCGACTGGTGTGGGGTTCGTTTTACATCAATCTCTTATGCGATATAAAGGAGATCAGACAAGCAACCAAGCAAGCAGAGAGGAGGGCAGACAACTGCCATGCTATGAGAAGATCACCCAGGGGCAGAAGCTGAAAGAGGACGAGGACCTGCCTACAGATCCCACAGAAAGGGAATGCCCTCCCTTAGAGCCAGCCCTCCAAATTTAGACTGCTAGCTTCCCAAACTACGAGAGAGACAGAGAGATGAAAGAGACACAGAGAGAGAGAGAGACATGTTTCCTAAAGTCACCATCTGTGGAATTCCTGTTCTAGAGCAGCACTCCGTAACAACCAAGATTCGCTACTTCGTTGTCCTCACCACACTTAGGACCCACTGCAAAGACAGGATTTAGTAGTCGCGATGGTCTGCCTCTTCTACTCAAAGTTCAACTCCCTAAGCAGCAACGACTTTGCTATGTCCACGGCTCCGTTGTTCCTGCTGCCTGACGTGACTACAGAGACAGAGTAGGTGAACGATTAACACCCAGAGACTGGAGAGGTAGATGAATGAACAGGTGGATGATGAGAAACCTATGCGTAGATGCAAATGCTTGTAGAGACATGCAACTTAGCATACAAGTACCAGGGCTCTCAAGTGCATCACTTTATAGAATCCTTCATGGGGAAACACACGCTTCAGCCAACCCTAAGGGGAAAATGTGTTGTAAGGCCGGAGTCCGGCACTGGAAGACAGGGCAAATTTAAACAAGGAGAGAAAGAAGAAAGCCTTTGAAAAATCTCACCTTGAAAAGGTAGAAATAAACTTGTTTGGTGTCTGCATCTTCTTCCTTGTGGACACAGGTAAAAAGATATTCCACATCCAGCACTATTCCCAGGAGTCTGTTCATTTCTTCCTCTGACACATTCTCCAGGTGGGAAACATGAGCAGCTTATGGCAAAGAGCAAAGGAACACGTGTAAGAAGTCAGCCACCAGTCACGCACGGTCTTCTCAAATACAGTGTTCTCTTCAACCCACTAAGCCTGGGTTGTAAACAAAAGAGGACGCTTTTGAGTCCGAGTACGATCAAAGTTCTCTCACAGTATGCATTTACAATTAAGAGATTGACACGGTGGTGAGGCTGGTACGCACCCCATCCAACATCCAAAGACTAGGCCAGGGCTACTGTGGTCTAAAGCTGCCTATTTCAGAGCAGGGCCTCGTGGGACCCAATCTGGGCCATGGGAGGGTTACTCTCATCTACGTCTCCACGTACGCAAATGAGCTGCCCTTACGGAAGGACTGTGATTCTAGCGATGACTTTTAACTGTGGGGCGTCTACGGTTCAGTAGTGCAAAAATCCAAGCTGTGAGTCCTAAGCCGCATGAACAGCCCAGTCTGCCAAAAGTAGGGTAAACGATTTAGTGTGAAAACTGAGGCCCCTTGCCTCCGCCTTTCTGATCCAAACGCAGGAAACTCCACCAATGTCCAAATGATAATTATCCTCCATGGTCAAGCCCCTAACCCTACTTCTCACGTTGCTGTGAAGTGCTCCTATTGTTTAAATGCACTAACCACCCACCATCCTCCCTCCTCTCAAAACCATTCTCTCTCCAATGCAAATTTGACTATAATTTTCAAGGTTACCGCTTTTCATCCTCACACAATTCCTTAGCACAGGGACAGGGAAGATGTACAGGCCTTCCAGGGTCTGCATATCTGTCTTATGCATAATTTGTAGTTGCAAACTAGCCCACGTCGAGCTTATTATGCAGGTGCATGCTGCTTAATGTCTAACGATATATACATCCGCAGTCCCATAAGGAGTCCCTGCTCCCAAGGGAAAGGCAGCTCTCCTTCTGCATCTTATTCTCCTCTCTCGTTGTCATTGCTAAGTGCCTCTGACTCCATTCTGACCCGTAGAAACCCTGTGCACGACAGAACGGAACACTGCCCGGGCCTGCGCCATCCACACCATCGCCCTTACGCTTGAGCCCATTGGTGCAGCCCCTCTCGGTCCATCCATCTCCCTGAGGACCGTCCTCTGTGCCCCTGCCCCTCCACTTAACCAAGCATCCTGCCCTTCTCCAGGGGCTGGTCTCTCCTGACAACATGTCCCAAGTATGTGAGACAAAGTCTACCATCCTTGCTGTAAGGAGTAGTCTGGCTGTACTTCTTCCAAGAAGGTTGTTTCTTTGGGCAGTCCATGGGACGTTCAATATCCCTTGTCAGCACTCAAAATCCGAAAGCACGGATCCTTCTTTGCCTTTCCTTATTCAATGTTCAACACTCACAGGCATATGAGGCAATTGAAAATACAAATCAAAACAAATTACCATGGCTTGGGTCAAGTGCACCCTAGTCCTCAAAGTAATCTTCTCCTTGCTTTTCAACACTTCAAAGAGTTCTTCAAAGTGCAGTAGATTCAGTCAATGCAGTACATCACTTGATGTCTTGACTGCTAAAGGACACGAGAGGAACATACGGGCACCAGTGTGAACTGGGAGACATCCACATTGGTGCCCATAGTTTCCTCCGGTGGTTTGTACAGGAACCCTGTTGGCACAGTGGGTTAAGCACTGAGCAGTGTCCTGAAGTTCAGTTTGAACCCACCAATTGTTGGGCAGGAAAAAAAAATGAGAGGCAATTTGCTTTCCTGAAGAATTTATAGCCCCGGAAACCCTACAGAGCAGTTCTGCACTGTTCTATAGAGGGCCTGTGGAATCAACCTGAAGGCAGTGGGGGCTGGGTAGTGGGTTTGAGACCCCAAATGAAGACTCTGGCAGCACTGGGTCGCATGTGTAAGGTCGGAAGGGTGGGGAACGAGGACAGACAAGTGAGCGAGTGTGGACTCTCAGCTTTGTACTGCAGGCAGACCAGGAGCAGCACCGACAAATGTGCCCAGGCTGCTCCTGCTGCTCAGGTGGAGGGAGCGGCAGGCAGCACTGGGAGCACTCCCGTCCCTCCCTCCTTGCTTCCTGCCTCTGCTCCAGCCACTGTGCCGTGGTCATCACCCACTCCGCCAGCTCTGTCAGAAATACCAGCTCCAGCAATGGGGATGACTGCACGTGGCTTCCAGTAAGGTGTTCATGCAACATCCAAAACATATCATGGCCAACTTCCTAGTCCATATCGTGAGCACTCAGCCACATATACCTGTATTAAAAATTTGAGGCACATACAATGCTGTGTACCAACAATCTGTGTTTAACAGACAGACACTACTTGGCATCTCACCTCACAATATTATTATTATTCCTCTATTATAATGTAAAAGATGGCTTCGTGTATCCAGAAGTGTTGGTTTTGCACAGAGACTACACACTATACTACACGCTAATACAAACATCCAACTGGCTGGCATTTGATGTAAACTATACAAAACTGTTCCAACTTACTAACAAATTCAACATAAGAGACAGATTTAGAAACAGAATGTTTGTCATCTAGGGACTGCCTACATTTGAGTCACCACAAATCACACAACACGGTTTGGTTTTGTTTTTGTCACATCTTGTCATGACTAATATGTAGCACATATAATATTAAAATATGTCTGAAAGTTTGTATGTAATGTTTACAACTCCCAACGACAACTACAGAGCAGATATCGAGAGAGACTGATAATCAAGGCAAGATTAATGAATTACTTTCCAAGTGGGTTGTTCAGCCTGCGTCAGACCCACAGACCGACTTGCAACACAATTGTCAGATCAGAGCCCAGTCGTAAATCATCGACTGGCTTTTTGTAATCTGATTCTATCCGTGAAGAGACTGGGACTCAGCAAGATTGAATCATGTGTCATCAAAGATCACTCCACCACAAGGCTGAGCCAGGTTCGGAAAGCCAAGAATGTTTGGCCTAAAATATGCCGAAGAGTGGAGGAAGAGTGTACTTCATCTAACCCTCAGCTTCTTGTTTTCACCAGATCCACGAGCTAATCACCCCTCAGACCTGCAGGGAAAGGGCCACTGAGAAACCAAACAATACAAATGAAAGCAAACAGAACTTTTGGCTCAAGGTCTTAAAGCGCCCGTAAACTTTAAGCAATTGATATGTTTTTATTGATTCGTTCATTTCATTTCAAGTCACTTCTCACTGGGAAAGGGCTCTTTATAATCCTTTCATCACCACTAGCCAAGGAGTTCATCTAGAGTAGGGATGGGCAAACTTTGGAGACAGAAGGGTCAATCTTGTTGCTCACAATAATTTTAAAATTATTTGAGTGCCATGAGTGTATTTTTACAACCAAATGAATATATATTGAATATTAAAATATATATTGCTCTGTAATAATCTTTTAATATCCATTTAGTTCAGCTAGTAAAGAAGATCTTTTAAGAACGATCTCTATGGAATCAAAGTGACAACAGCAATTTGGAAGGTTAGATAGGAATCTTAGAGGCAGTGAGCTTATACTAATGTTGGAAGAGCAACTCAGAAAAGGAAGGTGGGATGGCTGGCACAACTGAATACCACCAATGTCACTAAATTGTACAAGTAGATACGGTTGGGTCAGTGTACGTTTTGCAATCACAGCAAAAAGAAAATAAATGATTTACAAAGGGGAAAAAAGAAAGAAAACCAACCCTGTTGTGTGTAGCTCTCGGAAGGTCAGCTTAGAAATGCTCCAC
Organism: Tenrec ecaudatus; assembly: GCF_050624435.1. Classification (NCBI taxonomy): domain Eukaryota; kingdom Metazoa; phylum Chordata; class Mammalia; order Afrosoricida; family Tenrecidae; genus Tenrec; species Tenrec ecaudatus. Next base: position 191,237,124 of record NC_134533.1, read on the forward strand.
CACAGAAATACTTGAGATGGTTTTTAAAGAAATTCTAAGGAATGTCGAAAGCTGGGGGAAGAGTCTAATTCATCTCTCAGCTTTTTGCTTTCACCAAATCCATGAGCTAGTCTCCCCTCTCAAACTTCAATCTCTCCCACATCCTACCTTGCAACCTCCTCACCGTGGAAAACTGGATGCTAAGCCTGACCTCCCACCGTGTCCCTCAAAATGCCACCTCCCCTTTGCAAGGCCTAGTCCTCCCAAGGAACTCAGTATTCATTCCTCCTTTTTCTTATCGCCTGCATCTTACTGAGGAAGCTCAGCTTCTCTCTCAAAGACACAGCTTCTTGCCCTCCCGCTGAGACAGCCCTCACACAGTTCATGGGGAAGTCAAAGCAGGCTTCCTAAAAGAACCGCATTCCCCACCAAATCTACAAATCGTGCCTGCTTCTTTGGGACTGCTACAGAAAACTGGAACTATTAACTTACCCCTGTGGGTACTCCGGGATTCACAATCAACCCTAGCACTTGCTCAGAGGGGCTTACAAGGCAGCCCCCTGTAACTGCAAAATAAACAACTTCACTGTATTAATTCTCAACTCACCAAAACCCCAAACCCACTGTCGAGTCAATTCTGACACATAGCAACCCTATATGAGGCTACAAATCTTTAGGGGAGCATACTGCTTCATCTTTCAGCAACGGTGTGCTTGGTAGGTTTGAACTACTGACCTGGCAGTTAGCAGTCCCACAAGACCAGGACTCCTTTAAACCCAAAAGGATCACACACTATGAAATGAAACCCCTCTTCATATTGTATTAAAGGCTCCCTTCTAAGGCAAGCAGGCGATCTTCAATCATCTAATTTTCTTTCTGAAACAGGTTTCGGCGTTAGGTATCACCAAGTCAATTCCAGCTCATTGTGACTCGAAGTGACCGGATGTAATGGCGCCATGGGGTTTTCTTGGTTGTAATAGTTATAAGAGCAGCCAGCCAGGTCTTTCTCTTCAGACTTGTGGGGTGGATTCAAATAACCAGCCTATTTGTGAGCAGCCCAGCAATTAATCCCTTATATCTGTAAGTCCCCTTAAAGAGATATGCCTCATGTGCTTTATACAATTGATGTATGTATATGTATGGATTGTGGTAAGAGTTGTATGAGTCCCTAATAAAATGTAAAAGAAGAAAAGAGAAAAAAATGATTAGGGCAAAGACTGTACAGATGTGCTTTATACAATTGATGTATGTATATATATGAACTGTGAAAAGAATTGTATGAGCCCCAATAAATTGTTAAAATTTAAAAATAAAAAAAATAAATTAAAAAAAAAAGAGATATGCCTCTAAAAATATATATATTTTTAAAGAGATATGCCTCAATTAGTTTAAACTTTCAGCAGTCTGTGAATTCTTTTGGGGGGGCTGGGGGTGGGGTGGGGTGGTAAATCCGATGCACGAATCCATTGCTGTTTACCTGCCACAGAACTCATGATGCTAAGTCACTGCTTTGTTATCCCAGCACTGACGTGGATTCTGACTCATGGCAACTCGGCAGGACAGGGTTTCCAAGGCTCCAGTCTTTCCAGAAGCAGATTGCCACATCCTTCTCCCATAGAGCAGCTAGTGGGGCTTGAACTCCAACAGCTAGTTTAGCAACCAGGGACTTAATGGTACCACTCCAAACCTCGAAACTCATGGCCATCAAGTAGATCAGGACTCATAGGCACCTGATAGTACCGTGTGGAACTGTCCCTGTGGGTTTCTGATGCTTACATCTTTACAGGAGTGGAAAGCCTCATCTTTCTGCCTCACAGCAGCTGCTGAGTTCAAACTGCAGACCATGCAGCTAGCAGCCTAATCATAGCCACGATGTCTCCATGGTTCCCCACTGTGCCAACGAGAGCTCATGAAAACTGGGCAGTGCACAAAGCACTCACAGCTAACCAAAAACATGATCTATCTGTCCATCCATCCAGGTAGAGCTCTGGGGGCATAGTGGGTTATAGACCAGGCTGCTAACTGCCAGGTCAGTGGGTTCCGGCCTACCAGTCATGGAAAAAAGATAAGGCTTTTTGGAAATAGAGGAAAGAACTAGGTGACAATGGGTATTTACAGAGTTCTAAAGACTGGAACGTACACATGTAAATATATTTATATAAGAATGAGAGGAGGAATGAACAGTGGAGAAACAGAAAAAAAAAAAGAATGAGAGGAAACAGATCTATGTGCATATATTTATAGGTTTAGTATTAAGGCAGCAGATGTGGACATTGGGTCTCCACTCAAGCACTTACTCAATGCAAGAACATGTTGTTCTATTAAATTGGCAGGATGCACACCTTCCCAACACGACTGCTGAAGAAAAATGTGTGCATAAGCAAACGTGGTGAAGAAAGCTGACGGTGCCCGACTATCAAAAGATATAGCATCTGGGGTCTTAAAGGCTTGAAGATAAACAAGAGGCCATCTATGTGAGAAGCATCAAAGCCCACATGGAAGAAGCATGCCAGCCTGTCTGACCACCAGGTATAGAAGGGACCAGTTATCAGACATCAAAGAACTAAAAATCATATCAGTGGATGCCCACCTTCCTGATACAATCACTGAAGACAAACATGTGCATAAGCAAATGTGGTGAAGAAAGCTAATGGTGCCCGGCTATCAAAATATATAACGTCTGGGGGCTTAAAGGCTTAAAAATAAACAAGTGGCCATCTACTTCAGAAGCAACAAAATCCACATGGAAGAAACACACCAGCCAGTGTGGCCACAAGCTGTCGAAGGGATCAGGTATCAAGCATCAAGGAACAAAAAATCATATCATTGTAAATGTGGGTGAGTGCAGAGTGGAGACTTAAAGCCCATCAGTAGCCAACCGGACACCCCCTTACTGAAGGGTTGTTGGGAGGAGATGAGCCATTCTGGGTGCAGGGTAGCAACGATCAAACATATAACTTTCCCCTAGTTCTTAAATGCTTCCTCCCCCCTACTCCCCTACTATCATGACCCCAATTCTACCTTACAAATCTGGCTAGACCAGAGGATGTACATTGGTACAGATAGCAACTGGAAACACAGGGAATCCAGGACAGATGACTCCTTCAGGACCAGTGGTGAGAGTGGCGATGCCTGGAGGAGGGTGGAGGGAATGTGGGGTAGAAAGGGGGAACTGATTACAAGAATCTACATAAAGCCTCCTCCCTGGGGGGTGGACAGCAGAGAAGAGGGCAGGGGGAGACGTCGGACCGTGTAACATATGACAAAATAATAATAATTTATGAATTATGAAGGGTTCATGAGGGAGTGGGGGAGGGAGGGGGAAAATGAGCAGCCGATATTAAGGGCTCAAGTAGAAGGCAAATGTTTTGAGAATGATGATGGCAACAAATATACATATGTGCTTGACACAGTGGATGGATGTATGGATTATGATAAGAATTGTACGAGCCCCAATAAAATGATTTTAAATAAATAAATAAAATTATGGGGGGAAAGTTGGCCATCTTGAAAACCCAAAGGAACAGCTCTACTATGTCCTATAGAGTCAGTATGAGTCAGGACTGACTTGATGACAGTATGTATGGTCTGGTTTGATCTGTATCTATTCATCTATCCTTCCCAATTTATCCCCCAGTAATGTTTCATCAATGCACACTATATCAACACTGTATCAACACTCCACACTATATCAACAATGTGGGGGTGGGGGGGAATACCCCTAGCCTTACTCTTCTGTAGAGAATAGAATCATTCTTAGCAATTTCATCAAACTTTTGAAAATTAATGGGGGTTCCCTGCCATTTGGATTTGCATCCAATGAAATACCCTGGAAGTCATTTGTGTCCATGCGACCGGCCAGCTGGATTCGTTCTTTTGTGTACTGCCTACATGTGTGCTTTGCCTTCCTTTTTAGGGCATTGGTCTTTTTTTTTTTTTTTTACTGCCTGAAAAGAGCTTTATGTATTACCTTTAATCTGTCACATTCCCTGCAAACACTCGTGGATTTTTTTTGGTACCTTTGTTTTGTTGGTTTGATTTGATTGTACAGAAATTCTAAATTTTCTATCCAGTCAAATCTACATTTGGCATTTCTGTAAGGTCATTCTTGCAAAAGACTTTCCTAAAACCCAAAGGTGACAAAAATGTATTTTTCCCCTAGCTCTTTAATTTTAATTTTAAAACATTTCTCCACAAAAATATCAAGGGCATAGAAGATGAAAACAAAGTGAAGAATCGTTTCAGAATAAAAGAGGAAACTAAAAACATGTGAAAATTAAATGACTATGATTCTAGACTGGATTTCTACTGGAAAGGAAAATATACAATAAAGAATACCTTTGGGGTCAACTTATTAATTGTATTATAAATGATGGATTAGATAAAAGTATTGAATTGGTATTAAATTAACTCAAGTTGATAACTAAACTACGGTAACGTTAAGACTACCCTTAATGTAGGCATTGTAGAATGAAATAATTAGGGTAAAGTGCCTTGATTGACATAGCTTATACCCTCAAATGGGTCTAAAAGTAATAGATGGTTACTCATTTGCATTATATATATTTATGCATGGTGGTATATAATATACACAAATGAAAACAAACAAATGAAGCAAAATGTTACTAAGAGATAAATCGGAATAAAGGATATACGGGATAGCCTTTGATATATACTGGTGACTTTTCTGTAAGTCTGAATTTCCAAATAAAAGATTTCAGTAATCCAATGTAAAAGACCCTACCTGCTCATATTTCAAATGGTCCCTCCCAGAAAAGCTCGGGCCTCAGCATGAGCGCCCCCCCACCCCACCCCCAATCAGGGTAGGAGGAAGCAGAGGGAAGCTGTTTCCTTTCTATCCCTCCAGGAGGGTGCACCTTGGCACCTCTCAGGGCTGTGTCCGACCTGCAAGTGGCCAGGGTGCCAGAGCCGCTCGCCAAGAATCAGGGTGCAGCTGTGGCCTTCGTGGGAACCGGAAGTGCCCTGTGGCCGTGTGCGCTGAGCCTCCCGGAGCTCGGGCTCCGCGGGTCACTTCTCCGGCGTTTCCAGCCCGTCCTTAGCGGCCCTGCCACCGAGACGGGCGCCTGGTGGGCAGGCCGCTAGCACGGCTCCCCGGACTGGCAGCCAGACAGCCCGGGGTCCACGGGGTCATGTGCGTGTGCGCTGCCCCAACACCTTGCACTGCACATGGGAGGTCAAGATGAAAGAGGCGGCACAAAATGGCGACAGTGGCACTGATGGGGGAGGAGGGGCGAGGCAGAGGCGGCAAAACGGGCGGTGGCGCAGAACGTGCGGTCGCGTTCCCCCCACCCGAGTCCGCCTGGGCAGCTGCTGCCACCAGGAGCCCACGGGGACCCCAGGCCCAGCCCCCAGCGGGCCAGCGCGGTCACCTGGGTTGAGCCTTCCTGCAGGCCTGCCTTCTGCCTCTGGGACCCCGCGAAGCCCTCTCTGTGAGCGTTGCAGACCCCAGAGGGTGAGAGAGTGTGGGGGGGCTCGTTCCGCCATGAAACCCATGGGCTCAGCCCCCAAGGCCCCGGGGTTTCCTCCCCAGAGACGGAGGGACCCCGGCCTCTGCACATTGGCGATTCCAGAGCTGCAGACACGTCCCGTGGCCACCGTCGTTCCGATCTGCCAGGCTGTACGGACCAAGTAGCCCATTAACAACTCACGTCGGTTTCTGAGTGTAAAATAAAGTCACTGTCCCAACGATTCCTATGACGTCATCAACGGCCATCAGAACTTCTGACCAGCCAGCGCTAAAGTGACCTTACTGAGTTGATAAAAAGTTTCAGCCAGCAAAGGCAGTTGATGTTTCCAAAAAAAAACAAACACAGATTAAAAGAGGAAAATGAGTGACCTCAGTGGAGCCTGTTGAATTAGCTAATGTGAGAAAGCCTTATTGTCAAGTGGTTTCCTCCTCTGTCTCGGGTCTGGGGAGAGAGCGGATTAAGAGCCCTTCCGCTGAGTGCAATCCGAAGAGAAATATAAAGCAAACCACCAGTGTATATTTTGAAAATTCTGGTAGTCAAACAAGGAAAAAAAAGGAAAAAGAAAATGAGTGAACTTCATTGTAATACGTGTTATCCCTGGTGATGCTGTGGGTTAGGCGATGGACTGCTAACCACCGAGGTGACAGTTCAAACCCACCAGCTGCCACAAGGGACAACATAGAGGCTGTTTGCTCCTGTAAAGATTTACCCTCTCAGAAATCCTATATGGTGTCCCTGTGATTCAGAATCAACTGGACGGCAGTAAGGGGGGGGGGGTTAACTTATACCCAGCATTATCATTTTAACAAATAATCAGTATGAGAATTATTAATACTCTACATTCTTTTAGCTTAATATCTTCAAAACTAGTGTGGCACTTTACACTTCAAGCACATTCCAAATCAAACTACCCATCTTTTGTGTGCCTAGTCATCATCCGTTTAGTATTAGTGAATGCATGAATATCTACAATGAAGGAATGAGCCCAATCATGCCCAGGAGAGGAAATATATTAGAACATAGTGAAAAGTTTAAGACCTTGAATGACACAAATGATTAAACATTCAGTTACTAACTGAAAAGTTAGCAGTTCAAACCCACCAGGTCTGGCAATTTGCTTCTGAAAGATCAGCGCGTTGAAAGTCCTATGGGGCAATCAGACTGTACACTGGGATCAGCGTAAGCTGGAAACAACCGGTGACAGCTAACAGCAGAGAACAAGGCAGTCAATCCCACTGCAGTGTGGGAAAGCAGAAACGGTGTAAATAATTACAGTAATACAAGGAGGAACTTTCCAATAGAGTACCGAGAAGAAGGCCCTTATTCTCTTAGCAAATGTCTACCGCAATATCAAACCACTGTGGACTGCAATTGGCAGTGAGGGAAGGCTAGATAGCAGGGGCCTAAACGAAGCTGTATGCTCAGCTAAAGACCAAACTGCATTCTGGGGATGTCCTGAAGCTCACAGCAGCCTCAGCAGGAGGGTGATATCAAATTTAATCATACTCTCCTGGGCAGCCAGATGTGCAAGAATAGAGACAGAAACTCCAGGGGCCGCCAGCCACATAGACCAACACCAAGAAATAGAGGGAGAACCTGACTTCAAGGTCAACGGGGAAGCACAGAGAGAGGGGCTCAGCAGGACTTCATGGTCAGAGGGAGGGTTAAGTAGCTTCTATAAAATGAGCCATCTTATCCCCTTCATGCCAGCTGTACCAGAGACATAGCTCTCACAACTCTGAAACCTCTCTCTGAAAGTCTACACTGTCCAACAGTGGGCACCCAGCCAAGAAGAATATGGGGACTTGATTCAGGTGGCTGAGCCTGCGTGCTAGCTGGGGCCCAGACTGGCTGTTTTGCATAGTACACCAAGCACATTGACAGTGAGTCCATTCCAACTCCTGGTGACCCAAAGAAGGAATAAAACAGCCCCGTAGGTTTCCAAGATTTAATCCATTATGGAAGCTAACTGCCACACCTTTTATCCAAGGAGCAGCTGGTAGGTTCAAGCCACTGACGTTCCAGTTAGCCACCAACCTCTTCATTACTATGCCACCTGGGCTCCTTTGTTTCAACGTATCATCACTGAGATAATATATTGAGATACTTCACCATTTGGTCTTTTCTTTTTTTGTCTGTTTATATACTAAGTCTTCAAATTCTTGTGTGCTACACAACACATCTCACATCTCAATGCAGAGTAGCCAAGGGGTACGTGCTCATTAGCTGCGTGTGGCTAGCGGCTACAATGTTGGACAGCACAGGTCTCTACCATTTCATTCTGTGAAGACACTGAGCTGCAAACAGTTATATACGAGGCTTGGTGTATTGTTAAATTGAGCCTAGAATTCTTATTTCCTAACCCCCAACGAATGCTCTTCTGTCTTGACCAGGCTGCCACATTCCTCTGTTTTTCCACAGCACACAGAAGAGTATCAATCATGGCTGCCAGGGATAAAAGAAACCTCAACAGAGCACATGAAACCAGAGATCACTGCCCAAAGGACACATATGGCTGGGGCCAAAAGGAAGCCCGCAGCTAATCAATAGGGCAGATTCTAGCTCAGCCCTTGAGCCTCGGAGAACGTTGCCTTTTGTCATTCCAGAAGCATTAGGTATTGACACATGTGCACCGTTACTGGTGACAAATTGATAGCCCCTCTGTGTACATAGAACAAGAGTGCATACAGATTAAAATGTGTTTGAGAACTTGAGTTTGCAGTGATACCAATCCCAGAATTCCCTAGACCCCAATCTCTACTTTGTCAATAACAATTGAGAATGCATTTCCATGATACGATGTCTGGAATGTGTTTAAAATACCCTGGCCAGGGAGAAGAAAAATAAACCCAAATTGGTCATTGTTAGTAGTTGTCGAAAGGTGGTTTATTAAACTATTCTTCCTACCCTTACAAATGCTCAGGACTTGCTGTAATAAAAAGGGTTTGCTGTTTTTTTGGTTGTGGTTGTTTTTAAGGGAGGAAGGGGAGAGGAAGGAGGAGGAATCAACAGACAAAATGTTTTCTAGAGCCCTTGATCCCAAGTCCAATAAATAAACCACGGCATTTGAGCAGTTGAAAATGTGCAGGCCTTTCCATTTAGAGTACATCCGGAAGTGGGGTGGGGTAGAGAGGAAGAAAGGAAAGAGGTGGGGAAATAGTGTTTTAAAACCTCTATCACCCCATGATCCTGTGAAAACTCAATCTATATCCTCTCTTTTCTTGTCCATATATATTAATATAAATGTCATATAATCCAAACTAACAAAATGGATCATGCTCAGAATGGACTCGTGTTCTCAAGTCACCAGTCGACATTTGGAGAAGAACCTCTTCTGCGTAATGCGAACAAACTCCAGGTCAAGGGCATGACAAGCACAGTCCGCCAATCAGATCCCTTCCTGGTTGGGAAGGGCAGAACCCGCTCCAACTGAAGCATGCAGGGATAGAGACCTGCACAGAAAGAAGAGCTGTGAACGGGCTGCATCTAGTCCAAACCCATTTTCACTGTTGCCAGCTAGTGCCCTTGTTACATACACACTCTTGTTACATTGTTTCCTTATCTAAATTCCACAGAACTTTTATCTGTTGTGTGAAGTAAAAGAAACTTGACATTATAGTGATACTAAGAGCAACTGCTATTAAAAACAATGTGTTAGGCATTTATGTAGGAAGTATGAGTCTAACATTTTAATATGCATTATCTCATGTAATTCTCACAACCACCCATGGGGTAGATACTATTAGTAACAATACTTAAGGGCTAAAAAATGAAGGGCAGACAGATTAAAAGATCCCAATTCACAGCTACTAGCTACATCCTACAGCCCCTCATCTTACTCTGTGAATTGCTTATTTTGGTTAAGAATTTTTAAAAAGTCTTTCCATGTTCCTTACAAATACATTATTTCTTTTCCGATGTACGTCAAGCCTTAGAACATAGATTTTCATAATTCAATCAATTCTCTACTATTTGGGGATGTTTAGATTGATGCAAAGTTATAATAATTATCTTATTTGTTTAATCTGATTAAATTAAAATACATTATGTTGTTTGAGTAGGGAAAAACTGTGGCAAAGGATACATGCACTTTTTTTGGTTTGTTTTCCTTCTTAATTATGTATTTCCAAGTAAGGACAATTGTTTTCAAAGCTTGTTAAGAAAGACAAAGGGAACAAAGTTGGCTGTCCTTTGTGAAACGCTTTCTGCCTGCGGGTGTTCATGAGTGCTTACATGCCCAGACTGGAGACAATCTGCTCAGCTACGAAAGAAGACCCCGCTTTCAAATGCTGGTTGATGTAGAATTGTGGGATTTCCCAATCAATCTGGAACTACAGTTCCAAACCAGCGCTTACAGAGTGCCTGAGCTCTGATTGCATCATATTGCTGAGGCAACTCTAAAGCGCAATCAGGCCCCATCAGTTGTGGAAAAGGTAGGTCATCGGCCAAGCTGGTCCTCTAATTGATGGACTCTGGTTTCTTTTAAAATCGGAGTTTGCCTTATTTAGAGCCGTGTTCAGTCAACACAGTGATGGATTTGGTGTGTGTTGCCATCGTGAGACCTCTCCTGCACTGTTTTTCAGCATTTCTTTTTTCAGGTTACTCCGTTGCAGTAATTTGCTTCAAAGATCCCACAATCTACATTCTCAATCTTCAATATTAGAATACAAAATAAAAACTGGACCTAGCACCATGCTGGACCTTAGAGGCCGCTGCCAACAAGTAGCTCAAGAGAACTAACAACAAGTAGCTAACAACAAGTAGCTCAAGAGAAAAGAGGATGACAACAAGAAATCACCCGCATACAAATGAGGGCTGGAAATAGTCCAACTATCTCAACTTAGGGAGAATCTTATGCTTCCGCGCTTCGTTTGCTACGCTGGGCAGTAAACTGGACTTGTGAACATTCTTTGGGAGACTGTCTGTCAGCAGGCAGGAAAGTAAGAATACTATACCAAGACCCTTTGTGGCTGAAATTTTCATATCTAGGAGCAACTGCTTCCCCGTGAATTTCAAGGAACTGAAATAGAAGGTCTCTTCCTCTTTTTCACATGTTCAAACTTTTGGCACACAGAACAGCACCGCCACGCAGTTCTCTTAAATAACTGCTGCAGGGCCCCGGGCTGCCGTGTTGACCAAGCTCATCTTGCAGGGGCAGATAAGCAAGCTAAAAGGAAAAGTGGCAAGCAAGCAAGCATGCACCGAACACAATGAGAAACAACACTGATCAAGAAATGGCTATTCCACACAGGAAAATAAGGAATATGAAGATAAAACAAGCCAGAAGGTTCAGGGGATGGAAAAATGACCATAACAATAGAAGAAATTAACTAGTTGGCCGTGGTTTCCACCGTGGGGTCAACAACCTCAGCCCCTCCTGCACCAAGATAAACCAGCACGTGCACTCAGTACTCTAACTGGCTCGTGTCCCGTTCTGGGCAATCTGGCACATTTGAAGTTCAACGAGTTCTTGAGGAAAGGGGAACGAGGTGAACAGAGAGGATGCAGACGGGCCAGTTTTGACTCTTACATGAAGCCCAGCCCAGTCGATTCCAACGAGCCTCTCTAGGCCCACTTGTCTTCTGCTTCACGTAGAAGTAAAAAGTATTCAAGTGGGGTTAACCCACGGAATTTATGTGGGCTCTCGGGCCACAAAGCAGTTGTCAGAATTCCCTGGATGGAGAAACTTACCTAGGGCATGGCTGCAACTTCGACAGGATTCGGTAAGGCTGACAATTATTTGCTGCAGGTCAGCCCTGGGGGGAGTAGGAGAGGGATTGGGGTTTTTCCAGCCATTACATTTGCAAGACTCCTCAGCCTGAAAAGGGAATAGAGAGAGAGAGACAACATTATGTAACCGGCAGCCTCAGACCGACTGTTTTGCATGACAGCAATACACACTCGTTCTAAGATAGCCCCCCCCACTCGCCACCCCCCTCACTGTAGTTTTGTACAAATGTACAAGAAACAAGAACAGAGGAAGGGGGGTGGGTGTTTGATTTGGGTGGCTTCGGCTTTTTGTCTTTTGTTTTCTGCAGGCTGAATAGACACGCAGCAGCTCAGAAAACTGGTACCCCAAAACCAGGGAATATACAGTGGCCAGCTCCGGGGGACCACCAGAAAAGCTTCCCAAAGTGATAAGCCAAGTGCCTGAGGTCCCACAAACACAGCCTGGGCCCACACCAAGACTAACACTTGCAAACCCAGGGCTCCCCCTGCAAGGTCGGCCAGTGGACAAGAAGGGAAATCATCCAAACTCAAAGAATTAACCATTTCAAGGACAGGACAGGGGGCTTGGGCAGCTGAAGGCACATTTGGAGACTCCTCCAAATCCTTTGTGGGTTCCCAGCTTTAAAAACAAGGAAATCCTCTTCACATAAATCTGGAATTTCCACCTAAGCTGAACTCTCCACTTTCACATACTGTAAATATTCCTGAACATTTCCCACAAATTCATCAGACGGCCCTGCCTACTTACAAGCCAAACGGCTGTTTGTCTTAGGTTATGAAGGGGAGGAGAAGCACAGACAGCAAGAATTACATAAGGCTTCTTTCCAGACGAAGGGGGACTAGGAAGAAAGGACTGGCGATCAACTTCCAAAAATCAGCGAAAATTCCAGGCATCTTCATGGTCTGACCCGCAACTCACCATGCAGGTGGTATGGCACAGACAGCATGCTGTTTTAGTGTGTGAGGGGGCATTGCTATGAGTTGGGGAGCAGATCAATAGCAACTTTTTGTTGTTGTTGTTGGCGGCAGCACTATCAAAGCAGTTCCGCTCAAACCACCCTCTGTACAACAGAAGGAAACCCAGCCTGCCCCGCCTGCACCATCCTCACATCTGCTGCTGTGTTTGATCCCAAGGTGGCAGCCACGGTGAAATGGACCAGTTGGTAGCATCATGATAAACAAAGATTGACCTTGTCAGTGATTCAGTCTGGATCACTGAATTGTACTGGGTCTTCCACTTTTTCGCTGCACCTGCATTTGACCAAGTATGATGTCTCTAGGAACTGGACTGTTGAATTAACATATACAATGTACAGAGTTTGAAGCGCTTCAAAAGAGCAGTCTAATTGAACTTCTTCAAAGACAGATTTGAAGTCCATGGCACGTTCAACATTCTTCGCCAGCACCCTGATTCAAATGCATCGCTTCTTCTTTAGTCTTCCTTAATCAATGTCCAACTTTCACATGCATGAGATGATTGAAAATACCACGGCTTGTGAGTTAGTCTGGGTTGACTAGAGAAACACATTCACAGACACGCATATGTGTATAAGAAAGAGCAATTGTACATTAAGAAAACATTCCAGCCTGGTCCAGATCAAGTCCATAAGTCTGATATTAGCCCATATGCCTAATACCATTCTATGAAGTCCTCTTCGGACTCATGGAACACATGCAATGACGCCGAGTGCAGGAAGATCACAGGCCAGTGGGTGGAAAGTCTTGAGGATCCAGTGGTGGTGGAAGTATCTCAGTGCTGGCAGGGGTCTCCACGTGGCTCCTCCAGCTCCAGGGCTCTAGCATAGTTCCATGTGGCTTGTCAACAGAATGTCTCGCAGGGAGATGAAGCAGAGAGAGCCTGTGTCCCACCGCTAGTGAGCTACTTATCTGCTTAGCAGCGACCTAATTGACAGGCTAAACTCCACCCCTTCGCTCTTAATAGTCCCAAATTGGCACCAGGTTATGTAACTGCCACAGCTTGGGTCAGGCGCACTTAGTAGCCTTCCAGCTTTGGGGTGGTGCACAGCAGATTTACCCAAGGCAATGTGTTATTGCTGATCTTTTGCCTGCTGCTTCCATGAGCACAGATTGCAGATCCAGACTGAATCAGTGACAACTTCAATCTTTGTTTATCAGGACGTTACCTACTGGTCCATTTGCGAGCAACTAAGAACAAGAAAACCAAGCCAGACCCAGTCAGGTACTGTCCCAGGAGGTGGTAAGGTGAGGAAGGCTAGTGTGCTCACACAGAATGACCACCCCCCCCCCATACACACTCGAAAACAACAAAAAGCAAACTCCCCGCCATTAAGTCAATTCCAACCAGAGCGGCCCTATAAGGTCTGGTTAGCACTGCCTGATGGTTTCCAAGACTGCAATTCCATACGAGGGTAGCAAGCCCCATGTTTTCCCCCTGGTTTTGAACTGCTGACCTTGTAGGTCACAGCTCAATGTACAAGCAGGACACCACCAGGGCTCCCTTATTCAGAATGGCCCGGACTGTGAAAATGCTTCTGCTGCTTCTTTGCTATCCCTTCACCCCTCTGTCACTCCCCATTTATATATATTTAGAAAAATCTGCTGTGATGAGCAAACCCCCAGATGAAATAGAGTGACGAAACTATAAGCTGATTCCTTCTCGGGGAGCCTCTCAGGGCAGATTCTTCTATTGACACAGCCCCACAAAGATCGCCAGCAGCGACTCATGGCTGCTGACATTTGAAAGGTGAACTAATTTAACTTGAAGTGTACTGCGGTGCCAACACCAGCACCAAGCTTAATTAGTGCGAACAACCCACCGCCGCCCCCAAACAATAAAGTAAAATAGCCCATTCAACATTTTGAGATGGATTCACATGTTATCACACTAATATTTTAGCCACATGAAGCTGACTAAATAAAAGATACTAAAGTTAGTCCCTGATTTTTTTCACACTTATTTTTATGACTTTAATGTAACTACCAGAATCTTTAGAATGACCCAGGTGGCTCCCAAAGAAACCAACAAAGCAAGGTTCAATAAAGCCAAGTGAAGGACGTGCTGCCTGGGTTGTGTGAGATCCTTTGTCCCTCAGAGGTGGCACTTGTTGTTCCTTCCTGCTTTTCCCCTCCCTGTGGCAGCTGGCTGAAGCTAGGAGAATCTGACTTGCAGAAAAATTAAGAGCGGCTGCTGCTTTCCCATCTAAAGCTTGTCTAAGACCATGGAACCCTGGTGGTGTGGTGGTTAAGTGTTGGGCTGTGATCCTCATGGTCGCCAGTTCAAAACCACTAGCACCTGTGAGGGAGAAAGACTGGGCTTCTCATAAGCAGGTAGAGTCTCAGAAACCCACGGGGGGGTGGGGGGGAACTCTGAGTCAGCATGGACTCCATGCAATGAGTAGTCACGGTAAGAGAGAGGCCTTTCTGAGATGTGTATGTATAGAAAAATCAAAGCCAAACTCACTGTATAGGAGAGTTTTGAAAGGAAAAAAAATAGAATAAGCCATTGGTTTAGGTCAGTCGAAGCCTGCTTATGAAGATTCCTTGAATCAAGCAACACCCCTCCCCACATTGGACCATTTCTCACATTCTCCCAGTTTCTATGGATGGGGAATGTAGGGACAGAGAAGGGAGCCTGCTACCCAGCAACTCCGATGCCTGAAACCCCCGACTCGCAGCTCAAGTCCCCCTCACTGGGCCACACAACTGCACACGGGTTTGAGATTGTCTGCAATAAGGCCTCTTCAGAGAATGGAAAGGTCTCAGAGGCCACATGCTTGAGACAGACTCTCAGAAGGACTCAATCCCAACAAAGCATATTGGCAAACTGTAAAAACTCAAAAAGCCAAACTCACGGCCTTCTAGTCGATTCTGACTCACAGCGACCGTACAGAACAGAGCAGTACTGCCCCTGGCGAGTTGCCAGAAGGTAACTCTCTAGGGAAGTAATGACACCTCATTTATCTTTCTCCCTCAGTGTGGCTGGTGGTCTAGAACAGCTGACCTTGTGGTTAGCAGTCCAACACATAACCAGTAATCTTCTTAGGAAGAGAGGAAACTGTCCTGATGGGGGACCACATCTCACCTAGTAGGAGAAAAGCCACTTTCAGGGACTCTTGGCTTTTCCGGGTCATTAGTCATTTCCAGCTGCCCTATCCTGAAGGGTCTTTGTTTAGAGAAAGAAAAATGATGGCATTTCAAGTCCCAAAAAGCTAATGAAACAGAGCCGGCCTACCCGAGAGGAGGGTGGGGACTGGGGCGGGGGACAGACATAACCAAAATTTGGGTTTGGAAAACCGTATTTCTAGTCAAAGAACTACTGTGCATATGAATTCTTTCATTCACCAAATATAGATTATATAATAGATATTATAAATGTATTTATTGAAGGCCTACTGCATGCCATATATTTGTTAGGTGTAAAAACCAGAAAATAAAATGGAATAAAAGCAACCCCCCAACTGCCATCAAGTGGATTCCCACTGATAGGGATCCCATGTAGGGTAGTTTCCGAGGCTACAAATCTTCAGAGGTTCCAAAAACCTCATCTTTCTCCCTTAGAGCAGCTGGTGGGTTTGAACCATCGACCTTGTGGTTAGCAGTCCAGCTCCACCTGACAGCTCCACCACCAGAGAGAGGTATACTGTGAACACACATCTCTGTCTTCCTGGAGTTCAATGTGGGCTGGGGTGTTGTGAGAGGGGTACATTACAGCATAGACTTGAAGGAGAGGGGCAGCTGGCTACACAGATAGCTGGTGGAAGAGTGTTCCAGGCAGAGGGAACAGCCAGTGTTTGGCTTATTCAACAAATAGCCAAGGCCAGAATGGCTAGAGCAGCATGCCTAAGGGGTTGTAACCTAGGTAAACTGAGGACAGGAGGGGTCTTAATCAGGATTTTAGCCTCACTATTTGATCTATTCTCTCCTCTCAAGCAGGACCCCCCAAGGCTGAAAATGGGGGTGAGAAGAGAGCAGATGACATGAGACAATCCTTTCTTGCTTTGGTCTTTTTCCCTGAATCCTCGGGGTCATGTATGTCCTCTTCCTTTTTCCCATACAAGCCTGCACACTCCGTGGCTACAATCTGCCTGTAAGGAGCCCAGGTGGCTAAACCACTCAACTACTAACCAAAAGGTTGATGGTTCAACGCCACCAACTGCTCCAGGGAGAAAGTTGTAGCAGTTAGCTTCCCTAAAGATGACAGTCTGGAAAACCCCATGGAGCAGGGTCTACCCTGTCCCACAAGGATGTTTTGAGTCAAAAATCAACTCAAGAGCCATGGGTTCAAATCTGCCCTTAGGTGGCACAAAGAGTTAAGTGGTACTGAATTATACAAGTAGAAGTTGTTGAATTTGAGGATGTTTTGTTGTGCATCTTTTTGCCACAATTGGAAAAATTGCATTAATAATGGTGAGTACAAGGAAGAAAGAAATGTTCTAAATTTGATTGTGGTGATGATTGTACACCTGTTCTTGATAGGACTGAACTATCGAATTATAAGATATGTGGGCGAGTGTCAATAAAATTGGTGAGAGAGAGAGATAAGTGCTAGACTGCAAAACAAAAGGCTGTAGGTCTGAACTCACCCATAGCTGTCTGAAATCTGCCCCCAAAGGGTCACTGCTGTGAACACCCTTAGGAGCACAGTGATTCTCTGCACACAGGGGTCACCAAGAGTAGAATCAGCTAGACCGAGATAACAATCTTCTTTTTTTGGGGGGGGGGGTTAAACGTTTTATTAAGGGCTCATACAACTCTTATCACAATCCATACATACATCAATTGTGTAAAGCACATCTGTATATTCACTGCCCTCATCATTCTCAAAACATTTGCTCTCCACTTAAGCCCTTTGCATCAGGTCCTCTTTTTTCCCCCCTCCCTCATGAACCCTTGATAATTTAGAAATTATTATTATGCCCTGTAAGACATCTCCCTTCACCCCCTTTTCTGTTGTCCATCCCCCAGGGAGGAGGTCACATGTAGATCCTTGTAATCTGTTCCCTCTTTCCAACCCACTCTCCCTCTACCCTCCCAGTATCACCACTAACACCCCTGGTCCTGAAGGTATCATCCGCCCTGGATTCCCTGTGCCTCCAGCTACAATCTGCACCAGTGGACATCCTCTGCTCTACCCAGACTTGCAAGGTAGAATTCTGATCATGACAGTGGGGGGTTGGGGGAGGAAGCATTTAAGAACTGGAGGAAAGCTGTATTCTTCATCGGTGCTACATCTCACCCTGACTGAGTCATCTCCTTCACTAGACCCCTCTGCGAGGGGATGAGATAACACTCTTATCAAAGTAGATCAGCAGGCCTTTCTTCCACAGCACCACTGAATGGATCGGAATCAACCACTTTTCAACTGGCACAAAACATCTGTGCCGCCCGGGGACCTAAAGCGAAGGATCAGAGCAGGAGGAAAGAGAGGGCGATGACCCCCTCAGCGTCCTGAATCCTCTACAATTTTTTAAGGGAGATCAAAGAGCATGCATGATTTAAAATTGTAAAGTTATCACTATAAACAAATGCATTATGAATAAAATCACCTTTGGTCTTTTTGAAGTCATGATACATAGCTTAAGATTATAAGCTAGATTGAAAGCAGAAAATTAAAAACCACCAGCTTACAATAGGTAGTACTTTAGAATGGAGCCAAATAGATGGTGCAGACCTGTTCTTCCTGAAACTACCTAGCAAACAGCTTCCTGGCAATGTTCCCAGACAGCCTTCTAGAAAGAGGCTGGGTCTTCCTAAGAACTGCTCTGGTCTTTGCAGCTCTATTACCTTCCTCAGACTCTGGCGGAGCACAGAGGCCAGAGATAGAGAAAGGGGGCCAGAAGATAAGGGAGACTGAACATTATCTGTCGCCGAAGGAGACTGCCAAGACTCTCCTAAAGTAGAGGCATTTCTGAGGCCCCTATCCCTTCCTCGGTTGTCCACCAATGCCCTGCCCTCACTAACCCACGCCAGCCACCCAGGAATGAAGTCAAGGGCAGCAAGGTGTTTCAACTTGCAGGGTTGTAGGTCAGAGTTGGGTTGGTAGACAGGCCTCAGTGGCAGTATTAGTGCTTGTGGCTTTGTAAGTTAGAGAACTGTGACTTCAGCTCAACTCAACATTGACTAGCTGTGTGAACCCTGGGCAGGTCCCTTAGCTAAGTTTCAGTTTCCCAATCTATAAAACAGGTATAAAGATAACTCTGCCACCAGGTTGCTTGGGTCCTTGATAATGAATGTGGGCAGGCGTTGACTACATGGACATCATAATAAGGATGATGTTGGCTCTGAGGATGAAAACACGCCAGATTATCTTCTCAGGTGAAGGCTGAGCTCATTACAGACAGCTTCGTTTTGTGCGTGCGTGTATGTGTGATTTTTTTTTTTTGTTCTTATTTTCAAAGACAAACCCAAGAGCATTGAACACCCCAGAGCACTGGGGAGAGAGGGAGGCAGATTTGAAAAAAAAGAAAATGCCAAGCGGGTTGTCAACTAAAAGCCAGAGCCACCACAGGGGGTTCTGCTGCTTGGAGAAAAGGGGGGCATGGGTTTGGAGGGCCATGCAAGGCCAAGAGGGGAGGTGGGCGTCAGCCGTCCGGGCCTCTCCGTGGCTTTCTCCACGTTAGCAAGCGTGCTCTAGTTCGGTTTCGGGAGATGCAAACCATCAGCCCAGCATTTTACAAAGATGAACTGTCAAAGATCGATGGCAAGAGAGGACGAGGGGATTCAGGGCTGGTGTTAAAGCGATACAGGAGGTTGGGGAGAGGTGGTGGAAAGGGTTGGAGTCTTCAAAGAGCTTTCTCAGCCTGGCTGGCACCTGGAGAGATGGACGCTGCGTTAGGAAAAGCTGTCTCCTTCATGCTGCGCACAAGCTCCTCCTCGCTGACCTCCCCGGTGCCATCCCGATCCGCCTCACCGACCATTGCCTGCAGCTCTTCCTCGGTACGATTCTCGCCCAACTCCTTGGCCACGCATTTCAGATCTCTGAAAGGGATCTTGCCAGTTCCACTATCGTCGAAGAGCTTGAAGGCCTTCAAGATTTCCACTTTGGTATCTTTTTCAGACTGTCTGAGTCGTCACAGCCAAAGTCACCGAAGTTCATGTTCCCTGTGCCTTCCTTGTTTGTCAACTTCATAGATCACGTTCTTGATCTCCTTCTTCTTGGGCTCAAAGCCCGGGGCCCCATGGCTCCCTTCCAGCTACATCAAAGAGATCAAGAGCTTCACGGAGCTCCTGCTTCTGGTCCGGCTGATTAGAAGTCATGCTCTTTGCCTGGGAAGTTGACGCCATGCTTGCCTTTGGAATGTTGGAGGCCATCTCGGAACAACCCCACTGAGCGTTGTCACAGCAACAAACATACACCTACAGACAGCTTTGTAAATCCTGGCAAACTATGGGAGTCAAGGGAGTCCTAATGGAGCAAGGAGAAGAGAGCTTATCTACCAAGCACAAGATCGACGGTACAAACCCTTCAATTGCACCAAGGTTCAAGATGAGGCAGTCTGCTTCTATACGCATGCACAGGCTCGGTAACCCTGAAGCCCTTCAGTGCTGTACTAGGAGCTAGAATCAAGGGGCCGTGGAGTCGGTCTTTTTATTCTGTGGAGACACTGAAGAACTAGGTAGATGATGAGAGAGGCTGGTAGCAAAGGAGGGGAGATGATACTCACAGTATATGCAAACTAAATTCTTCTCCACTGTATCTGTAGCTCGTATTCAAGAATTTTTTGCCTTTAAAAAAAATGAACTCAAAAGGAAAAAAAAAAAAAGAACTCATCTGTGGGGAGAAAGTAATTCCAGGAATATTCTAAGAAAAGCAACAGATATTCCAAATAAATCAGATAGAAAGAGGAGCAAAGCCACATCCTTATCACACACCATATTCAGGGACTCGGAGCCAGCATGGCTCCCTGGGGGCCTGCTTAGGTAACACCACTAGGCCACCCTCACTGCTCTCGCCAAGGCTCCAGCCAGCCAGTGACAAGCTTGCACTTGAGGAGAAGATAAGGAGGATTTTCAGAGCGACAGACCATGCTGGCAACAGACTGCATGCCATCAGCCAAGAAAGAAAAATGTGTGCCCTTCTTGTCTGAACAGAAAAATAATAATGGCCGTGCCCACTGGGTTGATAAATGGGTTACACATCTTATAGCGGGGAGATGTGGAATACTGAAGTCTTACCTTCCCACCACTCCATAAAAAATGTTACATCCCAAATACTAAGCACGTTAGGTGACGCGTGATAGAAGCGTGTGGTGAATTCCACCAGCAATAAACACCGCTCCTTGGAAGTGGAACTGAATAAAGGGCTGCACTTTTAAAATGGACGATTGTTGCATTCTTCCATGGCCTTCTGAGAGTCTGGGCGCTTTTCTACAGTGGATTTTTCCTTCCTTCATTCAGAAGAACAGAGACATTGCCCTAATCAATAGAAAGTTCTCTGGACACTAATTAGAGTAAAGGAGGGTGAGAACAGAGAGGCAAGAGGAAGACAGTGTGGGATGCAAATCACCAAGGGTGGTGGACATTTCTTCCAGCCACTTTAACACTTGACTCTGCCGTGCAATAGGCTGAGCCTGGGGAATGAGGCAAGGCCACATTGCGACCGACGTGGTCCAGGGAGAGAAGGGGGCAAAAAAGGTAAAATATCTCATGAGTAATTTTATTATGTCAGTTGCGTGTTGTAATGAAAATATTTTGGATGTATGGTATAAGCAAAACATGACTATCAATTTCACATTTAAAGGGCGAAACCCGCCCGCCCTTTAAATGTAGCTACTACAAGATTTTAAATTACGCATGTGGCTCATGTTATATTTTTGCTAGTCTAAAGTTGAAATGGAGTCCACCCACAAAATCTAAACCTTCACTATGCACAGAACACTCTCAGGATTCTCCAAGGGATTCTACGTGGTGAAAGGTATATAAGCCATCGAGATCTGTGGGATTCTCCTAAATTTGGCTTGTTTATTTTGGAAGGTGGGACATACAAAAGTACTTCCTGCAGATGGATTTACCCCATGGGGCATCCGCAGACTCAAGGGCACATCAAATGTGAGCAGGTGTGGAACTCACAGTCCTATTTGCTGGAGAGCACATACTCCAAAAAACCAACTCACTGCCACGCGGCACACCCAACTTAGAGCAACTGGATAGAACAGGGGAAAACGGCCCCTGTGGGTTTCTGAAACTGGTAATTGCTTACAGGAGTAGAAAGCCTCACCTCTTTCCCTGAGGAGCGGCCAGTGGTTTTGAACTGTTGATGAGGTGGTTAGCAGCTCAATGTGTTGCCCCCCTAGACCACCAAGGGCCCTAAAGAGAGCATGCATACTCAATGCTTTGCATAAAACAAAAACACACACACTGCGTGTCACTGTCCTTCACTGCTACGAGCAACAAAACATTTTCTACCAAGTCCCTCAGGCTGCTACTCCCCTGCCCTCCTCTCTGACCCTCATCGCCCACTCCAGATGCTCAGGCTTGGCCAGTGCTCTTTGAGATAAAAGGTCTCCCTTCACCATACCTTTCCAAAGTCTCTGTAATTAGGCGAGACAGCTGCTAGCTCAGGCAACTCCCAGGGGGGTTGGCCTTGCAGCTTTGACAAAGTACCAGCTGAAGGGCAACATTTTAGGGAACTGAGCTGCCAAGCTAATGACTGCAGCACCTAGCAAGCCGGGCAGGAGGAGGGGAAGGCTGCCCAGATTGCTTCATCTCCCCGAAGAGCAAGTCTCTGCAGACGTGGCAGAGCCAAAAAGGAAGCCAAGGCCGCTGCGCTGCTTTTGACAGGCCTAGGAGAGCAGGAGTTTGCCCCAAGAGCAACCAGGGTTAGAGGTCGGGCCTTTTGTCAGAATGGGCACAAGTCAAGGTGGGTGAGGAGAAAGAAGCTAAACTGGATAAACAAGCGGTCACGGCCTGCTGAGAGAGCAGAGGGCTTTCCGTTCATGTTATGCCCAGTGGGTGTAAAACCACATGGCGGACCATCCAGAAGGGCAGGAGAAAGACAGGTGTGCGGTCCGGCAGGATTCTGGCATGCCGAAAATATCAAGAAGTCAATATTTGCTAGGAATCCTAACTGGGTGACAGGGATGAGCCCACAACAGGAACATACTGAACGAAATTTATGGAGTAAAACTACGAAACCTACGTGTCCTAAATAAATGCACTGCCCAAGGGAACTTTCAAAGTTGCTCCTGTCTCACTTTGCGTGAAGAGGGTACTTAAGAGAAACCTAAGGTTATGCGAGGGTACGAGATTTGCCTGAGGGTGTTCAGAGCTACCAATAAGAACCACATAGTTTGGTTTTGGCAGACACTTGGTCCTGTAGTTGGGACTGGGGACCTCCTCACTAAGTATGTACTGCCTGGTGGCACAGAGGTTAGCCATTAGGCCTGCTCATTGCAAAGTCAGCAGTTCAAAACCACCAACGATCCCACAGGGGAAATCGGAAGTTTTCTACTTGGGTTACAGTCTCGGAAACGCACAGGGGCAGTTCTGCCCTCTCTTGTAGAACTGCTGTGAGCCGGCATCGACTCGATGGCAGGGAATGACTTCCTGCTCCAGGTTGAACTGGCCATTAGACCAGAGACCATCTGGTTGAGTCGGACTCATGGCGAGACCGTGAGTGTCGGGAGAACTGTTGCCATGGGCTTTCACAGCTGTGATCTTCCAGGTGTAGAGAGAGGTCTGTCATCTGAAAGGCCTGTGGGTAGATCTGAACCACCACCCGTGTTAGCAAGTAACCATCTGTCCCACCCAGGGACTCCTGGACAAAAGCAGAAATGCTTAATAGTCAAGGACCATAACCACCTGGAGATACTGTCGACTGGCTATAACTGAAATGTAGACGACCACAACTGTTGACAAGGATGCTTGGTGTTGGTTTGAGGACAATTCTATTATTTTGAGGAAATGGACTAAGTGGTACAGTTACCATCACAATCCACATTGTCATCACCTCCCAGAGAGATCTCTGCCCACTCAGGCTTCATTCCCATCCCCAGTGGTGGGCAACCTTGCTTTCTGCATCAATAAATTCCTTTTCCTGGTCACCCTTACCAATGGCATCATGCAATATGCAGTCTTTCCTACTTCTTATCGTAATGATGTTGAGGTTTATCCACATTGTGTAGCCTATGTCAGAATTTCGTTATCGTCTACAGTGGTGGTTATTTGATGGCTATACCACTACTTGTTCCTGTATGAATGTATATAGCAGTTGAGGACACTTGGCTATACCACTACTTGTTCCTGTATGAATGTATATAGCAGTTGAGGACACTTGGATTTTTCCCTATTCATTGGCTATTATAAATGTCTGCTGTGGACAGCTGTGTGCAAGTGTTTGGGTGGACGTGTTTTCATTTACCTTGATTAGATTCCCAGAAATGAATTTTCTGGAACATATAGTAAATTCATGTGCAACTTTTAAGAAATTTCCAAAGTGATTTTTGGAGTGGCCAACCCTCTTACCTTCCCACCAGCAATGTTTGGTGGGATCCCCATTTCTCCACATCCTTGTCAACATTTGTGATTGTCGACTCTTTCGATTACACCCATTTGACAGCGCAGAGCCCTGGTGGTGTAATGATTGTGACCTGGGCTACAATCCGCAATGTCAGCATTCAAAACCACCAGCTGTTCTGAGGGAGAAAGACAGGGCTTTCTACCCAGTCCTATAGGGTTGCTATGAGTCGGTATCAACTCCCTGGCAGTGAGAAAGTAAACTTCAATAAAATGGGTATGGTTTTGCTGTTGTTGTTGTTAAGATAGTGTGGCAGTTACATAATTTGTCAACTTGAGCAAAGGGGTGGTGTCTAACCTGTCAATCAGGTCATAGCTAATGGTGCCTCTCTGTAGGCATGGCCTTCTCCTGAGGATTCTGGGACCTCCGATCCTCCTCCCTGGAGGTGGGACACACATACTCTCTCTGCTTTACCTTCCCATTGACAAGCTACAGGGAGCCTCACCGATGCCAACCAGAGCTTCCACCACCACTGGATCCACAAGACTTTCTATCCACAGATAGATCTTTCTGCATTGGGTATCATTGCATGTGCTACGTGAGTCTGAAGAGCAATTTATAAACTGGTATCTGACATATGAGCTAATATCGGGATTATGGACTTGATCTGGGCTGGGCTGGGCTGTTCTCTCATTATACAATTAGTCTTTGATATCAAATTCTCTCAAACACATATGTGTGCTCTGCATTTCTTTCCCTAGTCAATCCCTACTAACACGGATGGCAAGAACCACTGGTAACTGATTACCACTTCAAAGATGTGTTTCCGGCAACGTTTCCTTTAAAAGTACATCCTCAAATCGAGACCTATTTTTTCCTCATTTATTAAAAAAAACATAATAAATTACATGAGCAATAACAACAAAAAAGATCATCCTATAAGCCTCTTCCACCTCCATCTTTGCCCCAAACCCGGTCCTTTTCTGAACTCAAGGCAAAGAAGTTCACCTCCAGCTGGCCACACCTCCAGTGTTGGAATTGGTTTCAGCAAAAGAGCAAAGGACGGAAATACATGAGTTATTAAGCACGTTGCCCTGTTTGGAAATTAGTGTTTGAAACAATTATACTTGCTAATAATAAAAACTGACGTTCCTGGTGTCCGTCTCGTCTCGGTCTCCCCGTCACTAAACGTCTTTGGCTTGCTGACATCCCCTCTTCATAGCACTTCACAAATACTTCTGAGCAAAATTAAACTCAAAAGAGAATTCAGGTATGGCGAGTCTAGTGCCCCCTGGAGAGGGACCTGCCATATGGCATGTCTCAAGCCTTCAGGTGACAGTGACCTGCAGGCAGGTTGTAGCAATCACTCTGAGCTGCAAACCCTCCTGCAGGATGACAGATGATTAGGGGGCTGCCTGTCAAAGCGCCTCTCTTCTCCCTGGGTTAATTTTAGCTTTCTATATCCAGATTAGATTCAGTAGGACATCCACCTGGCTCATTCCCAGTCACCCACCCACACCCACCCCACCCCCGTACTTAGAATGTGCACTTCCACCCCACATACTCAGACTCAGCATTCGAGTCACCTGAGAGCTAGAAGCATCAACTGGGGATCTGGCAAAAATGTCCATTCTGACTTATCTCTTAGGGGAGAATGCAACTTCTCAGCAAGAGGAGTGAACCAAAAATGAACAGGTTTTCTCTAGTTCAGCAACCCTTCCTGGGACATGAAGCCATCTTTTAAAGAAATATTTAACTGTGAAACAATCCACACAGACCCCAGGTCACACAGATGTACACAGGAGGCCAACAGACACGACAAAGCTAACATTAGGAACTCAGATTTTTAAAATTTGGCTACTTTCCACCCACGTCACAGTGAGAAGAAAACTGCACATAGTAGGGCGGGTAGGGGGGCTGTCCCCTTGGGGGGAGGAAAGTTGCCTGGAACTGAGTGTGGAAAGAGAAGTAGAAGAGAGACGAGGTAGCAGGTGAAGTCATTCAGTCGTGTCTCTGGAGATGATAATCCAGAGGGCCACTTGGCTCCCAAAGGCCAACTGGAATATTTCTTTCTCTCTCTCTCTCTCTCTCTCTCTCTCTGTCTGTCTCTTTCTTCTCTCTCTCTCCTCTCTCAGACACACACACCACACACACACACACATTCTCTCTGTCTGTCTGTCTCTCTCACTCACTCACTCACTCAGAGGTAAAGATGCCAAAGCAGTCAGCTCCATATTGCCAACAGTGGAAAAATTTGTCAAAATGTTTGGCTGGCACTGAGCAGCGGGGTGGGCAGGCAGCTGACGGGAATTTTCACTCCTCAGTGTTGTGTTGGCACCAACGCAGGAGTGATGCGCAGGATAAACAGTGCCTTGCAGCACTTCCCTGGACAGCTCACGTTCCCGTGGTCCCCGTCATTGTCTGGGGTGATGACTCTCAAGTCCACATAACCGGCCCGACCTGCGAGCCTACATTCCCAACTGCCTATGGCTTGCATCTCTGCCCCAAACATTTGTGTGTTTTTAATGTTTGCTTGTTTGTTTGTTAAGCATTATATTGTGGCTTGAGTGAAAGTGTACAGAGCAAGTCTGTTTCCCACTCAGCAATTCCCGCTCATTAGGTCTCTTGACATTAGTTCCAATTTCCCACTTCCTCCTTGACTTCCTGTTTCCATTTGTCCCTCTTTCCTGCCTTCAGGATTTTGTTTGGGGGCAAATATTGCACAGTTGGTCTCAAATGACTGATTGATCTGAGTGTGAGCCTCATGAGTATTCTTATCCACTTTGTACATCTTTTTTTGATGGTTTGGCTGGGAGTCCTGGGTGGCGTAGTGGTTACACATTAGGCTGCTAACCTCATGGACAGCAGTTTGAAACCACCAGCCACACCACAAGAAAAAGAAGAGCTTGTTCTACTCCTGTAAAGAGAAACCCACAGGCGCAGGCCCACCTGGTCCTCCTACAGGCTCACTGTCAATCATTATCAACTCAAGGGGGCAGTGAGTTTGGTCTCGTTTTTATTATTTGGCTGAAAGGACAACTCTAGGAGTAGGGTCAGCCCCAGAGTGAAAGGTGTGGCAGGGCCACAGTCTTGGGCGTTCCACCAGTCTCTCTCAGACCAGTAAGCCTCGTCTTTCTTATGATTTTGAATTGTGTTTGACACTATTCTCCCACTCTGTCCAGGCTTTTGTGAGGGGATTCAATCAGAACAGTTGGCAGCATTAGCCAGGTACCGTCTCGTTTCTGGTCTCTGGCTAGTGGATGCCGTGGTTCATCAGTCCTTTGAACCGTTCGCTTTAATCTTTGATTTTCTTCGCTCTTCTTTTTTTCCAGCAAGGAAGAGGATGGGTGTATCTTAGATGGCTAATTGCAAGCTTTCCAGACCACAGACTCCACTCGCCAAAACAGGGTGCGAAACATTGTCTTAAAGGACAACGTGATGCCAATTGACCTAGACGTACGCCAAGACTCCGCTATGAACCTCTAGAGTCCAGTGACTCGGCCCTCTGCCGTTGGGTTTTTGCTAATGTGCTCATAAATGCGCCCCTGTGCGCTCTACTACAGCAGTTCTTAACTGGTAGGTTGCGATCCCTTTGGGGGTCTAACGACCCTTTCACAGGGGTCACCTAAGACCAGTGGAAAACACATATTTCCACCCACATATGAGTACCTGGCGTGATGACATCATCATGCCAATCCCATCACATACACTGCATACAAATACAGGTGTATGTGACAGGGTTGGTGCCATAATGTACTTATGTGGACCAGTCACACATGTGTGGAGCGCAGCTTCTGTGTAGAGAACAGGTGCTGTGTAGAAAGCAGCTACTGTGTTGAAAGCAGCAGTGTTGGAGGTAAAATGAATCTTATGAATTATAATTACATAGTGTTTTTGTGATTAATCACTACGGTTTAATATGTTCAATTTGTAACAATGAAAATGCATCCTGCATATCAGATATTTACATTATGATTCATAACAGTAGCAAAATTAGAGTTATGAACTAGCAACAAAAATCATTTTATGGTTGGGGGTCACCACAACATGAAGAACTATATTAAAGGATCACGACATTAGGAAGATTGAGAACCACTGCTCTACTACATACCTAGACACCTGGATGTTCAAGGGGACTTCAAAAAGGTCGTGTAAAAATTCCATGGTCTTTTCATTTCATTTTTCCACACCTTTTTGAAGCTCCTTGTATCTGCAGAACATGCACATATGTATGTAGAAAGTCTCCGTCAAACCGGTATATGCTGTAGCTACGCTCCCATGCACCATCCCATGCCTACTTAACTTACATGCCTACCTAACTCCGCGCACAAATGGTTCTGCTGTCACTGCAGGACTGTATCCGCCGCAGTACCTGCTGTCATCGTCATCTGTTACTCTAGTGTACTGCGTCCTTGATCTTGGTGCACTGTGCAGCCCTTCCCTTTGTCCCAGTTAATACACATGTGGTTAGTAATTTCCCCTCTCTCTTCCCACCTATCCCAGATAACCATCAGAGAGTAGTTCTTGCATAAATCTTTTCTTGATATTAACTTGTATTGACATATCAACTTTTCTTAACATTTTATGTTAGTGGTCTATTACATTATTTGCTCCTTTGTGAGCTGTTTCACTCAGTATAATGTCCTCCAGGTTCATCCGTGACCTGATATTTTTTTTCAAATGTGTGTTATTGGCATCTCTCTGTTGATTTGTTAATTTGGCCATGAGTTTGTCAATTCTCTTAATCCTCTAAAGAATCCAATTGCTAGTCTAGTTGATTCCTTCTATTGTTTTCCTGCTTTCCTTTTCATTTGTTACAGTGATAGTCTTTATTGTGTCCTTCCTTCTGGTGTAGGTGGGCTTCTTGGGCGGCAGGAATTGGACTGTTGTGTTGCTAATCACTTGGAAGGTGGGGGTGGGGAAGGAGCTCCTCTGGTCACCAGGCAAGGGTGGTGGCTTTCCTTGTTGGCTGGGGTCAGCAATCAGAACCTTATTTCAATGCAAAGAAATGGAAATTTCAGAACCCTTAAGTGTGCTCAGGAGGAACCAAAAAGAACCACCGGGTAGTTTCAGAGAGAAAAAGGGAGTTACTGTGTGGTAATACTCCCTGTATGCGGAGCAAATAATCAGAGAGGCAGGACTAAATGGAAAAGATATGGCATCAGAATTAGAGGAAGACTTTGAGGCAACCAATGATATGCACATGACACAACCTTGCTTGAAGCACTTGCTGATAAAGATCAATGACAGCAGCTTTCATTTCAGATTACAAGTCAGTTAAGAAAAATACTCACAAGTGGACCGATAGACAACATCATGATAAACAGAGGAAAAAATTCAAAGTCAAGAATTTCATTTTGCTTGAATCTCCAATCAATGATGCTTACAGAAGCCGCAACTGAGAAATCAAAGATGTGGCGTTGAGGACTAAAGTGTGCCCAGCCCGAGCCATGTGTGATAGTTGAGTTTCATCTTGTCATCTTGTCTGGGCCAGGATTCAGTTTGGTCGTGGGGGACATGTAAACAACCCCATGATGCAATCTGCTGAGAAGCAAAGGAGTTGGAAAATGACTAGAGAGGAGTGTAGGCTCCTTCCTTAGGTCACCATCTTGGGCCAAAAGGCAAGTTCCTTGGATGGGTGTGCTACTCCCGTTTAAGTAGACTGCACCGCAACTTGCCTCTGTCTTTTTAATGATCCAGACTGGATGCATCCACTCCACAGCCTGACTTGCTGCCTTGCTGATCTTGATTCTTGGTTCTTCAGCTCCAGCAGCTACTTGTGGCAGGAAAAGCCACAAGTCTGACTTGCTGACCTTGGATAATCCACCTCTGTTTATACAGTACCAGAGAGGAGTCCTGGTGTGGAGTGGCTACATATTGGGCTGCTAACCCCAAGGGTAGCAGATTGAAACCACCAACCACTTCACAGGAGAAAAATGAAGCTTTCTACTTCTACAAAGAGTTGCAGTCTCGGAAATCCACCGGGGCAATTTCTACCCTGTCATTTAGGGTCACTTTGAGTTGGAATCAACTCTATGGCCCCGAGTTTGGTTTGGTTTAGCTTCAAACCAACTGTGGTCTTCCTGGTTCATCTGTCCTGAAAACTACTTGAGTCAGAAAAGGTCTCCAGTTGAACATCTGACCCACAGGCTTGACCAAAGTAGATTTAACCATTACTACAACTGCGTGAGCCGCATCCTCGATATAAAAGTCTTTCTTTGTACTTCTTTCTAGATATGATTCCTGGTTTTACTTCTCTAAAGAACCTAGTCGAACACACAATGATAATTTCATTCTCCTTATGTACACGTGAAAGTTGACCATGAATGACGCAGCCACAGAAGTGATACCGTTGAATGACAGTGGTGGTGAAGAATGGCGAGTACTGCTGGTGGCCCGAAGAACAAACAAAGCTGTCATAGATGTAGTACAACAAGGATGCTCCTTAGAAGTGAGGATGGCCAGAGTTGGTCTCATATAATTTGGTCATGTTATGAAAGACCAGTCTTTCTTTATATCAGGATATCAGGTCAGCAAAAACCCTTCAGGAAATGAGTTAACACAATGCCTGTAGCAAGAGGCTCAAACATAACACTTGTGAAGATGGTACAAGAACAGGTAGATTTTTTGTTTTGTTGTGAACAGGGTCTCAATGAGTCAGACCAACTCAAAAGCATCTTAAAAACAAACAACATGTCTACACAGTTACTCTACATCCTGTTAGGAATTCCACAAATTTGTCTACTATGTGCCTTATCTAGAAACGCTACCCTTTTCTGCCTTCGTGTTGCTTAATAATCTTTGGTTTCATTGGCACTGGTTTTGCTGTATTTGGGAGCCATGATATACCTCACAGTCATATTTTCGGAAGAAAATTAAGCAAAGAGATCATGACATGGGCCTCATAGACCCACGAACAAGATATGGGACACCGCCCCTCAAGTTGAAGCACACAGCCTTCTGTGGCAAACCCTTTTGTTATAAATAGGGCAAGTTCACGTTAAAATGATGATAGAAAGTACCGTAAGTGCATCCATATGCCAGAAACACGGGCATTTATTACAACTACCAACGCATGTGTATTACAGGTTATATATACATTATTCCATTGTATGCCCGGTAATGCAACTGCTTTGTTTACAAGAAACATGAGAGTGTTATTCCATGGTTTATGAAATGCTATTATAACCTTACGGGACCACAGATGTGATGGTGGTGGGACTTTGCCTGCACAATCATTGGCTCGTGACCAAAATAATTACTAGTACTGCTTTTTAACAGGTACAGTAGCTGACATCTACCAAGCATTTGGCATGTTCCACACTCTATACCAGTCAGCTAAATGGATGAACTGATTGTATTATCAAAACAATACTTGACTTCCTCCTGGACATGGCTAACTCAACACAGCACCAAAGAACTCTTGCTTCTCCCTGCCCGCAGACCAACGCCTCTCACTGTTTCCCTGCGCTTGGTCACTGGAACGACCAGACTTTGGAGTATTCGGGTAAAGAAGAAAACAAAGCCCTAGACACCACCCTTCCATCCCGTCTTTGCTTCACCCCTCGCCACGATCGAGGTCGGGTCCTTTTGCTATCCCCATGAAGAGCTATGCAGGCTGTATTCCCACTCCTGCCGCGGCTGGTCCAAACCTCCGTCTACTCCGAAGCAGACTGCAACAACCTCCACTCATCCTCTCTGCCCACTCTCCCTCCTCTGCGCTTTGTATTCCCCCCCCCCCCCCCCCCCCCCCCCCGCACAGGAGCCTGAGAAGCAATTTTAAAACACAAATAAAGGTGAGTCAATGGAGAACAGCCCAGAAGCTTCTCAGCAGGCTGAAAGGGTAAGAAACCGAGTCCCATCCAGACAGGGGAACTCGGCAATACAGAGAAAGGAAGGGCTGATCCAAGCAGCAGGGATGAATCTCAAAAGCACCATGCTGAGTGAAAGAAAGAGGACGGGCCCTTTTATGTGACATTCAAAAATGCCAAAATTAACCTACGCTGACTCAAGTCAGAACTGTGGCTGTGTCTGGGGGACGAGACTGAGAGGGTAAGAAGCAAGAGAGAAATTTAGAACGTGTTGGACGTGTTCTGTGTTTCAAGGTATACAAGGGGCCTTCAAAAATTGGAGAAAATGCAACTACAAGATAATAGGACTTCTCCTAGCCCCCCTCTTATTTCTCAGGGTTCTTCAAGCCCCTCTTTTTCACCCAAACTAACTGAATGTACTTGTTGAAATAAAAACCCATTAAATCAGGAGAGACCAGTCCCTAGAGAAGGGCATCGTGCTTGGGGAAGTAGAGGGTCGGCAAAGAAGAGGAGCCTCAACAAGACAGATGGATACAACAAGGGCTGCAGCAATGAGTGCAAATGCAGAAATGACAGGCGAACGGCACGGGTCAGGGCAGTGCTCTGTTCTGTTGTCGGAGCAGATAACACTGAAGTTGTGATGTTGGCATTTCACTGCATGAAAATGATGCTTTGGTAGCCTGGGCCCCACCCACCTTTCTCTTCCTCTTCACCTCCTATACTTGCCCCTTCCCAGCCCAATGAAGTCACACTGCCCTTGGGCAGCCCAAGCCATTTCTGGCCCCAGAGGCGTGGTGTCCTTCAGGGGAAGCATCCCAGCAGCAGGTAAAGGCGCTCTCCAATCACTGTCTTTTAGCTCTGTGTTTTTATTCTGTATGGTACCTGCCACTTTCTGTTCTTTTCTTGTTTACGATCTGCCTCTGCTAGCAGAAAGCAAGCACTTGGGGAGGAAGGGCCCGGCTGTTAGGGTCTCCCCTGCATCCCAAACAACGCTTGGCACCGTCAGTCCAGATGTGGTGAATGAATGGAGAGCAGTTGACATTACCATGCTCGTCGATTTTACAGTTCTGAAACTTTTGGAATCCCCCTCATGGTCACACAGCAAGAAAGCACAATCGATGCAAACCCAGACAGTCTAGGGCCTGCGTCCTAGTCTCTCGTTATCCCCAGCTTGGGCCATCTGCTTTGTTTCCCTCTGTTCACTCCACCTGATCCTAGTCTCCCCTCTGGATGGTCACGTGCCCCCAGCTCACCTTGCCTTCTCTCAGCACAGGCTTTCTCTCCAGATCTGTGCCTTTACCGAGACCCATAGCTTCCTGTGGCTTTGAGTTCCTTTTGCACTCACCACAATACCTACTCAATGCGGGGCTCCCGGGCCTAACGAGGACTCTGGGGGTACGTGTCCCCTTGGAGGCAGTGCGGCGATTCAGTAGCCCTCTCGGTAGGTGCGAGTCCTAGGTTACATGATGCATGCCATTTTCTCAAAGTCTGCTGCCCTTGGCTTCCTTGGCATGCTGCCATCCAATTTCAACACCAGCTTGTTGCAGCTGATGCAAAGTAGAGGTGTAACCATCAGTCACTATGATATCACTCAGATCCCACCCCTGTACTTCTGGACCTTCTCGAATAGCATGCAAACCTCCTGGCATGCTGCAAGGGACTCGGATCACGCATGAATTGGGAATGATTGGGATGATGTGAAATTTCATGGGTGCATCCCCGCACGACCAGCCCTGCGGTCACCACAGGTATTACTCAGAGTAGGTGGGGTCCGCTGGGTAGCAACTAACACAGGATCTGATGCAGCCAACTGCATCACTGAAGACATTATTCACTCGATTTCCAAAGTGTATGCATTCATCGAGTTTTAATGCTAAGCCCTGCGTCTGAACTTCTTGGAGCTACCGGAAGAACCTGACTGTCTACTGTAGCCTTTGGCTTAAATCAGGAAGTCAAGCAACAAAAAATTACAAATAGCAGCAAGGAAGCTTGACTTAGTAGGCCATTAATTTCCTTTCCCCCACCCCTAGTTCACTAGCATGAACCCTGGTGGAGCATTAGGCTGCTAACCACAAGGTCCACAGTTTGAAGCCACTAGTTACTCTGCAGGAGAAGGATGGGCTGTCTACTTCTCAAAGAGTTAATAAGGTCTTGGAAACTCACTAGGGCAGTTCTACCCTGTCCTATTGGGTCACTAACAATCGGCATCTACTCAATGGCAGTGAGTTTGGCTTTGGGTTTACAGCGTAGAAGCCAACACCTGTCTGTAATGGCTTACATGTCACCCTGCCAGTATTTCAGATGCTAGGAGGCTGATCCATGGTGGACAGGTTTAGGCACAGCGAAAGAAAGGCCTGGTGACCTGCTTCTGAAAAGTAGCCAAGGAAACCCCTATGAAGGATGTCCAAGTATAGTGCTGGAAGAGGAGGCCCCTGGCTGGGAAGGCACTTGGCATGCACAGTGGCAGCCTCCAGTGAACGGCAGCATCTCAGCAGCCAGGAAGATGACGCAGAACCGGTGATCAGCCCTTCTCTCTTATGGGGCTGCCAGGAGTCAAGTCTATTCAATGGCAACTGGCCACACCAACATAATACGGTCTTTTGAAAAGATGGGGAAAGTCCTTTTTTTTTTTCCTTTTGGACTTCATAGATTTGCATTTACAAATCTCACATTCTCATGAGACCTGGGTGAAAGCGTAACTCTAATTTGCAATAAGGAGACAGTATCCACCGATTTGATATCTGACTCGGAGAATGATCAGAACGTAGGTCGAACCTGCTCTAGGGAGGGCCCAGCCATTAGGCAAGAATGAGATGACATCAGGTCCAATGGGAGCTAATGAGAACAGCACTTAAGCTTCAGTCCGGGGACACTGTTTCCGCTCAAAATGGCTGCTGCCCAGCTGCCAACTACAGGGCTGTTGGGTCAAGTTCCTCAACCTCTGTGAGCCTCAGTCTCTTCGTTAAAACAGCTTCCTTTCCTCCCATGCCTGTGGATATGACATTACCCAGGTGTTCAACAAGTAATTGGAGTGCCTGCTCTATGCCAAGTACACACCACAGTCGAAAATGCAGCGAAACAAAGTCCCCGCTATGAGGCTCCAGTGACAGAAACAGCCATGCGTGATGAAACAAAACCAGATGACCTCCAAGTCCTAAGAAGTGAAGACAAGGACAACAAAACAAGGTACGGGAACAGAGTGATTGGGGACACTGCTGTTTTAGACTTTGATGGGGGCAGGTGGGTTAAGACCATCACTCCTATCAGACCAGGATGAGGTCTCAGAGCAGTGTCCAAAGCAGGGAGAACACACGGCATGATTGACAGGTATGAAAATCACTAAAAGTTATGAGAGTCAACACTGTTTCAGTCATAATTCAGTGATCAGTGGTCACAAGGAGCTACCTGAATAGGTACCTGGGATACCCTGGAAATATTGAGTGACTAAACTAAATGACAACAGGAACAATGCCCCCATCTAAGCGTTTAGACACAATCCTGTTTCATTATATACATCCGTTACAGAGAAGATTCCCTGACACGTGGATGGTCCCTAGGATGGAATCAAATCATCATTTCACCCTGCATTCTCGAGGTGCATTCTCATATGACAGCTGAGTGAGGGCCATGGAGAAGTCCAGCGCCCTGCTGAGAAGGTGGCTGGCACTCGCCGGCACGCGCAGTTCTAGCTCGACCTGGCTCTTTCTGGAAGACACAGGTAGCAGGTAAACCCACTCGTCCAAGCTGGATCTCCTGGATTCCGGCCAGCATTCCAGGAAGTTTGGCACAGTTCCCCACATGAGTTGGACATAAATCACAGAACATAATGTCTGAGAACCCTAGTCCTTCAGAACGAGGGCCCAATGGCAGCAGGACTTTTATCGGGTTATTTACTGGTTAAGACTCACCTATACAGGCTCCGGGGCAGAAAGAATTGTCCCAGCTAAGCATTCTACCAGCTGTGCCCCTCCCACCATTCTTCCTCTCCGTTCCTGATTTACATCTACTGGGTCTGGTGGAGCGCACCTCCTACCCTGGCCAATGCCCGGTCGCTCACTTCCTGGCAGCAGGGCTTCTCCGTGGAATAGCTGAAAATCCAACTCCTGTTCTTTCTTTGAGAAATCTAGTTCAAGTTCATTCCTTGAAATTGTCCACATCTAGTTGCTGTCTAGCCTAAAAATAGCTAACAAATTTTAACTTTTTTTAAATTTAGAAAGCATACCTTTTTTTAAAATCATT
Organism: Tenrec ecaudatus; assembly: GCF_050624435.1. Classification (NCBI taxonomy): domain Eukaryota; kingdom Metazoa; phylum Chordata; class Mammalia; order Afrosoricida; family Tenrecidae; genus Tenrec; species Tenrec ecaudatus. The sequence goes on from NC_134533.1 coordinate 191,272,808, forward strand.
TTATTGGGGGCTAGCACAATTCTCACCGCATCCATCCATCCATTGTGTCAAGCACATATGTACATTTGTTGCCATCATCCTCATAATTCTTACATATAGTAAGATATCATCTTATTTCAAACAAGTGGCCATTTTCTCTGCCCCACTACATGATAGGACTTAAATGTTCTAATCTTTTATCCAAGTGTTCTTGATATAAGGTTTGTTTTATTCACTGGTTTATTGTTCTCAGGTACACTCCAGTGCATTCTGTTAGTGATGCCATGGGACATTAAACTGTTCCTTATGGCTTCTTGGCTGTAATCTATATGTGACCAGATTGCCACCTCATGTGATTCAACTGCTTTCATTTCATGGAGCTGCCAATCATTTAACCACCGGAGCAGTAGGGCAGAAAGCATGTCTGTATATGCTACTTGTGCACATTATCGTGGCTACATTTTGAAGCCATGATGCAGCATGGAAGAAATCAGATACGTAAGGGCTCCCGCCATGTGATTTCACGTGTGCGAAATTCAAGGGCAACAAAAATTAATCTTGGGTCATAAAAGTCAGAATAAGGCCCAGGGGGGTGGGGGGATGGTGATGGGTACTGAATAGGGGGGAACCACAGGGAGGCGATCTGAGGTACTAGAGACAGGCTACCGCTTTAGTGTCATGGCAGTCACCTCCGCATTAATGAGGAGGTGTAAAAACATCTTGTCCTGCTAGATACGGATTTGATCACTTTACTGAGAGTCTGGGAAGCATGTTAAGCTAAGAGTTTCCTATTGCTTGGGCTGAGATAATTCTCTGTGTCCCGTCTTCCAGAGACCCCTTTGAGGCACCTAAAGACCATGGAAGGAAGCCTGTGTGAGGAAGTGGGCTAGAAGTTGGGATGCGAGCCTCAAGCTCAGCAGTTCGAACCCATCAGCCGCACCGAAGGGGAATGATGAGGCTTTCTGATCCAGGAAAGATGTCTGGCCTCGGACACCCACAGGGGCAATTGGACGCGGTCTCGTTGGAATCAGTGGAGTTGGAATCGACTCTGTGGCAATGGGCTTGGATTTAGAGTTAAGAAAACAAAATCATTTGGGATAATCCTTGGTTGGGCCACAGGGTTAACTGAAAGGCACTTGGAAAGCAGGTGTGGCAATCGGCTTCTGGAAGAGTTGCTGTCGCAACCCTACCCACCACAGTACTGCTCTGACTCATGAGGTGGCCTGAGCCAGCACTGATGACACAGCAGCTTTGTTTCCCCCTCCAAACACCCAGGTCGTCAAGTCCTTGCCCCTGGCACATTGGCACCATCCATAGCCACAATAAGGTGTTGCTTTCCTCTCGCTTCCCTAGGGCACGCCATCAGGAGACATAGGGCCCGGGCATGAGTGGCAGCTGTAAAGCAATCGAGGGCACCTGCCTGCCCTGAACCCATCATAAAGAACACGTATTTTGGTTGCTTGATGGCCCACACGATGCCATTGAACTAGAAAGGCCTTTGAACACACCTCTCCATCGGAGACCAGTCCATGTCAAAGGAAAGCCACAGAATGCCGGAAACCAATGCCATCCTGTCTAACCGCCCCATGAGAAAGCGAGGAAAGCAGCAGCAAGATGGCACACTGGGACGAGAAGCCTGTGGCCTGGCTCTGTCCTGAGCACACACTATCTCGAGGAACTCCCCCAAATGACCTGCCTCCCCCTGCCCTCCACTCTGGTAAAATAACCTAAAATCCCCGTTACCAATAGAGAGCTCGAAAATGGAATGCAAGTTGAAGAATGTCTATGTTCCAGGAGCTTTTCACACCATTTGATCTCTCCATCCGTCTGTGTGGGAGGGCACGGTGAATGACGACAAGGGAGCCGAGTCCTGCCCGCGGCGGCCCAGGGTGAGGAGGATGCAGGAGTCTCCTGTTTGTGACAGCCGTGTGTGCGCGACTGTGCACGGTCATCGGTGCGCCTATCATTCTTCCACAGTGCTCCTGGGAGTAGTTTCTGCTTGTTGTTGTTGTGGCTGGTCCCCAACTCAAGGTGCCCTCATGCGCAACAGGGAGGCTTGGTCATGCCTTCAACACGTGCCTGATCGGTGGCTGATGGCTCTCTGTGATCCGGGGGTGGGGGGTGGGGGTGGGGTTAGACGTAGATTAGTGGCCCTAGTGCGCCTCCCTAAAGCTCCACTGAAGCCTATTCAGCATCATAGCTGACGGAGAGGCGGTGCCTGCCCGTGGGGTGCTTTGGCCAGGAGGTGACCTTGGTCTCCCACCTGGAAGGAGGCTGGTGGTGCAGTGGTTAAGCACTCAGCTGCTCATGAAAGGGCGGTGGTTCGACCCCACCAGCTGCTGCACGGGAGATAGATGTGGCAGTCTGTCTCCATAAAGATTATGGCCCTGGAAGCCCTACGAGAGAGGCTCTGCCCTGCCCAACAGTGTGATAGTGTCACTGTGCACTGACACCGACCCAGCGCCACCAGGTTCTCTTGCAGGGAAGGTGAGAATTCTACCACGGCATGGCTTCTGGTGGCAGGACAGCACTCGGCAGATCCAAGAGCTGGAAAACATTGATGATGCTCCCTAGAAAGAAAGGGAGTCAGAAGCCACCGGGGCTTAGGAGTTCCCGTTGTAAAGGCACCGCGCAGAGGAGCCAGCTCTTTCATCTGAGAAGCAATGTTCTTGCTGTTCCAAGACACCTCATGCAAAACTACATTGTACTCTCACACACCTCCTGGGACCCCTCATTTGGCCCTGTGGATTTTTCTGATAAACACAGAACTGAAGCCTGCCAACACGAGGGGAGGCAACTGGGTCTCAAAGCTGCTGGATGGTTTAACAATGTAAAACAAACAACAACACCAAAAGCAAGCCAGGCCACACAAAATGCTCTTTGCAAGCGCACGCTTCCTGAGAGAAAACCGTCCCCAGCAAATGTTGTTCTGCTTTGCCCGGTGCACTTCTTTCTCGGTTACAGAAAACTGCACATTGCAATCTGAAGGCTTTGCAGCCGGGAGCTGCCATCTTCTTGAAAGTTTATGTGAAAACAGACTAAACTGTGGACATGTTCCTCCCAGGCTTTTTACCCTGTGTGCCTGCCAAATGAATCGCTTTCCACGCATTCGCCACCTTTGACAGGAGTTACCAGTCATGAAATAATTTCATGCTAGAGATTTACGCGGCTAGACAACCTTTTTAAAAAACAACACTCTATCTAATCCAGCTCAATGTTTGTGTACCATTATTCCACTGCTGCTAATTTGAACAATCTCCAGGAAGGTATCTTTATTTCCGCTTCTGTTTGCAGACCAAAGATCAATGGATGGATACAAAATAACACCTTCAAAAATCGGACCCTTGATCGGAGGGAAACGTTGGGCAATGGGATGGAAACTTCCAGAAGGGGCTGTGACATCGGGAGCCTGACTACTGTGATACTCCCTCCAACGCATCGGTGTGCTTCCCGTGGATGAGTTTTCAGATATCAAAATTATGCCACCACAAAGCTGTTTAAAAATACACCCATATTTTAATTGACTGATATACCGTTTGATCTTTCAGATTTGCCTCGATATTCAGATAAATGCAAAAAGCATTCTTTTTTTTCTATGCAGTAAAATGTGTTTATTACCATAATATGACTCAATCCAATTTTCCTCTCTAACTGGGTTTCCTACTTTTCCAAAAATTAAACTCTGTCATCAAATCGATGGTGACTCGCAGGGACAGGATGGAGTAGCCTCTGGGGGTTTCTGGGACTGTAACGATTTATAGGTGTCAAGAGCCTTTCTCTTAAGAAGAGAAGCCCGGGTGGCTTAGTGGTTATGCATTGGGCTGCAATTCTCAAAGGTCAGCAGTTCAAAACCACCAACTGTGGGTTTTCTACTCCCGTTAACAGTTACAGTCTTGGAAACTCACAGGGCAGTTGTACCCTGTCTTACTATAGGGTTGCTATGAGTTGGCATTGATGGCAGTCAGCTTGGTTTGGTTTTGGTTTGTTTGGGGGGAGGTCTCCTAAGGAGCAGCTGGTGGTTTCAAACTGCTGACCTTGCAGTTAGCAGCCCAGGGCATAACCACTAAGCCACCAAGGCTCCCACCCCACCCTTGGCACTACAGATAATCACCTAGCCATGATTATCAGTAGTTCTACCCTTAGCATTACTGATACCCATGGCTAGATGACTATCTGTTGTGAGATTGTCCTGTATATTGTAAGACATTTAACAACCCCCCTGGCATCTACCCATTAATTTTCCGCTCATGCCCCTCCTTACAAATACTGACAAAAAAATGTCCCCCTGGATGTGAGATGGCTGCAGGGCAAGAGCTCCAACTCTACGTTCTCACCACTAGAAAGGAGTCTACTTTCTGTGAAGTGACTGATGGGCAAACCCAAACAACTGCCTTTGCGCTCTCTCCACTTGCTGTAATGCCCCCCCCTGCCCACCAGCGTTGGGCCAGCGAGGCACATTTTCTCTCTGCCTCTGTGCTCTGCATATTTACAGTGTGACTGCTCTGAGATTATACATTATTAGCTTTTAAATTCAGATGGATTTGATAGCCCTGTGCCCACGTAACTCTCCAAGCATGGCACTCAGCCCAGAATCCAAGGAACTGGGCTCTCATAAGTGCTTTCTGGTCACTCACTCAAATACAATGAGTAGAGCAGCAGGCAATCCAGTGTGGCCAGCGCCAACCCAGCGCCTTCATGTTCCAGGAAATCGTGGGGGCCCTTCTCGCTCTGATTTTCCAGGCTGAAGTTAGGATCACTACTTTACAGATGATGTAGTGGAGGCTTGGAGAGACATGGCTACATGAACCCAGGATGATGCAAGTGGCAGAGCTGGGGCTCGTGTCTGAAACCCACATTCTTGACAGACTGTCTGGTTAATGGTACATCTCCTCCTCTGAGCTGCCATGAGCACTTACCAAGGGCTGGTGCCTCTCAGACATTCCCCCAAACCCCGAACTCAGCCCTGTCAGTCCATTCTAACTCAGAAGGACTCGCTAGCACAGAGTCTACATAACTGCTGCCCTAAAAGCCCCTGCGGGTTTCGGAAACTGCAACTCTTCACCGAAGTGGAAAGCCTCCTCTTTCTCCCATGGGGCAGCTGGTGGTCTTGAGGTTAAGAGCCGAACACATAACCTCTGTGCCACCAGAGTTCCCTCTTGGTTTAAAGATCATGTTATTCGGGGCTCTTACAGCTCTTACGACAATCCACACATCAGTTGTATCAACCATTTTTGTACCATCATCATGTGTTGCCATCATCATTTTCTAAACATTTACTTTCTATTTAGGCCCTTCATGTCAGCTCCTCTTTTACCCTCCCACCCCACTTCCCACCCTCATGACCCTTTGGTCAATTATAAATTATTATTTTCTTATCTTACACTGACCGCTGTCTCCCTTCACCCAAGTTTCTGTTGTTCGTCCCCCTGGGAAGTTGGAGGGTAGGGGGGAAATGTCGATCGTTTCAATCATTTCCCTCTTCTTCCCAGCTCCCCTTTCCCCCTACCCTCCTGGTATCACTACTCCCATGTCTGTTCCTGAGGGGTTTAGCTGACTTGTGTACATGCTCCAGTCGAGCCAGAACTGAAAGGCAGGACTGGGGACATGATGGAGGGTGGGGAAGCCTCAAAGAACTAGAGGAATATTGTGTGTTTCAAGGGTGATATACTGCGCCCTGGTTGACTCATCTCTTCCTGGTGACCATTCCATGAGGGGATGTCCTATTGTCTATAATTCACAGCCATTGAGTTGATTGTTGACTGCTCACAAGCCTAGGTGGACAGAGTCAGACTTTATACCATAGGGTTTTCAAGGTCTGGTGGCACCGATTTTTTGCTAACTCCCCAAAAGGTCAGTACTTCAAACCCACCAGCCGGTCTGTGAAGCAAGATGAGTCCGCCCGCTTCCATAGAGATTCACAGTCTCAGAAACCTCACAGAGGAGTTTGCCTTTGTCCAGCAGGGTGGACGCCAATTGGAATCGACTCGACGGCCGTAGCTTTTGTTTCTTTGTGGTTATATTTTATATCTTTCACCTTTGGGAAGCAGATTGCCGGCTTTCCTTCCAAAGTGTCTCTGAGTGGGACAAAGCTTTTCAGTCAGGCCTTCAACTAGATGCCTCTCCTGGCAGCTCTGTTACGCCATGAGGTAGGTGACTATTACTAGTCCCATTTTACAGGAAAGAAAATAGAGGCTCAGAGGTGAAGCCTTTGTCAAAGCTAGATACCCTGGTTTTGAAATGGGGTTAGCCTGAACTCCAAAGCGCATCTTCTTGGCCATAACATGCTATTAACTCCCTTTTGTATAAGTGGCCCATTTCACTGGGAAGGAGCAGCCCAGGGTTTGGGGTTTTAAGCTAGTTAAATCACACTGTAATTTATAGGAGGCTGTGGACTTTGACCAGGCACACATGCACTTGGGCTTTCTTTGATAGCATTAAAATCCCCTGGTGGCCCAGCAGTTACCATTTGGGTTGCTAACCGCAAGGTCAGCAATTCCAACCCACTAGGCACTCAGAAAGCGAGAAAGAAGGGGCTTTCTTGAGTTAACAGTCTCCGAAACCCACCGGGGCAGTTAGTTCCATCCTCTCGATAGGGTCACGCTGAGTCAGAACGGGCTCAGTGGCAGTGAGTTTGGCTTTTTCAACAGTCACTGTGAATCATCTGAAACTGTCCTACATGGAAAATCTGCTCTGCCCACTTACGAAGAAGTGTTCAAGCTAAAATTCCACACCTGCTATCCTACCAGCTAATTACTTACTCGGCTTTCTCTTCTCTAGTTCAGTCAGTCAGTCAACAACCACACATCACTCAAGAGTATGAGCCACATACATTGTGCATAATCACACTTCACAACAAACCATGGAAACAGTACCAGGAAGGAAGTGAAGAGAAGGGGTTGGGTAATGTATCATAGGAAAGGCTGGCCTGGGAAGTGAAGGCAAGGCAAGGCACCTGAGGCCTGCAAGAGGAGGAGTTGTGAGCGAGTTCAGAAGTGAGGGGTAAGTGAACAGTGTGTGCAAAGGCCCTGAGGTGGAGGAGCAGCATCAGGAAAGGACCTGAAAACTAGCCAAAGAAAGCACTGGCCAGCCAGGTCTTGCGAGACCTTGTTGGTCCCAGTAAAGAGAAACGAATGGGTCACTTTGAGTTGGAACTGAGGTGGCAACCATGGGCTTGATTTTAAGGACAGATTTCAAACCAAAATACTGGCGCTTTGAACTCAGCCAGAGGTGCCTCGGAAGAAAAGACTGGTGAATTTCTGTCCAATATAGGGCACGATTCTGTTCTGCAACACAGAGGGTTATCATCCGTCGGAACTAACCCCATGGTTGGGCTTTGTTGAGGAGGGACTTAACAAGGTTAGATCTCCATTTATAATCATCACTCTGGTTGTGTCAGACAGGTGAGCCGAGTGAGGCAACCTTTGCCAGGACATAGTTCAAAGAACACCGCAAACCTTGAATCCTGCAAAACAAGTCTCCTCCTCCTTCCCCCCTCCTCCTCCCTCTTCTCCCTCCATCCTCCTCTCCTCCCCCACCCCAGGGTGTGGCACACCACCCGTGGCTGTAAACTCGCTGCTGCTTTTTCTGTTTCATTCTTGAAGTTTAAAAGTTAGCATCATTCCTCCTCCTTGCTCAGGCCGGGGACATGATTTTGTTCTTATTTAATAGCCCCAGTAAACCACCTCATCTCATTCCAGCTTCTCCCTATTCCCAAACCTCTCTGCTTTCTTCAAATGGCAGAAAGACCAGTAGAAAAGAAAATATACCGATCTTTGCTTTGGAGCTTTTCATAGAAAGTACAGAGACAAAGTGAGAGCGAACCAGAGTCTGCTCCTGCAGCATTTCACACTTAACTTAGCCCAGTTAGAGAAGAAAAAGGAGGAGGAGGAGGAGGAGATGATGATTTGATATGTCACTCTCCGACTTAGGATGCCCTGATTCCTCAGTACCTTCTTGGCCACACCCCCGAACCTGGTCACCTGGCCAATGGAGGCCTGCTTCTTGCTGGCCTGGCTCCAAGACCCAGAGCTGCTTTCGGTTTCTCCTTTACAAGAAGTTTCACCCCACCTCCCTACTCTGCCAAGAGCCCTGATAGCACCCAATGACACTTCCTCTAGGAAGCCATCCCCACCCTTCTACTGCCCTGTTGAACTGCCCTGCTCTGGGTTCCCACACCACTTCAATACAGTAACTTTTCTGCAACTTTATTGTAACCACTTCACTGGCCACCTTCCCAAGCCCTACCACACATGCACACCCCCAGGAGCTGACCAGGAGCACCAGGGCAGATTCTGAGTTCTGTAGATCCAGTACCCAGCACAGTGCCTCGCACCCAGGTGGGCCCTCTCTCTCTATTTACCAAATGAATGAGTAAATAAAAGTTGATGTCTGCAGAGTCTCCCAAGAGCTGGAAGGGGCAGCTTTAAAAGAAAATAAGCAAGGCTTACCTGTCCTGTAAGTTTGCTGGAAAATAGATACATGAAGCATTCAAGTTACAAACTTTAGAAAAGGTGCTACAGCTTATGGAAATTTGGAAGGATCAAAAACATCAAGAAGGCAGGGCCATTTACTCTGGTTTTCAATAGAACCAAATCATTGGGAAGTGGTCAGTGGCAACATGCAGGTGCTCGTGATGGGAACCCAATAATACACCTGGGCAGAAGCATCAAGCGGACCATGTGAACCAACTCCAGTTGCAAAATGCCTACCCCACCAAGTAATTGACCTGGTTCTTTGTGCACAGCTCTCTCATCGACCTACTACAATGAAGGGCCTGATCGCATTGTCCCATCTAATGCCTTCATACCCAAAACATCGGCCCTCACTTTTCTTTCTATTATTATTATTATTAATTTCTTCATTAGAAATACCAACCATGAAGACAAAAATAAATGCCAACCATGCAATATTATTATCTCACCATCCAGTTTCCTTGGCTGAATTGAAAAATAACATACGATCATCCCGGTTTGAACTGGCATCTTGTTCCTCGGGAGTGCGATCTGAGAACTGCCCTGCTTCTCCTGCAAGTCTCTGAGGTGTGCAGATTCTCAGGCCCCTTCAGACCTCCTTATTCAGAATCCGCATGTTAACAAGGTACTCCGGTGATTGCTATGTGCATTACAGTTCGGGAAGCACCATGTTAGATCCTACATGCGCCCAATAAATATCTATTGAGCCCATGTAGGGTGCACAGTAGATGCTCAAAATATATGATCGCTCTTAGCGGTTGGGATAAGAGCAAGTACAGACATTTCACCATAAAGGCAAACTTGCGTCAGAACTAAAAACAGCATCTTCGGGAAAGTCGAGATGTTCTAGCGGGCTTAATTATCTTTACACCAAAATTCAGCAGGGGTGACTGCAGAGTGGTTGTGGGAATCTGGGAACTTGGCCCCATTTGCAGCAGGCGGGAGGAATACAGGGGAGGCGGTGAGAACGTGAGTGCGTCTTCGCCGCCTCAGCCACAGGCCGCAGGAGCTGACAAGGCCAAGTCCCCGCCCCCCTCAGCTGTCACCCTGTCAAAACAAAGCCGCTGCTGACAGCGCAGGGCCAGCCTGCCCCTCGGCCTCGGGCAATCCTCCCTCCGCAGGAGCGCGGTCCCTACATCTGGGTCTACAGCTGGGGGTGGGGCGGGGGAGGCGTCGGGAGCGGGGAGCTGGGGCTGAGAAAGGCTGGCGAGGAATGTGTGCCCTCAAACTGAGCAGCAGCGCCCGCCGCCAGGAGCTGTCACCTTGCCAGATCCGGTTTACACCCTGAGCAGCTGGGACAGCGTTTTAACGAAACAAGTAATAATACAATAATGACAGGGCTGTCATCACGCGCAGCGGAGCACCCTCGGTCCGAGGCGCTCCAGAACCGAACCCCTCTTCTCGCACGGCGCCCACCTCCCAATCCAGCGCGTTCCGCCCCCTTTGCACTCCCCAGGCGCCTGGAGTCCGGGAGCCTCCTCCACTCTCACCCCTGCCACCCAGCCCCTCCCAACGGGGCGCGGAGAAAGACCAGGTGGAGGAGCGCGCAGGTCCCCAAGATCTTTCCTTGGCCCTGGGGCGCCCCGCCACACCTAAGCTCCGCCGCTCGCTCGGAAAGCGCTTCTGGCGAGCTCCTACGCAGCAACAAAGCCCCAGGGCAACCCGGGAGCTCAGAAACCTTGGCGACCCAGTCCGCAGGGGAGGAATGAAGCGCTCTCCTGGCGACCTCCACCCCCCTCCCCTTCTTCCGACCCTAAAGGACTCTTATCCAAGAAAGACCTAAACTGGGCGCGGGCGGCAGCAGCACTTCCGCGGTGCAGCGGCCCCAGGCGGGAGGCGGGAGTGGGGGCGGAGGGGAACGGGGACAGGGGGCCCCCCCGGGGCTGGGTCCCCCGCCCCACCCGCGGCCCGGGCGCGGCGAGGCTACCTTGCAAGCGGAGTACACTCCGAGTTTCTCCAGTTTCTTGGCCCGCGGAGCGGAGCGCAGCTGCGCCTTCTTCACGGCGATCCGGGCCGAGCCACCGCCTCCCGGTCCTTCGGCCGTGCCCGCCGCCGCCACCGCCGTCGCCGGTCCGCAGGCGCCCGAGCCCCCGGCGGCGGCGGCGGCGGCGCCCGGGGAGCCCTGCGGGGGCGCGGACGGCGGCGCGGGGGGCTGCGCGGGGAGCGCTCCGGGCCCGGCCCCTGGCCCGGCTCCTGCCCCGCCGCCGCCCGGCCCGGCCCCGCCAGCTTCGGACATGCCTCCGCGGAGCTCGGCGGGAGGCGCCGAGTGTCAGGCACGCCGCCAGGGTCTCCCTCTCGGGCTCTGGCCGCCGAGAGAGCGAGACCCTCCCCCCACGCCCTCCCGCCCCTGCGCCCACCCCCCTCCCCGCCCCCGCCCTCCCCCGCGGGCGCCGCTCGCCCCGCTAGCTCCGGCCGCGGCCCGCGCGCTGGTGGCGGCGGCGGCGGTGGCGGCGGCGGCGGCGGCGGCGGCAGCTGCTCCCCCAGGAGGGAGGGGACTAGCGGCTCCGCGGCCGCCGCCGCTGCACACGCCCTCCCGCGGCCCTGCTCCCCGGCTCTCGGCTCCCCGGTGCCCGGCTCGGCCGCGCGGCCGCGGACATGTTCCCCGGGACTGCGGGCTTGGGGGAGCGGGTAGGGAGTGCCGGGGCCAGGGATCCCCCTCGGCCTCTCCTCCGCGCCCCCTGCCCCCACACCTCCACACGGAGCGCGCACCCAGCAGGGGCGAAGCCACGACCGGGGGGATGGGGAGGCTGAAAGGGGTGCTGGGGGCGGGAGGGGCGCTGGGACCCGGGCACCTGCTGTTGGCTTCCACTGGCCGCCCGGCCGCCCACCCTGGCACCCTGGAGCCTGGGGCAGCGGCGGGCGCCTCCACCCTCCTCTCCACCCTCCCTCGGAGCGCAGCAACTTCCTCCACCCTAGCGGGAGCCGGAGGGACAGAAATATTTTTGAAAAGTACCCGTCCAGGCTAATCCTTTCTTGCTTGCTAATTCACCAAAATAAACGGGGGTGTCGGGGGAGGGGGGGGGTTAAAGCACTTTCCTCTCCTTTTCTCTGTTCTTTTTAAAATTAAGAACACTTTCTTCTAGCAACTTCTAGACCAGGTCAATGTTACTCAATGCACTCGTGGTTTGTTTGGTGTTTCTTTGGAAAGTACTGGGTGTTACAAAGACCGTTGTCCAAAACCGCGATGTCCGAGCTATGTTCTGCCAGAAGTTTGAAAAATGTTAGCACTGAAGTGGGATTATAACTCGTTGCTATTTTCTCTTTCATCATTAGCCATACTTGGCAAGCTTGATACCTCCAGCACTCACATTAAAAGGAAAAATATTATTAAACAGAGAACTGTTGATTGGGATCTCAAATTTGTTTGTTTTTGACTCACTTTCCCCCCTCTTGCTTGGGATGGCCATGAGCTTGGTTAAGCAATGTTTCGGAGACATTTCCGTTTTGCATTTGAAAGTTGTGCCTGGTAAGCCTCTCAAAAACAGTTTTTACAAGCTAAAAACTATTTCAGAAATGCCCTACTTTTTACCGGGCAAATGCTGCCATGTGTAAAATGGGTCATGATGTGCTTATAAAATTCTTGCGGCCTTCTAGCTCGCAGCCAGCTAACAACACAGGAGGCTTCTTAAGAGGCACGGGTTTTCCTCCTGGAAACATGCTCGTCCCCATTCCATTCGTTTCCAGTGAGTTTTTCCCAACCTTTCCCCTGGAATTCTTTGTTCCTTTTAAATAAGGGGAATCCTGGTGGAGCTGTGGGTTAGGCATTGGACTGCTAACTGCGAGGTTAGTGGTTCAAATACAGCAGTTACTTCCTGGGAGAAAGATGAGGCTCTTTTCAGCCACGGCTCTCTATAAAGAGGGGCAGGCTCTCAAAGGCGTGGGGCACTGAATTTGAATGTTTTGAGCTGGAGCATCTGAGACTGATGACTCCTCTGCTTCCATCAGGACCCCTGCGTACAGGGCTTGCTTTCTTGGCTCTAAGGTGCTTGCTTCCGTTGGTGCTGCTAAGGTGTTTTCAAAATTGTGTTTGCCATTCTCACCAAAATGAGATAAAATGAGAGTCTTGAACACTAGGACGCCCTGATCAAACTTTCTCACGTCATAATGTGAACGGACCCTTAAACATCTTGAGAGTAATGTGGGTTCCCAGTGTGCACAGTGTCTCATTCCAGAAATGGTCTACTTGAGTTCATCATTTGTATCATGAAAGGTACATATCCTGATAACATTTTGGAATGTAATCAGAAAATAAGATGGATTAATGCAGCCACCAATGGGCAGATGGATGGGTGGATAGACAGATGTGTGATAAAACAAGAAGAGCAATATGTTCACCGTAGAATCTAGGTGACACTTATGTCAAATTTTTCATGTTTGACTTTTTTTTAATAATACATTTAAAATTAACTTACCTCTCACACCTGCTCCTAAGTCACCCCAGGATTCAAGAGGCAGGCTGTTTCCAGAAGGCTTCGAAGCAGAAGTAACCAGCCTTCTTTCAATGCCTCCTGAAAATCTTCACTAGCTGGAGAGTGAATGGCTTGTGACATCACTATTGTGACATCATAAGGCTTGTGAATATGATTTTTCATTATTTTACTGCTAAGAGTATCCAGATGACATTCTGCCTTAGGCTGAAAGGCTATAATTTTAAGGTCTATTCAAGTGCGTTATAGGCACCAGGCAGGGAAATTTCCAGAAAAAAGAATTCAGGAGGCATCTTGCCTCTTCATCAGAGCCCTGGTGGTATAGTGGTTTCACCCATGGGGCTGCTAAATGCAAGAGCAGTTTGAAATCACCACCCGCTCCTGGGAGACAGATGAGACTTTCTATTCCCATAAAGAAAGCATTAGTTTCAGGAACCCACAGGGACAGTTCTACCTTGTCCTATAAGGTTGCTATGAATCAGAATCAACTCCACGGTAGTGAGTTTGGATTTTTAGCTCCTCTTCACAGGCAGGTGGTTGTGAACATTTAGGAAGCTCGACTTGTGTTAGGAGCATTCTATTATGCTGTCAGGTAGCATGAAAAAAGACAATGTTTCAGTTTTTAAATATCTGCAGCTCACTAAGGTAAGGATGCCATACAAACAAATAAACAAAACACAAACAAGCAAACAAAGCAAAGGCATGGAAAGTAAAAATTGTATGGGGTCAGCTTCACCACTGAGAGTTACTTGTGGAGTATTCATATAATAAAATATACAGTAATTACAAAGAATGGTCTTTACAGATCCAGTAACATAGATACAGCTCCAAGAAACACTGATACAATGTAATACCAATTATGTGTATATAGGGGGGAAATCTCACATTGACATATAAATCTATTGGATGCTCAATCTTGGTGACCATCCTTCCAGATCTGGCTCTTGCTTTACTGGATGGCAGTGAGTTTTTTAGTTTCAAAGCAAGGGAAGTAAAACAGGAGAGGGGAACTTGAGTCTCACTGACATCTTAATTTCAAATTTCCCAACGTTTTGAAAAGATGAGTACATGACCACTTTGAGATACAAGTGCCATCCCATAAAATTCACCCTATTAGGTTATACAAGTCAGGGAGCTTGGGAAGTTTACTAAATTGTACAGTCATCATCACAATCCACTTTAGGGTCTTTCATGTACCCTATAATATATTCCTGTAAAGAGTAATAGCCTTTGTGTGGCTCTGCTTGGTGCTCTCCCTCATGAGGAGATCAATGAAAAAATGGGTGATAGAGGAAAGTGCGAAGAAATAAGATGGTGCCTGGCTATTAGAAAAAAGAGCTGTGGGGGCTTGTCTCAAAACAAGTACCCATTCTAGCAGCCATCTTAGTGAGGAGTCAGCTGAATCCCCATAGAAGCACACCAGCCTGTGTGATCCAAGGATTATAAATAATAAAATCCAAACTCAGAGGAGGGAGTGGTACCAAAGCCTACATTCTAAACACCCACTTTGGGGAATGATATTCATTTGCAGGGTTTCCATGTAAACTGAGTCTCCATTGAATTCCCACTGACCACAGTCTAGGAATGTGCGCAGCTGTAGAAGACAAAGAGCATCCGTGGTAAAGTGGGTTTCACCGGTTGTAGTCAGGCTGGGAGGGAACACTTTGTCATTAGATCTCCTTTTGACCCATTTTGAATTTATTCTGAGTTTCTAATAATTTTGCTTTCTTTTGATTGAGATTTTTCTCTATTTTATTTGATCATTATTGCTGGGTCTTTTTGTTTTGTGTTTTTGGGTGTTTCTCTGTGTAGGGAAATCTGGATGGGTGGATCTATGAAGTGGATTAATAATTACCTGGGGGCGCAGAAGGGAAGTTGAGGGGGGAAAGAGAGAGTCCACAGCAATGGGTACAAGGAAGAATATGTTCCGAAGTTGATTGTGGAATAAATACACAACCCTTCTTAATATGATCTAACTAGTCAACTGCATGATATTCATTATATCTCAAAGAAACTTTTTGGTTTTTTTTTTTTTAAGAGTTTGAATCTTAGAAACCCACAGGGGCAGTTCTACCTAGGACAACAGGGTCACTATGAGTTGGAATTGATGTGACACCCATGAGTTTGGGGTTTAGGTTTTCTCTGTTAAAGGACTGGGGTGAGATGTATCCTTTTAGTCTCTACCCCACCTCCATCAGAGCGGTCCCTTGTGTGACTCCATTTTCTGACTGAGCATTGGTAGAAGCAGAGATCTGCTTTGCCTTTCAAACACATTTAGGTTCTGGTTCTAGGGCCTGCGTCTGGCTTAGAAGGCAGTTCTGCCTTTTCCCATAGACTCGCTATATGTCTGAATGGACTGGGTGGCAGAGAATGAGGAGACAGACCCAAAGGAGCCCTGGTGCCAATGGGGTTGAAGGTCTAGGCAGTAAACCAAATCACTGGCAGTTCAACTTACCAGCTTCTCTGAGGGCGGAAAAACATGGCAATCTGCTCCTACAAAGAGTTACAGCCGTGGGAACCCCGTGGGACACATGGCTACTGTTCTATGTGGCCTCTGTGAATCACAATCTACTCCAAGGCAACAGGTTTTGATTTGGGGGGCATTGCTTCTATAGGAAAACCAGTTTCCTGAATGCTTTCATCTGAACTCCTGGCTAAGCACACCACGGTTGACCTATAAGTCCAAAATTAAGGTTCACATCCTGATGGTCAAACCTTTACTCATCACTGATAGCTCTGGGTAAAAACCAAACCAAATCAAAAAAGACAGATGTTAAGTGTTTAAGATAGTACCGCATCTTGCACCAACCACGGACACAAAAAGTCTATGCTCTAGAGTATTTAAACATGTAGAGCAACACAGTGATGGATATAACATCTTTATACTCACCAAAGAGATTTTTAAAATGTTTTCATCTGCACGTTTAGATGCGCGTTTAGGAAATCCCCTTGTGTACTCTCTTTAGCTCATTTCCCAAGTGCCTGGTTGCTTCAGAGGGAAACACTCTTCAGAGGCCATGTGTATCTTGTTCATATTTTTTAACATGAAAAAAAAAAACTGTGGAAAAGGGTTTGGTGTACTTTTCCTGTGAGCATATATGTTAAGCATTTGGGGGTCATTGGGGCTCTGTCTCAACTACTCAACTCTGCATGAAAGCACCCAGAAACGATACATAAATAAATGATCAGGACTGTGTGTGTTCTCGAAATACTTTAATTTTAGACAAGGCAGTTTGAATTTTGTGTAATTTTTTCACATATCATGAAATAGTTGTCTTCTTTCTATTCCCCCCCCCCCAATTATTTAAAACTGTAAACATTTTGGAAACCTTAAAAGATAGAAGTCAGGCTATATTGAGAGGTGATTTACCAAATGTGTGTGATCATATTGATTTACAAGGTTTTCTTGTGACTTTACATGTTCCATTAAGAAGTATTCTTTATTTGAAAGTTTCACTGCTTAAAAATATCTCTATTGCATCTATTCTCATATCAGACACTTTAGTGTACTAGTAACAGGGAAACAAAAGTTTACATAATTGACAATTAAACAGTAAGAACATGTTTAAACGACTCACTGAACACTTTTATCTTGCCTTTATTCTTGTCTAGAATGGCACAAAAACAACTTCTTGGTTGATCAGAGCCAATAGCTGAGACTGCCAACATATTCCACCAGTTCCCATGCTACTTGATTCTTGACCTGTAAACTTCGCTCGGTGTTTCATTTTGTCTTCTCTTGTGGACTATATCCCATAGTAGTTCTTTCAGAGAGGATCTTATGCCATCTATGTTGCAACGATTGGTCTCTCCTCTTCGGAAGCAAAGAAGAATGAAGAAAGCCAAAGATATATGGAAGGGATGAGCTTACAGAAGGACAGACTGCCACAACCCTGAGACCAGAAGTAGAGGATTCCCAACTTTCACTGCTGACCACGCTGAAAGGGATCACAATAACCTGGATAGAGTGGGCAAAAAATGTAGACGAGTCTCAAAGTTATCTAGTTATCACAAGCACTGGGTTTACTGGTCTAATAGGGACTGGTGAGACCCCCAGGACCAAAGCCCCATGTGACCCCACAGGGCTGGACCTGACCTCACCTCTGTGGCTCAAGTTCAGCCAAACTGATCTGTAAGGTGAACAATACCAGCAGAGAGGTGCAGGCTCCTTAGAACAAGCAACACTATAAGATTAAAGGGTAGCTTTTGCCCAGGCATAAAAGTCAGTAGCCAGGGAGGACTAGGACAGAAAGACAAAGGGGCGTGGTACACTGGGAGGTCACGGGAAGGGTGCTGTGACGTTGTGGAATTACAGACAATGCCATGAATCAAAATGCATATGGAGCGCTGGATAACAAGCCAATCTGCTCTTCCACCTGATTCGCACACACAAAGGGGAAGCAGAAAACCACTAAGTGACTGGAATGGACCCTTTCACTTACCTTGGAGCCGTGGAGGGAGCCGAGCGGGCATCCTGGGTGGTATACTGGGTTGCAAAGAACAAGGTCATCAATTTGAAGCCATCAGCCTCTCCTGAGGTGAAAGAGGAGGCTTTCTACTCCCGTAAAGAGTTTGTCTCAGAAACCCAAAAGGGCACTTCTACCCGCTCCTCTAGGGTGGCCTTGCGTCACCTTCCCCTCTGTGGCATCGCGTTTTGATTCTGAGGTGTCCCGGTGGTGGGTGTTCTGATTCTGAGGTGTCCTGCTGGTGGCGTGAGGTAGAGGTTGGACTGCTGATACAAGGTTGGGATTTCTGCATCCACCAGCCACTCCTCAGAAGATTAGACTATCTGCTCCCATCAAGATTTACAGCCTCGGAAACCCAGGGTCACTATGAGTCAGAATTGACTTTATGGCACTGGGTTTGGTTTGGTTTGATGAGGAACCCTGGTGTCACAAGTTCAGTACTCAGCCATTAAGTGGAAGATTGGCAGGTCAAACCTGTCCGCTGCGCAGGTCACCCTCGTGGGTAAAGATTAACCTCCCCAAACCAAACCCTTGCTGAGGAGATAATTCCGACCCAGAGCGATCCTATAGTATAAGGTAGAACACCCCATCTGTCCTGCACTGTCATCTTGACAGAAAGGGATTGCCTAATGTTCGCCTGTAAAGTATTGGGTGGATTCAAAGGAGCAACCTTTCTGCTAGGAGCTGAGCTGTTAGCCACTGTGCCACAGGGCAAATCCCTGCAAAGATTACAACCAAGACCACCCTGGAGGACAGTTGTACTCTGTGACCTGCACTACTTGTGAATGCTAATCAGCACCAAGCAATAATACATCTTCTTAGGGACAGCCTGACATCTATAGAAGGTGAAACATTTATATCAAAAGTATTATATATCTAGTTGAGTTTAATGTTTTTATTAGTTTGTAAGTGGCATTATGAAGAGAGAGAGAGAGAAATAGATTTGAGTATATTTTCACATTTTTCCCATCTGGTTTTCTGCTCTGAAATAGTCTAATTTTGTTTTTAAAAACATGTTTTTCTTTGTTAAGGAATAGCATGTATTTAAATGTGTACTAGTCTTAATTGTCTAGCTCAATGAATATAAATATATGCACATATAAGGGGGCTTTTAAAAGTTTGGGGGGGAATCTATGATCTTTTCATTCCTTGGGCACTCAATGCCAAGATCAATCTAAAGAACACTCCTACTGCCCAACGTGACATCCTCTTGTCCCTTTGTGATCAATACCACAAGGCAAGGCCTACTTTGACTTCATCACCCTAGATTAGTTTTGATAGTTGTCCTTGGGATCCTTTTGCTGCTGGGCTCTTTGGGGAGCATCATTCCATACGGCCATTATCCTGTTCGATCGAGCCACTCACTCACACTTTTGTATTGCTCGGCCGCATTCTGTTGTTGACTACCTATTCTTGTTGATGGCCATGTCCGGTTTTCACGCTTAGGAGAGTCATCACAGTTATTCTTTTTTTTTTTTTCTTTTACATTTTATTAGGGACTCATACAACTCTTACCACAATCCATACATATACATACATCAATTGTATAAAGCACATCCATACATTCTCTGCCCCAATCATTCTCAAGGCATTTGCTCTCCACTTAAGCCCCTTGCATCAGGTCCTCTTTTTTTTTTCCCCCTCCCTCCCCATTCCCCCCTCCCTCATATGCCCTTGGTAATTTATACATCGTTGTTTTGTCATATCTTGCCCTATCCGGAGTCTCCCTTCCCCCCTTCTCTGCTGTCCCTCTCCCAGGGAAGAGGTCACATGTGGATCCTTGTAATCGGTTCCCCCTTTC
Source organism: Tenrec ecaudatus (assembly GCF_050624435.1). Taxonomy (NCBI): domain Eukaryota; kingdom Metazoa; phylum Chordata; class Mammalia; order Afrosoricida; family Tenrecidae; genus Tenrec; species Tenrec ecaudatus. The sequence continues at coordinate 191,291,952 of NC_134533.1, forward strand.
CAACCCACTCACCCTCCACTCTCCCAGCATCGTCCCTCACACCCTTGGTCCTGAAGGTATCATCCACCCTGGATTCCCTGTACCTCCAACCCTCATATGCACCAGTGTACAGCCTCTGTCCTATCCAGCCCTGCAAGGTAGAATTCGGATCATGGTAGTTGGGGGGAGGAAGCATCCAGGATCTGGGGGAAAGCTGTGTTCTTCATCGATACTACCTCACACCCTAATTAACCCATCTCCTCTCCTAAACCCCTCTATGAGGGGATCTCTATTGGTCGACACTTGGGCCTTGGGTCTCCACTCTGCACTTCCCCCTTCATTTAATATGATATATATATACATATATATACATACATATGTACATATACACATATATACACATACATACACACACTTATATCTTTTTTTTGTTTTGCATGATGCCTTGTACCTGGTCCCTTAGGCACCTCGTGATCGCACTGGCCGGTGTGCTTCTTCCATGTGGGCTTATTTGCTTCTGAGCTAGATGGCCGCTTGTTCACCTTCATGCCTTTAAGACCCCAGACACTATCTCTTTTGATAGCCGGGCACCATCAGCTTTCTTCACCACATTTGCTTATGCACCCATTTGTCTTCAGCGATCCTATCATGGAGGTGTGCAGTCAATGATATGATTTTTTGTTCTTTGATGCCTGGTAACTGATCCCTTTGGGACCACTCGATCACACAGGCTGGTGTGTTCTTCCATGTGGACTTTGTTGCTTCTGAGCTAGATGGCCCATCACGGTTATTCTTATAGTGACTTTTTCATTGCCGTGTGCTGTCAGCTCTCCAGAGAATATGCTGCCTAGGGGTGCCGATAGGGCAGATAGAGGTTTCGCTTTCATCCATTCTTCCCAAAAGGATGGTATCTCTGTTTCATCGGGAGTGTATGAGGCTGACAGTGCTGCACAGCCTCCTCACATGTTGGTTCACATGGTGCTGTTGTCCACCTCTTTCATGTTCACCACTACGGTGCTTGTTTAGTGGCATCTCTTGTAGTATTCATGAACATGAGCCAAATATTGGACAACATCGAGAGCACTTTTCATGTGCTTATTTGCATTTTGAGTATCCTCATTTGACGGAGCCTTTGGCACAAGTTAAAAATCGGGTCGTCTGTGTTTCTCTTACTGACTTGTTTTTAAATTCTCTTCTTTGGGATTTGAGTCCCTTAACAGATATAAACGTTGCCAATAGCTTCTAGCGTGTGCCTGAGAAGGAGCCCAGGTGCCGTGTGGGGGACTACTTATTGGGCTGCTAATAAAAAGGTCAGCAGTTCTAAACCCACCAACCACACTACTGTGAAGAGTTACACCCACCAACCAGGCTACTGTGAAGCGTTACAGTGTCCGAAGGCCACAGAGGCAGTTCTACCCTGTGCTGTAATAGCGTCACGCAGAGTTGGAATCGACTTGATGGCAGCGAGTTTGGAGTATTTGGAGGTCTGTGGTTATTGCCCTTACTTGTATCAAAGTCTGACTTGTCAATATTTTCCTTTATGCTTCATGCTTTTGTATTCTGCTTTAAAATCCCGTGGGTTCTTTGGTTTCTATTGCTCTTACTTTTCACGTTAGATCTCTCCTCTGTCACAAACAGTTGCTGAGTAGGGACTACCACATCTCACGAATTTCCTCTTGGTAGTTCATTTTACTTTTGTGCTTTGCACGACCAATCTTTGCCCCGTGTTTAAAGCATCACCATCACCCTTTTACTCAGTCCCGAGGAGCGCCTGCTCCTAGACCTATAACTTAGAGAGCTCCTCATTTCCTAAACACCCCAATACAAAGGGGCCTCTCTGGCACTTCAGATAAACTTTGAACAGGGCAACTCTGTAAACCGAGACACGGCACTTTTCTGCCTCACATTTTTTCAGCCTGAGCTAGACGCACTTGCTCACACCTCTTGTCCTGGATCCACAAAACAAACGGTGCCAGCCCCTATAGGCATGCTAAGAGGCTTTGCGCACGAGAGAGACAAGCTTCGGAGCACAGGAAGGGTTTGAGTGGCAGAAGTGCTTAGGTAAGAGAATAGACAAATTAATTAACTTGTCAAAACCCCTGCATTCCCCTGCTTAGCATGAATGCAAAAGATTCTTGCATAACAATGTATTGTTTGCCAGAGCACCAAGCAGCCTGTTTCTTGCTTTGCTCCCGGTGCTCCAATTCACAGTTCTGAAAAGCCCCATAAATCAGCACGGTATGCTCTAATGTTGCACAGAGTGGGGCTGGAGCACTTTGTAATATTAAACAAGTTTAAAAAAATAAAAAAATAAATTAAAAAAAATTAAACAATTTCTTTTACCCTTCAGTTTATACATATACATGAAAACATTACAAATATGAGGCCTGACACCATCTTTCACTGGCAAAAAGATGAACAGCAAATGCAAGGTCTGTGAATAGTTTAAGAAAAATACTGACCAAAGGCTCATGAAATGGTAAACTTTCATCTTTATTTGATTTTGACCAAACAACTTGATAGTAATGTTCATAGATCCCTTTGAATAATCTAGGAAAACAAACCAAAACTTCTTTTTATGTGAAGAGTGACTTTAACCTTTCCATTTTATTTTTTACATTTACTTGGGTTCACTGCCTTTTGAATGAATGAATGTATATATATTCAAAATTGGTATATATTACATTACCAATCTATGCTTTAAAACATGTTCATGTATGGGGTATGATCATTTAAACCATGTGCATATGGTTTAAACCATGTATTCCTCTGAAATTTAAAAAAATAGATGAAAAAATAAAGGAAAATCAGTCCATTTAAGAAAACAACTAAGGGCTTTGAATAGTATCTGGCAAATGGCGGGCATTCAGTGACTATCAATGTTTCCCTCTGCCACTCCCATGTTCCCTCTGCTTTTAACTTCACACCAGATTAAACATCATTTACCCCCACCCCCTCCTTCTTTCCCTAGTCACTGCACTCCAAATACAAACATACATATCCTGTTTGAAATTTATTTGCTTTTTGGAAACAGGCCTGAAAATTTGTAAGAAAGCAGAGCTAGCAGAATTGACGGTAGACATTAGAGGAACTCAGCAGCGGCTAGAAAAAAAATTTTTAAACTACATAAATAAAAAGAGCAGTTACTCGAGATAGATAGCCAATACTTCTGGTACCATTCTGACATACAGCATTTGCCAGACACTTCTTGGCCTAGTGAGAAGGCCCCCGGCATCTCATAAATGTGGTTGTGATCAAAGGGAAGTTAACTGGCTCTTACTAACACTTGGGCTTACAGGTTGTGCTGCCAGCCCTCAGCAAAACCAGATGAAAGCTTCAGGAAGCTAAGTCTCCTGGCCACATCCGCCAGCACGCAGCACCGGGAATGTTTTAACAGTTGGAATCCAATTTCTACAGAAAAAAAAAATCAAATTTGTTATGGTGCTCATCAATAATAAAATAACATCTAGGAGTATGAGATAGTCACTATGTGCTAGACACTATGGGCGCACTATGGGTAAGCGTTTGGCTGTTGGATCCTCAAGGGGTGGCAGTCTGCTTCCATAAAGAGACTATTTGCAGCTTCCGAAGCCCTGGGGACAATTTTGGTCTGCCATATAGGGGCCTTGGGTGGCACTGTCAGGCAAGCATTGGACTGCTAACTGAAAGCTCAGAGGTTCAAACCCGTGGGGCAGTTCTACTTTGTCCTGTAGGGTCACTGAGTTGGAATAGACTCGGTGGCCATGCGTTGATTGGTTTTTGTGGGGTTTGTTGTTTTTGAACAGGATTAATATTCTCACTGCCATCGCGTCAATTCTGAGTCATAGCAACCCGATAGGGCGGCGTAGGAACTGCCCTGGTGAGTGACTGAGACCGTCAATCTCTTGTTTTCTTTTGGCAGTGTTTCCATCCACACTGACTGTAGGTTTTGGAAAGCGGTGGCAGGCCCGAGGTCACCCTCGGATGGAGCTTGTTGGGTGGAGCTCCGCCGTCATCACGTTTCCTGGACAACCGTCCACGGACACGGTGGGCCACGCTCCAATTCCTCAGGCCCAGGCAGCTTTGTGGAACCTGGTGTCGTCCATCCGGTGTCCCCAGCGCCACCCTGGCAAGCTTCCCAATCCCCTCGAAGCCCCGCCATGGAGGCACTTGTGATGGAGCACGCTCGTCAGAACTTCGTTGATGCCCCGCGGCCCTCCTCCTCCGTGCTCAGCGTTGTGGGGGCCAAAGGGCGGGAACCAGGTCGCACCGGAAGAGCGCAGAGCATTGTGGGAGGAGGAAAGCCCCTCTCCCGGCCGACAACTTCCGGTCGCTCGGCCGGTCACTCTTTCCAGGGCCAGAAGCTACATCTTTCCACCCGCGAGGTGGGTTCGAGCTAGTGGCTTTGTGGTTAGCAACCCAGCACAATCCCCTGGCAAGTGGAAGGAATTCATGCCAAAGCCTGGTTTTGTGATCCAAGTGGGTTTTTATAAAGGGCTGCCCAGAGTCAGTATTAGCTCCAGCCCCAACTTAAAGTCACTGCCACGTGAGTTTCCAAGACTGTGACTCTGCTAGAATCCGCTAAGGGCGATGCGTGTGCGGAGGTGGCCCGGTGACAAGCTAGCAGTCGATCTGAACGGTTAGTGGCTCCAACCTCCCCGCAGAGATGAGGCCACACCCGTGGCCCTGTGTGCCCTCCTCCAGTGAGGGGCCCTAGACACAGTGTAGTAGGTACCGCTGGGTTGTTTGATCCCACCAGCTGTGATGTATAGATTTTATAAAAGCTGTAAGAGCCCTTAATAAAATGATTTATTACTTTTTTTAAAAAAAGAGATGTGGCAGTCTGCTTCCATAAAGGTAATATTGGGAACAATATGACCACCTGCTTCGGAAAGGTCACAGCCTGGGAACCATATGGAGCATCTCGGCTCTGCACGCATGGGCTCCCCATGAAGTGGAATCGACTCCACCACAACTGACAACCGCCAGCAGATTCTCTCCTACAGAGCAGACTCCATATGGGAAACTCCTTACCTGCGAGGCCAGCCAATCCCAACTCCTGATACGTGTCGAAGAAGCCAACTGCTCGCCATAGAGTTCAAGACTGAACTTTCTTCCGAGACGGACTGAGAGCCCTCTGGTGGTTGAGTTCAAACCATGAACCTTGCAGACAGGTGTAGAGAGGAACCATTTCTGCAACCCAGGGAAGGGCTATTGTTCATTTTAGAGCAGCACTTTCACCAGAACGTAATGCTATGAGAGAGCTACAGCTGCTTGTTCAATACGGTAGCCACTAGCCACGTTTGTTCATCGAAATGTGGCAAGTAACACTGAGGAACTACATTAAATTTTTTATTTAAATACTTTAAGTAGTATTCATCATTAGTGATGTTAGGCTTCTCGGGTGAGAAATACCTCGGTCCTTGGCTTTGCAGGAGAAATTCATGCCAAAGCCTGGTTTTGTGATCCAGGTGGGTTTTTATACAGGACAGACGTTTCACGTTTGACAGTCCCCTAACACGGGACTGCACGGCCAGAGAGACCGCAGCACTGCTGAGTGAGTCGAAGACCCTGGAGCAGCTGGAGAAGAGGGCGGTGGTCCCCAGGTGGCTGCCTTTAGGGCCTTTGGCTGGGAGGCGTGGCCGAAGGTACTGGCTGACCCCATTGGCCGAATTAAGCCCATCTGGCTAGTTTGGGCCAACCCAGGTGTACTGTCCTCCTGACTCAGGCCCTGAATTGGCGCATGCCCCTTAGCCTTATTGGCTTCCAATTTCCTGTAACAGGTGGTTCGTTGGTGGGCTCGGTATGTAGAGGAACAACTGGTTGCTGTCTCTAGCTACCTCACAGTGACTACCATAGAGCACATAATTCCCTACAACAGCACTCTTCCAGGGAGTAAGCCTGCTTGGTGGCCCTGGTGAGCTGAAATGACATTATGGCTTTCCCATTCATAGCCTTGGGAACTCCCACCAAAGGACTGGGTGGGAACATGTAAATACGGTGTGTGGGATTCCTTAGTTGGCTAGATGTAAGATCATCACCTCAGGAACAGGAAAGGAGATTCCCAAGAGCACCAAGAGAGAAAAGCTGGTCTGGGATCTGTTGGTGGAGAAGTAGCACCTGCAGTAGAGGTCCCAAAGGCCACAGCACCAAGACTGTGAGCAAGAGCAGCAGCAGGAGTCATGTGAGTGCCCTTGGGCAAGAGGTCCGCTTGCAGAGTGAGGTGCCCTCTAGGCATGTATCACCACTGGAAGGAGCTTTGTAACACTTACCCAAGCCGGGCAGAAGCCAAGGGTTCATTTGGCAGAGGTCAAGGAGCAGAGGGAGAAGCATCTTGTGGTCATGACCGAGAAGAGACTGGACCAAAGACCTATGTCCTTAACATTTCGGACCCTCACTTGTAAACTATAACTTCCCTTATAAACCCCAGGACCGTGATCATTGTCTGTGAGTTCTTTGTGGTCCTTGTACCAGACTGAACCCAGCACAGAAGCAGAGGCTTGTGGGTGGGAGGGCTAGTGTCAGAGAAAGATAAAGAAGGCTGGGAGGGTGGAGGCTTGTCTGACCTCTGTGCTCAAGGAATCACCCTTGGACAGATGTGTACTTGGATTCTCCTTTCCCTTGTGTGTCCACAGGGGATCAGGTATGCATCCCCCTCCCCCCTGCCACCCGCGCCACCACGCCGTGGTGGCAACACTCAAGTTCTCACCAGAGTCTGAGCAGTTCTGATATTCCACTTCTTTTGTGCTAGCTTGTTGATTGACCAGCATCTGGGACCTGTATCTCCAGACTCAGGCCTCATGAACAAGTGAGCATGAAGGAAAAAATAAAAAGAAAGAATTGGAATTTTTCTTACTCTTTTACAGACTGAAAATTTAATTTCTCATACACGCATTCATTTATTCAGCAGAGATTTAGGCAATTCTTACTACATGCCAGGAATTTCTGTTACAAGTCTGTGTGCTGGCCTAAAATGGTCAAGAAGACAAGGCTGGAGAGGTACACATGCATGAAATAATCGCAGGAACGCAGCTCTGCACATGGAAATATAGGAGACGCATTGGTGAAGGCCTTTGACAAAGAATTGAGGTCTCGTGTGAAGAATCATAAAACACTTTTTAACGATGCTCAAGTTCAGCTTTTGGAAGTGCTGTTTTGGTCGAGAAACGAATGAGTAAGAATGTGGCTCGAACCACTGCCCTAGAATCGATTCCAACTCATAATGACCCTTCATAAAGTTTCTGAGACTGTAACCCCTTTATGAGAGCAAACAGTGTCATCTTCCCCCGTGGAGCTGCTGTTGGGTTTAATATTACAATGACAAGCCCAGTGCTTCACCCTCAGCACCACCAGGGCTCCTTTGTTGGGTGATAGGTAGCGGAAATCACAGGTACAGAGTCCTGAGGCACACAGCATGGGCACATTTAAAGAAGAGGAAAGTGGAGAGTAGAGATTGAATAGGCAAACGTTAGCCAATTCCTACAGAGGCCAGTAATAGGTCTTCTGACCTTTATCTTAAAAGCAGTGATAAGCTACCAAAAGATTTTTTAACAGTGGAGCAACACGATTAGAAAATAAACTCTTAAAAAACAAAACAGAACAGAACTTGGCTTTTTACAAGGACCTCATTGTTCTCTGTTCCTTCCTTCCTTCCTCCTCCAGCAGGCAGGCAGGTGACTTCCTAACACACAGGGCTGCAGCTGGCCCTCGAAGCCATTGCTCCCAACAGACTAGAAGTACTTGGTCCTGGGCCCAGAGGATGAATGGAGCTAAGCTGTGTTCTTTCCTGTAATGCCTTGTGTGATCTCTCTGTATGTTTCTGCCATTAAATAAATACTGGGATATTTATAAGAACTGTTAGCAAACCACCCACTCCATTTTCTCTGCCGCCGGCCCAGAAGCCCTCAAACGGTAACAGCCTGTACCAGATCCCTGTGCTGTCCAAAGAAACAGCTCCAAAATGAAGACTAAATATAACTCTCTCCCACCCAGGCTGCTGCCTGTTGCCTCCATGTTTACAATCACAGTTGTAGAACATCTAGGAAGCTTGAGTTTGATGGGCACTCTTAAGCCAAGCAAGGACAGCCAATTGGAAAGGGTGGCTTTCAGGATTTTCTAGTCTGGCCAAGTTTCCCTTGTGTACTTGATTGGATTTGGGATGGCAAGTCAAACAATTCATTGCCGAACAGAAAGGCTGAACAAGGAGAGTGTAAGTGAGCACATGGTTTGAAAATCAAGAAAGGTGGGTGTCAGGGTTTGATCCTTTTTATCATATTTATGCAATCTGTATGCAGAGCAAATCATCAGACAAGCTGAAATATATGGAAGAATTTAGCATGGGGATTGGAGGAAGTTCTAGTAACAATGTTTGATAAACAGGCCACTGCTAAGGAAGGCCGGAGAGCAGTTGAGGGGTTGAATTATGGTACTGGTGAAAAATCCTGAAAGTCTCACAGAGTGGCAAAAGAACAAACAGATCTGTCTGGGGGAAAGTACAGCCAGAATGCTCTTTAGAAGGGTGGATGGTGAGACTTTGTTTCATGTACATTGGATATATTATCAAGCGAGACTAGTCTCTGGAAAAGGACATCATACTTGGTAAAGTTAGAAGGGCATCCCAAAAGAGGAAGACCTTTGACAAGAGGGACTGACACTGTGGCTCCAACAATGGGCTCAAGTGTCACAGCATTTACGAGGATGGCGCAGGACCGGTCAGTGTTGCATGCTGTTGGGCACAGGGTCGCTATGAGTCAGAACTGACTTGACGGGCCCTGGCAACAGCAAGGAAGAAATTAAGATTTTTGATGTATTTCAACTTGAACTTAAAAGATTTTAAAGGACTCCAACTTTCAAATAAGTCGGTTGCTGGTTGTCCTTTTCATCCAAAAATGATTTTTTAAAAATCTCTGACATCATAGAAAAGTGAGATGTAGTCCATTTCTTAATATGACCCTTCCAGCCATAATCCCGTTTGTGAAGCATTATACATACCAGCCTTTATGCCTGTGGTTATTATCTCAGTTTGGAGGGAATTTTCTGGTACAAGATTGAAGTGGGATGGATCCTTGGTCTCCTGAGTAACCTGAGTCCCCCTTTATTTTCCTTGGGGATGTGGTCTGCTGACAGACCAAAACTACACCACCATATAAGAGTCATCCTCCTACACAGGAACAGAGAAAGAAATGGCAGGATCATTGTTTTTCTGTGTTTTACAAGTTTTCCACTTGGAAAGAGTTCAGTCTTACTACTTTTCTTCCACTCATTTTAGTGAAAATAGTTGAGTTTTCCTTCTCTACCGGTTTCCATCTTACATAGGTTTTGACTTTTGCAGATTTGGCTGCATTATTTTGCACTGTAAATGTAATGCATTTGTGTGTCTATCTTCCCCAAGATACTGAGCCTTTAGTTTTGGAGTCTAGTGCCCCTGGCTTCCTCCAAGGTAGATGCTTAACACCAGTAACAACTCAGAGACAGACACATCTCAAAATCTCACCTTGTCTGCTTTCCCAAGACAGCTGACTTTCTAGTTTCCTGTTACCTTTGATGTCTGTCTATTGCTTTGAAGTGGATTTTATGGGACTCACCACCAGAAAGTTATTTTCTCAGCATGTTTGCTTTTAGTGATATAGTTTTAAGTAATTGCATTTTCTTCAGAAAAATGATGCATAATATATAAAGTGACACATATGCTAAAAGTTCATTTTCCTTATGGGAAATCAGGTGCTAATCAGTAAGGAAAAGATTAACACCACAATTGAAAAGAGAGCATGTGAACCATCTCTTTACAAAAAACGAAAATCTAGTGGCCTACAAATATTTGTAAACATGCAAACTACTCTTTTAATTTAAAAAAGCAAAGAGGCACCATTAAACTTATACTTTTCACTGTCATACTTATTGATTAGGGTAGAAGAAATAAATACCTAATAATACTTAATAAATACTGTTAAGTTGTTATTGATGCAAGATATAGGTAGCTATTTCTCCATATTTAGAAATATATGCTTTTTTTTTAAAAAAGATCATCTTCTCTGGGACTCGTACAGCTCTTATAACAATCCATACAATATACACTTTTATATAGAAAGGAATTTTTATTTTTGTTTAAAGAATCTCTAGTGCCTCCAACAGCACCTAGTACATGTTAGTATATCCTTTATGAAGGGTAAGTGAATATACTTTTAAAGTTCAAAATGTACTTGGTCATTGGCAGAGGAGTCTACTCCTAGGAATTGACCTTATGGGTATGTGTGCAGGGACTGAAGGCAGTTGTTGCTGTATTGTTTTCCCAAGACAAATGCTATCAACAGACTGAGATGTAGTGGATTACTTAATATGGCCCTTCCAGCCATAATGCCTTTTGTAATGTTTGCAGATCCTAGCTTCAATGCTTGTGGCTGTAATCCTGTTTGGGGGAGGGGTTTTCTGTTATGCTAATGGACAGGATTAAGGTGGGATGTATTTTGAGTCTCCACCTTATTAGAGCGTCTGACTTAAATCCCCTCCCTTTGTTTCCTTGAGGGGATGGTCTGCAGAAGGCAAACGCCACACCTGCATCAGAGTCATTCATGTCCAGCCTCCCCTTCCTGACTAAGCATCAGCGGAATCAAGAAGACCTGCTTTGACTTTTGGACCTTGTCACAGCTGGCTCCAGACCCTGCATTGGGCTTGCCTCTGCCGGACCTCCAGGTGTAGGGACTTGAGTTGCAGTCTATTTCCTGGTCTGATTTCACCAGCTTCTGTAGAACGAGGTGAATGTGGAGGATCCTCCAGACACATTTTCAGATCTGAGACTTCACAGTGTCCTCTACCACACAAGCCATTTCCTTAATGCTCCCTGAGTTCCGTGCCACGCTGAGTTCTGTGCAGCACCCAGGGGCGGGAGGGAATACACAAAGAGGGTAATGAAGATTGACATCAGAGATAATCGAGCATTTTGGAAATGTCCAAGATTTTAGACATCTTTCATCTCCACCTCCTTGGGACGAGTTGTATTAGCTTTTTAAAAAGCAGTTATTTTTTTGCATAGACAAAGTGAGAGACCTTCAGCGGAATGGATTGGCCCAACGCCCTCAGGATGGACTCCCACATGTTGCCAGTGGGGAGAGTCACTCAGGGCTGGGGGATGTGCACTTCTGTTGTACATACGATTGCCACGAGTCAGTCAACTCCGTAGTGACCTATCTAGCTATCATCTGTCTAGCTATTTATCCAGAACCATGTCCACAATATTATTGCTAAGCAAAAAAATAAGTTACACAGCAGTATATATAACAAGGTAATATCCAAATACGATCAACTTGTTTATGGACCTCTTTGTAGTTTTAAAAGTCATTGTATTGGGGACTCTTACAAGTCTTATAACATTCCATATTGTATCAAGCATATTCGTACATGTGTGGCCATCATCATTTTCTAAACATTTACTTTCTATTTGAGTGCTTGCTATCAGCTGCTCTTTTTTCCTTCCCTAATCCCCTCCCATTCTCATTACCTCTTGATAAATTCTAAATTATTATTGTTTTCCTATCTTACATGGACTGCTGTCTCCCTTCCCCCATATTTTCTGTTGTTCATGCCCCTGGGGGTGGTGGTGGTATTATACATAGATCATTGCGATTGGTTCCCCCTTCCTTCCCTCCCCACCATCTTCCCCCTACCTTCCTGGTATTGCTACTCCCATTTCTGACCTCCTTGTATTTAGGAAGGATCCGTATCATTGGGTGAGATCATCTTTAGGAATGGCATTAAATGCCATGTGGATTATACCCATACCTCCTCTGGCTTCTCTATTGCCACGAGGCAGGGGTCAGACATGCTTCCACCCTCCATCCCTCTGTACCCCCTTCTGACCCCAACCACAGCACTCCTATGACAGGTGCAGTAACTCATCGCAGTGGCCACACTGAGCTCACAGACAATATCCATGATGAAGGGGCATGCTGTATATGTGTGGGAGGGGACTTTGAAAGTTAACAAGTTACTACAAATCAGGATCCATAAACAGTGAGGATATAGACATCGGTCTACAGCAGTACCTCTCCTCAGCCAGCAGCCAACTTTCTCTCTGGCTCGCAGCCTCTCAGCCACGTGGACCCTGGGCTCTGCCTCCATGGGCCGGAAGCCAGCCCTGCTCTGCCTCTGGTTCACAGTTTTGGAGCCGCTCCTCGGTTCTGTCTCATGGGCTCCTTGCTGTGGCCCTGGTACCTCTAGTCCTGGCCTCCACTCCAGACAGAGATCTTGGAGGTGCTATACGGGGTTTCTTCTAATGATCCTGAGATGTCGCTCTGTGTTCTCCTCCTTTAAAGACGACCCATCCTTATAGCCAGGGGATGGTAAAGAAAACAAATCAATCCTCTCCACTAGTGTTACACCCACCCTGACTGCATAGTCCCACCCAATTATTTGATCAAACTTACAGAAACATTGATAGAACAGCCATATTAGGAAATATCATGCTATCACAGCAATGGGTTGAGAAGGGGAAAAAGAACACATCCAATTCAAAACCTACTCACTTGTTTACTTTCCCCCCATTTTAACAAAAAGGCAGTTACAGTTTTATAATTTTTATTTTAAAAGCAATTATGTAAACTATGTAAAAAGGTAAAGAGGCACACATTTATTTAATTTGAAGATCAGTATTTGGAGAAAATGATACATTTCATAAGAAACAGTATACAGAAAAGCACTAATCTGCCAGTTTGTAATGCTATGACAGCAGGTGAACTTCCAAACCAAGACTAGGAAAAGGGGCCTGGAGATCCGCGTCGTAAAACTTGGCTGGTGAAGCTCTATGGATAACAGCAGAACCTTGTCTGGTACCGTGCCAGAAGATGAGTCCTCAGGTAGGGAAGCAGTCAGCACATGACTGGACAAGACAGCCTCTGCTGACTAGAGTCCACTTTACTCATGTGGATGGAGTAATGTTTGGGGAGCTTCATTTTTGTTGATATGGCAAGACTCAAAATTCAAAAAAGAACTACAAACATCCAAACAATGATTATTCATATTTACCCACCAACCACAAAGGCCCAGAATGAAGACATTGGAAAAAAATGTCCCCAACGTCTGCAGTCTGAAATCAAACATGTGACTCAATAACTACTGATGGCTGGAAATAAACACAAAAGCTCGGTGGTGATACAAACGATGCCCAAGATCGCACGAGAGTTTTGGAAGACCAGCAATGCATTCCTTGGAAATACCTAGTGTTTCATAAACAGTGGCTATAAATATAGAGCCCTAGACACGTAGCTGTTGAGCACTTGGCTAGTCCAGGACAGTTTGGTGGTTTGAACTTTCCAGTCATTTCTTGGGGGGGAGGGGGAGGAAATGTCCATTTCTGTAAAAACATAGAGCCTTGGAAACCATAAGAAAACTACAATGACTCTGCGTAGGAATATACTTAATATACTTAATAGCAATGGATTTGGGTTTTTTTTCTTTGGGGGGGTTTCTTTTTTTTCTTTTTAATTTTTGGCATACAAGTAGATCTCACTTATAAGTAATCAGTATCAACTACTTCTGTAGAAAGAGACAATAAGGCGCTCAATATCGTCAGTCTAAACAAAGCCAGCGGGAGACATTGGAACACATCAATTGTGCATATTAAAACAAAACCCCTAGAGTTGAAGTACAGCCTTGAGTATACTGCATTTGAACTTAGAGACCATTTTAAGAACAGATGTGACACATTGGACACTATGACTGAGGACGGAATGAGCTGTCAGATGACATCAAGATCATCCATGAACAAAGCAAAGGGTCATTAAAATGACAGGAAGGAAAGACCAAATGGATTATCAGAAGAGACTCTTAAATGCGTACTTAAAAAACAGACACACAAACCTTGTCTTACTGTGACTTGGGTGAAGGTTCACCGAGCATCTCACCAGCTTTACTTACCTTCAATAATTCACACGTGTTCTTTCCACTTACCATTCATCATCCTTCCCCCCATATTCTGTTTCCCTTTCTCCTCCTTTCCTAGCCCCCCGAGCTTGGATCCGGGTAAATGTTGCTCTTTCGCTCTGAAGTGATTAGTTGTTCTAACGAGAAAGAGTTCGCTTCCAGAGCTGAAGCGTGACCAAGGGGGGGACGTTGTAGGGGGAAGGAAGCCGTGTCCCACAAGTCTCCATCTGATAAATAAGCCTGGTCTCTTTTCTAGTTTTGAATCTTGTTCCATGTTCTTTTTCCATTCTATTCAGTACCTTCTAATGATCCTTTTCAGAGCAGTTCGTAGTGGCAGCCAGGCACCATCTAGTTCTTCTGGTCTCAGGGTTAAAGAGACTGGTGTGTGTGTATGTAATTTATTAGTCCACTGGACTCATTGTCAAATTTGTTCTTGGAATGGAAGAAATACTGAAGTAAAAGAGTCGAACAGTATATTTCCAAGGGCACTTTGGGAAACCAGTATTGTAATGAAATGTGTAAAGGCCTGGAGTTAGAAAATGAAAAGGAAATTATACTCTCCACGGAAGGGTCCCAGGGACGAGCTAGCCAGGGTGCAATATAGCACCAACGAAACATACAACATTCCTCTAGTTCTTTAATTCTTCCACCTCCCCCACTCTCATGACCCCAGTTCTACCTTACAAATCCCGCTGGACCAGAGCATGTACGCTGGTACAGATAAGAGCTCTTGACACATGCAATCCAGGACAAATCAACCCCCAGGAACAATAATGGGAGTTGCAATACCATGAAGGTAGGGGGAAGGTGGAGGGGAAAAGGGGGAACTGATCACTGAGATTGACGTATAACCTTCCCACCCCCACCTCAGGTGATGAACAACAGAAACCTAGGTGAAGGGAGACAGTGGATGGTGTACAATATGGGTTCATGAGGGTGGGAGGAAAAAAAAGTAGCTGATACCAAGGGCTCAAGCAGAAAGAAATTTTTTGAAAAAGATGATGGCAACAAATGTACAAATGTACTTGACACAATGGACAGATAAATTGTTATAAGAACCATAAAAGCCTTCAATAAAATGCTTAAAAAATAATAAGAAAATAGTACTCTCAGCATGTCTCAAGTTGACAAAACTGAAGAAAAATTCAAGCCTTGAGTTGTAGTATGAAAGGATTCTATGAGGAAAGCTGACTCACATAAGACGCAAACAGAAAAGATCCAAATCCTCTGTATCAAAAGAAAGGACTGCTGGTAGTGATGTGGGTTAGGCATTGGATTGCTAACAACGAGGCCAGTGGTTCAAACCCACCAGTTGCTATACAGGAGAAAGATGAGGCTGTCTGATCCCATAAATATTTATAGTAATGGAAATGCTATAAGGCTTGTCATGAGCTGGAATTAATTTGATGGTAGTATTGTGGTTGTTGTTTTTTACCAAAATAATTTGCTGATGTTCAACCCTTTCTGGAGTTAGTACATGATCAAGAGCTGATGGTACTGAAGGAAGAACTCCACGCTGCAGTGAAGGCATTGGTGGGGGAAAGGGCTCCAGGAATTCATAGAACCCCAGATGAGATGCTTCAACGAATGAAAGCAAGAGTGGCATTGCTCATTGTCTATGATAAGAAATTTGGAAGACAGTCACCTGGACAACAAACGATCCACATTCATGTCTAGAGAAAGGTGAACCAATGGGAAAATTATTGAGCAATATTAATATCACACACAACTAGATTTTTTCTGAAGATAATTTTAAAACTACTAAAGCCGTGCTGGACCAGGAACTGTCAAATCTTCAGAAGAGGACATGGAAAGAGAAATATTATTGCTGATGCCAGATGGACGTTGCCTGAACGCATAGAGTTTACTGGTGTGTTATTGACTATGCAAAAAGTCTTTGAGTAAGTGGACCTTAACCAAACTGTGAGTAACACTGGGAAGAATGAGAAGCCCCAAACACGTCATTGTGTTCACTGGAACCTGAACATAAACAAAGAAGAAATTGTTCACACAGAACAAGGGGACACTTCAGGTTTGAAAATCAGGAAATGTGTGCTTTAGGTTTGTGCCCTTTTAGCATATTTATTCAACCTGTATCTTGAACAAATAGCTTGAGAAGTTGTACAATTTTACATAAATGGGCTCATCTTTTTTGGTTGCTCTACCGTCTTCATTTTCCATCAAAGTTCAGTGTGCTCCTCTCTAAAAATACAGATTGTTTGTACAAACTGCAAAATGTGTTACTGAATTTATGACTCATTTTAGTAAGTGAATCACTTCTTTGGGGGTATTTTTTGACAGTATAAACACTGCTGGTTTATTTTTTTAAGAGGTAATGAATCGAGTACCATATGCATAAATATATATATATATATATTAATGCATGAAGAATACACTCATACTTTGAAGACCCCAGTTCTATTTCTTTTCCCACTCCCTCCAAGTTGTTGGTTTGAATTTTTCTCCCTACCTTGCTTTCATTCATAGTTTTACACATATGTCAAAATTCCTAAATAACATACTGTTAAGTTTGCAAATTTATGAACTTTACACGAATGGCATCTTCCTCTATAGACACGTTGTGACTGGCAGCTCTATGTGTCGATATATATACAACCTGATATTCTTCCCCAATCTGTGTAGTCACACTGTTTGTTTCGCTGGGGTGTGGCATTCCTTTATATGATTATACTATCACTTATCTATTCATTCTCTTTGAGGTGGTCCCTCAAAGATGATCCCGACAGTTACTACTGTCTGCTATTCACACACCTGGAATAACTTCAAGTGTGAATGGGATGTGTTAGGGAATGGCAAAGTGACATGATGTCTGCCCCTTGATTCTATATTATATGAGGCTCCATCTGGCTTGCAGACACACTCCCTCACTGAATGGAAGAAGGAAGGCCACATGGGAAGGTACATGTGGTGAGAAGCCAACACCAGTCTCTAGGAACGGGAGTTGGCCTCCAGTAAGCAAGAAGACAAGATCGTCCGTTGGACAACCACAAGGAAATCAATTGCCAACAACCTGAGAGAACCTGGAAATGGGTTCTTCCCAGTTAAGTGTCCAGAGAATACCCCAACCCTGGATGACCCCTGATGGTAGCCTGGCAAAGCAGCCAGGTAATGACTAGACTCCTGACCCACAGGGAGAGGGAAGTGATAAATATGTGTTGTCCTAACCTACAATGTCTGAAGCCACAGCTTGCACAGTAATAGATAACTTCTCGTTGGGTATTTGTTGTGTGTCTACTTTCCCAAGATAGCCACCTACCTATGCTATATACGAGGCTTTTTTTCCCATGTATAACCATGCTTATACAGGCCTCTTGGTGCACACAAACCATAGTTTCTACAGGATAGATAGCAATACATAGACTTGCTAAATCCTAGAGTATGTCAGAGCAAACTTTTTTGGTAAAAGGATGTATGGGGTAAAAGAGCCAATATTTCAGGCTGTTCAGCTCCGTAGAACTATTTGACCCTCATTTTGGTGCAAACACAGCTAGAAGTAAAATGTGAATGAATAAGCATGGTTGTGCTCCAATAAAACAGTGAAATTAGAATTTCATATAATTTTCATATGTCATGAAGTCTTGTTCTGATTTGTTTCAACCGTTTAAATGTGTAAAACCTTTATCAGTTCAGCACTGGTACAAAATGACAGAGTGGGCCAAATGGGCCCATGGGCCATCACTGGCAGTCCTTGGAATGGGTACCTCTCGACTTATGGGAATGGGCAACGTGATTTTGTGAAGTGGCTCTACAGTTTTCCCTTCCATATGCTGTGTACATCACTCTACATCTTCACTAACATTTTGGATGGTAAAATTTTGATGAAGTATTTTTTTGTTTCTGATAATTCATATTTAATCTTGTGAACGTGCCTTTGGAGGGAGAAGGTGATGCTTGTCTTTTTATTATTGATATATTTTAGTCATTTACATTTTGACACAGTCTATACCAAATACTTCTATCATTTCTCTGGGTTGTAAACATTCTCTTGTAGAGAGGCTTGCTGTGCTACCTTTTAATGGTGACAGCTACCCAACAAGGAGATTTCTAATCTAAGAACAAGATAAACATTGGCTTTTAGTTGTGTTTTTGGTAATTTTATAACTTTTTGTCTTTAGTTTTATAGCTTTAATATATGTATTTTCCCCTCATACTTTTTTGTTGTTGCTTATTCCTAGCTACTGCATTTTCTTGTTATAGTGTCTAATAATATCTTGCTTCTGTGGTGTTTCCCAATTAGTTGTATTCTTTTGGACATAAATTATGTAGCCATCTACTTTACTAAGTTACCTTACTCTTTTTCCTATTGAGCAGGCAAACCTAATACTCAGGAGCTATCATTTTATGGATACACAAGATTCTAAGGAAGAAAAAAATGAGCCAGCTTCTCAAATCACTGTACACTGCATTCCCTGCCTACCTTGTCTTTCAGTTGCTTTACGATGCGGTCACGTGTTTGTGAGCATGCACATTTGCACTCTGGGAGCCAAAGCCTGGGCCACATGACTCCAAGGCAGAAGGAGGGTGAGAAAGGGATCAGGGAGTGGAAGAGAACTTGATAGAACTATGTGGGCAAGGAGGGTGGGGGATGTGGGGTTTCTAAATACTGTCACTAGGCTGGCATTCATAATAATTATTTACTGAGCAGCTCTTCTGTACATTGTGCTCAGTCTTTGAGAGGCAGTTCTCATTTTCACACCAATTCAGCAAGGTTGCTGTAATTATCGCTGCTTTGGCCCATGCGGGTTAAATGACCTGTCTCTTGCTTCTTTTCGCCATTGAGAAAAGCCCTTACAAAGTTAGCAGCAAACTGCGATTCAAGCCCAGACGGGCTGATCCCTCCTCCTGCTCCTTCCACTCATGGTTTGGGTATTCAACAAGTTCCTAAAAAGGCCAGAATATGTGTTTCTTGCAAAAGAAATTTTCATTTCAAACCATAGTATATAAGTAATGGTTAAGCATTCTATGCGACATCTTTACATTACTACGGAATATGAGAATGCAATCGATTGATAGATGCTGGCTTGAAAAATTCCCCAGCCCATTCAGACAAGTGCAAATGAACAGTCACATTGTTTTGTCATTGTTTAACCAGTTTATTTTTGAAACGTGGCTTGAGGAAGTCGGTAGGTGTATTCTCATAACAAAACGTAAGGTGTACATTCAATGTTCATGCATTTGACTGCACACAAATTAGGCTTATATTTTCCAATGGATTGTGCCTGTGTTTGCAACATATTTGAGAAAAAATACACCATCTGGGACAAGGCATACCTTACCTACGGCGGTGGAGGAGAGGCCTATGACTTTTCTTCTACCTACTTCTGCACCCTTTGAGAAATGTTGTCATTAAATAAATATCTTGATCCATTTAATACCGTGGTTAAAGGAATCACTGAACAGCCCAGGCTGTTTTTAGGTACCATCAAGTCCGTTCCAATTCATGGAGACCCTCGTGGGTAACGGAAGGAAACACTGCCCAGCCCTGCACTATCCTCACAGTGGGCACGTTTGAGGTCTGTGCTGTGGCCCCTGTGCCACTCCAGCTGGTATAAAGACAATGAGCGAAACGGCCACAAACACACTTGGGGAGAAAACCAGCTGCCGGGAACTCATGTCAGAGAGCAACTTCCTTGGAAAGGATGTTGGGACTATGTTTTCCTTCTGTTTGCCTCTCTGGGGAAGCATTGACTTTGAGTAACTCCTTACTTTTGCCAAGTACCTTTCCACTGCCGACTGTCTCCAGCACGCTGGGCGTCTGCAAGTGAAAGTGAGATATGAGGACCACAGCCACGCTTCAAGATGCGGGACCTGCCCCAGGGAACTGGAACATGCAGAAACGTGACTTGCTTGAAAGGGTTCCTCTCCCTGCTTCTCGGACTGAAGGCACCTAGGGAGGCTGCTATTGCTAGAAATGGAAATGCGGTGTCTGCACACAACACACATGGTGTGATTTTCAAAGAAACGAGGGTCAAAGCGGTCGGGTAGCATTTCCTAGGAAATAATGAAAATATTGGCAGGAGGTGAGGAGACACTGAAGAGAGATGAAATTAGAGAAGTTAGCTAGAGGGAACCGGCCAGGTTTTGCCAAATGCGTTTAAGAGTTGACCTCCCAAACAAGGGAAAGCCAGGATAAAAAAAATAAAGAAAGAAAAGAAAATTCAGTAAGAAGGATGAAACTGTAAGTGTGCAGCCTGGTTAGCAGGCCAGCACCATCCTCGAGGCAAGAGACGTCCGTGAACGGAACAGCAAGGGAGCAATAGGGATGGAGAGGAGGACAGGGGCGGAAGGAGAGGGGCACGAGGTCCTGATACCCGGAAAGGAAGGGCAGAATGGTGGCAGTACTTCTATTAGTCAGAGCTCAATTAGGAAAGCAGAACTCGGGGGGTTATGGAACAGAAGATTTCTTTTAAAAATAAAATTCAATTGGTGGGAGAAGATGGGCAATACAAGACTCAGAAGGTGAAGTAGAAGATCAAAGTCACCGTCCAGTCCGTGTGAAGCAAAGCACTGTCCTGCTGTTGAATTGGAACCTCCAGAAGGCTAATGAGAAGTCCAAAGGAGGCCGTGACTCTGTGAGTAAACAGGAAGGTGTCTGGCGGTGATGCTGGGTCTGCTGTTGGTACAGGACCCGGCATCTGGACAAAGAGCTAGAAGCAGAATAGAGGCGAACATGGACAAACCGGAACCGGAGGTACCTCTGCATGTGGGTCAGTTCATTAAATCAGAACAACGTTCCGAGTCCAGTGGCCTAAGAATGCCCCGAGGCGGTGTCGGACCTCCTCCAATTTCGAAAGCGGGGCAGTAGAACTGCACCATCATCTGCGGCCCAAGAACCTGCTTCCATCCTCCAAGTTTCTTACCAATTCTGGTGCTTGCCCCCCCCCCCCCCCCATGCATGCAACTCTGTACTTCTCTCCTGGGTTTGATAAGTCATTGCCTTAGCCATACAGAACTCACAGGGGTTAACAGGTGATAAAGTCAGGATAAGAAAGGTTCAAGATACAGTTCTTTGGTCAGGATAGGCTTATCTCTCTATTGTGCCCTCAAGCAGGCCTCTCTCTGGTCAAGCCCTTGGCCTGCCCTCTGCCCTGCTGGGACAATATGACAAAGCTTTCAGCCTTGCCAAGAAGTGCCCAAAGGACATTCTACCGCACGTCTCAACCTGAAGGTGTTTGGTGCTAACCCTGTGAGTCAGTAAATCTAACTCCCCAATGAAGTGCCTGGAGACTCCCAGGCTGAACGTGAGTCTCCGGCTCAAAGGTATTCAGCTTGACAGATCAGGAAGCCCAGCCTCTGACTTGTGCTCCGGCCATGATTCTGCTGCCATGCTTCTGCTGAGTCTCAGCTTCCAGTCTTCTGAGTCTCAGCTTCCAGTCTTCTGGACTTAAGTTTCGCATGCAGGAATCTCAGGATCCAAAAGATGTGCTCCACTCCTGGCTCTTCTTTCTTGATGGCAGTGAGACTGCCCCTTCTGCTTCTGAGCTGGCCATCCTGCAGGACGGCCAAAGGGACCAATTCTCACATTGGAAGTTTCCATTTTCATAATTAAATTGAACTTTGTTAACAGTCCCTCACAACTGAATTACATCATTACATCAACATCGTATCCCATCTGGAAAAGAGGAAATACAGCCAATCTGCATGGCCCTACCTGGTTGGTGGGTGGGAGTTACAAAGGCTGAGGCTAGGGGAGAGCCATATTAAGTTACTGCATGGCAAGTGGCTTCTGAGTCAAAGATAACTCTAACCTGGAACCATGCAGAAGAGGAGATTCTGGGTAGCAGTTTCCAACATAACCAAGTTGATAGTAGAAGGTGAAGACTTTGAAGGTAAGATGTTTAATTCCAATCTGACTTTGTGTCAACTGTGGTACATAGCCATGGAAATGTCCAGTTGACAGTTTGGCTGGTCCAGAATTCTTCATTGGGTCAATTGCTCTGGGTCTCTTGGCCTAGTCTGGGGAAAGGAAGCAGTATGCAGTTGTGGATCTAGGATCAAGGGAACGGAAGATATTGGTCCGGGTCAAGACTGAAAAATGACAGTCTAATAACATATACTCTTCAGACAATGACTTAAGATAGCATGGGCAGGGGGTGCAGGGGGAGGGCAGGCTCCTTGGGGCAGACAGGAAGGCTTGTCCTTGAAAAGTCACCCAAAGTGCTCTATCCTGGTGGGAGGCCACTGGCCTGTGTAGGAAGGACATAACCAGTTGCCATTGAGTTGATTCTGACTCATGATGGCGCCCCGAGTGGTAGAGCAGAACTGGATCCATTCGGGTTTCAATGGCTAAGTTTTTGAAATTAGAGCACAGACCTTTCTTAAAGTCATCTCTGGGTGGACTTGAACTTCTAGCAGCTGAGTATGAATCACCTAGAGACCCCCACAGTGAGGGTGTAACTTATTGAAATCACTATTTTGAAAGTGAACCAGATACATATATACACCATAGATATATGAGTGGATTTGGGACTTGCACTTAATTCTAGTCCAAATCTAAGAATAATTAGTTCCTATAACATGGCCTTGCTTTATGCTCACACTAAGATAAGGGTGCTATAGCAAAGTATGGTGAAGAAACTACAGATGGCGCTATGCTATCAGATGGAATAGTGTCTGGAGTCTTTAAAGGAATGTCTTCAACAAGCACCCATCACAGTGAGGCATCAAATAAGTCCACATGGAAGAAGTACACCAACCTGTGTAATCCAAGGATTGTAAATAATAAATCCAAATTCAAAGGTGGGAATTGTATCAGAACTTATATGATGAACACCTGGATTTCAGAAGTTTATGGATGACAGTGGAGACCTACAATCCATTTGCAGGGTGCACACATGGGTCAAGCCTCTGGGATATCCACCCGGAGCATAGATGAGGGATGTGAAAAATCCTTCTTACTGGATTTCCTTTTATTTTTTTTATCCTGGCTTTCCCTTGTTTGGGAGGTCAACTCTTAAACGTATTTGGCAAAGCCCGGCTGGTTCCCTCCAGCTAACTTCTCTAATTTCATCTCTCTTCATTGTCTCCTTACCTCCTGCCAATATTTTCATTATTTCCTAGGAAATGCTACCCGACCGCTTTGACCCTCATTTCTTTGTTTTTAAACTTAGAGCATTGTACAGTCGATTAATCTCTCTTTGACCCATGCTAAAGTTATTTCAGTTAAAAAAAATGAAGGGGATTAAGCCTCTGATTCACATCTCCCATCTGACCAGGGATGTGAACAGTTGTCGTCATACAGAATACACTGGAAAGTGGATTATTACAGATGCAGAGAAGTTAAAATGCAGCACCTTATCATTTGGTCTCCTTTATGATCCATTTTCATTTTGTCCTAGATTTTAATATTTTTTGTTTTTTCTGTTTTACTTTGTTATTTTTAGTTTTTGTTTTGGGGTGTAAAACTGCTTTATTCTGAATATGAAATACAAGATAGGTAAGTATAGAGAGACAGTAACTGCATTAAAGCTTCCTAGGGTAGGGGTGGGGAGGGGCAGGGGAGGCTGGATGGAAGTAGGGAGCTAATCATGATGAGGACAAGAATGAAAAAAAGTGTTCTAAAACTGACTGTGGGGATGACGGTCCAACTCTCCTTGAGGGGACTGATTGACTGCATTGAATAATATGTGAATCCTATGTAGATAAAACTTTTTTAAAAAGAAAGTATTACCATTAATTTCTGGAGTTATTTGATTAATCTCCGGTCATATATCTCTCTGCCACACAGGCATGCTATTATGTGATTGGGGCTGTGAAGCCCATTTCGACTCTCAGTGATCCCATTTGACAGAGAAGACCTGCCCCATAGAGCTTTCTAGGTTACATTTAAAAAAAAAATAGGAGCAGGTATTTCACAGTTTATTTAATGCATTGGCCTTCTTTCAGAAATTCCAATAGTAAGTTTGTTGCTTAACACAACTGGCTACATGATTGCTTCACAGTCTTGCAGCATCACAAAGGGCATTCTAAGTGAGGTTCCAGTTGAGGTAGTGAACATTCTACCTTCACTCAGTGGTCCCACCACCACTGTTGCCACCACGTCCACCACTGGACTGAGCTCTGCTTCAACCAGCACTATCACCACTACCTCCAAAAACATCCATACCACCAGCTCCACCACCACTGCCGCCACCACCTCCATCACCACCGTAACCACCTAGCCAAGCTGGAGGAACAGAATGTGGGGAAAGACAAGAAACAGGAAGGCAAAGAAAAGTCTATATTGCAAATAACCACCCAGCTTAATACTGCTTTAAGGTAAATTTTCTTAACATTTCTTAAATTAGTATATGTTCATTTTGCTCTTCTTAGTAATTACCTAAAGATTGTGCCATCGGACCATCTGTGCACATTTGAGAATAATTAGATGCCTCTGACCAACCGACACAGAGGAGGGGCCTATTCTGCTGTATTGTGCACGATAACGCTGATTTCCATCTGACATTCTATGCTACTGTATCTGTTGAGTGAGCGGATAAATTAATCAATGAATGAACAATATTCTTAGAATTATATTCTAAGACTATCTTTCAAGTGTGAGAGTTGTATTATGGCTATTCAGAATACACTGAAAGAGAAAAAAATCACGGGAAATTTCTGATATAAGGCATTGACACAAGGTTAAATCATAGTATCATGGTGTGATTCATATTTTGTTCCAGTAGTACATCAGACCTCAGGAAAATACTTGAATAAAAGAATGTAATTTGTCCAGTCATTTATTCATCCATTCATTCCTTCTTATCTGCTTGCTGATCCATCTATTTTGCTGAGACCCTAGTTTCTATCACCCAGGACTTGTTTTTAGGTCAGCTTTTAAGGCTTTGTGATGTCATTCTTTGCTAGATGAAGGTTTCAGGGTCTGGCTGATGGGGTTCCCATCGGGACCCTTCTGACCCATTTAACGCTCTTCTTGATGACTTGGATACGCACCTGGATGGCACTGCTGGCCGCTTCAAAGGCAGGACCCTGCCTTGTCCACCTGTGCATCGTTAGCACCTTGTACAGTGGCTGGCCTGATGTATGAATTGAAATAAATAGATAGTGATCACATTTGTTAGAAACACTGAAATCTATATGAGTGACATTGATGGGGATCTGGGACTTGTTTTAAAATACCCCATAAATAAATAAAACAATTTGGATAAGGGAGCAGATAAAATAAGAGTGTGATAATAGAAGTGATCCTTGAACTTGATGATGGCTATGTGGGGGCTCATTCTACTCTGCTTATACTTCTGTATAACTTTGAAATTCTCCATTTAAAAAAAGGGGGGTATGATAATACACATTCAATGGGGCTGGCTAATACCAATAAAGTCTAGCCTGATTTCAGAAAGAATAGATCTTGAGGCAGGAAGCTGACATTTTAGACAAGAAATGCAACTTCATTATTGCCGATGGTTTAGCGTTTTATTTTCTGCGCTTAAGAAACCATTTTCCCCTTTCTCCTGAACTATTTAATAAATCTGGTGTTGTTTTTAACCTGCACGTTGAGCTAGTTATTTCTACATATTTACATGTGATAAATTAACCAAAAGGAAAAATAAGAACTATGAGAGGAACATGAAGACCAGAAAGGCAACTTTAAAAGGACTGTAAGAAGAATTAAGAGGCGAGGGAAAGCTGTACCGCAGGGTACGGTACGTTGTCATGGAGAGAGCTACTTCTTGCATTAAAAGAAAACCACCAGACTTTCCGTCTGCTCAGAATTGTAACACTTGAATCAGAAATTTCTATTGCTAAGCTAAAGACCGTAATTAGAGAGGCACCTGACATTTGGTCTGACTTTCCACAATAAAATAGAATTCAATTCTCTGTTAGTCTTCCAAAGAGGAGGCTGTGCTGAGCATTGTTGGGCCCAGGTTTAATAGCACAACATGTGAAGTTTTGTCGGTGATTGTTACTGGGCATAGGAAAATCCATTACTGATGCTGCTTAACCAAATCCCTCATGGGATTTGTTTCATTGTTTTGAAAACTTACGGTCATGGTTTTGTGGATTCTTTCAGCCAGTGTCCTAATACTGTTTTTAGTGTCTCTGTTCTGCCTCCAAGTTCATGGTGTAGTCTTTGGGATCTGAAAAGGTGCAAGTCACCATCCAAGGTGCACAATCTGTGTTCATCTAAAGCAGCATCCAAAAGGAGGCCCAGGTAGACGCGGAACTTACTTCCAGAAACAAATATCGTCTTTGCTATGAGGCCAGACCAAATAGACTAGTGTTTGGCTACCCTGCTCGAATGCTCTTGACGAAGGATTCTACAGTAGAATCCCGATCACACTGGAGAATACTGATAAACTCTTTTAAACATAAACAACAACTTGTAATCTGTTTCTGGGGATCCATAGAGTTGGGGTGACATTCTTTAGATGTCCTTTGAACCATGAGCCTTGAAGAGAGGTTTCTAAAAGTCACTTTTGTGTCAAACAGGGGTCTAGATAAGTTAGGCAATTTTGTTTTCCGAATTGTACTGTCTTGAAGAATTCAGGCAGTTTTGATAAACAAATTCCACGGGTCAGATTAGGAAATACATAGTAGGACAATGTTGCATGAAATTCTTCCTGACCACAGAAGCGGGGTCAGTTCCATCCCAGCCCCTTGCGTCTGGCAATGACAGTAAGATTGGGTATAAGAACCTGAAGAGTCTCTCACGTTTGGAGCAACTTTGACACCTGAGTTGAAATGTTACCTCAATTTTCCATTCCTTTATTAAGTGAATGCCAACAAGTTTTTGAAATAAACAACAAAAAAGAAAGCCTTAGGGAGCACAGGTCGATTCTTACGCAAATGGGGTCTCATACGTTGAAATAGACTCCACAGCAATTAGGATAATATATTTTCATATTTGAGAGGAGAAACATACCCTAAAGATTTGTAATTTCCCCAAATCATTTATGAAGGTGAGACTTGTAAATAAGATCTTAAAGTAAGGATGACTAGTTGCATCCAATGTAGTTTGCATTTTAAAAACTTAGATATGTGATTTAAAAAATGGCAAAATTCTTTAAAATGATCAGAATTTGGCTAGCTTCTTTTATCTTCAATTTTATGGCCATATGTAAGTCATATATGAAGTTTGCTAGAGCCTTTAGGCCTACCACACATTGTACCATTTTATCATTCATCAGAGAAGTCTTGCCTTCCTAAGAATAAGATTTTTGAATTACCTATAGGATGGCAATACTGTCAAGAATCCTAAATATGTTTATCTACTTTCTATAATTATTATATTATTTGACTTAGGCAGTCATTTAAAATTTTTATTCCCTTCTGGGAACTGTCCTATATTTCATTACTTGATTATTATTTGTTAACATGTGCAGTATAACTGCACTTAATTGGTGGAATATGTACTTCGCCACAAGTTGATAAATGCATATTACACAATTCTGAAACACTCACAGGTGGGTTCTGCTCTCCCGTTGACTTCTTGACTTTTTCTTCAATTATTTTTACATAGAACACATTTCATCCAAGCACTTCAATTTTGCCTGGCTTCATTGGGTGGATTTTTTTGGGATCCTTTTCCCTTAGGAAATAAGGATCAGGCATCTTTGTTATTTTTTTTCTTCCAAATTTTATTTCTTTCTTGTTGATAGATAAGAGTGTCTAGAACAAAACATAGACCAACCTTTCCTACATGTACGAATCAGTGACACTTATTACATTGTTTCTACATTCTTCCCGCTGTGCGTTCTGCCTGAGTCTGCCTCCATCACTGACACACAGCCACTGCCCTGCAAGTTCCCGTCTAATCTTCCGAGTCGGTCCTGTCACTTCGCTAGCTCTTAAAAGTGCATAAAGCTCCAGGCAGACGTTTTTAGTTAAGCTACACTATTGTCTTTCGGGTTTTTGTTAAGCTTAGATTTTTCCCTGTCCAGAGGGAAGAAGAGTGATGGGAATGGAAAGATATAGGGAAACATTCAGTCCAATGGACTAATGTTGTTGCTGGGTGCCGTAAAGTAAGTTCCAATACAAAGCGACCCTATGAACAACAGAATGAAAACTGCCCGGTCCTGCGCCGTCCTCACAATTGTTCCGATGTTTGGGCTCACTGTTGCAGCCACTGTGTCCCTCTTTCTCGAAGAGGGTCTGCCTCTTTTTCACTGCCCCTCTACCAAGCATGATGCTCTTTTCCAGAGACTGATAACATGTCTCTCCTGATAACATGTCCAAAGTCACAAGCCCAAAGAATGCTTCATGAAGCCTGCCGGCCGTCCCTTTGCCAAAACAGATTTTGTTTATTCTTTGGGCAGTCCATGGGACTTCCCATATTCCTCCCCAGCCTCAGAATTCACACCTAGGACTTCTGGCTGTGTCGTACATTTTATGTTGGACTGCTAATCACAAGGTCAGCACTTCAAAACCACTAGCTGCTCTGGGGGAGAGAGATGAGACTTTCTATTCCCCTATAGAGTTTCAGTCCCAGAAATCCATAGGGGCAGTTCTGTCCTGTCCTATCGAGCCACTATAAATTCGAATCAACCTGATTTTGTATTGTTCTGTTTTTGTTTTCTTTTTGAGTTTTATAATGAGGTCACTGTAAGTTGGAACCACTTTGATGACACTTAAATACAACAATAAGAAGCCGTCCTAGTAGAAGGAAAAGGCGTCTCATTGTGATTTTGACTGCATCTCTGTGATGGCTACTACTATTGAGCATCTTTTCACGTGTCTGGTGTCTATCTGGATTCCCTTTTTGGTGAAAGGTGTCTCTTTAAGTCCTCTGCTCATCTTATGATTGGGTTATTTGTCTTTTTGTTTTTAAGTTAAAAAGTTTTACATATATTTCGGTATTCGATTATTTTAAAATATGGCTTCTAGTCTCAGAGACTATGACTTCTCTTGACACATTTTTGGTAAAATTTTTTAACAAAAGTTAGCAATTTTTGTTTACATAGCAATTCTGTCTTTCACTATTTAGGCTTTTGCTAGTACATTAGCTAATTTATTGGCAAAAACTAGCCTGGCAGCATTGACTCTGCATGTTTTTTTCCTAAAAAAAAATTATGGTCTTAGTTGACCCATTTAGATTATTACTCAATTTTGAATTTGTTTTTGTGTATGGCAAGAATCTTGCTTCATTTTTATGCATGTAGGAACCCGCTTTCCCCAGCACCATCGACTAAAGACTCTTCCTTCCCCCTCAAATGGACTCAGCACCTTGTACAGAATCAGTTGACCATGTTGTGGGTTTGGTTCTGGACTACCAATTGGATTCCAATGGTCTGTGTGTCTGTCTATTGGTACGCCAAGTTTATGTGTCTGCGGTGACGGTAGCACCAGGCTATTTTTACTATTCTCCATCTATTAAACGTTTTCAAATCAGAACGTGTGAGACATCTCACTTGCTCTTCTTCTTCACCACTGCTTTCGTTCTCTGGGACTTCTTGCCAACCCACAAAAATATTGAGGATTGTGTTTTCATTTCTGTAAAGAAAGCTGTTGGAATTTGGTTGGGATTACATTGAATGTATGGAGAACTAGTTAGTATTGACATCTTAATAATAATAAGTTTTCCAACCCCCAGACACAGAACATATTTACATTTATGTGTCTTCTTTAGTCCCTCTCATCAATATTTTATAATATCCATTGTATAAATCCATTAGGTTTCTAATCTTAAAGCTAAACCCACCAGGGTTTTCA
The DNA here is from genome assembly GCF_050624435.1 of Tenrec ecaudatus. Classification (NCBI taxonomy): domain Eukaryota; kingdom Metazoa; phylum Chordata; class Mammalia; order Afrosoricida; family Tenrecidae; genus Tenrec; species Tenrec ecaudatus. The sequence continues at coordinate 191,321,493 of NC_134533.1, forward strand.
TAGCAAATATCTGTTTTCAACAACTTTACACATGGATTTCTCCCGATGGAATACAAAGAAAGCAAATTGACAATATCTGTCTTTTGGAAGTAAACACTGGAGATGCTCAATATTCGCAGCTGAAACCAGGCCAGGGCTGACTGTTGAAAACACCATCAATTGCTCATATGTAAGTTCAAGATAAAGCTGAAGCAAATGAAAATAAGTACAAAATACAACAGGAGCCAAAAATACCACCTTGAGTTTATTCCACCTGAATTTCAAGAATATCTCCAGGATAGGTTTGTTGCAAGGAACAGTCAGGACAGAAGACCTGGCGAGCTGGGGGAGGACAGCAAGAACATCGTTGATGAAGAAAGTAAAAAGACAGGAAAGAAAGAAAAGATAAAAGTGGGTGTCAGAACTTCCATGTATTTAATGAAATAAATATAAAATTTTATTAATTATAATAGAAAAGTGGATGTCAGAGGAGACTCTGAAACTCACTCTTACCTGTAGAGTAAAGCAAATGGAAGAAATGATGAAGTCAAAGATCTGATTAGAGGATTTCAAAGGGTAGCTAGAGAAGACAAAGCCAAATATTATAAAAAATAGCGTGCAAAAACCTAGAATTAGAAAACCAAAAGGGAAGAAAGAACACCGCATATATTACGCTGAAAGAACTCAAGAAAAAAAACCTCAAGCGCAAGTTGTAAAATTGAAAGATTCTACGGGGAAAATATTAAATGATGCAGGAAACATCAAAAGAAGATGGAAAGAATACAAAATCACTGTACCAAAACGAACTGGAAGAAATCCCACCATTTCAGGAGGAAGCATCTGAGCAAGAACCAATGGTGCTGAAAGAAGGTGGTTAAGCTGCGTTGAAAGCAGTAGGTGAAAAACAAGGTCTAGGAGTTGATGGAATGGCCATTGGGATGTTTCAACAAGCTGAGAAAGTATTGGATGTACTTACTCGTCTATGCAAGAAAATTTGGAATACGGCAACTTGGCCAACTGACTCGGAGAGATCCCTATTTGTCCCTATTCCAAAGAAAGGTGACCCAACGGAATGCTCAAAGCATAGAACAATATCATAGATATCACATGCAAGTAAAATTTTGCTGAAGATCATTCAACAATGGTTGTATCAAGAGATTGCCAGGGGCTGCATGAAATCCAGGCCGGATTCAGAAGAGCGTGTGGAACAGGGATCTCATTGCTCATGCCAGGTGGATCTTGGCTGAAAGTAGAGAATACCAGAAAGACATTTACTTGTGTTTTATTGACTAGGCCAAGGCATTTGATTGTGTGCATCCTAACCAATTGTGGATAATCTTGAGAAGAATGGGAATTTCAGAACAACTCATTGTGTTTATGTGGAACTTACACATGGGTCAAGAGGCAGTCATGTGAAAAGGACAAGGGAATTCTGTGTAGTTTAAAATCAGGAAAGGCGTGTGTCAGGTTTGTGTCCTCTCACCACACTTATTCAATCGGCGCAAACAGAGAAGCTGGATTATACGAAGCAGAATGTGGCATCAAGTTTGGAGGAAGGCTTTATTGACCACCTACACTATGCAGATGACACAGCCTTGCTGGCCGACAGGGAGGAGCACTGGAAGCCCTTGCCGATGAAGATCAAGGAGTGCAGCCTTCGGTATAGGTTACAACTCAACGTAAGAAGACCCAAATCCTTAAAACTGGACCAATAGGTACCATCCCGAAAAATGGAGAAAAGATTGAAGTTGCCTGGATTTTGTCTGCCTTGGATCCAATCAACGCTCAAGGAAACAGCAGTGAAGAGCTCAAACGACGCGTTGTAGGCGAACCTGCTGCAAAAGGCCTCCTTGGAGTATTGAAAAGCACGAACGTTACTTTCAGGACGAAGGTGTGCCTGGCACAAGCCGTGGTATTTTCTGTTGCTTCGTATGCATGTGAAAGCTGGACGTTGAATAAAGAAGACTGACAAAGAATTAATGCATTTGAATTGTGGGGCTGGAGAAGAATATTGAAGGTACCATGGGCTGCTAAAAGGACAAACTGATCTGTCTTGGAAGAAGTACAGCCAGAGTGCTCTTCAGAGGCGAGGACAGCAAGACTTTGCTTTACATATTTTGGACATGTTGTCAGGAGAGACCAGACCCTGAAGAAGAACATCGTGTTTGCAAAAGTTAGGGGCAGCAAAACATAGGCAGGTCCTCAAGGAGATGGACTGACACAGCGGCAGCCAGAATAGCTCAAATATAGGGCAGTGTTTCCTTCTGTTGTACATAAGGTTGCTATGGGTCGGAACCAACTTGATGGCACCTACCAACAGCAACAACAACAACACCGGGGCTCCTGAACACTTCCAAAGGTACTGGGAAAGAACGCATGCCCTACACATTGTCTGTAGCCTAGAATAGATGCAAAATGCTCTATGCTAGATATTTCTGATCGGGAGCATTAGAAAGGGGGAAGGGTATCTGTGCTCTAGGAATTTGTCATCCAGCTTCACATCTTTTCACTGTTTTCCTCAGTTCCCTATTGTTAGAAACAAAACCCAAACATCCTATGTCTACTATGGGTTATGTTCGTTGTTCTACTTATATTTTGACACGGCCCATTCATGTCCTTGCCAACTCCTTAACTAGAACAAAAGTCTTTCAGGACACAAAATACAGTACAAAGTAATTATCCCGTGCTTTAAATCAGAATCCGACATCTAAGCATAGAATTTCACATCCCTGGGATTAGATAGTCTACAAATTCGTGTATACATTCTTCAATACCTAGCTGACTTTGTGGAGGCTCGGCCTAAAATTTAACTCAGACACACACAGACTAATCATCAGATTATTGATTCATTGATATTTGTTTCAAGGTGATTTTGGTCAAATAGCTGGATCTAAATTTTACATCTATATAAGCTCCCTGTCAAAACATTACCTCTAGATACTTTGAAAAACCCTACACCACTGACATTGAGACAATTATGACAGAGTGATGCTATCTAGGGTTTCTGAGATTGTCACACTTTCTGAAAGCAGAAACCTCCTCTTTCTCTGATGGACCCATTGGTGGACTTGAGCTGCCGACCTTGAAGTTAGTAGCCCAATGACTAACCTACAGCAACACCAGGGCTTGCCTTTGTATATGCAAAGGGGCATAAATAATTTTGTGGAAAATTTTCATTATCTCTTAATTTCATTTTCCCAGGAGTTTTTAAAATCACTTTCATTTAACTGTAGAGCTCCGTACCCCATGAAAAACCAAAGCAAATTGCAATGGTAAGAGTCTGCTTAAAGAAAGCTTAATTCATTGTTCCTAGCATGTAAACATCTCTCTCTCTCTCTCTCTCTCATCTTCTTTGCAGAATATTTTGGAAATCAAAAGCATGGAAAAAGAAAACGCTTGATTTAAAGAAGAGGACCTCAATTTTAAAAAGAAAACGTTTGAGAAAGAAAAGAAAAAGGTTATTAGATAAAGACCGTGATCAGACGCAGACCTGTAAGCAAGTCATCACATTTCCCTGTTCCATATGCAATAGTGAACTTGACCTACCTAGCATTTTCCCCCATAAGAGACAACACAAAGCTCTGACCTCCTTGGGTTTTCATTATTTGAGTGAGTTCAGACCACAGCGACCAAAGATCATTACTCAGAGACGTACTTTAATCATGAAACTACTGTCTGCTTCTCTGTTCAACGAAAAAGCTCTACAGAGCATTAATGATGCGTTTGAGCTACTATGGAAGAAAAGCATACCAGCATATTATAAAATCATGGAAAGCACTGACATGAGTTCCGTACATGCTGGAAACATAAACCACGTATTGGTTAAAGGTATGGCCACCTGTGAAGACAGGAATTCGACATGGAGAGATACCATGGAGGACAGATTCACTATCGTGAGTAACTTTGGCAAGAAGCCCAGCGTGTGCCTCTTTGGTTTGTTTGATGGGCATTATGGTGCCTCGGCAGCCAATTTGGCATCGGAAGAACTTCCGCTTTTACTTCTCCATCAAATGTCCATCATTGATCCCTCCTACCGAATGACCCCTGAAGAGCGCAAAGTAATCAAGTCTTTTCAAACAGTGTTTAATGAAGAATACATGAAAATTGAAAACAATTTCTCTTCTGCACAGAAAAGGGAAAAACTGTTATTCTCGGACTACGAAAGCATACACAAAGCCTTCGCAAAAGCATATTGCAGAATGGATAGGCTTTTGTATCTTGGAAGGAAAGAGGAGTCCAGAGTCCACTGGAGTGGCTGTTCTGCGCTTACGTGTATATTGGAAGGCAAGATCAAAGGTCCTTTCACCCACTGGAAAAGAATCCTTGGACGTAGTTCAATGGACGCCATCCTGCTTAGGCAGATGCCACCATTAGTCTCTGGAGCGCTCCACATTGCGAACACTGGTATGTACATGAACCGGTGCCAGAAAACCCTGAGCAGTTTGCACTCAGCAAACCTCCCGTGGCCACCAAAAGTATTTAGTCGCTCATTACTTAGTGCCCAGGAACCGTACTGACTGGTCTTAGAAATTATGAGTAAGCACAGTTTAGTATGCACATTGCAGGTACAACAATAAGTGTGATTTCTCAAGGAAGCAGAGATATGTAATAATGTAACAAAAACATTAAACTTTCCTAATGGACCATCCAGACAGATATTCATAAAGACAAGAAGCAAATAAACATGGTGACATTTGAATGAAATGAAAAACAGTGACACAATTCCTTTTTCAGGACAATGAAAAGTTCTTGATAGATTTTGGTATAGTTGTTCAAACCGGTCAGTTATACCGGTCAGTTAATGGATATATTCTCAATATGTCTTACTCATGCCCAATGGACACACACCATCAATGTCATCACAGAAATCAGCGGTCCCTCCCTCAGTTTTACGAGTGTTTTCTTCCTCTCCAAAAAGTGGGCTGTGTTCTTTCGATTTATTTCAGGAATGATTTGTTCTGGATTTTTTTTTTTGAGTGGGATGATGTAACGTTATTTTATTATGATTATTATGTTGAGATCTCTCTTCAGCAAACAAAGCCTTTTCTCTTCAGGTCATGGGAAGGGGAGTTCAGCAGCTCATAAAAATATGGAACACTTCACGAATTTGCGTGTCATCCTTGCGCAGGGGCCATGCTAATCTTCTCTGTATCGTTCCAATTTTAGTATATGTGCCGCCGAAGCAAGCACTTGTTCTGGCTTTTAATGCTAAAATTTTAGCATAGTAATTTGCCCCAAAGGAAAAGACTAGAGGAATATAGGTTTAGGGATAAAATTAATTCACACAAGATGCTAACCTAGGGTTCCACCATTCCTTTCTTGGAAAGAATATTATTAATATTCTCTACCATATCACTAATAATATTAATATTTAATGATCATATTAATAATCTTATTGTAACTATTGTTACCATTATTGTGATTATTATTATCCTCCTAAGGTGCCCTGGTGTTTTAGTGGTGACACTTTGGGCTGATACCTGCAGGTTCGGAATTGCAACACCACCGGCCACTGCAGGACTTTCACAGTCATGGAAACTCACAGGTGGAGGTTTTACCCTGCCCGGTAGGGTTACTATGAGTTGACATTAACTCAGCCATGAGTTTGGTTTTTGTTTTCTTGGGCCACTGTCTGAGCAATGAATATAGAATAAGTTCTCATTTATTATTTTTTTTCTGACTTGAGTACTTTATTGTATTACTCAAATCCAAAGATTCTAATAGAACGATGATCAGATTCAAATCTTAAAGCTTGGTTCATGGAAGTTTTAATTATTAAAATACAGGAAAATCAATTTTGCCTTTTGAGGCATAGTTCTACTTTCTAATTGAGGAGTATTATGGGAGTTGTTCTTTTTTTAAAAAAAATTTTATTGAGGGCTCTTACTACTCTTACCACCATCCATACATACATGAATTGTGTCGAGCACATTTGGACATTTGTTGCCATCATCATTGTCAAAACATTTGCTTTCTACTTTAGCCCTTGGTATCAGCTCATTTTTCCCCCTCCTTTCCCACCCCCTCCCTCATGAACTCTTGATATTATATAAATTATTATTTTGTCATGTCTTACACTGCCCGACATCTCCCTTCACCTACCTTTTTTGTTGGCCATCCCCCAGGGAGTGGGTTATACGTAGATCCTTGTAATCAGTTCCACCTTTCTACCCCATCCTCCCTCTACCCTCCTGGTATTGCCACTCTCACCACTGGTCCTGAAGGGATCATCTGTCCTGGATTCCCAGTGTTTCCAGTTCCTATCTGCACCAGTGTACATCCTCTGGTCTAGCCGGATCTGTAAGGTAGAATTGGGATTATGATGGGGGGTGGGGGGGGGAAGCATTAAAGAACTAAAGGAAAGTTGTATGTTTCATCGAGGGATTGTTCTTATCTGACCTGATCAGGGATTTTGCTTGGGAAGCGAATTCCTTGTGGTCTTAAAAATTCTTTTGATGAGCCTTTCTGAATAAAATTTCATTGTTTTTGTAGGGACTGCCATGGCAGATTTCATGAAGCTTAATTATTAAACATGTTTATCTGAATATTCACTAGGGTGAAGAAGCCTTGTTCAAGTACGATTTCTCTTACTGTTAAAGAGCCTCACACAGATAAATCAGATTGCTTCCCTTTGAAGTGTTGACCATGTGTCACACTGAGGAGACATCTGATCACAATGTTCATCCTTTACCATCGCCCGCTCCAAAATGTCCCCAAACCCTTCCCAGAAGCTGGCTGCGTCCCCTTTTGTAAGTCCAGCTCTCCCCTCCCGCCTGTTCTCCCCTGGTAACCACTTGGGTCTCGCTGTACTTTTATTTCAGATCATTTTATCGAGTGGAATCATGAAACATTTGCGCATTTGGGACTAACTACAGCATAATGTTCCCAAGAATCAGACAGGCTGCAGCACGTATGAGGAGTCTGTTTCTCTTTGTGGATGAGTGATAGGCCACTGAGTGCAGGGGCCACACTGACTTCTCTGTTCCTCTGGGACGAACACATGGGTTTCTGCCAGGTGGTGGACGGGATGGTGCTGCAGTGAACTTTGAGTGCGTGGGTCTGTAGCCCTGGTCTCTGTTCTTCTCATATGCACTGTACCTAGATTTCCCATCATTTCTTTACTGTTTCTCCAGTTCTGTTGGTAAGTTTTTTTTAAATCATTTTATAGGGGCTCTTTTTTAAAGATCATTTTATTGGGGGCTCGTACAGCTCTTATCACAATCCATCCATCCATCGTGTCAAGCACATTTGTACATTGGTTGCCATCATCATTTTCAAAACATTGTCTTTCTACTTGAGCCCTTGGTATCAGCTTCTTATACTCCCTAATGAACCCTTGATAATTTATATTAGTTTTTCATGCCTTACACGGACCGATGTCTCCCTTCACCCACTTTTTTTGTTATCTGTCCCCCTGGGAGGGATGCGGATCATGTTGGTAAATTTTTATAACCTTTAAGTGTTTAATTTTAAATTGTCCCTAGTCATTCTTTTCAATTGGATACTCTGCCATCACTTGAAACTTACTCTAGCCATCCACTCTTATACAGTTCCATTTCTGATGATTAGCTCCTGGTTCCCAGCTCGACTCTCAAATTCCCACCCCAACAATCCCCTCATCCACTTCTCTGACCACCTTCTCATTGTCTGTTGGTCCACCCATGTCATTGCCTCCCCTCCTTCTTTTCCATACTCTACTACCTTGGAAAAAACTTCGAGACCTAATTTTACCTATGACAATGAACATGTTAATACTGTCTAGTTAGTAGCCACATATTTCCAATATAGTATTACTCATCTTATTGGAACCCCTATTTTCTGGGTCTGTTCCAACCCTGTGTACAACAGAATAAACGCTGACCGGGCCTGCACCATTCTCACAATGGTTCCCGTGCATGAATTCGCTGTCGTAGCCAACGTGTCCATCTTGTTAAGAATCTTCTTTTTCATTTTGCTTTATCAAACATGATGTCCTTCTCCAGGGATTGGTCCCTCTTGTTATTACAGCCAAAGTGTGAGTTAAGAACTGATATATCCTCCTTTCAAAGGTGCATTCTGGCTGTATTTTTTCCGACAGATCTGTTTGTTCTTCTTATAATCCATAGTATATTCATACCTTCTCTATCCTCAGACTCCGAACTCACCTCTTGTTTGACTCTGGCATCATTCAGTCAGTCAGAGCTGGGTGGGATGGATATCCAGACTTCCCTTGGGACCACAGGTCGGGAAGAGAGCATTACTTTCAGAGGACAGGCAGTAATGTCCATGAGAACAACCAATTCTCATTTAACCTTGCAAAAATCCTGGTATCTAATGATAACTGAATATTGTTAACTCCATTTTATGAGATGAGAAAAGAGGACGCTTGGACAAGCAAGATAAGTTATTTAAGGTAAATCAAGATGGCAACATGTGTCCAAATGTGCTCGACACAATGGACTGATGGATGCATGGTGGTTAAGAACAACCCTCTATAAAAAGTATCAAAAGTAACAGGAATTGGAGCTGGAGCGTAAGCCTACTGCATCACGGAGCCTCTCAAGGGGATTCCTTCCAGTAAAGCCGGAGGAGGTTGGGATCAAGCGGTCAGTTTTGTGCCAGAGAGGGTGTTGCAAAGTTCCGATCGTCATGAGGACCATTGCAATGTCAAGATTCCTGGATGATAGATGCCCTTCTGATCGAGCTGGGATTCACACGTTTCTATATAAGCAGTAAGCCTACTCTTTTCTGCTTCTACATTTTGTTCTACACATTTCTTCCACAGTCCTCTGCACTCTCCAGCATATGCCTCCACTCTCTTTCCTACACCTGCTAGACTGCATGTCTAGTCCTACATCTGCCCTCAGACCACTGTTATTGCAGTAGTGTGTATAAATGACAGTGTTAATAACACGAGCAAACCACCTGCACATCTAACACCAGAAAAAAGATGTAAATAGCACCCATAAAAATAGAATGGGTAACATCCCAACTAAAAAGAAATAGAAAAGATAATACTTGAATGCTATGAAGAACTATCTCTAGCAAATGTGAAAATCCAGAATATACAAATTTATACACACTACCTACCTAAACAAATATGAACTCAAGTAGGTAAATTTAACACACCATAACAAAAGTATATTTCTTTTAGTATGAAAACCTTTTTTGTTTCACTTTTTAGAGTACTGACCTCATATAAATTTTGTCCTCTTGTGATTGGCTAATTTCACTCAGCATAACATCCAGTCATGTTATGAAGTGTTTGATAGATTCACCAGTATTCCTTAACATTACCTTATTATGTGTAAGTACCAGAGTTTACTTATGTATCTTTCCACTACTGACATTTAGGTTGTTTCCATCTTCTTGCTATTTGGAATAGTGCAGGAACAAATATAGATGTGCACTTACCTTTTAGTGCCATACCTTTGGTTCTTTGGGATAGATATCAACTAAAGAGACTACTGGGCCATATGATAGGTCTATTTCAAAAATGTGAAGGACAACCACACCATTTTCCCAGCGGCTGCACCATGTTACAGTCCCACCAGCGGTGTGTGAGCTCCCCTGTTCTCCCCATACCCTCACCAGCATTTGTTGTTTTCTGCATTTTTTTAAGGTTTGCTATTCATGCTGGGGTGAGATGAGATCTCATCGTTGTTTTGATTTTGCTTTCTATTGGCTAAGGACCACAAGCATTTCATTTCTTCATGTTTGTTGCTCATCTGCATGTCATGTTTGGTAAAGTATCTGTACATGTCCTATGCACATTTAAAAATTGGGTTATTTATCTTTTTCTTGCTAAGGTATTGAAGTTTTCTATTCTTCTTTGGTGACCCTTCAGGCCTATAGTTCAACTCAACCCCAGTGCTCAATTTTCTACTGACAGAAAGGCCTGTGCGATGGAGCATAGCTCCAGGGTGGCAGGTATCCACTAAGTACAGGCCTCTATGAGATCAAGAGGGCAGAACTGCCCAGGGATTGAGCTCAGAAGGCAGGAGGCAATAGGAATGGGCAAAGAAGGGACACGGGAAAATATAGGGAGGCAATAGGAAGAAAGCTGGTCCACAGTGAAGATTGTAATCAATGCCACAAAATGTGTACAAGTTGAATCGAAAATCAATTTGCTCTGTAAACTTTCACCCAGATCACAAAAACTACAAAAGGCTTGAGAGGCACCCCAGAATTTTTAATCCCTATGTATAATTACAGTCGCTAACTACATGGCTCTTCTAGTAACCCTATTCGTTTCCGTCAAATAACTGAAGTGCATAAATTTGCTTCTAGAAATTTTGGATTTTCCTTTAGGCAGATTCATCACACAGTTCACTGCTCCGTTAGCTGTTCTCATCTACACAGAGGCAACAAGAAACTTCCTTTTGAAGGTTATCATTATTCTTAAAACTATTAAGGATTGGCTTCTCTCTTTTCCTTCAGGCCACCAAATTACTTACCAGTGATTATTTGTAAATCGTTCCCCAATTTCCTATCTCCCTTGTTGCCTACACTCATCCTACTAGCTTTCAACCTAGCAGAGTACTTTGCCTTCAACACCCCAGGTATAAACCCGTTTTCGGCAAGCCAAACATCGGGAAGGAAATCTAATCCTGGGCCCCTTCTCGAGCCTCCTACAAGCAGAAGCATGAGCTTGGTGATGTCGTGGGTCCCTGTGGTGCCAACTCTAAGGGAAGCCCTTTGAACCCACCAGTGTCTCTAAGGGAGAAAGATAAGGCATTCTGCTCCCATGATTTATAGCCTCAGAATTCAGCAGTGGCAGTTCTACTGTCCTAGTGTCTCATCAATTGGAACAGACTTGATGGTTTGTACTCTGTCCAGGGCCTTAATCCTATTTATCCTGCACTTCGAGGGTTTATAGGAGCCCTGGGGCAGTGTTCAAGTATTTACCTGCAAGCGGAATCCACCAGCAGTGCTGCCCTGCAGAAGAAATGGCAGTCTCTTTCGGTAGTTTCCAGCCTTGGAAACACCAGGCAGTTTGCTCCATCCTGTAGGTTAGGTGTGAATTGGAACAATGGGTTATATGGCCCAGGATAATATGCACGCCTAGTTGAGAAACTTCTAGCTATGTCTTCTTTCTTTCTCCCCCACAGGATTAACTATTCATTCCTACATGAAGTTACAGACCACTTTGAAGTTGTAGTTGGGGCAGCTGTCATCTTTTCCTATCACCATTACAAATCTGATCTTTATTTTATTTTAGATGTACTAATATATACAGTATATACTCAAGTACAAGCTGACCTATTAGCCGAAGCACCTAAATTTTACCACAAAAATTGCACGCAAAAATGTGCTGAAAAACTCGAGTATATAGGGTACTTACAACTTCAATGTCTACTTGCTCTATTTATTTATTATTTTATTGGGAGTACTTACAGACGTAACAATCCATAATTCAATTAGATCAAGCATAATTGTACAATTGCTGCCACCTTGTTTTGGTTTTAAAAAATAATTTTATTTGGGGCTCATAATCACAATCCATACGTACATACATTTGATTTGATCCTTTGATATCAGCTTATTTTCCCCTCTCTCATTAACTCTTGATAATTTATAAATTATTTTTTCATGTCTTACACTGACCGATGTCTCCCTTCACCCACTTTTCTGTTGTCCATTCCCCTGGGAGGTGGTTATATATAGATCATTGTGATGGGTCCTCCTTTCTCCCCCTACCTTCCTCTTTGACTCCTGCTATCACTACTCTCATGATTGGTCCTGAGGGGTTTATCTGTCTTGGATTCCCCGTGTTTCCAGCTCCTACCTGTATCAGTGTACATGCTCTGGTCTAGCTGGATTTATCAGGTAGAATTGGGGTCACGATAGTAGAGGGGAGGAAGCATTAAAGAACTAGAGGAAAGCTGTTTCATGGGTGCTCTACTGGATGCTGACTGGCTCATCTCTTCCTTGTGACCCTTCTGTAAGTGGTTGTCAAATGGTCTATATATAGGCTTTGGTCTCTACTTGGCACCCTCCCTCATTCCCATTGATATTTTTTGTTCTGGGTATCTTTTAATACCTGATCCCATCAGCACCGTATATCACATAGACTGGTGTGCTTCTTCCATGTGGACTTTGTTACTTCTCAGCTAGATGGCTGCTTGTTTATCTTCAAGCCTTTAAGACTCCAGACACTTTATCTTTTGACAGCTGGGCACTTAATTTACATTTGCTTATGTACCTATTTTGTCTTCAGCAACTGTGCCGGGAAGGTGAGCATCATGGGATGCCAGGTTATTAGAATCTTGCATTGAGGGAGTACTTGAGTAGAGGTCCAATGTCCATCTGCTACCTTAATACTTAACATAAATATATGTATACAGATCTATTTCCATCATTATATAAAAATATTTACATATGTACACACCTATATTTAGACCTCTATGATTGTCCTTTACCTCCTAGTTCTTTCCTGTTTCCTTTTACTTTCCACTTGTCCCACTATCATGTTCAGCCTTCATTATTCAGGTTTCAGTAATTCCTCTTGGCTACACTGCCCTTAATCAAGCCTCACCAGGCATCCAATATCCTCACTGCCACAGATTTTAGATTTTTTTTTTAAAGATTTTAGATAATTTGTTGTTCCCTTGTCCCTGGATTGGTTGACACCCCCCATCTTTTCCCCTGCCTCCCCCTCTCCATTGTGGCCCCCCAACCCCAACCTTCGGTCGTTGTTGTCTCCTCCTGTTTATCCTATCTAGATAGACATGCAGAGACAATAATAAGCACACAAACAAGACAGAACAAAAGAAAACAAAACCAAAACAATAAAAAACAATGACAAAAAAGCCTACCGTATATACTAGAATATAAGCAAACCCGAGTATAAGCCCAGATACCTAATTTTTACCTGGGAAACCAGAAACACTGATTGATTCGTGTATAAGCTTAGGGTGGGAAATGGAGGATGTGAATTAACACAGAAACCAGAGGGGAGAGACAGAGCACAGCCACAGACATGTCCTTACCAGTTCAGCTGTTGGAGTAAGTGAATCACTACGGGTGCTTCTGTGAACTGGAACCGTCCACATCATAGGACGGCTCTGATTGGTTAGGTGTGAGTAAACAAACATCGGGGCTTTGAATGAACAGCGGAGGAATGGCAATCACCTGCATGATGTTACACCTCTCTGGGGTACCACTGACCCGTGTATAAGCCAAACTCCAATTTTTCAGCACATTTCTTGTGCTGAAAAATTAGGCTTATATACCAGTATATACTGTACTTAGTCCCAGGTTTGTTTGTTGATCTTTAGGAGTGTTTTCCAGTTGAGTCTGATGGGGTGCCATGCCCTGGCTCCAAAGTATGTTTTTGATATACCCTGGGGACCTTATTGCTTTGCTCCCCTTGCTGCTTTGTTGAACACCCTTAGCATTTTGCCCTGTTGTGGTGGGGTCAGTGAGGGATGTCTTGTTTCGTGGAGCGGGCCCTCTGGTCATCTATGCATTGGCTGCTCTGGGCAGGAATATCGTCCCCGGGGCTTGGTGGGCCAGGATGTGCTCCAGTGCTGTCCTCTGAATTCTTCTGGAGGGAGAAGGGTGTGTGTCGTTTCTTTGTGTTGGGATTGCGGCCAGCCCCAAGCTCTTTTTAAAGTGATAAATTATAGTAAGTAATTTTAAGTCAGACAAGCCAATGATAAAATATGAACTCAACTAGGATTTAATGTCCCTTCTAGTAACTTTTATCAAAGGGGGTGTTCAGAAGTGGTAAAGTGAGCAAAAACGGCATTTTCTATTCTCTACTACTCTGGAGACATAGTGGATTACATATTGGGCACTTAACCACAATGCCAGAAATTCAAATCTACCAGCAGCTCCTTGGGAGAAAAATGTGACTTTCCACTCCTGTAAAAAAAAAAAAAAAAACAACAAAAAAACCCCAAAGGGGCAGCTCTGCTCTGTACTATAGGGGCACTGATTTAGAATTGATTTGATGGCAGTGGTTTTTGCTTTTACATGAGAAAAAAAATAGCCAATATTTGAAAAGCTACATTGATCATGTTTCTACAGTGGTAACAATTAAAATAACCATTCCTATCATTCCACTGCAACTGTTTAAACATATTAACAACAAAAAATTACACATCAGGGAAACAATGTCTTCTTTTTGCTGAATGGGCTGTTGACTTGTCATATACAAATCTTTTTTGAAAGTCAATGGATTTGATTATTCTCAGAGCCAAAGTACATGCACTGGGGTTTCAGAACTATGGCTGCACTGTTCATACGCATATACACATTCACAAGGCATTTTCTTATTTAAAGAGGCATTATATCATATGTCGGTGTACAACAATTTACCTTATTGGCATGTTAAATTCCCTAAAATTTTGCAGTAGCAATTGGAAACTCAGCAAAAATGTTAAGGATGTTTTACGTAACACACAAATATAAAATATGATCAAAGTCATGTAGTTTTAGGACTGCCATTTACATAGTTCTCAAGTTTCCAAAAATTTCCCGCTATGCATCATTGTTGGGTTATAACCATCTAAAGCAATACTACTTTGCATGTGAGTCAATCAGTTGACTTAAAAAAATTCAGTGATTTTAAGTGATTCTGATTTCAGTTACAAAATCATCTTTGAAACTGGTTACATTCTATGTATGTACTATAACTTTAATTCTAAAATAAAGTGACTATGAATAGTTAAATATCACTAACTCCACTCTACAAAAGACAAATAATTCTACATCAAGAAAGACTGTAATGGAACATACAATTATATTAATAAAAATAGGCAAAGTTTTTCCTAAAAAATGAACAAAAACCTAAAGATAGCTTTACGTAATATAATCACTACTCAATTACTGAAAGCATTGTTCAGATTTTCTTTAAAAACTTCTATGGAGCACACACCATGATTTGAGTAAAGAACAAACTACAACTTAAAATTTCAGTGTTCAACTAAATGCTTTAATTTCATGTTACCTAGCTAGTATTCATTTAATACATAATTAATACATTATTTTAAATCAAAATGGAAATCAATGTAATTTTAACCACACATTACAAGAGCCTAATGGCTGGCATTAACAATGATAATTCTAAATTTTTTCATCACTAATGATCAAACTGAGTTCAGATCTCAACTTTTACCAGTGCTAAAATGGCTAAAATATTTTTAAAGCTCAGTCTTATTCTTATTGACAAGTTTTGATTCAAATGTTTTTATTTAGCTACTCTGATATATAAAGACATAAAAATATCCAATTATAGGCTAGTTAATAAAAGTCATTTCAACTAAAGAAAAATATTTTGAATGTTAAAATATTTATTTAATTTCTATTTTTTCTAACTCATACTTTAGTTAGTAGAGTCCTGTTCGGGCTGTCAGGTAAGCACTGGACTGAAGGTGGCAAAGTCAGAATTCCAAACCCAAGGTCTGCTGTGTGAGGGAAACGGTGAGGCTCTCTGCTCCTGGAAAATTTTAGTCTCAGAGACCTAGTTACAGTAAGTTGGAATTCATTTGATGGATAAAAGGATGGTTTTACTTTATTATAAACCCTGCTTCTTCTTATACAATGAAAAATAGAATTGGTAAAATTAACAGCATACTCTTGATACAATTGGTTATTATATCGTTAGGATAAAATTTTCTTCTTAAACATCTTTTAGGGAATGTGCAAGGAGTTTTGTGCAGAAATGGGAAGGGATTTTGCCTCACCAAAGACCACACAACGCACAATGTACTGGAGAGAAGGAGAGTACTTCAGATGGGCGCCACCATTGATGCCAATGAGCCCGTGGGGCTCCTGGAAGGGCAAACAAAAACCACACGAGGACTTGGATTTCATGGAAACTTCAAACTGAAATATTCCCTGATTCCAGCCCCTCAAACGATCTCCATTCCGATAGATGACTTATGCCAATTCCTTATCCTAGCGACGAATGGACTTTGGGAAGTTCTGGATAAAAAGGAAGTTATTAACCTGACAATGACAATTCTTCACACATATAAGGAAAACTACCTGGCTGCACAAAACAAAATTTCCTCATGGAAATTCAGTGAAACAAGTATTATGGAACCAGAAAGCAGTATCCACGTATTGTATCAATTTAAGTCTTTTTCTAAAGAACTTGTGTCAGCAGTCAATTTAGCAGACAATTCAAAAGAAAAGTCTAAAAATTTTGAGAAATCCACTTGCAACTTTGAAAACTTAGAAACATCTCTACCAATATTAACTAAGCATAAACCTTTCACAAGGAAATCCACTCGTGGAAAATTCAGTGCACTTGGAGTGAGAAGAGAACCAAATAAACTAACAGAAGCACAACTTGAAGCGTTCTATGAAAGCGCAGCTAAGCATGTCAGCCAGGAGCTTGTCAATGCTGCATTAGCAGCTGGCTCCAGAGACAACATTACAGTCATGGTGATACTTCTCAGTGGAAGCGAGTATCAGCTTATATGACGTTCGGATTATCCAGAAGGCCATGATGTAAGGAGAAGTCTCCAACGAACCAGGTATTAGGATACACTGATATTATGTAAGTCATGTTTAAGAACAAAGTAATGAAAATATAAAAGCAGATTTTTAAGTTACAAACCACGCGCATGCATGCTCATTTTTTCCTGCCAAGAATGAGAGGAGAAACAATACTTGCTGTTTATACCACTTTATTCAAACCTGAGCACCTCAATATAAAACTAAACACTGGTGAACTGTTGTCCTTACTAATTCTGAATTACTGTAAATGTACAAGTTCTGCTAGCAGTTCATCACTTAAATAGATTAAATCATCTCTGACACATGGTAGCTTTCATACAATGAGAATAACTAAAAGAATTAGTGCAACATACTGAACTGATCAAAGTAAAAGGAACTTTGGAAAACAAAGCTGGCTGAAGGAGCTTTTACTAACATTGCAATACTTATGTTACAACTTGCAGATACCTTGTTTATTATGGTTTTAGCAATGTGTAGGAGCAATTGAAGCCCCTCCCACTGAAAGGGGGAAGAGAAGGAAATAATTAGCTGTTTTAGTAACTGTACATTTGTATGCTTGTAAGCAACCCTTAAATATTACAGAAAAGTATTAAACATACATGGAGGCTACAATGCAGTACCCTATTTACAGTACATCTGAAGAATGGGTTTAAAATAATCAAGTTTGAATGTACATAATTGTTAGTGCATTGACTATATTATGTCCAAAGGGAACGAGCTCCCTCCCTGCCCTCAGACAAAACCACCTACGTAAATGGCCAGCAGTGATTACACTGAAATCACAGACACCTGGTCTGTTTCATTTCTGTTGACGGGCTCACATGTTTGAAGGGAACACTATCCGTCAAACTGCATTTATTAGCTCTCATGTTTCTAAAGCAAGATGGGTTTACATTTGACTTTTTTAAACCACCATTTAAGAAATGACGGGCTATAACTTAAACACAGTATGCCATCAGTGTGGGCTTTTCCCACTGAAGATGTGGGGCTGTGTTCTTGTGGCTAATTTATTAAAATGTGGAATGTGTACTTTAAATACAGATACCAGGAGAAATGATCAATTGCCTGAATACTGTAGCTAAGCATAAATATCTTAGTCTCCTAAAATGAGAATTTTTTTTTAAAAGCCCAAATTAGTTAAGTTCCAAATCTTTCTCCAAGACCACTAGACGGTACCAGTTTGCAAGAACTGGTTGGTTAACTGTGGGTACAGATAGTCATATCTCTCTTTGTCCCCACTGATAAATGATCCCCCATCATCTTCCAACAAAACAAGTGTACACACCGCTCTTACTTTCCCTTCTATTGCTGAAACTTTACTCAGAGGGACACATGCATGTTATTAAAAATTAAGTTCAAAACACTTAAAATAATTCTGTATTAGAAATGACTCTATCATAAGTCTCTTCTTTTTGGAAGTCATACTGGGCTGGTTAAATGCTCCAATTCCATTGTTAACATTTAGGAAGCAGATTATTCCACCTCGTTTGGATGAGATGTTAGTTACTACAACACTGACTCCTTGTTGGCTGTGTGGGTTCAGTAAGGTCTACTCCTCTTCCTCTGGCAGAAGTGGCTCCTGGATTTTGTGGTTCATTCTTTGGCAATTTTTTAGCTGACAGACAAAGCACCAAAAAGAAATAGAATTAGAATACATTAAAACTCCCACCTGCTCGTCTAAAACAGCCTCTCGGTACCACTAGGTCACCTCAAAGTACCATAGTCTTTATATTCATTCTCCTCCAATGCTGACTGAGTATCTGTAAAAGCTGTTGTCGGTAGGTAGTTTGGTTTGAGGGGCCAGTTATAGACACACGGGTGAATGTGAACTTGATTAGAGGTATAAGGAATTAATTTTACAGATATGCTGCTGATTCCAGATTATCATAAAAGTTGTACTTTATTTGATAATACATTAATGTTTCCACTCTAACAAAATCTTAGTTAACAAAGACATTTTTTTTGTTTTCATTATATGTAAACCAATAGATTTCATGTGCTGATAATGCAAACGCCACTTTAAATTGGTTCACCAAATTACTCTATTAAATCACCCTTATCTTTTAAAAGTTATTTATTTTGGTGATGTGGCAAACACATACAGCAATTCAACAGGTTCTCCATGTAGAGTTTGGTGCTAATGATTACATCCCTCGAGCAGCGCACCCATCGCACATCCCTATTAACATACCATTGCCCTCTATGGGCCCCAACCAAGGTTCTGATTTGGTGCTGTCAACTTGATCCTATATAGGTTATTTTTTAAAATGAATAGTCCCCTACAGATAGTTCTTAAAAGGGCACAATGCTCTTTTCAAATGTTCATGGTCAGTTGCTCAGAGGATACTGGCTAATAAGGAGGCTGAGAGAGATGTGGAGCGCAGACCAATGTCTTGTCTTCTGGTCTGCCAGAAACACTTTTCAGAACCAATCAGGATATAACCAGATACCATAACCACTGCCACCACCAATCCAGCAGAATCAGTCTTCTTTGTAACCTGATTATCACTCAAAATTATGACAGATGACATCTCCTACACCCTTCCTGGATTCCTCTTGCCTTTCTCCCATCCCTTAAGTATCTACTATTTTACCCTTTTATGACTAAGACTCTAATAATCTACTTCATCAGTGGTCGTGCCTAATTTATGTACTTGATCCTAAATGATCACAATCCTTTTTCTATTTTTTTTAAAGGATCTCAATCTTGAATGAGCCTGGTTATTCAGATTCAGCTTTGCAAAGCTCTACAAAACTTTATTGGCTGATCTCTAGTCTTCTCAGTCATTAAACTTTATCTGGTGGGTGTAATCTGCTTTGATCCTAAATACCTTCAGTATGTTGGACTAATTTTTGAGAGTAGTGTCATATTAATGATCTCTAAGAGCACTGATCATAAAAGTGGCTAGCCAAGCTGGTCTGTTTCTCAACTTTGGAGGTACACGCTATAGTTTCACATTAGCAATGATCATCTTTTTGGATGCTAGGAGCTGGACAACGTGTCAGAGAAGTAGGAGCACTATACAATGGCAAGAAGGCCTTCAGCTTAAGCCTCCTCTCTAGGAATTACTCTAAGGCAGTGTGGTAATGTAATAGCACACTTCCAAAGCAAACCCCAATAAAGTGATGAATACTGGTACCCAGGACTGAGTGGGCTAACCTTACACACAGCATTATAATTAGGGTATGGGGCTGACAATCTCTCCCTCTGCCAAAACTCTTCAGTGATGTAAACTAGAATAAGGAACTTTAAACACTTGGACATAGTTTTACTGTGAAAATCAATAGGAAAAAAAAAAGACTGGCTATTTGTTCTGCAGATAGGTGACTGCAGTGATTTATTTAGTTCCTCTGATAGCTTGGGCTGTGTTGCTCCTCTTCCCCCAAAATGTGTCTTGTGACTGGGGCTTCTTTCTTATATTAAAGAGACAGCACAAGCGAAGGGTGGGTCTTCGTCTGGTCACATTTGGGATAAAAGGGAGCCAGCCAATTAAGTGCAGAAGCAAGCACACAAACGGAAGGCACACCACTCAGAGATCTCCAAGGAGCTCCAGAGAAGCTGAGGCAACAATTGTCCCCAGATTGGACAGAGTGCCTTCATTACAATGCTTGCACTAAAATAAACTGCCATATCTATAGACTTATCTATTATATATTTTTTGGTTAAATTTCTCTGTAATAGGTTTAATTTCAAAATTTTGAAAACAAATTTTTAATTTGTTTGGGTCAAAGAACATAAAAAATGTTACTAATCAGTGAGAAAGAAATCTCATTACATCAACATGTTACACTGAAAAAATACTGCTTTGAGTTTTATCTTTCTATGATATAAAAATATAATCAAGTAGAAAAAATTTATTCCAATTCTTCCACTAAACTTTCAGAAAATCTGTTTAAACCATTAGCTCAAAGCCAACGCTTTGAGCGTTGTTAACTCACAGAAGGTAGCTTAAAGTCATGACAACCTAATTGTAAAGATCTCTCAAATGTAACAATATTATTAACAGGGTTTCCACGTAGGAGGAAGCTAAAACAGTTGTATAAGCATGAAAGTCCAAGGAACAAATTTTTTTGAGTCACCCCAATTGTCCATAAACAGATGGATAAAATGTAATTACCCAAGATAAACTATCTTTCAGTTATGAATTTTAAAAAACATTCTGCTATGTACTACCCCATTGAGGAAACATGAAATCATGCTGAATAAAATCATATGTCAGTCATAAAAGGCCAAATGTACAGAGGCAAATGTTAGGGGTTCCCAGGCACTGTGGGGGGTAGGGAAATGAGGCACCACTACTTAATGAGCACTGACTTTATATGAAGAAAACCACGTGAAAATGCATAGTGGTTGCATGAATGTAATGAAGGTCAATGAATTGTACACTTTAAAATGGTTAGAGTAGCAAATGATTTGGCTTACCTACTTCACTTCATTAAAAAAATTAAATGAAATGTGTCCCTTGTTTTGCTTGTATTTATCATTTGAAAACAAATTACTCTTACCTATTGCCATAAATATTTCATTTACATTCATTGATGTTTTCGCTGATGTTTCCATGAATAATAAACTGTTATCATCTGCATAGGACTGTGCTTCCTGTTTAAAGAACAAAAAAGATTAAACATATTCACTGAATATAATATATTCCCTCTTTTGGTTTCAGGAAAAATAAAGATGTTTTCTTCTTATTACTATTCTAATTTGGATACTTAAAATTAACCACTGTGCAATAATAACCAATTACTGAGTCCCTGGGAGACATCATACTAAACACTTTATTGGTTTCATCTACCCAGAGATGCTTTGGAAGAAAGGTTTGGCAATCTGCTTCTTGAAGACCCTATGAGATGCATTTAACACTGATGGGGCTGTCATGAGTGAGCATCACCATGGCAGCAACTGAAATTTGGCTTTTAATATCTCCTTGCATCTCTCCACTGTGATGAATCTGGTCTTTCATTACACTTGCTTTCAACTGACTAGTTCTAGAGGGGGAGACAATTACCACCCTATTCTAAATATTCGACTCTCAATGGTAATTTTCACTTATGCCCATTTTTTGCATTTAAAACAAAGGGACACCTTTCATTTCAATGTGACTGGACTCTGTACCATTCTATGCTACACACATAATTATTTTGGAAAGACAAATCATACTTCAGAGATGGAATCAGGTAAAAGATTTCTGGTGTATGTGCCCTACATGCAGAACATAGTCCCACTGGGGAAAAAAACATGATGTCCATGTCACCAATAGTATGGTCTAATGTAAAAAGTGATACTTGGGTCTAATTTCAAATTCAAAGACCAGTCATATAGCCTTCACTCACCTAGATCTCACAAGGTTGTCACAGAATGAAATGAAGCCACATGTAGGAAGTGTTTGGCTTTAGAAATAATACTGCAAGAAATATCAGGTCCCTTTACAGGTACTCTACCCTTGTGTAAGCCACTCTCCAAAAAGAAAACTAGTCCATCACTGATACAACATACATAATGACTACACCAGACTTCTCTGATAGAAAATTTGACAAATGAGATAGCAGCGTGGTTGAAAAGAAGTGGAAATACTTTGTTTTGTAAAATTAAAAGATCAGTACCTGAGATTTGCTTAGTTTATTCAAGAATATAAGAAAAATTTACTTTTATAAAGGAGACTTCTTACTGAAAAAAAAAGTGTAAGTGTTTGCTTTTATTGGGGATGGTGGTGGTAGCGCTTCTTTTTAACTAGTGTACCTTCTCTATTCTGGATGTTATAGTTAGAAAACAGATACAAATTGGATATTTGGATTTTGCATTTTTGAATGCAATGCCAAGAATCATCACATGGTTATGAGCCCCTTTATGTATGTTGATATGTACTGTACACATTCAAAACTAAAACTCACTGCCAACGGGTCAATTCTGACTCATATGACCCTATAGGACACAGTCGAACTGCCTCTGTGGGTTTCTGAGGCTGTAAGTCTTTCCGGGAACAGGAAACCTCATCTTTCTCCCAGTTGATTCAAACCGCTGACCCTGAAATTAGCAGCCTGATGTGTAATCCACCACACCCCCTTATTAGTAGATGAATAAAAACGGTTAGAAAAGACATTTGTTAAAGAATGTCTAAAGTGGGAAGAGTAGGTTAGGAGATCATTCATTTTGTAACTTAGTTTGGAAGGAAAGACATTTCCCGCAGCTTCTTGAAGCGCCATTATATTTTTCAGCACCTATTTTCAAGCAATTATTTCTTTGGTAATGATTTAGATAACCACAAACTTTGAAATCCATGAATACATTATGGTAATTAAAAGATTTCAACATTCAGGCTTATCAGGAGAAACATTTCCTTATACATACTAGAGCACATTTGTCTAGCAATAAAAATCTGTTTCCTACCATTCATCTAGTTTTTCTATATTCAAGTGTACATGAGAAGAAAACATGGCAATCACTATGCGTCCACAAATAAAAATAGAAAATGTCAACATACCTGGAAATCTACTGCTCTTTTATTTGCTAGGTCAGCCTTGTTTCCTGATAAAGCTATTACAATGTTAGGACTTGCTTGCCTCTGAAGCTCTTTAACCCAATTTTTTGCTCTTGCAAAGGATTCCTGTTAATACAAAGGAACAACTATTTAGCATGGACTCAAAAGATGATTAGGGAGCATCTTTTGAGATAAATTTAAAAGATTGGTGAAATGGGAAAGACATTCTTAGGATTATTCTTTGAGACACTTGGATTCTATCTTTTAAAATCAGTTTTTCTGTTAACTTATAAAAAGTCCTATTAAGTCCCAGAAGAATTTATTTCAGAGGACATCCCTCACTGACCCATAGCCCTACAGGGCACAACACAGGAGACACAGTGGAATTCCACCCGATGTGATCCCACCGCACTGAGGCAAAACACTAAGGGCGGGGCAGAACAATGAAGTTCCAAGGGAATACCAAAAATAGACTTTGGGACCAGGGCTTGGCACCCCATCAGACTTGACCAGAAAACACTCCTAAAGGCCAATAAACAGAGCTTGAACTAACTACAAGCTTTTCTTTTTAGTAGTTGTGTTTTTGTCATTGGATTCTTGTTGTTGATGTTGTTTTGTTTTCTTTTGTTGCTTGGTTTTGCTCCGTCTTGTTTTTGGGCATGTTATTATCTCCACAGGTCTGTTTAAATAAGATAGGCTGGATGAACAATCTGGAGTAGAAAACTATAGGACCGACAGTTCCGGGGGTACATGGGAGACGGGGAGGTGGGGGGAAAGGAAGTGGTGTTAACAAACCCAGGGACAAAGGACAATGTTAGTGATTCAAATGAGTGGCGAGGAGGGTGTAGGAGGCCTGGTAGGGCATGATCAAGGGTAATGTAACCGAAAGGAATTACTGAAACCCAAATGAAGGCTGAGCATGGTAATGGAAAGTAAAGGAAATAGAGGAAAGAACTAGGAGGCAAAGGCACTTATAGAGGTCTAAATAAAGGCATGCACATATGTAAATATATTTATATGTGAGGATGGTGAAATAGATTTATATGTATATATTGATAGGTTTAGTATTAAGGTAACAGATGGACATTGGGCCTCCACTCAAATATACTCCCTCAATGCAAGAATACTTTGTTCTATTAAACTGGCATTGCATAATGATCACCTTTCCGACACAATCACCGAAACAAAGCAAATGCATAAGCAAATGTGGTGAAGAAAGCTGATGGAGCCCAGCTATCAAAAGATATAGGGTCTTAAAGACTAGAAGGGAAACAAGCCGCCATCTAGCTCGGAAGCAACCAAGCCCACATGGAAGAACCACACCCAGCCTGTGTGATCACGAAGTGCCAAAAGGATTACTTATCAGGCATCAAAAAACAAAAAATCATATCATTGCGAATGAGGGGGAGAGTGGTATGGGGACCGAAAGCCCATCTGTAGGCAAATGAGCATCCCCTAATGGAAGGGTTGGGGGAGGAGACGAGCCAGTCAGGATGCAAAGTAGCAATGATGAAACATACAACTTTCCTCCAGTTCCTAAATGCTTCCTCTCCTCCCACCCCCTACCATCATGATCCCAATTCTACCTTACAAATCTGGCTAGACCAGAAGATGTACCCTGGTACAGATAGGAACTGGGAACATAGGGAATCCAGGGCGGATGATCCCTTTAGGACCAGTGGTGAGAGTGGCAATACAGGGATGGTGAAGTAGAAAGGGGGAACCGATTACAGGGATTTACATACAACTTCCTCCATGGGGGATGGACCATAAAAAAAGTGGGTGAAGGGAGACAGACGTTGGATAGTATAAGATATGAGAAAATAATAATTTATAAATTATCAAGGATTCATGAGGGAGGGGGGAGGGGGGAGGAAGGGGTTAAATGATGAGCTGATACCAGGGCTTTAAGTAGAAAGCAAATGTCTTGAGAATGATGAGGGCAACAAATGTACAAATGTGCTTTACATAATTGATGTATGTATAGATTGTGATAAGAGTTGTATGAGCCCCCAATAAATAATTAAAAAAATAAAAAGTCCTATTTGGTAAAATGAAATACACTTTTCATAATCTTTTTTCACATCTGAATCCTGAGTATCAGATATGACAATAAATTTCAATTCATTGCAGAAGCAGCCTTATACTTACCTCATTTGTGATATCATACACGACTATGGCTGCTTGTGCTCCTCTGTAGTACATTGGGGCGAGGCTGTGGTACCGCTCTTGACCAGCTGTGTCCCATATTTCAAACTTTACTGTTGTGTCATCAAGACACACCGTTTGGGTTAGAAAAGCAGCTGAAAGAAGAAAACGTCTGCAATAAGTTCATGTCATTCTACCCTTTAAGATGTTTATAGTAGACAAGAACTGAAAAACTTAATAACCTGCATACCCGTAGTTATTAATGGCTTTAAGATCTGTTTCAAAATAGAGAGTAAATACTATATCTAAGGCCTTCATAGTGAAATCAGGGATTGAAAAAGCTGCTTTCCCACATTAAAAAAAGTCTGTTATAATAGCAAATAAAATTAAACCTTTATCTATAGCTACCATCTATCTGTTTACAGCACTGTGCCCTGCTCCTCTATTGATTTTGATAAGCACACTTGGGCATTTAGTCCCAAATCGTTAGCATGGAGTTTGTATATTTTGTTATGTTACTCCTTCAAAACATTATGACACCTTAATTGTGTGGGCATTATTAGCTCAGCGTAGGCTTATTTCCTCGTTTTTTTTTTTTAAAACCCTAAATGTGCATCTCTCTTAACACTTAAAGTAAAAGGTCAAATCTTAAAATTACTGCATGAATGATTTAAAAATTTTTTTTGGCTTTTTAAGAATATAAGGTTAAAAAAAGCCTTATTATAAATATAAGTCTTTGGGTTCTAAGAGACACATTGCTAAGGGGCTCTTAGGGGAAAAAATAAATTTAAAAGATTATAATCACATGACGTGATGTTCATCGACGACACTACGTGTAGTTAGCTAGACTACATGCCTATTTCGTGAAATGGCTGCCTAGAACCATTTTCAGCAGCATGCCGCTCACAGTTCCCACACTGCAATTTCCCCCTCCACGAACTTCATGGGTCACCCTCTGCTGTGGCCCTAGATAATTTATCATAGCTGGTGTGCTTCTCTCTTTCACTGTATACTTTAGGTGTGCTACGGAAACCCTTTCCTAGACTGGCATGGTCTTGAGTGCACCAATAATCCAAGCCCAATTACCGTATAGACTCGTGTATTAGCCGAGTGTCCAGCACATTTTAATGCAGTTTTTGTGGTAAAATTAGGCGCCTCAGCTGATACTCGGGTCGGCTTATACTCGAGCTTATAAGGTACATACCTTTTTTAGATTAGATGTAACATGCATTTCTCATGTTATTTTTTAAAAGTTAACTGATTGCTGGGGCTATAATGTGGACTTTACAAACACTGTAATGGAATACATACAACTTTATTTTGAACTAAGATCTAAATAATAATTCTGTTAATTCTCATGTGACTAATATTTCATGTAATTTGAATTCAGCTTAAACTTCTTTTACAATATAAAATTAATAATACCTATTTTAAAAAATTCTGTACCTATGTTTAATTCTATACCTCCTGGGGTGGTGCAGTTAACTCACGCAGCTGTTACTGAAATGTTCAAGTTTACCCAGTAGCACCTCAAAAGAAAGGCCTGGCAATCTACTGCCCCTGCAGCAGCCAATGAAAACCCAAGAGCACACTTTACTCCTACACACCTGGGGCTGCCATATCAGAACCAGCTCCACAGTAAATGACATACCACGCTTTATTGTCATGAAGGGTTCTGCTGTAGAATCACAATGTATTTTTAAACATCTAGAATTAATTCTCTAAGACAGTACTACTTTATTTAGTAGAAAAGTGGAAAGGTTTGAGGGTAGGAGGAAGGTGGGGGGAGAAAGTGGGAACCAATCACAATGATCGGTGTATAACCACCCCTTTCCCCCAAGGGAGACAAACAGAAATGTGGGTGAAGGGAGACAGCAGTCAATGTAAGGTATGAAAATAATAATAACTCATAAATTATCAAAGGTTCATGAGGGGGGAAGGATTAAAAAAAAAAGCTGATCCCAAGGGTTCAAGTAGAACGATGGCAACATATGTGTGCTTGACACAATGGATGCATGGATGTTATAGCAGTTGTAAGGGCCCCAAGAAAATGATTTTTTTTTTAAAGCGGAAAGGAATGGCCATTTAGTAGTAATGGATCATAAGCTAAGTCTTTTCAATAATATTTTGATGCAAACTTACAAGAAAGATTAAAATTTATATTCAGATTTTGTTTTCTCTTTTAGACACACTACTAATACTGGTACTGAAAACAGTTTTTTATGCTTCCAGAAATCCACTCTATTCCCAGAGAAAGGTGCTCTTGTAGTACAGTGGTTAAGCCCTTATCTGCTAACTGAAAGGTTATCAGTTCGAACCCAGCAGCCTCTCTTTGGCAAAAAGGTAAGGTGACAGCCTTGGAACCCTATGGGGCAGCTCTACTCTGTCCGACAGGGTTACTATGAGTTGGAACTGAAGTGACGGAGGTGACTATGTTAGTGGAAATAATTAAAAACTAAACTACCTTAAATGAAACGGAATCTGATACTTGAACCACATAAAAAGATCACATGAACATAATGGACAAAAATGTCCAATTAAATACAAGCAAAAAATTCCAACAAATACATTAAAAGAAAATGAAGAGACTCAGAATACAAAGCCACTACCAAAAGACAAAATAAAGTCATATATAATATTATTTAATTACAATTGGGCACGTGATTCACACCATTTCTAGCAAGCACACAGTATTCATCCTTAAAATATAACAAGTATCTCACCCTTACATCTGAAATAAGTATTATGGTTAATAGTAAAATTCTTAGGCATGTCCTCTAAACCTAGAAACAAAACAAGAAAGTCTACTATCATCGTAATTATATATTTTAGCTATCCTTTTAACAGTAATATTGTAACAAACTACTCAAAAAACCCCTCACTGACACGGAGTTGATTCTGACTGATAAGGACATAATGGTTAGGACAGGGTAGACTGTCCCTGTGGTTTTGTGAGACTAATTCTTTGAATAGAAAGCCTCATCTTTCTACCACAAATACATTAATGGCAAAAAAAAATTATTTGGAATAAGCAAGACTGTGAGGAAAACCCAAACACATTAGCTAACATAAAAATGATAGTCAGTTACTTGAAATGGTTCAACTCATGTCAACAGTCTTACTATATTCTTGCAATAGTCAGGTGAGAACTTGATGGGAGTGGAGTGGGTCACCATCAGTTCACTTCTGAACTCATTCCTCTTGGAACACCCCTGCTTGGGTCCAATCACTAGCTCCTATCAGTTTCTAGAATTCTATGCTATCTAATAAATAGAACACGTTTTATACTTTCAATAATCACTGATCCAACATAAATTTATTCTTTTAGACTTCAAGTTACTTGAGACAAGATTTTAAAAGGGGACTTCAAAAAGTTTGTTGAAAAATTCCATTATCACTTAATTTAATTTTTCCACAAACTTTCTGAAGCCTCTTCATATGAGTCCTTCAAAACCAGCAACTAATAGAAATGCCAATTCATACAGAAGTTAAAAAATGTTTACAGAGAGAATGAAGTTCTTAAAAGATACACTGAACAGTTTGGGGGTAATTTAAAGTATCATCTAAATAGTTTCCAAATGGGAATTGTTTCAAAAGCCTAGTCCCATTTGTTACAACATAACTTCACACAATCTCAAACAAAATACCATCAAGATCTATTTTACCTTAATACCTCGGTATTACTGTACTATTACTGATGTGGCAGGAAAAAAAGGGCCAGTATCACAGGTCCAGGGAAAATGGTCAATACCAAAACCAATGAAACAATTAGAAGTGTAATAATGCCACAAAGTCAGAAATACTACTGAAATAGAATGACTCAATATTATAATCGACCTTTCATATACACAATCTACCCTATAACTTCATTATTCCCTGAACAACCGAAACTTTCAAAATACCACATTATTTAATTTCCCCATAACATTCAGTGACACACCTGACATTCAAATGCTATCTCAAAGCCCTTCCTTCTTCTAAAAGTAATTACTGGTAATTTGTATTTAAAAAATAAATTCTACCACTCAAAACAAAAACTCCATCAATGCTGTAGCAACAAACTTACCTGAATCCGCAAAATCACTTTAATTTATCCAAAATGCTTATTTGCTGCTAAGAACTATCACTTTCTTAGACCTCTTCTTTTTCTCGTCCATGACCAGCACTAGGAGATGGTTTTCTTTTCAGGCCCACATTTCACAAAGAAACCCCCTTTATCACTTTGAGAGTTACTGTGTCCGCGACAAGTAGAGAAAAACAAAGTTGTGCTGAGATGCAGGTGCTGGCCTGTCTGATAGGTTCTCTCTGAGCTCTAAGATCAACTCCTACTTGCGAGTCAGGCAGCAATAGTGCATCAGTAAAACTGGAAATTATTATAGCACAGACCATTTGTGGTCAAACTGACAATAGTGGAAAATGTAAATGTTAAACCTGCAAATTCCAAGGGACTATAATATATGAGTCTGTAATAAAACATGAAGAAAAGCGGCAATATACCAGTCAAGAGAACTATCTAAATAAATGGCATTAAATCAAGGTTAGCAACTCAAGAGAAAAAAATTCCAATCCCCTAAAGCTAAAATAATTCTACATGGATTCAGCAGAAGGAAGAAAACTAGAAAAACCAAGAAGTTAGCACCATACCGATCCCTAGCTTATTTATCAAATTTAGTAAGGAAGGATTACTTTATTGGGATCACCAAAAATCCTACCTAAAATGATCAGGTTTGATCAAACAAAAATCAGACACTTTTGGTTTGCAAAACATCTATGACACACACAAAATGTGCGGCAAAAACACTGAGGAAATCTTTAAAAGTGGGTAACAAAGGACTTTATTTTTTTTACAAAGGACTTTATATATAGTGCTTTGAAATACTAAGAAAATTGCTTAAAATCCTCAAGGAGGTGTAAAGACATTGCATAACAAAAGGAATATAGCACAGAAAAATATTCAACCTGGGTGTAGGGAGAGGGGGATAAACTATTGAACACCTGGTGGTATTGAACAACTCTTTTAGAAAGCAATATGGCAGCTTACATACAGCAACACCACAAAAATGCTGATAATTGTTCATCTAATGTCATTAAATTTCCAAATGATAAATGTAAGGGAAGAGAGAAGGGTGAACAAACTCTTAAGCTCAGGGAAAAGTTTTTTTTAAAATCAAATTTAACAATTAGAAGTAATCTGAATGTGTAAGTGAAAAAGCATTGATACAAATTTAATTAAATAAAAAACGGTTATAAAATCTAATGAACTAAATAAAATCCCTAGGAGGGATGGAATCTCATGAGCATAATAAAAGCAGAGACATGAAGAGACTAAATATAGTGTCCTCACAGCAGGACCATGACTAAATGCTCTCCTTTCTGTCCAACTTTCAGAAGCTGTGAATTTGGGGCCTTATTAAAGCTTCAAGGGAAGGCTACGGTGCCTTCAAGAGGGAAAGGGACCTCAGGAGTAGACTCGGGGCTGTGATCAGAAAATACGCTGTATATACTCATGTATAAGCCGAGGTTCTCCAGCACATATTTAATGCCATTTTTGTGGGAAAATTAGGTGTCTTGGCTGGTACTCGGGTTGGCTTATACTAGAGTATATACAGTACATAAGTTGTACAGGAGAAGCAAAGTCAATCTATTTAACAGGATCATCTATAAATACTGATTACATAGATTTAGAGCAACATTTTCTAAAGCTAAATGCTGCCAATCGAATTACCAAATTGGAAAAGACATACATGGAGTGAAGACCGGATGAAGACAAGAAAAGGATGAAATGAGTGTAAATTAGTATTTCTCCAACTATTTTTTTTCCTAAGAGGTTCTCTATCTCCAACTATTTTTTTTTTTTTTTTATCTCCAACTATTTTTTAAAAGACAGTTTCATCTAATGGTTTTTCTCTTCCAAATAACCCAAGGATAAAGTCCTTTTTTTTTTTTACTATCACAGCTTGGCAGCTACTCTTAAAGGGCACCCAACAACCAGAATATAAAGTAGTTGTATGTCACTTAGAAGATATTCACTATTAGTTGATTAAGGAGCAAACACAAACATTAAATGCCCAACAATAAAGGACATGGATCAAACCCACTGTCAACACGACGACACAGGACAGAACTACGTCACAGGGTTTCTAAGACTGCAAATCTTTACATGTTCATCTTTCTCTCAAGAAGCTAGTAGGTTCAAACCACCACTCTGGGGGCAGCAGCCGACATGATATCCAGGGCGGCACCAAGGTTCCTTTAATGACATGCAATTTTATTGAGAACCTACAAGAGGCAGCTTCAACAAGATTGGGGAAAACGAAAAAGCAACAGAATAGTCAAACTTTTTGAAAGCCCCTCCTATAGCATAAATGAACACAGAAGTAGGTCTCTATAAAATATGATGTCATCTCATTCACAAAGGAAATGCACTGTGTGGAGATAGTCTCACCCTACGGTCACACATGGTACAGCACAACAGTGCTCTGAGCTTGGCAACGTGGCTTAGTAAGCACTCTGCATAGCTGGTTGCAGGGCAACTGGGAAGCATTTTTCGGAATTATAAATACATTTAATTTCTAACCCAAGAATAGACTTCTAGGAATTTACACTGCAGATATATTTGAAATAGGTAAGAAATGACTATGAATTGAGTTATTCACTGCAGGACTTACTCAGATGAAAATATAAAACTTATAATTTAATAACGATATTCTTAGCAATGGAATTCTGCTATCAGTTAAGAAAAATGAGGGAGCTCTTCATAAAAGAATATAGATAGATCTGATAGTGGATTTAATTTTCCAAAATGGGCTGCAACAAGATTTGCTATAGCAATTCTTATCACTTGACACTAAGACTTCTTCCTAAGAAGAACCAAGGTCTGTATCCTCTCCCTTAGAATCTGTGTAAGCCTGTGACTAGAACAGAACTGAGGCGATCTCTGTGACCTCTGGACCATTCATCCTCCCATTTGGTACTTCTGAGAACCTCACTCTCGAACCCAAGCATCATGCTTGATGTGAAGAAATCCAGGCCCATTATGGCAAGGCCATGTAGAGGCGCATGTTGAGATAATTCCAGCCCCAGCAAGCACATGCGAGATCCACAGATCCACCTTGCTAACAAGCTCATTCCTGCCCCAGGATCATGAGTGAAAAAAAAATGGTTTTAGGGCATTAAATTTTGGGGTCATTTGTTTCTAAGCAACAAATAATTGAAACTGTATTAAACTGAAAATCCTAAATATACACATACACCGGGTAGTACAGATCTGGTCTTTCAAATTATGTAAAAAGACTATCTAGGTTTGCATATAATAGAATTTTCCAAAGATAAACAACAAAAGTGGCTAACATT
The DNA here is from genome assembly GCF_050624435.1 of Tenrec ecaudatus. Lineage (NCBI taxonomy): Eukaryota > Metazoa > Chordata > Mammalia > Afrosoricida > Tenrecidae > Tenrec > Tenrec ecaudatus. Next base: position 191,353,904 of record NC_134533.1, read on the forward strand.
GCTTCTGGAGAGAAAACCTGTGTGGCCAAGAGATGGGAGGCTTGTACAAAGGGTACCTCAAAACCAGAATTGCACTGGGCAGAGATTTTGTAGTACACATTTTTCCCCATTAGGGAAGCATCAACCAACTCACTGTGAGTTAGTGTACCCAGTGGCATAGCCTGGAAAGGTTTTCTCTGGTCACAGGGAATTTTTTCATGAGAGCAGTTTCATTCAAACGTCGCTTTTTGTGATGGCCAATTTACGAGAATAGCATGTGGCTGTGAAACTTTATTTCCTGCTTGGGAAAAACACTGCAGAAAGTGCTGTGATGGTGAACACAGCATACAAGGCCAGCGCTGTGGGGAAAGCACAAGTGTACGAGTGGTTTTCTCGTTTCAAAAAAGGTAAACTGTCGATTGTTGATAAACCTCATTTGGACATCCTTCTACTTCCCCAAGAAATGAAAATGTTGACGCATAGTGCATTTGGAGTTCGTTCCGGTAGGTCACACTGATAATAAAGCTTTCTATTTAGAGGTTCTGAAAAGAAAGCATAACAGTGTACAACAAAAAAGATTTGATTTGTGGTAGACAGGGGACTGGTTTTGTCATCCTGAAAATGAACCTGCTCAGTGTTCCAGTTTTGGGGAAAAAAAAACCAACAGCATGTCTCCCTTGCCCCATGCACCTTACTCATCTGACCTTACTCCGTGTGACTTCTTTTTGTTTCTGTAAATGAAGAGGGACATGAAGGACAGCAATTTGAAGTAGAAGAGGTGAAGTAAAAGACAAGGGAAGAGCTGTCAGCCATCCAAACAGATGTGTTCAAAAAATGTTTCCAAAAAATGGAATTGCAGATTTGACAAATGTTTTAAATGTAATGGAGAGTACAGATAAGAGCTGGAAACACAGGGAATCCAGGACAGATAAATCCCTCAGGACCAATAATGAGAGTAGCAATACCAGGAGGTTAAGGGGAAGGTGGGATATTAAGGGGGAACTGATCTCAAGGACAGGCAACAGAAAAGTAGATGAAGGGAGACGTCGGACAGTGTAAAACATGACAAAATAATTGATAAATTATCAAGGGTTCATGAGGGAGGGGGGAATGGGAAGGAAGGGAAAAAATGAGGAGCTGATACCAAGGGCTCAAGTAGAAAGCAAATGTTTTGAGAATGATGATGGCAACAAATGTACAAATGTGCCTGACACAATGAATGTATGTATGGATTGTGATAAGAGTTGTACGAGCCCCCAATAAAATGATTTTAAAAAAAGAAAATAAACTTCACAGAATTAAAAAAACAAAAACAAAAGAAGACACAGCTTTGGAAAAAAACTCCATGTGGGGGGAAGGTACCCCCTTGTAAATCTTTTTAAAGTTTTCTAACTTAAAACCACGAAATAATTAAAATACACAAGGGCACGAGTGTAAATGACGTAATAAACACTGGTGTAAAGACTAGATTAACTTGGCAACATGGGCAAGTTGCCAAGTTTAAAATCTCCCCTTATACTTTCAACAAAACTTTCCTTGATAAATAATGACTTCCACATCTGCCAAGGATTCCCTGCGTGGTTAAAGTTCTGGGCTGCTACCCCAAACTGAGAAGTTCGATCCTTTGCACAGGCACTGTGACAGAAAGGTGTGGGAATCCTTACGGAAAAGCACCCACTGCACACTCTCTGGAGGAGTTCTACTTGGACATTGGATCACCACGAATCTGAACCCAGTGGCAACTTGATTTCTCTCGCTCAAATACCGCACCTTATATGACAGAAAGCTTGTCATTGCGCACCTTTCAAAATTTTAACCTTTCTGCTGTAACAACTTCTTCAGCAAAAAATTCAGAGGAAAGGGAAAAAATTCTCTCACACACTCTCATACTCCCACTTTTGAATTCTGTAACACAGATGCATAGTCCTGAAGAAAAATACCTTAAACCCAGTTGTAATTTAGTTACAAAACTTTAAGTTACTTAAGCTTCCTTGTCTTGGTTTCTTCATGTATAAAAGAATTATTTCCACCAATAGCATAGTACAGGCTATATGACACTTCTGACACCTCCCAACGCCCTGCGTAGGGAAATAAATGGGGCTAGTGGAGGCATTTCACCTCCCACGCAGCAATCCTGGGCTTAATACCAAGTCAATGCGACCGTAGGGCAGCCGCCACCCATCTGACTTGCTGTGAGACTGAACAGCCTGCAGGAGTGACCAGGCTCAGACAAACCAGGATGAAGCAACTGACAATCTACTGGTAAAAAACAATCAGCCAATAATAACCCCATGGATTACAACAGTCTGATATGTATGAGTCTGTCACGAGTTGGGCACAGCCAACCACACATCTTATAACCACCATTTATGTTCTACAAGTCCCACTTGTCTAACATTTACAAATTACTTGGGTGCAACATATGAGAAAGGTAAAATTCTCAAAGCTCCATTCAAATATTAACGGAATTTATGTGCAAAGATTATACATATTATACTTCAAAGAGTTGAAAGCAGCTAAATGGGACATCCTACTTTGTACAACAAAGAACTATGCCAAATAAAGAGCTTTATGGGGGGAGGGGAGACTGTGGGGAAGACAAAAAAGGTCAGTGGAGTATTTCACTCTCTGCAAGAGAAATCTTAAAAATATGGCTACTTGTGATGGTAAAGGAACCCTGGGTGGTAGAATGGCTTGAGTTCGTTACCCACAAGGGCAGCAGTTGAAACCTACCAGCTATTCCAGTGAAGAAATGAAAGCTGGCTGCTCCTGTAAAGATTTAGTCTTAAAAACCCTATGAAGAATTCGATTTCATTATATTGGGCTCTATGAGTTGGAATTACTTGGTGGCAATTCATGAGGGACACGCTCATGTTCACAATGATAACTTGCCGTGGTTGACAGGTTTGGGACTCAGCCTCAGTGGTTGAGGGGCTAAGCCTTGGCCTAGTAACCACAGAGTCAGCAGTGCAAACCCACCAGTCACTCCTCAGGGGAAGATGAAGCTGCCTGCTTCTGTCAAGATTTATAGTTTAGGAAACTCTGAAACAGAGTCATTGAAAGTCAGAATCAATTTGGGTTTTTATGAGTAACTATGACGTCATGTGCCTTTTGTAAGGACTGAGAAAAGCTGAGACTGTCTGTAGGGGAACAAATGGTTTGAGGAGTAAATGAAAGATTAGCTGTTTGAACCAACTCAGAGGCATCTTGGAACACAGGCCTTGCGATCTCCTTCTGGGGAAAAAAAAAAAAAATCAAACTCACTGCCATCGAGTCAATTCCAACTCAAAGTGATCTCGCAAGACGAAGTAGAAGTGCCCTTGTGGGTTTTTTACAGGTGTAGAAAGTCTCATTTTTCTCACAGGGGCTGGTGGTTTTGAACTGCTGTCCTGGGGGTTGGCAGCCCAACACGTAACCAGGGTTGCTTCCTGCTTCTGACAGGGGCCTAGAAAATCCTCTGGAGCAGTTCAGCCCTCCACGTGGAGCCACTCTGTGTTGGCATCAACTGGCTGGGAACTAACAACAACGGTCACACAGCATCAGACTCCTCTTTTCTTTTAGACTCCAGTAAGCACGTGCAGTCATCCCCTCCTGTCGAAACGGAGGCTAAAAAGCCATGAGAGACTAACTGGCATCCATGCTTCCCCACCTAGATAATCTTGAATATTAATAAATGCCATTTAGCAACATTTATTTAAATATGGTTTTGCCACATTGATAAAAACACTTAGGATTATTCTCATCACTTAATATATAATTTAAGTTATACACATTCTCCTCCTAAGGAACTTAGTAATGACTGTATTTTCACACAAGCTGGATTATGCCTTTTGCGTTTTTGTGTGTAGAAGCCAATAGTGCCCTCTCATCACAAGTTCGTTTTTACTACAACATGCAGGGGGGAGCATAGCATGCTTATGAAAACATCTTATAAGGCTATTTTCCAAAAAACACGCAGATAGTTTTAGAATGTCATTGATGAGTTCACAATAAAATCCTTTTAATATATATTTATTATGTATTTACTATTTGTCTTGTGGAGAAAAAATGAGGGCAGGAAGATCTGCTGGGAATTTAGGCTTATTTTAGCAAGTGGTAGGTAATACCACTTTTGCATACCTTTAGTAAATACACAATCAGAAAAGATTGCAATGTTTAGTGCCTCCTCTCTAAGCCATGAGGATATATGTGATACAGTGTCAGAAATGTGGCACATTTGCTGAGGAAATCATTGAGAAAGTCTGTTGCCCAGTTTTTAACAGAATAAAACCAGCAAATTAGTGACTCCATAGAAGCAGTTCATAAGGTATGATGAGTATCTCAAATACCCTTTGTCTCATAAATCAAAATGCATTACTGATATATATAGCTTGTTCACTGCGTCTTCTGCTCTTTCTCAGAAGTACTTTTAATTTAAAACAATATTCAGATACAGAATAAAGGCACATTAAGTAAAATGAATATAGAGAGGACAACTATATAAGCAAGTCTTTCCGAAAGCTAAGGAAGTCTTTCTGAAGGGTGATATTATATTAGAAAGTTTTTAACTACAAGGACAACAAGGTATTGCATCAATTCAATTTTTTGGCTGGCTATTTTTGAAGTCGATTTTTGTAATCTGCATACATTTCAGAAAACTTAAAAAAATAACTTAGTTAATGTGGACATCAAACATTTAATGTAATGTACATGGCTACCCACAGATAGGCAAGGACAATATTAAGAATCTGATACAGGATTTTAAGAAGCTGGCTTATTATCAACATAAGCAAATTTGCAGAACTTCGTTTATAAATTCAAACTCTAAAAGCAAGTGCTATTCATCAGGTACAATAATCACTATTTCAAAGTAATCACATGTCACAACAATACGAAAATTATCAAGTGATAAAATGACTCAGCGAAAAGTAAGGGTGGTGATGATAAGGATAACAGCTAATATTTAATATGCATTTTTTCTGTTCTGAGTATCCTGTTAAAAAATTACACGTATTATTTCTTTTCATTCTTATGAGTTAGGCATATTTCATATATTCGGAAAGAACCCTGGGCGTGACTTCCTTAAACTCATGCATCAGGAACAAGCTAGAAACTCATTACTAAAAACAATTCTGAGGCAGAGTCCTCTCTCTTAACTACATTGTAAAAATCTTCACAAAGTACTGGCCATAAATTAGTAAAAAGTAAAATAATGTGCTAGTAACTTAAAACTCGATAATAATTTTTAAAATTCCATTAGATCTTGAGTCTGAAAAGGAAACACACCAGACTTGTGCGGATGTTGTATGTGGAAGTAGAATGAATGAACTTTCTTCTTCCAGGAAAAAGTCAAATAACCGACTCAGAACTGTCAGTCACTGACACAGTGGGAGTGGTCTGATGTTGACAGAGGAGGTAAGGGCACACGGGGGACCATGGGAAAAGGCTCGGCCCTCTGCTTCGGAGAAGTCAGACCCTGGACATTCTATGGAGCAGAGCTCCACTCTGACGCACATGGAGCCACACAACTGGTGGGACAAGTCTGAAAAATGTAGGCACTCCAGTCAGGGGTAAGAATGGCTGACGCTTAAATTCCTAAATTTTGTGTGTAAACACTAATACTGAAAACTATGGATCCTCTAACTTCCTTAGTACAGAAGAGCAAAATATTACTGATGGCCCAGAGCACAGGTTGGAGCTTTCTTACATCAGCCCCGCAGAGGGGTAACAGTGTAGCAGAAAAGGGTTCCCACACAGAGATACAGGTAGATAACATGAACATACTAATATCGGCATTAGTTCTCAGGTTGCATGAAAAGTTATGCTCAGAAAAAGCCTAAAAAATCATAAGTTAGTTTAAAAACTGATCATGGAGATGATTATACAACTCTTTTTGGTGAGACTGAACTATTTAATTGTATGATTGATTGATAGTTGAATTATAAGCTAAGAGAACTGTTGGGGGAAAAACAAAAAAAACTCATAGTTCAAAAATAAAAAAGAAGAAAAGCAATTATTCTATTTGTGGGAGAACCAACTATGTCATAAACTATATCATATGTGAAATCGACTACTCAGCGCATGTAAAGCACAGCTCAAACTGTTAAGGTGTGTCAGAATCCCATGGATTTGTTCAAACTTCAGATTTTTGACCACTGGCCCCACTGTGAGTGGTTTGACTCAGTAAAGGAATTTGCATTTCTAACAAGTTCTCAGACAATGTAGATGCACCTGGGCAATACTACCCCCTGGGGTGGGGACACTAGACCAATTCTGGATTATGGTTTATAGTACAAAGAGTAACTGAGCAATCCCTTGCAAAGAAAAACTTTTGCACTACAACCTATAGTCCTGGATAGAACATTGTTATCTGCTTTTGCAGCTCTGAGCCATTCTAGCATCCCACAGAGAGCAGTTTGACAAACTATAAACTAAGGCTCCCAAATCACAACAATGCACCAAAAAAACCTCAACACTATGTTAGCAACACGGCCCTGAATAGTGCCCCTGAGCTAGCTTTAGCTCAATAGCAGCAATTCCCAAATTGCTAAATGGCAAGTCTTCCTTCCTTCAGAGTGCTAAGAAGCAAAGATGGGGGTGGGGTAAGAGACCAACAGCTATTCTAAATCAAGTCGGATGAGTATGAGAAGGCACGATGCTGTTGGGGAGTGCCCTCAGTGGTTCCGACTCATAGCAACCCCGTGGGGTTTGTTTTGTATGAGGAGCCACACAAACCACAAGAGACCTTTGACATTCTTGATGAAGGCATTAAGAATGGAGAATTCACAAATTCACTCTCAAGAATGTAAAGCATATCATTTCTACTCTAGTACACAATCAAACAGATAAATTAGTGCACTCCTTAGAACTCTAATGTAGCTAGATAAAAGAAGTACAGTAAAGATAATGGAAATACAAGTACTTGGCCAGGTTCTTTGTCAGAAAACTTCCACCACACATCAACCAAAATACTTCTTATTGTATTTTTATGAAAATCACACACGTACTATGCATTTCCTGCAAACCAGTCAGCTCCCGGGCACATTGTTTTTCTATGCATCCTATGTGCGCAATATAAATGTGAGCTTATTAGTTATAAAAATGAGGTACTTCCAAGTTACGGGCCTCTGTAGTCAAGCATTAATACATAGGTTAAACTTTGAATCCATAAATGCTTAGTTTTACTTTAATTCCTCAGAGTTAAGAACTGTCAGCAAAGAGTTTAACAGAACAGTGCGCACAGCTACAATCATGGTGGCACTGTCATGCCTCCTGAAGAAATTACCATCAGGAAGATTTAACCCATGCAACCAGGAAATACATATGAAGACAACTTTTACTACAGAAAAAATAGACAATCTAACTGGTGTTAACAGAACTGGAGATACTATAACCATACGCACACAATTATAGGATATGTCTATTTATGATATACTAATAATAAAAATTAAATGTCCTTTTAAGTTATCATAAGGAAAAAAACTACTGCAGAGCCTTAGTTATTTAAGGAAGTATGGTGAAAAGAGGGTGCTGGGAGAGAAAGTTGTAGCTATCTGCTCTTGAGGAGATCTACAGGCTAAGATACACTACATAGGGTTCGCTATGAGCCAGAATCTACTCAACTCTAATGGGTAGATTTGGTGAAAAAGCGGAGACCAGCAAATTGAAATCCTAAACTTACTTGGCCGAAGTACTTTGGGAAATATTGCTACTAACAATAAGCTCCCTAGAAGCTTTACAATAATGTCCACTTTCTACACCAATTTAGTATGAATGGATATGACCGAGGAGTATTTTAAATGGCCCAATTTGCTTTCTGGGGGCTAAACCTCTTCAAGAGGAGGTGTAAGTTTCATTACCAAAGGAGAAACATCAAATGTATCAACAAAAAACTACAAAGAAGGTAAGTTATACCATACAGTAAAATAATTTTAAGCACCAAGACGTCTGATTCAAAGTAAAAGAAGTTTGGTGCATTTGATAGCTCATCAGGCAGAAGGAAAAAGATAAAATGTATGCACTGAAATGATAGTTAAGAGGTCACCAATCACAATTATGAAGGCGCTAGAAAAAGTTTGTGGAGAAATGAAATGTAAAGATAATGGAGATTTCCCACAAATTCATTGAAGCCCCTCATTTTCTGCTGAGATTACTAAAGTACACATACCACTTTTATGTTTCTATATATAGGAAACAGCCAGGGAAGTGTTACAATTCTGTACTTTCTATTTTTGTAAGCATCTAATACTAATAAAATCCCAAGTGCTAGCTTGAGCATCAATACTTAGATGCACAGTAATACAAAATCAGACTCTTAAAAGATGTGTTTGAAAGTGTCAGGCTAAGATATACATACTTAGCGGGGTGGGAGTGGGAGGTAAGAGACCCCATGTACTGTTTCATTACATCTCTTGAAAAATACTACGGAATTTTAAAATTGTATGGTTCCTCCAATATCACCTAATTCAAAGCTTCATTGGAGATTAAAAAATGAGTTATGATTAATTTCTAGATCTCATTCTTCTGCCCACAACACTGTAAGTTCCTGGTCTTTTGTCATACATGTTACCAACCCACCCCCTATTTCGTTCCTGCCACACTTTACATATTCTTCAATTTAGCCCATCTCTTCACCTTCTTCTTTCATCTTTCTTTCCAGGAGTCCATCTCCGTTTATGTCCCTTTCCAGCAATCACACCTTTTTATTTTAAACCCTATCAACATTCTTAAATAATGTTTCATTATTTCACTAAAATATTTATGAATTGGTAGAAATTAATTGATTAGTCCAGTTATGCAGAATTAGGATGTTATAATTACGTCTTTTACTATTCATTTGAAAGCCAATATAGTACCAGTATGTATTCATTTGAGGCCTCTAACCACTGTCAAGACATAGACACAAGATCAAATCTTAATTCTTGGGAGACTGACTCTATTCATGTTTGTATTTGTATTCTAGATACAATAAATTCATACACACTAGGGCTTAACTAGGAAACCACGGAGTAAAAACTACAAAGAGGTCACTTCAACAAAAATCAAGATAGTTTTTAAAGCACTATGTTTGTTCAATAGATTTTTTCTTCACTGCTGTAACCGACTTAGGCATACATATTCACAATTGTTAAGAGAAAAATATCTTTGTTAATATATATATTAATCAAGCGAAGCAGGGAAAAACAAAAATCTCACCCCCAATGGTACTCTCCTGAAATTCATGAAATTGGCCCTTCACAAAACGAAGCACTAGGCTTGATTTGCCAACAGCAGACTCTCCCAGAAGTACTAGTTTAAACTGGCATATTTTATTTCCAGTATTTGGCCCGTTGGGTCTTGTTGCTCCTCGATTAGCCATGTCCAAATTTGATAAAAGTCCCTAATTTCAAACTTTAAAATGAACGTCCAGGATGCAGGGTGCCGAGTTTTCTTGTTGGAGGTAGTAACCTATAAGGAAACAAATACCAAGCAATTAAATACAGAAATTAGTAAAACAAGGCAAATCTAATATTAATTACCTTAAGTAAATTTTACCTCTTTCTGGACATTCAATGTCATTTAGTTGTAGCCATCAAACTACCTTTTAAATAAAATAACGTAAAAACATCAAATTTGAGTCTAAAAAGACAAAGCGGTGCATAAGGAAATGCGGTAGTGCCCGGCTGTCAAAAGATATAATCTGGGGTCCTATAGGCTGGAAGATAAACAAGGGGCCATCTAACTGAGAAACAACAAAGCCCACATGGAAGAAGCACACCAGTCTGTGAGATCACAAGGCGTGGATGGGATCAGCTATCAGGCATCAAAGACTTAAAAAAAAAAATCATAGGATTGTGAATATGGGGGAGTGAGAAGTGGGGGACCCAGGGCTCATCTGTGGGAAATTGGACATCCCCTTGCACAGGGTCTCGGGGAGGAGACAAGCCAGTCAGGGTGCATATGCTGTGCAGCAACGATGAAACATACAATTTTCCTCTAGTTCTTCAATGCTTCCTCCCCCCACTATCATGATCCCAATTCTACCTTACAAATCCGGCTGGACCGGAGGATATACACTGGCACAGATAGGAAGTGGAAACACAGGGAAATCCAGGACAAATGAACCCCTCAGAACCAGTGGTGAGATGGCGATGGAGGGAAGGTGAGGGAGAAAGGGAGAACAGATTACAAGGATCTACATATGACCTCCTCCCTGGGGGATGGACAGTGGAGAAGTGGGTGAAGGAAGACGTCGGATGGTGTAAGATATGACAAAACAATAATAACTTATAAATTATTAAGGGTTCATGGGGTAGGGGGAAGTGGGGAGGGAAGGCAAAAATTGAGGAGCTGATACCAAGGGCTCAATAGAAAATGTTGTGAGGATGATGGCAACGTATGTACAAATGTGATCGACACAATGGATGGATGGATGGATTGTGGTAAGAGTTGAGTACAAGCCCCCAATAAAATGATTTTTAAAAATTCAGTCTAAGATCATGTCGCAATTTTCACTATTCTCTAACACTAACATTTATTAAAGGCTCAATTCTGTGCATAGTTAACACAGCAGCTCAACAATCCAATAACAATCCTTTTATGTGAAGATACAAAAGCACAGAGGCTAAGCATCTTGATTTGGGTCACATGTTTATTGTGAAAGAGCTACGAAAGAGGCTTCAAATCTAGGCACAGCTACAGAGGTGGCTCACAGTTGAGGTTTTGGGCTAAAAATTTTGAGAATAAAGAAGCTAATAGATGGAAATCTAGAACAGTTCCCCTGGTACTTCAAAACTACGTGTTTTTATTAACATTACATTTTAAGGTCTGACACTGTGTCTAGTGGCTAAAAGCCTTGAAACTTGTTTCTTCATCTGCCTAGGAACATCACACAAACATATTACCAGTGGTTCTCTGTCATAGGATTATCAGTTAGTTATTTGCTGACACTTCCCTAAAGCGTCATTAAAATGAGAGGGGCTTCAAAAAGTTTGTGGGAAAACGGACTTAAAAGGGAATGTTTCCACGAGTTTTGATGCTCTTCCTTTTTCCACTACTTCCTACTTAGCAAATCATTAAAAAAAAATTCTCTGGGTGGCAAGTTTCTATGTCTTCTCCTATCATTATCTAATAATGTTAGTTTTCAATCTAATAAAAACTAACGATAATACTTTCATAAGACTTTTTTGAAGATGATCTCCTTCCTAAAAGCCCAGTTCTACTTTATTTAGCCACCCCACATAGGAAATTTCACTTTATGTAAAACTGAATTGATACATCACACATTCTTGATAAGGTCATTAACATATCCAAGAAGGACAACTTTAAAGAGCTCTTACCTTTAGTACATAGTGAAATATTTACAAATTTTATGACAGGATGTCTGAAAGTTGCTTCCAAATGAGGGTATAAATATACTTAGATGGCTATTAGACAGCTGAGGCTTGTAATGGGTTCATTATAGTATTCTCCTTACTGTTGTATTATGTTTAAATTTTTCCACAGTAAGAAACAAACCAAAAAACCACTTTGAGAAATACAAAGACTGAGGGCCAATTCCGGTCATATTAATTCAGGACTGGGTAAGTTCTTTCATTTCCGAACCATTGTTTCTGAAAAACTTATGCATAACTGGTATGAAAATTAAATGAGACAATATATCACATGGACTGTAAAGGCATTAGACCTTTAAGTAATATTACAGGTAACAGCAAGGGAAACTCGCCTCAATTGTTTGTTCTGTTACCCATTGAGGAGCAAACAATTAGTTTCAAAGGACAGCATGCTGAGAATTTCTACGTTATTTCCCCAAACCAAGGGAAAACACTAGTCTTAGAAGACTGATTTAGCTCTGCCTTGAAAGGGTTAAAGTTGCTGGACTATGGTTAGCCCATGGGTCGCAAATAGGAAACAGCAAAATATATTCGATTATAAATACACACTTGATGTAACATTAAGATAAAAAATTACTTCGTCTGCGTTCATTTGGGTTCACTACTGTTCGAACTTTTGTCTGTATTGCGAAACAAGGCATTTGGTATTAATATGCACTTGAATCATCTGAAAATACTTAGCATTTCAGGATTGCAAGCCCTTCCGGGGGCTCTTTGATTAAAAAAGTTCTACAACTAACAGCTAACACCGAACGGGCAATCTATTTTTCTTAAGGGACCGGTTTATGTACTTCGCTCACAACGACCCTGTGAGCTCTATATGACCCCAGTTTTACATTCCGCAGAAAAGCCTCTGCCCCGTCCTGGGGATCCTGTTAACGAGGGGGAAAGCAGCGAACTCAACACTCAGGTTCCACTTAATAAAACAAAAGCGCCAGAGAGATGCATTTCGAAGTCCTGAGCTTCTCAGAAAAGTCTAAACGTCCCAGGGAGGTAAGTAACCAGCGTCCAGGGGACAAAACACGGGGGCAGGCTTCGTGGTCTCTACCCACGGACGGCAGTCGGCGTCCAGGTGATCTTGAGTGGCTCCGAAACTGCGGCTCGCCACACGCTCCAGACGAGACAGGCGTCTCCAGACAGCCCGTTCGGCGGAGCTTCCCCACCGCAGCCCTAACGTGACTCGCCGGTGGAAGTAGAAGGTGGGTGGAGCTCGCCCACAATCACACCTGCCGTAGGCCCGGGTCCTGCCCGTGGAGCACATCAGTAGTTGCTACCCAAGTCCAGAGCGCGGGACCCACGGGGCCTGCCAGGCCCCGCGGCGGTCGCCTCCACCCGCCGCCCCGACAGCCCGGCCCGCCTCCCACCCGGACCTCCCGGGCGGCCCGGACAGACGCCAGGCGGAGCCGCGGCCTCCAGTACTCTTTCCACGTCGCCATCTTGAGAAGGGAAAGGGTGACACCCGTCGCTCCCTCAGCCAGTCCCCAAATCCTGGTCCATGGCGGAAGAGTCACCGGAGCAGACGCCAGGGTACCCCGACTGTGGGCCACAGCCCCGGCACGCTGGAGGGGCGGGGGGGGGGGCACGGCCAGCAGGGGTGCAGGCCGACTGGCAAGCCGGGGTCCGAGTGGCGCTGACAGGGAAGGGGTCTGTTTAGTTACCTGAGAGTGCAGCACGGGGTTCGTGGGGCCGGCGCTTCCAAGCAGCAGATCCTCAGCGCGGCCCGAAGGATGAAACTGAGGTCGAGGCTGGGCCTTGGGTGGCAGCGTCTCCTCCTCGCGCCGCTCCCCTCAGACTGGACGGTGCGGGGCTCTCGCCGCTGGTGTCGCCCCCGTCGGGCTCCGTCTCCGCCTCTCCCCGCTCCGCCTTCTTCTTTCCTTTCTCCTCCTCCACCGCCGCCGGCGATCGGGTTCCGACGACTTCTTCCTCCTCTTCCTCCTCCGCCCGCCTCTGCCTCCTCCCCTTAGGCCGGCCGCCGGCTCCTTCACAAACCAAAACACAAACACTCAGGTCCCAGCCCGGGAACCACTTCCGCCGACCGGCGCCGGCCCCGCCGCCACGTCGCTGCACGTAGAGAGCTACGCCGAGGCGTCACTTCCGGTCGCCGCCAGGCTGCCTTCTCCGTCCGCTCTCCCGCCTCCTCTCAAAGCCCCGCCCATCCCGGGCACGTTCGCGGGGTGGATGTGTCACGTGATGCCCGCAAGCGGCTGGTGTCCAGTCTGGCTGCTTCTGACCCTCCCCCAGCCCAGGCGCGTGTGGCCCCACCCTCGCGCTGGCGCCTTTGTTATCTGAGCTGCGATGGCAGGCTCCCTCCGTGGGCGGAGGCGGGTGTCACTCCCTTCTGGCCTGGCTGGGAGAAAGGCCGAGGGAACTGAATTTGTTCGAGCCCACCCTGGTTGCGTAGTGCTTCCGTGTGGGTTGCTAACTGCAGTGTCAGCAGTTCGAAACCATCAGCCACTCGGTGGGAGGAAGATGAGGCTTTCTACTCCCATAAAGAATTACAGTCCCAGAAACCCATAGGATCATTATGATTCGGTGATGATGACGGCTCCTGTCGCCTCCTGAGCAACTAGGTTAAGGGTTTTTTTGGCTTACCGCCTCCCATATAAGATCATTATGATTCGGTGATGACTACGGCACCCTATTAATATTAACTTACAGCCTGTCACCTCCTGAGTAACTAGGTTGGGCCTTTTGGCTTACCGCCTCCCTACTAAGTGCTTCCAGGAGTTATCCCATTTAATTCTTTGACTACTTGGTTTTCATTTTGATACGAACTTGTTTCTCTGACCTCCCTACATCAGAATATTATTAGTTCACCAGAGAGTCCCGTACAACTGTAAACCGGGTGTCTTTCCCTGTGCTTGGCACCCAGGTGTCTTCATTCATGGCTATGGAATGAATGAGGCGGGCCTGTTCAACCAGTGAAGAATTTGAGTCACAGACACTGAGTAATTTGTCCAAGGTGGCCAAGTTGTTGATGAAACTGTGTTCTAATCTGCTGACTGGTTCAGAACCTGAGATCTTTAACAGCTCTTGAACATTCCCTGGGAAGCCCACCTGAGATATCCACAACGTCCATAGATTTTTAGGTTGCTGAAGGGAAGCTTCCATTTCAAATCCATCAGAGTGGAAAAAAGAAGCAGTCAGCTTCCATAAAGATTAAAGCCTTGGAAAGTCTTATAAAAGGACATGCTATTGTCTTTGAAGTATACCAGTCTTTCAGATCAACAACGCAGTTACTAATCAGAAGAACATAATGTATCATCCCTAAATGGTATTTGTGGCACTTTATTCCAAAGAGGCTGTTACATTATGCTGTTACTCATGGTAATATCTCTAGGACCGTCCCAGGGACAATCAGGAAGTAGGATATGTCACATCAATTTTGGCATGTCAACAGATTGTTCAAAGCCCACATTTTTCTGCCTGGTACATACTTCTTTGTAACTGGCATTAAGAGCTTCTCCGTTTCCCCAGCCTTGAAACTACATAGTTACTACACAATCATCTTCAATTCTTTTTTGTTTCCCTAATAAAGCATTGTCCCTTCTATCAAACATTCTCATCTTAAAAGCTTAGCTCTAATCCCCAAACCTGGGCCCCAAACCACACGTACTGCCACCAAGTCCATCTTGATTCATAGAGGCCCTGATTCCTAGGACAGAGTAGAACTGCCCCCTGTGGGCTTCCAAGATAGTAAATCTTCATGAGAGTAGAAAATAGCATCTCTCTCAAAGATGGTTTTGAACTGCTCACCTTGTGGTTAGCACCCAAACTGGCATCCGTGCAGTCTCGCCTTTTTAAGGTGCCCTGGTAGCAAAGGGGAAAAATGTTGGGCCTCTGTCAGAAGGTCAGCAGTTTAAACCCACCAGCTGCTCCACGGAAAGAAGATGAGGCGGTGTACACTGTAAAGATTGGCAGTCTTGGAAACCCAATGGGGCAATTTGATTCTGCCTTACACTGTCTGTAAGTTGGGATCGACTTGACAGCAATGGGTTGGTTTGATGGCATCCATGTAAATCATTCAGATAGTAACGAAAAGGCCCGTGGCTGCTCCAAAAAAGAAAACCCAAACCGAAAATAAAACAAAGTCAACGGCCCTGGAGTCCATTCCCACTCCCAGTGACCCATGTGACAGAATAGAACTGTCCTCGTGGGTTTCTGAGAGTTGAAAATCAGAAATCATTATCAGAGTTGAAAGCCTCATCTTTTTCTCACAGAGTGGCAGTAGCCCATCATGCCAGCTGGGCTCCTTTAAGGGAGAAAAGACCTGGAAGCATACTCCCCCAAAGATTATAGTCTAGTGTTATGTGTGCAGTCAATTAATATGGTCCTTCTAGAGTAACTCCTTATGTGATGTATTATAATTCTGGACGCTGTGCTTGTGACTATGATCCTATTTTGGAGAGAGTTCTCTTACAAAATTAAAACTCATTACCACCAAGTGGAGGATGTCAACTCAGAGTAACCCTACAGAACAGCGTGGAACTAACTGCCCCTGTGAGTTGTCAAGACTCAACTGCTAACAGGAGTAGAACGCTCTTTCTCTCTCTCTCTCCCCCTCCCTCTCCCTGTCTCTCTCTTCCCTTTCCTCATGCCTTTACCAAATAACTCCTACAAAATAAACCAAAAAAGGAAAGAAATAGTCATACTCTTTTAACAGTTATATTGGCATATAATTCACGTATCATACAATTCTATAGTTCAATCATACCAAGAAGAGTTGCACAATCATGACCAGAATCAGGTTTAGAATATTTTCTTCTTTCTTGCGCTGTTATTTTCTCACCATTTCTTCCTAACCTCCCCTGGCACACCATCAACAAACCATTTACTGTCTCCATAGACTTACCTATCCTGGATTTCATATGAAAAATATACCAATGAAAAAATAATAATAATTTATAAATTATCAAGGGTTCATGAGGGAGGGGGGAGCAGAGAGGGAGGGAAAATGAGGAGCTGATGCCAAGGGCTCAAGTAGAAAGCAAATGTTTTGAGAATGATGAGGGCAACAAATGTATACATGTGCTTGACACAATAGATATATGTATGGATTGTGATAAGAGTTGTATGAGCACCCAATAAAATGATTTAAAACAAGAGGTGTAAGAGCACCCAATAAAATGATTAAATAAAAAATATTGACATAAAAAAGAAAAATGTACCCCCAAATCCTAACAACAATAACAAAGTAAGACAATATAACAACAATAATATATAATCGATCACGGATTCTTGAGGGTGGGAGGGTGAGGGAGGGAGGGGAAAAAAGAGGAGCTAATATCAAGGGCTCAAGTAGAAAGAAATTGTTTTGGAAATGTGATAGCTACATATGTACAAGCGTGGTTAATACAATTGAATGATGCATTGTTAGATTTGTAAGATCCTCCAGTGAGATTATTAATTTAAAAATAATTATAACAAAGTAAAACAGAAAAAATCAATCAAAAAGAAAGTTGACAATATCAAAAACTTAGGAGCAACTTGAAGATAACTAGAGAGTGTGGCTTAAGATCTCATCCTTCTGTGTTAGTGTGGGTACTTTAGAGAAACAAATCCACAGAAACTCATGTATAATAAGAAAGAGTTCTATATAAAGGTTAAGTGTGCATCAAAAAAAAAAAAAAAAAGGTTAAGTGCGCATCCCAACCCAGTGCTGCCCAAACCCACAAGTCCAACATTAGCGCATATGTCCGACATCAATCCACAAAGTCCTTCTCTATCTCACAAAACAGACGCAATCATGCCGACTGCAGGAGGAAAGCTGATTCAGTGAACGTGTAAGCATCTCAGCGCATGCAGGGGTCTCCACATGGCTGCTCCAGCACCCAGGACTGCATCGGGTAGGTCCATGCGGCTTCTCCTCAGGGATGTGTCACAGGAATGAGCCTTGCCAGCTGAAACAGGGAACTGGCTAAGGCCTTACCTTCTATTTTCCTTGGAGGTATGCTTGGCTAAAAGGCAAAAGCCATACCTCCACGAAAGCAATTCCTCAGTCTCTAAGAGTCATCCATGACCCCTGGTGGCTTAGTGGCTATGAGTTGGGCTAACTGCAAGGTCAATGGTTTAAAATCACCTCCCCACTCTCCCCCACCCCCGCTGTGAGACAGAACGATGAAGTTTTCTACTCCCATACAGGTTACAGTTTGTGAGATAGTTAACGTTTATTGTGCCAACTTGGCCAATGAACACATGTGGGATTAAATGAAAGGTGGAGAGATAAATGGCTCCGTGAGCCTCGCCTCACTTGTCTCTTGATCTTTGATCATCAGACCAGTGTGTGGCTGCCTTGCTTGTTCTCTGCCTCCATTTGCAAGCTACACATCTGTGGGACACCTAACCCATGGACTGTGTCGCTATAAATTGAGGTTCCTTCAAGACATGCTTTGTCACACCATTAGAATTTATATCTCTTGAGCTGGGGACGGTCGGACCCTGTCATCTGGCTGACTGTTGGTGACCCGCCTTCCTGTTTGCTGCCTGTGGCCGGATAGCCTGAATTGCTCTTCAGAGTACTACCAGAGGTCCTAAAACTTGAAGGACTGCCAGTGTCTCACAACTGTCTCACGAGAGTGAGTTGCACTGAACCATTTGTATTACTTGATAATTTAATTAATTGTCTATTTCTTATGTTATATATTTATCTATCTGTATAAATATATAGAGAATTATTAGCGTTCTGGTTTTGTTTCTCTAGAGAACCCTATCTAACACAGTTTGCAAACTCATAAGGGCAGTTTGCATTGACATCGACTCAATGGCAGTGAGTTTAAGAGCCATCTGGGACACAGAGAGGAAATCCCAGGAAAGTTGGAAAAGCAGATCCAAGATGTTTATGTCTCAACCTTGAGACTCTCAAGTGGCAGAGGCCACCAGATTCAGAGATATGCCAGAAACTGTCACAGAGGCTCTGCAGAGCAGTGCTGGGAATATGAGGTAACTTCTCCTTATTTGGCCTGAGCCCAAGACTATGGGACCGTGAGACTGAGCATCAGGCAGGCTGGCTTCCTGGCTCACAGAGGCAGCAGCTAGGAGACCACATGACTGAGAGGCTGAAAACCACAGAGAGATTCGGTGGTTGGCTGGAAAGAGGTGTTTCTGTGGACTAAGAACTGCTCTTACCATTTGCTGATTTTGACTCGTGCTAACCTATGAACGTCCCTAATAAGCCTCTTTACTTGTGGATATTGTATCTGTGTGTGTGTAGTCCTGATGAATATTAGAACCTAAATGTTTTCATTTAGTGTGGTCTATAGTGTGGTTTGAGACGATGCACTAGGGAATCATATGGGGCATTTCGATTCTGCTGATAGGGACCACCAGGAGTCAGAATCTATGCAAAGCACAGAACTCCAACTGGCTTTTAAAACCTACTCTTCACTTGCTTCTCTTCAAAACTGCTCCATGGGTTCTCATTGCTCGATAAATAGAGCCCGAACTCTAGCTTTATTCCCAGCCCACCTTGCGTTTTCCTTCTGTATGTTCCCTTTCCCTCCAACCCTTGCTCTGTGCTTGCTAAAAAAAAAAAAAAGAGAGAGTGGACTGTACCAAACCTAACCAGCATCTGCATCACTTGATGACTTAGGCTTTCCTGCCTTGGGACCTTAGCTCACTTGTGCTCTCTATAGACCGCCATTTTGGGGCCTGCCATTGTCAGTTTCACTTCTGTTTGGATGCCAGCTTCAGTAGATGGTATCTGTGTTACTTGTGCCACATCTAACTCTCCTATTTTCCCTTGGAATTTCATAATCCTTTGCTTTACTCCTTAAAATATTTCTCCCAACATTCTACTTGAGAAAGTTCCCGGACCTTTCTCCTCAGCCCTCTATTTGCCTTAGAATTATCAAGTTCTTATGGGCCAACTATTTATGAATGCATGTATAAATAATGTAAATGAACAAATAATTTATTCATTTCAGTCCCTTACAGAGTCTAAGAGGATCTTCACGGTCACCCCCAAACCCACAGCTGTAGCGTTGATTCTGATTCAAAGTGTTCCTAAAGGCGCGATCAAGGTCAATGTCACCGAAAGGAATTACTGAAACCGAAATGAAGGCTGAGCATGATGGTGGGACAAGAGGAAAGTCAAAGGAAATAGAAGAAAGAGCTAGGAGGCAAAGGGCATTTATAAAGGCCTAAATAAAGGCATGTACATATGTAAATATATTTATATATGAGGATGGGGAAATAGATTTATGTGCATATATGTATAGGTTTAGTATTAAGATAGCAGATGGACATTGGACATCTACTCAAGTGCTCCCTCAAGGCAAGAATACTTTGTTCTGTTAAACTGGCATTCTATGATGCTCACCTTCCTGACATGATTGCTGAAGACAAAGTGGGTACATAAGCAAATGTGGTAAAGCAAACTGATGGAGCCTGGCTATCAAAAGCTATAGCATCTGGGGTCTTAAAGACTTGAAGGTAAACAACCGGCTATCTAGCTGAAAAGCAACAAAGCCCACATGGAAGAAGCACACCAGCTTGTGTGATATGAGGTGTCGATGGGATCAGTCATGAGGCATCAAAGAACAAAAAATCATATCATTGTAAATGAGGGGGAGTGCAGAGTGGGGACCCAAAGTCCATCTGTAGGCAACTAGACATCCCCTTAAGGAAGGGTCTTGTGGAGGAGATGAGCCAGTCAGGGTGCAGTGTAGCAACGATGAAACATACAACTTTCCTCTAGTTCCTAACTGCTTCTCACCCCCCACCCCCACTATACACTGGTACAGGTAGGAACTGGAAACATAGGGAATCCAGGATGAATGATCCCTTCAGGACGAGTGGTGAGAGTGGCGATACCGGGAGGGTGGAGGGAGGGTGAGGTAGAAAAGAGGAACCAATTACAGGGATCTACATATAACCTCCTCCCTGAGGGATAGACAACAGAAAAGTGGGTGAAGAGAGACGTCAGACAGTGTAAGATATGACAAAATAATAATAATTTATTAATGATCAAGGGTCCATGATGGAGGGAGGAGCGGGGAGGGAAGGGGAAAAATGAGTAGCTGATGCCAGGGGCTTAAGTGGCGAGCAAATGTCTTGAGAATGATGAGGGTAACCAATGCACAAATGTGCTTTACATAATTGATGTATGTATGGATTGTGATAAGAGTTGAATGAGCCCCCAGTAAAATGATTACAAAACATCACCTCATCAGATTTCCAAGGCTGTAATCTCTACGGGAGCAGACTGCCACAGCTTTTAAGAAGTCGTTGAGCACCAACCACTGTGCCACCAGGGCTCCTTTCGCTGAGAGAGAGATGACACAAACACTGTGACCTGAATTACATTTAGAACGTCTGAAGGAAACCTCGCAAAGAGCACACGAGATGCTGAAGTTTACATGGTGCCAGAAGCATCCATTTCCTCCTCCTCGGATATTTACTTCCTCATTCATTTCTGTCTACACGTTCTGTCTCTTCATGCTTCCTTCATGAATGTCATCCACGATGTCTTACAGTTTAGTCATAATGTTTACCTGAGAGTGTTCGCCCCAGTGCCTGCAACTGCTAAGGTCTAGTAGTAAATCTAGAGATGTGGAAAAGCCATAGCAAAGCTTGGTGCTTGTATCGCCTCTTTTTCCTGACACCAGGCAATGGTAACGGAAAAGGACTGCATTAGTCATATTTTTTTTTAAGTTAACTTTTTGTTTTTCTTTTAAACAGTTTATTGGCACACCATCCACAATCGTGCAATTCAATAGTTTGATCCTATCAAGAAGCGCATCCAGTCATCACCCCAATCAAGTTTAGAACATTTTCTTCTTCCTTGTGCTCATTGTTATTTTCTACTTAATTCTCCCAACCTGGTCTGTTATACCCTCAAGAAATTATTTTTTTGGAGGGAGGGGGGGTGAGCACAGCTTGGCTTGTCCTCCTAGAGAAAAAATTATATGTATATTTTCCAGAGGGGAGAAGTCCCTACATGGGTGCTCCCAGCTGTGGGGAGAGAGCCCTAGAAGGTCTTGGCCAGGGTGTGGGTGTGTGCATGTTTAATCATTTGTCCTGGCGTGCGGCTCCGGTCTGATCCACCCAGCCTCTTCGCTTTGGGGTGAAAGAAGGGCTCAAGAAACTATTAATCCAGTGAAAGTCTCTTTAGATTTACCGCTCCTGGATTTCATACGACAACTATAGCATCAACAACAAAAGTCACAACAATAAGGGAGTAAAAGAGAAAAAAATCAATCAAAAAGAAAAGAGAAAATGTTAAAAACTAGAACAAATCTAAAACGAGTCAAAAAAGGAACTCAAAGTTATCATTTGTAGCAAGATTTTACATTTTAACCTACCTTTGTCTTCCATGTGACTTTACAATGCTCTGCATGATACCAAGATGATTCACATCCCTAGTCTGTGGTCAAGGGAGATTCACCAGAGGCTTAATCTATGCACGGACCCTGCAAATGGATTATGGACCTCCATGGGTGCCATAACCTTCTGAAAACCAAGTTTTCATCATTTAAGCTCTGATGTCATGCCCTTCTTCACATTTGGTTTCTATTATATGTAGTCATTGGATCATACAGGTTACTGTGCTTCTTTCGTGTGGACTTAGTTGGCGCCTCTCCTGATTTTAAACTATGCAGCATCTCCTTGATCTCATGGAGCAATTGCCTCTTGTTCTGTGCATAGGCTCCCCATGAGCACAATGAAGTGTTCTGGAATTGCCATTTTTTGCAATATTATCCATATATTTCTTATGATATAGTCAAATGCCTCCCCAAACCAAGCCAAACCAAACTTGCTGCCATCGAGTTGATGCTAACTCATCATGACCCTGTAAGGCAGGTAGAAGTGGCCCTGTGATATTCCAAGACTGTAATTCTTTACAGGAGTAGAAAGCCCTAACTTTCCCCCAGTGGTTTCAAACTGCTGACCTTATGGATCACAATGTGTATTCACTACTCTGCCAGGGCTCCTTTGATCAACTCTCTTTACATAGTCACTGAGACACAGGTAAAAGTCTTTCTAATAGACTCATCCCTCAGCAAAGGTGCATCTGTTGACAGCAAGACTTCCCTCCTTCCCTGTCCTTTTCTAAATTCAGCTTAAACTTCTGGCAGTACCCTGCTGCCTACTGCTGCAACTGCTTATGAACTATCTTCAGCAAAATTTAACTTTCATGTGCTATTCATGATATTGTTTGATCATTTCTGTTGCCTGTTGATTCACCTTTTTTTTGGACGGGTTCACATATCTCTTCCAGTTGGTTTGCCAGGTACCTGTTTCCTAAATTTCTTGGTGAAACTTAATCTTTCGGTGCCCGCAGCAGTTGTTGAAACATTTCACTTGGGATTCTGTCGAGTCCTGAAGCACTGCTTTTTGCTAACACCTTCAGTGCAGCTTGGACTTCTTGCTTCAGTGTCATTTTTCCTGATCATGTTATCCCTTGCAAAATGATTGAATGCCAACCAATTCTTTTTGCTGTAAAAACTCTTACTATTCTCTAAAAGAATCTTTTTAAGTGTATTTGATGGTCGTTATCTCTACTAGAATTTAACAGAAATTGACGTATTCTCCATTGCATTCTCAGCTTTGACACACAATAGGGACTGGAAGAACTGATTTATCATTATAGACAGATGCATTAATGTATACACATGCATGAATGCCCTTAGCTATGTATAAAATCATTTAAAACAGATTTTTAACATGTGAAATAATATAATGTACTCATTTTGAATTTAGCAAGGCTGTCATAATGTTCTTACCAAAAACTATAAATTCCATTCAAATTCCATGCTAGGTGTTATATCCCCTCTAAGTGTAGAATATGACAAATATTGACCGTATGTATATACTACCACTGAAGTGTGACAGAGTAGTCTCCTGCACACACACACACACACACACACACACACACACACACAATTCTTGAAAACAAAAGTTTTAAGCCTGTCATGGTATTAAAAACCAAAACACCACCATCACTCTGCATGCTTATGTTGTTACACAGTGTGATCACAATGTTGAATTTCTTTTTAAAAGTCTAGGTATTACACTTGAAGTGTTCTCAAGAACTTTAAGATGCTTCTAGAGCACAACTGCCGAGTTATAACTTTGTAGAATTTCAAGCAGTTCTTTAGTGGTTAACAAACCAATGCACCTGGGATATGCTTCCCACGGAGGGGAGACCTGGAAGTGGTAAGCGCCAGGAAGAGTTTGCTTATTACCCGGTGACCAGCAAAACGAAGATGCCAGTGCGCAGGAAGAAGCCAGTATGGGATGTCATCCTAAAGGGACCGCGTTGCTTGGGAAATCAAAGAAAAACTGAAGAGCATTTGGTCTCTTGCCCAGCGTTCGATTGTTCAACTTATCTTGCCCCAAATTGGCCCATTTCTGGCTCTGAAAATATAGCATCTGGCCCACGACCCTAAAGAAAATGTTTCCACTCAGTCCCGTTCTGAGGTTGACTGGGTAAATCCCTGGAATGAAGGATGGATCAGACTATTATACTAGGAAGGGGCAGGGTGTGTGAGGATGGGGTGGGGGCGAGAGATCCCGCCAAGCTAGGATTGCGCGTCAAGCCCCGCCCCCGTTTCCTAGGTAACCGGGTAAACAGTCCTCCGCGTCCTTTTCCTGTAATTCCAGGTGTTCAGTAGCCAAGGGCAGGGTCCCGGTGGGGATGTGCTCTTTTCCGAAAGTCGGTTCCCCTACGGGAATGGGGCTTACCGGAGAATCGGGAACTTCCCTGGAGCCAGGAGAAGCTTTCCCGTTAGAAATGAACGCCTGTGCAGGAGAGGTGTCTGCGGGGCAGTCTCTTAGCACCGGGGTCGCACTCACCGATCAAGAAAAAGATGACTCACAAGTGCTAGTGGGGACGAAATCTCCCAAGGAGTTTAGGGCTGGAGTAGAATTTGGAAAACAAGATTCCCGATGGAGAGAGAGCCCCGCGGTTAATAATAAGGATGAGAGGCCGATGGGGCCGCAAGACATCACCTCTCCTTTGAGGAAAGGGCTTGAAATGGGATTAGGAAAACCGAATGTTTGGGGGTCGGAGTTTAAGACTCCCACCGAGTGGGGTAATTTAGAAGTGAACAAGGCTTGCGCCTTTCCGGAAACAAAACCTTCTCTGGGAATGCTGCCAGGAAGAATGGGCTTGGAAAAGGAGCGTCTTCTGGCAAGGTCTTCCCGGGGCTGGGTGAAACAGCAGCCCCTGGGCCTGGAGTGTGGACACCCACAGGCTTTAGAGCACCCGAGAGGGCCTTCGCGCTGGGATCCTGATGGGGTAGAAGCTTCTGTGGGAAAGCAGCCTGCTTTGGGCCCCGAACCTAGACAGGACCTGGAGAAAGACTCCGCCTGTCTTAGGGTTCAACCCAGCCCAGAGATGACAAATCCAGTGGAGATGGACATCGGGCTTCCCCAATTAGAGGAGCCACCTCCCCAAATGTGCTTAGGGACAGAACCCCTTGGATGCCAGTTTTCCCAACAACCTGAAGTGAAAAAGGAAGAGGCCGAAAACATTGAACCTGAAGTGGAACCTGCACATCACATCAGACCCATATACTCTGGAAAATTTTTTGATCGAACACCTCACTGCCTAAGTGTAAGTTTTGTTTTGTTTGTTTGCAGTAGTTTCTTCGGGAACTCTGTGTAGTCCTGTGCTTATTGGGATGCGAAGATGCTTAGACTTGTTTGGACTTGTGGAGTGACATTGCAAAGATGTCACTGGATTCTGACATCCCTTGGCCCAATGGACTCTTCCCTTATTTGATCGCCTGCAGTTCTCTAAATGTCAACTTCATTTTCTGTGCAAACCAGAGATTCTTCTTGATTTCTCCTGACAATCATTTCCTTCCTCAATTTTTATTTTCTTAACTCTTACCAAGATGCACGTTATGTCCTAACATTCTTGTAATGAATGAAAGACATCTTTTTAGTCATTATCCATTCGTGGAGTTATTCATTCCTCCAACCAAGATATGTGGCGGCCAATGGGCTAGGTACAAGGCAACGTGAAATGAATAGCACATGATCCCTCTCTTCTAGGTTTAGATGTTCACTCTAGCGAGGGAGACAGACAACTATACAGATGTCTAAATGAATCCCACGTGACTGTGGTCCTTTCTATGAGTGCACACTAAGCACAGAGCTCTGTGGAAAGGCTGGACAATAATGCCTGGAGGGGATGGGCAGGCTTTCCAGAGGAAGTAGTAGTTGAACTAGTGTTAAGGGTCTCAGGGTGTTTCCGCTGGAAAGAGGAAAGGAGAGTATCTTAGACTGAGAAAGACATAAAGAACACGATGAAAGCTTCTTGTGTTTGGCAGGTAAAAGCAATTCTGTGTAATTAGCGTGGTCTTGAAGACAAGTCACATCCCTCTACCGCAGAATTGATTTGGACTCATAGCAACTTCATAGAACAGACGAGAATGGCCCCATAGTGTTTCTGGCTCTGTAAATCTTTACAGAAACATTCAACCACATCTTTCTGCGATTAAGTTAGAACCACAGACCTTTCATCAGTGCCTTAAGCACTGCACCACCAGGACTTCTTGAAAGAGAAAGGGAGAAAGTACGGGGAAGATATGTAAAGGTTCCTAATGCAGGGATGTGGTAGCTACATAATTTCATGTCAACTTGATAAATAGGTTAGAGGAGTGGAGTCTAGCCTGTCAATCAGGTCACAGCCTGATTGATGCCTCCTTGTGGGCATGGCCTTCTCATAAGGATTCTGGGATTTTTCCTCTCTTCCTCACTGGAGGCAGGACACTCTCTCTGCTCCCACTGGCCTGTGACAAGCCACATGGAGCCAAGGTGATGGCATCCAGGACCTTTGAGCTGGAGGAGCCACGCCAGTGCTGAGATGCGCCTGAAGAGGAATTTATGAGCTAAAATGGGACTTATGGGCTACTATCAGTTTATGGTCTTGATCTGGACTGGACTGGGATCTTTTCTCAATATAAAATTGCTCTTTGATATATAGCTCTCTCTTACACAATATGAGTGTCTCTGACTTTGTTTCTCTAGTCAACCCTTCTAACACAGGGATAAAGCCTTTTAGTTACAGAATTTGTGGTAGGTCTTAATGAAGGTAGAAATAAACCAAATTTGGCTTTTGCAAAGATAATTTTAGTATCAGTAGTAATGATGACTGGTAGAGTATTTCAGCACAAGTGAGAAAGCAGAAGGTTATTTCCAAATGATGACGGCCAGAAAGGAACGTAGAACAAGAAAGAATGGAGGGAAGAGTTCAAGATATTTTGTGGTTGTGTTTACTGTGAGCTGGGTGAAAATTCAGAGAGCAAATTATTGTTTCATTCAACAATTCATAAACGTGTGTGTGTGTGTGTGTATGAGAGAGAGAGAGAGAGAGAGAGAGAGAGACATTGACGGCTAATTCCACAATGTGATTGCATAAGTCTTTCTTATCCCTTTCTGCATCTGAGCTTTATTGCTAGGCAAAGTCTGCTCCCTCTTCTATGTTGATTCTTTGAGAGTCTAGTTTTGAGAACATTTTAGAAGATGAAATTGACAAGAATTATCATCTACATGTGGGTCCATTGGGTGGGTAAAAGGGAAGTTGATGAGTTTCTCAGAGTTTTCCAGGTTGATTTCTTTGTGTTTGGTGGCAAATGATCATGCTGTCATGCAGAGTTTATGATAGTTGTAGGACATCGGTTGAGAAAACCAGAGAGATAGTTGGTGATTTGAGATTGAAGTGTCAGGGGGAAAGGCCAGCCCCTAACACATCATCACTGGTCCTGTAGGTGCAATTGTACAGCGATAATAAGTAAAGATTATAGTAAAGTTACAGAGAGCATGAGAGATAGAAGAGAGATTGAAATAATGGAGTCAGACACATTTCATTGTAGCATGCTCACCTGTGCTTCACTTGGTGGTCCATGTGGAGCGAGAGAGATGTATTGCTAACCAGGGCTTTTATATTATCTGGGGACGTGCAAATCCCCTAATTACAGGTGAAGACATACATCACAGGAAAGGATTATGCTATAGGTAATACAGTAATGGGAGGGGGTGTGTGATTTAGGGGATCCACTTAATAGGAAGGGGAGATAATAGGGGTACACATGGGACAACATGGGGAGATCCTAGATTCAGATTGGCAGCCTAACTTTGGATGTCACTGAGCCAGTTTGACCTGTTCTCTGGCTCACTATAGAAACCCACCCTGCTGGACCAAACTGATGGTCGCAAGCCTTTAGGGAGAAGTAGCCCATTGTCCTTAATAGTAGGGGTGGGTCCTATTTGTGGTGGGACCAGACAGTAGCCTGGTAACTGACTGCCTTTAGGGAGGTAACTTGACAATCATTTACCATTAGTTGCGAGTAGTGCCCTAAGTCCAACATATGTTTGGGGGAGACGACTTGGGAGAAATCTTTGTTTCCCACATTGAAGCACCTTTTATTGGGACTTGGAGTCATGAGTGAGAGTGGGTGAAGAAAGTCTAAGCAAGAATTCAGGGAAACATGGACATTTATTCAGCTTTATCAATTTTTAAATCACTTGTCTTAGAGAAGATAATGAGTTCTTGAGATCGTAGACCATATCTTACTTATTGTGTACATTTATGTCATATCATAATACCCACCGTATAGAAACTATTCAGCAAATCTGTATTTGACAAGTGGAAGGAAGTAGGGATGATTAAATGGGAGAAAGAACAATGAAAGGAGAAAGAGTTGAATCTGAGAGGGTGCTATTAAGGAACAGAAAGGAAGCAACCTTAAGACATGCTGGTGGAGGGGCGCGGGGGTGGGAGGGGAAAAAGAGCTGATAGCAAGGGCTCAAGTAAAATGAAAATGTTTTGGAAATGTTGATGGCAACATATGTACAAGCGTGCTTAAGACACTGAGATTCAAGAATAAAACTCAGCTGCAGCAGCCTTAGGGATCCTGCAGAATTTGGTCTGGGCCTGAAGGATTTTGTTTGCCTGGAGATTCGGGGTGTTCTTTCACCCATTTTATTTTCTGGTTCCCGTATTGGATTTCCCCAGGCATGTGGTCACTGACTTCTCACTTGACCACCCTTGTTTCCTGTTTCTGTATTAGTTCTGTACTCTAGTAGTTCTGGACTCTGACCTGCTTTCACACACTTGCAAAGCCCAGCTTTCGGTTCCCCTCATCAGAGATTCTAAAAACGTGCTGCGTCCTACCACTCACGCCCTCCTTTTAAAATGGAATTGGCCTGGAAAGGGAGCCTCAGAAATGGCCAGCAGTTTTGGACCTTGAGGAAATTAGTCACATTATTTAAATTCCATAGCAGCAGAAGAATTGAGATTATCATATGCTGAAGAATGAATGGGAAATTATTGTTGGAGAGCTATTGCAATTTTTTCCCCTTAGAAGTATGACAATGAAGAGATGAGAGAGAAGATTCTATTTTATTTATGTAGTGTACCATTAAGGAATTTGAGATAACATAAAAAACAATGACTAAAGAAAATTGAGAAAAAAACCAATCTAAAAGAAAACAAATGTTAGAAATTGAAACAATTTTTAAATGGGTCAAAAGCTAGCTCAAATGATAAAGTGTTACATTTTAACCTAACTACATCTGCCATGATCAACTTTACGATGCTCTGGATCTGATAACATCCCTGAACTATATTCAGCGGGAATTCACCAGAGGCTTAATCCATGTGGGGATCTTGCAGTTAGATTTTGGTCTTTCATAGCCTTCTACAAACTGTGTTCACAATTTAATCTCTAATAGGATTTCCTCCTTTGGATTTTTATTACTTACAGTCCTTGGTTCACACAGGCTGGTGTGCTTCTTCCGTGTGGACTTAGCTGACACCTCACTTAGATGGCTGCTTGTTTGAAGAAAAGCCTTTAAGACCCCAGTCACTCTTCTTCCTGATAGTCAGGCACCATCAGATCTCTTTAGCACACTTTTCTATAGCACCTATAGCTTCAATGATCTCTTCAGGAAGGTGAGTATCCTATAGGGCCATATCATACGAACTAACTGTTCTTAGATTGGAACTAGAATTATGTATGTTTGAGTCCCAAATCTTTTCAATTTTCTTCTCTCTCTTTCACACACACGTAACAAAAAATGGAATTTCTTTTTCAAAGCTGTGTATTAAATTTATTTATTTTACAAACCAACCTTATCCCCTTCAAAGTACTCTCCATTACACGTAATATATTTGTCAAATCTGTGATTCCATGCTTGGAAACATTTTCAAACTCATCTGTTTGGATGGTTGACATTACTTCCTTCATTTTTTTCTTCACCTCTTCTACATCTTCAAATCACTGTCCTTTCACATCCCTCTCATTTGTGGAAAAGAAAAGAAGTCTCATGGAGTGAGGTAAGGTGCATGGAGCAAGAGTGGGTGGCATGCTGTTTTTCGCCAAAAACTGGTGCACTGAGGTGGCTGTGGTCGCAGGTGCACTGTCATGGTGGCAAAAATAGTCCCCTTGTCTGCCACAAATCAGACGTTTTTTGTTGCAGACTGTTAATGCAATCTTTTCAGAACCTCTAAATAGGTTTGATTAATAGTCTGACCTGGTGGAATGAACTCCAAATGCACTATGAGTTGACATTTTCATCCATTTGGGAAGTTGACCAATGTCCAGAATGAGGTTTGTCATCAATTGACATTTCACCTTTTTAGAAATGAGAAAACCACTCGTACGAGTTTTTCCCATAGTGCTGTCCTTGTAAACTCTGTTTAACATCACATCAGTTTCTGCGGCATTTTTTTCTGAGCAGGAAACAAAATTTCACTTCTGCACACTGTTCTCTTAAATTGGCCATCACAAAAATGAGGTTTGAGTTAAACTGCTTTTATGAAAAAAAAATACACTGAGACCAGAGAGAACCTTCCCAGGTGACACCACTGGGTGCACTAACTCAGAGCCAGTTGTTGATGCTCACCTAGCAGATAAAATCCATACTACAAAAGCTCTTCTCCACCATCACAATTCTGTTTTTCTTTTTTGGTATCCCTGTGTATAGGATAACACACACACACACACACACACACACACACACACACACACACTCAATCACACATGGTTCACCATTATCATTTTATGATAGAGAACATTATAAATGATCCTCCAGGGCCATAGGATGATTCTACTGGTAATGTCATAAACTTAGCCAAATGATGCAGAATTTATAGTACTGTCAAGAAAAGGAAATTATGCATGTATAGGCCAGTTTTTCAGACTGCAATACAGGAGTTGTTTACTTACACAGATTAAATGCTAACATAACTGGAGGTTATGTACATGAGCAATGGGGGTTAAGCATAGGCCAAAAGTTCCAATGACAATCATGCATAGAGGCAGAACCAGGGCTACCAGACTACTACATGGCAAGACCTCTTTAATGTGTTGAAAACAAGGGTGTCACTTTGTGGACGAAGTTGCACCTGACACAAGCCATGGTATTTTTAATTACCTCATATACATGTGGAAGTTGGACATTGAAGAAGAAAGACTTGATGCATTTTAATTATGCCGTTGGCTAAGACTACTGAATGTCCCAGAGGAACAAACAACTTGGTCTTGGAAGAAGTATAGCCACAATGCTCTTTGGAAGCGAAGATGGCAAGACTTTGTCTCATGTACTTTGGAGATGTTTTCAGGAGAAACTAGTCCCTGGAGAATGATATCATGGCAGTAAAGAAGAGCAAGGTCTTTCATAAGATGAATTGATAGGGGGAAACAATTACAGGGATCTACATGTAGCCCCCTCCCTGGGGGACAGACAACAGAAAAGTGGGTGAAGGGAGATGTTGGACAGTGCAAGATATGACAAAATAATAATTTATAAATTATCAAGGGTTCATGAGGGAGGGGGGAGCAGGGAGGGAGGTGAAAAATGAGGAGCTGATGCCAGGGGCTTACATGAAGAGCAAACGTTTGAGAATGATAAGGGCAATGAATGTACAAATGTGCTTTACACAATTGATGTATGTATGGATTGTGATAAAAGTTGTATGAGCCCTCAATAAAATGATTTTTTAAAAAAGATGAATTGATAGAGTGGCTGCCACAATAAGCTCAAACATAACAATTGTGGAGATGGCTTAGGGCTCTGGAGTGTTGTGTTCTGTTTTACATAGGGTCAGACCAGACTGGACAGTCCCTGACAACAACAATAAATGATTATCAATATCACAATTATTAATAAATAAAACAAAACTATGATTAATGATTAATATCAGTGAACACTTATTAGTATTTGGCAAGTAAAACTGTGCTGAAGATAATTTAAAAATTGCTGCAGCAGCACATAGAGAGCTCTCAGAAATCCCAGTCAGATTCAGAAGAGGACATGGAAGGAAGGTTATCATTGCTGATACTGAGTGGATCTTAGCTGAAAACAGAAAACACCAGACGATGCTTACTTGTGTTTTGTTGAATATGCAAACCCATTTGACTGCATGGATCATAACAAACTATGGAAGACATGGCAAAGAATGGGAAATCTGGAACGCTTCACCGTACTAACAAGGAATGGTACATACCCAAAAGGCAGTTGTTTGAACAGAACAAGAGAATAACGAATGGTTTAAAATTTGAAAATGTGTGTGTCAGAGTTGTATTCTTTCACATACTTATTTAATCTGTGTGTTAGTCAAATAACGTGAGAGGCTGGACTCCAAGAAGAAGAATGTGGGATCAAGATCGGAGGAAGACTCATAAGCAATGTGCAGATGCTACAACCTTGCTTGCTTAAAGCCAGAAGGACTTGAAGCATTTACTGAGGAAGATCAAAGACCACTGTCTTTTTATAAATTACAAACTCCATGTAAAGAAGAACCGAAATTCTCACAATGGACCAATAAACAGCATCATGGTTAAGTGGAGAAAGGATAGACGTTTCCCAGGCTTTCATTGTACTTGGATCCACAGTCAATGTTCATGGAAGCAGCAGTCTAGAAACAAAACAATATATTGGCTTAGACAAATCTGCAAAAGACCTCTTTAAAGTGTTGAAGAAGCAAGTCGTCACTTTGAGGACTAAGGAGCTCCTGACCCAAACCAGTGTGATTTTAATCACCTCATATACACGTAGAAGTGGTCGATGAATAAAGAAGACTGGACAAGAATATATGCATTTGAATTAGGAGTTCGTGAAGAGTATTGATTATACTTGGAAGTGTCAGAAGACCAAATAAATCTGTCTGGGGAAAAAATTCAGCCAGAATGCAACTTAGAAGGAAGGATGGTGAAACGTTGCCTCATGATTTGAAGATGTTATTGAATGGGACAAGTCCCCGGTACTCATAGTGACCCTATAGGACAGATTAGAACGGTCTCTGTGGGTTTCTGAGTCTGTAAGTCTTTTGGGGAGTAGAAAGCTTCGTCTTTTGCTTACTGAGCAACTGGTGGTTTCGAACTGTTGACCTTGTGATTAGCAGCCCATCTCATAACTCATTGCCCTACCAGGGTTCCTATGGCTATCAACTTGATGGCGGCAAGTTTGGAGAACTTTTTGTCCCTGGAAAAGGACATCATGCTTGGTAAAGTAGAGGGTCATCAAAAAGTGGAAGACACTCAATGCGATTTCTTTAAACAGTGACTGTCGTAATGGGTGTAAGCCTAACCACCGTTGTGAAGTTGGTGGAGGATCGAGCATGGTTCTATTCTGATGTACACTTGGCGGCTATGAGTTGAAAGGCACTTGAAGGGACTCACCAACAATTTCATAACCCTACCATAATGCCTATCAGAACCTTTCTGTATCCACAATAATGAATATTTAGTGGCTGCTTCTTATACCAATGGCACTATTCTTGGAACTTTGAAGATCTTAATTAATGTATTCTCATAACTAGCCTTTCAGGCAGATGCTATGAATAAACCTGGTTTTGATGATGAGTAAATTGAGATGAATGAGACAATTTGGCCAAGGCCACACGGCTAGGAGATAGTTGTACCAGGATGTGATGTTACACCTTTTGACGCTCATTTGAGCTCGTATCTATACTGCATTTCAGGTGACACTTTTCTCCAAATGCATTTGTACACAATTGCTGTATCAACCATAACATTCTTTTGCCTTGATTTTTCACTTCTTAAGTAAGCATTGCAGTGTTATTACAATGACATAACAAATTTTTGTTGACAAAAATAACATTCTTTTATCACATATGTGACTGTTAACTAACTCACTCCTATTTGGGGTATTTAAATTGTTTTCTGGTTTTTCAATAACATTAATGTGCCGTTGGCACCTTTATGCTTTTGAATTTTTACATATATTGGAATAGCTCATTAGGCTAGCTTCAGTAGAAGCCAAAGTATGAGTCTTCTTCTGGTTCTTGTGGCCAAATCCCTAGAAATTCTTCTGATAAATTAAGAAAGATTGATAACAATTTGTTAACCATGGTTTTAATTTTCTTCTCTTACTTGAATTATAATGAGATTTGAAATTGCTCCTTATGCTTTTCTTAATTGTTTTCTCTGTATCTGGTTAGTTTGCTGAACTCATCTTAATTATTTATGATTTGTCTCTATTTTAGGAGACAAGTATGTTGACTTTTTCACCCTCTCTTTAATATAGAAGGCTCTTTTCCATTTCCTATCTAACTACATTAACTAGGAAGATTAAGACAGTATTGAAATTACAGTCTCATAGATGACTTTTATGGAAATGATTGTAGTGTTCCACATCAAGTGTGATTTTTGCTGAAGATTTCTGATATATCACGTTAAGGATCATCTCCATCCCGTTACCCATTTACAAGATGTTTTCCAAAAATCAAGATAGATCTTGATTTTCCGGCATTTATTTAGACAGCGCCCTTCCTCAAATTATAATAGTTGATTTCTAATAACCAAGAAAGGTGGGGTTTTCTACTCCCATAAAGCGTTACACTCTTAGGAAAGCCACAGGGCAGTTCTACCCTGTGCTACAGGGTCACTGTGAGCCGGCATCGACTCGATGGCAGTCAGAGTCTTATTTATATCCCTGAGCTAAGTTTTATTTGATTGTCATAAACTATTTATATTTCAAAACGAAAACCCAAACTCACTGCCACCAGTTCCACTCTGACTCATAGCAGAACCACAGAACAGGGTAGAACTGCCCCTGCGGGTTTCAGAGATGGTCACTCTTTACAGAAGTAGAAATCCTAGGTTGTCTTTCTCCTGCATGATGGCTGGTGGTTCAAACTGCTGCCCTTGCCGGGAACAGCCCAACACTAACCTTGCAATACATATACTCCTAGATTTGATTGCCCAGTATTTTATGTGTCTGATGATCCTCTGTTAGACTATAGTTTTCCTTTTTGTGCTTTTTCTGAGTTCATGTAAGGATAATGTTAGTATGCATCATGAGGCCTTCCAACTTAAACCAGTTTAGATATTTTTTTTTCAGTTTAGATATTATATGTACTATTTCTTCATTTTTGTGTGCTCAAACCAGTTTAGCTATTATATGTACTATTTCTTTCTTTCTTTCTTTTTGTTGTAGTTAGTTCAAGGATCGTTTGTTGGCCCTTAGAAGTGTTTTCCAGTCCAGTCTGTTGGGGCACCACGCCCTGGCCCCAAAGTCCACTTTCAGCATTCCCTGGGAACCCTGCCACTCCATTCCCTTGCTGTTCCACTGTACTCCCCCAGTGCTTTGCCTCGGTGTGGTGGGATCAGGTCAGGTGCAATTCCCACACTGTGTCTCCGGTGCTGTCCCCTGTATCGCCCTTAGTCACTGAGGGGCATCATGTCTCATAGTGGGGCAGGTCATGTGGTTCTCTCTGTGGACTGGTCTGTACTATTTCTTGTAGGCTTGGTAGAACTCACAGGCAGCAAGGGGAAGAGGTCCCCCACCCAAAGATGGTATGGTCAAGAAGAAAATGCCCCAGATGCTTCCAGGCTCAGAGGAAGGAAGGAAGTGGATTTCCACACAGTTTCAAGCTTAGTTTTGAGTGTAGATGGAAATCCATAAGGTGAATAGCTTGCAAAGATCAGTCCCTACTGAAGACAAAGTCTTCGTACCAGAGGGCCTGTATGAAAGTGGGCAAGCTTATCCCAACGTGTGCTCAGTAGGCAGGGGAAGGTAGGCGGCAGGAGAGAGGTGGGCAGTGCCACCAGGAAGGGAGGGTGTGCTTGTGTGTGTGGCACTGTCAGATGGGGTAACATCAAAATGACCCCAGGCTGCAGCAGGCTAAAGATGATGTAGTGGGAGGGGCCGCCAAGGCGGTGGGGTCCCTAGGGTTGATGTCACCCATCATCCAGTGTGGAAGTCGTCACGCTCCAGTCAGACTGTAGACTGGGGGCTGTGCTGCCCACTAAGCGGCCGAGGGGAGAGGTGGTTTCTGCTTTGAGAAATGGGAAGAGGTGGAAGGGACACTTCCAAGCTGCTCCACACATTTGGGCCCAAAGCAGGGAGCAGTCCAGGCCCCACCTATGGAAGCGAAGTGAGTTGTGACATCACTGAGTGGCATGCACCCCAGTGAGGGCCTTGAGGGCAGGGAGGAAATATCTCATGTGGTCTGAAGTTGCTGCCCAAAGGTGATGCTGCGTGAATCGTGAAGGTCTGTTCTGATGTGCTGTGAGACCCCACGAGGCGAGTCCTTGCAGTAAAGCTGTCACTGACTAAGCAGAACAGTTACCTTGATTCGTGGAGAATCCTCTAAGAACCAGAAGTATTTGATGACAGGTTTTCTCTGCGTGGGGGCCTCTTAGCCATGGACGTGGCTCTGGGAAGCAATCAGGTAGATAGAAAAAGCTCCACGGTGGCGATTCCCCCAGGTTATCGTCCGGCAATCATTTGATTTGCCTCAATCTCTATGGTGGAAACTGTGGTTAATAGGAAAAACCAATGGAACAATTTAAACTGTACTGGTAAACGGCATTGAGGGCGGGAGAAGAAAGATGAAGGAGAAAGAAAAGTTCAAAGTTAAAAAGTAGCTTGTCTACAAGGACTGGAAATAGTAAAATGAAATGATGGGGCACCTACTTTCAAGATACGTAGAACATTTAGAGCCGCGGTTCTCAACCTGTAGGTCGGGACCCCATTGCCAGTGGTCTTAGGAACCGAGACACGGCTCCTCCGTCTCCAGGCGGGTCTGCCCACATGCAGATCCGCCCACTTACAAGTACCCTGTGGGAAGACTGTGACCATGCTACACCATGCTTCAAGACAAAAGTTCATTTATTTGTAATTAGAAATAAATATTTCACAAGATATAATTACATATTGTTTTTGTGATTAATCACTGTGCTTTAATTATGTTCAATTTGTAACAATGAAAATACATCCTGCTTATCAGATATTTATACTATGATTCATAACAATAGCAAAATTACAGTTATGAAGTAGCAACGAAAATAACTTTATGGTTGGGGGGGGTCGCCACAACATGAGAAACTGTATTAAAGGGTCGTGGCATTAGGAAGGTTCAGAACCACTGGTTTAGAGATTTGAGGCAAATACACATGGGCTTTATAAGGCGCTAAATGCCATGCAAAGTGTGTCTGATAAGAGATTCGTCCCACGCTCTTCGACACTGAGAGGATGGTAGGCATTTGGGGAATGGGCAGATGGAAAGGGGTCACGCATGTGTAGATCCTATGAGACTTTTCTGGTACTGGTACTGGAGAAAAAGGTGCCCAATTCTTAGAAGTGGATTCAATTTTCATGATGAATTCAGGGTCTTTGGGGCAGGAAAGAATTGACAACATCTTGCCTAACACTTTCTTGGAGATAGTCCAAAGTAGTGCTATCTATGGGTGCAATAGGGTAATGGAGATCAAGACCCACTCTGGCCACTAATCCCTGGGACTATTATGATGTGAGCCCTCATGGAATCTGGAGAGTAGAAGGTAACATGGTGAGGACCTGTCCTGGATCTCTATTTGTGTCGTTGGCCGGTGTCATCCTGTCAGTTCTGACTCATGTACAACAGAACACAGTCCTGCTCAATCCTGTACCAGCTTCACAATTGTTCCCAGGCTTGAACACATGGTTGCAGCTCCTGGTCAGTCTGTTTCATCGAAGACCTCCCTTTTTTCATTGCCACGTGGTCTTTGGCTTCTGCTTTTGTGGGCCAGGAAGTCCATCTGCAAATCTGCCTTACAGTCTCATAACCTCGGTGCTGCTGCTTGGCTCTGCCTCATGGTTTCATTGTGTCAGCAGCTTGTGGGGGCATGGTAGGGCCTTGCTGTCTACGCCACTGTGGCTCGTCTTCCTTCATGGTCTCAGGAAGTCTCTCTTCCTGCCTCTGAGATGGCTCTCTTATACACTAAGGAATGGCAATGAAAAGGACCAATCCCCTCTACTAGTGTTTCACAGACCCAATTTGCATAAGTCCACCCCATCATTTGGTAGGAGTTAGAGAGATATGGAGAGAACAATCATATGAAGAAATTTCACGTTACCACACTTACCTATTGTTGGTAAGAATGAAACCTGATGCAGCCAATATGGAAATCAATTTGGCATCGCCTCAAAAGCCTAGACAGACATATGGCCCAGCAATTCCACTCAGAAACCTATACCCCAAAGACTTGAAATCAAGGACTCAAACAATACCAATGTTCATTGTAGCATTATTCCCCCAAACAAACAGGTGGACAAATGCATGTGTACATAGATGAACCAGTCAGTAAATGTAAGGAAATTTTAGCTTTCTTTTTTTTTTTTGCCCTAATCATTTTTTTCTCTTTTCTTCTTTTACATTTTATTAGGGACTCATACAACTCTTACCACAATCCATACATATACATACATCAATTGTATAAAGCACATCCATACATTCCCTGCCCCAATCATTCTCAAGGCATTTGCTCTCCACTTAAGCCCCTTGCATCAGGTCCTCTTTTTTTTCCCCCTCCCTCCCCATTCCCCCCTCCCTCATGTGCCCTTGGTAATTTATACATCGTTATTTTGTCATATCTTGCCCTATCCGGAGTCTCCCTTCCCCCCTTCTCTGCTGTCCCTCTCCCAGGGAAGAGGTCACATGTGGATCCTTGTAATCAGTTCCCCCTTTCCAACCCACTCACCCTCCACTCTCCCAGCATCGTCCCTTCCACCCTTAATTTTAGCTTTCTTATGAAGATGAACAAATGAGGAAAATAAGATTATTCTTATTAGTTGTTTGTTTTTAAATGTTTGCGTGTGTGTGTGTGTGCATGAAATCCAGGATAGGTCAATCTATAGAGACAGTAACTGGATTAATGATTCCTTGAGGGTCTGGTAGGGGAGGTCAGGGGGCATGGGGAGCTAATAACGATGAGTACAAGCTTGAAGAAAATGTTCTAAAATGGGTTGTGGTGATGATTGTACACATCTTCTTGATGTGACTGACCTATTGAATTGTGTGTTATCTGAACTATATACCAATACAACTGTTGAGGAAAAAATTCATGGGAAAAACCTGCTATTTACAAATGACATCTCCTATTATCAATTTGTGATTTGGGGTTTGTTTCTCAAAATTCCTTCAATAAATATTTACTGATTAACTCCCCCTACCCAAAATGTGATATATCCATACAGTGGAATATATTCAACCATGAAGTGAAATGAGGTTCTGCTAATAATTCTCTATCATAATTGAAGACAGGATACTTGTAAGAAAATGTTTACAATGGTACTGTTAACAACAGCCAAGAGATGGAAACAACCTGAGTGTCCATCCACAAATGAATAAACAAAATGTTTACTATACGTACAGTGGGATGTTACTCAGTCACAAAAGGTATCAAGTTCTGATTTATCCTGTGACATGGATGAACCTGGAAAACATTATCCTAATGGAAATAATCAAGACATAAAAGGATCCTATTGCATAACTACATTTACCTGAAATATCTACAGTAAGCCAATTCAAATGAGAGGTTACCTAATGCTGGAGGAAGGGGGGGAACAGGGAATCACTGCTTAACGGTTATGTTTGTGTTTGGTCTCTGTTTGGGTAGTTGAGAAAAGAAATAAGTTATGGTGATGGTTGCACAGTATTTTGGATGTAATTAACACCAGTGAATTGTACATGTTAATACAGTGTATTTATCATTATTTAAGATAAAAGCAATCACCCGAAAATAATGAAACCAGAACAAAGCTCATGTAAAGGCAGTGATTAACGTTAGGAAAAACAATGCACTTGTTGTACAACTATTTGGCTATGCAGTGAAAAATCCCTAATTACAATAATGTAACAAAATTAGCTTTATTAAAAATTGTGATGCAACTCTAGGCAGAGGATGTCGTGTGAGAGCCAGAGCAGTTTCTAGCACAATAGGGAGTTAGTAGGTAATACCTCCACTAATTAATAAAGAACTTCATGAGCGTTGTGTGATAACATGAAGCTAAGTGTTAGAAGAGCTATCTGGAAGAGTAGAAGGCAGTTGCCTGTAGAAAGCAGGAGAGTTGTGGCGGCAGGTGCTGCGGGAGCAGGGAAAGCGGATTTTCATCAAAACC
The DNA here is from genome assembly GCF_050624435.1 of Tenrec ecaudatus. NCBI lineage: Eukaryota > Metazoa > Chordata > Mammalia > Afrosoricida > Tenrecidae > Tenrec > Tenrec ecaudatus. The sequence goes on from NC_134533.1 coordinate 191,393,596, forward strand.
AGCTAGCCTGTAAACCCAAAGCACAGACAACGTGGAGAACAAGTCAACCAATACTTTAAAAAGTAAAAAAAAAAATTGATAAGCAGCATTCTTTCTTTTAAAAATGTTGCATCAGGATCTTGTTGCTCTGTGTCATGTTTGACTTGAACTTGGAGGAACGTAGGCTTGTTCTTCTAGGTGAGGGCTGCTAAAATTAAGACTCTGCTTGTGAACCACAAACCAGGCAGGGAGGAGTCTTGGCTGCAGGAGCCACCAAGAAGTGAATGTGTGGGCCTAGGAGAGCACAGCCTTTTGGTTTCATTTTCCCCTTTCTCTGTTTGAGACTTTCTTTCTCTTTGATCTTGCCTAAGGAGAATTCTTCTTGGTTGATTCCTCATGTCACCGACCCCTGGACAAAAGAAAGTCTCAGGGAAGACCACGCTCCCTTTCCTAGTTTATGGAGATTACGACCATGGCTCAAGGCCAACTTTCACACACTTTCACAAGTCAGGTGAGGTGGGTTCACAAGGTAGAACTCGGAGTGGCCCCTCCTGCTGCTTTTAAACTCTTCAACCTTGTTCTTCGTTTCTGGCACTCGTTATGCTTCCTCCCTTCTATTTGATACTCTTTATAGACCTTTTGATAATGACGTCTTGCTTTCTTTAGAGTACTGAAGCTATACCTAGTCAAACACTATGAAGAAGAACAGTCCCAAGAAGGAAATGAAAGTCACTTATAATCTCATCACTCAAAATGATTAAAAATCAACAATTTCTCTGTGTGGATACTGCATACACATATGAGCCTGTGTGTTTTTATGAGATGAAGTTGTGTCTTTGCTTAAATCATATTAGATCGTGGCAATTTTCTATCCCATTTTAAACAACTTGTGCACATTTAAAAAATGTTTTTAATGTTTTAATATTGTTAAGTGATTTCACAATAGAACATCATTTGAAGATACCGTAATGTATCTATCCATTCCCCTATTGTTACACATTTAGGTTGTGCTAAATTTTCAACAGCTACATACATAAAATGAAATTTAATTTGTTTCTTCTAGGACTACCTGGGGGGGGGGGGGCGGATCTGATGGATTTTGAACAGGCTTGAAGGATATGTTTGGGATAAATGGAGTCAAAGTACAGGTTGTGCAGGATCAGGCATATTCACATTGTGGAGGCTCTCGAGTCTTGATGAACAAACATCGTTGGGAGTCACTGAAATAAAAACGAAGATCCATGAAACTGCCAACAGTGGAGTGTGACAGCGTGGACCACCACATTCAGACACAACAGAAAACACGCACCGTGGTTGCCATTTCTGTGTCCCCAGTGGAAATGGGCAAAAGCAGAGAAACCTCATCACTACTGATGTACAATCCAACCATTTTTTTAATGAGGGTAGTTCTAAGAGGCATCCCAAGGACATTACTGTCTAATAGGATTTTGTAATGATGGAAATTTAGAATTTCCATTGTCAAGCATTAGGGACTAGAAGCAGGCCAGGGATAAGTAAAAGGATTGACTAGGCTATCAATCATTACCTAGATATCGATCCATTCTTTCGTCTAAATCTCTAATCATCCATCACCCTGATGGCAACTACCTGAGTTTCCCCAGGATCGGCAGCCTTTTGAAGTCACTTTTTCATTGAAATATTTAGAAGCATAGTTTGAGTTCTTATACAACAGATAATAAGAGCCTTTCTTTTCTTTGGTTTTATTGGCACATAATCCACATGATACAATTTAATCATTAACAAGTGTCTTAATGTTCTTTTGATATCTCTGAGAACTCTAAAAGTTTCCAAGTGAATTAAAAAAAAAAATCACATGTATCTCCCCTCCCGTCTCTCCAACCTGCTTTCTCCCAAGATGAAAGGCAGCTCTTTCTGTTCACTCACGGCCCTTTGCTAGTGTGTCTAATTGAGTTGACTCAAGGCTTAGCCGTGGGCCCCTTGGACTCCAGGATCTTGCCCTCATCCTGTAGTCTTGAGCTGCAATTTTTAGTCCTCCTTTGCCAGTCTATCCCACCAGAAAGTTCACATTTTCTCCCTCTGTTAGCAGAACAATTCAGTTCTCTTTCTGATCATTGTGCACTCTGGTTATCTATTGTGGGTTGATCTCCCCTGAAAAGTGGAAATTTTCATCCATTTAACAGAATAAACAGTTTACCCACCCATTCAGATCATGCAAATATGATTGGTATAAATGCAGATTATGTATAACATCAGTTTGATTTTTGTTCATCTATTCCCCCCATGTTTCTAATCTATTGACCACCTGGTTCACATTACTCTATCGTCTCTTCTAGGGACTTAGAACCCTATTTATGTGAAGTTTCTTTCTCTCTGTCCCCCAAGTAAAAACTTTCCTAAAAATTACCCAAACAAACTCACTGCCGTTAAGTAGATTCCAACTCATAGTGATCCCATGTGTCAGGTAAAACTACCCCTGTGTGTGTGGGGGGGTGGGCGGGGGGGAATAGAAAACAAAAAAAACGATCCCTGGGAGATTCTGAGATGATGACCCTCTACAGGAGTAGAAAGCCTTATCTTTTCTGCACGGGGCCTGCTGGTTCCAAACTGCTAAAACTGGCAGTTAGCAGCCCAGCACATGAAGCCATCAGAGATCCATGTGAGAGTTGGACGTTGCAAAGAGAAGACTGAAAAGCAATCGGTGCATTTGAGTTATGGTGCTGGAGAAGAACATTGAAAGTACCGTGGGCTGTCAAAAGAACAAACAAACCTATCTTGGAAGTTGGACAGCCAGAATGCTCCTGAGAGGCAAGGGTAGTGAGTCTTCCTCTCCCGGACTGTAGACGAATTCTCACGCGAGACCAGTCCCTGGAGAAGGATATCATGTTTGGGAACGAAGAGGGCAGCACCGTCTTCCCAATCGTTCCTGTGCCTGAGCCCACAGTTGCAGCCACTGTGTCAGTCCATCTCCTCGCGGCCCGCCCTTTTTCATCACCCTCCCACTTTACCAAAAAGTGATGTCTTTTTAGGGAGTGGCCTCTCAGCACTCTGTCCAATGTATCTGAGACAGCCTTGCCATCCTTGCCTCTGAAGCACTCCATCCGTACGACTTTCAATACAGATCCGTCTGTCCTTTGAGCAGCCCACGGGTCTTTCGACATTCTTCCCCACACCTCAATTCAAATTCACCGATTCTTCTTTGGTCTTCCTTATTCAGTGTCCAACTTTCACAGACACGTGAGAGAGGTGAAAATACTCTGGCTTGGGTCAGCAGTCCCTTCATCCTCAAAGTCTCATGCTTGCTCGTCAATCCTCTAAAGAGGTCTTGTGCAGCAGAGTTCCCTAATGCAATTCATCCTCTGATCACTTGACTGCTACTTCCAGGAGTATTGATTGTGAGTCCACCAAGGCAAAGGACTTCAACCTTTTCTCCATTTGTCATGATGTCACCTCTTGGTTCTAGTATGAGGTTTGCGGTCTTCTTTACATTGAGTCATAATTCATACTGAAGGTTCTTTAAATTAGCAAATGTGATTTGTAGGGTTAGAAGGATAGGCCAAGTTTTTAAAAGTATCTATTCTTAAAAATACTCCAACACCATCCTAATAATGATTGCTCTTTATTTTAGGCAGGGAAAGTTTTACCGATTGGAAATAGAGTTGCAAGTTGTTTGACTGAAAAACTTCCCCGGGTAAGCATTTTCAACATGCATTTGTGCTTATTACTATGATTTTTATTCTAGATAAGACAACCCTCAGTTTTTCTTATAAAAGTTGTATAAATATTTAACGTGGTCAATTTTGATTTAGTGTATTTTGAGACCTTCTATTGCTTTTGCTTTTGTTTAAGGGAGTTACAATTCCAACCTTAATATCTCCCAGTTTTATGTAAACTATCCTGTTTTTTAAATACAGCCTTTAAAATATACAGTTAGTTTCCATAAGTACATTTTAGGAAACTGTTTTATTGGGAGCTATAGTAGCCAGGGCACTTTCTACAGACATTGAATTAAGGGTATTGATTGACTGGCATGGATCAGTCTGACTGACAACCACCCTTTAGGAGAGAATAGAACTGCTCCTGTGGGTCTTCGAGGCTGTACAGCTTTCCAGGTACAGAATGCCCGTAACAGACACTGCGTGGCTGTTGGTTTTAAAGTACCAAGCTCATGGTCTCCTGGGCAACACTCTGCCCCCAGAACCAAGGTGGCTATGAGTTGGAGTTGACTTGATGGTAGTGAGTATCCGTAAGCTTTTAAAATATTTTAAGAATTGTACTTTATCTAAATCAGATGGATCGAAATAAGATTCTGACTATTTTCTTGCCTCATTGTAGCTCATGACACCACCCGAAGTAAAAAAGTTTTTGAACTTCAGATACGCACCTGCTGGAGCAGAAAGAGTATTTTATGGCAGAGCCAATGATCCCCAAATTGCTCCTAATTTAACACATGGCATAAAATCAAAACATTCAATGCAGGTAACTGGTTTTCCTTTTACTTACCACCCCTGTACATGAATCTACCGAGGTGAAAAGACCCAAATGAGATATTGGTGAGATTCATCCTTCCTGTCTTTCCTTTTACTAGTCTTTGCTCAGTCTGTCCCCAAAGTATCAATCTTGAGCAGTGCAATGAAAAAACAATACAACAGGGAATGGCACAGACAGTGTAGAGAAGCCAGTGGTGTTAGCTCTAAACTACATATTCTTTCTGTTAGTTAATAAGCACCCAGTTGCATTCCATTTCCATACAGCTTGAGAGATACGGTCAGGCTGTGTTTGACAATAACGATCACACTCTGTGCTGGAGACTCACTCTTGCCTATCAACACACTAGAGTGTGGCTATCGAGACCTAGATGGCAAGGAGGTAGATTCGGCATGTTCCCGATTCGTTTAGTATGTGTGCTGCCGAAGCAAGCCCTACATTCCCCGTTCTAATGGTAGGAAAAAGCCAGGTATTTGGAGTGAACTGGTGTCATTCCCAATCATCTGGAATATTTCGTTCAGTGATCCATGGGTTGCTGCCCCTAAACTATGAATCCTGTTGAAAACACATGTTAAGGTCAGTGGATGTGTGAGCAGCTCAGCACCCATTCTGACAATCCATTTGGAGATGGGAAAAATGAATAATAATGACTAAATGTTTTCCCACAATCATGTATTCTTTCTCCTCCATGAATGACTGAGGTTATGGTTTCCAAATTTATAATTTTTCATGGATATGCTTCTTTCCCCCCGATTTCTTTAGGCAAGGATGTTGATCAATCCACCGCCAATTACCACATTTCAACAGAAATTGAAAGATAAGAAAGAAGCTGTGTACTTAAGCAATCGACGAGCACCATTGGGAAAATCTCATGACCAAGCACCCGGATTACCAAAAGGGATGGATATAATCAACACGACCTTTGGAACCTCAGTCATTAGAGGTAGCCAAAATATAAGTGGTGCTGAGGGGGAGGTAAAAAGAATTTTGGAAAATAGGATAAAATATTCTGCTCATACAATGCTTGGAAAGTTATGTAGACAACTGTAAATAATGATTCTTGAATAAACGTTAGGATCACAGCAAGACAGTCCCTTTTAGATTCAGAATCCTTAGCATTTGCGTGTGTCAAGGAAGTAACACCTCTGACTGTAGAGCAGGGATTAATTACGTACAGGAGAGCTCGTGTAAAGACCGAGAGACTGGGGAAAGTGGCCCCGGGGCAACTGCGAAGACTCCGGCTTCTTTTTGGTCATCCAGTTGTGTGTTGTACTTCTGCTAATGCTTCTTCTGCGTTCCTAACTTTCAATTGCATACAGTATACCACGGACAAATAAACTTGATGAACGCCGCGCAGCATACTCCCTCTACAAAGGTCCATAACACTTGGATGGTATGCAAACAGCAGGGACTCTTATGGCAGCATCCACTGCAATCTGGAAGGACAGTAGAGCCGAAGTTGCAACAAAGGACCGTCTATAACAAGACAGCTTGCAGGCTATTCTTGTTCCCTAAGGGTACAGCCTCCTCCCGTGTTGTTAGCTCCCTTCTCCACATCAACCTGGCATCGCTCTTGTACCATCCTTCCAAGTCTCTCCCCGTCTTCCTCCACGGAGGAAGAACCACAAGCCAAATTTTCTTGACCACAGGAGAACCAAAAGCCATGTTTTCTTGACCTTGAAAAGAAATTAAATCATTGCTTTGCCTTTTCACATATATTAAACTTCTGTACCAGGAAACTTAACTTTTTAAAAAATAAGTAGGTGGACTAGGTTCTTTTCCTTAACATTTACTCTGGGGATAGTGTGCCACTCCCATAAAATGCAGAATCTGCAGTTGTGCCTTATTGCATCTGACCTAAATTGGCATGAATTTAAGACATCTGAGAGATGCTAACATTTGAAACATCAGAAAATGTATTTTACAATAAAGTATCTTTTCCATAGGAAGACTAAGCAATCTTATTTATGTAAATTGTTAGTAGATATGACATGGTAATTACAGCCATCATATTATAATTGTTATCTAGGATCAGTTTGTTTTAAAATGGAAAGTACTTCCTAGGTGTACTTTTAGATATATACTAGAAAGAATGCTTCAGACTCTGTGGGTGTTTATTAGTAAGAGTAGTGGATTAATATTCCAAAAAAGAACGGCTTTTGTAAGCTTACTTTACATAGGATTGTTTTCTGGTATTCTTGACTTTGTTCACAGGCCTCTGCCTTTGGGAGAAAGGCTGAATGGAAGGAAAATGATGTTAATCTATGGTGTTAGGTGCCAATTGTGCTGACAGAAAGAGAAGAATCAAACTGTAAAGGATGGTACATTTAAATATTATGCAAAACAATGAAAACGAAATAATTCACATACTAAAAACTGGGTACCACCAGTTATGGGACAGTTAAGCTGTTGCACAACCATTTGATGATTCTGGGTTAGGAACCAGTAGAATGAAGAATTTCTTCCCGATTCCAAAGATTCCCCTAATATCTTTGACTACATTGAGGATGGAGAAGTTCAGATTAAGACAGTCTCAAGGCATGTGGTCCAATATAGAACTGGCAATGTTTGCCCCATGACTGGTCCTTGGAGCATTTGGGTTTCCCTAACTGATTTGTGATTCAAGCCTGCTTGGGTCATCTTTAGAAATTTGGAGGAAATGAGAACCAAATTTGCTCAGAGAGTCTCAGGATCAAGAGTAAGTGGGCTCACAAAGGTGGCAGAACCTGCCGAGGTGATGTGACACAGATCCCCGTCAGTGTTCAGAATGCTGGAGAGAGAGGGGGTCCGGTGGAAGTCTCTAGCACAGTGTCACAAGGCACTGTCCTAGCTTTTTAGACGAGTTCCATTTATGTTGGCTTCAAGATCTCCTACGGCAGTGGTTCTCAACCTTCCTCATGCCACGACCCTTTAAGACAGTGCCTCATGTTTTGATGACCACCCCCAACCATAAAATTATTTTTGTTGCTACTTCATAACTGTATTTTTGCTACTAGTATGAATCAGGTGACCTCTGTGAAAGGGTTGTTTGACCCCCAAAGGGGTCACGACCCACAGGTTAAGAGCTGCTGTCCTAGGGCATCAGCCTGGTTTGGGCAGTCAGCACACTCTACTCGTCATTTATTCTAGTCCATTTAAATACATTATAAATCAATGGAAGGTACCTGCAACCTGTTAACTTTCATGAATTCTTCCGCCAGAATTATCTGCTAAGGATGTGGTGAATCCACCAAAATCTTATAAAGAAGTATTAAACGAAGGAAAAGAAGGCCACGAGCTGTATGTTGTCTCGCACAACGATTATTATGTGGGTAAGTGTCCTCCAGTGTGAACTACTCACCGCTCACTGCCTTGAGTCCAGGTCGGTTTTAGATCTGGAACACCGTACACGTATTGCATGGTGTGATGTGGCGAGTCCGAGAGACGACATTCACATCCTACCTGGTCTATTGACTAGCTTTCAGACCTCAGGCAATTTCTTTACCTGGTTGTCACCTCTTCTAATTTCTTACCTGGGAAAGATACGGTACTGGGAATCCCTGAGGAGTGCAAATGGTTAAAGCGTCCAGTTGTGAACCAAAAGGATGGATGTTCAAGCCCCACCTAAAGGCACCTCAGAAGACAGAAATGGTGACCCGTTTCCACCCGCAAATCAACCATTGAAGATTGTATAGAGCGGCATTCTACTCTCACACACATAGGTTAGCTAGGAGGTGGAGTTGACTCGACAACCCATAAGACTGTTATGAAGATTAAATGTGTGCATGCAGAATGCTTAGCACGGTGCCTAGAGCTCCGGAAACATCAGCTATTATTACTATTAAATGATCTTGTTTAATAGTAAGATATTACTAGAATTATTCCATACTCCCTAGCATTGAGTTGATTTTGACTCATAGTGGCCTTCTAGCATCACGAACAAACATTAGATGTGTACTGAAAACCACTCTCTGCCCTTGAGTTCATTCTGATCTATAGTGATACCGTAGGGCAGGGCAGAACTGCCCCTGTGGGTCTCAGGGCTTTACATCTGTACTGGAATAGACAGCCTCATTTCCTCCCTCTTGGAATGGCTGGTGGATTTAAACCACTGACCCTGTGATTAGCAGTTCAGTGTGTAGCCCGTGATACCACCAAGGCATAAACCAAGTGCCATCAAGTTGATGCGGACTCAGTGTGTCCCTGTAGGATAGAGTAGATCTGTCCCTGCAGGTTTTCAAGACTCTAAAAATTGTTATGGGAGTAGAAAGCCACATCTTTTCTCCTCAGAGTGGCTGGTGCTTTTGAACTGCTGACTTTGTGGTCAACAGCCCAACTCATAACCCACTATACCACCAGGGCTCCTTTGGACACTCTAGTGCTGTAAAATAAAACTTCATCGCTGATTCGTTGACGATAGTAGAGCCTTGATGATATCATAGACTGCCGACCGTGAGGCTGGTGGATGTCCTGACAATGACTAAGGGAGACCACAGAAGGGAAGACCGCATTTGAATTACGATTTTGGTGAAGGTATGCATGGCACTGTGGGCTACCAGAAGAATGAACAAATCTGTCTTGGAAGAAGTACAGCCAGAATGCTCCTTGGACGCGATGTGGTAAGGGTTAAGCTCGTGTACTTTGGCACATGTTTCTCGGAGAGATGAGTCCCTGCCCAAGAACACCGTGTTTGGTAAGGTAGAGGATGGGTGAAAACAGAGAAAGATTGTCAAGCAGGTGGAAACGGTGGCTGCAGTCGTGAGCTGAAGGACAACTACTGAGAGTAAGCCATAGGACCAGTCCGTGTGTTTTTCTATTGTACACAAGGTTGCTATGAGTTGGAACTGCCTCAATCGCACTTAACAACAAAAGTAGCAGCAGCAGCAGCACCCACCACCGCCAATACCACTAACTACCACAACATGTATACGGATGATTCATGAACTTCGTCTTTATTGTCTGGAAACAAGGCTTACTGCAGTGCAATGCCCCCCCCCTCTCTTTTGCTTTAAACTGTGGTAAAATATGCATAACACAATATTTGCCAATTCAACATTTTTCCTGTGCAATTTAGTGATAACTTTTGGCTACATTAATGTTATCTCCTCTCTGATTTGTTTCTTCTACAGTCCCCTCACAGCACACTCCCTCTTTCTGATCACAGCAAGGGCTCCGCTCTTACCCCCACTGCTTCAGCTCTGGGAATCTGCCAGCAGTCTCTGCTGATGGCAAGTCCTGAGATCCTCTCCACCCTCCCTCACATTCAACTGGCTGCTGCCTGCGCTCACTCCGATGACGCCTTCTGGTTCGCTACCTTGACTTCTTTCCTTAGCTCTACCCCTCCGCAATGCCTTCCTACCCGTTCCCGTCTCTCCCTTAATTTCATCCTCCCTCCCTTCGTTCCTCCCTCTTTTTCTTGCGAAAATATTTCATATGTGTTTTTTTTAAATAGCTGCTGGTGTTCAGCTTATCCAAATACTTAATTATTTTTAAAGACTCTCTATCAATAGATGGTTGATACTTAATATCCACTTTAAGGGAGAAAGATGAGGTTGGCTGCTACCTTAAAAAGCTGCAGTCTCAGCAGCCATTTACAGGGATGCTGTGAATTAGATTTACCTCCATGGCGGTGGGGTTGGCTTTATATGCATTTAACGATCTGAGGAAAACTATTATAGATTTTTTTTTCATTTGCCAGAAGAGCTCTCGTGGGTCGCACATAGCTGACATTACCTTGTAGGGCTGATTTTTAGAGAAGTTTCCACGCTTCTTGGAAAGTCATAGGATCTCCTCTTTTGATTATCGTGCTTATTTTCTTTTCATAATGAAAGTGCTTTTAATATTGTAAAACATATGTCATTGTTAAAACTATAAATACCATCAAACTTTACAGAAAAATCCTTGAAATGTCATGAGTCAAAGAGAACGACAGTTGGTTTATTGGTGACCAACTTTCTAATCCCCATTCATTACACCATGTGTCTCCAAAGAAATGGGATCGTAGTTTCCATGCTTGGGGGGAAATACATGATATACTACATTTTAAATCATTTGACAGCCAAGAGCCTGGTGTACAGTGGCAATGCTGTTAACTGACAGGCTGGCTGCGTCACATGAGTTCTCACCCCTTGGGACTTGGCTAAACTCAATGCCATCAAGTCAGTTATGCCTCACAATGACCCGAGAGGGCAGAGTAGACTTGCCTCCCACGGGTTTCCGAGGCAGTAAACCTTTACTGGAGCAGAAAGCCTCATTTCTTCCCTGTGGAGCAGCTAGTGGTTTTAACTGCTGACCTCAAGGTTAGGGGCTCAGCACACAATCCTATAAGCTAAACGGGCTCTTTACACAGGACAGGATAAAAAGGACCATAGGGTGGCCTATCAAATCTCTCATCTGTGAAGCTGCTGGTGAGCTCAGGCGATTGACGGACCCCCATGAACACCCCTCCCCTCTGCCCCACCTTATGGTGAGCAGCCAAGCATTCACCACGGCAACCCCAACACTCCTCCATGAAGGTTACAGCTTGGAAATCCTATAGGGATTTCTATAGGTCCCGTGAGTGGAAGGGACTTGACAGCAATGGGTGGGATTGCTGAAAACTATATGTCAGCCCTTCATTGAATAGCAATTAACTATAGATTTATAACATCTTGAAAAGCCACATCATTTACATCACGACTGAAGTAATATTTTTATAATGTTTTAGAAAATAGTAATAATAATCATTAAAATGTAATATTTTTATACATTAAAAGCTATATGGAAATCTATGTGAAGGAAATCTGCCATGGTTTCAAATTTAGATGTGCGTGCCTGTCTGTGTTTTGCTCCACATTATATTTATGTCTTTTCCATCGTCAGTGTTTTTAAGGAGTCCTGGTGGCATGAAGGTTAACTACTTGACAGCTAATGAAAAAGTTGGCAGTTCAAACCCACCCACCAACTCTGCAGGAGTAAGACCTGGCAATTTTCATTATTCACATTTTCAACCTGCAGAACCCTATGGGGCAGTTCTACTCTGTCACTTCGGGTTACAGTGAGTTGAAATTGAATCAAAATAGCCTAACACACACACACACACACACACACACACACACACTCTCTCTCTCTCTCTCTCACACACACACACACACACACACACACACTGCCATTTTCATCAGTAATTATATCATGTTTTCCATGGCTATAAGTGGCATCTATCTATCTATCTATCTATCTATCTATCTATCTATCTATCTATCTATCTATCTATCTATCTCTGTGAATGTGATCTGCTATCTCCTTAGGATACATTCCAAGCTTTCTAAATTTCTCAGCTTAAATTCACTCAGTTGGCATTTTCACCTTAAAGTCAAACTGTCGTTTGAACATCCGCTGCCTCCCAGTCGCATTTGACTCACAGGGACCCCCCAGGACAGAACAGGACGGCTGGAGGGTTTGCTCCTCTGTCATTTTTATGACTGTAGGTCTCTCCATGGAGCTGCTGGGGGGTCCAGACTTCCCAGTTAGCCGGGCAGCACCACCATGACTCACAAGGTGAACAATAGTTTTCATTTCCCCACACCCTCGTCATTGCACTTTGCCAATCTTACCGGTCCTTGCAGAGCTGATTGGTAACGTATGATTCATTATTGTTTTGATCTAGCTTTAAATTACTAGTGAGGCTGACTTGCTTTTCTCCATTTATTATTCTCTCAGCTATCTCTAGTCACCATCTTCTCTTTTATCCAGAAATGGGAAACACTACAGCATGACTCCAAAACAAACAAAAATAATCAAACAAGCAAAACAACAACAAACAAACAACCTCAGTCAGAATCAGAGCTTTAATGTAAAGACCTCGCTGTTAGGCCTTCCACCCTAAAGACTCCCTTTGAATGTTTCTGATAGGAATAAGTGATTAGATTAAAATATGAAGGTGGCCGCCTGCTAATGGCATCACCAAATCCCTCATGAGAGCAGTTCAAAGCCCCAGCCTCTCACCTGAGCACAGTGGCAAGGACTGCTCCTCTTCCTATCATCAGGATTTCTGGAGTTGCGGCCCCTGCTTTTTCTCGTTCTCATGCAGTTCTTCGATAGCCTTTCCCTACCTTCTTTCCAAAGTGCATCATGAGGAACTCTTCTGTGAAGGATCCTGGCGATTCCCAGCTCAGCCGGCTTTGCCCTCCCTGGCCAAAGCTGTGGGGATCGTGGCCCTGCGACAATGGCTTTCTTTATCAGACTCAGACTGTCAGCGTCCACAGTTGCACAATGTGCTTCGGGCAAGATACAATTGTTTGTGTTCCTTAACTCAGAAGTCTTCCTTTTATTCACAGGAGAAGCAAAGAACAGAAAATATAATCCATCGAGTTTCCATCGGTTTAATTTGTATGGAGTTCCAACACCACATTTTAATGATGGGCGACACATGGCGAAAACCTTATACTGGCTCCACGAGCTACAAATGTAAGTTTAATTCTAGGGTGGACACGTGTTCGCTATTTCACCGATGGACTACAAGAAAAGCTCATTTAAAAAAAATTCAACTTTAAAAGAGATAGTACATTGACTTGTTCCAAATATAAAATAGATAGAAAGAAACAAGCAGTGAAATGTCATCCCTACCCCTCCATCCTGTTTTTACTCAATCCCCTTGGAGATTATTATGAGTTGTGTGTGTGTGTGTGTGTAATTCTAAACCTACATCGTGTCTTCATACATAAATACAAAGGCAAAGAGAAATGGCTTTATTTTTAAGTCTCTGGCATCAACTCTTCTCATACATGTTAAAGAAAATGGGCTTTCAGATCTCCACAAAGACCATTACATTTACCTAACATTTATTATTGCGTTATATTTAATAGATAATTAAGCATTCTTTAAACTGTGACTACGACCCAACTTCCCTGGAAATTTCCCTGAATATAATTAAATGCAGGAAAATGTCTAGGGTAGCAAGGTAGTGGTCACAGTTTGTAGATGCTCAATTAATTATTAAATGAAATGGATTATTAAATGCTAGGCATGGAAAGCTAGAATTTATGACACATCACACAGGGTATTATGGCTAGAGGGGCATATTAATTGACCGTATCTCAGACTTTTGTGGACTTGTTTGAATTTTCTTAAACTTGACTTGTACGTGAAAAATTGATGGTGTGTTCCTCAGTAGAGCCCTGGCTTATATTGGCTGATGATACTGAGATTCTTCCTCATCTCTTCCCATAGACATGGGCAGTTTGATTCCTGAGTATTTCATCTGGCACAATCAACATGTGGAGTTGTCCTTCATATTGTTTTTAAAAAAAAACAAAAACGTGTTTGCAATGAAGAAGCCATTGGTCTTGCAAAATCTATTGCTCAGTCTTTTTTGTCATAAAGACCATATTTTCCAATTATTGTTCATTGTTAGTCTCAAACTTTTGCATTTCAATTACCCATAATTATTAATGCATCTTGATTGCATGCTTGATCAATTTCAGACAGAAATTGATAGAAATCTTCAATTTCTTCTTGACTAGCTTTAGTGGTTAGTGTGTAAATTTGAATAATAATTTTTATTAACTGGACTTCCTTATAAGTGGATAAATAGTATCTTTCCACTGACAACATTGTATTTCAAGATAGATCTTGAAATGTCTTTCTGATGAGGAATGGGACACCGATTCTCTTGAGTCTGTCATTCCCAGCAGAGTAAACCAGATGCTTGTCTGATGCAAACTGGTCAATATCAGTCCATTTCTACTCATTCTAATATATCAATCTTTATGTGTTCCACTTTATTTTTGAGGGCTTCTAATTTCCCTAGATTCATTTTCATACACTCCACATTCCAGTTATTAATGGATATTTGTAGCTCTTTGTGTTAGTTAGGGTTCTCTAGAGAAACCAAATCAGGACACTTAAGAGAGAGATGCATATATGGAGAGAGATAAATTTATACAACACGCAGGAATATAACAGCACAGAGGGCTCAGTTCAACTCACTTCCATGGAGCAGTTAATAGACAGGAAGTCCTTCAACTGCTGAGTCCAAGGTCAAGGAAGTAGACAGCTGAGTCTGCCCTTGAGCAATGCAGGCAGAGTCCGCCCACAGGCAGTAAACAGCAGGGCGGGTCACCAATAGTTAGCAGCTCAGGAGCTTAGTGAAGCAGGCGGGGATGGGATATCATGTGATATCGAACTCAAGCAATGCAAGATGACCGGAGCCACCAGCCTCAAGCTCAAGCGATGTACACACAAGCAGTGTGGCAAAGCAGGTCTCGAAGGAACCTCAAACTCTAGCGACAGGATCCACAGATTGACTTGTCCCAAAGGTGGTGTAACTCACAAATTGAGATGGAGAACTAGCTAAAGAAGCCCCATACTGGTCCAATCACCAGAGAGCAAGAGAGCGAGAGGTGGGCCTTGTCGAACCATTTATCTCTTTGCCCTCCAATCAAACTGCCACCTGATTAATCCCACATATTCCTATTGGCGCAATAAACCTACATATCACACTCTTTCTTCTCACTTTGCTTCTTGCCCTGTGATCAAACAGAAGCCCTGGAAGCTTTACTGCACATCATACGGTTAAGCCTACTTTGAGGAGGCAAATCTGCGCCAGTTGTATTTTAATTGCCTTCCAACCTTAGAAGCAGCTTTGATGGTGTTGTGCTTATGTATTGGGCTGCTGACTACAAGGTCAGCAGTTTGAAACCATCAGGCACTCCACAGAGAAAGGCTTTCTACTTCACTAGTTTCAGTCTTGGAAACCCACAGGGGCAGTCAGAACTGACTCAAGGGCAGTGTTTGGTTTATCAGGGGAGTTAGCAGCCCCAGCGTCGTGGTTACATGTTGAGCTGTGATCTGCAACAGCAGCAGTTCAGAAACCACCCGCTGCTCTGCAGGAGAAAGACGGGGGTTCTACTCCTGTAAAGAGTTACAGCCTGGGAAACCCACAGGGGCAGCTCTAACCTGTTCTATAGGGTCACTATGAGTCAGCATTGACTGAATGGCAGTGAGTGAGTGAGTGAGTGGTTAGGAGAGTTATTAGATTACCAAAATTCAGGATCAGAAAGCAATAAGGATATAGTCATTGTCCCACAAAAACACCTCTCTTCAACCAGCAGCCAAAACTCTTTCTGGTCCTGTGGTTCTTTGGTCTCTGTCGTCCTGGACCAAGAAGCCTGACTGTCTCACAGTACCATAGTTTCGCTTTCACAGTCCCTATTGCCTCTGGTCTCGGCTTCTGCCGCTTCAGACAGGGGTCTGGAACATGCTCTTCTGATGATCCTGGGCTTTCTATCTCTGCCCCGGCTTCAAAAGGCTCATCCTTAGAGCCAGAGGTGGGTGGGATAGTAACTGGAACTGAACAATCCTCTCTATTCGTGTTATACAAGTTCAATTTGTATTGTCTTGCCCAATCATTTGGTGGGAATGACAGAGACATAGATAGAGGAGTCATATTAAGACATTTCACTCCACCATAGTTAGACATTAGACTGCCAGCCATAATAAGTTAAGTAACTCAGTCCCACCAGCCACTCAGAAAGAGAAAGAAGTTGTCTGCTGAAGTAAAGATTTACAGTTTCAAAAACCCTATTTAGGGTAATGGTGAGTTGGAACAGGAGCCCTGGTGGGACTACTCATTGGGCTTCTCACTGCAAGGTCAACAGTTCGAAACCACCATCTACTCCGCAGGGGATAGATGAGAGTTTTTACTATTATAGAACTTATAGTCTCAGAAATCCAAAGGGCAGTTCTCCTTTGGCCTATAAGGTTGTTATGAATGGAAATCAGTTTGATGAGAGTGAGTTTGCTTTGGATGAATAGGAATTGCCTCAATGGTGGTAGAGTTGGACTTCATTCTTCAGTGATTTGTACTATAAACTTGGCGTCAAACATGTTTCCATTTAGCCAGAGCAATTTTATTCGCATTCATTTAAAGTAAATTTAGGGTTTGCTCAACTTTTAAGAAGTATATTTCCTCTGCAAAACAGTATCATCTTTAGTACCTGCTGGTTGTAATAATCAGTTTGAATTTGCTGACAATGTTTATTCATGTGTGTTCTTGTCTGACTGTGCACGTGCGTGTGCCTGAGTGAGCCTATGTGTATGTACGAGTGAGTAAATGGGCCCACCGGTACATGAGAATTTTATTCTCAGTTGATGTTGCAGTTATCCCTATGTTGACATACATGGCTACCTGCAGACATGCCCTTATTCTCTCAGGAGCATAATCCAGCCTCTTTCAGATGAAAAATGGGCTGCTCTTTGATTCACAGTATTTACCGCTCTCATCCCTGTGTGTTCCTTAATTATGTCTCCTGGGACCGACTGTGGACTCTGTTTGTTCACATGATGGCCAGTGACCTGCCATTACTTTCTTCTAACTTTACTTTTGTTCTTTTCTTTCTTATCTGACACAAGGTGCTGGTGGTGGAATGAAGAAATAAAAGATGAACTACTTTATTCTTAATCTTTTGTCTCTCCACAGAGTGGCACTCTTCTGCTGGAATCTATTCAACTGGATCATATTTTTATACTACGTTTAAATACTTTGAAAAGCAAATGATATTTAAGAATTTAATGCCATTGTTTTTATTCTTAGCCAAATAGTAGATCATTTACTAATTCGAATGTTATTAAATAGTAGTGTGGTGATGTGACTGTTTTAAAAAAGAAGTTTTATTCATTTAATCATAATAGCGGAAGTAACAAAATTATACTACAGAAAATTGATAAAATAAGATCACCCAGAAGCCTGTCATTATAATTCAACCATTAAAATAATTTCTACTGTGATTTTATAGGTATATATTTGTAGAGCTTTAGTAAGAGTGTAATATTATTTGATAGCCTCTCCTCTCCCTTAGCCTAATTGCATATTTTATGTAATCTTCATAAACATAATTAAAATGCAAGTAGAATATAACGAACGTTTGAGCTAATCTAATTCAGCTACCACTTGTAGACCTTTAGCATCGCAGCCTCACCTTTGACTCACTTAGTTCAGTATTCAAAGGTCCCAGGTGGGTCAAAAATATGAACTCACGAAAAAAAAAACCCACAAAGCTTTGTCTTTTGTATCTATCCAGGACCTACTATTTCGATCCCCTCCCGAGTGGTGAGCAGTGGTAACTGGCGCCGTCTAGTTCTTTTGGTCGTAGGGTGTGGAGGCTGTGATTCGTGTGGTTCATTAGTTCTTTGGACTGATTGTTTCCTTGCATTTTTGATTTTCCTCACGCTTCTTTGTTCTGGACAGAGAACAATGGCTGCCTCCTAGTCAGCTGCTCAACAACTCTTAAGACAGCCGTCACCTCTCACCAACGTAGAACGTGGCCTTTCTGCACCACGTGATGCCGGCTACCCTTGGTGTCCCCTGAAGCTGGCGTCCTGAGTCCTCTAAGCAGTAACTCATTTCCTCTGAGTGTTTTGCTAGGGCTACACATGTTTTCACAACATAGATGAATACCCCTGGAGAAATCACCTATGCCAAATTTCTCTCTATATTTGTGGGGATAGTCTCATTATACCCCTATTCAACATGCGTGTTTTATCTATGTATGATAGTTTTAGAGTACTGCTATTACTGTTAATGTGGGATTGTGTATGTAATAATAATATGTTTCTTTTTGCCTTTAACTGGCGTGCTCCTCCAGGGCCTTCCTTTTCCTTGGCCATGAGACCCCCTGCGACTTTTATACATAAACACTCCCGCAGTTTGAATGTGGATTGGCTCCTTATGATTGGTATCCACAAGTGGATAAAAACACTTTTATGCCTTGTGTTTCATACTGCCGAGTTATTTCCAAACTGATGGTGAAAATTTGCACTAGCGACCTACAAGTCTGACCATACTTTTGGCCCATATTCGGTATCTTACTCATGTCTCCGGGAGCCCGGGTGGCATAGTGGTTATGTGTTGGGCTGCTAACCACAGGGCCTGCAGTTCAAAACCACCAGCCATGCCCTGGGAGAAAGGGGAAGCTTTGTACTCCTGTGAAGAGTTATTGTCTCAGCAACATACAGGAGGGGTTTTACCCTGCCTATGGGTCGCTGTGAGTTGGAATCGACTTGATGGTGGTGGGCTGCCTCTGTCTCCATCACCATATGTATGCCTCTCTGTATATATGTCCCAATGGGCTTGTTCAAAATTGGCATTTTATTATTGTATGTTTACTACCAAATAGTATCATACTTCCTTCATGTGTTTGCTTACTTGATGTGAGATATCTGTTTTATATCCTTTGGCTACTTATCTTTTTGGTGTTTAATTTTCTTTTTAACTTTTAGGAGTTCAGGTGTTTAATTTTTAGGAGTTATAATAAATATCAATAGTAACACTTTTTCCTCATTTATTGTAATATTTGAAAATCTGATCCCCTTATTCTTTAATCAAAGTTATTTTTAAAACAGAAGATAAATGATAGAGGCAGGAATACACAGCATTTTCTTTTCAGCATATTCTTTCTGTTGGCATTGGATTTGTTCTTTGGTATCAGTATGTTCTTCGCAAATTCCTCGGTACAGGTAAAGTTGGCAGCCAAAATGCATTAGGCAGTAGACGTGCCTGACAATTTTCTAATTTTGCAGGAAAAAAGGAGCTAGAGTTGTGTCCAAGAGAGTTGACGACTTCAAGGAAAAGTTCCAACATAAAGTAGGAAGCGTTTTAGACCCGTAAGTTGATTGACTTCAAATTCATAGTCTTTGCATTGAAGGTAAAAAAAGTGCTCTTGTGATAAATGTTGGTTGGTCTTCTATTTGTTTCTGTTCGTTAAAAAAAACAAACATCCTTTTGTTTTCAGTCCTACTTGGTTAACCCCAATAGAGATTAGTGTTTCAGGAAAATTCGAGTCCTCCGAGTTGGAGGACATTGGGAGAAAAGGGAAAGTGAATGTTTTTCTGAGCTTTAATTTTATGTTCTCACTGTTAAATCTCTTTCTGGACACACACACACACACCCTATCCATCATTCTTTGGTAGTTCTATTTTGAATGTGTTCTTATAAATAAAATGACAACAACAACAACAACAACAACAACAAAACCCTTTTAAAATCTGGGCGACTCAAAGGCCATGAAAGCATGGAGCCGTTGTGAATGCAAGTGAAAGATCAGACTGATCTGTTGGCGAACTCGTGTTTGAGCTTCATGGTTCGTTTATAGGAAAGAACATAGACTACTGGGGATATATGGCTAACATTGTAACTTCTATGATTGAATATATTTAACTAAAGTGCTTGTTTTACTCGATAGCATTGCAGAAACCATGAATGTCCCCCCAGACCACACATTTGGAGCATGTGTCTGTCCTGAGGAGTACGGTAAATATCCAAGTTTTCTCCTTTGAAAAAACAAGCCTGCAGTTACGTTCACCATCTCCTTCTCCTGAGGCTTCTAATTTTAAAGACTTAAATTTTGCATGAACAATAATGAGAAAAATGAAGCACAAGCAGGAGAGTTCCTATTGTATTTGAAATAGGTAGAGTTTTAAGTCCTTGGACTGAATACCTTAATATGTATTAATAGCTTTTGCATGCTGTATAGAACATAAATATTGTCCATAGTGAGGTGAGGTTGTTTTCGACCGCTTCCAAATAGTAGAAGGCCCTTGGATCTCAAAGTGTGGGTCACAGACTGGCAGTAGAGATGTTCTCCAAAGAGCTTGTTATACACGCTAAAATATCAGGGTCCCCCAGGTCTACTGAGTCAGAAGCTGCAGTTTAACAAGATTCCCAAATGAGTTGAATGCACATGAAATTTGTGAAAGCATTACACTGGGTAATCACATAATTAAGAAGCATCTTCTTTCCACTAGCCACTCACTCACTCACCCACTCACTCACTCACTCACTCACTCACTCACTCACTCAATCAGGGGGCAGAAGGCACAGGAATTTTCTTTTTATGTGTAAGCATTTTAAACAGACGTGCAAATGGGACCTGGAGATGAGGGAGGGGTGAATTATGTTATCAGCGATTTTCAGAAATATGATCTCCAGGCTCCATTCACAGGAAGGGATGGATGGGAACTTATTAAAAATACAATTTCTTGGAACTTATGTCCAGGTGTCTGAGCGCGCAGATTCTTCTCTACACGAATGCATATAAAAACCACTACTGCAATGATTTTAAGTTTAAGTCTACTCCCTGGCAAATGAAATTATAACTAATTGAGTTTAATGTTTTGGACCATTAATCAACCCATCAGAAAATTACATTTGGTTCTATTTTTATCTGGACTGCGTAACTTTAATAAATGCCTTTCGGGGTAAGTGTGTGTGTATGTGTGGGTGGTGGGGTACACTGTCTTGCTAATAATTGGACATTTCTCAGATTTTTTCATAAATATGTATAACATGAATTGGTGAATCCAGGGCACAGTTTGCCACTTGGACAATTTGACAAGATTGGCCAATTTCTTAAACGTTATCAACACTCTCTTCCTATAGTGCATATGAAGTAGTCTTGCAAAATAAAAAGGATGGACAATCATACTTTCAAAAGTATATGAGACCCAGCCTCAGAGCTACTGTGAGCATCCTGGGCACCCACAGTGAAATCTACTTGACTTCCTGTGACTGTTGTGTCCCTAGCAGCATACATTCTGTGCAAAGCTGCAGGGCCTGCCAGCTCCCAGGGCCACACTGCTTTCTCTGCTGGGCCTGGATTTCTTCCTTTCCAAAGGGAGTAGTGAGTGGGCTGTGCGTTGGGCTGCAAACCAAGGTCAGCAGCTCAAACTCAGCGACCACTTCTAAAGAGCAATGGGACGCTTTAAGCTCCTGAAGAGATTGCAGCCTTGGAAACTCAAAGGGGGCAGGTCTATTCTGTCCTGTAAGGTGGTCCCGAGTCAGAATAGACTCAATGGCAGTGGCTGTTGTGCACAGAGATTGCCTCATCATAGGGTCGACCGCAGCTCTTGTCTGTGCTACGGAATGTCTGTGCCCAGCTCCCCAGATGCACCAAGGCAGAGGAGAAGCGAAGGAGAATCTAGGGCCGGGGAGCAGCGATGCTTCAGGGTTGCTGCCGATAGGCAGAGTGTCTGTGAGCAATCTGTTCACCTTTATCACTTGCCATGATGGGGCCTAAATTATAAGCTTCATTCTTAAGGCTACAGCTTGCACTACTGATCTACCTCTTTTGAAATGACTCTTGAGTAATCACAAGTGATAGGAGATCAGCTTCACAAGTATTCTTTCTAGGCCAAGGCAGAAGGCAGCACTGACAGTAAAGCCTAGTGTAGTGGTTCTCAACCTGTGGGTCGAGACCTCTTTGGGGATCAAATGACCCTTCACAGGGGTCGCCTGATTTATAACAGTAGCACAATTACAGTTATGAAGTAGCAATGAAAATAATTGTATGGTTGGTGGGGGGTGGATCACCACAACATGAGGCACTGTCTTAAAGGGTCGCGGCGTGAGGAAGGTTGAGAACCACTGGCCTAGTGGAATGTGGCAAGAAAACTAAAGATAAAAACCATCACCCATTCAAATGGTGGTTTTTGGATATTCAGGGAGATGACAGACCTCTGTGGGTGGTGGGAAAGAATCTCAATCAAAAGCCAAGAATCTCTATTGCCCAGAATAGTGTTTCTCTCCATAGGGTTTATATACTAGGAAGAGGTGTGGAGGAAGGTAGAAGCCACTTATTTTGTTAAAAAAAAAAAATCCTTAGTTGCTAGAATTTCCATTCCCATAGTCTTGTGTCTTCTAACTTCAGGAATGTGTCTTGATCGTTGATCCTGATGCAGCGTGGGTGGTAACAGAGAACGGGGCGGGCCTGGGCAATGTGGTACTGCAGACCGAGTGCTGACCGAAAACTCATGAAAGGAAGGAGTAGGGACACTGAGGGTCATTTTCATAAGGGCTCCCCGTTGTTGTTAGTGCCATAGAGTTGGTTCAGACTCATGGCGACCCCGTGAACCTACAACAAAACGGCATACCGCACAGTGTCCGCCAGCTCACACTTGGTAGGTTTGAGCCCATTGTGGGATACTGAGTCAATGCGTCCCGTGGAGGATCTTGCTCTTTTTGACTGCCCCTCTACTTTGCAGCGCCAGTTATCTCTCTCCAGGGGCTGGTTTCTCCTGAAAACTTGTCCGAAGTCCATGAACTTCACTGTCCTTGCCTCGAAGGAGCATTCTGGGTGCACTTCTTTCTTCCCAGAGCGCTCCCAGAGGGTCAACCAATGCTGAGTCACCCGGAGTGGTCCCATCATGGAATCGGTGTCAGCCTTCAGGTCCTCTGCATTATGGATAAATGTCGCCTGTGAGGCGATCAGACAAAGCCCCCACAAGTGTCGGAACTAACCAGGCAACTGGGGGGGAACTGGGCTCCAGATGGCCCCACAAAACGCTTATTTTCTGATAATTTTTTTTCTTGTCTAGGCAAGTGACCTGAAGTTGAGGTTAATTTCTATTAAAGTGTGTGTGTGTGTTTTATTGTACACAAGGATTTTCTGTTCTGTCTCTACATAGATATGAGTTCTTTCTGCATTCACAGAGATTAACAGGTCTCATTATTTCAGGAAGGAAATAAGACTGACTTTAAATCCTAGTAATAGACTTTTTCCCCCCTCCCTTTTGGATAGGAGCTGGTGATCTCATCCATAATAGACTTCCGGGTGAATATCTTCGAGGCAAGGATAGACAGCGAGCCATGATTGCAGCCGTTCGACATCACCTAAAGAACGTTAACTGCCAACAGTTTGACACCTTGCTGGCAGCCTTCAGGCACTACGACAAGGCTAGTATCAGAGTAGAGCTTTGGGGTATATACTGATGTCATTGTGGATTCCAGAAGTTTAGTATAAATCAGGGCCGGGGAATACCAGCCCCCACTTCCCAGGCTTTGTAAAGAAAGTTTTGGGGCACCCCACCCCACCCATCCATTTTATGGACCACCCACCACTGCAGTTACACTGCAAAGGTAGAGTGGAGGAGCTGCAAAGCACACTGTAATGGCCTGCAAAGTGGGAACCGTGACTGTGTGGCTCTGGATAGAAACAGTTTGCTGACCTTGGGCGTAGTTCAGTCGTTCTTGACGCTGTGCTTCTTGTACCGGCCTCAGCATCTTTGGGGAACTTGGTAGAAATGCTGTTTCTAAGGTCCACCCAAACCCAATCCTGCCCTCCTGATCAATTCTGACTTATCAATTCAAACCAATGTGTGACTGAATCGAATTGCTCTGTAGTGTGTCTTGGCGATAGTCTTTACAGAAGCAAGGCCCAGGCCTTCCTTCCCGGGGGACTTCTGGGCAGTGTTGGATGACTCAGTAAGCAAGGTCAATGTGGGCTTCCTTGTGTTTACTTACTAATCTGTATCGAACAGTTGCACATATTTCTACCACATCAAAGATTCTGCCCCGTGTGACATTGTTCAATGCTGAATTTTAAGCACATGTCTGGGCTTACACAGTTTATTGAGTGACCAGCCCCTTCTTCTGGGTGGGGTCAAACTCCCAATTCTTAGGCAACAGCTGGTTGAAAACTGCGCACAGCGCCCTGACCTACTGAATGTACTG
Source organism: Tenrec ecaudatus (assembly GCF_050624435.1). Lineage (NCBI taxonomy): Eukaryota > Metazoa > Chordata > Mammalia > Afrosoricida > Tenrecidae > Tenrec > Tenrec ecaudatus. The sequence goes on from NC_134533.1 coordinate 191,417,504, forward strand.
AATTTGGATGACTAGGGTGGGGCCCACCAACAGTGTTTCTCCAGTCTCACCGTGATTCGGATGTATTCTCAAGCTTGAGAACCACTTTTGTAGACTTGCTGAGTGTGCGAGGAACAAGCAGAAAGCACCGCGAAAGCTTGGGGAAGGCGCCGGGTGCTACACCTATCTCTGAACCCGTACACTTGGTACCTTTGACATAGGTCCGGGGAGCAGGATGTGGTCTCAATTTTGAGAGAATGTTTTTATCTGATTTTCAAGCAACTCTAAATTTTATCTTTTGCTGAATTCACTTTGTTCTAGGTCTGTATAATGACCTCCAATTACGGTATTTTGAGTCAGCATAGGGTTATTTTTAACAAAGTTGCACTGCCTTGAGCTTCCATTGAGGAACACTGTAAACAATTGCTCGGTGAAATGTATATTTTTTTGGTCAATGTGCTGTGTTGTGGTGGTGGTGGTTTGTCATGTGAACTCTTTTATTCCAATACCCAGTTTTAAAAAAAATCATTTTACTGGGGGTTCATACAGCTCTTATCACAATCCATATATCCATCCCTTATGTCAATCACATTTGTACATTTGTTGCCATCATCATTCTCAAAACATTTGCTTTCTACTTGAGCCCTTGGTATCAGCTCCTTATTTTCCCCTCCCTCCCTGCTCCCCGCTCCCTCATTAACCCATGATCAATTTATAAATTATTATTATTTTGTCATATCTTACACTGTCCACCAATACTTAGTCTAATTGAAGGAAATAACTTTCATCTTCCCAGTATCTGCAACTCCTGGACAGTACACATTTTGTACCAACTATCCATACAATTTTACTGTGGCGTCAAAGTCAATTCTACAAACACACCCAATTTGTGAACATGACCTTAGAGCGCACACTTTACGTCTTCTTTTTATTCCAGGTTCCATTGCTTCCCTCGCCCCCCACCCTTGTTTTCTTTTTGTCATGATTTCTTCCCTTTTTTTTTTACCGTGTTTAGTTGTACCTACACTTCTAGGCCTCAGAATCCAGTTAGCGTGCGTCTCGTATAAACAAGCACAGTGTGACGGTGCCGTTATGTCGCAATTGCGGTCTGAGGGCAGAAAAGGGAGGGTGACTTCAGTCGCCTTCCAAAAGAAGAGACACAGTATTTCTGCTTCCCTTCCAAGGAGAATGGTTTTAGAAAAGTTACCCTCTCTGCTTTTTATTGAAACAGGACACATTTGATCACGCGTTGGCTAATTCACGTTACGCCCAATCAGTTTGTTTGTTCATTGGTTAGAGAGGCCTGTGCGCTGATGAATCAGAAGCAGTTTAACGATCTCATTAAATTTGTGCTAATTGTATAGGGACAAGTACACAAAAGCTAATATTCAACCACAGTACATTTCTTATGAAGTTATGCTTGAAGAAAGAGTTATGTATCCAATTTGCAAGTTTTTATGTAAAAACTGTGTCTGACTAGTTCTTCAAAGCAACCAGTTGCTGTGTTGATATAGATAATTTCAAAATGTTTTCTTTAAATGAAAAAATATAAGCTAAAATAAGCACACTTAAAATTTAACTCAAATCTAGGTACCTTGAAAAGATAATGGGGGGATTTACCTAGTAATGACGTAAATAAGGGAACCTAACACAATACACTTTACTGTGCTTTTAACACCTCTTCATTTTTAAATGCTATTATGGGCAAAACGATCATCTTAATAGCTGATGATTATCTTAGTAAACCACCAGGCAAATTCTTTATGATAAAATTAAATTAAGCAGGGAGGAAATTACTGAGACTTATTTCATGCTGATATGACTTTTAAATAGCGAACCTTGAATTATAACGCAGGGCTTGATGTCTTTATGAGCTTTTTCCCCCCGAGGGTAGTAAGATGTAGGCCTTCCTGGTATCGCTGTGTGATACTTTTAATCGTTGGATGCCCAGATTCAATGGACAAAACCAGAAGCCCAATATGGTTTTCCCAAATGAATCTCTTGGCTTTTGAGTAAATTAATTATATATGTTTAGGAGACAAATGGCCCCCAAATTTGAAATATAGTTTATGGAGACATATTTATCAAGACAAGACAAAAACAAAGACAGTTCATCCAAATGAGAGAGACAACCAGCAGGAGACCATAATGTCACCCAAGGATTTACAGAGAAGCCACCCTTTGGAGGAATTTCCTTTGGAGGAAATTGCCTCCAAAGCCTGATGGACAGCCGATCAGGACATCACAGATGCAAGTGGGACTAGGGGAGCAGGAGTGTCACCATGATTGGGACAGGTATATTCTGCTAGACCGAAGCGTTAACAAGATTGGTTCAGGGCCCTCTGACCAAGGCGCCCAGGATGTGACTCATGATGATGAGACCCCAGGACCCCATTTTTCCTGAAGGAGACATCCAGGCAAGTCGCTGAGGGCTGAGGTGGCCCTCCCTGGACCGGCTAGGGGAGTGTTAGTAATCCACTTTCTAATGCACACTGCTTGAGGACCAGACTATTCACATTGATGGTTAAGGGTTAGAAATAATTCAGTGGAGGCTTAATCGACATGGAGACTCAAAAATGGATTTTAGGCTTTCACTGTAACCATAGTTTTTTTTTTTTGGCAAAATAGACATTTACTGAGCACTTATTAAACATGAAACACTAAGTCTGATAATGGACAGACCTTCTTCTTAGGGAATTTGTAGTCTAGAGGAGAGTCGACCATAAAGCAGAGCAGCAGAAGCACGCAGCAGCTGATTCAAGAGAGACTTGGCAATTTTTCCAGAACCTTTAAGCCATTTAACATCACAATGGATGTTTAGAAGTGGCCATGGTAGGAGTATTTACAACAGGTAAATGTTTCCCCCCTCATCCAGGAGAATGCCAGTTGTTAAACATTTACAACACACCATTGGACTAGAGTGAGAATCAAGTGATGTGACAGATTCAGCGTTAGCCACCGACTTGGGCTCTTCTCCATCATAGGCTATGTAATTCCTGATGAATGCGCCTAGCAACGCACACAGCTGATGATTGTCTCTTTTAATTAATTTTCTAATTAAACATGTGTAAAACTCAGTAATCCCTACTTGCTAAAGGATTGCTTTTGTTGCCAATATGTACACATTGCTAACTAAAAAACAGGATAATCTCTTAAAATAAATTTTGCATCATTTAAGTCTGTGAGGCTAAGCAAGGCCAAGAACTAGGCAGCCGCCTGAGATTCTTCACCTTGCACGCAAACTAAAGGTTACCCACCAGCAGTTTTATGAACGCTAGCAGTAGGCACAAGACAGTTGTTGAACGAAAAAGGTGTGTGGTAACAGCAGTACCCAGAACATCAGCATTGGCTCCAGTCCCCCCAGTTTCAGTCATCACGGATGACATGATGAGAGCTGCTTGCCGATGTGTATGCAGTCCCTTCTGGTACAGGAATGGAAACCCTGAGTTTAGGGGTCCTGAATCTTTTATAATAGACAGCAAGGTGTGTGAGTTGATCTTTATTATACTTGAATATATAGTAGATAAACCTGTTCATTGCTCACACAGAGACATCATTTCTCTCAAAACTTTTTACTGTATAAACATCCTGGAGGAGAGCATCCAGAATGAAGTGTCTTATTAAAACCCCCAAAAGCCTAAAATAAAAACAACAGCCAAACCCATTGACCTCAAGTTGCTCCTGACTCATCATGACCCTAGCTAGGGTTTTAGAGTCTGTAAATCCTAGTGGGAGTGAGCGACAGGCTCAGCTTTCTCCCAAGGAGAGGCTAGTGGGCTGAGATTACCAGTCTGCAATTAGCAGCCCAGTGCCTAACCCACGGTGCCACCCAGGCACTTTTCTTTGACAGACATAGGAAGTATGAGAGACTGTTAGTCTGGGTGGACTAGAGAAACAAATTCCTAGAGAGCCTCATATGTGTATAAGAAAGAACATTATATACAAGGACAATTGAATATTGAGAAAATGCCCCAGCCCAGTCCAGATCAAGTCCATAATTCTGATATGAGTCCATGTGTCCGATACCAAGCTATAAAGTTTTCTTCAGAGTCATGAAACTCATACAATGACACCAAACTCAGGAAGATCATAGGCCAGTGAGTGGGAAGTCTTGTGGATCCAGTGGTATTGTAAGCTTCTCAGCACTGGCAGGAGTTTCCATGTGGCTCCCTTAACTCCAGGGCTCGAACATAGCTCCATATGTCTTGTCAGCAAGCATGTCTCCCAGGGAGTGAGTATGTGTCCTGCCTCCAGCGAGCTATTTTTCTTAACACCTCCAAATGAGATCATCAAACTGTAACCTGATTGACAGGCTAAACTCCACCCCTTCACTCTTAAAGTCGCAAATTGACAACAGATTATATAACTACCACAGAGATCCTTGAAAAATTGTTTCTGAAAAATATTCACTCCTTGTTTTTATACCATTTTGGCATTTAACAAACTTCTTGCTTTCAAGTATTTTGGGTATATATTTAGGACTGAAATTGTTGGGTCATAAGGTCAGGGTCACCTATGGTGAACAGGTTTTAGTGGCGCTAAGTAGTAAGAACAGACTAGGAAAAAGGAATAGGCAGTTCTTTTCTGGGGGATTAGCCACTGAAAACCTTGTGAGTAACAATTGAGCATCATTGTCTGATATATTGCTGGAAGATGAGCCCCGCAGGCTGGAAGGCACTAAAAATGGTAAGGTTCAGCCTTACAACCAAATGGGTCCTAAGGAGTGGTTGTGTAATTGAAAGGTAAATTAAAGAAATATCAGGCAAGGCATGTAAGAGAGAGAGAGAGAGAGAGAGAGAGAGAGAGAGAGAGAGAGAGAGAGAGAGAGAGACAGGCTTGTATAAGCATTGGGCATGCAACACATACATAACAGGAAAGGCAAGTACTAGAGGCATGCATGTAACAGGAAGGGGAGGTATTAGAAGCATACACGTGATAGGAAGGGGAGGTACTAGAGACATACTTATGACAGGAAGGCACATACTTATCAGATTGGGCAGGTTCTAGATTTAAGATGATGGCTTAACCTTGGTCATCCCCGAGCTGACTTAACCTTAGATGTCCCTAAGCTCTCCTGCAGGGGGACGATCTATGATCCATTTCAGAAGGGAGTTGGCTGCATCTAGGCTGGGACAGACGATAGACCCGTGGAGATTGATAGCCTCTGGCGTAGAGTAAGCGGCAAGTGCCTCCTTGTAAGAAGCATCATTAAGAGTAGCACTATCACGGGGGACATGGTGGGGAATAACTTTTAGTTAGGGGCATGTGACTAGGATTCATTTCCAACACGCGAATGTGAAGGCTTTCCGCCACCTCAGCCTCCTGACTCTTTAATGATGAGCTTAGGGAATTTGTCCACATGCATTATCTTCTTGGATCTCAGTTTCCCACACAAGAGTACTGCAAAGGAAAGCCTACTTTCTCACAGGACAGTAGACCTTATTGACATGCTGATGGGCCATGATTCAAAATGAGAAGATGCAGCTGCAACATTCAGTAATCATTGGAATGCAGACGGTGTAGGGTAGGGATCTAGGAAAATTGGACAAAACGAAATCAACACATCAATCTTGATAATCCCCTGGCCATTTTGAATTGAATGATTATTATGCCAGAATGACCAATTCAAGGAATGGCATTGCATTATTTGTCAAAAGCACAGTTCAAGATCTATTTTGTGAAGTACAATGCTGTCATTGATAGCATAACATCTACATGCCTATGAGGAAGTCCAGTTAATACAACTGTTAGGTAGCTAGTTTAGGGGCAGGGGATTGTCCCTCCCATGCCTGTAGAGACCCCCATAGAGGGGATAGAAAGAAATCAGGTAACTATTAGACACCTATGAAGGCCCCAAACTGAGCATGCTCAAACTCAAGCCCCCAAATCAAGTGGGAGGTACACCTGGGCGGGCCAAACTAGGCCCAGGCTCATGACATCACCAAGGTAGGCCTACCTCAGCCAATGGGGTCAACCAATGCCATCAACTACGTCTTCCCCCAGGCAGCGGGTAGGCTAGAGTGAAGGCAGAGAGCACGCCCTGGGATGCGCTCTTACCCTGCTGGTCAGGAGCACATGCGCTTGCTTGCCCCAGGCCTACTCGGTGCCCACAGCCTTTTGGTCCACATGCTCGCAGCCTCTAGGATTCTTGGGCTTCTGGTCTTGAGGGGGTCACCCCCGACCCTCCAAGATACACATGCATGGGTGCTCTTTTCCATGTGGTTGTTCAGGCCCAGCTGTGAACCCTTTGAGACTGTAAGACCTGAAACGTGTCCTGTCCTTCTTAAAAACCCACTTGGATTACAAAATGGCTTCGGCGTGAATTCTGTCATCGTGTGAAGCCAAGAACTGAGGCGTTACCGACTCCAGAAACCCAACACAACGACTATTAAATTAATGGAGCAGCCAATGAAGCCAGTGATGAAGAAATGTACTAATTCTACTTCAGTCTGAAATTGATCACACATGCAATACCGATCCATTGGTAATAACTTGGAATGCAAAAGTTGGGATCAAAGAAGAGGTATCAGTAGTTGGAAAATATGACTTCAGTGGTGAGACGAAAGCTGGTGATGGCAGGATAGCATTTTGCAAGACCAATGACTTCTTCATGGCAAACACCTTTATTTAGCAGCATACCTAGCTACTATACACAGTTCTGTCGCTAGATGGACTACATAGGAATCAAAATTGACCATATCTGTGGGATGCGATAAAGGAGCCCTGATGGTACAGTGGTTAGAGTTGGTCTGAGAGCCACAAGGTCAAAACCACCCGCACTTCTGAGGGAGCAAGATGGGGCTTTCCATTTTCTGAGAACATAACTGTAAAGAGGTACGGTCTCATAAACTCACAGGGGCAGTTCTACCCACAGGGCTGCTATGAGTTCTATAGGTCATCATCAGTCAGCATCTGCTCACTGGCAGTGAGTGTGTTTGTTTTGGTGGGAAGAGACAGGAGCCCTGACGGTGCTGCTGAGAAAGTCCTGGACTGCTAACTACAAAGTTGGCAGTTCAAACCCATCGATGATTCTTTGAGAGGAAGCCGATGCTATCCTGCGTCCATGAAGACTTATAGACTTAGAAATAGCAATTGACTCAGTGGAAGTGGCGTTTTGCTTGCTTGTTGTCGTGGTGGGTTAATCGTTTAATCATTATACAGTGCTCTTTCTTGTCTTTTATAATGGCTTTTGACTTAAAATCTATTTTATCAGGTAGTATCACTGCCACTCTTGCTCTCTTTTGGCCGCTTGCTTTTGGTTAAGGGTTATGTCTCTTGTAGGTACCATATATATGGGTAATACATTTTAGAAAAAATCATTCTGCCACTCTCTGGTGCGTTGAAATTCTTTGCAATTCATTGTGATTATTACTAAGTAGGAATTTACTGTTGTCGTTTGTTCTGCTTTATGGGTGTGTGGTGTGTAATCATTTATTTGTTCTGCTTCGTTTTCTTTCTGGACGGAGTTCTTTTTTTAATTTTCTTTTCCTTCACTGTTGACTTTGTATTTGCTGAACCTCTTTCTGGTTTTTTCCCACTTTATGAAGCAGATCTGTGAACTTTCTTTGTGGTTATCGTCCTATGTTTTTAAAGTCTGTTCTGTCTTGCTGCTATCTTGACTTCCTTTCCATGTGGAAGTTATATAACTACACACGATTCCTTCTTTTTGTTTTGAAATTGTTGTCTTTTATAGATCGAAGCCTCTGATCCCTGTTTTCAGTCATTTAACTTTGTTTTATTTTTGAGAATTCTTTATCTTGGTTAGTATTCTGATGCAGTCCCATGTCCTAGCCTCTGGTTCCTGTCTGACATTGTTGGTCCAAAGGCTTTCCTTTAATATTTCTTGTCTGGTTGGTTCAATTTTTACAAATTGCTTTCATTTCTCTTTATCTAGGTATTCCCTAGTTTTCTCGTCTTATTTGAAAGACCATTTTGCTGAATGCATAAGCTTGGTAGGCAGTTAATTTAGTTCAGGACTTTGTAGATGCCAAATAATTGCCTGAATGGTTTCTGGTGAAAAATCAGAATTTAGTCTTACTGGTTCTTCTTTGTGTGTGATATTTTGTTTTTCATGAGCTTCTCTCAGAATTTTTCTTTGTCTTTGATTTTGTAAAGTTTGATTAGGATGTGATGGTGACTTTTGTGATTAATTCTCTATGGGGTTCATTGAGTTTTTTGGGTGGTTAACCTTTTTTTTGTGATATTAAGGAAATTTTCTGTCAATAGACCTACAATTCTCTCCATGCTTAAAATTTTTTTCTCCTTCCACTGTATAATTCTAATGATGCATAAACTATTCCTCTTGTTAGGGCCCTACATAACTCCTTGACTGCCTTCATTTTTCTTCTTTTTTATTTCTTTACTGTTCCTCAGACAAATTAGTATGAAGAGATTTGGCCTTTATTTTGCAAAGGATATCTTCTATTAATTCACTTCTACTTGTATGTCCTTCTACTGAATATTTTATTTTTGATATTTTATTGTTAATCTAGATTTCTGGTTTGTTTTTTTTTGCATTGTTTCTGTCTGCTTACGTTGTAATTTTATTCTTTTTTTATTTTTCTGAATTCTAGAGTTTTGTCTGTTGTCCTTAATCTCTTTGAAAATCCTGCATCCTTATATACATCTTCATTTTTTTTCGCATGGGAGGGTCAAGTATTATTTCTTCAAACTTTTCTGACCTTTTGTTTTGCTCACTGTCTGAGCTATGGAATCCTGTGTCTTCAAGTGGTATGTTATGTTTTGCTGTCTGCAGGGACAGTGAATTATTTATTTTGACGCTTCTAGCCAAGATTTCTAACTCCCACCAAACAACTTTTTCTTGCACGGGACTGGTAAGAAGGTGGAGGAAGACACTGATAAGATTCACCTGTGAGTGAGTGTGAGCAGGATTCCCTATTGCGGCATCCTACTGCATAGACAATGAGCCTTCTGTGAAGCATGTGGGGAGATCTTATTATTGGCAAGAGTCCTGAGTGGACTAGAGCCTCTGGACTCAAGATCCTGCAGAGTGAACCTCCTGGATCTAGAAGACAGCTATAACATCAGAGAAGCAGCAGCAGGACCGGAAGCCAGAGCATGAATCAGAGTGATGGACTTACCAACTCATGAAACAAGTCAAGCTGAGTGCTTTTGTGCAGGAGGCTGACTTGCAGAGTGGAGTGCCTCTGGGCACTTACTTGGGGGGATGTTGGGCTGGTTGACCCACAGAAATGGAGCTAAGAACTTGGGGCCTGAGGCTTACTGGAGTGGGGTTCCTTGAGCAGTTAACTCAGGGACCTCCATTTGCTGATGTGCAGAGCTTGAGCGGAATGCTTTTGGGTTGAGGATTATGTCAAAGTAGTATGTCCTTTGAGCACTTACTAGAACTAAAAGAACTTTATAACGTGTTCTGATAAACAACTCAACTCTGAGCATCTCTCACTGGCATTACAATTTGTTAACTTCCTTAATAGGTCCTTTAATCGAACGTGGGGAGAGTGGAACTGAGTGAAGACCCAAAGCCCATCTGTAGACAATTGGACATCCCCTGACAGAAGGGTCACAAGGAAGGGGCGAGCCAGCCAGGAAGCAGTATAGCAACAACGAAGCCCACCACATTGCTCTAGTGCTTTAATGCTCCCCCCTGCCCCCAATCATGATCCCCATTCTACCTTACTAATCCGGCCAGACCAGAGCTTGTATACTGGTACAGATAAGAGTTGGAAACACAGGGAATCCAAGACAGATAAACCTTTCAGGAACAATAATGGGAGTAGTGATACCATGATAGTAAGGGGAAGGTGGTGGGAGAAAGGGGGAACTGATCACAATGATCAACATATAACCTCACTCCCATAGGGGACTGTGGCAGTTACATAATCTCCTTTCAATGTGTGAAGGGGTGGAGTCTAGCCTGTCAATCAAGTTGCAGCTTGATGGCCTCATTCAGAGGTGAAAAGGAGAAAACTTGCTCACTGGAGGCCAGATACAGTCTCTGCTACACCTTCCTGTTGACAAGATACTTGGAGCTGCACTGACAGAACCATAGCCCTGGAGCTGGAGGAGCCACATGGAGACCCATGGCAATGCTGAGATGCTCCCACCCCGACTGGATCCACAGGACTTTCCATCCACTGGCTTATGATCTTCCTCCATTCAGTGTCATTGCATGTGTTCTGCGAGTCTGAAGAGGAATTAACAGCGTGGTATTGGACATAAGGGCTAATATTGGATTTAAGGACTTGAGCTAGACTGGGCTGGGATGTTTTCTTAATATACAATTACTCTTTGATATAAAGCTCTCTCTTACACATATATGAGTGTCACTGGATTTGTTTCTCTAGTCAGCCTGAACTAACACAGGGCGAACAACAGAAATATGGGTGAAGGGAGACAGTGGTTAGCGTAAGATATGAAAATAATAGGAATTTATAAAATATCAAGAGTTTATCAGGGAGGGAGGAGGAGGGAAGAAAAAAAATGAGCTGATCCCAAGGGCTCAAGCAGAAAGAAAAATATTTTGAAAAGGATGATGGAAACATATGCACAAATGTGCTTGATACAAGTGATGTATGGAGTATGATAAGAGGTGCAAAAGCCCCCCAATAAAATGATTTATTATAAGAAAAATAAACCCTTTAATCATGAAATTTGTCTGTGAGTTTGGTGTCACCATTGCAATCAATGGATATTAGAACCCAGAGAGGTAAAATCGAGAACATTAATCGAGACAACATACTGTCTACAAAGCATTAAGATGTTGATTTGTTTAAGTGCAGACAGCCGGCAGGAACTATTTGGGTGTGTGATATGTTGTCCTGCTGTAGCCGAGTGGATGTCAGAGGAGGGCACTAGGCTGTCATGCTCATCTTTGGCAGAGGTATACCTGGCACTTGCCAAGATATAAGTGCCTTTGCAGGTGAGGTGATGTGTCTGTTTGGCTTGCCATCTAGGAGTAGGTGCAGGGAGGGGGTGTCCTCGGGACTGGATGTGCACACTACTAATTACTCAGCAATTGGGTTAAGGGTACATGAATCACTAGTCTCTGACTGGGTGGCACAGGAACCCACACCACTGGTTGTTGGGTGGGCAGGCAGTGCAGGGATGGTCAGCGTGCGTGGGTATGAGCCTCCAGTCTCAGGTCCACCAGTGTCAGGGTGCACCGAGGATCCCTGGTGGGTGTGGCTGGGGTGGGCACGAGCCTCTGCTTACAGGGCTTTGGGTGCAACGATGCACACATTGGGTAATAGGGGTGAGGTCTTGCCTCTAGTCAGAGGAAAGCAGGATGGAGGAGAGAGAAAGCGTGCTCCCCCTCTCTGATGTGGGCTCTGGGGTTCTTTCTGCTGAGTGCCTACGGCAATCAGGACCCTGCGCAAGGAGGAAAGGGCATTGTCTAGAGTCCAAACATGCCCGTCACCCCCCCCCGCCCCAAGATCCTCCACTACATCAGCATCACCCATCCACTACTGGTAAGTGCTCCTGTCCTGCTTTTCCGGCTTTTTCCCTGCTCTACTGTAACCTGGGGCACCTACCTTCTTGCACTCTCACCCCGTCGATCTAGTTCATGTTCTGTTCACTTTACCTCACTCTGGGTTTGTGTGCACAGTATCTCTGTGGTCCATCGGTGATTCTGTGAAGTTCCTTCCTTGACCACCCTGTCTGGGAATGCTTCTTGCTTGTCTCAAAGCGACCACAGCGCACCGGGCAGTCTCGTAGGGCACCTACAGTCCACACGTCGCTTTGTTGGCTGCTTTCATTTGGTTTCTTTTCCTCTTGGATGTTTGGTCAAATTCCCCATTCTTCGGGTTGCTGCTCCAGCTGCCCAGATTATCATCTGTCTCTATTTCACTTGGTTTCCTGCTTCTTTGCTGCAGGGGCATGGCATGATGTGGGATAAGCTGCTATTTTGGGCTGTCCCCCGGGTCAATTTTTGGCAGAAGTGATGCGGCTGTGGAATCTGCATCAGAGATGTAGTATCCTCTGTGGTCTGTCCAGACTCCTGGGTAGGCTGTCTTGTCTGTTATGATGGTGGGTCCCGGTTACAGTGGTAGCAATATAGATGATTTTAGTTCCATTAGCAGCTGCCTTCAGTTTTTCTAGTAAGAACATGGAACCTTACCCTGGGCATATACTGAATAACCTAATGATTCAATCATCAGCCGTGACATGTTTCCATAGTTTGTGAACACTCAGAGGAGTGTTCTTATGCTGCTACTGTCTCGTTTTCAAATGAAAACCAAACAACTAGAGAAGGGACAACAGCTCCAGTCTGTAAAGATATAACAAGGCTCATCAAGGGGAATATTAGCCAGTGGCATGAGAAAGCCCATTGAGTGAAGTGACCATGTCTGTTTTAGGTCTTTCATAGCTTGTGCTGAGGTTTAACAGCTACAGCAACCCAGTGAAGGTCATTAAGTTTCATCAGTGAACCAGGAATTTACAGGAGCCTCTGTGAATTGAGCGGGCACCCCTCAAGCCAGTGACTTTGCCTCTGTGCCACCCCTGCCCATGTAAAGTAAAGCTGAGCTGTCACTGGGGATCAAGCTGCCTGCGTGCTTGAATATTACATTTCCACTTTATAAAGGAAGCTCTTCTGGCTCTTTTCCTCCCATTTGCCTCGGGGTCAAGTTGATCCTCTCCAGGATGGTTATCTGGTTAGGTAGTCACAAGGCATTCATGGGTCAGGCATTCAATTTCAGCAAGAGTTTAGTAACAAGCCAAGAGCATGTTTTACAAAAGGTATGTACTTGGTAACCGTGCAAGGAGTCCAAATTTACAAAGTTCACCTCCAGGTGGAGCTTGTCTCTCACAGAGATTCAAAAGCATGATTCATTCCTAGGTCAAAAAGGTCGTTTAGGCGGTGATGCCCCAAAGGTACTAGCAAATCTCTCCACATGGCTCTTCCAGATGGGACGATTCCTCATTGCACTTATACGCACACCAATTCTAGACATGTCACGTGTCAATACCAATGACCTTTCAGCAGTGTAAGCCCAAATAGCAGTATATTGTTAGCTTTCCTTCCTTCCTTTGAACGTGGTCCAAACCCTAGCTCCATCTATACATGTCCCCATGAAAGGAATGAGCAGACGATGACTTTGGCATCCCCTGTCCAACAAAGCCATGAACGTGAGTCTCTCACCCTTCCTTGGATAGGTGCGTGTGGCTTTGGGGACAAGAGAAATGTCTAGCACATGATTCGGGTTCTTTTAAAGCAGCTGAGGACCAATAGTATAAGCGAGGAATCGAGAGTACAGACGGAAACATGGCTCAGCCCCAGTAAGGAACACTTCCTTCAAGTCTGAGCTGTCTGGTAGCTGAGTGCCAAGCAACCGAACCAGCCAGCAATATTTCCAGCCTACATAAAGACCTGTGATGGGCCAGCAACACTATCATTATTAATGTAATCTATTTAGGGTTGTGGGGGGTGGGTGGGGTGGGGGAGACCTAGATTTAGCAACTCTAGCCCACAGCGATATTCTGCTGAACCAGTGAGGTGTCTGGGTGACCGGGCTGGTCAGCAGAAGCTCTCACTCAGGAACCCACCTTCATCCCGGGCATTTGCTGCTCCGTTGCCAACACACTTGTCCAAATTTTCACCTGGTTTCAAGGGTTAGAGATGTGTTTCAGGGCACAGGTCGACTGCATCTAAAGTCCTTTGGGACCATTTCATTTCTTAGTTTCCAAGGGGGCGCCTTCATTCGCACTGAAAATCCAAATCTTGGCAGCCAGATACCAATATGAACGAGTCAAGGATTTGTACTTGGTTTCCCCCGTGGGTTTATCTATCTCAGAGGAATTCCTGGGAGAGGGCCAGCGCTTCCTTATCGCAACCAGAATCCACTGCAACAAAATAAAGTAGCAGTCAGGTTTCTTTTGCTGTCACTTGCAAATAGATTTGATTCTGGCTTAATAGAGTATACGAGCCCTGGTGGCATAATGGTTCAGTGTTGGACTGCTCACTGCAAGGTCAGCAGTGCAAAACCACCAGCCGCTCTGCAGGAGAAAGACAGTCCTTTCTACTCCCTTAAAGAGTTACAGTCTAGGAAACTCACAGAGGACATTCTACCGTGTCCTCTAGGGTCGCTATGAGTTGGAATGTCTCCACAACAGTGAGTAAAGTAACATGAGGACTACAGAGCCACTGGGGGGCTGCAAATAGGTAATGTGCTCAGCTGATGACCACAAGGTTGGAGTGTTGAGTCCATCGAGAGGTGCCCTGGAAGAAAGGCCCGGTGACCTGCATGTGAAAAACCAGCCATGGAAAACTTTATGGATCAAAAGGGGCGAAATTGCAGAACAGATTTTTAAAATACTCATGCGCTCCTGACTTCCCGGGGCTGTCGGGGCTGGACCAATCCCGGAAGTACTACTGAAGTGATCTTTGAAGTTTACACCGAATTTGCACCAAGAAATCTTCTTTAAAAGCTGAACAACTTTACTAGCTTGACTAGTAACGAGCTTCTATCTTAAGAATTGTGGTCTTTGAGGGTCACACGACCGACAGCAACTTGCAGTATTCTGTAGGAGGCCTGGCGGGTAGTGAGTGTAGGTTACTGGAGGAAGAATAACTGAAGCATAACTTGAGGAGAGGGGGTGGGAATGATGGTACATAGAATTTCCTTAGTTGCAGTTGTAGAAACGGTTGACTTGATGTATGTTCCCCTGCATATATTCTCACCACCACCACCACCACCGTAAAACACATTTAAACAGAAAATTAAACCTTCTGGGGCACAGGTCTACTCTGAGACACAGGGGTGGGGGCAGGGGGTTATCTTGAGTCCACAACAAGTACAGGAGGGCTGACCAGTACCAGGTCCAATCAGGCACTATGTGCCTGGGCTTATGCACCCTGCCTCTTCTTCCATGGCAACCAGCCAACGTTTCTGCCCAGATCGCCTCTCTTTAAGGTCACTATCTGATTGTGGTCTGAAAGGGGGCAGTCCCTTTTTCCCTCCTTCTCAGGATGAACCTGCACCGTAATGGTTAGCGTGGGGCCTGAGCACCTAATAGGAGAGCAAACACGTTTCACCTAAAGGGGGCACGAGCATTCACAACCACAGGGGCAAGTTCCTTCAGGCAGCTAGCTGTCTTTACATTTGGGCTTCGGTACCGTTTTTTTCAGTGCCACCCCTGCTCAGAATTTGCTTGTTCACCCCAGATGTTCTGTAAATGACATGTAATGTCATTTATGTAATGACATGTCTAATGTAATGACATGTCTAAAGGGTGGGGGCGGGGGAACTAATTATGAAGAATGATCAATATGCCTGAGCCACAGCCTATATGAATAGGGATTTGGGATTACTATTCTTGTATTGTCCACACAAGGAAGGCCAATCTCACTTAATATTTCACTTCTCTGATCTGAAAATTGAGGCAAATTCTTTGAATGTATGTAGTTGGGCTTTTAAAATTTTTCTTTCTTCCTTAACTACATGATAGCTGTTGCATACTCTGCTCTTCGAGACGAATGCTCGTTTCATCTGTTTTGCTTCATGTCTAACAGAAGGGCGATGGGATGATCGACAAAGCTGAGCTGCAGGAAGCTTGTGACCAGGCCAACCTGCATTTGGACGACAGGCTCTTGAACCAGCTATTTGACTACTGTGATGTGGACCAAGACGGCATGATTGACTACCTAGAATTTGCAAATTTTCTTAATTGGAAAGACAGAATGCCTCTTATGGAGTATGAAGGGAGAGTCATTATTAAAGGTATGTGAGCTTTGAAGATTTGCTGAATTCTCAAGACTAGCATTGCCATTTTGTTCAGAGTTCAACTTTTTTCATGTAAGCAAGAAAAAAATGTATAAACATACATATGTATGTCTGTATAGTTCTCCTTGATTAATGATACTGGAAAATAATATGCAAAGATAAAGACTATACTGTTTTTACTTTTCTTAGAAAATATGAATGATCAGATTTTCTCATATCAGATTCTATTTTACCATTGACTTTTCCTTGGGACAACAGTTAATAAAATTTGTACATGCTCATATTTTAAACATAGGTAACATAGGAAATAGATCATTTTTATTTGTCTTTCTGAAGTTTAGTTTTCAGGTTTTTATAGAATGAAGAGATAGTTTTATTTATGTATTTTGAATAATATTTATATCAATATATCTTACTCATTCCAATATATCCCTTCCCTTCCCATACAGTTCTGTGGTTCAATCCCTTCAGGTGGGGTCTATACAATCATCAATGCTGTCAATTCCTCCCCATCCCATATCCTTACTCCTATAAGTGTCTTTGAGAAGTCATCGATCTTGACTCTCCAATATACCAAGCAGTCTTAAATGAACAAATGAACATACCCAAGTCTAACATGACCAATGAGGTATATCACGTAAGGACCATAATAGAAAGGGGAGGAATTCTTAAAGAGCTAGAGGACAGTGATGTGGTTCATCAGTGCCACACCCCAGCCTGGATTCATCCTCCATCCCATGAGGTCCTACTAAGAGGGACTGTCCACTTGTCTTGCTGGTGGACTTTGAGTCGCTACTACATCTAGTTCCCTTCCTATCAATTTGGATGCATGTTCTTTGAATGTGTTGATTCCTCTTCCAATTAACATCTCATGATCACACAGGCTGGTGTGTTTCTTCCATGTGTGCTTTCTTGCTTCCCTCCAGATGGCCACTTGTTTAACTCCAAGCCTTTAAGACCCTAGATGCTATAGCTTTTGATAGCCAGGCACCATCAACTTTTAAAGAGATAGTTTTAACATTTTTGTACACATCATTTTCAGTTCCTGTTTGCTGATGTATTAGGATTAACTAAACGGTTTCCACTACTCTTTAAATTTTAGGTTGTTTCCAGATATGTTTAAAGTAATGTGGGTAATGCTGTCATTCTCTAAAAAAAAAGTTTCTATTTTTACCTCATTTCTTATGAATGCTATTTTTGTACAAGACGTGCTTCTTTCTCTTTCATTTTGCTTTTCTATATGGTTATATCAATTTGCTACTTTAGCAGCCCAGACTGTGAAAGGCTTCACTCTAACCCTACCACAAATGACAAGTAAGAAGTTCAAGCATTCTTGCTAATTTAGCTGGATAGCAAGATACCCCACGTTTGTTTTAATTTCCATATCTAGATTTTTATAGAGGATTACCTTTTTCAGAAATTGGCTTACATTTTAAGACTTCCTCTGAGAACATCTGTCTTATAAAAAGTGAGGATACTTCTACTTTGTCTTTTCCCCTGAGTCATGTCTTGCGGTAATGCCAAGTCTGTTGGTGACATCAACCTTATCTACAGTTTGTAGCGTGTCCTTTCTCGTCTACCCACTGGCGACGCAGCGGGCTCTTTATCGAATGTAGCTACTCATACAAAATCACGTTATCCTCACCTCCTCTGACATTAAAAAAAAAAAGAAAGAGCAGGGTATCCCCTTCTTGCACAGGGCACGAGAGAGAGGAGGGACGCATAAGTCCATTTTCAAACCAGATCGTTCTCCATGTTCTTCCTGGCTGTGGGGTCCAGCCTCAGCAACCAGTTCCCTTGGCATCCGGGGATCTTCCTCTTCTCCTAAGACTTTAGAAGCCAGAAACTCTTGGCCAATGGATCAGAATAGGCCCACGGAAGTTTTGCCTGAAGTTATCTTTGATCAAGTTCTATTTAACTCTCTCCTTCGAGAGTTGGGGGTGGGGTGTACAAACGCTGAAATAGTAATTTTATTTGTCAAAAAAATCATTTTACTGGGGGCTCATACAGCTCTTATCACAATACATACATGTATCCATTGTGTCAAGCACATTTGTACATTTGTTGCCATCATTTTCAAAACAGTTTCTCTCCACTTGAGCCCTTGGTATAAACTCCTCCTCCCCCCTCCTCCCCCACAAACCCCTGATAATTTATAAAATCTTATTTTATTCATGTCTTATACTGACTTATGTCTCCCTTCACCCACTTTTCTGCTGTCCACCCCCCAGGGAGGGGTTATATGTAGATCATTGTGATCAGTTCCCCCTTTCTCCCCCCACCTTCCCCCACCCTCCTGGCTTTGCCACTTCCATCATTTGTCCTGAGGGGCCTATCTGTCCTGGATTCCCTGTGTTTCTAGCTCTTATCTGTCCCCATGTACACGCTCTGGCCCAGTGGGACCTGCAAGGTAGAATTAGGATCTTGATAGTGGTGAGGAGGAAGCATTAAAGGACCAGAGGATAATTGTGTGTTTCATCAGTGCTATACTGCACTGACTGGCTCATCATTTCCTCGTGACCCTTCTGTAAGGGGGTGTCCAATTGTCTACAGATGGGCTTTGGGTTTCCACTCTGCACGCCCCCTTATTCACATTAATATGATTTTTTGTTCTGGGTCTTTGATGCCTGATCCCATCGACATCTCATGATCACACAGGCTGATGTGCTTCTTCCATGTGGACTTTGTTGCTTCTCAGTTAGATAGCTGCTTGCTTGTCTTCAAGCCTTTAAACCCAGATGTTATATCTTTTGATAGCCAGGCACCATTAGCTTTTTTCACCACATTTGCTATGCACCCATTTTGTCTTCAGTGATCATATCAGGATCATAAGCTTCATGCAATACCAGGTTATTAAAAAAAAGTGTTCTTGCATTGAGGGTTTACTTGAGTAGAGGTCCAATGTCCATCTGCTACCTTGATACTTAGCATATAAATATATGTACACAGGTCTATTTCCCTATAATTATATATGAATATATTTATATAGGTACATGCCTGTATAAATGCCCTTTGCCTCCTAGATTTTTCCTCTATTTCCTTTGTCCCTCTATCATGTTAGGCTTTCATCCAGTTTCAGTTATTCCTCTTGGTTACATTGCCCTTGATCAAGCCCCACCAGGCATCCTACGCCCTCCTCACCATTGACTTTAGAGTGCTTGTTGTGCTGAGATAGTTATTTTCAAACAATTTTCTGAGGAATGGGTTTTCATATTTTGTATATATATATATTTGTTCTGGGTTTTGGGGAGGAAAATTAGAGGATCTGGATGGCACATTGGGACCGCTCACTTTGGTGGCAGTGATTGATAGGAGCTGACGGGGGTGCGTCCCATAGAGAGACACATCTTTTCTGGTGTGCACTTCTCTGATCCTGGTAAGGAGCCCTGTGGCACCAGCCACTTGGCAGAAAGAGTAGGCTCTCTACTTCCTTAGCAATTTACAGTCTTGGAAACCCACCGAAGCAGTTTCACCCTGTTCTCAAAGGTCCGAATCCACTCAGAGGCAGTGCGCTTGGCTTGGTTTTGACACTAGCACTGCTCGCCGTTGGCAACCCTTTCTTGGAGTTCCTCAGCACCAGGGCTTCCATCTAATTCAAAAGGATCCCATCGAGCTAACGAAAACTAGGGCAGCATATGCGTTGCATAGCCGTCAACTATCTTTCACCCCAAATTCTGACTGTCATAGGAAATAGGCCAGGGGTAGCCAGCTCATAGATGGTGACCAACTGTGCCAGGGCACACATTCAAAGAAAGCACTGCAGTCACCTGCCATCTTTGGGTGGGACACACTGCTTCCTTCTTATTTGGGACGAAATCGAACATGCAAGAGATTTCGTTGCCATGCAACACGGCCTGCCCTGGTTTCCCTTGGCTGCTGCTGAATCTTCTCAAACTGATTCTAAACCAGTCCGAAGTGCCCGAGTTCTTCTAGAGCTTAAAATACCACATCGCCATCTAGCGGTATCGATGGAGTTGCCACTCTCTTGCAGTGTCAGGAAGTTGCTCTTAAATCGAGGGGTTGATTCAACAGAATCAATCTGCCAATAAAGGACAGAATCTTTCCATTTCAGTTCCACCCCATGGTTTTCTTTCAGATGCCGAAGTGTAAGGGGCCAGTGGTAGACTCAATCCCTGTGTTCCCCATGAGTTCTCGTTGCCTCTTGAGGCATGGCAACACCACCTTGGGGTGTGCACCGAATTCAGCCACAACTTCAAATATGCCGTCTCCTATTTCTCCCCCGGGCATCATCCTAGGACCAACTCCAAGTTTCCTATAGTTCACCAGTCTAATTAAAAATAAAGAACGAAGGAAGGAAGGAAACGTCCCTCCTTAGATGCTACATTTTACATTTTGGCTTCATCCTGGAGTCAGGGAAGTAAGAGTGGCAACACACATTCGGTCATGTTCATATTTCCTGGAATGTGAATTTAATTTAAGTTGCTCTTCTACAGAGATGTACTGGCATCAACAACTTGTTTTCCACTAGCAAAAAACCCCAAACTCACTGTCATCGAGTCACTGATGACCGATAGTGATATTTATAGGGACAGGGTAAAAGTGCCCCCGTGAATTTCTGAAACTGTAACTTTACGAAGATACAGACTCACCTTTCTCATGGGGATCAGCTATTGGTTTTGAACCACTGGCCTTGTGGTTATCAGCCCAACATGTAACCACTACACCAAGAGGGCTCCTTTATCCAACAAGTCTAATGGGGATAGAATTTAGGGACAAGAAGAGATGCGATCAGAAAACTGATCTTGTCATAAAGCAGCAAGTATCAACTGGTCATTTCCTTTTTTCTTTCCCCCTACCTACTGGCTTAAAGGCAGAAAACAAGATTGTACAAACCTTACTGAGGCGAATGTTCCAGAATCGGAACCAACTCTCCTGATAAAGCCTGAAGACATTGTATTCAAAGAACCAGGGAGCTCAGAAAAGACATTTCGAACACTTCAGAGACCAAACGATAAGGTTTCTAATGATTATAAGCTGTCTTCTTCTGAGATCAATGCAGTCGTGGGAGCTGCTTCCTCGGCTTGTGAGTATGCCACCTTGCTTGTGACGTTCTAAAGGGAGTAGTGAAAAAAAACCAGAATGCCCTTTCCCTGCCCTTGCATTTGCCCTAAATCTTACCCCCATTAGATGAAGTTCCCAACGTTCTAACCTGGCATTCATTTCCATATTCCAACAACTTAGAGGATCTCAAAAAACACTAGCTGAATGGAGGGACTGTTAACAAAGACCCAAATAAAACGAATTCTCGAAATACTAAGAAAACGGAAACCATCTGTAGATCAGAAAACTGGATGGCGTACTACATTCATTCAGTCTTCACACAGTTGCTTAATAGTATTTGAAGAGCCCTTCCCAAACCATTCTTTACAGCTTTCTTTCCCTTATCTCCATGTCAAGTATGGTGGATCTTGGTGATTTAGAAAGACTTTGTTGTTGCTGTTGATAGAACGCCCACCTTAAAGTAACAGCTTAACGGTCACCTTTCAGCACTGGGCTATTAAAAAAGCAAAACAAACCCCAAACAAAAAAATCCCATCTAAGACCAAAGGATCAACAGCTGTTTAAAGCATACATGAGAAGGTTAGTGGGCTTAGTGGGGGAGCTTGGGGATTAAGTTAATGGAAGTCAAGCAATTACAGCAGAAAAAGCGAGAACATTGACGTGTGAAAAATGTGATTGCAGTGCCTAGAAATTATGCAATGGGAGTAGGCTTTGCTCTATTCCCACTAAGCAACTAATAAGCGATTCCTAGGACCAAGGACGCAATTAAAGATTCACATATTTACATAGATTTTAATAGACATGTTACACATTTGGATGTAGTGAGGCGTTGCTGGTCTCTCTTAGGACCAGTGCTGCCCAATAGAAATGCGATGGAGGTCACAAGTGTTTTTAAGATTTCTAGTAGTCATTCAAGCAGATTACAGTAACACGTGAAATCACTTTTAGTAACATCTATTTATTGCAGTATATGAAAACTATCATTTCGATATGTACACAATATAAAACTGTTAGAGATACATGCTTTACCTTCTTCTTATTTGTTTGAAGTCTTCAAAATCCACTGTACACTTTTCACGCACAGTTCATTGCGACTCAGACGAGTCACTCGTGTAGTACTCAGTAGCCACCGGTACCTGGTGGGGAATTGCATTGTACACTTCCGTTTTAGAAGACTTGTTTTCTTTCCTTATTGATGACAAAGGTTATCCCACCTGTGGTGTTCCAACCATTCGGTCTGATATTCCTGTCCCCCGAATCCGTCGCATCAGTGACAGAGCTAATTATGGGGAAGACGGCAATGCTTATTCATTACTATATCCTACCATCTTCAGCCAGAAAGGAGTGTTTGAAAGAGACTTCTTCAAGAGCCGATCAAGAGAAGAGGTATGGCATGTTATTATTTCAAAAGGGTTGAAAGACATGTTAATGTCTCATAAACATGCAAAGATGGAAATGCTTATGCATCCATGTTGACAATTTTAGGCTTTTCAAAACTTGAATTTTTAGATTACGAAAATGATTTAGACCATTAAAATATAGGATTCTTAGAGGAATACTGTTCAACTTGACTGTGATACTTGGGCACAACTCTTGAAGTAGAATTTGGTCTATGATGAAGTAAATTTCATGTTATATACTAACTGTGCCCTATGCATAGAAAGAAAAATGTGTTCCTATTTTATTAGTTATTTAGAGAAACAGAACCAAGAATCTATATATGAGGAAATGTCAAGAATACCTTTGGTGTTTTTTCTTTGCCTTATACTGTTAGGTAGGACCTCCAGTACAATGTTAAATAGCAGTGGGGACAAGGGACATCCTTGTCTAGACCCCTTTTTTAGAATAATTTATCTCATCTTTTCTCCATTGACTACCACATTGGCGGTTGTTTTGTCATATACAGCTTGTATCATATTGAGGAATTTTCATTCTATTACTATCTTCTTGAGTGTCTTAAATAGGAATTGGTGTTGGATGTTGTCAAATGGTTTTTCTGCATCTATCGATATTATCATGTGATTCTTATAATTTTTCATTTCAATGTAGTGAATAATACTAATGGTCTTTCGTATGTTGAACCATCCCTGCATCCCTGGTATGAATCTCACTCGGTCATGGTGAATTATTTGTTTTATATACTTTTGTATTTTGTTGGCTAGTAATTTGCATTGATGTTCATTATGGAAATTGGTCTGTAGTGCTCAATTCTTATGGGATCCTTGCTCGGTTTATGTATCAGAATTATAGTAGCTTCAAAGAAAGAATTTTGGAGTTTGCCATCTTTTTCTATGTTCTGGAAGAGTTTGTGTAGGATTAGTGTTAGTTCTTCCCTGAATGCTTGATAGAATTCTCCTATAAAGCCATCTGGTCCAGAGGATTTTTTTTGTTGGTAATCCCTTGATTACCTTGTCTATTTCTTCTATTGATATGGGTTTGTTGAGATTCTTGACATCATCAGGGACAGCCTAGGGAGGGATTGTTTTTCCAAGAATTTTTCCATGTATTCCAAGTTTTTGAATTCTTTGGAGTATAGTCTGTTATAGTACTGTGTAATTATCCTTTTGATTTCACTAGGGTGTTGTAATGTCCCCTCTTTCATCCCTCATCCTTGGTATTGATATTTGTTTCTTCCTTTCTTTGGTTAAGTTTGCCAGGTCTGTCGATTCTGTTTATCCTTTTGAAGAACCAACTTTTAGCAGCATTACGTTTTTCCATAGTTTTCTTATTTTCCCTCTCCTGAATCTCAGCCCTAATTTTTATTATTTCTTTTCTTTTGCTATTAGTTGGATTGTCTTGTTCACTCTGCTCTATTGCTGTCAATTTTGTGCCAGAATATCAATCATAAGTGTGCATACATTGCTATGAAACTTCCTCTGATAACTGCCTTTGCCGTGCCCCATACATTTTGGTATATCATGTTCTCATTCTTGTTGGTTTCTAGAAATTTCCTAATTTCATCTCTGATATGGGCCAGTACACACACCTTAAGCAATAGAGAACTATTCATCATCCAATTGTTTGCTCCTGTTTTCTTCATCTTCCTTTTGTTGATTTCCAGTCTTATGACACAGAGGCCAGAGGGCAAAGTCTGTATGATATCAATGTGTTTAAATTTATGCAGATTCGACTTATGCCTTAGCATGTGGTCTATCTTCAAATATGTGCTGTGTGGGCTTGAAAAGAATATGAATTAAATTTTGTATTTGGGTGGAAAGCTCTGTAGCTATCTATCAGGTTAAATAGTCGAACTGCAGTGCTTAGATCTTTAGTCTCCTTGTTGCATTTCTTTCCCAGTGATCTATCTATCTCAGAGAGCAGTGTATTGAAGTAACCTACTATAATTGTTGAGGCTGTGATTTCTTTTTTCACCTTTTGAAGTATTTTATTGACATATTCCACTGAATGCTTGTTTGGTGAGTAAATGTTTAGAATGCTTAGTGGTTCTTGGTCTATGGTTGCCTTGAGCATTATATAGTGTCCCTCCTTATCTCTGTTTATGGTTTGCACTTTTAGATTAAGTTTATCCAAGATTAGGATTTCAACTCCTGCTTTTATGAATTGCTATTTGCTTGGTATGTTTTTCTTTTTACATTTTATTAGGGGCTCATACAACTCTTATCACAATCCATACATATACATACATCAATTGTATAAAGTACATCTGTACATTCTTTGCCCTAATCATTTTCAGAACATTTGCTCTCCACTTAAGCCCTTTGCATCAGGTCCTCTTTTTCCCCCCTCCTCCCCACTCCCCCTTCCCTCATGAACCCTTGTAATTTATAGATTGTTATTTTGTCATATCTTGTCCTATCCGGAGTCTCCCCCACCCCCTCTTCTGTCTGTCTCCCAGGGAGGTCACATGTGGATCCTTGTAATCAGTTCCCCCTTTCCAACCCACTCACCCTCTACTCTCCCAGTATCGCCCCTCACACCCCTGGTCCTGAAGGTATCATCCACCCTGGATTCCCTGTGCCTCCAGCTCCCATATGCACCAGTGTACAACCTCTGTCCTATCCAGTCCTGCAAGGTAGAATTCAGATCATCGTAGTTGGGGGGGAAGGAAGCATCCAGGGTCTGGGGGAAAGCTGTGTTCTTCATCGGTACTACATCATACCCTGACTGACCCATCTCCTCTCCTAAACCCCTCTATGAGGGGATCTCTAGTGGCTGACAAATGGGCTTTGGGTCTCCACTCTGCACTTCCCCCTTCATTCACTATGATATATATATTTGCATGATGCCTTATACCTGATCCCTTTGGCACCTCGTGATCGCACAGGCTGGTGTGCTTCCTCCATGTGGGCTTTATTGCTTCTGAGCTAGATGGCTGCTTGTTCATCTTAAAGCCTTTAAGAACCCAGACACTATTTCTTTTGATAGCCGGGCACCATCAGATTTCTTTGCCACATTTGCTTATGCACCCGTTTGTCCTCGGCAATCGTATGATGGAGGTGTGCAGCCAATTATATGATTTTTTTGTTCTTTGATGCCGGATAACTGATCCCTTCAGGACCACGTGATCACACAGGCTGGTGTTTTCTTCCATGTGGGCTTTGTTGCTTCTGAGCTAGATGGCCGCTTGTTTATCTTCAAGCCTTTAAGACCCCAGACACTATCTCTTTTGATAGCCGGGTACCATCAGCTTTCTTCACATTTACTTGTTCACCCGCTTTGGCTTCAGCGGGAGGGTGAGCATCATAGAGTTCCAATTTAATAGAAGAAAGTATTCATGCATTGAGGGAGTGCTTGAGTAGAGGCCCAAGGTCCTTCCGCCACATTAATACTAAACCTATAAATATAGACACATAGATCTATTTCCCCATCCTCATTATATATATATATATATATATATATATATATATTTGCATGTACATGTCTTTGTCTAGACCTGTATAAATGCCCTTTGACTCCTAGCTCTTTCCTCCATCTTCCTTGACTTTCCTCCTGCCCTATTATGCTTGGTATGTTTTTCTCCAGCCTTTTATTCTCAGCCTATTTTTGTCTGTAATCTTAAAATGTGTCTGCTGTAGGCAGTGGATCAAGGGGTTGTGTTTTCTAAGCCAATCTGTTAGTCTCTCTCTCTCTTTTTTTTCCAGCTTGGTCAATAGAAACTTTATTACTTTCTATAGCAGTGCATTATGCTTTCTTGCCAGTTGCCTTCGGGGCAGGTGTTTTCTGGGCTGGAGCTCTCTGAGCTTTTGGAGGCCCGGCCTTCTGACCTGCAGCTTTCTCTCTCTTGGTGGGAGCCTTTTCCCTGGCGGTGGAGACAATCTCCTTCTTAGCTGGAACCTTCGCAGCAGCTGCTCCCTTCACAGCACTTGATTTTTTGGGGAGAAGCATTCAGGAGAGCCGCCCTTTGAAGCTTCTTAACTTCATATTTTATTAGTCTGTTCTTCATTTTCTTTGCCTTCATGACTTTAAAACAATCAAAATCTGTCATCTTGGCTTTCTTTTCCCTGGCTTCAATCTTTTTGGCTCAGCTTGTGCTGCCCATTTTGTATTGATATCTGCCTTCTGCCAGACTTGTCGGACATACTTCTGTCGAGCACTGTGTGGGAACCTGAGGATGAAGTCAGTGAGCTGTATGCATTTGAAAGGCATGGCCTGCCTCCTTACTTGAGTGCAAGGGCCACCAAAGCCAGGTTCTGGTCACACATCTGTACAATCATGACCATTTTCCTGGCATGAGGTCCAAAGTAATTGTAGGCCACTCGGCCAACCTCCACGAAGCACTTGAACACCATTGTGGCGGCATTTGGCGAGAAGGATATTCAGGGTTATTACATCTATCTGTGGACTGTGATGTCATTTTATCCCTTTTGTGTTGAATGGTTTCCAACATCCATTTCTTTCAGGTGTTTTGTGCATATGTATGTTTGTGGTTCATTCTTGCCTTCTTTTCATCATTAAGCCAGTGTTATCTTGGGGGCTGTTTTCCCTTTAATGGTCTCTGGGTGGAGTTGTTCTGTGTGACAGTCTCTTGTATGTGCTTGGTGAGTGTTGTTGTTCTGCTCATACTGGGTTTGCAAGGATTTTTTGTAGTGCTGGTTGCTTTTTAACATATTCTTTGAGATTTTCCTTGTCCGGGAAGACTTTTACTTCTCCATCAATTTTGATAGATAATTTGTAAATTCCTATTTTTTCCCCTAGTTGCTCTCATAATTTTCTCCTTTTCTCATAGTTGGATAGTTTAACAGCTATATGTCTTGGTGACTTCTTCTTGGGATTCAATCTAGCTGGCCTTCTTTTGGCCTCCTGGATAGTTGCCTGGTTTTCATTCATTAAGCTAGGGAGGGGAAGTTTTCCTCCAAGCATTCCATCACTATTTTGGATGTTGATTTCCTTGATATGCATTCCTCTGTTAATCCAATAATTCTGATGTTGTTCCTTCTCATAGCATCAAACATAGCTCTGAGTTTTTCTTTAGCTTCTCTAATGGACTTGTTAGACTTTTTCTCACGTTTATTAATTTCTGCTTGTGAGTCCTCTAGGTCACTGGTGCAGTTCTCTGTCTTCTCCATTCACTGGGCAAAGTCTGTGAGTTGCAATTAGATTTTGTTATCTCTCCCTTTAGTTCTTATATTTCCCTTTGGTGCATGGCCTTTATCTCCTCTATCACTTCATCTTTTTTTCTGTGATGCTTCCCTCATGACCTGTATGACTCTAAACAGCATTCTGAAGATGGCTTTCTGTGGGAGGTCAACGTCTGTCTTTTCTATTACTGCTGTTAGGTCCAGGTGGTCCTCTGGCATTGGATTTTTGTTTCTGTTTTCTTGTTGAAACTGTGGAAGCAGCTTGCTGGTTTTTGGTCAATTTATTGCAACTAGGTATCATTTTCCCGGGTGTCTTAGAGCCCTGGGCTCTCTCTCTTTGGGAGGTGGGTGTTGGTGCTTCTGTAGGCTGCCTTTAGCCAACTGCCTTGAGGGACTGTGTTTCACCATTGTCCTACTGAGGTTTCCCTCTCGCCTTGGCCTATGGTTTGTGTTCCAGTCACCTTCAGGTCTCCTTAGGGGTTGTTTGCAGCTGTGCACGCTGTGGTCTGATGGAAAGTGTTGGCCCCAGTGCAGGGGAGTGTATTTAGGGGATGGGTTGGGGATTGGGTGATCTGTTTCTGGCTAGGGGCACTTCCCTCAGGTAGGCAGGTAGGAGGGAGGCCGCACCTGGTGTGCAGATGCACTGCTTGGAGACCAAAGGGTGGGACAGAGTGAGCAGGGAGAAGGGAGACTGTAGTGAGCAAGCCCCAAAGGTTTGGGTCCCTATGCCACAGCTGCAGAAACTTCTGCCAGACTTGTGTCCGATGCCTGGCAGGCCCAGAGCTTCGCAGAGGATGGGGATCTCTGTGTGGGAGGGGGGTGGGGGGAGCTGGCTGGCAGGTCTGTGAGGAGTGCCCAGATGGGGCACTAAACTCTGGGGGGCGGGGCTGGCTGGAAGATCTGCGTGGAGCACCGAGGCATGGCAGAAGCCTCCACTGTCCACCTGGCTGCCCTGTGGCACAGGTCAAGGCAGAGCGGGTGCCCTGAGCACCAAAAAGAGACCCTGGGTGTCTGCAGGGAATGTGGGTGATGGGGTGGGAGTTAGCTTCTGGTTCAGAGAAGTGCTCTGAGTTGTCTCGGGAATCAACAGACAGACTTGATACCCTTACTCGGCCCCCAAATATCCCCACTCACCAATCTTCACAGAGCTCCTGGCATGAGCTACCTATCTGGTCACCATCTTAACCAAGCCTCTTTCAGCATATTTTAATGCAGTTTTTGTGGTAAAATTAGGTGCCTTGGCTGATATTCGGGTTGGCTTATACTTGAGTATATTGGTAAATCAGTTTTCCAGTGGATAATTCATACGCATTTTGTGTTGTCACTCTGAACTTAGGCCTTGGGCAACTGCTGTCCTTTTGATCTCCAGTGGCTGATTTGAGAGTCACTCTCTAGTGTGCTGATTCACCAGTCTTTTGTTTGGCTGAAAACCGAGCCACAGAAATGGGTCCACTTCCAGGCTTGAAGAGTGACTGATGGCTGTCATCTCAGGAATTATAACCATCTCTACCTAACCAGCTCTAAACCAAAAAGCTAAACTCACTGCCATTGAGTTGATCCTGACTCATAGCAACTCTGTAGGACAGGGTAGGACAGGGTAGGACAGGGTAGATCTACCCCTGTGGGTCGCCAAATACTGGAGCTCTTTACAGGATGAAAACGCCTTGTCTGAACAGCTGAAGGCTTTGAATAGCTGGCCTTACAGTTAGCAGCCAACACATAACCACTACACCATCAGGGCTCCTCATTTTGCCTAGTCTTTAAAAAAAAAAAATGCTGTTTCTGACTGCAGGCTGCTGACATTTCTCCTGTTCTGAATTTGCCTACACTGCAAACTTCCTGGGAGAAAGACAAAGTCCTCTGCTCCCATAAAAAGTTCATCTCTGAAACCCCCAGGGGAAGTTCTACTCTGTCCAATAGGGGCGCTGTAGTCAGCATCAATTCCATGGATGACTTTCTACAAGGAGACACACTTTCTAAGGGAGCTATTGTGTTGAGGATCTGTTTAATGCCACCACACACACACACACACACACACACAACACACACACACACACACTCTCTCTCTCTCTTTCTTTGTGCCTTTCTTACTGTCTAGCCATTATTTTCCTTTCCCACATTTCTTCTTCTTTTAAAAATAATTTTATTTGGGCTCTTAAAACTCTTATCAAATCCATACATACAGCCATTGCATCAAGCACTTCTATACGCATCATCATTTTCAAAACATGTTCTTTCTACTTGAGCCCTTGATATCAACTATTTCCCCCATCCCACACCTTCCCTCTCTCATGAACCCTTGATAATTTATAAATTATTTATTTATTTTTATGTCTTGCACTGACTGCTGTCTCCTGTCACTCACTTGTCTGTTGTTTGTCCCCCTGGAAGGGGGCTATATATAGATTATTGTGATCGGTTTCCCCTTTCTCCCTCCGCCTTCCCCTTCCCTCCAGGTATTGCTACTCTTAACATTGGTCCTGAGGGGTTTATCTGTCCTGGATTCCCTGTGTTGCCAGCTCTTATCTGTACCAGTGTACATGCTCTGGTCTAGCTGGATTTGTAAGGTAGAATTGGGGTCATGAAATTGGGGGTTGGGGCAGGCGGAGAGGAAGAATTAAAGAACTAGAGGCAAGTTTTATGTTTTGTTGGTGCTATAATGCACCCTAACTGGCTCGTCTCTTCCTTGTGACCCTTCTGTAAGAGGATGTCCAATTTTCTACAGATGGGCTTTGGGTCTCCACTGTACTCCACCCTCATTCACATTGATATGACTCTTTGTTCTGGGTTTTTGATGCCTGATACCTGATCCCATAGACACTTCCTATCACACAGGCCGGTGTATATATTTGCTGTGGGCTTTATTGCTTCTCCCACATTTCTTTGTGTCTGTGTGCTTCACAGTAAATGCTTTCATCCTGTAAATTTAGGGTAATTTTTTGTTGGTTTACTTTATATCATTTATCACTCTTTCTAAATTTTCTTCCTATTATTTGTTTGTACCTTTCTACCAGACCCCCTCCTTGCCAGGGCATAAGAATAGTCACTGCTCCATTGCTATTAATAGTCATGACTGCAGAGAGATGGTTATTAAATCTCACTGGCTTCCCGTGTGCTCTGTTGTTCATACTTTCCTGTGTACATAGTTTGCACCTAGTTAAGTTATGGTGAAGTTTACAACAACTCACTCAGTTCAATCCATTTTGTACACACTCTTCTTTTAAAGAGGAGAAAACCACTATTCAAGGGCCTAAGTGACACCTGTGATCATCATGACAATGAGTGACAGACCTGAAACCTTCAATCATGAATATTTTTACTCCTTCTTTTTGAATTTTGCTGTGTCTCTTAAACTCAAGATTCCTGGATTTGGAAATAATTTTATGTATTGGCTAGGGTAATTGGAAATCCCTCATTCACATTAAAAACACAAATCACCCCTGTTCATATTAGCATATTAGCAGGACATGAACACAGGGGATGGGTAACATGATAATATCTAAAATATTTTTGTATATTTGAGTTTTATCTGCTCATTATCTACACACACACCTTAAACTTTTTGTGTGTGATAAATATACAGGGTTTGAGGTTTTATATTTTTAAATACAAATTAAAAAATATACAAATCTTGGTCTAACCAAAAAAATTTCTCCCCTAGATTGCACAGATATTATGTAACATTGGTGTCAAGCTTTCTAATGAAGAATTTGAAAATGTATGGAATCTTGCATCCCAAAAACACCGCAGTGGAGAAGTTTGTGTAGAGAGCATCAGGAATGTTCTAGATGAACTTCAGCACGCAGACCGGGTCACATGTAAGAGAACCATGTGATGCTTCTGGAGTTCATTCATTTAAACAAAAGAACTGCTACATCTATGTACCTACTATTTATCTAACATATTCAAGCTTATCTTGGTTTTAGGTATTATAATGGTTTAAGCACTGTGGTAGGACCAGTATGCCTGCATGTGCTGCTAATAAATTAGATTATTTTATGTTATTGTCTTCTGTAAAGCATGCAAACACTGAAGCCCTTGGACAGTTAACCACAATCTGACCACAGGCACAGGCAGAGGCAGTATCATTTAGTAGGCCTAAGAATTCTGTGCATTTTAGTTGGCTGCCTGAAACTCAGAGTCTGATTTGTGATCCTCATGCCTTTACCGTCACTGTTTCCTTTTCTCTCTGACATTACATTTAGAAGGTTTTTCAGTTCCTATTAGCATCTGAGGACAACAAATTAATCAGAAGAAGCAGAAGTTAGAGAAGCAAGATCTTGACTTTGATCATTTGAATAAGCATTAATTTTTAATATATTCCTATGCGCAAAAATATGTTGTCCTGGTGTATCTGAAGAGGACAAAGTGGACCCATACCATTAACTGCAGTTTTAGCAGGTTAGTCATAGCAATCATCCTTTCCCTTTAACTTGGGTTATTTGACATACAGAGTTGATGCCCTGTGTAGGATGGGATGGGGATGGTGTTAGGTGGTCTGTGTGATCTGAGGACAGCATATTCTTTCCATAACTAAATCCACTGGGTATTGGTGTAGGTTGGATCCATGACTTTAGTAGTATTACCTGAAAGATCATTAACGTGTGTTCTATTAATATTTCTGTGATAGACTTTGACCAGCTTATTGTCTGTTTGTATGAAAAAAAATGCTGTTGGGTTTACATATTGCAGTTATACCAGCATGCAATACTTAAAGAGAGAGAAAGAGAGAGTCAAAGATTAAAAAAGGTGGATTGACCCAATCGCTGAAAGAAATAATTTTATAATATATATGCTATATAAAGTGACTATGTGGAAATTTTAACTTTTTATTCTAAAATAATTGCTTACAGATTGTTTAACAGTAGTCCAAAAAGTTATACAGTGGTTGGCTGGAGGCCCATGAAAAACCCCAGTGACTCAGTAGTTACCACTTCTCTGCTAACTGAAAAGTTTAAACCCATAAGCTGTTCTCTGGGGAAACAATGTGGAAATTTGCTTCCATAAAGATGTGTACTTATTAGGTGTTAGTTGCTTTTGACTCATAGGAACCCTCTTTGCAACACAACAAAACAGTGTCAGGTCCTACGCCATCTTCACAAATGCTCCTGTATTTGAGCTCATTATTGCAGTCACTGGGTCAATCTACTTCATTGAGGGATATATTGGTTTTTGCTGACCCTCCTCTATGCCAAGCATGATGTCTTTCTCCAGGGATTGGTCCAATCCGACAACTTGTCCAAAATAAGTGAGATTAAACTCTTTCCACCTTCGCATTTCAGAAGCATTCTGGCTGCACTTCATCAAAGACAGATTTGTTTGTTCTTCTGGCAGTCCATAATATAATCAATATTATGATTCGAAGGTATCAATTATTCTTTAGTCTTCCCTCTTTGTTGCTCAGCTTATATATGCATTTGAGGAGCTTGAAAATACCATTGCTCCAGGGAACTAGTGGAGAGGTTTGAGGGGCTAGCCCCAATCCCAACTACATGGACACCTGCCTCTCCCCCCAGAAGAATTTATTTTAGAGGACAGCACTGAAGCTGCAGCTCAGGGCGAGAGACTTGTCTGATCAGAGCACACAGGAGCAAATGAAGGGGGAGAAAAAGACAGTAGAGCACATCCTGGCCCATCAAGTCTTGACAATGATATTCCTACTCAGAGCAGCCAATCCACAGAGCAGACCATATGGCTGGCCCCACCATGAGACACGGCATCCCTCACTGACCCATAGCCCTACAGGGGTCAACACTGGATTTATGCCTGATCTTATCCCACCACACCGAGACAAAACACTAAGGGCATGCAACAGAACAGCAAGGGGAACAGAGAAACAAAGTTCCCAGGGAATAAAAAAAATAGACTTTGGGGCCAGGGCTTGTTACCCCATCAGACTTGACCGGAAAATGCTCCTAAAGGCCAACAAACAGTCCTTGAACTAACTACAGCTTTTCTTTGTTGTTGTTGTTGCTTTTTGTTTTGTTTTGTCATTGGCTTTTTGTTTTCTTTTGCTGCTTGGTTTTTCTCTGTCTTGTTTTTGTGCATGTTCTTATCTCTGCAGGTCTGTCTAAATAAGATAGTCTGGATGAACACTCTGGAGGAGAAAACAACGGGACTGACAGTTCCAGGGGGACATAGGAGAGGGAGAGGAGGGTGGAAGGAAGTGGTGTTAACAAACCCAGGGACAAGGGAACAACAAGTGAGTCAAATCGGTGGTGAGGAGGGTGTAGGAGGCCTGGTGGGGCATGATCAAGAGTAATGTAACCAAGAAGAATTACTGAAACCCAAATGAAGGCTGAGCATGATAGTGGGACAAGAGGAAAGTAAAAGAACATAGAGGAAAGAACTAGGAGGCAAAAGGCATTTATAAAGGTCTAAATAAAGGCATGTACATATGTAAATATATTTCTATATGAGGATGGGGAAATAGATCTCTGTGAATATATGTATAGGTTTAGTATTAAGATAGCAGATGGACATTGGGCATCCACTCAAGTACTTCCTCAATGCAAGAATACTTTGTTCTATTAAACTGGCATTCCATGATGCTCACCTTCCTGACACAATCGCTGAAGACAAAGCAGGTGCATAAGCAAATGTGGTGAAGAAAGCTGATGGAGCCCGGCTATCAAAAGATATAGCATCTGGGGTCTTAAAGACTTGAAGGTAAACAAGCTGCTATATAGCTCAGAAGCAACAAAACCCACATGGAAGAAGCACACCAGCCTGTGTGATCATGAGATGTCGATGGGATCAGTCATGAGGCATCAAAGAACAAAAAATCCTATCATTGTGAATGATGGGGAGTGCAGAGTGGGGACCCAAAGCCCATCTGTAGGTAACTGGACATTACCTTACAGAATGGTCGCTGGGAGAATATGAGCCAGTTATGGTGCAGTGTAGCAATGATGAAACTTACAACTTCCCTCTAGTTCCTAAATACTTCCTCCCCTGGCCCTCCTCCCCCACTATCATGATCCCAATTCTACCTTACAAATCTGGCTAGACCAGAGGTTGTACACTGGACTGGAAACACAGGGATTCCTGGACAGATGATCCCTTCAGGACCAGCAGTGAGAGTGGTGATACCAGGAGGGTGGAGGGAGTGTGGGGTGGAAAGGGGGAACCATTTACAGGGATCTACATATAACCTCCTCCCTGGGGGATGGAGAACAGAAAAGTGGGTGAAGGGAGACATCGGACAGTGTAAGATATGACAAAATGATAATTTATAAATTATCAAGGGTTCATGAGGGAGCGGGGAGAGGGGAGGAGGGAAATGAAGAGCTGATGCAAGTGGCTTACGTGGAGAGCAAATGTTTTGAGAATGATGAGAGTAGCAAATGTACAAAGTCTTTACACAACTGATGTACGTACGGATTGTGTTAAGAGTTGTATCAGCCCCAAATAAAATTATTTTAAAAAAATGATGATGGCAACAAATATACAAATATGCGTGACACAATGGTAGTTGGGTGAATGGATTGTGATAAGAGCTGTATGAGTCCCCAATAAAATGATTTTAAAAACAAAAAAGAAAATACCGTTTCTCTGTTCAGGGTTGCCTTCATTTTCAGTGTGATAGCTTTGATTTTTAACACTTTAAAGAGGTCTTTTGTGGCATATTTGCCCAATGTAATATGTTGCTTGGTTTCTTGACTGTGGCTTCCATGGACATGGTGGAGCCAAGTAAAATGAAATCCTTGACGACTCCAATCTCTTCTCCATTTATGATGCTGCTCCTTACTGACCCACCCACTAGGGCTTTTGTTTTCTGTAAGTTTAGGTGTCGTTCATATTGAAAGCTGTATTTTTCACTCTTTATCAGTAAGTAGCACTTCAAATCCTCTTGGCTTCCTACAAGTAAGTTGCATCATCTGCATATCTTAGGTGGCTAATGAGTATCCCTCAGGTCTTGCCGCTGCATTCTCAAATAGTCCAGGCTCTCAGTTTATTTGCTCAGCATACAGACTGAATACACATGGCAAAAGGACACAACCCTGACACACACCTCTCCTGATTTTATACCAGGCAGAATTCCAACAGTTCCCTCCTGGTCTATGGACAGGTTCTGCATGAACATGATGGAGTGTTCAGGAATTCCTATAATCCAAAGTTTATTATGATCTACATATTTGAATGCCCTTGCATAATCAATAAACACAGATAAACAACTTTCTGGTATTTTCTGCTTTTAGCTAGGATTCATTTGATATCAGTCATCATATCCCTTGTTCCACGCATGAGGGTGCCCCCCCGAAAACCAGGCAGTTTTTCAGAACTATGTATTTAATTTTTATTTTTTTACAAAACAACCTTATCACCTCCAAAGGACTCTCCATTACTCTTAATATATTTGTCAAATCTGCGATTCATTCTTGGAAACATTTTTCAACCTTGTCTCTTTGGATGGCTGACAGCATCTCCCTTGTATTTTTCTTTACCTCTTTTATATAATTAAATCACTGTCCTTTCGTGTCCCTCTTCATTCGCAGAAATGAAAAGAAGTCACATGCAGTGAGGTCAGGTGAGTAAGGTGCATGGAGCAAGAGAGCCATGCTGTTTTTTGTTGTTTTTTTTTTTAAATAAAAAACTGGTGCACCGAGATGACTGTGTGAACAGGTGCATTGTTGTGGTGGTAAAAACAGTTCCCCATCTGCCACAAATCAGGCCTTTTTTATTGCACACTGTTATGCTATCTTTTCAGAACTTCTAAATAGAAGGCTTGATTAACAGTCTGACCTTGTGGAATTAACTCTAAATGCACTACAAGTCGACACTCTCATCCATTCGGGAAGTTGAAGGATGCCCAGACTGGGGTTTGTCATTAATTTATATTTCACCTTTTTTGAAACAAGAAAAATACACTTGAGTTTTCCCCTAGCACTGTCCTTGTTAACTGTGTTCAACATCACAACCATTTCTGCAGCATTTTTACCAAGCAAAATTTCACAGCCACATGCTCTTTTCTTATATTGGCTATCACAAAAAATGAGGGTCTAGCAAAACTCCTTTCACGAAAATTCACTGTGACCAGAGAGAACCTTCCCAGGCTGTGCCGCTGGGTGCACTAACTCAGAGCGAATTACTTGATGTTTCCCTAGCAGGGGGAAATGGGTATTAGGAAAGTTCTGCCCAGCAGAGTTTTTTTTCTTCCTTTTTTTGTGGTTCTTCCTGATATTCTTCAGAAGCCAGCTTGAATTTCTAGCAAGTCCCTATTGAAGCACTCCAACAATTATTGTTAAATGACAGTAGGCAAAATTTTGCCTGCTTTTGATGTTCATGTTTGATAACTTCGTCATGCTGTTGGATCGCCTTTCCCTGGAATGAGAATCAGTATGAAAGTGTTCTAGTCACTGGCCAGGGAGCTCTCTCTTAAACCAGGGATGCCTCTCCCAGCCTCCCTGTGGAGGCAGTTACTAACATTTTACAGCACACAAATGAGTGTATCTATCCACTTACCTACTGATCCACGTGGTTGTTTGCACATTTGATTTCTTGACTGCTGCTTCCACAAGCATTGATTATGGATTAAAGCAAGATGACAACTTCAGTCTTCTCTGTTTATCACAATGCTAGCTCCTGGGCTAGTTGTGAGGATGCTGGTTTTCTTTATATTGAGTAACAATTCAGACTGATGGCTGCAGTCATTGATGTCCATCAGCAAGTGCTTCAAGCCCTTTGTACTTTCAGCAAACAACATGCATCATCTGCATATTGTTAATTAACCATCTTCCATTTTGAAGCCACTTCTATTTTTTTCTCAACAGTTTTTTTGGCACATAATTTACTTATCATGGAATTCAATAGTTCAATCATATCAGGAAGAACTGTACAATCATTACCACATCAATTTTAGAACCCCCACCCCACCTGCATGGTTAAATAGCCTTTAAAATGATTCCTAATCAGTTCTTCCTCCCCTCTCTGACCTTCATTGTTTACTCTTGAGATCACCTCACCCTATCTCCCACGCCACCCCTATATCCCATTCCCCACAAGCCCTTATATAAGGTATTATCACTAGGCATCCACTCCTCCTGTGCTCCACAAACTGGGAAACCCAACAGAAACAATACAACACACAATAGAAATAAGGTGGTAAGGATAAAATCATAAAAGTATAAAGGCAAAAATACAAATCCTGGGTAAGAAGAAAAAACTCCACCAACATTCAAAATGCCAGGGAAGAAATTTCTTCCTCTTCCCTCTTCATATAGCCAGCTTCCCAGGCTATTTGCTCCATAAAGACTGCAGTGTAGAAAGCCCTTTGGGGGAGTTCTCCTTTGTCATGGAGCACCTGTAAGTCGAAAAATAATCTTAAAGGCACCGAACAATAACCGTTTGGTCAAATGTGTTAGGACATTTTAACTTCAATTTTTTCTGTTTGATGAAAGTTACTTTTATTTCTTGTTCCAAGTTCTGTTCAGATATTTTTGTCTAACGTTGTACATAAAGGATTCTTCAGTGGGGACATATGATAGCGTTCAGACACGCCAATAATAAAATGTCAACATGGAGACAATCCAGATTTGAGGATAAAATCCCCGTCGACAAAGGAACCTGGTGACCCATTGGTTAAGTATTCCACTGCAGATCGCAAGGTGAGTGGTTTGAAGCCTACCGATGCTCATGTGGAAGAAACGATTCATCAGTCGGCTCGTGTAAATATTAACCTGCTGCCATCAGGTCAACTCCAGCCCAGAGCCCAGGAATCTGAAGATGCCGTTCTCATCTGAACAACTTGCTTTCCACAAGTTGGAGGGGACTTAATGGCACACAAATTCAAAGGGAGAAGATAATGCCCAATCCGGTCACCTTCCAAGTGGAAAATCTAAGGAATTCAAGACTGAAATCCAATTCTAGTGTGCAGTGAATTAACAACACAAAGTCATCGACTCCCCGTTCTGTTACTGCTTCGTTTCAGCCGAGGGGTTTGAAGACCAGGGGGAACAGATGGTCCCTTTGCTTCCCGGATGACTTCCATTTCAGGAGTTCCTAAGAGAGCTCATGGCATCCACCGGATGTAGGAAAGAAGCCAATGCTCATCTCATCCTCAAGAGCAACTATCCCCGTGAAAACGGTGTTTCTAGAATCAGTACCTACTTTTGCCAAAAGCCATAGCAGAGACTCCGTGGATTTGAGTGAAAGTAGCTGCAAAAAAAAAGTTCAGTTCAACCTTCTCAGGATGACGGTCAGCGCACCAATTTCCAGAGTTCATGACTTATCAACGGCAACTCTTTTGGGGAGAAATGAGGTACATCTTGGCACTTTAGGTTTATATCTGGCGAGAAAAGCCCCCATATACTAACTGTCTTTTAGAGAGTGGCATTTGAGGTATTCATTTCTTTCCTGCAAAGTTTTAAACTCAGGAGCAGCAGCCTCGCCACCACATTTTATTGTGACGCGTCTTTCCTTCCAAGGCAGTCCAGGAAGACGCAGACCCATTTTCCCTTGACATTGCGTAGGCTCTCCCTCACAGCCCAAAGTCAATATGCTCTTCGGGTGCCTTCCTGTGTGTCCCGAGGGGCTGTTCCATTGGACGCTCCTGGGATGATTTAGGCTTCAGATTTTCAACCTCCTGCAACGCTTTCTGTCCCCTCTGAGCACAATCATCTAGGTGGCGCAGCGGTTCCATAGGAGGCTGCTAATGGAAGAAAGGTCACTCGTTGAAACCCCAGCTGCTCTCTGGGAGCAAAGGTGGAGCCATCTGTCGCTAAAGACGAGTTAAGGAAGCCCTGTGGGGCAGTTCTATTGTGCCTGAATCGGTGGGCTGACACACCACAACTGCCGTGTCAGAGTAAGACCTGGGTGACGCCAATAGTAAAGTGCTCAACTGCTGACAGACAGATTGGTGACTCACAGCCACCCAGAGCGGCCACAGCATACAGGGCTGCTTCTGAAAGGGCACTGCATTGAAAATGTTGACGGCAAACTGTTAGAATGCTTAGTCATTAAGCAAGCATGTATGTTGTTGAATATTCACAGCAAGACACACACCGCTTCTGCACGTACCCTTTTGTAATATTGAGAGTATACTTTTCAAATTGTGCAATCGTTCTCAGCCTCCTTTACTGTTATTCTCCCCCTAGCATAAATCCACTGTGCACTAAGGGACCTAGCTCATCTTTTGAGCGCTGCTGTTATCAGTTCGATCCCAGAAAGCTTTTTAAAAAGCCGTGCTCAAGGCGTACGTTTTTAACTAGTTAAGCTGCATCACTGTTTTGCTTAAGAAGAGCTCAGGAGATATTTTCAGTTTAAGGGTTAAAGATGCTTTAAGGGCAATAGTTTCAGGTTTTCATCCAACCTCATGACTTCAGAAAATGTAGAGTCCTTAACATGTGAAATTGTGTCCTGCAGTTTCCCCTTTGATCACGA
This sequence comes from Tenrec ecaudatus, assembly GCF_050624435.1. Classification (NCBI taxonomy): domain Eukaryota; kingdom Metazoa; phylum Chordata; class Mammalia; order Afrosoricida; family Tenrecidae; genus Tenrec; species Tenrec ecaudatus. The sequence continues at coordinate 191,457,129 of NC_134533.1, forward strand.
TTTTTCTATAAAAAACCAAACCAAACCATCCCGTGTTTCTGGGCTCAAGCCAAAGGCAGCAGTGGCTCACGGAGACAACGAGCCGTACGTTCTACGTGCTTCCTCCTCCAGTTCCTGACAGCCCTCCCTTCCTTTGCGACTCCAGGCTAATAGAGACCAATTGTGCCACGGATGGTCACTTAGACGTTTTCAAGACCTCAAGCCCATCCAACGTCCTAGGACGTAGACTAGAAACCCTGAACATATCTGCATCAGTTTTTGTGCCAACCTGGCCGATAAACACATGTGCGATCAATTGAAGGGCGGAGGGATAAGTGGTTCAGTGAGCCTCGCCTTTCTAGTTCTAGAGTCTCTAGCTTTCTGATGGCTGCACCAGGGTGGAGCTGCCTTAACAATTCCCTGCTTCAGCTTGCAAGGCTCACTTCCTGCAAGACATCCCCGAGGAGAAGGCACATAGACCTACCCTGATGCAGTCGTAGGTGCTGGAGAAGCCGTGTGGAGGCCCCTGCCAGCACTGAGATGCTTACATGTTCACTGACTCCGCTTTCCTCCTACAGTCACCATCATGGTGTCTGTTTTGTGAGAATGAGGAGGACTTTGTGGATTAGTGTTGGATATATGGGTTAATGGTTTAATGTTGGACTTGTGGGCTTGGGCAGCACTGGGTTGGGATGTTTTCTTGATGCATACTTAACCTTTATATAAAACTCTCTCTTATACATGAGTTTCTGTGGATTTATTTCTCTAAAGTACCCAGCCTAATACAATATCTTTAGGCCAATTAATTGGAAGATGTCCCATGAAATCATAATCCCAAACTTCTAAAACAAGGAACCAAATTCCATGTGGTGCTTGGTTGTACTCATTCAGAAGTAGCCTCAGCAACCACACTTTTTTTCTGTCACTGTACGTATATCTACCACACACATTTGGCCAGGTCAGCTTTTTATAGTTGTACACCGTATTGGCAGCAATTACAGTAACCGGCTGTGCCTTTGCTTAGTGATTTAGATCCATTCTTCAAAGCCCTCTGGTGCTACCTAAGTCTAAGACACGGGCCATTTATCATTCAGGAAATTTGTCATTTGGGGAAAGAAACAAACTTACCAAGTTGTAGCCTTGTTATTTATAAATTGGAATCAAACATGGCTTCCTTAGCAACCTGTAGGATTTTTGATGATTATGGAAACGGTGGCCGTGCGAGGGCCTAGCATAGTAAATGAGAAGGTCTCGTTTGTGTTTATCGTGTTCGTTCATTTGTGAGAACTACTTTGTTTTCCACCTAGTAACACAATCATTATATTGTCATTACTCCCCCCACACCCTTGGAGTTGCTCTCATTGCCAAGGTTCTTCTTGTCACTGGGTGTCCGTGGTGGACTCGGGCAGATCCGACAACTCCCATGGGCTCGCATCGCTTAGGTAGTGGAATACGTATGAATACGTATGAATATCTATCACAGCTTGTCTGCCACTTGTTCTATGCTTTGAGCACAGCTAAGTTTTTCTCCTTTTTCCTTAGCATGCATGCACAAATTGGGGAAAATTGACATTACACCATGTTTGGACTTCCAAATCGATGGGGTACATCCATCCCAGTATTGCTTTTTCGCTCCTCTTAAGAGATTGTGCCTCTTCGATTTATTTTCTTCTAGGGATTATTTTTAGATGTTGTGATAAGTGGTATCACTCTTGAAGCTAGGTTTATTGAAGTATAACTTGCATATGGTAAAAGTCACCCCTTTTTAATATGAAATTCTATGGGCATGGACCAATATAGTAGCCATCACCACAAACAAAATATAGAATTACTCTACCCCTCTCCAAAATTCTCTCATGCCACTTTGCAGTCAGTACCTCTCCTCCTACCACTAACTTAACCCTTGCTACTATTAATCCCATTTTTGATCTGAAAATTCTCCTCTTTCTTAGTGTCCTAAGAGGAGCCCTTGTGACTTAGTGGTTATGCATTGGGCTGCAATCTTCATGATCAGCAGTTCGAAACTACAAGCCACCCCATGGCTTTGTGAAGAGAAAGGTTGCCTTTCAACTCCCAGAAGCAGTTACGGTCTCAGAAACCCCGAGGGGTCACTCCGAGGCGTCATTGGCTTGCTGGCAGTGAGTTTGAGTTTGGAGTGTCATAAAGATGGATTCATGAAATAACTAGTCCTTTGAGACTCTAATTTTTCACTTAGCCTAATACTACTGAGATTCATTCATATTACTATATTTTATTGCTGAGTCGTATTCCGCTACTATTAGTAACCATATAGCAATTAAGAACCGTTCAGCTGTTAATAATTGTTGGCAATTTTGAATAAAGTCACTGTAAGCATTGCTATGTGGGCATTATGTAAACATGCTTAATTTCTCTTCGAAAAATGCCTATGGGGAAATCCTTCAACTTTCGCTGTTTCTGTTCCGACATATATATGTTCTAGATAGCCTTTGAGGTATAGCAATGATGGCAAGACCTCAGCTTACCTACTTTGGGTGTTTCATCAGGACAGACCAGTCCCTGGAAGAGGACACCATGGTTGGGAAAGCAGCAGGCAGCGACAAAGGGCAGGCCCTGAAGGAGGCGGTTGACCCGGTGACTGCACCAGTGGGCTCAGGCACAGGGACAGTTGGCAGGAGGGTGCAGGCCCGGGCAGAGCTTGGTTCTGTGTGCCGAGCGTCGCTGGGGGCCGGAACCCACTGGGCACCTCCTGGCAACAGCCACAGCTCAAGGTTTATTTTTACTTATTTTCCTAAATGAGACCCTAGGTGAAAATAATTTGATTTTCCTCTGAATTCTCTTAGACAGACACTTTGTGTTTTGAATAATTCTACAATCCTATGTTTGCCTCCATTATTTTACTTGCAATGTAATTATCTGATGGACATCATATTTAAAACATCTCTGCTCCTACCTTGCCTGATATAGAGTGGTGACTCAATAAGTATTTACAGAATTGATGAATATTATGCTTTCTGAATTTAACGGTGTATTAAAATGCAACCAATCACACTGTGTTAAATGAAATAAGAATGAAATGAAGATCGAACCATTAATGCCAAATCTGACTACGCTATCTGCTAGCTGCGTAAAACTGTAGCTTAAAAAAACAACAACGTGTCTCCGTTTCCTTTCCTTTTTACATCTCTTCTTTGGAATCGGGGATTAGATCTTGGATCATTCCTAGAAAAGACATGTCTGGAGCACGCAGTCAAGTGAAGAAGGTGTTGTGAGGAAAAGGGGGACAAACATCCACTCTCAATGCCACGGGGTCATCAATGAAACCTGCGAACTGATCATCAAGTTTGACACTGTTAATGCCAGTGGCAGCCTTGGCAAGAGTACGTTTGGTGTCAGCGGTGAAACGAGTTCACCAGTGGAGACAGGAAATACAGAAACCCCCTGAAGAGCTTTTCTATAAAGGGGCCAGAGAAGTGAGACCTTTTAAAAATATGAGAGATATTGCAGAGTGTTTGGTGTTCACGGGGATTACACAGCAGAGATCAGCAGCTCAGTGATCCATGAGCGAAAGAGCAAAGAACCTGAGAAGGGGAAGAGGCCAGCGCAGGTATGCAGGGTTTTCCCTGCCGCAGTTGTTGACTGGAGCAGCAGGAAGGGTGCTTGTGCATAGGAAAAGGGTCACTAGCGGAGAGTGGAGATGGGAAACATACATTGTGGAGGGATCGAATGCTATGATTATAAACTTACAATGTGACTGAGGTTTAGTTTTGCATTTTCTCCAATTATTTGTCTCTGTGTGTATCCGTCTGGCTATGGACCTGGAATAAGTAGAGATTCGGGATTTAGCTAGGCTTGTCCTTTCATCGGATGGCTAGAGGGACAGTGAGTTGAGCCTACGCAGGAAAAACATTTGAGGGCTGTGCTGGGAAAATGAAGCTGGCCAATGAGGAAGTGCCAAGAAGAACATGGCAGTGATAGCTTATTGGGTCCACGCGCTGGGCCCCCATGGTTGGCCATAGAATTGTGGAGATGCTAGAAAAATAGCATTTTAGTGAAATTTTGGAGGTGGCAGAATTGTTGGTAGCAATAAGGTTTAGGAGGTGACTACAGGACTCATTGGCCGAAGCCATCGAGAATGGGGCCATTGAGGAGAGAATCCGAGGAATGGGAAGTCAAGAGTTGAATCATGAGATGATCACCTGTATAGACATGAACATTTGAAAAAAAGATGACATGAAGGTAGCCAGGGACATGACATTGCTGGGGAACTTTCTCAGAATTGGAACTCACCTGCCTTTACAAATGAGCGAGCCATTTTCTTGATGTAGAGTTCTAAAGGTACAGATACAATTTTCAATGGCTCTGCTACTTCTGAGGATGTAGCCAGGGACACTCAAACTACCTATCTCCTTGCAAGGATGATGGAAGCAGCATACCATCATTTTTAGAAAAATGTACACCCACATTTTTTTTGTTTTACAGCTAAGATTTTATTTTGTAGGCTTGCTTGTGCATAGAAGACACGATGCATGTAGAAGTTTGTATCTAATGGCAGCTAGTGTATAATGGGAAAAGGTGGGAAACTCTTATAAGTTCATCAGCAGAGGATAGTTGCAAGTTATAGTGCAGCTACACATGTAACTAGAATCCCTGGCAGGTGCAAACAGCTGATGGATTTGGCTGCTGACCAAGAGTAGACCCCCAGGCAGTGGCACTGTCGTGGAAGGCTTGGAGAGATCCTTGTGAAACCCCCCTGGAGCTCATTTCTTCTCCAACACGCACAGGGGCACCTGAGTTGGAATTCCACCAATGTGGGAATTGACCAGGCAGTAACTGCTTTGCTTATGCAATGGAATTCTATATATGGAGTTTCTTTGTGCAATTTCTTAAAATTACCCAGAGAGTAAATAAAATAAGCTAGGTATAAGCTGGCATTTTATACTCCATGTTTGTGCAAGAAGGAATAGTGCTTTTCATAGACATCGAAAGCCTTTGGCAGAACACGCATAAAAGTCATGGCTTTCAGGAGTCCAATTTGTGAATGAAGGGTGGGTTGGGAAAAAGAAATTTCTATGTAAATTTTGGTTTATTCTTTTTGTTTCTTTGTTTGTTTTAAACCATGTGAAACTATTACCTACTCAAAAGTTAAACTAGAAAAGGGGGGAAAAGGTAGTCATTCAAGCATGCTGTATCATTAGCTATATTTTAATTCATAAAAATATACTTTTGATCCTAAGATACTTCTCAACCCACTTTCCATACACAGATCTCTCTAGATGAAATGAACATTACAGTATTATCTAGCTCCAAATTTCTAAATTAATCCATCATATTGGTTTCTATATATGCTCATCTTTTCATCCATCCATCCATCTATCCATCCATCCATCCATCCATCCATCCATCCATCCATCCATCCATCCATCCATCCATCCATCCACCTACACATGTGTGATTCAACTTTTGTGCTTAACTTAAATATTCTTTGGGAAGAATGCTGAGGCAAAGAACGCATTTTCCTATTTTCAACAGTAGGGGGAACCCTAGCATTTCCAAAGTTTCCAATAATCTGAGAGAACTGCACAGGGTAACTGTAGCTCCCTCAATGAAACTTCTAGTTTTGTGTTGTTTTTAAAGCACGGGGAGCTGGGGACAAGATAGTGTTTACCGTCGTACTTTTCAGAATCGAGGTTGATCAGCGCCATTTTTTTTTAATTTAGAGGTAGTAATTAGGCTGGAAAGGAACATTTAAAATAGTAAGCTAATTTGGATCATGAAGTGTCATCCTTTCAATGAACAAGCACAGCAGTACCATGTGAAATGTTCAGGTGAGATATAAATAAATATCCAAATATATCACCATGTTCTCACCTAAAGCGTGTTTTTATAGGATTCAAGGTAGTCTAATGAATACCAAAATATATTAAACTCTTAACAACTTTTAAAAAGACACCGTTTCTAGTCCAGGCAAATACACTTAATATATTTATTCACAGCCTAGCTAACAGATGTCAAAACTTGTTGGGAATACTCATTATGTGGACCAATAAAGGCTACTTTTATTATATGTGTATGTAGCCATTTAAGAAAATCTCATTGTATTTTGACTTGAAGAGACGAGTTAGTTAGAGGTTAAAACCCTAATCATAAACCAACAACAGGGATAGACTGGAAGGACATTTCTTCTATTATGAAGCACTTACAATAATAACCTTGTAAAAAATAATGGGATCTATTTGAAGCTCATTTATTTCTCAGCTAAGTGGCAATTTCCCATCACTCAAATTACTAATACTTCCTCCTGAAACCCCAGGGATAATACAATTCATGTGTATTCATTAAAAAAAAAATAAACCAACCTGGTTAAAATAAGCAGGTGATTCTGTTTTAATAATATCTGTCCTGCCAGCAATAAGCCTTTCTCAGTTGCAAATAAATTTTATCAACAAACAGATTTTCTTGAAAGCACACGGGGTCTTTTATCATTCCCAAATTAGCCAATTAGCATGATTCTATTGGAAGAGCTAATTAAAAAGTGCATTTAGATTAAGAAATGTTTCCTAGGAGGAATCTGGGGTTTATAGTCCTTATTCCACCTGCAATTACTCTGTCTGTGCTTTCACTCCTAGAGGTGAACACGCCTTACACGTGGGCAAAGGAAAAGCTTTTGCATGCTCACCTAAAGTGAGACGAAGCACACACTGTGAACAAAACATGTATGAGAAATGGGAACTAAAAGATAATGGGATTTCCCCATGAAGTTTTTGAAGCCCCCTTGTTTATCAATACTTTGAAGTGATCATTTATATATTTAAAAACATAGTCCTAATACTGACTGACTCTAAAGTGTAAAACAGAACTTAGCTTAAGACTAGGAATACTGTCTGGGTCCAGAGATCCAGCCTGTAGTTGTGATTGAGAGAGGAAAAAAATTAGTCAAAATACTAGAGCGATTCCATGATGAATAAATCAGTATATTATTAATATATAATAACTAATAAAACATAAATATAACATAAGATTTAGTTTGTAAAAAATCCAAATGTAACAGCCCTCTCACTTGCAGTAAAAATTCCTTAGAAGCGTAATTAGTAGGGATGTTCTAACCCTGGAAGGAGGCAAGCAAGGCCATTCAGATGAAATGGGGCAAGAAACCTCAGAGGATGGTGGTCTGATGGCCCCTGGAAAAGTACAGGTATCAATGGAAAACTCTCCTTTGTAACACTGTTTGGAGCCCTGTAATAATTGCAAAACATGCTAATTATATACCGGCATCATTGCAAAACCTGTTTTTTTGTCACATAGTTTAAGGTAGATAGCTTGCTTAATTTTCACTGAGTTGTGTAGCCGTTTGGAGGTAGCAAATCCTTCTGCTTCACACTTGCAGAAATGAACTTGAGAGTACCTCAACTCAACCTGGTCTGTCTTTGGCTGACTTAGTGACAGGCAATTCCAGACCTTTGTTCTAAGCACCAGTTGGTCCTACTGGAAATATTTTCACAGAACACTTGGTGGATTGCTAATGTCATCAACTATTGTCTAAATATGTCCTATCAAAAGGACTGAATTCTTGAGATAGAAGGACTTTACTACAGGAAGGGATAGATGTAAGGGTTGAAAGGGTAGGAGATAAAGAGACCATTTATACTGGATATATTCTAAGTTAGTGCCTTTTAAATCTAATGTGCATATAAATCTCCTGGGGATCCTGTGAAAATGCAAGTTTGGGTGCAGAGGTCCAGGGGTGGTATTGGAATTCTATGTGCCGAAAGCTTCCCGGCTGCTGCCTAGCTCTCACAGTTTGAGTTTCAAGGCTCTCAGATTTCTGACAATGTGTGACTATTCTCCATGTAAATCCACTCACAATTTCCTACTCTCTTGGTCCATATGGGTCTTTTGCTATTTTAATTCTTTCTCCTTTTTTCTCTCTCATTTCTCTCTTTTTTCCTCAGTAGTACTTCCCTTTAAAAAATCAACATATTTTAGAAGAACTTTGTGTTTACCAAAAAAGAGCAAAGATAGTATCCTACACCCCATTTCTACTTTATTACCAGTAACTTGTGACATTTATGATCCATTACTGCCAGTAACTTGTTACACTTGTCTTAGTTGTCTTGTGCTGCTGTAACAGAAATACCACGAGTGGATCTAACAAGCAGGAATTTATTTGTTCACAGGTTAGAAATCAAGAAGTCCAAGTTCAGGGCACCAGCTACAGAGGAAGACTTTCTCTTTCTGTCAGCTCTGTGGGCAGGTCCTTGTCATCAATCTTGTCCTGGGTCTTGGAATTTCTCAGCACAAGGACCCCTGTGTTTCCTTCTTGGTTGTAGTAGGCTCCTCTGAATGTGCTTGCTGGTTTAATTTCATTCATACCCCAGAAGAGATTGACTCAACATGTAACCTAATTCTGTAGTTTGTATCGTTTCTCCTTATCATAACTGCTGCTAATCCTGCTCCTTTAATAATATAGAGATTAGGATATATAACAATAGGATCATTACATCAGATCACACAATGGAGGATACCTGCACAGCACTGAGAATCATGGCCCAGACCAGCAGACACATATTTTCAGGAAGCATTGTTTATTCCATGGGAACCCTGGTGGTGTAGTGGTTACATGTCAGATTGTTAACCTCAAAGTCAGTAGTTCCAAATCACCAGCTAGGTGCTGTTCTTGTAAAAGAAGGGTATGAGTTACAGTCTCACCTGAACTCTGTCAAATAAACTATCCAAAAGATGAAAAAAGAAATCACAGATTCAGCAATCATAGTAGGGGACTTTAATGCATCACTATGAGAGAAAGGTATATCACTGGGAAAGAAGCTCAGCAAGGAGGCTACAGAGCTAAATGCTATACTTAGGTAACTGGACCTGATATACATTTATAGAACCTTCCACATAAATTTTAAAAAATCACATTCTTTTCATGGAAGAGGAGATCAAGAAGGCAGTACCCTTTACAATAGCTAAGAAGAAAAAGAAATATCTAGGGATATATATTTTAAAAAACCCAAAGGATTTATACAAGTAAAACTACAGGAAACCAAAAGCGACCTTTACAAATGGAAGAATATCCCATGCTCGTGGATTGGAAGACTCAATATAGTAAAAATTTCAATTTTATCCGAGGCACTGTCTAAGTTTAACACTATCCCAATCCAAATACCAACAACCTTCTTCAAAGAATTGGAAAAACTGACCACCAATTTCATATGGAGAAGGAAGAAGCCCAGAATTAGCAGAGAACTCCTCAAGAAGGACAAAGTTGGAGGCCTCATTTTACTTGACTTTAATGCCTACTACACAGCCACAGTGGTCAAAACAGTGTGGTGCTGGTATAATGACATATACTCAGACCAATGGAAAAGAACAGAAAACCTAGAAATGAAACCATCAGCATATAGACAACTGATCTTCAACAAGGGCCCCAAAAGCATCAAGTGGGAGGCAGATGCTCTCTTTAACAAGGGGTGCTGGAAGCAATGGATAAATCCTACAGAAAACATGAAACAAAATGTGTACCTCACCCCATGCAACAGAACAAAGTCAAGGTGGATCACAGACCTAGAGGCAAAACCCCAAACTATCAGGACCATCAATGAAGGAATTGGAACAAACCTAAGAACCTTGGCTCAGGGATTACCATAGGGTAACTGCAACAGGGAAGGGTACATGCACAGGTGAATAAGAAATCAAGTGGGATATACTAAGGATAAAACACCTGTGTGCTTCAAAAGACCACCAAGAAGGTAACAAGAGAACCCACAGACTAGGAGAGGAGTTTTAGTAATGACACAACAAAGGGCTTATTAGTAAAATCTACAATATACGGTCTTGACTGCAAAAAGAGGAACACTGTTAACCCCCTGAGGAAGTGGGCAAAAGACCTGAACAGATGTTTCACTGGGGAGGAGACTCGAATGGTCAATAAACGTAAGAGAAAATGCTCCTGATCATTAGCCATCAGAGAAATGCAAATTAAAACAATCATGAGATACTAACACCCTTGCAGAGAGTCAAAATCAGAAAATCAGAGAACAATAAATATTGGAGGGGATGTGATGAGATAGGAACTCTCCTCCACTGCTGGTGTTCATATAGATACCACAGCTTCTGTGGGAAGTGGTATGGTGATATTTAAAGCAGATGGAAATTGAGTTACCCTATGATCCAGCTATCCCTCTATTGAGCATATACCCAGAAGAGGTAAGAAATAGATCACAACCAGTCATCTGCACTCCAAAGTTTATTGCAGCACAATTGCAAAGAATTGGAAACTACCTAAATGTCCATCGATAGATGAGTAGATTAGTAAACTCTGGCACATACACACAATGGAGTACTACACATCACTAAAAAACACTGATGATCTCACAGTAAGCGCGTCATCTCATGGGCAGAGTTAGAAGAAATTATGCTAAATGAAGTTAGCCAATTACAAAAGGACAAGTACAACATGAATCCCTTCAGGTAAGTATAATCAACACAGTAGGTATAGAAGAAATGACACTTTTCTCACACTGTACAGGTTGAGATACAGGCAGTCAGGAAAAGGTCAGACCAAATCCAAGGAGGTACATGTTATTCCAATGCAAAGAAGGGGAAAGGGGAGAAGAGAGAGGAAGAAAAGGGGGGAATAAAAAGGGAGATGGTGGCACAGGGGGTGTAGGGCACTAAGCCACCCAGGGGAAGTGTACTGTTTATGTTTCCACCGAATTGGGAGTGTGCATGCAGAACCCACCACAGTGCACCAAACCTTGAGAGCAACTTACCCACATGGAGAAATGCCTGAAAAGACTGGGCTAGAGGGCCAGCCCCAATCAGAGCCATACTGACCTCCCTCCCTAGAAACATGTGCTACAGCGAACAACACTAACCGACAGGTTGGGGAGAGGGGCTGGCATGCCACGCCCACACAGAAACAAAGCAAGAAGGATAAAGAGAAAGGAATAGTTTAGACCCTATATTGACACCCCATGCCTGGAGGATAACTTCCCTGCACAGAGCTGCGAAGGCACAGAGAGGACTACAGGGCCAACAGCAGCTTGAGACATGATGTCCCTTCACTGGATCTTATTGAGACCGAGGACAATATTGGGGACACATGGCAGATCAGCAACAGGAGCAAAGCAAGCTCCTAAAGAGTCCCCAAAATTATACTTCAGGCTAGGAGGGACACTCCTGGAATTCCCCTAGGACCAGTGAGAAGACAGCCATAAAGGACAGTGGACCAACCTGGAATTATGTGTTGTTGTTTTTTTTCTTTCTTTGTCCTTTTTTTCCCCTCTCAATCTTTTTTTCTTTTTTTCCTTTTTGTTCAGTTACTGTTAATCTGGGTTGCCTACCTATATAACACATGTATGGGAAACAGGCTTGAGGAAAAAGCAATGGGACCAATGGACCTAGAGGGACTGGGGGGAGAAGGAGGTGGGGGAAGAGAGCTGTGAGCAAACAACACCACATATGGGGTAACAACTAGGGAATTAAAATCAACAAGGATGACGTACAGATCCTGGGGGTATTGGAGCAACAGTCATCTAGCTGAGAGGAATTCCTAAGAGGCAGAAGTAGAGTGAGCATGATGGTGGGACAGCAGGAAGGTAAAAGGAAACAGAGGAAAGATCTAGGAAGCAAAGCTATGGATAGAGGTATAAGCATATATATATATATATATATATATATACACATTAGCTCATAAAAGTAGAAGTATTGGAGACTTCTGGCAAGATGGTGACCGAGTCACATATACCTCAGGGACTCCGCAGCAAACAGCGCAGGAGAGTCACTATGAGGGAAATCCCACACTGCTGGGTTGCAGGAGGAACATCATAAAGATAAGTAGGTACAGATCCACTAGGTTTTGAGGGGCTAGGGGCTTTTGGCTTATCACAGGGGAGGCTAGGTGTGTTGGTCTGGGTATATTAGAGAAACAAATCCACATAAACTCATGTATAAGAGAGAGTTTTATATAAAGGGTAAGTGCACATCAAGAAAACATCCCAACCTAGTGCTACTCAAGCCCACAAGTCCAACATTAACCCATATGTCTGACCCCAATCCACAAAGCCCTCCTCCATATCATGAAACACACACAATGACGCCAACTGCAGGAGGAAAGCCAATCAGTGAGTGTGGCATCTTAGCACTGACAGGGGGCTCCACATGGCTGCTCCAGCACCCAGGACTGCATTGGGGTAGGTTCATGCAGCTTCTCTTCAGGGGATGTCTTGCAGGAAGTGAGCTTTGCCAGCTGAAGCAGGGAACTGGCTAAGGCAGCTGCACCCTGGTCCGACCATCAGAAAGCAAGTGACCCGCGAACTAGAAAGGTAAGGCTCACTGAGGCGTTTATCTTTCTGCCTTTCAATTAACCCCACATGAGTTTATGGGCCAGGTTGGCACAATAAACTTTAACTACCTCACTAGGGTTTAACCTCATCCCAATCATTGTCTTGGCCAGAGCCTGGATCCTTTGGAGCTGGCCCGAGAGATTTATCTCAACAAAGCCACAGCTTGCTGCTGCGTCGGGGCAGGGTTTAAACCCTTCCAGTGCCACGGTCAGGGAGCAGGGCTCTGCTATATTGTTACTTTTGTTTCTCTCTGTTCTCTCTTTTCCCCACAGTCGCAGTGGACTCAGTTTTCTTCTTCATTTTTTGGGTCTTTTTCTCTTCCCCTTTCATGCCACTGCTGACCTCCAGACCATTCCCCTTAGCTAGGACATGTACACCTGCCCTTAACCACCTGGGGGAGTGCCACCCTATGCAGCATAACATGAAGTTGGGGAAAGCCCACCCACCTTCCTCCAGGGAAATCCCACCCACCCACTTGCCCTCTGCAGTGCCTATATCTCGCCCACCTTCCTCCTGATGAAATCCCATCCATCTTCCTCTGGGGGAAATTCTGCCCACCCACCCGCTGCAGTGTTTAGTATGCACTTGGGAAAACCCCACCTGCCTTCTTCTGCGGGAAGTCCCGCCAGTGTGGCTTGGGGAGCTCTTACCTATCCTCTGTGGTCCCAAGTAACTGAGAAAACTTCCTCCCACCTGCTGTAGTGCCTCCCACGGCCTAAAGCAGCTCAGCCAACACTCTCCAGCACTCCACACTGCTGCGGGAACCTCTTCCCAACCTCTGTGGTGATATAACTGACCAGGGCAATTCTGCCCACCTTTTTCAGTGCTCTACACCAAAGCGGGCATAGCCACCTGCTTTCTGTGGCACTCCCGTTGCAGCAGGTACCGCCGAACACCCTCTGCGGCACCCCAAGCTAACATGGGCCATACCATCATGGCTTCTTGTGAGATCACCCGGTGCAGCACCAACCTCAGGGGTCCACAACCACCCAACCAGCATCCCCTGAGAGAATCATTCAACTTCCCCTCCAAATAACAGAATACTGGTTGACAAGGGAAAGAATGAAGGCACAGGAGGATAAAGCAGTAGACCAATCACATAATGCAATTAGCTGTGGGGAGTTTGAAGAAGCATTCCTATGAGTCTCCCAGAGTGAGCCCCATGCTCTTTGACTCTCTGGAAAATGGCACCAGGATCCTCTAAAACAACACAACACAAACAGCAATCAGCCCCAATGACCTCAATGAAAAAACAAGATAAATAAAAGGTAATGTCAGAAGATGTCCTGAACCTAACAACATGCATAGACAAAGCAGACATTGATCTGCCACAGAAAGAATTTTTCAGAATGCTGTTGGAGTCATATAGGATATGAGGGAAACAATACAGAGAAAGGATCAAATTATAAAGGAGTTAAAGACCATACACCAAAGGGAAATACAAGAGCTTAGGGACAAGATAACAAAAACCAGTAGCATATTAAGAGACCTTGCCAACTAACTGGAGGAGGCAGAGAACCGCATCAGCGATCTACAGGACAGCCAAGCAGACTTTAACAAACGTGAACAAAAGTTTAATAAGATCATCAGAGAAGCTTAAGAAAACCTAATAGCTACGTCTGATGCTATGAATAGGAACAACATCAGAATAATTGGATTACCAGAGGAAGATACAACAAAGAAGTCAAAGGCAAAAATGGTGAGAGAATTCTTGGAGGAAAACTTCCCCAGCTTAATGTATGGAAACCAGGCAACCATTCAGGCACCAGAAAGAACACCAGCTAGACTGAATCCCAAGAAGTCACCAAGGCACAAAATAGTTAAACTATCCAACTTTGAGGAAAAGGAGAAAATCATGAGAGCAGCTAGGGGAAAAACAAGCAATCACTTATAAAGGTTCCCAAATAAGAATATGCTCTGTATCATTGGACACTATGAAGAAGAGGAGAAAGTGGAGTAACATATTCCAAAACTTGAAGGAAAACAATTCAAACCCAAGAATACTCTATCCAGCCAAAGTATCTACCAAAAGAGATCAAGTAAGAGTCTTCCTGGACAAGGAAAACCTCAAAGAATACGTTAAAAGAAACCCAGCCCTACAAAAGAGCCTTGCCGCCTCAGTATGGGCAGAAAAACTGCACTCACTGAGCACAAATAAGAGAGCACCACATAGACCAACCCCACTAAGAAGGCAACAAAGAGAAAACAGCACCCAAGATAGCATTGTGTGTATGTGTGTGTAAAGAGTTACCGTCTCAGAAATCTGAAGGGGCAGTTCTACCCTGTCCTATATGGTCGCTGTGAGTCTGCACACTCTTGAGGGCAGCGAGATTTTGCATGCCTCAGTGATTCTGTGGTTTCAGTTACAGACCGTCACAATAAAAACAAATATCACAGTAAAGTGAGCCATGTTAACTTTTTGGCATCCCTGTGTACTTAAAGTTATTTACACCAGTCTATCCAGTGTGTGACATCATTATGGAAAAGCTCGAAATGCTGTGAGAAATATCACTGTGTGACACGAAGTGAGCAGGTGCTGTTGTGCCAGCGGTGAATCAACTTGCTCGATGCACAGTCCCCCGTTGGTGAAAAAAGCAAAGTGTGAAAGCGCAGTAAAGTCCACGAAAGCAGCTGTGCCTGTCACCCACGGATGTCCCCCAGAGAGCGCAGGGTGAATGGGACATGGCAGTGATTGTACGGTGCCGAAGCCCGACAAACCTGCCACCAGCAACCATTCCCTCCGGGTCATGGGTCCACTGGGAGAAAATGACAGGGAATTGATTTTCCACTCTCAAGATCCCCGTGCTGCCCCCTAGACACTCCCCCTTTTGCTTGAAGCCCTGAAAGCCACGGATACTTTTACTGTCTCTATAGCTTTGGCTCTTCTAGAATGTCATATAAGGGATGATAGAAAGTAGGTAGCCTTTTCAGACAGATTTATTTAGCAATTTCAGACTCATCCCTGGCTTTTTTGGTGTGGCTTGCTAGCTCATTTCCCTTTATCATGGGACAGCATTCCAGTTTATGGATCTACCACAGCGTATCTATTCACTCATGGAAGGGCATGTTGATTGCTCCCAGTTTGGGGTGACCATGAATAAAACCACCATAAACATTCACGTGCAGGTTTTGGTGTGGATGTAAGTTTTCAAATCCATTGGAGAAATGTTTAGAAATCTGCCTGCTGATTATAAAGTAACTCTAGGATGTTTAGTACTATTTGCAGTCAAATTGCCTCCCAAAGTGGCTGGACCATTTCCTTTCCCACTATCAATAAACAATAGTTTTACTGATGCACAGTCTCATCCATGATTGATATGGTCAGTTTTTTGTTTGTTTGTATGGTTTTTATTCATTATAATAGGTAGCGTAGTTTTGTAGGCATTGGATTAACTGTAAGGTCAGTAGTTCAAACCCTGCTCCTTTGGGAGAAAGATAAGGCTCTCTCATAAAGAGTTACATCTTCAGAAACCCAATAACCACTTTGAAGCTCTCCTACAGGGTCACTAGAATTTGGAAGGGATTCGTTGGCAATGGCTTTGGTTTTTGGTTTAATAGGTGTTAGGTTGTGTTACTTATAATTACCTGATGACACATGATGTTGACTATTCTTTCATATACTTATTTTCTATCTGTATATCTTCTTAGGTAGGGTGCATGGTCAGATCTTTTGTCCCTTTAAAAATTGGATTGGAACAGCTGTTTCCTTAATGGAGGAGGGACTAAAGGACCCATTGATGTGGCAAGTAACCTTCTCTCTGTCTGTAGACTCTGAGTAAACAATCTCTTTTGATATATCAAAGCCACAAGAGGGCTCTCTCTCTCTGAGATTGTGATCTATAAAGACTATTTAAGTTTGTGTTGTTGGTGTTCATTCATTTATTTTTATCACATGGTGATTGCCTTTCAGAAAGTAAAACTAACACAGAGCTTAGCAGATCCGAGAGATGAGAGTGAGAGGGAGGGAGTGGGGGAGATAAGTAGATAGATAGATAGACAGACAGATAGATGGATATTTAGTGATAATATTTGAGCACCTGGATCTAACTATGTCTACATTTACAATTTCATGAATCAGTTCATTTTATTTCTGGTTTAGTTTGTTTGAATTGGTTTTTTGGTACTTCTAACTAAAAGGACTTTTGTCTATTTCAAACTTTTCAGACCAAAAAGCACTCAAAGAGATAAAAGTGGAAATAAGTTGGCCAAATGAAGCAGATGGTTATACCCGGGGCCTCAAAGGAACCATGCCTTTTGTGATCATGCTATGAATAAACACACCAAAAACCTAATCTAGGGCCAGCCAGTTGACCTTCACTTATCGAGACTCCACTTAAGACTTCTAAGTCTAAAAATTTTATAGGAACGGAGAACTCCATTTCCCCTCTTTGGAGTAGCTAGGCAGTTTGAACTGCCAGACTACTGGTTAGCAGCCAAACACTTACTCCACTGCTCTACCAGAGATGAATTCTAGGTTTGGCCTTATAACTGCCTGAAAAGTGTCTGTATTTTGGGACTTATGTACCCTCTTGGGAAGCTCTCTGCTAGCACTGAGCTGCTGAATGAAAGTCCAGGCTACTCTGCTGGAGAGTGAGGCCATGCAGTAAGTGCTTAGAGAATAGGATATGACATGGAGACAGAAACACCAGCTACTCCATGGAAACCCCTAGCAAAGAGATCTAGTACATACATTGGGAGCTGAAACATTACTCTGTGGAGCTCAGTCAACTCATGGAATCATGGGAAATAATAAGTTGCAGTTGTTTCCACCAACTAAGTTTGGGGTAAAATTTAGGTAGCAAAAGAGAAATGAAATAAGTATTAGTATACCCAGTCAGAGTAGCTTTTAAACAGTTGCCCAAGACAGAATGTCAATGATATTCATATATTTATTCATTCATTAATCCATTCAATATAGCAATTAATGAATGTCTACTTTGTGCTGGTCAATAAAAAACTGTAAAGGACTTAGGAAATAAGCTGTAAATAGCAGAAATATGTGCATAATCACTAGGTAAATAAAGAGCTTCACTTTAGAATGTGCTGTTTATCTCTTTCAGGAGATTTAAAAATGGTTTGACCTGTGAACGAAATAGCTTCTGACTAATCAAAACTGACAACTAAATTTTTCTAGTATATAAAGGAAACTAGAAGCTATGATTCAAAGCCATATACTCTCCGGGTATATAATTAACTACATTTATGGCCAGATAAGGCATTTGAAGGCACAAATGAAATATATTTTCATGACAGTGAGAAACCCAGTCATCATTTTCTGTTTTAAACCCATTCCTTCACTGGAGATAATGTGCTTTTTCTTTTGCTTCATATTTTACGTCCATCACCTTATTGATATAGAAATCCCGAGGGCAAGTATAAACCACCTCAAGCTTTGGTTCTCCCATTTATTAAAGGGGGAAATTGTGGCACACATATATCTCAGGTTCCACGCCATAAGTAAATAATAAAGAATCATTACTAACTTACATGATTTCTGGATCGTCTCCTTTGTGTTCCGAGCGCTGTAACTCTGCCTTCGTGCGTTCTTTTGATGCCTTTCTGAATATTCACCTTAAAAGTGAAAAAACAAACAAACAACCCAGCGAATCAGACTCTTCACGCTCTGCTTTACCAAATTAAAGATTTTGAGGCATAATGCTGAGCTTGAGAAAAATGTTAAATCGTTTTTATACCCTTAAGCATGAACTTATTTCACGATAACTTTAGGAGCCGGTGCAGCATCTGAATAGGCTTAGTTTTGTGATGGAATGAGAGAGACAGGGAAAAGAACTGGCTCATCATTTCCTTTTGGGAAGAAATGTTTGAACATATAGGACTGACGAAGAAGAGAACGCTGTTCTTTACTGACGCTCAGGCCCTGGCCCTGCTTCGACACTGAACGAAGGAAAGTGCAGTCCCAGGGATTGCCTCGGTGGGTCTTCTTGCAGATGTGTCCTTCTCTAGTTTTTATGACTTAGTAGGACATGCTGGCGTTAACCTTTACAGTGTACAAAAGAACCATTTCTCCCACCTATGAGAAATTAAAATTTCTCTTCCTCACTGAAGTTATATAAATTTTAATATTAAGGGACTCAAATCATACCTCCTGGGGTCTTAATGAATAACATTCTTTTTATTGATCATTTTCTTTTCACTTCCTTGCCTTGTCACCTCTCCTCTCCAGTCCTCGCCTCCTCTTCCAATAACCAATTTATTTAAAAACAAAGTTTTGACTGAAATTTTACAGCATTTGTAGAAGCAAGGCCTGTTTTAGGTCCTTGACAAATATAAACTCCTCATTTAATTCTCATCTCTGCCTTTTGAAGTAGATACTTAGATCATCTTTGTGACAGACATGGAAACAAAGGCACATAGCAATTTATCCATTTATTGGAGATGAGATAGGTAGGACCTGGCAGAGCTATCTGCAAACCCAGGCAGTGGACAGGGGTGTCTGTGAAGTTAACTATTGGACCATGCTTTTTCTCCTTTGTCTTTTCAGAATAAAAACCAGTACTTCCATCCTTGTTTTCCTCATACTCAACAGAAAACTACATTTCATACTGAGCTCCAGAACAGACACACACTCATATAAATGATGCTAAGGTTTCATGAAACAGTGTTGCCCCTTGCTTTGTGTAATGCAGAGAGTCCTGGTGGCATAAGGGGTTACTGGTTGGGCTGCTAACTGGAAAGCCAGCAGAGAGAAAGTACCAGCAGCGAAAGAAAGACTACGCTTTCTACTCCCACAGTGTAGGAAACCCCTGGGGTGGATGGAATCCACAATTCATACACATTTTGTTTCATATCATTGACTGCAATCCCGACAATGTAATATCACTTCCTCCCTGTGTTTCCCATTTCCACATCTCCTCCTATCTTGCTCACGGGAACTCGGGTTGCAGAGTGGCTATGAATTGCAATGCTAATTGCAAGGTCAGCAGTTTGAAATCACCAGCTGCTCTGTAGAAGAAAGGTGAGGTTTGCTACTCCCTAACAGTTATAGTCTCGGAAGACCCACCGGGGACAGTTCTACCCTGTCCTGAAGGGTCACTGTAAGTCGGCATGACCTCCATGGTAGTGAATGGGATCTATTTTACTCAGTAGTGCTTTCTGAAGTTCGCATTGTTCACCTTATAAACCTGCCTATTGTTTGGTTGAAAGCTGAAACATGGGGGTGACTTCAGTTCCAGACTTGGTGGGTGACTAAGGACCATCGTTGCAGGGGTTCCACCAGTCTCTGTCAGACCAGTAAGTCTTGTCTTTTTTTTTTTTAATGATTTTGAGCTTTGTTCCATACTTTCTACCCACTCTATGCAGGACCCTCTATTGTGATTCCTTTTCAGAACTCTCAGAAGTGAACTTGGGCACCATCTAGTTCTTCTGGTCTCAGAGTGTTGGGGAGTGAGATTTATGTGGTCCATGAGTCCAAAGGAACTGTCTTTAATTCTCTTCACTCTTTTTTGATCTGACAGGAGATGGTTGCTCAAAACCTTTTAAGACTCCAGTAGCAGGGAATAACAAGTGATCCAAATTGGTGGTGAGGTGGGTGTGGGAGGCCTGGTAGGGCATGATCAAGGGTAATGTAACAAAGAGGAATTACTGAAACCCAGGTGGGGACTGAGCATGATAGTGGGACAGGAGGAAAGTCAAGGGAAATAGGGGAAAGAGCTGGGAGGCAAAGGGCATCTATAGAGGTCTAGATAAAGACATGTACATTTGCAAATATATTCATGTATGAGGATGGGGAAATAGATCTATGTGCCTATATTTATAGGTTTAGTATTAAGGTAGCAGAAGCACACTGGGCCTCCACTCAAGTACTCCCTCAACGCAAGAATACTTTTTTCTATTAAATTGACATTCTATGATGCTCACCTTCCCGATACAACTGCTGAAGACAAAGCAGGTGAATAAGCAAATGTGGCGAAGAAAGCAGATGGTGCCCGGCTATCAAAAGATATAGCGTCTGGGGTCTTAAAGGCTTGAAGGTAAACAAGTGGCCATCTAGCTCAGAAGCAACAAAGCCCACATGAAGAAGCACACCAGCCCGTGTGATCACCAGGTGTCAAAGGGATCAGGTATCAGGCATCATCAGAGCAAAAACCTTTATCATAGTGAATGTGGGGAGGGGGAGTGCAGAGTGGAGACCCAAAACCCATTTGTCGGCCACTGGAGATCCCCTTGTAGAGGGGTCTAGGGGAGGAGACGTGTGAGTCAAGGTGTAATGTAGCAATGATGAAAAATACAACTTTCCTCTAGTTCCTAAATGCTTCTCGGTCGCCTTCCCCCCCCCCCCCCCCATCATGATCCGAATTCTACCTTGCAAGTCTGGCTAGATCAGAGGATGTACCCTGGTACAGATAGTAACTGGAAACCCAGGGAATTCAGGGCAGATGATCCCTCCAGGACCAGTGGTGTGAGTGGCGATACTGGGAGGTTAGAGGGAGAGTGGGTTGGAAAGAGGGAACTGATTACAAGGATCTACATGTGCCCTTCTCCCTGGGGGACAGACAGCAGAAAAGTGGGTGAAGGGAGACGTTGGACAGGGCAAGCTATGACAAAATAATTTATAAATTACCAAGGGCTCATGAAGGAGGGGGAATGGGGGAGGGAGAGGAAAAAATGAGGAGCTGATGCCAGGGGCTTAAGTGGAGAGCAAATATTTTGAGAATGATGAGGGCAGTGAATGTACAGATGTGCGTTGCACAATGGATGTATGTATGGATTGTGATAAGAGTTGTATGAGTTCCTAATAAAGCGATTTTTAAAAAAAGACTCCAGTAGCTATCAGCAGAAGTAAAATGTGGAACATGGTCTTTGCAGACCACATTATGCCAGTTGGCCTGGACAACCCTTTTGACTATGGTCCTAAGCCTCCCTGCCCAGTAACTCATTCCCTCCAGGGGTTTGTCGTTGTTAGTTGCCATCAGGTTGATTCCAATCCCTAGTTATCGTATGGATAATAGAAGTGAACACTGCCCAGTCCCATACCGCCCTCACAATTGTTCCTATGCTTGATCCCATTATTGCAGATATGTGTCCATCCCAACATGGTGTCCTTCTCCTGGTCTCTCCTGACAACATCTCATCATCTTGGCTTCTAAGGGCCACTCTGGCCATACTTCTTCCAAGACAGATTTGTTTGCCAATTTAGCGGTCCTTGATACTCTCGATAATCTTCTCCAGCACCACAATTCAAATTCATCGATTCTTCTTTGGTCTTTTTTATCCAATGCCCAACTTTTACATGAATACAAGACAATGGAAAAATATCGTGGCTTGGGTCAGGTGCACCTTAGACCTCAAAATGACAGCCGTGCTTTTCAACACTCTAAAGAGGCCTTGTGCAGCAGATTGACTTAATGCAATATGTCTCTTGATCTCCTCACTGCTACTTCAGGAGCATTGATTATCAATCCAAGCAAGATGAAATCTTTGGTAACTCCATTCTTTTCTCCATTTTTCATGATATTACTATTGGTGCAGTTGTGAGAATTGTGGTCTTTACATTAAATCATAATCTATACTGAAGGCTGCACTCCTTGATGTGCATCAGCAAGTACTTCAAGTCCTTCTCACGTTCAGCAAGTGAGGTTGCTTCATCTGCATATCACAGGTTGTTAATACGCCTTCCTCTAATTTGATGTCACCTCCTTCATATAAGCCAGCTTCTCTGATTATTTGCTGAGCGCATCTACATTATGAGGTGCTTTTTGAATTCTTTGTTATTTTTAAATTAGTACCAGGGGCTATTCAATGACAACATTAAAAGAAGGTGGCTATACCCTAGGGGGATGATTGATAAGATTCTCTATCATAAATTAACAAATAGGTTTTGAAAGGGAGTCAAAGGCAGATAAACAAGCAAACAAACAAAAAACCCCCATAGATCCAGGAATGGGTTTTGGGCTCACACTAAATTCTAGCTCGTACTTAAGAACAATTAGTTCTTACATCATGGCCCTGCTTGATACTCGCTCTCAGAAAGGTGACACAGAAGATATGGGTGATAAAACCAAAATATGGTGAAGGAATTAGATGGTGCCCGACTCCCAGATAAAACAGCATTTGGGGTGTTAAAGGCTTGTTTTCAAACAAGGAGCCATGTAAGTGAGATGTCACCTAAATCTATATGAAAGTAGCACACCAATATCAGTCACTGAAGGTTTGCAAATCACACAATCTGAAGTCCAAGGAGGAAAGAAATAGTGTCAAAGCTTAAACTGTCAGACTCCGGAAGGCTATGGATGACAGTGGAAGCCCGAGATACATTTTGCGGAACTATGTAAAGAAGCCTTTGGTTATTTCCCTCTATCCATAAAAGAGGGGTGGCAGGAAAGTGGTTCCTAAACAGAGTGCATTGGAAGATGACTATAGAAAAGGATAAACCTGACTTGAACAGTTAAAACCTTGTCAGTTGTATGCCCCTCTGATGCATGTTAGACCTGGCCTGGTTTTCAATATTTTCTGTATTTTTGTTCGTTTGTTCATATTAGGCTTCATCTCAGATATGTTATGTCATATGGGGTCAGTCTCTTGAATTAATGTTATGTTTTTCTGTTTTTTAGTATCTTAAACCCAGGATTGATGAATCTATAGGGACAGCAAGTAGAACAAGGGTTTCTGGGGTACAGTAGTGATGATGGTGGTGGTGGGGTAATGGATGTAAAACGGAGTCTATGTCAAGGAGTCCAGGAAGGAAATAATGTCTTAAGCCTGTCGTAGCAACTGTACAATCCTGCTTGATGGGAATGAAATATGTATGTTATTTTTTTAAACTCCAGAACCAGTAACAGAGTAATTATTCCCAGAGGGTATGGGAAGAGAAGTGGGGGGGAGAGGAGGGGGGAGGGGTGCTGGTAGCAATGATGAATACTCATTATAGCAATGACTTGAGGGGAGCAAACAACAGAACTGTAAGTGAACTGTTATGTGGGTGATGTAAGGCACGGAAACCAATAGTAATTACAATATATAATACAAACATATAAAACATAACAACAAGGTTTCCTGGGGTGTAGGGCAGGGGAGGGAGGGGAGAAAGGGGAGCTGATATCAAAGAGTTCAAGAAGAAAGAAAATGTTTTGAAACTGATGGCAGCAGCAATTGTACAATTATGCTGGATCTAATTGAATTAGGAATAGTTACGTTTGTAAGAGCTCCCAATAAAATTGTAAAAAATTAACACCTTATCATGTGATTGAATTATGGAATGAAACAACATATGTATTAACTCCCAGTTTTAAAAAAAGAAAGAAAAGCAAAAAAGAGAAGATGGAAGGTCAATATAGAGTCTCTGTTCCAAAAATATTTGTTCTATATTCACCCATTTCTAGAGGAAGCATGTGAAGGAGAACCAATGGTGTTAAAGGAAAAGTCCAAGCGGTGCTGAAGGCATTAGCAAAAACAAACACACACACAAACAAACAAACAAACAAACAAACAAGGGTCAAGGCCCTGGTGGAATACCAACAGAAATATTTCAACAAAGCGATGCAGCCCTGGAAGTACTCACTCATATGTAACTAGAAAGTTGGAAAACATATTCCTGGCCAACTGACTGGAATGGATCCATATATTATGCCTATTTCAAAGAAAGACTACCCAACAAAAAGTGGAAGTCATCAAAAAATCAATATCATATACAAGCAAATTTGTTGCTGAAAGCAATTTAAAACCAGTTGTAGCAGTACACTGACAGAAAGCCTCCAGGAATGCAAGCCAGATTCAGGAGCCATTCCCTGTAGATTATCATTGCTGACATCTGATGGATCTTGGCTAAAAGCAGAACAAATCAGAGGATTTTACTTGTGTTTTATTGACTGTGCAAAGCATTTAACTGTGTGGATCATAAACAGCGATGGCTCCAATTGTGCAGAACGGGAATGTCAGAACACTTCATTGTGCTCACGTGGAGCCTGTACATAAACCAAGAGACAATTGTCCAATAGAACAAGGGGAAAGACACTGCATGGTTTCAAATGAAGAGTGGGGCATCAGAGTTGTATCATTTTACCAAACTTATTTAATCTGCATGCTGAGCAAATAATGTAAATGGCCTCATTAGCAACCTGATGCAGGTGACTCAACCTGCTGTTGAAAGGCAAGAGGACTTGGAGCACTTCCTGATGATGATCAAGGACAACTCCACAGTTGTAATCCATAATGAAAACCAAAGTCCTACCAACTGGACTAACAGAGACCATCATGATAAACTCATAAAATATTACAATTGTCAAGTGTTTTATTGTACTTGGATTCACCATCAATACTCCTGGAAGCAATAATCAAGGAACCCAATGATGTATGGAATGGGCAAACCTGCTGCCTGAGACCTATTTAAAGAGTTAAAAAGCAAAGGAGTCATATTTAGACAGGTCTAAAGTATGGTATTTTTCATCACCACTTATACATGTGAAAACTGGACAATGAATTTGGAAGACTGATGCATTTGAATTAGGGTGATGGTAAGGATCATTGAAAGCATTGTTGCCTACCAGAAGAACACACAACTCTGTCTTAGACGAAGTACAGTCAGAATGACTCTCAAAAGAGAGGATGACAAGACTTCTTATGTACTTTGGGCATGTTAGCAGAAGAGTCCAGTCTTTGAAGAAGGCTATCCTGCTTGATGCAGGGGAACGAGGCAGACTCCTGATGAGATGGATGGACACAATAGCTACATCGATGGGCTCAAAGAACCACTGTGAGGACGGCACAGGCCCAGGGCTAGGTTTTGTTCTGTTGCACACAGGGTTGCTACGAGTTGGAAGTAACTGATGGCAAATAACAACAATCCAACTATATCACATGCTTTATAATGGAATTAATACTAAATCTCCTTAATGGTTCTAGATGGTCAGGCTCAGAAAGAAGTCTAATAGTGGTGGTGACAGCATGAGTGTCAGCAGGTAACAGGAACCTTCGTGACCGTGTAGTCAAACATTGAAACATTGCCTTAATACATTGTATGTAGTGTACCTTTCTATGCATAAGACTTAAAAAAAAACACTTTCAAATACACAAAAAAACAATAAGAGTACTGCTACTGATGCTTTGATACACATTGCTAAGTAGCATGTGTTTATGAGAAGTTATTGTGTGCACATCATGCTGGTAGGAGTCAGGTGACTATGGCTGGCTCTTGCCACAGTGAGCTGGACAAGATCAATGAGCTAATGGTGCTGGCAGCACAGTATGGCTCAGGGCTCGTGGTGCTGCTGCATGCTGTGGCTATTGCCAGGTGGTGAACAAAGGGTCTGACCTGCATTGCATGACGGTGCACCCAAGTATCCCCACATGCCGACCTTCGACAGGGAAGAGGTACATCTGTCCTCAACACTGCCAATGGAGGTGTGACTCTAATTGGGTTGGAATTCTATTCTGCTGTGCCTGACTAGTTGCCTCCCCAGTTCTTGTCTTTTGGTTCATGTGGTGTCTGCAAGGTCTGGTGCTCAGTCAATGTGACTTTCCTTTCTCTTGCCTTATCAGTGTCACTCGAGAGTTCAGCCTGAGGGCAGTGAGTGAGAATTTGGAGGTCGAAACTGACAGATTCAGATCTCTACATTGTTCTTAATAGAAGCCTGGCACTCCTTCATTTAATGATCCAGGGACTATTATTGGGTGCTCTATGGGGCTTGCTTTGTAACTCCAGGTTACATAGCATAAATTGCACCTTTATAAATTGTACCTGCATAAATCGGACTTTTATAACCTGAGGACTTCCTGCAGGTTCCTATTGCATAACAGATGCCACAAACCTGGCTGTTTGAAAAAATCCCTAATCCTGTGTAGTCAAAGTTAAATTCAATGTTCTTGAGAAAAGTCTGGCCGGATCCCAAACTTTGCTGGAGAATTTTTCTAATCTTTCTTTGCTTTCTCGTTTAACTATCTATCTGTTGCCTCATGTGGGACTACATTGAAGGCTCTGCAGGGCCTGCTGGGGGGGAAGGGGCACCTCCTTTTCTGTCTCAAAGACGACGACGATGGGGACAATGGGGAGCAATTTGGCAGACCTTCAGTTTTCTAGGATTTGGTATCTCCCCTAGGCAGACTTTTTAAGGTCTGGTAAGGATGAAACAATTTTTTTTTAATGTTTGAATTTTTTTCCTTGTCTCTCTGTCTTGTTCTTAGAAACTAGGTTTCTGTTTCCTTGAGCTTGTTCTGAAGGTCACTGGTTTTCTAGTTCTTTTGCTGTATATTGAGAATACTGTGAGTCTGAAGTGGAGAAGGGAACATTGCATTTTTAAATGTTTTTAAAGGGATTTCGTGTTTTAAAAGGGTGTTAGCGGACTGTATCCTTAGGTGTAGGGAAAAGCACGCAGTGAGTGGGGTTTGTTTAATTTCTGAGACACGTGGGCCTGCCGCTTTTACCTAACATGGAAACCACCGCATTGCCACCCTTGGATCTGCCGTTACAAAAGGATCACGCTCACGACAGACTGCATGTGTGTCCTAATGTTGGGAACAAGGGCCCAAGATTGCCTGTTGTTGTTTCCAAGACAGAGACCAGATGGATTAGAGTAACTTCCACTTTTATTCCTAAGTATGAGACAGAAGGAAACAGTGGCAGGTGCACTGTTCCAAACTGCTTCAAAAATCCAGTGAAAACCAAGCAAGTGATGCCTTAAACCACGCCCCCACCCCAAGCCCCCAAGCCCAAACAGGCTTCACAGGAAGTAATCAGCAGGTTTTGCAATGAACAGGGGACCCTAAACAAGGTGACAGAAGAGGCAGATTCACAGGAAACCATTGATATCTTCATTTTCTCCAGCTAATCATCTCAGACCACCAACCCCTAAAATCCCAAGTTCCATTATTTAGCTAAATGATTTTGCTTCTTTCTGGAGTCAGAACATTCCTACTGATTAAGCTTCAATAGAATTGTTACTCTAACGGAGGGAACAAGTTACATTTTGGATTTTTAACAAAGTCAATCTTACATTATGTTGTATTTCTAGTATTTTTAATAGCAGTGTACTAACTTTTCACTCCCTCTACCATTGCCCCATTTTAGAAATTCCTTTTGATTTTAGAAACATTTTATTCAGGTTTTCTTTTTTTGTTTAAAAAAAAACTACATGATTTGAATAGGGCAGCCCTTCAAAAGAGTAAATGTTTTAATTGGTATAACAAGAACATTTAAAGCAAAAATGTTGGTAAAAATATAATTTTTGCCTACGGTTAATTAGATGAACCACATATGGATATGTTTTGTTTAGGAACTCAAATTAGATTTTTTAACATACGGATGCTTATGAATCAGCTATTCTAATATTATAAGAAATCAATGAAATTATACACATCTGTATATCAGCTTCTGGATCATGATCTCTAAATTATTTGCTGCTGTTAAATTGTTTACCATGGAAATTGTTGTTATTTACAATTTAATGTTTACAACAAAGGTTTGTTGCGATTGCATGTTCACATACCTCTAATTAAAGGGAAAATGGTATGTTCTGGTCTGCTCACCAGTATGCTCATTTTAAATTTGTTGAGTGTTATTATAAGGGTTATTCAACTAGAACCAATGATATGTTTGAAAACTTTTATGACATTAAAATGGTTTTGGTGGATTTCTTCAGAAGATGGAAAAGGAATAGTGAAGTTTTCCCAAATTGTTACCTTAGGTTCCTTGGGTTGATGATGCTTACCTCGGTTCTTTGCTTCGCGGAGCTGAAGGAATTCACGCAGCAGAAGCACTTTTGTCTCAAGTGAGTTTGTATGGAGGAAAGGGAAAGTTGCAGGTATTACAGTCTCAGAAAAGTACAAGCTAATTTCTGGAAAGCTGCCAGGCCGCGGGGGCGTTCATGGCTGAACGTGAAAAACCACGTGAAAAGAATACAGGATGGGAGCCCCAAACCCATGCTTGAGGAACCCTGAAATCCCAAGGGGGGGGGGAGTGGAGAGAGAGAGAGCGAGCGAGCGAGCTGAGCAGACGCTGGGTGGGCTTGCAGGCAGGCGCTGTGTGCACCTCCCTCCCATAACAGCAGGCACCTGAGCAAGAGCAGAGACCTTGCCTGTGTCCTCCGCCCTCTGTATTTAACCCCTCTGGCTGGGAGGCGTGGTTGAAGGTCTTGGCTGATCTTATTGGCTGCGTTTAAGTGCACCTGGATGACGTCATGCGCCGGTCGCTAAGGTGGGTGTGCCCAGGTGAACTTCCCACCTGGGCCCAAGGGCTTGTGTCTGAGCAAGCTCAGTATGGATTTTTCCATAGGTGTCTAATTCGTGTGCCTGATCTCTTTCCAAGCCCATTATTGTGGCACGGACCGCTAATTTTCATTTAGCGCAAGCATTAGGGAAGATAACCCTCTTTGTGCCTAATCTAGCTACCTAATATTACATATTTTTCTACAAAAATAGCAGTGAGCTGAAACTTTTTAGCACTGTGTTGTAAGATCTTTCCTTTTGTTTGACATTCCTTCCAACTTAAAAAAAGCATTTTATTGGGGGCTCTTACAGTTATTATAACAATCCATAAATTAATTATATCAAGCGAACTTGAACAGATGTTGCCCTCATTATTTTCAAAACATTATCTTTCTACGTGAGCCCTTGGAGCTCCTCTTTTCCCTCAGTCTCCCCTGTGGGATACAGGATTTCTCCCAAGCTGTCTCCCCCAAATATATGCCAGACAGCTGCTTGGGAATGACTGTCTTTGGGAGGTCATCAGAAATAGGTCAGGGGTTATTCTCCCTGAGAGCTATCAGCCATTTAGAGCAAGTAGTCACCACTGTTTATCCCACAACAAATAGGGCCCACTCCCTTCTGATAAGGATAATGGTTGGCTGTTTCCTTGTAGGAGACCCCAGAGAGGTCAAACCCGCCCAAGGATGATCAAGGTTAGGTCGCCATCTTGAATCTAGGGTCCACCCATCTTGTCACATGTATAACCCCAATCCCTCCCCTTCCTATTGCATGTATTTCCCTAGACCACCCCTTCCCATTACTGTATTGCCTATAGTACAGCCCCTTCCTGTGATGTATGTCCTCACGTGTAATTAGGGGGCTTGCACATCCCCAGAGAATATAAAAGGGACCGGAGCTACCATTAAACTCTCTCTCCCTCCACGTGGACCATCGAGTGGGGCTGAGGTGAGCATGCTACCATGAAACTTGTCTGACTGCCATTTATTTCAATACTTCTCTTATATCTCTCATGCTCTCTATAACTTTACTATGATCTTTACTTATTATCGCTGTACAATTGTGCCTACCGGACCCGTAATGATGTGTTAGGGGCTGGCTTCCCCTGACACTCCCCCATACTCATGAATCCTTAGTAAATTATGTATTATTATTTTTTCATATCTTATATCGTCTGCTATGTCCCATCACCCATATTTCTGTTATTCAGCCCCCCTTGGGGGTATGCATCCATTATAGCTATTAGTTTCCCCTTCCTCCCCTTCCCCACCAACCTTCCCTGTACCCTCATGGTATCACTACTCCCATTACTGTTTCTGAGGGGTTTGTTAATATGTCTTGGATTCTGTGTATCAAAAGCTCTTATCTGTATCATTGTACATATTCCATTCCAGCCAGATTTGTGAGGTAGAACTTGGGTCATGATAGTGGGGGAGGGAGCATCAAAGAGCTAGAGGATGGTTGTGTTTCATTGGTACTATATGGTACCTTTGGTGGATCGTCCCTCCCAGGTGACCCTTCTGTGAGGGAATGCCCAATTGTCTACAGATGGACTTTGGGTCACCACTCTGACTCTCTCTTTCATATTGATGTAATTGTGTTTTTGATCTTCTTATACTTGATCCCATCAACACCTCATGATCGCACAGGCTGGTGTGCTTCTTCCATGTGGACTTGGTTGCTTTCCTGCTAGATGGCTGCTTGTTTAACTTCAAGCCTTTAAGACCCCAGATGCTACATACATATATGTTAAATACATATATCAATGCCCCTATCATTATATGTTAGTATGTTTACATATGTACATGCCTGTATTTATACCTCTCTATATAGATTTTACCTCCTAGTTCTTTCCTCTGTTTCCTTTTACTATCCTCCTACCCTACTACCATGTTCACCCTTCATTCAGCCCTCAGAAGTTACTCTTGGCTACATTATAATTGATCAACCCCCACCAGCCATTCTATACTCTCCTCGCAGTTGATTTTAGCTTTCTAAAATCATTTTATTGGGGTCTCTTACAACTCTTTTTTTTCTTACAACTCTTACAACAACCCATACATCAATTGTACCTATTATATTTGTACATATGTTGCCATCATCATTTTCTAAATATTTACTTTCTTTTTGAGCCCTTAATATCAGCTCCTCTTCTCCCCCCACCCCATGGCCCCTTGATAAATTATAAATCATTATTGTCTTCATATCTTACTTACACCAACCTTTGTATTCACCCAAGCTTCTGATGTTCATCCCCCTTGGGGTGTGTGTGTTATGCATTGATCACTGTGATCGGTCCCCCCTTGTTCCCCTCCTCCCTACTACGTGCCCCTACATTCCTGATATTGCTACATCCATTTCTGTTCTGGAGGGGTTTGTCTGACCTAGATTGTGTGTGTCGTGAGCTCTTATCTGTACCAGTGTACATTCTCGCTCCAGCCAGAACTGAAAGGAAGGACTGGGTTCATGATAGTGGGGGGTGCGGAAGCCTCAAAGAACCATAGGAATATTGTGTATTTCATCGGTGCTCTTCTGTGCCCTGGGTGACTCACCCCTTCCTTGTGACTCTTCTGTCAGGGAATGTCCCATTGTCTATAGATAGGTTTGGGTCTCTGCTCTGACCCAATTTGTCCCAACAATACGTTTTTTGTTTTGGGTATTCTGGCGTCAGTTACCTGATTTCATTGACACCTTGTGATCGCTCAATCTGGTATGCATCTTCCCTGTCAGCCTGTTGCTTTCCTGCTAGATGGCCATGTGTTTAACTTCAAGCCTTTAAGACCCCAGACACTATTGCTTTTGGTAGCCAGGCACCATCAGCTTTCTTCACCACCTTTGCTTATGCACCCATTTTGTCTTCAGTGATCATGTCAGGAGGGTGAGCATCACAGAATGCCCGGTTGTTAGAACAAAATGTTCTTGAGTTGAGGGAGTCTCCATTGATTTTAGATCCCTTGTTGTTCCCTTGTCCCTTAGTTTGGTGGTTCCCTGCTTTCTTTCCCGCCTCCTCCTCTCCCTTGTCTCTCTGGAACCATTGGTCCCATTGTTTTCTCCTGGGGATTTTTTATACTGCTTATCTTGTACAGATAGACATAATAAATAAACAAACAAACAATGGAAGACTGGCCTATAAATAGTTCCAGGTCTATCTGCTGACTTTTAGAAATGACTTCCAACCAGGTCTGATGATAAGCCAAGTGCTGATGATAAGCCAATAGTCAGAAGTCTATTCTCAGGATTCCACAGGGAATTCATGACTTTGCTCGCCTTGCTTCTCAGTTGTGCTCCTTCATGATTTGCCCCATTGTGTGTGTATCTTCAGGTTTGTCCCTTGTAGCACTTTGGGGGCAGTGAGAGGATGTCGTGTCTCGTGTTGGGCCCTATGGTCCTCTTTCTGCATTGGCTTCTCTGAGCAGGAATGTCATCCTTCAGGCCTGGTGGGCTAGAATGAAGTTCTCTCTCTCCCTCTTTCCTTCTTAGATTGCTCCCATAGGGTGAGGACAGGCCAGTCACTTTCCCCAGCCTCTATCTTCAGTGCTGCCCTCTGTAATACATTCTTCTAGGGAGATGCTAAGATAGTTTGGCTTGGGGCTGGCCCTGCAGTCCTCTCTGTTAATGTACTGCTCCTTGCCAGAATGCTGTCCTCAAGGCTTGGTGCCCCACAATGGTGTCTGGTCTCTCTCTCCCTTTCCTGTGGAGATATAAACAATACCCTTCCCTGGTAGATTAATGCCATGCTCCCTCACTACCATGGTCTATTTAAATTTTTATTTTATTTTATCCCTCCTTTTTTTGGTAGGTTCACCTTTTATTTAACTTTGTTTTTAAATTGGATTGTGACTTTTTCACTTAAGACTTTAAAATATATATTTATGTAGACATTTTACTATGGCTTAGCCATGTCCATATCACACGTTGTCACCTACAGATGTGTTTTTGCTTGTGGACATGCTAAGACATTTGACTAAATATTTTTATCATAATGGACTTATAAGAAAGACTGAAGTTGGAGCCCACCAGACTAAATCAAGATTTCTAGAACTCTGAAAGATTACAGGGTTCAAAAATCAACAAAAATGGGCATTAGTCACTAACTACATGGGATGCCTATTTAAGTTGCTTATATGGGAAGATTGTCAATATTGGAATTTTAAGAGTATTCTCTGTGTATAAGTAACTACTGAAAAAAGATTTAATATCATTTGATCTATATTGAGGTCCGGTGAAAAGCTATTACATTAGAATATTGTGGAAATCTATCCATTGGGGTACCGGTCTCTTTAAACATTGGAAAGGGGCCCTGGTGCCTTAGGGAGTTAGTCAATGGACAGCTAACTGCCAGGTTAGCAATTCCGGACAACTAGCTGTTCTGTGGGAGAAAGATGAAACTTCCTGTCCCCTTGAAGATTTCCAGGTCTACTTTGCCTTATGTGGTTGCTGTGAGTCAGAATCAACTGGATGGCAGTGGCCAGAGGCCATTATGAATGAGATATGGGGTCAGTTTTCTCAGGCCATTAGCTTGGGGGCATATGGAGCCAAGGAAGTTTTATTTGGGGGGTTTTATATGAATTTACTAACCCTCACATGATCATCTGTGTTGCCACTTTTCCCAAATCCAGAAGTCATGCAGGAAGCGCAAGACATTAAGAAAATTATGAGAGGTCTGGCAACCCCATGATTGCTCTCTTTCATGGTTTGAGAAAGCAGTGTTCTGCCCACAAGAAAGATGTTTCATTGAATTATACCTTTTCATGATTAAACTCGTTCCTTATAGAGTAAGGGAGCTGAACCATTTCTTTAAATTTAAACCTGAAACACCTATTCTAGGCAGAAACAAGAATATTCCCAAATCGTCTAAAGTCTTTGGACTCTGGATTTTTATTACTTCCGAGGTTGCCTAATAATTGGCAACGTAGGTCTCTACCATACCTTTGCTACCTGTTGTTACTGTCCTTGCTTTTTTCTCCCTTGGATTTTATTTAATTAATTTTTTTAGCAATTAAAAAATTTTTATTGGGGGCTCATACAACTCTTATCACAATGCATATATACATCCATTGTCTCAAGCACATTTGTACATATGTTGCCGTCATCATTTTCTTTTTTAAAAACGTTTTATTAGGGACCACCATCTTTGCTTTTTGTGCCCTATCCTATCCTGCAGATTACTGTATAGACTCAAGTGTAAGCCAAGTTTTCAGCACAATTTTTAATGCAGTTTTTGTGGTAAAATCACGTGCCTTGGTGGATATTCAGGTCAGCTTATACTTGAGGATATGCAGTATGTTTGCTTTCAGTGAATATGTGCAAAAGTTTACAATGAGGCGAAATTGCAAGGCATAAACTCCTAGCTCTATCTTTCTCAGCTAAAGACCAACTCCCTGACTAAATGACCAGACTGGCTAACGTATTGAACGTGGAATTTGGACGCCTCCTGAATCACCCACCAATCAATTGCCTCTCTAAAGGTGACCCACCTGCGAGTGCTACCCCTGCTTGCGCTACTTCTTCCATATTGTAATCTACCAGTGTGTTAACTACCCATCTAGTTGCTTTTGCCTTTGAGTGGGACAGATGTTGAATCAAGAATGTTTCTGTTGGTCTGTCTTACTCCACGGAAAGTTCTGGTAATCTATGCAGTGTTGGATTTGGCCCAAGAATACCTGCTTTAAATTATTATTTAATCCTCCTTCCACTTCAAACTTTTGCAAGCTTTAACTTTATGCAATTAAGGTTAAATTACAGACCTTCCTTCAGTCACCCAACTACTTGTAGTATCCTGTTTTACTCTCACGTGGAGTCTCGTTGAATGGTTACTTAGGTGATACCCAGTTATTAAAACAATCTACTCACTTACTTCTCAGGGAAAATAGATGTTTTGTAGCAATGTCCCAAGCCTTCCCTTGAGATTTAGATGTGTGGGATTAAGAAAATGATGACAAATTAGTTGAAGCTGCAGCACAACACAATGTAAAACAAGTGTAAGAAGGAAATCCCTTAGTTCAACATTCAGGTTGGTGTTGGTCACGTTTGAGAGCTTTAATCCCTGTTTATGGTATGGCTGAATTGGGACAACCTTTGAAAAATGTATCAATCACCATGGGAGAAATAGCCAACGAGGCTACTGAAGCGAGGGGAACACAGCACAATTCTTAAAAACCTTTGGCCAAAGTGTCCCTAAAAGACAGTGTCTTTGGACTCTATTTTTACTAGTGCAGCAAAGGAGTCTGCTGCAGTCCACATGGCTTGCAGCACATGGATAAATCATGCAGGAAAGGTAGGCCAGGACGTACCCAGAACGAGGCAAGCAGTCACACAACTACACACCTACAGGCACTAGATTTATTTGAGTAGCTACCAGAGGAACAAGAGTAGGTTGGCTTTACAAGGGAGAGAGATGCTTTTGATCTGCATTCTACTCACAGGGTTCTCGGTCCCTGCTGCTTCACATGCAGGAGAGGACAGAGGATGGCGTGGACCAAGGCAATGAACATACGAGGTTCTGATCAGCACTACGAAATCTCCTGGTAAAGTGAGATGACATGGAATCTGGTGGAGAAGTAGCACCATGAATTCTAAGAGTTGGTTACGACCCCCGTCTTGAGTGCAGAGAAAGCCCAGGTAAATGATCTGTGTGCTAACTTCAACCTCTGATCGAGAGGCGGAAATGGATCAGTGCAAAAACCAGAAGACATTTGCTCCGCAGAAAGCTGCAGTCCCGTCTCTCTCCTATACCCAGAGTCCATCGGAAAGCCACCTGCAGTACGCTACACATCCATTTCTAACCACTGAACTACAAAGGTGACCAGGAAAGATAGAAATTAACACACACATCCACATGAATTCGAAAGCGTGCCTAAAAAGTGTCCTAAGAACTAGACCATGTAGGAAAAAGGACCTATCTTTCTGTGTCCTTTCATTTTAACCCGTTAGACAAACCAACCCCTCCTGACTTATTGAAATACAATCTACATGAAGAATTTTCAAGTGTGAACTAGGGGAGGGAGGAGAATGTTAAGTGATATAGGCGATTCATCTTGTATTGTTCTTGGCCACACATAACGTCGATGCAGTTTAAATCCATTCCTTATTCCTGTTTCGTCTCCTTGTTATGACTGAGAGTTTCCTGCTGGGCCACCTTTGATGTGACGGACACAGAATTCTATGAAACAACAGATCTAGTCGATCTTGAGGAAACCTAGATGGCTGATCATGAACAAGCTTATGCCTGTGAATGACTCCCAGCCTCAAGTTAAGCATCTCTTCACTGGAAAGGGCTGGTTCCCCTTAATGTACAGCAGTTTAGGAGAGATTTCCACTCATATAGGGAGGGTGATACGCTACACCCCATTGAAGCAGGAAGCAGCGACAGATTTAAAGAGCTTCTGATCCCATGATAAGTTTTGTGTATGAAGTCTCTCCGGGTGGAGGTGAGATGGGGTGAGGGAGTGAAGGTGGAGGTTTGGACATAGCATGTAAGTAACCTATGGCAACCTCTTACCTTAGAGACTACACTTCTCAGAGCCCCTTGTTACTCTAATGAGTGCTCCTAAGAATTTCAGGACATGCGGGGGTCTTTAAAAAAAGTTTGAACTTCCTGGTGGAGGCAGGGAAAACTGACCCTGGCCATTCTGGCTGGGTCACGATCCCCTCTTCCTTGGGGTTTCTTCATCGTGCATGGCTTTTGATGTGCATGGGTTAGAATCAGGAAAGGTGTGCGTCAAGGTCACGTCCTCTCACAATACTTGTTCAATATGCATGCTGAGCAAAGAATCAGAGAAGGCGACTTATATGAAGCAAAATGTGGCATCAGGATCGGAGGAAGGCTTAATAACAACCTGTGATGTGCAGATGACACAACGTTGCTTGCTGAAAGTGAGGAATGCTTGAAGCAGTTGCTGATGAAGATCAAGGATTGCATCCTTCAGTGTGGTTTACAACTCAATGTAAAGAAGCCCAAAATCCTCACAACTGGACCTATAGGTAACATCACAATATATGGAGAAATGGTTGAAGTTGTCAAGGACTTTGTCCTGCTTGGATCCACAATTAAGGGTCCTGGAAGCAGCAGTCAAGAGATAAAAAGACGAGTTGCCTTAGGTCAGTCTGCTGCACCAGGATTCCTTAAGGTATTGAAGAGCAAGGATGTTACTCTGAAGATGAAGGTGCTTCTGGCCCAAGCCATGATATTTTCCATTGCCTCCCCTGCATGTACAAGTTGGACGTTGAATAAGGAAGACTAAAGAAGAATCTGTGCATTTGAATTATAGTGCTGGAGAAGAATATTGACGGTGCCATGGACTGCTGAAAAGATAAACCCACGTGTTTTGGCAAAATGGCCACAGTGCTCCTTAAAGGTAAGGATGGTAAGACTTCCAACTTTCTTACTTTGGACATGCTGTCAGGAAAGACTGGTTCCTGGAGAAGGGCATTATACTGGGTTGAGCAGAAGCAAGCAAGAAGCAGCCCCCAAAGGATCAACCCCATGGTGGCAAGGATGGGCTTAGGCGTCGGAAGAATTGAGGATGGTTCAGGAACGTGCATGGTTTCATTCTATTGTGTGTGAGTCGCTAGGGGTTGAAAGAGATTTTCCAGCACCCAACAGCAGCAGCAACAAGAACTTCTAAATAAAATTCTCCGGTGATGCCTTACGCTTTTCAAAAGTAAATCTTTCTCTTGGTGATTCCAGTAACGCTGGTAGGCCGATCCAGCTTTTGCCACAATGCTTTTGACGTATGTTATAGGCTCTCATGCATAGTTCTTGAATGAATGCAAGTGTGACACAGTTGCCAAGAAAATAAAGAGTAATAGCTATTGTGGTAGACTATAGAAGACTCAAAGATATTTATGTCCTAATCCCTGGAATTTGGGAACGTTACCTTATATGGCAAAAGAGACTTTACAGAAAGGTCCTAAGTGTCATCAAACACATCCTCAAGGAGGGAAATCAGATTCCAAAATAGGAGAAGGCAATATGATGATTGAAATAGAGATGGGAATGATGTGTTTTAGAGGTGAAGAAAAAGGAGAGAAGCCCAGAAACAGGTAGCTGTTAGGAGCTAAAAAAGTAAGGAAATATATTCCTCTCTCAGAGCCTTCAGATAGAACTAGCTCTCTTGACACCTTGGCTTGAGCCCAAAGGAGCCGGGTGGTGAAGTGGATTAAGTGTTGGGCTGCCAATTGCAAGACTAGCAGTTGGAAATCCGCAGCTTCCCCACGGGGGAAAGCGGAAGCCTTTTATTCATATAAATATTTACAGTGTGGAACTCCACAGTGGGCAGTTCGAACTCTATTCTATGGGACTGCTATGAGTTGGAATAGACTAGATGTCAGTAAGTTTGGTTTTGAGTTTGGAAGTCTCAAAATGTAAGGCAAGCCATTTGTGTTGCTTCAGCCCCTAAACTGGTGGTGTATGAGAGTCTACCATTTGAGGCACTTGTCAAAATCAATGGTCCAGCTTGGAAATGGAGCTGTACTCTCATCCAAGTCTAGCTTTTAATTTGCAATCCATGTTGAATTTCAAAGTTGCCTTTTCTAATAGCAGTTTTTCTTCTTCTTCTCTGCTCAGCCATGTAGCCTAAAGGAAACAGGATTCTTTGTGATGCGGGACATTTGCAGCCTGTCCCCAGAAGGAGACACCTTTGTGGTCCAACAGATGTGGGATGTGGATAGTCTTTACCTGCAGGGTTTGAAGGGTCTGGAATCCCAGTTTCATTTTAAAAACTCCTTTACAACGGACTTCTAGGAAAAGACACGCTTGAGAAAGCAGTTTTAATAGCCTGTGATTGTCTTTCAAACCTTTTGTAGTCATCTGAAAAGCACATATGTCTGCAATTCTGTACCCTTAACCAGGCAAGTAAACCCACAAATGTTGTGTCCACTAATTACTATAGACCCCTTGCTTTGGCCATCCTGCCTTTGAATTTTTCAAAGTAAGCCGATCAGAATATTCTGTTGCTAGTTTATGATCTAACAATATGAATATTGCCTGGGTCCCTGTAACTCCAAGGAGAGCCCCTCTGCTTTTATTTTAATAACGTACATGGTTTTACCTCCTTGACAGTGGTAATTTGTTACAGTGGCAATAGGCAAATAATACACCCATAAATTTAAAAATATATATCAACACCTGAAAATCAAAGTGCAAAGTTACCCTCACAATGCCAACAATTCAGCAAACAATGTAAGAAGAGAAAATAAATCGTAAGAGAAAAACCCAAGTATTTATAAATATAGATGAATGAATATTGTAAAAACACAGTTGAGTGAACGACGGCTCACTCAGAACATTGTTGAGGATGAGGATGCTCACAAAGCATTTCTTTGAAAAATCAGGCATGCCAAGGCCTGCGTAGCCACTTGGCAAGAGGAGCTTTACACACACACACCACAAGGAGAGCAGAAGAGGCCTTTAAGAAATTCACACTGGAGAGCAAATGCTTTGAGAATGATTGGGGCAGGGAATGTGCGGATGTGCTTTATACAATTGATGTATGTATATGTATGGATTGTGATAAGAGTTGTATGAGCTCCTAATAAAATGTAAAAAAAAGAAAAGGGAAAAAAAAGAAAATGATTAGGGCAAAGAATGTACAGATGTGCTTTATACAATTGATGTATGTATATGTATGGATTGTGATAAGAGTTGTATGAGCCCCTAATAAAATGTTTAAAAAAAGAAAGAAATTCACACTGGATTTGGAGACCTCAGTATGTCCTATCAATGTGAGGATTTTCTAATTTGTCAATATCATTGGGTAAACGCTCAGTAACTAGTAATTTATCAAGCTGCACAGGAATGAAAGCGAATAAGATTGCACATGACTTTCCAAGAAAACATAAGAAAGAACTAAAATGTTTTGAACCATTTTAGGCTCTAAGCAGACCTAATAGTGGATCATATAGGGTTTCATACAGTGTATGAGAAATCCTGGGAAGGAGGATAGCTATGATTACTTTAAGTGTTAGAGGAGTCATGTGGAGGGCTCAATTTCTTCCTTGGAAAGTTTTGGTCAATTACTATCTGGGTGAGGGGGTCGCTAACACTTGAACGTGTCCTGAGGAGTGACTTTGGGATTGTGGAAAATATTAAAGACAGACAGACAGGCGGTGGGGCACAGGCGTCCCCAACTCATGTCAGGACTGAGAGAGAGAATGTATTTTCCAATGGGTTTATATAATGGGTCTTATAGATCTTTTATAAGGCATGCACAGCATACAGTTGACATGTTACAAAGTTGATGATCTCACAAACGAATAATATAATAGACAAGCAATGAAGTGAGTTGTCATCTTGACCCGGTGCTAGTTGACCTTGAACCCCCCTAAGCCCTCCCCAGGGGTTTGCAACATTGATGATGGGTTGACTATAGAGTCTGATTACTCTTATCTACAGACAACCTCCAGCCACAGATGCTTAATGATTCATTTTATATGGTAGCTCCTTTATGGAATTTCCTTTATGGGGGATTTTTGGAGGAACTGCGTTCAGTCATGAAAATTTATATTAAGTTTTATCATGAGAATTTATATTAAGTTTTATTTATATCTCATGAACGTCAGAGTCTTCCCCCACCAGAGTCAGTTTTCTGGACCCGTAATTATAAGCACAGAGGATTGAGCTGCATTACATTCTCATCCAGTCCCCATAGTTTACCACAAATTAATTTTTGTTGCTCTTTCATTTCTCTGAGGTGGTTTGCTGTATGGAACAAAAATCTCGAAATAAAATCAAGGTGCAGAGGAATGGGTGTTGAAAACTATTTTCACAGCCAGGAGGCTCAGCATTCCTTTTTCTTTCCCGACTATTCTATGAAGTTGGACCATGGACTATGAAATCCTTATAGAGGTTTTCATTCACCCTACCTGTGTTGATTAAATCTTCGTGTCCATGGGAATAATTGTGGATGAAAATGAATTAGATTCTTCTTTTTAATTTATTTTAAGGAATTATATTCTTGATTGATCTGTTCTGGGAGAGTAGTTTGCATCAAAGCTGGGGAACACCATTTATCTTCATTAGTGAGATAAATTGTAAACGTGGGAGAGGATGACAAGACAGACTGAAGGGGGGCTGTTTCCAACTCTTTCAGCGGCTTTGAAGGTGGACTAACCACTCCAAGTTGACTTGGGTGGTTAAAAATCACTGGGTGAAAACGCCCAAAGGGCATCACACCTGTGTTTAGTCTTATGCATTTCTGGTGTAGTGACATCTGCACTTGGATACTTAATGGAATCTGTGGTAATTAGATTTCATGTCAACTTGAATTTTTATGAAAGAGAGGGGGTGAAATTTAACTTGTCAATCAGGTTATAGCCAGATGATATCTCCTGGGAGGTACAGCCCTTTTATAAAAGAGGCACTGGATCAAGGTGTGAATGCAACATTCCGGCATGGAGTAGGGGACCAGTGGAGAGGTCTGGGAGACTGGCCCCAGTACCAAATATTAAGTGGATACCTGACCCTGCCCCCAGAAGAATTTGTTTCAAAGGACAACATTGAATCTGCAGCTTTGGGAGAGGGTCATATCTGATCAGAGTACACGGGAGGAGATGAAGGGGGAGTAGGAGAGAGTGGAGCACATCCTGGCCCACCAGGCCTTGAGGACGATGACCCAATTAGAGCAGCCAGTCCACAGAGAGGACCACATGGCCAGCCCCACTATGAGATATGACATCCCTCACTGACCCATGTCCCTGCAGGGGACAGCACTGGAGACACAGTGTGGGAATTGCACCTGACCTGACCCCACCACACCAAGGCAAAGCACTTGGGGAGTGCAGCAGAAGAGCAAGGGAATGGAGCGGCAAGGTCCCCAGGGAATGATGAACGTGGGCTTTGGGGCCAGGGCGTGGTACCCCAACATAATGGACTGGAAAACACTCCTAAAGGCCAACAAATGATCCTTGAACTAACCACAAGCTTTTCTTTCTTGATGTGTTTTGTTCTTTGTCAGTGTTTTGTTGTATATTGTTGCTTGGTTTTGCTCTATCTTGTTTTTGTGCATGTTATTACCTCTGCAGGTCTGTTTAAATAAGATAGGCTGGTTGAACACTCTGGAGGAAAAATAATGGGACTGACAGTTCCAGGGGGACATGGGATAGGGGGAGGTGGGGGTAAGGAAGGGGTGTTAACAAACCCAGGGCCAAGGGAACAACAAGGGATCCAAATTGGTGGTGAGGTGGGTGTGGCAGGCCTGGTAGGGGATGATCAAGGGTAAGGCAACGAAAAGGTATAGCTGAAGCCCAGGTGGGGACGGAGCATGATAGTGGGACAGGAGGAAAGTCAAGGGAAATAGAGGAAAGAGCTAGGAGGCAAAGAGCATTTATAGAGGTCTAGACAAAGACATGTCCATATGCAAATATATATATGAGGATGGGAAAATAGATCTATGTGCCTATAACTTATCAAGGGTTCATGAGGGAGGAAGGGTGGGGGAGGGAGGGGGAAAATGAGTTGATACCAAGGGCTCAAGTAGAAAGAAAATACTTTGAAAATGATGATGGCAATATATATACAAATGTGCTTGCCACAATTGATGAATGTGTGGATTGTGAGAAGAAATGAAAGAGCCTCCAATAAAAGTTTTAATAATAATTTAAAGAGTTGGTTCTTCAAAAAGATTAACAGAATTAACAAACCGTTGGCAAACCTAACAAAATATAGGAAATAGCAGATGTTAATATCCAGGTTGAGTGATGAAACAGGCAATTGCAACTGATCCCAATTAAATTAAAAGATTAATTACACAGTAATGTGAAGGACTATACTCCAAGGAATACAACTTGAAGACATGGAAAATATCTTGGAAGACAAA
Organism: Tenrec ecaudatus; assembly: GCF_050624435.1. Lineage (NCBI taxonomy): Eukaryota > Metazoa > Chordata > Mammalia > Afrosoricida > Tenrecidae > Tenrec > Tenrec ecaudatus. Next base: position 191,499,406 of record NC_134533.1, read on the forward strand.
CTCTCCTTAGTCTATGTCATATAGACATCAAGAACTTGAACAGACCCATAACAAAAGAAGAAATAGAGAAGGTTATCAAGGAACTGCCAACTAAGAGAAGCCCGGGCCCAGATGGCTTCACAGGAGAATTCTACCAAGCATTCGGGGAAGAGCTGACTCCCAATTCTGCACAAGCTCTTCCAGAACATAGAAAATGATGGTAAACTCCCAAACACATTCTATGAAGCTAGTGTAACACTGATACTAAAATGGGTCAAGGATCCAACAAGAATAGAAAATTACAGCCTGATACCTCTAATGACTATAGATGCAAATATCTTTAACAAAATCTTGGCCAATAGAATACAAAAGTACATACAAAGAATAACTCATCATGACCAAGTGGATTTCATACCAGGGATGCAGAGATGGTTCAACATTTGAAAATCTGTCAACATTATCGACTGCATTGAAAAGAAAAAGGACAAGAACCACATGATAATATCAATAGATTCAGAAAAAGCATTTAACGACATTCAATACCCATTCCCAATTAAAACAGTCAACAAGATAGGACTGTAAGGAAATTACCTCAATATAATTAAAGCTATATATGAAAATCCAACAGCCAGTGTTACAATCAATAGAGACACATGAAAATATTCCCACTGAAAAAGGGAATCAGACAAGGATACCCTTGTCCTCACACTTATTCAATATCATCCTGGAGGTCTTAGCTAATAATATATGGCAACAGAAGGATATCAAAGGTATTTGTCTGGGGAAAGAAGAAATGAAATTGTTATTTGTAGAGGGTATGATTTTATATAGTGAGAACCCCCAAAGGCTCCGCAATAGCAGTGCTGTGTGCAATAGAGGAATATGGTCGTGTGGCAGGTTACAAGATCAACAAGCAGAAGTGGATTGCTATACACAACTGATGGAATTAGAGAAAAAGAGACCAAGATCCAAAATAGCCAAGCATAAATTGAAATATATAGGGATATACCTAAACAGAAAACCTAAAAGAGCTGTACGAGGAAAACTACAAAACATTATTACAAGAAACCAAAAGGGATCTTCACAAATGGAAAAAACATCCATGCTCATGAATTGGTAGACTCAATATTGTAAAGATGTCAATCCTATCTAAGGCACTATATAGGTTCAATGCAATCCCGATACAAATACCAGCATCATTCTTCAAAGAAACTGAAAAACTGACCATCAACTTCACATGGAAAGGTAAGAACCCAGAATTGGCAAAGAACTCCTCAAGAATAAACACAGTGATGCATATGTCATTAAAAAAAAGAGAGATGCAAATAGCACCTGTGTGGAAAGACATCGCCCCCAACCCCCATATGCCTTTAGGGCCTACAGAGGGTTGGGAGAAACTAAAAGATGGCAATGGTGGAATAGGGCACAAATCCACCCAAGGGAAGGATATTGTTTATGTCTCCGCAGGAAAGGGAGAGAAAGAATAGATCTCACTTCAGTGCGCCATGCCTTGAGAGCAATGTTCCTGCTTGGAGCAGCTTGATCATGGAAAGGACTGGAGGGCTGGCCTCAGCTCAAGACATGACATCCCTTCCCTAGATGACAGTGCTACAGAGGGCAGTGCTGAAGATACAGTGTGGCTGGCTTGACCTGTCCATTTTGGGGCAAACTAAGAGGGGAGTGCAACAGATCAGCAAAGGGAGCAAAGCCACAAAGTGCCTGAGGAAGCTCATTTGTAGACTTCTGACTCGGCACCTCATCTGAACTGGTTGAAGGATATTCACAGGGGGCCACACGGAAAGTCAAAAGGTGTAACAGGGTGGGGAGTGGAGCACTAAACCATTCCATCCTTGACTGCAAGAAGAGCAATGGGGTCTTGTAGAAGGCATACCCCTTGGAGATGAATGTTGAAGATTAAAAGATGGAAGGGATAATAGGTAAGGAGGTCTTGGGAATGGGGTCCCTGAAAGAAAAGGGGATTGGACCAATGAATTATAACCAGGATTGCTCGCTATTAACAGAGGGATACTCATCAATTCTGGGCCAGGGCAACAGGTAGACTTGGAACTACTTACATGGTCTCTCTTTTTTCTCTTTGGTGTCTGTCTATATAAGATAGACAGGGTAAGCAATCCCAAGGAGATAGGGAAGGTAGGTAAGGGGGATTGAAAGGGGAGGGGGCAAAGGGAATCGGAAGAGTAGGAGGCACGGGGAGGGGAGTGAGGAGCCAATCAAGACAGGGGCAAGGGAATAACAAGGGATATAAAATTGACAGAGGGAAGGGTATTGCATTCCAGATCGTGTTTGATCAATTGAAATGTACTTGAGAGGAATGACTGACAGGTGAGCAATAGGTAAACATAATAGTGGGGCAAGAGGAAAGAAAAAAGGAAAAGAGGAAAGAAGTAGAAAGTAATAATCATACACATACATGAGGAAACAAATCACTTTGAATACAATTATTCTTTTTTTTTAAGGTTGTACCACTTAAAATTTTTTTTGATATGTCCTGAATTCCAAAGAGCCCTGGTGTGTAGTGGTTATGTGTAGGGTTGTGATTAGTATGGTTGGCAGTCTGAAACCACCAGAAGCAACATGGGAGAAATACTGGGCTTTCTACTCCCATAAACAGTTATAGTCTCAGAAACCCCAATTCTTGCTCCACCCTCCCACCTGTTGTATATAGCAAAGGCTATAGAGTCTCCAAGAGTCCAAATCTAGGCAGTGGAAATGATTTGGTTTGGGGGTTGGCTATATATTCAGTTGCATTGGGTAAATCTGCACAAGACCTCTTTAGAGTATTGAAACCAAAGATGTTACTTTGAGGACTAATGTGCCGTGACTCAAACCATGGTATTTTTCCATTGCCTCATATGCATGTGAAATTTGGACACTGGATAAGAAGACCAAAGAAGAATCGATACAGTTGAATGGTGGTGCTGGAGAAGAATATTGAAAGCGCCACGGACTGCAAAAGGACCAACCAATCTGTTTTCGAAGAAGTATGGCCAGAGTGCTCCTTAGAGGCAAAGATGGTGAGACATTTTCTTATATACCTTGGACATGTCTGGAAATGCCAAATTCCTCGTGTTGGAGATGGACCACATGCTTGGCAAAGCTGAGGGGCAGCAAAAGAAAGAAGATGCTCCAGGAGATGGACTGACACACGGATCAGGAACAGGAGCAGTTGTGAGGATGGTGCAAGACCTGGACCTGGCAGGGTTTCCTCTGTTGTGTCTAAGGCCAGCATGGTTGCAGTGGACTGGACGGCACCTAACAACGACAACACAATCAGGAGTCCTGGGGTGGTGCAAATAGTGAATACACTGGGCTGTAAAAGGTTGGAGGTTCAAGTCTACTTAGCAAGCTCGAGCGTGTGTGTCATTCCCATCCTCCACCTCCTCCTATGGACATTTTAAAATGGCACGTCTGACATTTACCCTGTGCAACTTTCATGCATGACTCTCCCTACATTTAACAAATATCAGCTGTCTTTTACCGGCTGAATTGTGGACCCCCAAATAATATGGATGCTAACCCTCCAGGATGTGATCCCATTTGTGGGCAGGTTTTTTTTTTTTTTGCAGTATTAATGTGGTCAGCTCATTGTAGAGTGCGTCTTAAGTGTCACCAATTCGGAGGCATTAAGGGCAGAGTAGACACGAAGAGGAGAAGCAGGCATACACCAAGGAGGACAGAAGCACATGAGGACTGCTGAGGAAGGCAAGGTGTTCAGAAACTGAGCCCAGGATGTTCCCCAGAGCCCACAGGGAGCCTTCAAACTCTGTCTTTCTTAACAGTGGTAAAGACATTTCTATTTGTTAAAGCCATGCATTTGTGGTGTTTCTGTTACAGCAGCATTAGGAGATGGAGATACTGCCTAAAATACGTTCAGGAAGTCAGCAGGGCATAAGGAAATAATCTCACTATTTCAAGTCACCTTCTATGGAATAAGGAAATAATTTCATTATTTCAAGTCACCTCCTAGGGATTAAGGTGTGGTGTGTACTGCATGAACCAGGGACATTTATGTCATCTTTGTGCTGTCAGATGTCAAGGCTGACAACATCTGATGTGAGATGGAGAGGTCCAGGAGAAGGGAGGGTCAGATAAATTGATAGGAGCTTTGACAGCTTGGCATATTCTTCAAACCAATTTACAAGGCTGTTTTAATTACTTTGGCATCTCTGCTTGGGACCCTCTCCAAGTTCCTCACATTAAAAAGTCTTCTCACCAGCACAATAAAAAATTATCAATGATTAAAATGTCATAAGCCTCCCAGCACTCTGCGGCACTCATAATATGGATGGACTTAATGGTTTTTATAACTGAGATGACAAGCTGATTCTCTGGTTGTCACAGTTCACATCTCTTAAAAACACTGGATACGTCTTTCAGGTCAATGTAGCAAGTTCATATTACGACTACTGAATGAATTAAATTAGATTAAAGACTTATGGAGAACTAAAAGAGGCGTTGTGTCAGAATTTGGTACACTATTAGTTGGCACTGGGAAGCATATATAAAAAAGAGTAGACATCCATGCATGTAGAAGTTTGCAACCACATCTAGAGTTAAACAAGATTATCGAGATCCAAGGAGTGTAAGTGAATATAAATACATGCACACAGACATTCAAGTTCACACACATTTACAGATCTTCCTGTAATACAACATAGCTGTATTAGAACTGCCGCTTGAAGGGAGTCTGAGGACAGATACAAATGGGATATGTAGTGCCCTTGAAGAAGTAGAGATAAAATATAGCAGAAATGGAGAGATTTCCAGAATTGGGGGGCACAGCTAAGTGAAAACACGGCTAGGCTAACTCATGGGCGATGGAGACAGCAGGAGGAAGCCAGCCTGCTGCTCTTTGTTTTAGCTTCGGGGAACTCTTTCCACTTGGGCATGAAACTGCGCTCCTAAACGACTCGTTTTACTTAGTTATTGTTGTTAGCTTTCCCTCCCCTTTAAAAATGTTTTTCTGTACATGAAGTCCAGGATAGGCAAATCTATAGCGACAGTAACTGGATTAATGGGTCCTTGGGAGTATAAAAGGGGAGGTTGAGGGGAAACGGGGAGTGAATAATGGTGAGTACAAGAATGCAGAAAATGTTCTAAAATTGACTGTGGTGATGATTGTACAACTCTGATTGATATGACTAGACTAATGTATAGTTTGTGAATTATCCGCCAATAAAACTGTTAAAAAGGGGGAAAATACCACGGGGGTCAGGGGTGACACACTTGTATTAACTGAAAGATTGGTATTCAGATCTCTCTAGAGGTATTCAGAAGACCTGGAAATCTACTTCAAAAAATTGAGCCATGGAAACCCTGATGGACCCCGGCTCTACTCTGGTAAACACAGGCCCACCATGAGTTGGAATAGACTCCATGACAACTGTTTCAAGACTCAGACAGATAAGATCTGGGCAGGGGATGAGCGATAGAGATAAGGGGATGAGGAAGGACCTGGAGCATCAGCCATGTGTGACTGTATTGTAAATCTAAACCAAGTGTCTTCAGATAATGCCTCCTTTATTACTTACAACTCCCTGGGCCAGGAGGCTCAGTAGCGGTGGCCCCACCTGCAGCTGACCGAGCTGTGTCAATCTGGGGGTGTAGGGAGGTTGTCAGGTGTAAAATGGTCTTGTTCACGTATTGTGGGTTCTGGTCCTGCCCATGGACCCAGAGGTTTCAGTTCTCCACTTGGCCTCCCTCCTCACAGTCTCTTCCCATAAGGACATCCTAGACTCCTTGGCGGCTCAGTGTAGCAAGAAAACAAAAGTGAACGGTCAGGGCCTAAACCTGAACTGGAACAGAATTTTGCTGCTTTCCATTGGCCAAGGCAAGTCTCGAGGCCCACCCAGATTTAAGGAGAACAGCAGACTCTACTTCTTTTGAGAAGAAATGGCATGGGGTGTGAGAAAGTGCAGATACCGATCTTTGCAGGCAATCTCCCATAGTGGGCTGCTCAAATTAGTACTACAATGTGTAACGAATGCCTGGTGTCTTTGCCATTTGTTAGGGATCTCTTATGGATTGAATCATGTTCCCCCCCCCCCAAATACATGTGAGTATTCTCATTCTGATTTTAAATCATGCAGTAATGACCTTGCACTGTTTGTACAACTGCCTCTTGTCCATGTACAGGTTCTGAATGAGCACAATGTAGTGTTCTGGGATTCCCATTTATCTCAAGGCTATCCATAATTTGTCATGGTCCACAAAGTTGAATGCCTTAGCATAATCAATAAAACACAAGAAAACTTCTTTCTGATATTCTCTGTTTTCAGCCAAGATCCATCTGATATCAGCAATAATATCTGGTATTCTTTATTCTCTTCTGAATCTGGGCTGAGTCTCTGACCATTACCTGTCAATGTACTCCTGCAATCCTTGTTGGAGGATCTTCAGCAAAATTTGACTGCACAAATGTTAATGATATTGCTCTATAATTTGAGCATTCTTTTAGGTCTAACTTCTACATGGAAATGGCAAAGGTTTGTTAATTTATCAAGAAGTCCATCAGAATTACAAGGTTAAGTATAAAAGTGGGTCAAGTATATGTTGCCCCAGGAATTCACTGACTCCTGATGTGACCTCAGAATCTAACAGTAGCAACTGTCTTTATGGGAGCAGATAATCAAGTCTTTCTTTTGAAGAGTTGGTGAGTGTGTTCAAACCATCAACCTTTTACTTAGCAGCTGAGAGTTTAATGGTTCTACCAACCAGGGCTCCTCTTGTGAGAAAATAATGAGACGTTATTAATAATTGTGTCAGGATAACAGAGGTAAGCCAGGTATCTCCCAGGCAACTTTGTCACAGAAACTGCTCATTGAGGTAAAGACGTAGCAGTAGCAAACACTTTCAATGAGAATTTTGTAGACTTTATTATATTAAATATGCTATACATGAAGTTCCTCACAAAATAGGCGAGGTAGCTCACAAAAGGAAATTATAATTCAGAATAATTGGTAGATAACGAGGCCACTTCAAAAGTTCATGAAAACATAAAATGAAAAGATAATGGATTTTTTTACATGACTGTTTTGAAGTGCTCTATATTTTCTGTCGGCTACACCCTGCCTCTCTGCTATTCTGACATGTTTTGTGGCAAATTTTCCCAATGAGATTTTTATTTTTTTAAAACTTACAAGGGAATGATTCAAATCTACTTGAAAGGACCTTGCCTCCAACTGCTTCTCTAGCTCCCCTTTCAAATTCAGTACTACTAAACCTGCAATTCCAGGAAAGAATAATTGTGAGCAAGACTGGAGGTATTATTAATGTTATCAGTCTAGTCCAGTGACAATAGCATTTTTATACATTTTTATGGTAATGAAGTAACAATGCTACACAATTTGAACCCATTCAGAACCACTTAAAATTTGGTTGCTTAAAAAAAAAAGTCAAGAATAAGGGGTCATGGGGTTGTATGGTGGTGGAGGGAGGGGATAACGGGGAGCTGATATTAAGGAATTCAGGAAGAAAGAAAATGCTTTGAAACAGATTGTGGTGGCAATTGTACAATACTGCTCGATGTGATTGAACTATGGAATGGTAGGCTATCTGTAAGAGCTCCCAATAAAATGGTTTTGGAAAAAAAAATTAGGGCCCTTATATTAATTGAGAATGGTTTTTCTCTGAGAAGTCTGTTGGGAGTGATAGGATCCTGTAAGTCTGTACCAGAGATGCAGATATGGCAAAGAAATAGAAGATGTTGAAATTGAATATAAACATCAAAGGATTGATATTTCATGTTTATGATAATTGATCATAATGTTTATGATATTAAATGTTAGTCTGTATCTCTCTTGACTATCATATGAGTATACCATATATACTCGTGTATAAGGTGAGTTTTATATACTCGTGTATAAGGTGAGTTTTTCAGCTTATAAATGCATCATATAAATACAAGTACCTCCGCCATATGTCACATCTTTTCCTTGAAGTTTTCTACTTTGTTAAGTTAACAATGCTGTGTTGGATGTTATTGTAAGCATAAAGACATGCACAGGTTTTACATGTATAAACTCATTTAGTTTATTGCAGCACAGTGCAAGGTACACAAGGAAGATCGCCTGACAGTCATTGAGAACTGGCGAGACAGCAGAATTAAACAATTCCAATTCTAGGTCAATTGATAGCGTTCCAATATTTAGACTTCAGGTTTTTACCTCTTACGGGTAATCTCCAGAGAAAGGCTTGACCCCAGCTGGAACTTAGCAGAGGACTCTCATGGCCCATGTCGAAGGTTGGCAGGGTTATATGGCATTTCCCTTCAGTATCTCAATCTCCAGAGAGATTTATACTCTAGAAGGAGGCTCTGTGTCTTCCTTCTCTTAATGAAAAAGCAGAAATTTAGGGTTTATAGATGAAATTCTCCCCTTGGCTTCGCACCATAAGGGTCACCGTGACATCAGAGATTAGTATATTATGTTTCCTCATGAGACATTTTTTCTTAATATATTTATTAAAATAAGAAAGACTGTTGGTCCTGTGTTCAAATATCATTGTGCTTATGTGTTCACTTCCTGTGGTAGTCTGGGTTGATGAGAGAAACAAATCCAGTGACCCTCATATAAAAGAGAGCTTTAGATCATGAAGTAATTATATATCAAGAAAGTGTACCTGTCCAGTCCAATTCAAGTGCATAAGTCTGATATCAGTCCATATTCCCTCTTCCGACTCAGGCCGCCAAAGGCAATGATGCAGAGTGCAGGGAGCTCACAGGCCAGGGTGTGCAGCCACATGGGTCTGAGTCAGTGGGAACGGGGCAGGGCTCTGGCAGCTCTCCAGGTCAGCAAGCAGGAAGAGCTAGGCCAGTGATTCTCAACCTTCTTCATGCCGCGACCCTCTCCTACAGTTCCTCATGCTGTGGTGACCCCCAACAATAAAATTATTTTCATGGCTACTTCATCACTGTCATTTTGCTACTGTGATTAATTGGGCGACCCCTGGGAAGAGTCATTCGACCCCCCAAAGGGTCGCAACCCACAGGTTGAGAACCGCTGGTCTGGGCAGAAAGAGAAGGGGAGGTTCCCTTCTGGGCCTCCCAATGAGAAGGCCAGGCCCACAAGGGGGCACCATTAGGCTGTGACCTGACTGACAGGTTGAATCCCACCCCTACATTTTTATAGTTGATGTGAAATTATGGAACTACCACACTTCCACAAAATATAACTGTTGTAAGGAATGCTTCGCAAACACAAAGCCTATGCTGTTCTTTGTAATCCAGCGGGCTGTGGAAAAACCAATGTGCTTGCAGAAGCTGCCTCATGAAATATGCCAATGATAGTTGTATGAACCCCCAATAAAATGATTTAAAAAAAAAGAAATATGCCAATGACATATTTTTCAGTGTGTGAACTGTGTATCAGCAGGGATGGGATGTATCATTTTTTACTTGGATTTTGGAGATAATTGGATTTGATAATTTATACTAAGATTTTTTCACCCTTTATAATCACATATCATTTTTATGAAAAATAGAAAATAAAAACTGATTATTAGTGATGGGCATCTTCTCTAACTCCTTTTAAATCGTGGTGCCTTTAAATATTTTGTTCATATTATCTAAAGCACAATGATGTAACAGCGATAAAATGGCTCATGTCTCCAATCCCCTTAAATAGTTTGGCCTATAAACATATGTATTTAATTATTAAATCCACAGTAAATTCTTTTTTTCCTTTTATGTTTTTTAATCATTTTATTGGAGGCTCATACAACTCTTATCACAATCCATATATATATCAATTGTGTAAAGCACATTCATTGCCCTCATCATTCTCAAAACATTTGCTCTCCATTCAAGCCCTTGGCATCAGCTCATTTCCCCCTCTCCCTGCCTATTCTCCCCTCCCTCATAAAACCTTGATAATTTATAAATTATTATTTTGTCATATCTTACACTGTTCAACATCTCCCTTCACCCACTTTTCTGCTGTCCATACCCCCAGGGAGGAGGTTATATGTAGATCCCTGTAATTGGTTCCCCCTTTCCATCCCACCCTCCCGCCATAGCCACAGTAAATTCTAATGGATATTTGGTCTAGTTTTCTCATGGAGGTTTGGAATTACGTTATCAGAGTTGCTTTAGGTAACTCCCTTAGAAAATGATTGTATTAATTAGTATACAGTCAAAACTCTTAAAGAAGCCCCAAAATATAATGGCTTAAAGAAGGATCCAGTTTATTTTCATCTCACACAAAGTCTTGACGTAAAATGGCATCCAGGTAGAATCACCTGCCCGGTGCTCCTGTTGCTGTATCAGAAAATTAAGATGTAAGGAGGCCAATATTGGGAGGCTGGGTGCTAAAAATAGATTTAGTGTACTAAGTTCTAGTTCAGACCTCCCCCTGCGATTTTTATATAGGGAATGTTTTGAGAACTCCCGAAACACTCGAAATTTACTGGCTCTTCCGGTGGCTCCACTAATCCCTCACCAGGTCTGCCACCCCTTCCTATGCCCAAGATCTGAGACCTGCAGTGTGCAGTAATTTCCCCAGGCTGCTGTCTAAAGGTGGTCTGATCCTAGGCTCGTGGAGAGCCTCTGAGAACTATCCACAGACCTCACACCGGAGTTCCCCTCTGCTATCCACCCTGCTCCTGCATTCTCAGGCTTTGCATCCTCCCTCCCCAGTCAGGAATGGAGTGACTACATTGGACACCCCCTTTTCCTCTCTCCCCAGCTCCACACGCACCAACATGGGGAATGATAGATAATTAGACACCAATTTGCAGCAATTGAATAGCGCCTGGGATATTTACCTGTGACAGCCAGCAGAGCTGTGCAGGAGAGAGCTGGGAGTGACACAGGAGTGCAGCCAGGGGAGAATTCAGATTCAGTTGGCCCCAAACCCGCTTGGCTAATCTTGTCCTCCTTCCCTGGGGGATAGTGAGACACAGCCAGGATACCAGGGCACCCCATAAACCCATTATAACAAGAAAAAAATTAAATGCTTACAATTCCAGCCTGTGTTATTTGTGTAACTTTGAATGTAAGCCGCCAGAGACCTGATCCTGGTCCATTAGCATAATATTAACATAACAAGACAAGAAGAACTCTAATCCCCAGAGCACAGCCCCCAATAAAATGATTTTTTAAAAAAGTCTTGAGGTGAGCCAATCAGGCTTGATGGCAGCTCAGCTGCACACAATCTTTTTTTTATAAAAACATTTTATTAGGGGCTCATACAACTCTTATCACAATCCATACATATACATACATCAATTGTATAAAGCACATCTGTACATTCTTTGCCCTAATCCTTTTCTTTTTTTACATTTTATTAGGGGTTCATACAACTCTTGTCACAATGCATACATATACATACATCAATTGTATAAAGCACATCCGCACATTCCCTGCCCCAATCATTCTCAAAGCATTTGCTCTCTACTTAAGCCCTTTGCATCAGGTCCTCTTTTTTTCCCCCTCCCTCCCCGCTCCCCCCTCCCTCATGTGCCCTTGGTAATTTACAGATTGTTATTTTGTCATATCTTGCCCTATCCGGAGTCTCCCTTCCCCTCCTTCTCTGCCGTCCATCTCCCAGGGAGGAGGTCACATGTGGATCCTTGTAATCAGTTCCCCCTTTCCAACCCACTCACCCTCCACTCTCCCAGCATCGCCCCTCACACCCTTGGTCCTGAAGGTATCATCCACCCTGGATTCCCTGTGCCTCTGTTAGGTTTCTCTCTCCGGCCTAAATCTCAGCCTCGGTCCTTGGCTCCGCGCGAGAAAGATTTCACGCCGAAGCCGGGCAAGTGATCCAAGTGAACTTAATGAGAGTTCAAAGAAGCATCAGGTTTTACGCGGCACCCATAGGATTCCTTTGACCATGCGGCCTGGCAGAGACTGCCCCAGGTCACGCAAGGATCTCTCCCCTCCCACGAAGCCGACCAGACCACCCAAGCAAGCCAAGACCAAGAGAGCCTCTCCCTTCCGGTCCCTGCCTTTTCAAGGGCTCCCGGGGGAGGTGTGGTGAACGACCCCAGGTCGATCCCATTGGCTGAATTGCAGTAACCTGGCCCAGGTGGACTGCTCCAGGTGTAACGCCCATCTCCACCCACTGGCGGGGAAAATCCAGCTTTGTCCTTTGCTGGTTCTCCTGGGCATGCGTAAATGAACTTCCCAATTACCTAGGCTAAGCTACATAACACCTCCAGCCCCCATAAGCACCAGTGTACAACCTCTGCCCTATCCAGTCCTGCAAGGTAGAATTCGGATCATGGTAGTTGGGGGGAGGAAGCATCCAGGATCTGGGGGAAAGCTGTGTTCTTCATCGGAACTACCTCGCACCCTGACTGACCCATCTCCTCTCCTAAACCCCTCTATGAGGAGATCTCCAGTGGCCGACACTTGAGCCTTGGGTCTCCACTCTGCTCTTCCCCCTTCATTCAATATGGTATATATATATGTGTGTGTGTATATATACATACACATATACACACACATACACATATATACATATACACACATATATATCTTTTTTTTTTTTGCATGATGCCTTATACCTGGTCCCTTTGGCACCTCGTGATCGCACTGGCTGGTGTGCTTCTTCCATGTGGGCTTTTTTGCTTCTGAGCTAGATGGCCACTTGCTTACCTTCAAGCCTTTAAGACCCCAAATGCTATATCTTTTGGTAGCCGGGCATCATCAGCTTTCTTCGCCACATTTGCTTATGCACCCATTTGTCTTCAGCCATCCTATCATGGAGGTGGCTGCACACAATCTTCCAGAATTCTGACTTTTTGTTCATTTGCTCCACAGTTTTGGACCTTGTCTTTATCTGCACTGCCAACCTGAATCTTAGGCACACCAGTAGGGGAAAAGTGGACGTGCAGGGCAAACAATGTTCTCTTAACTAAGTACATGGCTTCCTACCAGATTCCAATGGTGATAAGTCAGATGGAAATCCTGTAGAAATTCAATAGAAGTTTAAGAGAACAGAATTTTGCTAGACTATTAGCAGTCTCTCCTACTAATGGAGGGGAGCCTTGCTGAGGGCAGTGATGAAGCGCTTGACTGCTAACTGTAAAGTTGGTGGTTTGAGTCCACCTAGAAGCTCTGCAGGAGAAATGCTTTGGGAGGCGATCCCCCAAAGGATTACAACCTAGGGGGTATCAGTTTTCCTCTGTTCTCGAGGATTGTGATTTCAGTGAGGGGCGGGCACTGTCAGGAGTCTCTGGTGGCATATTGGTTTACCACTGGGCAGCTAATGAGAAGGTCAGCAGTTCGAATCCACTAGGATTTATATCCTCAGAAACTCACAGGGGGGCAGTTCTGCTCTGTCCTAAAGGGTCACTTTGAATTGGAATGGACTCAATGGCAGTGAGTGTGATTGCTGTTGTTTTGGATTGAATTGCAATGAATCAGAACCGGCTCCCTGCTGATGGATTTGACTGCTAATGGAAGGAGCCCTTTGTGGCAGGGTAACTATGTGGGAAAGTTGGCATTTTGAAAACATCAGTCACTCCATGGGAGAAAGATGTGACAATCAGCTCATGGAAAGATTAAAATCTTGGAAACTATATAGGGCTCTTCAGCTTCGCCTGTAGGGTCACATGAGTTGGAATGGACTTGATGAGAGACACAACAATAACACATTTACTAATGCTAATGGAGATGATAAGACAGATGATGAGTCTTTGGGGTGAGTTCTTGAGATGCAGTCAATTACTTAACATGGCCCTTCTAGCCAAAATTCCTTTGATTACATCCCCTTTTGCAATGTATAGTTAATTATAACTTCTGTGCCCATGCCTTCAAGGAACCCTTGTGGCATAGCGGGCAATGTGTTGAGTTACTGACCACAAAGTCAGAAGTTCAAAACTACCAGCAGTGGTTCGGAAGGAACTTTCCACTCCTATAAATTGTTACTCTCTCAGAAACCCATAGGGGCAGCTCTATCCTGTCCTCTGAGTTGTCATCAGTTTGATGACAGAGCCCCCTCGCCCGTCACGCACCGCACATTCATGGGGAGCCTGGTGCTAAACCATTCGTAGACGACTTGCTTCTGGGTTGGGGTTTCGTATGCAGCAGAGGAGGTCTCTCGCTGCCATCTATTGAAAGTCAGCCCTCGACACAAGGGTTTGTAAGAGAAATAAAAAAAGGAACAAATTCGATGACAGTGAGTTTGATTTGGAATTTGGATGCCTGTGGCTATAATCTTATTACAGAGTGAGTGTTCTATTAGGATGAAGGTGGAATGGACCTTTGTCTCCAGTGTACTTGAAGGTGCAACTTCAATCACCACTCTCTGTTTTTCCTGGGTGTATGGTCAACTGAAAGCAAAAACCACACCTTCATCAAAGCCTTCTTTTTTATGACCTCTGTTTTCCTGCCTGCATTGGCAGAAGCAGAAAGGCTGGCATTTTGCTTGACTCTGCCTCATCTACGGACTGGTGTTGATGTCCACCACTTAACCTGGTTCACCAGCTTTCCAGCTGCATTTTGAATTTAGGATGTTGTTGCACTCACAAACATGTGAGCCATTTCCTTAAAGTTGTGTGAGTTCTGTGAGACACTGTAGCACATTGCGGTACCCAGGGGCATGTGGGAACAGACTAAGGGGAAGAGTGAGAGAAATAGGGAGCAGTATAACATCTTGGAAATGTTGGGCACGTGGACATCTTTAATTTCTAGCTTTTGGAGATTATTCTAGTATTAATTCTTCAAAAACAAATTATTGCCACAGTTCTTGAAAATCTTAAGTATCAGTTCATCATAATAAATGACAATATAGCCAAGCTTCTCTGATGAGACTGCACTTTAATTTCCTAAGAAGAATTTGTTTAGTTAGTTCTGACAAAAATCCACCTCACTTGCAATTTGGAGTATCTATACAGCTGAATTTCCATCTCTTTTTAGAGATCCAGTATGTCCCTGTTGCCCAGAAGTCTTGTCATTTGGCTATGAATTCCAAAGCACAAACACAACATGTAGATTTCTTGAGCCATTCAGCCTGGATGGAAAGTTTATTTAATAAAAATGTATCAAGTGTTGTTCATTGAAAATCAACCTTTGACAGCAGCTACTCTCAAATATTTTCATCTGGTCATTCTTATTTTATTCAAGTGTTATTGTAAGTGTTCATAAATGTGAGTCTATAGAATCGAGTACTTTTGGGACCCCTGGTGCTTCTAAAGTGATAGTTATATTATATTACTGACTGTTATATTTGTCATAACTGAAAACACTAGCTTGAAGATGGAAAAGTAGGAAATATTGACTATTTAGTTAGCCTGGCAACTCAGTCTAAAGAGAAATTTTACTATCTCAATTCTTCCTCATTCCTTTACACTGCCTTTCCTCCCAATCTAATTCAGGGCTCTCCCCGCACCCCTCCCCAGAGTTCCCCCCAAATCCAAGCTAGGCGTGTGGAATGCTATGTATAAATTTCTATGTATTGTATTGTTTAGAGTAGGTTTAGTATTAAGGAAACAGATAGACAGTGGGCCCCTACTCAAGTACTCCCTCAATACAAGAACACTTTGTTCTAACAATTTGGCAGTCTGAGATGCTCACCTTCCTGGCACAATCACTGAAGACAATGGGTGCACAAGCAAATGTGGTGAAGAAAGCTGATGATTTCCGGCTACCAAAAGATATAGCATCAGGGGTCTTAAAGATTTGAAGATAAATAGGTGTCCATTTAGCTGAGAAACAACAAAGACCACATGGAAGAAGCAAACCAACACGATCATTGATCACAAAGCAGGTACATAGATAAATGCAGTGAAGAAAGCTGATGGTGCCCAGCTGTCAAAAGATATAGAATCTGAGGTCCTATAGGTTGGAAGATAAACTAGGAGCCATCTAACTGAGAAACAACAAAGCCTACATGGAAGAGAAGCACACCAGCCTGTGAGATCACAGAAGTAGAAAAAATCAGGGATCAGGCATCAAAGAAAAAAAAAATGTGAATGAGGGGAAGTGCAGAGTGGGGAATCAGGGCCCATCTGTGGGAAATTGGTCACCCCCTTGCAGAAGGGCCGCTGGGAGGAGACGAGCCAGTCAGGGTGCAGTGTAGCAACGAAAAAACACACTTTTCCTCTCGCTCTCGAATGTTTCCTACCCCCCACTATCATGATCCCAATTCTACCTTACAAATCTGGCTGGACTGGAGGATGTACACTGGTAGAGATAGGAACTGGAAACACAGGGAATTGAGGACAGATGAACCCCTCAGGACTAGTGATGAGAGTGGCGATACCAGGAGGGTGGAGGGAAGGTGAGTGAGAAAGGGGGAACAGATTACAAGGATCTACATATAACCTCCTCCCTGGGGGGTGGACAGCGGAGAAGTAGGTGATGAGAGACATTGGATGGTATAAGATATGACAAAATAATAATAATTTATAAATTATCAAGGGTTCATGGGGGAGAGGGGAAGAGGGGAGGGAAGGGGAAAATGAGGAGCTGATACCAAGGACTCAAGTAAAAAGCAAATATTTTGAGAATGATGATGACAACGTATGTACAAATGTGCTTGACACAATGGATGGATGTACAGATTGTGATAAGAATTGTATGAGTCCTCAATAAAATGATTTTTTTAAACAAGAGTGAACTATTGTTATATAGAACAACAGGGATGATTCTGAAAAATAGCTTGCTGGTGAAAGAAGCTATTTTATGTATATACTGTATAATCCAATTTCCATTAAATTCTAGAAAAGGAAAATCTTACACATAAGAGTTTGGGAAGCTAACTGCCTAAGAACTTTTGATACTCTTTGCCAGCACCCAAATTCAAATGCATTGATTCTTCTTCTGTTTTCTTCAGTCAACTGCACATGCGTAAGGGGTGACTGACAATACCGTGGCTTGGGTCAGGCACACCTTCCTCCTTGTCTTCAACACTTTAAAGTGATTTTGTGCAGCAGATTACCCAATGAAATGTTTCCATTGATCCTGTGACTGCTGGGTCCATGAACATTAATTGTTGGTCCAAGCAAGATAAAATCTTTGACAACTTCAATCTTTTCCCCATTTATCATCGTGTTAGTCTGGGTAGACTAGAGAAGCAAATCAACGGACACACATATGTATATAAGAAAGATTTTTTAAAAAAAGAGAAAGATTTATATACAAGAGCAATTGAACACTGAGAAAACATCCCAGCCCAGTCTTGACCAAGTCTATAAGTCTGATATTAGCCCATATGTCGGATACCACTCTATAAATTTCTCTTCAGACTCATGAAATACATTCAATGACACCAAATTGAGAAGATCACAGGCTAATGGGTAGAAAGTCTTTGGATCCAGTGGCATTGGAAACATCTCAGCACTGGCAGGGGTCTCTGCATCAGGGTGGGTCCATGTGTCTTGTCAGCTGCTCTGTCTCCCCGGGAGTGTTAGAGAGAGAAGTGTCTCCCCACTCCAAGGAGGAAGTACTGGATTTCCCAGAATTCTCAGGAGGCCATGCCCACACAGAGGTCTCATTGGTTATTTCCAGTTTGACAGGTGAGACTCCACCCCGACACACTTAATTCTCAAGTTAACACCAGATTAGATGACTAGCACAATCATCTATTGTCTATTGCCCCGGATGTAAAAATTTTTGTTTTGTAATTGAGTTGCAATCCATACTGACGGCTCCAAATCTTCCTTATTTTCAGTAGGAAGGTTGTATCACTGGCATAAAGCAGGTTGTTACTAAGTCTTCCTCCAATCCTGGTGCCCCATTTTTCTTCATGTAGTTCAGCTTCTTGTCATATTTGCTCAACATAAAGATTGAATAAATAGGGTGAAAGGATACAGCCCTGATAAACCCCCTATAAAGTCTTGTATACAGCTGCATAGGGAACTTAATCCACATTAGTAGTTGTCTCCTTTAATATGCTAGGAATAACTAGAGGAAAGGAAATGCATAATATTTATCTTTGTCATTCTTTTGTGTAATATAGAGGTTGGCATAAGTCACTCTTGATGAAGCACATGATTAGATTTTTAAAATAAATGGATGTATTTCTTTTCAAGATTAATTAAAGAGTTTCTCTATCAGAAACTCAAAGAAAAATTGGTATTCTCATATTTACTTACTCCTGTCCTTGATGCTATATTGTCTCTCGTCTTATTGTGCCTGTGTTTTCATTGTTAGAAATCCCAATTCTTTTTAAAAAGTAAAGAGCTAAAAACAAAAGCCCCAAATCCCCCTGAAGAACACCAGGAGGCTAGGTTTGAAAGAATACCTTTAGGAGCCTTTGAGACAAGGAGACAAAAGACTGTTCTATGGAACAAAGAACTCAATTGCCATTTTTTTTTTTTGTCTGTGGCTTCTGAAAATTGCCCTTGGAATTTTCCCCAAATCAAGGTGTCTGTATTTCTGAAACAAGCAGGTCACACTTGCAGTTCTTAGGTGCCCTTGAGTCAGCAATTCATAGCTGCTTTAAGTACAACGGAATATGTACGAGAGAATGGAACAGTGCCCAGTCTTGCCCACCCTCACAAGAGTTGTTATGTTTAGGCTCATGGTGACAGCCACCCAGTCGCTCCATCTTTTGGAAGGACTGCCTCTTTTTCATGGACATGACTTTACTAAGCATGATGTCCTTTTCCAGAGATTTCTCTCTCCTGATAACATTTCTAAAGTGTGTTAGACCAAGTCTTACCATCTCAGCTTCTAAGAAGACAGATTTTACAAATGTGTGGGTGTGTGTTTTTAAAACAATCATCTTATTGGGGACTCATAGCTTTTATCACATTCTATACATCAGTTGTATCCAGCATATTTGTATATATGTTGTCATCATCATTTCCAAAACATTTTCTAATGGAGGCCTTTGTATAAGCTCCTCCTTTCCCTCTTCCACCCCCATTTTCCTACCCTCATGAATCCTTGATCAATTATTTATTGTTATTATTTTATAGCTTATATTGTCTGTTGTCTTCCTCCACCCACATTTCTGTTATTCGTCCCCTTCAGGGTATGTGTGTATGTGTCTGTAGTGTGTGTGAGTGTGTGTGTTATATCCAACCTTGTGATGGGTTCCCCTTCTCCCCTTTCTCCTTCCCGACCCTACTCTGGTGTCTCTTCAAATTGTGTAAAGCTTTCACCTTTTACAAAGGTGTTTGTGTCAGTTTTTTGGAGGGGTTCGTTCTTGCTTCACAAAGCCGAACGAATTCACATGACAGAAGCACGTTTGTAAATCCAAGTGACTTTTATGAAGGAAAGTTTCGGGTATTAGTTTCCAAAAGCACGCGCTATTTCTGGCGAGGGTACCAGGTGGGATTCCACCCTCCGCTTGCAGAGCACACAGGAACGAGAGAAGGGTCTTTGGCCTGCTTTCATCCCTTCCCAGCCCCATTGGCTGGGGAGGCGCGGCTGAGGGCATTGGGCGACCTTATTGGCTGAGTGAGGTGCACCTAGGTGATATCATACTGCTGGTGCCCAGGTGTTTTTGCATAGGTGTCTGATGGGTGCCTGATTTTTATGCACCCCTGGATGGTGGCCGTGCCTGCCCAATTTTCACTATGCAGGCATTTGGGGTAGAAAACCCTCTTTGATCCCTAATGTAGCCATCTGTCACTTGTTCATCAGTCCATGGTACTTTCAACATTCTCCATCAATGCTGTAATTCAAGTGCATAGATTCTTCTTGGCCTTTCTTATTCTTTGTCCAGTGTTCACCTGTAGATGAAAATACCACAGCTTTCTTCAGGCACATGTCAGTCCTCAAAGCCACATTTTTACTCTTTAAAGAGCAAAATTTAGAGGCCCTTTGCAGCAGATTTGACCAATGCAGGATGTCCTTTCATTTCTTGACACCTGTTTCCACGATCATTGACTGAGAGTCCTAGTAAAATAAAATCCTTGACAACTTCCATTTTTTCTCTTTGCCATGATATTGCCTATTAATTCAGTCATAAGGATTTTTAAAAAAATTAATAAATCATTTTATTGGGGGCTCTTGCTCTTAGAACAAAGTTATAAGAGCTATAAGAATTTTTTGTTCTCTATTTTGCATTGCAGTCCCCACTGAAGGCTGTAGTCTGATCTCCATCAGTGCTTGGGATCAAGCCTCAAAGAGGTAGAAGCTCCCCAATCCTAGAGGTTGATAGACTGATAAAAAAAAACTGCCCTGGAGCCAACCTGAGAGATATCAGTTTATTTGCATTAGAGGATAGTAGTACTATTTTCAGAGGCTGGAAAGGATTTTCTAGGTGGGGGTTGTAAAGGCTCTTATACAGGTTAAATAATTTTGAGTAGATTACTGAAATGATTTGAAAGTCATTGTTAGGTTATCGTTGTGATAAGGGGGAAGGGGAAAACATTCACAATGCCTCAGGCAGTGCTCTGCCCTGGATATTTTGGGAGAGAGAGTTCTCAGGTAGGCTCAGGGACACATGTGGAATGCCTCCCAGCTGGAGTGAGGTCATTTTGGAGTGTTACCTGGTGTCCCAGCAACCAGCAAGTGCTTCTTGTGTTTTTGGCTTTCGATGAATAAGATTGTGTCATAAGCACGTGGCATTTTGCTAATAAGACAAGCACCAATGTCAGGTTCTTCTTCAGAAAGTCTAGGTTCCCAGGTTATTACAGCCAGAAGGTCCCACAGGGGCGAGGATGACTAGACTCTGTCTCATGTCCTTTGAGAGCATCACGCTATCAAGAACGATCATTTTCTGGAAAAGGCTGTCATGCTGGGTAACGTAGAGGCTCAGTGAAAAAGAACTCATTCCACGAGATGGAGTAAAGTACCACGATGCTCCAATAACGGCTCAGCCCTAACCACTGTGAGTCTGGTCTAGCAGCAGGCAGTGTTTCATTCTGCTGCACTTGGCCAGCCTGACCTGAGAGCACCTCCCAACAGCACAGTTAGCTAAATAACTATGGTGAAAGGATATAACTCTGATGCACACGTTCCTGATTTCAAGCAATTCAGCATTCCTTTGTTCTTCTCTAATTAGTGCCTCTTGGTTTATGTACGGAAAGACCAAGGGTTCCAAGTTATTAATTTAATTATGTAATGAGTTCAAGTTTTTGAAAGTCTATGCCTAGAATCTTACTGCACATGTATTCACCCAAGCCAAACGTGTGTCTCTTCCTCATTCCCGATCATTCTGTATTCTCCTCCTTAAGTAATTTTCCCCTTTACATCACCTGTTCTTAAGAAATACAGTTTTGCTTAAAGAATACATAAGATGGTATGCAAACTTGGATTGGACAGGAGAAGAATGGGGAGACTGTGAGGGAAGGGTATTGTGTTAATTTGGGTTGACTAGAGAAACAAATTTAACGACACTCATATGTATGTAAGAGAGAACTTTAGGTTAAAGAGCAATCATACATTAAGAAAACATCCCAAACAAGTCCAGATCAAGTCCATAAGTCCAATATTAGCCCATATGTCCAATACCAGCCTGTAAATTCCTCTTCAAATCATGCGACACATGCAATGATGCGGAATGTAGGATGATCACAGGCCAGTAGGTGAAAAGTCTTGTGGATCCAGTGGTGATATAAACATCTCAGTGCTGACGTGGGTCTCCACGTGGCTACTCCAGCCCCAGGGCTCTAGCGTAGCTCCATGTATCTTGTCATCAGGAATAAGAAGCAGAGAGTGTGTGTGTCCGGCCTCCAGTCAGCTATTTATATCTGTCACGCCTCCAAATGAAGTCATCAAGCTGTGACCCGATTGACAGGCTAGACTCCACCCCTTCCCAAGTTGACAGGGGATTATGTAACTGCCACTGGTATGGTACAAGTAACGAAGAAGCTACTTCAAGTTCTCATCTCTTTCGATAAGGACTGACTGGAGCTTTATAGAAGTCACTCACATGGCTATCGGTAGAACTGTCCTTAGAGATCAGCTTGCTTTCACCTGGGACAACTTGAAAGTCTTCTTATGATCTCAGTCACTTCTTATACCTTACGTCTTAGTTCAAATATTGGCAAATTAGAGCCTGTGCACCAAATCCAGTCATCTGTTTTTACATGACTTACAAGTTGTGTTCTTTTTATATTTTCAAATGATTTGACCAAAAGGTGAACAAACTGTATGTCATGATACATGAAAATTATTGAAATTCAAATGGTAGTGTCATGAATACAGTTTTATTGAAACAGAGCCTCGTATATTCT
This sequence comes from Tenrec ecaudatus, assembly GCF_050624435.1. Lineage (NCBI taxonomy): Eukaryota > Metazoa > Chordata > Mammalia > Afrosoricida > Tenrecidae > Tenrec > Tenrec ecaudatus. Next base: position 191,521,486 of record NC_134533.1, read on the forward strand.
TTTGCATGTTATCCCCAGCTGTTTTCATGCAATGTAGTTGTGAAAAAGATTATAAAGCCAACCAACCCTAAAATACTTGCTGTAGGTCTGCATAGAAAAAAAATTCACTAAGCCTGGGCTAGTGCTTTGTTCTGTTCTTGTGTTTTCATATAATTTTTCCCAAGATAACCTGGATATATAAACTCATCTTTCCATTAAAAAGATCAACTCCATCAAATTTTTATGACTGAGAATTTTTACATAAGAAGGGACCATGGCGCACCCTGTACATTCTTGTCGTTCTCTTTTCTCCTCCGCACCCCCACCCCACTCTGCTTCCACTCCATCTGGCATTACCAAGAGTTTCACCAGCTCACTTGCATGCACTCGCAGGCTCCCTGCCGACCGCAGTACCCACCTGAAGCCCGTTCATCATAGGATCTTTTCCAAAGCTGGTAGTGTCCTTGAATGGAATTCTTGGGAACAAAAAAAAATTTTTTTGGGGGAACAAAAATTTCTACACTTCATTAATCTGGAAGAATAATAGTTGGCAAGATATCGAGTGGAGGCTCAGAGCCTTCCCTAGGTGCTAATAACTTTGCTTTCCAATATCCAAAGTGGATCCTAGTTGGATCATAACATCTCTTATATGGTGCACTTCATCCATGCATTTTTCAGATATCAGACGTGTGGATGGTCTTTCAGCTGGAAGCTTTCAGCCTGACTCCTCTGGCCTAGTTCAATGAAATAAGAGATCAGAGCCTGTTATTTCAGATGCTTTCAGATACTTACACGCATAATTACAGCAGCCTGATTTGTGTTGTACAGTGCTTAGCAAAGTGGTTTTTAATCAAAGCAGCACACGCAGAACTTGAGGAAGAGTGGTTTATCAGTGATCTATTGCTACAGGGAAAGGTTGCCTCAGGAATAGCTGGGTTTAAAAATCTACAACAGTGTTAGAAATGCTGGCTAGTGTCCTGATTGAGAGGGATTAGAAGATATTTGTTAAGCTCTTCTGAAGGCTGAATTTTAAAAACAAGTTATTCTTGGGAGCTTAACTAAAGATAATAAATGATACGAATGAAATATGTAACATTCAGTTGTGCAGCAGATTCACCCTGTGCATCATTTGATCACTTAACGGCTGCTTCCATGAGCATTCATTGTGGATCCAAGCAAGACAAAATCCTTGACAACTTCAGTCTTTCCTGGTTACCATGATATTACCTAGTAGTCTAGTTGGGAGGGTTTTGGTCTTCTTGACCTAGAGATAATCCTTTAAAACTCTTCAGTAACCTACCATTTGTGCAGCCACTCATCTTAATATTTCCATTCTATATTTCTGGCTCACTGCTATCAACTTGATTCCATTTCATAATGACCCTATAGGACAGCGTGCAATGGCCCCTGCGGGTTTCAGTGGCTGCGACTCTTAATTGGGCTTGAAAGCTTCTTCTTTCTTCTGGAGAGTGGATGAGGGCTTCAAAGGGCTGACCTTGTAGCCCGACATGTAACCACTATGAATCAGAATCCATTCGGTGGCAGTGAGATTTTGTGTTTTTAAAATGTTTCTTGTTGATTTCTTTACCTGGGATGCAAGAGATACTAAAGCACACCAGAATTGATGCATCAATAGAGTCCACATAATTACAAATCTTAATATTAGGAGATTAGGAAAGTGAAAATATGTGTTCTAGATGAAATGACAAGATTTGTAGTATTGAGTGGTGGGAAGAGGTAACATGTTCAAAAATTCTAATATTGATGGGGATAAGGATAGAAATCTAGATAGTGAAATATTTTATTACAAAAATTATGGGTAAAGATCTTTAAAGGAGCATATGTAATGAATTCATTCATTCTTCAAATATTTATTGAATGTTTTCAATAAAGAGTAAATGTTTTCAGGTGGCCTTATAGTCCACTTTGCAACTATTCAATACTGTCATTGTATTGTGAAAGTAATCATGAGAAATATGTGAATGAACAAGTATGGCTACCTTTTAATAAAACTTTACTTACTAAATAAAATTTTAATAAATAAATAAGTAAAATTTAATAAATAAAATTTAAATAAAATTTTATTTACAAAAACATACTGGGCTTGTCCACAGCTATAGATTCTTCATACTTGAAACCTACGAAGTGATAGCTTCATTTGAGAAATTCCAGTCAATAGGAATTTAGAGGACGGAGAGCTTGCAGCTGGTTAGCAATAAACTAAAAGGTCTTCATGAGGAGTTGGGGGTGGGGGGTGGGGGCTGTGTTTATACTTAATCTGGAAATTTAGTGTTTGGGGGAATATTACCTGTGGATGAAGCAGGAACAAAGGTGATGATGAGGTAGGAAGGAAACTCTTGGTAGACAAAGGTAAGCACAGTGGATTTGGTTTAGAAAATATAACTCAGTATGGTTTAAGAATGGAAAATAGCAAGTGAAGTAATGGAAGCATAGATGGGAAGGAAGACCAGAAGTAAGACAAAGGAGAATTAATTTATTATGTAGTAGTTTGGGTAGAGAGATGGCAGGTGTTGAGTAGAAAAATGGCATTGTCACATCTTCAGTAATTTAACCTGGTGTCCAGAGGGGCCTAAAGGTTAACCAATTGTGGAGTACCCTTTAAGAAAAAGAAGGAAATATTATACATTGAGACTCAGTGTAGGACCATGGTAGAGATCCTGTAAGCATTGAACTGTGAAATTAAGTTTCCCTGGCTCTCTGGAAAGTAACTACGGCTAGCATTAGGTGGGGTTTCTAGGACAATTGTCTTGGCAAGCAATAAGCATTTGACAAGGAAATGGCAGTGGAAATAGGGAAGAAGAGACAAACATTAGGTTATATTGAGATGAAAGCGCAGAGCTTGGCAAGTAATTTTATGCAAGAGGTAAAGAAGACGAAGATGGAGCTGAGATTTCCAGACAAGAAATGACAAAGAAGATGAAAATAGAAAAGGTAACATCAGAGGAGGGGGAAAGTTTCAAAGTTTGGATGCAGTGAATTTGGAACAGAGTCAATAGGAGATAATGTTGTTAATGTCCAGCTGCGTGAGCTGATGAACAGCAAGCAGGAAGTTGAAGCAGGAAGGCCACAGGCTGGTGGATGCAGAAGTGAAGGAAGCCGAGTTTGGCTGAAAGAATCTAAGTCCTGGACCACTGATGGCTCCTGGGATTGGCAGGTAACACAACAGGAGAGCAATGAACCAGATACGGGATCCAGATCCAGCAGAAAGTATAGCTCAAGAGAGCTCAGTTTTGCTCAGGGTCTCTCATACCCAAGGCTACACCCTCAGGGAGGTGTTGTCAGTGTGTGACTTGATTGATAGGTTGGGCTCTGCCTCTACCTTCACCCAGATATGTCCAATTGACATATAACCTAACCATCACACACTCTCTGGATGTTCTCATTTGCTTTTTAGCTGTTAATTTTTACTCTGAATATTCTTTGATTTTGACTATTCACATTTTATGTTACTTTATTATCCATTAGAGGTTATAAGTATTGCTCTGAAGTTTAACGTCCAAATAATGTATTTATGTTCATTCAGACTTTTAGTTCCTATCTTTTGATGACATTAACTGCATTTTTCAGTCCCCTCTCATAAAAATGTATGAAATGTATGACCCACTGTCTGATAGATAACCTATAAATCTGTCTTCTTTCCCTAGTATTTACAATTACTAGACTACAGAAGGGGTCAAATCTTGACAACTAGAAGAGAGGAGAACTCTTGAGAGGCATGTAATTATAAGTAACAGTTATGCTCTTTTACTGTAATTACCTTTCATTTTGGACTTTTAGTCTACACTTTCATGATTTCTTCTGATATTAACAGGATCTAAGAAGCTTAGTACCAGCTTCTGAAAAAATGTTTATCTATAGAATATATTAAACAGATGTCCTTAAGAGAGATATATACTTAATATAATTATATATATGTATGAAGCTATATATATAATTCTCTGTGAGATCTTATCGGGTCCAGCCCTATCTCACAATAAGAATGGGTTAGAGAGGGTACTTATTTGCAAAAATGATAGCCAACCCACCTGTAAAATAATTGGACAGTCTCTCAAAGAAGGGCCATATGGGATGGAGGACATATCCAGGGTGCAGTAGGTACAGCATTGATGAAACATATAATGATCCTCTAGTTCTTTAAAATTTCCTCCCTTTACTATTCTGGTGTGGTAGTTACATAATCTGTCAACTTGCGAAGGGTGGCGTCCAGCCTGTCAATCAGGTCACAGTTTGATGACCTCATTTAGAGGTGCTACAGATATAAATAGCTCACTGGAGGCCAGACAGACACTCTCTCTGCTTGTCTCCCTGTGAGACTTTCTGTTGACAAGTCACATGGGGACCCACAACAGAAGAGTGGGTGAAGGGAGACGTTGGACAGTGTAAGACATGACAAAATAATAATAATTTATAAATTATCAAGGGTTCGTGAGGCATGGGCAGCGGGGAGGGAGTGGACAAAAATGAGGAGCTGATACTATGGGCTCAAGTGGAAAGAAAATGTTTTGAAAATGACGATGGCAAAAATGAACAAATGTGACTGACACAATGGATGGATGAATGGATTGTGATGAGTTGGATGAGGTCCCAATAACATAATTTTAAAACTGAAAAAAAGAATTATATAATCATCATCACAATCAATTTTAGAACATTTTCTTCTTTCTTCTACTCATTATTATTAGCTCTCCATTCCCCCCAACTTCCCCTGCCGCCCCCCCCCCCCGCCAAGGAACCACTAATCCAGTCACTGTCTCTATAGATTTCCCTAACCTGGATTTCACATGCAAAGTAACATTAAAATAAAATAACAATAACAAAGTAAAACTGATAAAACCTCAATAGAAAAGAAAACAAAGAATATTGAAAACTAGAACAAATTTAAAATGGGTCAAAAGGGAGATCGAATGATAAGGTGTTAAAGTTTAATGTAACTGCACCAGCAATAATCCACTTTCTGATGCACTCGGCGTGATTACAAAGCTACTCATATTTCTCCTCTGTGGTCGGAGGAGATTCACCAGAGACTTATTCATTTTTAAAAAATACTGAAACAACTTTAAAATGGGGCGAGAGACCAAGTGATAAGGCATTACATTTTAACCTAACTACAGCTATCATAACGGACTGTACGATGCTCTCTGTATATTCCAATCTCTCTACTTTGTTCAGTAGTAATTCTCTGCGGCTTAATTTATGTGCGAATCCTGAAAATGGATCTGGGGCTTCCACTGTCATCCATCACCTCCGAAAACTGGGTGTTCACAATTTGGGCTCTGATACCATTTCCTCCTTTGGAATCTCTCCAGTTTCTTTGAGGTGCTCAGGGCAGCTGCCGTTGGCTTAACCATAGCAACCAGTCTGAGAGCGGTACAGGGCTAGCTGTTTCATTCTGATGTAGATGGGGCTGCTATGAGCCAGAGCCACGGGCATGGCACCTGATGTCTCCACGTTTATTTTTTGATAACTTCCAACTTTCTAATACTTCAAACATTCCAGTTTGATTATTATGTATATTTGCAGCGGTTCCTTTTCATTTTGAGAGGTGCTCTGGCAGCAATTGCAGGTCCCCGGAGCTTTGCTCTGTCTCTGTCATGAGGGTTGACTCCAGTTTGAGGGGCAGCTCTTCTCCTCAGTTGTGTGTTGAGTGCTTTCGAATCTACGGGACTCATCTTTCGGTGCAATAGCAAACGATGTTCTCCTCGTTTGCATAGGTTTTCAGCAGCCAATCCCCCAGATGCGGACAGCTAGTCCTTTCTCCCAGTCTGTTCCGAGCCTGGAAGTTCTGTTGAAACAAGGTCACCATGGTGATGCCACAGACATTTGAAATATGGTGGCAAAGTTTCCAGGATCACGGTGATAAACACCACACTATGACAAAATGACCGAGAGGAGTGGCAGAATGACTTCTTAAGGAATAAAATCAAACTCGCTGTCATGGAGCCCATGCTGACTCATAACGACCCTGTAGGACAGGTAGAACCGCCCTGCGAGTTTCCAGACTGGAATTGCTTACAGGAGTAGAAAGCCCCACATTCCCCCTACCACAGAGAGATGGTGGTTTCAAAACACGGACCTTTCAGATTACAGCCCAATGCATAAACGGTAGGCCACCGTGGATCTCTTCTTAGAGAACAGTCAATGGAAACTCTTGTGGTTGAATATAAGGGAAATTTAAAAATCCATAGAAAGAAGATCTAGGCAGACTCTGGAGTATGAACGAGCTCTCTTCCTGACGGTGGATTAAAACATTTGTAGCTGAGTCCGTACAGGTGCACAAAGCCTTCTTTAGTTTATTTTCATGCAAGAGAAGGCTCATGCAAGAAAGCGAATGAACTTTCAATGGTTTACAAAGCGGCCCTTGCAGCTCGTGAAGGTGGGGCAAGAGCATTTGCTCTAAGTAGGAGTTGGCCCCATCATTTCATAGCGAGGGGAATTTTACATGGTATTAAAGGACAAGCATGGTGCGCAGGTAAGTGGCACAGGACATCTATAACCCATGTGCCACTCAAGAAATGACTTCTTCCTAAAAGTTAAGCTCAATGCTGAAAGTGTGATAAGTAGATGTCTTTTGTTATTGAAGTGGAAAAATACTTAGGTAAATGAAAGCATACTATTTTTTAAGTTAGTAAACTCCTCTCTCTCTCTCTCTGTCTCTCTCTCACACACACACATACCTTTTTTTTTTTTTTTTTAAAGAGTTTAATTTCTCTTTCGGTCGTTCACAGTGGTTTCTTAGGAAAAGCAAATCATTCAGTCAGTTTGGAAATAAACTAATTTCATTAGGGCTGAGAAGAGTTTGGATTTCTGAGAACTTGAATGTCTTGAAGGCTCTCAGTCAAACTTGCTATGAGAAAAAAAAATAACATAACCATGCCACTAGGTACAGAATGAAATTAGTGAAGTTGAAAGGTCCACCAACATTGATAACATGGAATTTTGAAATAGCTTCTCTTTGGGAAAAACGACACTCTAAAAATCCAGGTACATTTTCCTTATAACTAGGCCTAGAGGGCAGAAAAAAAATCCTTTTTCCCCCCTTGAGAAATATTGTAAGTATGACAACTTACAGATGGGCAGAAGGCAATACATGATCTTTGTGCAATGTGAGCTGAGTTATTTTGTATAAACAGGATTGAGAACCATTTTGAAGGTTGTTGCAGACATGTAAGCCAAAGAAAATAAAAAGATTAAATTAAGCTGCAAGAAGGAACTGACGAGACAGTCTGGAGTGCTGTTTAAACAAGCTTAAGGAAATTGGTGATTAGACCATAGAGGCTTTTAATAATATCATGGCTCTTTAATTTGGGCTGGTGTATTGGAATTTACAGACACAACACTGGTTATCTGGAGTCAATTGGAAGTACTGATGAGAATTTATATGCCTTTGTTTAAAAATGAAATAAATTATTAATTGTGTGATGATGGAAAGAGCCCCGGTGGACCGACAGTTCAGCTCTTGGCTGCAGACTGATAGGTTGGAGGCTTGGAATCACTCAGGAGAAATAGCTGCTGCTGTAAAGATTATAGCCGAGAAAGAGTCCACGGGGCAGGTTCTATTCTGCCCCATTTGGGAGACATTGAGTTGAAACGGACTTGACAGAATTGAACCACAACTGAAATGATGAAATGTATCTTAAAAAAACAAACAAATAGGATTGATGTGAAGTTGGGAGGAAGCTGAAACAGCTTTTTTCAGAAGTTGAAATGTTTTGGGAAGTATTATTAAAAATCAAGTTTATTACCTCCCAGTGGCTAAGTCTTGAACTAATGATCTTATTTGGTCTCTGGTCTCTTGTTCTCTGATGGTCAGATCAGTGTGCAGCTGCCTTACTCAGTTCCCTGCTTCTGCTGGCAAGGCTGACTTCCTGCAAGACATCCCCGAGGAGAAGCCACATGGACCTACCCCGATGCAGCCCTGGGTGCTGGAGCAGCCGTGTGGAGACCCCTGCCAGTGCTGAGAAGCTTACACATTCACGGATTTGGCTTTCCTCCTGTAGCCAGTGTTATTTTGTGTGTTTTGTGAGATGGAGGAAGACTTTGTAGATTGATATTGGACATATGGGCTAATGTCAGACTTATGGGCTTGGACTGAACTGGGTTGGAATGCTTTCTTAATGTATACTTACCTTTTATATACAATTCTCTCATATATATATGAATGTTTATGTATTTTGTTTCTCCAGTCTACCCAGACTAACACATTACCAGCAAAAATTTCATTCATATCTACAATGTGCCAAATGCGGAGTGGGCTTTCTGGGGATACATAATGGAAACGGCACTCAGGGTGGTTGCCCTTTGGAACTTACAGTAGGAATGAAAAGCATAAAGACATAATAAGCAGCACATGGTATAACATAAATTATTCCAGAGCCGCTAAATAAAATGTTATTATATTTTAACTCTTTATTTATATATTTCACTCAGGATAGAAACTTGTGGAGAGATACTAATAAATAATTATCCATGACTAACACAGGTAGCGTGGGGGGTCTGACAGCTAACCGGAAGGCAATTCAAACTCACCAGTTACTCCGCAGGAGAAAGATGAGGCTGTACATTCTGGTTCAGATTCACCGTGCGTGGGTATAAACTCAGCGACGATTGGTGCCCATCCAATACACAGCCACAGCTTGGCTGTTACTTTAGACACACATAGTCACCCCTGGAGCTTTTGTGGGTTTGTTTTTGTCTCTCCTGTAAGCAGCTCAGAAAACTAGTGTCTCTGAAAATAGAAGTGAATCACTTCCATAAACGCAGTATTTACTGTATATTAACTCTCGACCCAGATACTGTCCGTTGTTGGGCTCAGAGTTTAAATGCATGTCGCTCCAGGATGACCCTCTGTCGATGACTTGGGTTTTGGTTCTTTCGTTTTAGGAGTCTGATGTTGCTTCACTCTTCTCATCATCTTGTTGCCCTAGTTCATTGAAGCAACCTCTTCTTAATCTGCTTGACTTCTTTACTCTTACCATTTTAAAATGGACGCTTCTATTTTTAAATGTTTGAATATTAATTATGTAACTAAATTATTTTAGAACACAAAACTTATTTGGTTAAGTACACCAATACTCAGAAAAAGTTACTTCAACTAAATTATTTTATACACAGTATTTTAGTTTCAGAATTGACAATGCATGTTTGATATTCTGTACTGCAGATCTTTAGAGGTTAATTAGAGGTATTTGGGTACAGGCAGGGCCCTTTATTATTCTTCTCTATACTGTACCCATCTTTTATAATTAGTCCTTTGAATGCACTAAAGATACTAAAATACAAAAATTAAATTGAGATCAGAGGTTATAATCTTTAACAACAGACACCCGAAGACAGTTACGAAGTCTAGAGCTTTGGAGAACTTAAAGTCCAGGATTACACATTGTCCTAGTTGTCTTTGAGTTGATTCTGATGCATAACCCATGGGTGCAGAGTTAAACTGTGTTCCAGAAGGTTCTTTTCTGCGGTGTCTCCAAATGTGTTTGAACTATTGACCTTTTGCTCAGTCGCTAAGCGCTCAAATGTTTACATCACCCAAGGACCCCTGAATAAACAACTAGGCATTATAGATTTTAATCACTGACATAAGGAATATTTATATAAACCTACCATAAAACTTCAAGTTACATCAAGATTGATTTTGCTGAACTTATGTTGTTTCTGGAAGTGTGCAAATACGTTTCCTATATAATTAAATATTATAGTGCAATAATTGAAGGACTGATTTATATAGCAGGGATGATTATGTCCTATGTATTTTTTATAATGTTTATGATGGAAAAAATGGGTTGGTGCACTTAAAATTTACAAATTATATTTGCCTTTGAAGATTTGTATTGCACATAATTTTTTTGTAATTATCTAACTGGTGCTTATTTAATAAGCTCAAATGAGCTCAACTATTAAAGAGATGTTACTTTACACACACACACACACACACACACACACACACACACACACACTCCAAAGGCTCACATTTGACATTCACTTTTCAAGTAAAAACTAGTAATGGTGTCATTGAAAAACATGTTGAATCTTGATTTTCTGAAATAATATTAGCACGTGCAACACGTTTTCCTGTGGCTTCTATGTGGTCACTGAACGGCTGGGTACTATTTGACTGAATGTAAACATATCATTATTTCCCTGAGACACATAAATCGGCCCATGCATGGGTACCTTATATACGCCCACAAGGCTGGTCAGTATTATTGACTAAGCTTAAAGAGCCCAGAAAGTATGTGTTGCATGGCACTGAACCCCGTTCTGCCTGGGAGCCCAGACTCTGCGAGAGGGCAGGATGCTAAGGCACTGGAACACAAGTTAACATTGAATGGGGAAACAGGCTGTCAGAGAGGCTGAGACAGGAAGTCAGGGTGAGAGCACCGGGGTTGTGAAAATGCAAAGGATAGTGGGGAGCATTCTGAGGTTAAATTGACTTCTTCACAGCCAAGCGCATGCTGCGTTCCCTCCCTGGGACACTCTTCCTCTTGTTACTCCTACCCGGCCCACTCTCTTTGGATGGCTGCTGTTTCTTAAGCAAGCGCAGGTCAAATGTCTTCTCATCCTAAGTGCCTTACTACTCTAAGTTGTTACCGTCCCTACCAAATAACAAGCACAACAACCAAGAAAACCACAAAAACAAACAAACCTATCTCAGGTCTTTGTTGCTTCTTCCAAAGCCCTCATTACAACTTTCAAGAATGTATTTATTCATTTACTTTGTGGTTGTCTGTCTGTCACTCTTCCTTGTCTTTGTGCTCCATTCCACTTCCGGTCTCTAACCCCTCCATGAGCTACTTTGTGTCAATGCCTACGGGAGACCCTGCCACACAGTAGCGACTCAATGCCATCTGCCCCCACCAATGCTTTCCTGTAACAATACACAACAGACATCTTTGGCAGGTGAGAATCAAGAGATTTTGACACGTTTTCCCCCTAGAAAGGTCGTGGATCATTTTACCCCTTCCTTCTCCCTAAATTGTCCATCCCTAAACTCCCATTTCTAGTTTTTCTCCCAAACACATCTGACATATGCTTTTTACATAAATGTAAATGAATTTCCTCAGAGTTGTGTGTTGGTGAATCTTCTCCAACTTACAGCGACCCTGTAGGATGGGAGAACAACTCGCCGGGGCTTCCAAGGAGGTAATCTTTCCAGAAGCAGACTGCCCCAGCTTTCTCCTGCAGGGTGCCTGGTGCGTGGATTTCCACAGACAACCTTTCAGTTAGCAGCTGGGTATTTAACTGTGGAAAAACCAGGAATCTTTTCGTTCCTTATTTTTAAATGACAGGAATCGTGCATCATAGTTTCAGACAGAAATCTCTCTCTTCTCCCGGGATTGATGCAGTGACTAGAGCTCTCGTTCTCGGCAGTGCGGTGTGAGAGCTCTCCACTCCGTGGCAGTACACTGGCTGATTTCAATGTTGTCTGCATCTTTGGAGATTTATACTTGTGTAATTAATTGACAATTTATCACGAGAGTAGGGTGCGTGTGTTTTCATTCAGAATACACTCACTGACTGTAAATGCATAGGGTGCTTTGTATGAGAGGACAGGAAGATTGAAGACGGCTCTCTCCTTGTACCTGAGTTGATTAAAAACTAACCAGCCACAAATACATGAAAAAGATGTTCAATGCTATTAGGCATTGAATTTGTCCTTAGAAGTTGCCATCAAGACAGTTCTGACTCATAACTGCTCAATGGACAGCAGAGGAAACACTGTCCTTTCCCAGCCGTCCACATGGGACTACACTTGAGTGGACAGTGGCAGGCATGGCGTCAATCTGTCTCACTGAGGGGCTACCTCTTTTTTTTTTGCTGACCCTCCACCAGGCATAACTTCCTTGTCCAGAGATGTAAATAAAAAACACAACGAGATAACACTTCACTTCCACTAAATTGATTAACATTAAAAAGGTGTGGGGATGGGGTGGGGAAGTGGGAGGGTGGGGTGGAGATTGCACATAGTAAGAGTGTTAAGAAAACTGAACTTTCACCCATTAATGGTGGTAATGGAAAATGTAGCCAGAATAGGAACAACACCCCCCCACCCTCCCCACCCCCCTGCAATGCCTCCATAGGGCCACACCAAAGGGGTTGGAAAGAAATCAGGCACATTAATTAAACATCTATGGGGAGATTCAAACCAAGCCTGGGGGCACAGACTAGGCCCGGCCACATGATATCACCCAGGTGTCCTTAAACTCAGCCAATGGGGTGGGCCAGTACCTGCAACCACGCCTCCCCAGCTGGAGGAGACAAGAGCTTGTCACAGGAAGGCCAAGCCTCTTTGATTCCTCTTTGACTCTTCTCTTGTCCTGGTGCACTCTTGTTGGTGGGAGGGTGGGGGTGCACACGTGCCACCCGGGCCCTGGGGACTGAGCTCCCTCTCAGGGTGCTCTTTTGGGGTTTCCTGCTCTTGGCCCTTGGGATTGCTCTGTGAACGTCCCCTTTCCTCATAAAAGTCACTTGGATTTACAAATGTGCATCTGCCCCGTGAATTCTTTCAGAGCTGCGAAGCAAGAACCAAGGATCTACCACTCCAGAACCCTAACATTACTCTGTGACCCAGAAATCCTACTCCAAGATATATGAGGGAGCTTCAAAAGTTAGTGAACACCTGGAATAAAAAGATAGTGGAATTTCCCCCAAAGCGTTTTGAAGGCTCCTACTGTACCTAACAGATGTGAAAGCAGTTTCTCCTTCAAACATAAGCGCACACATGTTCACTGTAGCCCTATTAACAAGAGCCCCAAGGGAACACAACCCAAATACCCATCAACAGATGAGCGGCTAAACCAAATGTGGCCTGTACACATGATGAAATCCTACCTTAGAAAGAGAAACGAGGTCCTGATAGATGACACAACATAACCAAATCTTGACAACCTTATACTGAGTGAAATAACTCAATCACAAAAGAAAGCAAGCTTGTACTTAGAATAAGCAAGTGCACAAAGGGCAGAGTTTAACAGTGATTACCTAGGGGGAGAAGGGACAGAGGGAGGGAGTCTTTGCTTAGCTTCTGTTTACAGAAATGGAATCCACACCAGTCAATGGATTGGGTGATGGCTGTATAATATAATTGATGTAACTGGTCTCATTGAATTGTACAAGTGAAAATGGTTAATTGTCAAATGCTATGTTACCTATATACTTACAACCATCAAAAAAGTAAAAAAAAAAAAAAACACCAAAATTAAATAGAAATGATGGGCATTTATAACCCAAAATACAATAATATTGTAAGTTATTTAAAGCTATGAAAAGTCTGAGACTGAAAATGCTTAATAACATGTGAACAGTCGAGAACATTATGAAATAGCAACTTGATGAAATTTAGCTTTAAATGATGTTAATAATATGGAAATGATTCTTTTATAAAGTTAAGTATGTGAGCAAAACAGGAGTCCAAATTTTAAAAATTTAAATTGCAAGTCCTTAACACATAAGGGTTTGGACTGCTAACTGAAAGGTCATTGGTTCTGACCCAGCAGAGAAAGATCTGCTCCCTGTAAAGGTTTACAGCCTGGGAATCCCCCTGAGAGTCTCAATGAGTTGCCATTGGCTAGATGGCAGTGGTTCTTGTTTTTCCTGTTTATTTTCTTTGTAGCACTGGATACAAAGAAACATTTTTCTTCTTTTTAGATCTCAGTGGGTGGATTTATTAGAATATTAACTCCATCAACCAGTGATTTTTGCCATTTTTTGTGCTGTAGAACTTACAGAATCCAGAGTGGCGCTTGATACATGGTAGACATCCAATGAAAAATGAGCAGAACAATGAAATATTCTGAGAAATATGACTGACGGCTGTCTTTAGGAATGGGGTCATGGCAGACGCTAACTTTCCTACAGTGTTTAGAATTTTGTGCAATAAATTCTACACACATACACACGGAGGCTTTAGACAGTTTCTGGGAAAATTCCAATCCTAATTCCATGTTTCCATGAATGCATTTGTATGCAATTAAAATTAAAAGTAAGCAAAGTAGCTTTCTTTGAATTATAGACTGTTCAGTAAATCTTTGTTAAAAACAGTTTCATTTGCACATAACCCACACATTATACAATTCAATAGTTCAGTCATATCAAGACGATTTGTACCACAATCAATTTTAGAATATTTTATAATTCCTTGCACTCATTGTTATCAGCTCCCCATTTCTCCCCAACCTACCTTGCCAGACTCCCAAGAAACCACTATTCCCATTACTGTCTCTATAGATTCACCTATCCTAGATTTCATATATACAAACACACACACACCCCAGTCCCAAATCCCAAATCTTAAAACAGTAATAAAGCGAAACATAGAAAAACTACAACTGAAAAGAAAGCAACAAAGTTAAAAAACTAGAAAGCATTTAAGATGAGTTAAAAGGGAGGTCAAATGATAAGGTGTTACATTTTAACCTAACTTCAGCTGCCATCCTCCACTTCCCAATGCTCTCTGCTTGACAGCAAGGCTGTCCACATCCCTGGTCTGTGGTCAGAGGGGGTTCACTGGAGGCTTAACCCACCTATGTTTCCCCTTCACTTACTGTTAACTTTTCAGTAAATGTTTTTAAAAGTGTTTTTTCCCTTATAAAATAAAATAAAATTACCAATTTTTAAAAACCAAAGTATAAATAAAGACACCTTTCTATTTTTCTGGAGCGGTTTGGAGCCAGAACTGTTAGTCTATATGACAGACAGTGTGAGAGGAAGAAGGCTCACGTTATCCCTGTTCTGTACACTCAACATTATGAACTTTCACTACAAAAGCACAGACGAGCCTGGGGTTTAAACTACACTACATTTGTTAGAGATAATATGCTGGTACACAGATGAGGCTTACATAATTTGGACAAGTGAAAACATAAGATTTATTTGAAATTCAAGAATTTGTTTATTCTTACTGGGACACTTGGCACCTGAATCCCTTGAAACACTACACAGTGACCACAGTTGGAAATAAATCCCTGGATAGTCAAGGTTTGATGCCGCATCAGTAAGAACAACAAATTTCCTTGATATTAAAAACCAGGAAACCACAGGGCCAAGAGTATCCCAACATGACAAAAGGAATCTTTTAAACAAGGTAATATGAGTTCGTTTAGAGCTGTATAAATTAAGAAGCTTCAGGTAAACTTTTCAGGAAGAATTTGATCCACCCTTTCAAATCTGATAGGATTTAGCTTTGAGTTTGCAGATCAATTTAGGTACAGTGAGGGGAAATTTAAGCCTTTTTCGTGAGGTGACTGGCCAACCAGATTATGCTTCTTGGTCCTTCAGAAAAAAATCATATTAGATCTCTTGAAACAAAACTCACTGCCGTTGAGTCAATGCCGATTCTAGGGAGCCTATAGGCCAGGATAGAACTGTGAGATTCTGAGGCTAACTCTTTACTGGAGTAGAAAGCCCCATCTCTTTTCCCATCGAGCGGCTGGTGGTTTCCAACTGTTTACTGTACAGTTAGCGACCCCACACATAATCACTTCATCACCAGGGCTGTATTTTTATCTCTTAGGTGTAACATACACAATTGATAGGTTGGCTTTAGTAATCCACGGGCTCAGAAGGACTCTAGGAGGGATGTAGGAGCTGCTGGTTGACAGAGTGGTTACTGTCATTTTGGGGTCAAATGGAGACTGATGGGACCCTTGAGACTAAAGGACCTTAGCCACCCTTTGGGTCTCCCATTCAACTCATCCCATGGTTCAAGTTTCAGTCAATCAATAGACAAATCTATAAGTGGAACAATAACGCTAGTGAAATGCATAAAAAGAATCAATAATTTGAGACCAAAAGGTCCGCATTTACTGGAGGACAAAGAACCAAAAGGTCAGGAAAGGAGGAAGGGAAATAGGAAACACCAGGAGGAAGTAGAATAAGATCATGTGGCCTTGTGGCGATTGCAAAGTATGTATGAATTATTGAATGTAAAACAGATTTGCTCTGTAACCTTTACCTAATTGTCAAGAAGACATTAAAAATAATAAAGTATTTCTACCCTTGAAAAGAAAAAGAAAACAAATAAATAAATGAAAGAAACATACATGACAAAACTCTTCTGCAATATTTCTATAAGCTTCACTGTTGAGGCTATTTATTTATTCACTATCATTTAAATGTTTCTTCTTCCTTATTACAAAACAGAATCAAAACAATCATCTTTAATACCAATATCCAGAGGGGATCAGCAATGATATTTTGGACAAATTTGTTCCAGTTCAATCTTTATGTATGAATGCACATAAACACAATACATTGCATATATATTTATTTTGCATATGCAAATGCATAATATATGTGTATGTTGAAGCATAGAGAATTTTTATGCAAATAATACACATCTTCTAGGTTTGTTTGCCAACCACTCGCTTCTCCCAGGATGTATACTTTACATCACTCAGCTCATTTTTTTCTTTTTTTTTACAGTAGTGGTGCTTTTACACATTGGCACAAGCTGACTGCCAGCGAGTTGATTCCAACGCCGAGAAACCCTGTAGGACAAACGCGTGTGGGTTTCCAGGACTGGCTGGTACACCTAGACGTGTGCTAGTTGGGTAAAAATACGTTGCATGTATTTTGAAATCTGAGCTTAATCCCTTGTCAATCTATCAAAAAGGTTGTGGAAAATCCCATGATCTTTTCATTCCATTTTTCCAGAAGCATTTTGGAATCATTTGGGGCACGGTGGGTTTTGTGTGTGAAAAATCCAATTCTCGTCAGGGAGCAAGATGCGTCTCTCTAGGTCTGTAGCTCACAAGGGCAGTTCTACCTGCCCTACAGGGCTACCACGGGTTGGAATTGGTTCAATGGCAACTTGTTTTATTAAATAAATATTATTTACATAATATTTATGATCGTATCATTCATTTTATTGATCCCATTACCATCGAGTCAATACCAACTCCTAGCCATGCTATAGGTTTCTAAAGCTACCAAGCGTTAGGGGAGCCTGGTAGCCTCATCTTTGTGCCATAGGCTTGAGTCACCATTCAAGGTTTACCCAACAGCCTCCTTATTTTGTTATAGAATGTATTACTTATTTTAAAGTATTTTATTTGCACTTGACTAGAACAGCAATCTGTACTTTAGCTTTTATAGAATGGAAATCATAAAGCACCTAGGGAAGCAGGGAAGATTGCTTTAGTCTAAAGCAGTCATCACCCAGCTTCAACAGTCATCAAATGATGCTCAGTGCTTACATTGGCATGCTTTGTTTTCCTTCACCTCACAGATACTGTTTGTTTTCTTTTTTTACTCGTTGAAGGTTTGTGGCTGCCTTCTGTTGCGTGACTCATCACCGCCATCTTCTCAAACAGCATGTCCTCCTTTCACGTCTCTGTCACCTTTGGTCCCTGAACCGAAAACCGTGCACGAGGGAAGAGGGTTTGCATCCGTGTGCCTACTCGTAGCACTGGCATGTCTCGTGGTCCTGCGCCATCCGCACAATCATTGCTCTCTCTGAGCTCATTGTCTCAGCCACTGTCATCCCATCTCATTGCGGGTCTTCCTCTTTTCACTGAATCTCTGCTTTAGCAAGCATGGTGCCCTTCTCCAGGAACTAGTGAGAGGAAATACTTCTTTATTTTTTAAATCATTTTATTAGGGGCCCATACAACTCTTATCACAATCCATACATACAACAGTTGTGTACACCACATTTGTACATTCATTGTCCTCATCATTCTCAAAACATTTGCTCTCCACTTAAGCCCCTAGCATCAGGTCCTCATTTTTCCCCTCCCTTTCTGCTCCCCTCTCCCTCATGAACTCTTGATAATTTATAAATTATTATTTTGTCATATCTTGCCCTGTCCGACGTCTCCCTTCACCCCTTTTCTGTTGTCCCTCCCCCAGGGAGGAGGTCACATGTAGATCCTTGTAATTGGTTCCCTCTTTCCAACCCACTCACCCTCTACCCTCCCAGTATCATCTCTCACACCCCTGGTCCTGAAGGTATCATCCACCATGAATTCCCTGTGCCTCCAACTCTTATCTGCACCAGTGTACATCCTCTGCTCTCTCCAGACTTGCAAGGTAGAATTCGGATCATGATAGTTGGGCAGGAGGAAGCATTTAAGAACTGGAGGAAAGCTGTATTCTTCATCCATGCTACATTGCACCCTGACTGACTCATCTCCTCCCCTAGACCCTTCTGTGAGGGGATCTCCAGTGGCTGACAAATGGGCTTTGGGTCTCCACTCTGCACTTCCCCCTTCATTCACTATGGTAAGATTTTTTTTTCTGATGATGCCTTATACCTGATCCCTTCGACACCTCGTGATCGCACAGGCTGGTGTGCTTCTTCCATGTGGGTTTTGTTGCTTCTGAGCTAGATGGCCACTTGTTTACCTTCAAGCCTTTAAGACCCAGACACTATCTTTTTTGATAGCCGAGCACCATCAGCTTCCTTCGCCACATTTGCTTATGCACCCATTTGTCCTCAGCGATTGTATCATGGAGGTGTGTACCCAGTGGTATGATTTTTTGTTCTTTGATTCCTGATAACTGATCCCTTCGGAACCTAGTGATCACACAGACTGGTGTGTTCTTCCATGTGGGCTTTGTTGCTTCTGAGCTAGATGGCTGCTTGTTTATCTTCAAGCCTTTAAGACCCCAGACACTATATAGAGAAAATACTTCTAAGGAACATTCTGGTTATATTATCAAGACAGATTTGGTTTTTTTCTATTGTTCCTCCATGGTATATTTAATATTCTTCGCCAACACAATATTTCAAATGCAACAATTCTTCTTCAACCTTCATTATTCATTGGCCAATGTTTGCAGGCAGGTGAGGCGATTGAAAATAGCATGGTTCAGCTCAGGTGCATCTTAGTTTTCAAAGTTATATCTTTGCCTTATCACTCAGTAATGAGATCTTTTGCAGCAGATCCTGAATTCTAAAGGTAGGGAATCCAGACAGGATTCTGCTGTTACTTGTGATAAAGCTAAGTGGTGAGGAACTGTCTAGGGTCCTGATGTCTGGGGCCATGGCTTGCAAGGTCAAAACTCAAGCCTGCCCGGAGGGATGGTGATAAGAATTAGTTGAAGGCATCTTCATTTTCAGTGTCTGGTGGCTCGGCTGAACTACGCAAGAGCTGCAGCAGGAGTAGCTGCGCGTGGCAGCTGGACTTGACCTCTTCCACACATGGCTGCATTTCTGTTGCTGATTTGTTCCACTGCAGCTTAGAGAGCCAGAGAGGAGTGGGACAGCTAATGAGGCGGAGGCCTCAGGGCTTTTTATGACCCGGCCTCAGAATGACATAGAGTTGGAAGACAACCCTCTCCGCTGGTACATGCTCTTGACACCATCGTGCTCAGATTGCATCGCTGGGAAGGGCCAGAATGGAGAGTGAGGAAAGCATGTGGTTCTAATTCTCAATCAGTGGTTCTCAACCGTCCTGATGCCGCCTCCCTTTAATACAGTTCACATGTTGTGGCGACACCCCCAACCATACAATAATTTTCGTTGCTATTTCATCACTGTCATGTTGCTACTGTTATGGATCAGGGGACCCCTGTGAAAGGGTGGTTTGATCCCCAAAGGGGTTCTCACCTGTGAGAACCGCTGCTCTAAAGAATAATGTTTCTGCTCCAGAAACATGTGTTTGCTTTCAGGACAAAAATATAGAAATTAAAAACGTACCAATGGTCCCTCATATTTTATTTGTGAGGATAATCACAAGCCCACCAAGATTCAAGGTGAGGTAACATAAAAAATGAAAACAAAAATCTGAGTGGATGAATATTACATTTGGACCATGTTTTAATATTGTCAGTTATCATACCCCAACTTCTGCATTTATTTTTTCTGTTCACTTTCCTAATCATGGGAAAGTATATTTAGTTAATCAAATATTCCATTTAATAGACAATTATCATGTATTATATCTTCCATATTGTATCATTTAATATATTACATATAACCCCCTTGATGTACACATTAAAATCATTTTATTGGGGGCTCATATAGCTTTAATCACAATATATACATACATACATTGTGTTAAGCACATTTGTACATTTGTTGCCATCATCTTTTTCAAAACATTTTCTTTCTACTTGAGTTGTTGGAATCAGTTCCTCATTTTACCCTCTCCCCCCCCACCCTCCCTGCCTTTATGAACCCTTGATAATTTATTATTATTTTTCCATGTCTTACACGGACTGATGACTCCCTTCACCCACTTTTCTGTTGTTTGTCCCCCAGGGAGGGGGTTATATGTAGATCATTGTGATTGGTTCCCCCTTCCTCCCCCACCTTCCCCTTTCCCTCCTGGTATCACTGTTCTCATTGTTGGTCAAGAGGGGTTTATTATCCTGGATTCCCAGTTTTTCTAGCTCTTATCTGCACCAGGTATATGCTCTGGTTTAGCCGATTTGTAAGGTAGAATTGGGATTATGATTGTCGGGAGGTGGGGGTGGAGGGGGGAGCATTAAAGAACTAGAGGAAAGTTGTATGTTTCATTGGTGCTATATTGCACCATGCCTGATTCATCTCTTCCTTGTGACCCTTCTGTGAGGGGATGTCCAATTGTCTACAGATGGGCTTTGAATTTCCACATTGCACTTCCCCTCATTCACATTGATATGATTTTTTGTTCTGGGTCTTTGAATATGTACACATTTTTGAAAGACAGGAAATAAAATATTGGAACCATATTGAGAAAAGCATATTTAACTTGGTTTTGAAGATCCAGAAGCTAGTTTAGGGCTTCAAGATGAAAATTATGAACATCAATATTATTGAAGATGTATTTCAAGTGTTATGATAGAGCATTAGAGGATAAAATGTGTTTTTAAAAAATATCAATATGGCCAGATGATGCCAATCACAGCTCAGACTTTTACACACATGTTGGCATGGGTGGGGGGTGGGTGGGTGGAGTTTGGTGAGTAAGCACTAATTGTCTAAAATGTGGTGGAAACTATTTTACATTGTGTTTCTGTGCTTTTTGCATTTTCTTTTTCCCAAATGCCCTTTCCATCTTGCCACTGCATGTTCAAACTTTAATCAGCATTTGATGTTAGGCTCTCTTAATAAAGTGCTTAGCTTTTCAAAAGTTGGAGAAGAAAAACAATTTCCAACTAACAAGACAGTAGGTACATAGTTCATGACTGAAATGCCCAACAATGAATGTGATTCTCTTTTTCTGGAAACTGCACACTTTCTAAGATGACTGTCTCCCCTCCCCTCTCTCTCCACGTGTCCTCTTCTTTCCCCTTCCCTTCTTAGCGCATCGTCTGGGCTTATAGTCCAAGGAGGAGCAGCGATCATCAGATAAGAAGACCCTTGCACTGCTTTCACCACTTCGCTCAGCACAACTCCATGGCTCCATCAGCTCAGTCTTTGTTTTGATTAGATCTGGCAAAGGTGGAAATTCTCAAGGACATTCCTCTTCAGTCACCTTTTCTCTTTTGCCTCATTATTCTTTCCCTCCCACACAGTCATTCCCTCCCACACAGTTCATCAGTAGCTTTTGACCCCTCATCTAAACAAGACTCCCACATCCTCCTCCAGTTACACCTCCTTCTGACTCTTCTTCAGAGACAAACTTCTTGCAAGAATTACGTGAACGTTTGGTTTGACAAGGATGGCAGCATACCTGAGGGATTCCATTCTAGGGTCCCTCTTCTTCCTAAAAGGTAAATACATGCACACTCCCACTAGAACAGGACAGAAAGAAATCATAAACGACAGGAAAGGTGGCCCAAAGCAAAGTCAAGGAGGAGCACTGAAAGAAGAGGGGCATAGAGACACACAGCTGCAGCTCTCACGTGAGCTGTAATGTAAATACACTTTTCCATCAAATTACGCCACAGCCCCCCGTACAATGGATCCTGTTGTCCTTAGAAGGAAAGCTTCATGCCTCAGTATGGTCTATAAGGTCTTGCGTGAACCAGGTCCTGCCAACCCTCCGACCCCATTTCA
The DNA here is from genome assembly GCF_050624435.1 of Tenrec ecaudatus. NCBI lineage: Eukaryota > Metazoa > Chordata > Mammalia > Afrosoricida > Tenrecidae > Tenrec > Tenrec ecaudatus. Next base: position 191,543,417 of record NC_134533.1, read on the forward strand.
TGTATTTTTCGTCCAAGCGGATCACACAGATATTCTTGGAATTCCTGAGACATGGCAAGCTTTCTCGTCTCATAGGGCCTTTGCACAGGCACACGCTTTCTGCACTTAGATGTACCTTCCTTGTCATTGTCGCATCCGAGTCTCTCCTACACGCCTTAACTCAATCCTCTCTCCCTTCCCAGAGAGGCCTTTCTTCCCCACCTTGCCCAGGTCCTTTGGTCTGTCACAGCATTTATGACATTTCACCTGTCCCCTCTGGTCTGGGGGTCTTGCATTTCTCAGGAGGTGATGAGTTTTGAACACAGCAGGGAAGACGAGGAGATAGGGAATGGTGTATGCTTCGCCACAGGCAAGGAATAAGAGTGTGTATGCAATTCCAAACTATGTGTTTAAGAGAAAAGATCAAATAAAAGAAAGGGTAAATGATTATCCAATGGACTTGGCAGATGGGGTTGTAATATCTTTTGAGAGTCAACAGCTATCAATTTACCATCTTTCAATTCTGATGGAAACCTAGCAACTTCAAACAGCAACATTCACTGTAGTTTAAACATGGCATATTTCATTGCATTTTAAACAGTTAGGCCTATAAGAGGTCTTGATAGTGTATCCAGAGTAATTCTTCTCCTTCTTTTATTAACTTTTTTTTTGAGAAGTGGATGTAGAATAAGGAGTTCTGGTGAGGTCATGCTTATGTGTTGGGCTACTAAGCACAAGGTCAGAAGTTCGAAACCACCAGAGCCCACGAGAGAAAAACTGGGCTGTCTATTCCTATAAAGAGTTACAATCTCAGAAATTAACAGAGGCAGTTCTACCCTGTCCTCCAAGGTCACTGTGAGTCAGCCTCAACTCGACGGCAATGAGGGTTGAAGTTAGGAGGGGCATGTGGGGGTAGAGAGGTTAAAGGATTGACTCAGGGACAGTCCACCAATGGGTGGGTGTTCTGGGGTGGAGGGCCAGATATTCGGCCTTCTGCTCCAGCTGGATTTCCACTTTACTAATGACTGGGCTTTGAATTCCTAAAGCGGTGGAGCCGATGAGGCACACACAGAATTATGGAAACCTCAGCGTCTTTCTACCAACTTCCGTAATCACAGAGACCCATCTGAGTTCATTTTGTTTTAGCATTTTTCTTGCAGACTAAAATTGTTTATTTCTTAATAAAACACATTTCAAAGATATACATAATGCAATGAAAATGAACATGAATTAGAAGAGATCTTTAAAAATGATAAAGATACAAAAACCATCCCCAAGCCATTCCCTTCTAGCAGAGAAGGGTGTGTTTTCTAGCTTTCCAAATTTCTCTGGAATCTAAGATAGGGTAGAACAACAAATGAGGTCAAATTTGGGGGCTTAACTATATTTTTTATGTGTTTTAAGATGTCTCCATGTAGCCTCGCATGTTGATTTTTTTTTTTACCGGACTGTATAAAGTAAGTGAAAATAATTTATCTTTTCAAATGGTAGGTCTGAATATATTAAGCCAGTTCTCAGTTATTCCCCTCATTTTATTTTAGTGCCAAGCCATGGAAGTGTGGGTGGGCTGCTGGGACTTCCCCCCTCCCCCCACCCCACACACACCCTTTCTTTAGCTTTTAGAGAGGTTGTTCTTTCTTAGGCACAAACACATTTGCTTCTTTGCTTGGCATCCAAGGGAGTTGCTGGGAGAAGAGAGACCCAGCCGAGATAGGAAGCTGAAACCTGTGTGGGTGCCGGCCCACGTGGTTTCCTGTGAATTAGACATCCAGAAAAGGAAAGCGTGACAAAAATGCAGCTCTATTCCAGCAGGTTAAGGATGCCAACATGTTTTGTTATTTAGTCCCTGGGGAGTGAATGAGATGGATATTCTTCCTGCAATACATGGTGGAACCACGGAAGGGAAAAAGGATGCCTTGTGGTGTCTTGGGGTGGCAAAGGCATGGGAAGAACTAGAACCTCTTTCCTCCGGTCACTGCATCAACATCTCCAAACACTGAATTTTGAATAAATACTTCTCCTGCATGGTCAAATACAGAGCGTTCCAGTGTACATTTAATAATCAGAGCAGTTTACAGCCAAGGGACTGATCGGGCTGAGCTTCCATTTCCTCCTGACCTTGTCATTATGAAAACTAGAGACAATAAGGAGGCTGGTTTTGCACAGGTATGGGTCTTAGCGAATCCCTCCAGTTTTACTTCTGCCTGGCAGGTGAGAACTAGGGGGAGGGAGCCAAGGGGGAGGGTAGAGGGGTGACTTTATACAGCTGCTCATGTTGACATTTGAAATTTCAAGGTGTAATGATTCTATATATACGTATATATATATTTGTGATAGTAGCAAACGTGAACAATAGGTCTGGTATTTGAAAAGAAAAAAATCAAAAGCCCCCAAAAGACAAGTCCCTCTTTGAAGCCTAGTAGACTTAGGGCATCAGCCAGCATTGTTCTATGCACTCCAGTACTTACTTTTCAATGACCTTGGCGCCTGTAGTGTTTTCTCCCCTCTCTTCTACCCCCTGATGTGTCTCTGCTTAATCAGGAAAGAAGTTGAACTTTCCTGCCGCCCACTGCTTCTGAATGTGTATGGATGGCTTTCTTTGAGTTGAACCCGAAATAACATCTGATCTGAAAGCAGCACTAGGAAATTCAATCATCTCTGAAAAGAAGAGGGAGAAGTAAAAGCAAAGTCAAGCCCCTTGAAAGTTCAGGTTCAGCTCTGGAAAATAGAAAAAGGGGATTAGGGCAAGTCTATTTCTGGAAATCCGATTGCTAGAGCACCATGTGCCGAACAGTAGGGGGATCCTTTGTGGCTCATGTGCATTTAGAGAGTTTGCTCCACTGTGTCTACCTTTTAACCTACTGGACAGCAGAGCTGGGCTCCGCAGCGTGAGGTTCATTCAGCCCGTGGGCATTTTTTCTAGCACAGTACACTGCAGTGCCTACTTGCAGTTTCTAGATCTGCCGGATTTGGCAGCGAAGGTTTTAGCATCTAAGATGATAAAAGTAAACTGATTCTGGAGGTTTTTAAAAATATTTTATTGTGGTGGGTTTATTTCTCTCACCCATCAACCAGACTAATGGATACACTGTTCCTCAGGAGCATTTCTCCAAATCAGGGCGTCTGTATGGCTGTCTTCAACACGCGGAGCAGACTGCTCTCCCTTATGCTTCCTGTGATGGGAATGGGGCAAGTCACGAGAGCGCACCCTGTCCGTGCTCATGAGAGCAGGGGTGTGGACGGGAATTGCTGCTGAGCTGTCCCCTGGGCCCCTCTTCGTGGTTACTCCCATCTTCTTTTTAAGCCTCCTCGAAAGTCTCTTGAAAACTCCCATCACATCTCACATCTTCAGAACTTTTGGATTTGTGTGCATTCTGAATCTTTCTGGTTATCCTAGTTGGACTTGCTTTTAGTTCCTCCAGGGAGGAGGAGTCTGTAACATTCCTCAAGATTGCTTGTCGTGACAAGCTTTTCTTTCTCTTACGTACCAAGCTGAGGGTATAGCGAGAAAATAAGCCCCACCACGATCTGTTCAACTCAAAACGAAAGTGCAATGGAAAAAATCCTTCTACTCGGAATGATCTGGCCGTTTCTTGGTGAATGATTGCATTCAACCTTGGCTCATCAAGGTAATTGCCTCATTTTCCCACTTCGCCTTGCTAGTGGCCTAAATGCTACACGGAGTTCTTTCTCTGACCTCTTATTCTAGTCAATTGTGCCTCGAATGACTATGTTCCTCACCTTTTCCCTTATAATTTGTAACCAAGGAAACTGATATGTAGTAAAATCTATCTGGCAAATGTACTTTCTCTTTTCTTTCCATTTCTTGGCTGTTTCTTCTTTTGTCTTGCCTTGCTCCCCATTTCTCCAGATACGCAGAAAACAATGCTCCTTTGAAGGGAGGAACCATCAATTTATAGAATTCCAATGTGAGGATACAAGAAGAGAATAAAATTCTGCCAACAGATTAAATCTTAGGGAAACACCAATTAATTAAAAAAATCAAATAATTTTATTGACATATAATTTACATATCAGAACATAGTTTAAACATATTGCAGAGAGTAGCACAATCACCACTACAATCAATTTTAGAACATGTTCTTCATTCTCAGACTTGGTATTAGCTCCTGTTTTCCCCAACTCTGAGAAACTATTTTTTTTTAATTAGGAGCTCATACAACTCTTATCACAATGCATACACACATCACTTGTGTAAAGCATATTTGTACATTCATTGCCCTCATGATTCTCAAAACATTTGCTCTCCACTTAAGCCCCTGGCATCAGGTCTTCATTTTTTCCCCTCCCTCCCCACTCCTCCTCCCTCATGAACCCTTGATAATTTATAAATTTTTATTTTGTCATATCTTACACTGTCCAACGTTTCCCTTCACCCACTTTTCTGTTGTCCGTCCCCCAGGGAGGAGGTTATGTGTAGATCCCTATAATTGGTTCCCCCTTTCTACCCTACCCTCCCTCTACCCTTCAGTGTCTGGTCCTGAAGGGATCATATGTCCTGGATTCCCTGTGTTTCCAGTTCCTATCTGTACCAGTGTACATCCTCTGGTCCAGCCGGATTTGTAAGGTAGAAATGGGATCATGATAGTGGGTGGGGAGGAAGCATTCAAGAACTAGAGGAAATTTGTATGTTTCACTGTTGCTACCCTGCACCCTGATTGGCTCGTCTTCTCCCTGTGACCCTTCCCTAAGGGGATGTCTAGTTACCTAGAGATGGGCTTTGGGTCCCCACTCTGCACTCCCCCTCATTCACAATGATATGATTTTTGTTCTTTGATGCCTGATACCTGATCCCTTCTTCACCTCGTGGTCACACAGGCTGGTGTGACTTCTTCCTTCAATAACATTGATTTGCTGGTCATATGCTACCTCATAACATGGTTGAATGTAGATAAAAATCTTTTTAGTACAGTGCTTCTCTATATCCTCTCCATCTTCTTGTGTTGTTTCTTATTTTATTCAATATTTTCCCCATAAAATCCTTCACGATGTCTACTGAAAGCCTGAGGGTTTATTCCTTTGTTACCTTCCGTTCCAGAAATACTGAAATTTTCTTCCATTTGGTTTTTTAACTCCAGGCCTCAGCATATTTCATTTTAACCTTCTAGTTTGTCTTCTCAAGATACCTTTTGAAATTTTACCTTTCACTGTTTTACTGAATCATTCGTTCCGTCCCTTCTAGGCACTCTACATTCAAAAGCAAATTTCAGTCTCTTCTGATATGCACTTGAAGTTCTTCTTTCTTTCCTTCTTTTAAATTACCTCTGGCTTTTTCAAATGTAAGATATTCTTGTGGTCATACTACAACCCATCTGGTTTTCAATAACTGGTTTTCAATACAATACATCAGACTTGTCCTTGATATATGTTCGCTAAAATATAGTGGGATCAACTCAAGTCCGATTTTGACTTTCATTGACTTGTTTTAATTTTCTTCAGTGTCAACCTGCACTGACTTATGAACTGTTGATGATCTCTCTCAATCAGCCCCTGGATTTGTTTTGGCAGATGATTTAATTTCTCCATAATTTTTTACATGTGGACTTAGTCATTTTGCTTCCAGTTTATCCCATGTGTCTAGTCACTATGTGAGGTTACGGAAAAGGTATTTGCAGTTACATCAGGTTTGCAAGATTATACATTTTGATGTCTAGCTTTGTTTCTATCACCAGGTCATATTTTCCAACTTTTGATCCTTTCTTTTATTTCTAATTTCTACTTTCCAATCACCATTAATTATTAATCCATCTTGATTGCATATTTGGCCAATTTCAGACAGAAGTTGGTATAATTCAATTTCTTCATAACTAGCTTTCGTGGTTATTCTGTAAATTTGAATAATAGTTGTGCTAATTCAACTTCCTTTTAGGGTTATAGATATTATCCTATTATAGACAATATTGTACTTCCAAATAGATCTTGAAAGTTCTTTTAAATAATTAATGTGCTGCCCTTCTTCTTGAATTTGTCATTCTCAGCATAGTAAACCAAAAGATTGTCTGATTCATAGTAGTCAATATGAATCCATTTCAGCCCACTAATCATCAGGGCATTAATATTTATACATTTCATGTCAATTATGACTATTTTCAATTTTCCTGGATTCATAGTTCATAATTCTATGTTCTAATTATTAATGGATCCTCTTTTTGCTGTTTATTCTCATTGTGAATTGTGGTTTATCAAGAATGAAGGTCCTGAGAGTTTTTATACATCATATCATGAAGGAGTAGAGTAGTGGGAGGTAAATAATCTTATTGTAAGTTGATTTTTATATCTGAAAATGATTATTAAAAAATCCCTCAAAGATTGCTAATCTTCCCCAAGTCTTTTGTCACATACTATGTAATATGATAGCCACAAAGTACATGGGACAAATTAAATTAAATTAATTAAAATTTGAATTATTTACTCACACTGGATATATTTCTTACCTTTACTAAGTTCAAAGTACTATTGGCCAGGATTTAATTATTGATAGAAAATTTGTAGAATATTTTCATTGTAGCAGCAAGGTTGAAAGTGCTGCTCCACTCATCATTTGCTTAATCCATTTGCATAAGATTTGCTTAGAATATCCGCTTCTCCAATGGAGATCCCCTCATAGAGGGGCTTAGGAGAGGAGATGGGTTAATTAGGGTGTGAGGTAGTATCGATGAAGAACACAGCTTTCCCCCAGATCCTGGATGCTTCCTCCCCCCAACTACCATGATCCGAATTCTACCTTGCAGGGCTGGATAGGACAGAGGCTGTACACTGGTACATATGAGGGTTGGAGGTACAGGGAATCCAGGGTGGATGATACCTTCAGGACCAAGGGTGTGAGGGACGATGCTGGGAGAGTGGAGGGTGAGTGGGTTGGAAAGGGGGAACTGATTACAAGGAGCCACATGTGACCTCTTCCCTGGGAGAGGGACAGCAGAGAAGGGGGGAAGGGAGACCCCGGATAGGGCAAGATATGACAAAATAACGAGGTATAAATTACCAAGGGCATATGAGGGAGGGGGGAATGGGGAGGGAGGGGGAAAAAAAAAAGAGGACCTGATGCAAGGGGCTTAAGTGGAGAGCAAATGCCTTGAGAATGATTGGGGCAGGGAATGTATGGATGTGCTTTATACAATTGATGTATGTATATGTATGGATTGTGGTAAGAGTTGTTTGAGTCCCTAATAAAATGTAAAAGAAGAAAAGAGAAAAAAATGATTAGGGCAAAGACTGTACAGATGTGCTTTATACAATTGATGTATGTATATGTATGAACTGTGAAAAGAATTGTATCAGCCCCAATAAATTGTTAAAAAAAATGATTAGGGCAAATAATGTACAGATGTGCTTTAGACAATTGATGTATGTATATGTGTAGATTGTGATAAGAGTTGTATGAGCCCCTAATAAAATGTTTTAAAGAAAAAAAAAAAGAATATCCGCTTCTTTCATCACGACTTCTTAAAAAATACTCATGTCACTGAAACTGCCTTCATCACCAGCTTCTATTGTTATAGGGCTTTGGGCTGCATTTGTAGAGGGTAGAATATATCTGGCCAGTATTCTTTCTTTTTTGAAAATCAGTAAGTTTTAAAAAATATTTTTGTACAGAAACTTGACATTGATAAGCACAACATCTTACCATTCTCAATATCTGAACTCAGTAATAATTTTAACCCCTTAGAATCGAGTATGAACTACAAATTGTCTCATGTTTTTAGTATTTTTCACCTTAATAAAGAAGCTAATGCCAAGAAAAATGGCTTCAATTTGGAAATTACATGCAAAGTGGTCTGAATAATCAACTACTATAATAACATTCCCAGTAGAAATGCCAATTACACATGCCTTTTCTATTCCTGTACAGAGTTAGTCTTAGAAATCTACAGGGGCAGTTATACCCTGTCCTATAGGGTAACTATGATTCAGAAATGACTAGATGACAATGAGTTTGTTTTAATTTTCATGTTAAAAATTAGGAAATTATTTTTATATAAAATTATTTCATATATATATATTAGTATCCCTGTTTCTCTCCCTCTCAAAAACTCAGGCCAACACAGGGTCTTATGCTTCTTTCCTTTAGGGTGACCTACACTTTTATTTATTAATTTAAACTTTGTCTTGTAGTTCGAGTAGGAACTTACAGAGCAATCTTTCTATTCAACAATTCATACATGCTTGTTTTGAGATATTGACAGCATTTCCCTTGATATAACCTCATTCTTCCCACTTCCTCCCTGTTCACCATTTCCTTTCATTTCCTTTGCTACACTTCCTGACATACGAGTTTTCTCCCTGGGCAATGCAGCCCTTTCATCTGATGGGACTGATTTCTTTATGGAGTGTGCACCTCCCTGCTGTCGTTGTTGACCCGTCTGTTGTTGGACTGAAACTTGCACCAGGGACGTGAGTTCTAGGCCTGAAGGGTGAATAAGAGTCATAATCACATGGGTTTCACCAGTCTCCATCAGACCAATAAGTTTCAGTTTCCCACATTTTTCTCCCACTTGGCCCAGAATCTTGATTATGATCCTTTACAAAGTGGTTGGCAGTGATAGCTAGATTTCATTGAATTCTTCTGATTTCAGGGTAGCAGAGGTTGAGGGTTGTGTGGTGCATTAGTCTTTTGGAGTACTTTGTTTCCAAGAGTCTTTGATTTTCTTCACTCTGGATGGGGAGAAACCAGTAGTTGCATCAGAGACGGTCACTTGCAGGAATAGTGTGTGAAACCAAAGTGCAGAATTGCTAAGATGCTGGCAACCACATGGAGTTACCATCTCTATAAAACATAGTACCATGTTATTTTTGCAGCCATTCTCCCATCTTCCAGCATCCTTAGGTGAAATTTGAAAGCCATTGGAAGCAACACTGTCGACTGCTGTAATATTTCCACTAAGATAAGTGACCTGGATTTGATTTTTAGTGATAAGCAAAATGGGGAAGACCTAGGTGGTCTCTTTTTTACATGGAGATAAGTTTGGTAGTCAGTAGGCAACCCAAGGGGCTGTACTTTTTGCTTGCATGGGATGTTAATATCTTCCAATAATTAATTAGACATTTGGGTTACTTTTTCTAACCTGAATCTGAAACTTTTTCTAATCTAATCTGATTCTGAAATTTCTTGCATCTGAGTTCCAGACCTGCAACCTCTTCTGCGGAAACATCTTGCATTTTCTTTGTCAACGGAAACAAGCAGTGTCAGGAAATGCTGGGAAGACATTTCCCTCCAAAGGATTCTTTTGGCTTCCTTCTCCCACTGACTCAGCAACTTTACAGTTTTACAATCAAATAATGTCTTTTACTGGGAACTGGGTTTTAAAAGTTGCTTGAATTACTCACATTGCAAAATAAGAAGTAGTAAAGTATAGAAACTCTTTGGATCTTACTGTGATAATAATCTAAGCAAGTCCTTGGAAAGAGGGAAACATCACAGTGTGGCTCATGAATCTTTCCCATCATTGCTGCTGTCAAAGAAGAAAGGCAGAGGAGGAATACAGCTCTAGGGCCCTGGGCTGGAGAATGGTATCCCTGCGGGGAGCCAAAGGGACACAGAGGGGACTGGGCAGCCAACAAGAGTTCATGTTATGTTGTCCCCTTACTGGAGCAGACTGAGATAGAGGACAATTCTGGGGTCACGTGGTGGGGAAGTAGTGCTATCTGAAACCCCCTGTGTTAGTCTGGGTAGACTAGAAAAACAAAATTCATAGACACTCATATGTATATAAGAGAGAGTTTTATACAAAGGGTAAGTGTACATTAAGAAAGCATCCCAACCCAGTGCTGCCCAAGCCCATAAGTCTGACATTAGCCCATATGTCCAACACCAATCTACAAAGTTCTCCTCAATCTCACAAAACACACGCAATGACACGACTGCAGGAGGAAAGCTGAATCAGTGAGTGTATAAGCATCTCAGCACTGGCAGGGGTCTCCATGTGGCTGCTCCAGCACCTAGGGCTGCATCGGGGTAGGTCTGTGTGGCTTCTCCTCAGGGATGTCTTACAGGAAGTGAGCCTTGCCAGCTGAGGCAGAGAACTAGCTAAGGCAGCTGCACTCTGGTCTGACCATCAGAGAACAAGAGACAAGAAAGTTGAGGCTCACTGAGCCATTTATCTCTCCGCCCTTCAACTATTTCAACATGTGTTCATTGGCCAGATTGGCACAATAAACCTTAACTATCACAATCTACCCCTTCCCAACTTGGCACCTGGACACAATATATTTTAGGCATATATATATAATTTTCAAACAAACAATAATAAAATCATAGCTGTACCTAATGGGATAAAATTAAAATGCATCCATTTAAAAATGTATCACTCTCATTTACATATAACATTTTATAAGTAAAGAAAACAAAACAAAAATATCTGTGCCTAAGAATTGCAGTTAACTAACACCGACACCTTAATCTTATAATCCTACAAATATATTCCCCCACCTATGGAAGTTTGTAGCTCCATGTTGCTTGTCAACAGAAATTTCTTGTAGAGAGTGTGTCTGATCTCCAGTTATACATTTAAAAATTAAGTTAATAAAATTTACATCTTGTCGAAGAGTGAGATTGGCTTGTAAATTTTTTTGCTCATGATGTATTTTCTAATTTTGACAAGTTTATACAAACCCCTGAAATATTAGAAAATTTTGCAAATTTTCCTGCTTTCTTGAGTTTATTTGAGGTAGAATTTATATTTGCTTCCCCTCAAATGTTTGCTTGAACTCACTCAACTAAGGTACGTAGACCACCTTTTGAGAAAACAAAACAAAAACCTTTTATCATGAATTGGGTGAAGGTTGACAAAGCAGATAATCAGTTTTACTTCCAAAAATCCATTTTGTTTGATCTCGTTCATTGCAATCCACACTCGAGAACATCATCCATCCCACTTCTCCCTGTGTGTCCTGCTTGTTTCTCTCCTTTTCTAACCCTTCTGACTTTGTTGTTGGGTAAATGCTGCCCTTTTGAATCAAATGGTTGATTTTTCTATTGTATGTACCTCACTAGTGTTATCATTTACCATAGAGGCCTATCTCTTGTTGGGCTGAAAATTGAGCCACTGGGGCGAGCTTAGTTCTACACCTGAAACTTACTAGAATTTTCCCCGGTCTCTATTTGACCAGTAAGCCCGGTCTTTTTGTGTTGTTTCATATTTTTTCTCTGATTTTATCCAAGATCTTCTAATGCAGTGGTTCTCAACCTGTGGGTCATGACCCCTTTGGGGATCAAATTGCCCTTTCACAGGGGTTGCCTGATTCAGAACAGTAGCAAAATTATAATTATGAAGTAGCAACAAAGATAATTTTATGGTTGGAGGGGGGTCACCACAACATGAAGAACTGTATGAAAGGGTCACGGCAGGAGGAAGGTTGAGAACCACTGTTCTAATGTGATCCATTTCAGAGCGGTTGGTAGTGGTAACAGGGCACCATCTAGTTCTTTTGGTCTACGGGCCCTGGTTACTAGTATTTCCATGATCTGGACCATTGTTTGAAGGATGATAAACATAGGAGTTATATCAATTTTGCTCTTAATTGTTATTTATCTCAGGGGATGCCACCGAAAGAGAGCTGTACTGCTACGTGTGAGAGGTGTAATGGGCTACAAAGCAAATGTGGTTTCTATTTTCACGGAACTAACATTGTAAAAATGTATATGTGATTAAATGTGCCCATAATAATTTCAGATTGTGAAACTGCTTCAATAGAGATAAAAAGAATGCAGTTCATCTTGATAGAAACAGCATGGACAAGATGTGCAAATTTCAAACTACTCCTCTGTACTTCACTTTCTTAAAAGAATATTGAATTATTTTGAAAACAATTTATCCTCTGACAGAGTCACAATAGTAGAATCAAAATATTGGATAGTAATTTCTCTTGCTCAGATATAACATCATCTGCTTCTATTGGTCTCTCATATTCCATGTATTCTGCTTATTAACAGAACCAAATGCATCTCATTAATTGACAATTAAATAATAAAATATCTTAGGCCCAAATCCTGAGAAGATAATTTAATCATTGGGTGTATTAGATTTAGAGGGAATGATTCAAGGAAACACAAATTTAATCATTTCAAAGGAAAATTATTCTTCAGAAAATGGAATCAAGACTAAGGACAATGTTTTTTTGGGAAACAAATGCCATGATTAATTGGAATAAAATTAAGATATTTTCGTGCTCAATTTTTATAACTGCCTCCTTTATAATATGACCCATGACTCCCACCTCATATTACATCACTTTCTGTTGCAATGTCTTTTATTTTATTTTTTTAAGGAAGCAGTACACAGACGCTAACAAAAACAAGTGATGGGAAGAGGAAGATTGAAAAGTCATACAGTAGCTTACAAAGTTGAGAAGCCATGGAGAACTGTTCTAAACTAAATTCACTGAGCTAGGTGAGACAACCTAAGAGAAGTCACGACTAAACTGAGATGTGAGGGGAAAAAAATAAATTGGAAGATAAAGGAGATGTCTTGTCTGTGGTGGGAAATTAGGGACATGTCTTAGCTAAGGAGAAGGTTAGGAACAGGAAGGAGGGAAAGACAGGGGAAGAAGAGAGGAGGAAATCCCTGGATACCATATTAAGAGTTTAGACTTAATCTTGAGTACAATGAGACAACAATGGAGTGTTGTCAAGAGAGGAGATATATCATTTTTGCTGTTAACTGTCCTTTATCAAAGGACACCTCACAGTTTAATTATTTTCTGCACCACATGGCTACAAGTGAACTGGAAACCATTTCATTTTAGCATCTTGTCACAGAGTTACCATGTTCTATTAGTCAGGTTAACCTGTCTTGATACATAGCCTTGCCTGATTGTCTTCTACTGTGTGATCCCTTCTCCCTTCCCTGTTCCCAAGGTGTTCTCTGCACTTTCCAAATAAACTACACAGGCCCAAATATTTGCCTCAAAGTCAACCTCTGGGGGATCCAAACTAAGGTCAGTGGAAGGGAGATGAAGAAAGCCAATCAGAGAGTAATAAATAGAGGGAAAGAACTCATAGGAGGAATGGATGGAGAAAGGAAGTGGGGTGGCTGGAGAAAAAGGGAAGAATCCCCTGTGACAGTTACATAATCTGGTGTCAACTTCAGACTATTAAGAGTGAAGGGCTGGAGTTTAGCCTATCAATTAGGTCACAGCTTGATGACCTTATTTAGAGGTGCCATGGAGCTAAATAGCTCACTGGAGGCCAGATACACTCACCCTCTCCCCTGTGAGACATTCTTGTTGACAAGCCACATGGAGGTACACTGATGGAACCAGAGCCCTGGAGCTGGCCAGTGCTGAGATGCTTCCACTACCACTGGATCCATAGGACTTTTCTTCCACTGCCCTGTGGTCGTTCTGCATTCAGTAGCATTGCATGTCTGTGTGAGTCTGAAGAGGAATTTATGGACGAGTATCGACATATGGGCTAATATTGGACTTATGGACTTGATATGAACTGTTTGGGATATTTTCTTAAGGTACAATTACTCTTTGATAAAAAGTTCTTTCTTATACACATATGAGTGTCTAGTTTCTTTTGTCAACCCAGACTAACACACTCCTGGAATTGCGAGGCATAGGGAGGAGGTTTTTACTTTAACCAGAAAATAAAACCATTCAGTGAGCTCTTTAATAGACTATACTGTTTATATTATATACGACTCATTTGTAATTGAACTTCCTTGACACTGTGTAGGCTCAAGTTCTGATGATAAACCCATCAGTTGAAATTACTGAAGCCTCTTCAGTCCATTTCAAATCAAAGTTTAAATTGCAGGTGACTTTTTATTTTAAAAAGTAACTTCACAAATATAATTTCAACAATCAATGGTTTTCATGTTCTAGTGATTCTGGAAGCCATTATACATAGCCAGTGGTACTTCAAATATCAGCAAGATCACCAATGGCAGATTGGATTCAGTGGAGCCTCTAGTCTAAGCTAGACCAAGAAGGAAGCTCGTCAATCTCTGTCTGAAAATTATCAGGTGAGAACTTTATGGACAACAGGACATTGTCCAACTCACTTGCTGTGACACATCGTCAAAACAAAATAAAGCAACCCCCCCCCCTTCAATAAAGCAAAACTCACAGCATCAAGTCAATGCCAACGCCGAGCGACCCTACAGGGCAGGGTAAAGTGCCCTATGGGTTTCTGAGACTGTAACTTTTTACAAGAGTAGAAATCCCTATCTTTCTCCGTGGAGCGCTGGGGGTTTCCAACTACACCGCGGGTCCTGGTACATGGTCAGGTAGGATCAATTGTTGAAAGAGAATATAAGCATTGATGAAGTGGAGGATCAGAGGGGTGTTGGGAGATGCATTGGCACAATGCCCTAACCAATGGACTTGACCATGCCATAAGTTGTGAGGACGATGCAGGACTAGGCCACATTATGCTCTGTTGTGCAAGAGGTTTTCATGAGTCAAGGTCATTATTCAGCTTTCTCTCTCCACCGCCCTGTATACCTATACATCTCACCTACATTCCTGGGGTTGACTTTTAATTCTTCCTATTCCATTTGGATACAGGTGGGCATTCTTTCTCACTTCACAGCCTATCTTTTCCTTTTTGGAGTTTGAAAGTCACATTTGTAACACGATTAGCAGTGTACCAAACTAAAAAATGAACAAACAAAGCTAAACAAAAACTCACTACCACTGAGTCAATGCTGACTCATGGCAACCTGAAAAGACAGAAGAGAACTGCCCTTGTGTGTTTCTGAGACTAGAACTCATTATGGAAGCTGAAAGCCAGGTCTTTCTTTTTTTTTTTTAAATCTTTTTATTGGGGCTCATAAGGCTCTTATCACAATCTGTACATACATCAGTTGAGCAAAGCACCCTTATACATTCGTTGCACTCGTCATTCTCATAATTCATCTCCCACTTGGGTTCTTGGAATCAGCTTGGTTTCCCTTTTTCCCCCCATCCCCCTCCCTCCCCGATCCCACCCCTGGTCCCTTGATAGTTTATAAATAATTATTATATCTTATCTTACACTCCCCGGCGTCTCCCCTCACCCACCTCCCCATTACCCATTTCCCAGAGAGGAGGTTACACATAGATCTCCGAGATCGGTTCTCCCTTTCTACAAGCCCTTCCCTCCTGGTGTTGCCACTCCCACTGCTGGTGTTGAGGGCCTCTTCTGTCCTAGATTCCCTGTGCCTCCAGATCCCCACTGCACCGCTGTACATCCTCTGGTATAACCAGGTCCGCAAGGCACCGTAGAATTGGAGTCATGATGATTGGGAGGGGAGGAAGCGTTCAGGAACTAGAGGAAGGTTTTGAGTTTCATTGTTGCTACACTGAACCCTGTGTGGCCCATCTCCTCCTCACTACCCCTCTGGAAGGGGTGTCCAGTTGTCTACAGGTGGGCATTGGGTCCCCATCATGCACTCCCCCTCTTTCCCGGTGATGTGATTCTCACCACCACCCCACCTTTGTTGTTGGAGACCTGGTCTCCTCTGTCCTTCACGGTCACCTATGTTGGTGTGCTGCTTCCGTGTGGGCTCGGTTGCTTCTGGGCTAGATGGCCGCTTGTTTGCTGAAAGCCAGGTCTTTCTTGATGGGGAGGGTTCAAACTGCTGAACTTGTGGTTAGCAGAACAAATGCACAACCACTAAACTGAGAGCTCCTGCTGACTTGAAATTCATCAATGTGTAATAGAAATTCAGATGGAATGCTTCAGTAACTGACTTCCTTCCCTTTTTAAAGTTTAAATGGTTTTAGTGACATACACTTTACACACCAGACAATTCAATGGTTTAATCAGATTAAAAAGTTATGCAATTATCATGGCAAACAATTCCTCAAAAATTTTCTTCAGTCTTGTATTCACTATTATCAGTTGCCATTTCCCCCTAACTTTCTCGGCCGTAACCCCAGAAACCACCAACCCAGTTACCTTTTCTATATATTTGCCTCTCCTGGATTTCATAGAAAAAATACCCCCTGCCTAAAAAAAAAAATCACCCAACAGCCTATGAAAAGGAAATACTATAGAAAACATAAACAAATGTAAAAATATAATACAAACATTTAAAAAAACCACCAAAAGCAATCACAAAATAAAACACAGAAAGTGTTCAACCCAAAAGATAGCAGAAAATAATAAAAGCTAGAACAGATTTAAAATGAGTCAAAGGGAGAACAAACAATAAAGTGTTAAATTTTAACTCAAGTACATCGCAGTTAACCCTATAACGCCGAGTGCAACATTTTCATAACATTTAATTAAAAAATATATGAATATATATTGATAACTTAAAGTAAAGAATAAAAACCAAAAAATTTACCTGAAATTAAAAATCCAGGCGTTACAGGGTTAATGCACTTTCCAACGCACTGTCAGGTAGCTAGGCTCTCCACATCCCTGACCAATGGTTGGAAGAGATTCTCCTGAGGCTCAGCCATCAGGGGACCCTGCAAATGAAGGTTAGGCTCTCACTGTCACCCTTCTGCAAACCGGGTGCTCAGAATTTAAGTTCTAAAGCAGCCCTCTCCTTTAGTCTTATATTTGATCGTATATAATCCTTGGATCCCATAGGCTGCGGTGCTTCTTCTGTGTAGACTTAGCTGATACTTTACCTAGATGGTTGTTTATTTTCAGATAGCCTTTAAGACCCGAGACAATATTCTTTCTGATAGCCAGTGTCTTAGGCAGGGCGCCCTAGAGAAACAAAGCCAGGACACTTATGATTGGTTATATATATATTTCTCTGTGTTTTATTTTGTGATTGCTTTGGGGTGATTTTGAAAGTATTTGTATGTGTTTTTAATGTTTCCTATAGTATTTACACACACACACACACACACACACACCATCTGACTTAGTTATCATACTTTGTGATAGCTTGCTATTTGCTACAGCTTCATAGATGACCATATGTTTTTCAGTGATCTCTTCATGAAGGCAAGTACCTAGTACGATCATATCAAAAGAACAAATTGTTCTTGGATTAAGGCTATGATTAAGTGCATGCTCCAATCCATTCAGATGACTATGGTTTATATACATTCTTCCTCCACTTTAAAGGCATCATGATTGTTTTATTAGGGAATATAATGAATGATCCCTATGGGAAAAACGGTAATTCTGTTGATGTTGTTCTTAGGTGTCATCAAGTCAGTTCTGATCCATAGAAACCCATGCACAACAGAGCGAAACACTGCCCGGTCCCGCACCATCTTCACAATGGTTCCTATGCTGAGCCCATGGCTGCAGCCACTGAGTCACTCCATCTCCTTGAGGACCTTCCTCTTTTCACTGTGCTTCCACTTTGCCAAGCATGATGCTCTTCTCCAGGGTCTGGTCTCCCCTGACAACCTGTCCAGAGTCTGTAAAACAGAGTCTTAGCATCCTTGACTCTAAGGAGAACTCAGGCCTAACTTCTCTCAAGAGAGGATGGGTTGTCCTTTTAGCAGTCCATGGGATTTTCAATATTCGTCTCCAGCACCACAATGCAAATGCATCGATTCTTCTTCAATCTTTCTATTCAATGTCCAACTTTTATGTGTACATGGTACAATGGAAAATACCATGGCTTGGGTCAGGCTCACCTTAATCCTCAAAGTAACCTCCTTGCTCTTCAATCCTCTAAAGAGGTCTTGTTCAGCAGATTTACCCAATGCAATGCGTCTTTTGACCTCTTGACTGCTGCTTCCATGAGTATTAATTGTGGATCCAAGCAAGGCAAATCCTTTTGACAACTTCAACCTTTTCTCCATTTATCATGAGGGTATAGTTTGGTCCATTTTTGAGGATTTGGTCTTCTTTCATTGAGCTATAACCCATAGGCTGCAGTGCTTGATCTTCATCAGCAAGTGCTTCCAATACTTCTTCCTTTCAGCAAGCATGGTTGTGTCATCTGCACATCTCAGCTTGATAATAAGCTTACCTCCAATCCTGATAGTATCTATTAAAGTATCATTAATTTAGTAAGTGGTATAAAGCACATCCGTACATTCTTTGCCCTAATAATTTTCTTTTTTCTCCTCTTTTCTTTTTTTACATTTTATTAGGGACTCGTACAACGCTTATCACAATCCATACATATACATACATCAATTGTATAAAGCACATCTGCACATTCCCTGCCCCAATCATTCTCAAAGCATTTGCTCTCCACTTAAGCCCTTTGCATCAGGTCCTCTTTTTCTTTCCCCTCCTCCCCGCTCCCCCTCCCTCATGTGCCCTTGGTAATTTATACATCGTTATTTTGTCATATCTTGCCCTATCCGGAGTCTCCCTTCCCCCCCTTCTCCGATTAACCAGAGGCTGTATAAAAACTGTTGCTTGATTAGGAACATAGTATGGGGCACATTCTCCCACTGGGGGTTCCTATATAAGCAATGTCAAACATTTTCCCCCATGGTGGGTTGTTCCTCCTGGTGTACCCACAAACTAAAGTGAAGTAACCCTCTCGAGACAGAGATTTCTGCCTTGCCCCCCATCAGACTTGCATTTCCATTAAAGTTCACTCAGCAACCTTGTAGGATTGTCTGTCGATTTGGGGTGACTGTGGAACAATACTATATGAATAATTGATTTTCTTTTGAATTTCTTTAATGAGTGACTCGGGGAAGAATTACTTGACATCTGAGGCATCATTTGGTTAATGACTAAGCCTTTAGTTTCATATAATAGTCGCTCTGCCAGAGGACTCCCTTGGGGATGTACCTTGAGTTTCTTTTTCTGTTCCACTTTTTTGACAGGGACTCCTAATGAGTTCCTAACCTGGCATGGTTGCCTTCGGGCTATTGGTTTTCTCTATTTCCTACTATAGTTGCATCCCCATAGAAGGAACTGCACAGATATGGTCCCGATTGAGGATATAACTCCATACTAAAGCAGGTTTTGTATTTGGAATATCTCAGAAAATGCTTCCACATCACTGGTACCCCCAAACGTGCATCTTCCTGGGAAATAATGTTGTATCTGTCCAAGGAGAATCTTTAAGTTTGCCTTTATAGATACCCTTTATCCTGCATATTTTTGGGTATCTGAGATCTGGGGAGGTTGAAGACCTTGCTATAATTTTACTAACCATAACAGGTGGAAGAATAGCAGGCTTGCCTTATTACCACTATGAACAGCAGAACCACCTACTCTCAGACTTCTGTTGTTTACAGAAATGTATTAGCAAAAGGAACAAAAATCTAACTGTTCATGAACTAAGTATAAAATAAGACTAATCACGAATCCACCTCCTAGTATGTAACCAGTATTCTTTTCAGTAATGAAGTCTTGTAAATAACAAGGTTGCGACCTATTTGAATGCTGGCTTAAACTAATGAGCATTTAATAGAGACTAACATATACCTGTTGGTCAACTCTTATATATATCTACCTTATAGCATTAGTGATTTCACTAGTTGGTGCAGGTGAAAATCCCATATCAGTTAGGCACCAGCACACTATTTTTATCTTCATGATTTTTATACTGTCTGAACTTTTGTGCATTTAATATTTTAATGCACACAATTTTTTAGCCTAAACACATTTATTTTAAAAATAAATCAGGAAATTTCTTTTTTCTAATTCAAATTAATATGGGATGCATAAATATCACAATTTTTTTTCTGGAAAAATCACTGCCTTCCACTAACCTACCCAAGGGGAGGGTATAGTTTATATCTCCACAAGGAAAGAGGGACATGATTTTAACCTGGTGCACCAAGATGTGAATGCAACGTGCTGGCATGGAGTAGGGAACCCGTGGAGAGGTCTGAGAGCCCAACTATGTGGACAGCCGCCCCTCCCCCGAGAAGAATTTATTTCGGAGGAGAGCACTGAAGCTACAGCTCAGAGAGAGGGACATGTCTGATCAGAGCACACAGGAGCAGATGAAGGGGGAGGAAGAGAGAGTGGAGCACATCATGGACCACCAAGCGTTGATGATAGTCCCACTCAGAGCAGCCAATCCACAGAGAAGACCATATGGCCGGCCCTACTCTGAGAGATGACATCCCTCACTGACCCATAGCCCTACAGGGGACAACACTGGAGACAGAGTGTGGGAACTGCGCCTGATCTGACCCCACCACACAGAGGTAAAACACTAAGGGCATATAACAGAACAGCAAGAGGAACAAAGCAACAAAGTCCCCAGGGAATACCAAAAATGGACTTTGGGGCCAGTCTTGTCCAACTCGACTGGAAAACACTCCTAAAGGCCAACAAACAATCCTTGAACTAACTACAATCCTATCTTTGTTGTTGTTGTTGTTGTGTTTTTTTGGTCATTAGTTTTTATTGTTTTGTTGCTTGAGTTTGCTCTGTCTTATTTTTGTGCATGTTATGATCTCTGTAGGTCTGTCTAAATAACATAGGTTGGATAAACAATCTGGAGGAGGAAACAATGGGACCAATAGTTCAGGGGACATGGGAAAAGGGGAGGTGGGGGGAAAGGAAGTAGTGGTAATAAACCAGGGACAAGGGAGTAACAAGTGATCCAAATCAGTGGTGAGGAGGGTGTAGGAGGCCTGGTAGGGCATGATCAAGGGTAATGTAACCAAGAGGAATTACTGAAACCCAAATGTAGGCTGAGCATGATAATGGGACAGGAGGAAAGTAAAAGGAAATAGAGGAAAAAGCTAGAAGGCAAAGGGCATTTATAAAGGTCTAAATAAATGCATGTACATATGTAAATATATTTTTATATGATGTGGGGAAATATATTTATATGCATATATTTATAGGTTTAGTATTAAGGTAGCAGATGGACATTGGACCTCCACTCAAGTACTCCCTCCATGCAAGAATACTTTGTTCTATTAAACTGGCATTCCATGATGCTCACCTTCCCCACACAATCACTGAAGACAAAGTAGATGCATAAGCAAATGTGGTGAAGAAAGCTGATGGTGCCTGGCTATCAAAAGATATAGCGGCTGTGGTCTCAAAGGCTTGAAGGTAAACAAATGGCCATTTACCTGAGAAGCAACAAAGCCTACATGGAAGAAGCACACCAGCCTTTTGTGATCACAAGTGTTGAAGGGATGAGCTATTAGTCATCAAAGAACAAAAAAATCATACCATTGTGATTGAGGGGGAGTGTGGAGTGGGAACCCAAAGTCCATCTGTAGGCAACTGGACATCCTCTTACCGGAAGGGTTGCGGGGAGGAGGAGATGAGCCAGTCAGGGTGCAATGTAGCAACGATGAAACATACAACTTTCCTTTAGTTCCTAAATGCTTCCTTTTCCCCTCCCCCACCACTATCATGATCCCAATTCTACCTTACAAATCTGGCTAGATGAGAGGATGTACACTGGTACAGATAGGAACTGGAAACACAGGGAATCCAGGATAGATGATCCCTTCAGGACTAGTGGTGAGAGTGGTGCTACCAGGAGGGTTCAGGGAGAGTGGGGTAGAAAAGGGGGACCGATTACAGGGATCTATATATAACCTTCCTCCCTGGGGGACAGAGAACAGAAAATTGGGTGAAGGGAGATGTCAGACAGTGTAAGATATAACAAAATAATAATTTATAAATTATCAAGGGTTCATGAGGGAGGGGGGATTGAGGAGGGAGGGGGGAAATGAGGAGCTGATTTCAGAGGCTTACGTGGAGAGCAAATGTTTTGAGACTGATGGGGGTAATGAATGTACAAATATGCTTTATACAATTGATGTATGTCTGGACTGTGATAAGTGTTGTATGATTAAAAAAGAGAAAAAAAATCACTGCCTTTGAGCAGGTTTTGACTCATAGAGATCCTATAGCATAGGACCAAGTAGAGCTGTCCCATAGGGCTTTTGAGATTGTGAATCTTTGGAGGAGGGAAACTGTTTTCATGTTTCTCTCATGGTCAGTTATAAACCCAAAGCTTAACCCACTGAGCCACCAAGGCCCTTTAAGCATTTAAATTCTTCTCATAAACTATATGATGGATCTTCAAAGAGTTTGTGGAAAAATGGTAGTGAAAGATAATGGAAAATTTCCCTCAACATTGAAAGTTCCCTTGCCCTTTGGAAAATAGCTCTCTAGGGGAATTGCTTCCAGTGAGTCTGCTAAATAAAACCATTTTCTATCTTATGTTGACCAAAGTAAATATAACCGAAGTTTATCATGGATCAATTTATGTAGTCAAAGCTTGCCACTTTAATCCTTTTTAAGTGTCATTCTAATGACACCGATTCCTGGCACTAGGTTGTGAGCCGCTACCACTCTCCATCTTCCCAAGTTTTCATCATCTCTCACAGAAGCTCAGCACCCCTCCAGCTGCAACACCCATTCTCCCCGCCCTCGTCAGCCCCTGGTCACCATGAATACACTTGTGTCTGTAAGCATTTGCCTTGTCTAGATATTTCATATAAGCAGAATATGAATCTGCTATTTTTAATCTCTGAATTGGTCAGCAGGTGCTGTCACACTATGTCCAAATATCACTCTATGTTCAAATTCGTTGAAGGCATAGACTTTCATGGAGAGAGGGTGGAAGGGTGCTTTTGCTGACATGCCTAGTTCTGTGCTCTCAATTAAAAAAGCAGAGCACTTGTGTCCAGCTCGGCTGCTCTTATCACAAACATGGGCATGATGACTGAAGAGATGGAGCAGGCAGAACACAATTAATTCATACAAGTATCTATTGAGACTTCATATCAAACAGTAGAAATTTAAAACTAATAATAAACATAATTTCCTTGCTTTGATAGAATAGGCAATTTACTGAGGGAGGAATACATTACATATAAATATGTATAAGAATCTCATATAAATGGGCATCAGATACTTTGTTAAGCCAAAGAGAAAGAAGGAGGGTATTCTTCTAAAAAAAGAGAAGTCAGGGACAAGCTTTATAGACCCAGTGATACTCGAATATAGGATTGAAAGATTAGAAGGCGTTTCCAGGGAGGTTTGAAGTAGTGAACTTCAGGGAATCAAAGTAAACAAAAATCCTTGTATTTTTTGATAAAACTATTAGGTCCTGAAGAATTAAACTCCTGAATGGTAGAGGCGAGGGGTTATGGCAATATCATGCTGAGGGCACAGATATTTTGTAGGCAAGAGCAAACAAGCTGTTATAAAAATTTAAACAAGGGAGTGCTGGGGCCTGGTATGCATTTCAGAAATAGTACACTAGTTTGTAATTTTAAAAATGTTTTAGAGGAAGGCGACTGGGAGAAGAATTTATAATATTTTGTGCAAGAGACAATGGAGGAATTGACTAATGCAAAAACCAGTGGGGGGAATGAGATAGTGAAAGATTCTACCAATTAGGAAGTGAAGCTGACATATCATTGTTTCCAAGAGACTGGGGAGCGAGAAGACAGTCCAAAGATGAAGCAAGACTTTGGGGTCTGGGTAATAGTAAGTGGTGATGGGAAAGCAAGAGTTTTGTTTAGTGAGGAGTTGGGACTGAATCTCCTAAGACATAAACATTTTTTAGGTGGAGGGCCACAGAATGTATTTCGCTTGTACCCAGTAGTGTCGTGGAGGTAGAATCCAAAGGTTCACAGCACAGCAAAATTCTGAAATGAGGGCATTTTACTTGAGATATGTTTTTTATCTCTTCCCTCATTGGTTTAACAAATACCTATAGAACAGGGTGCTCCCCCTTCCTAATGCCGTGACCCTTTCACACAGTTCCTCACGTTGTGGTGACCCCCAACCACAAAATTATTTTTGTTGCTACTTCATAACTGTAATTTTGCTACTGTTATGAATCGGGTGACCCCTGAAAGGGTCGCTCGACCCCCAAAGGGATTATGACCCACAGGTTGAGAAATGCTGCTATAGAGGAATTAAGATATCCTGCAGATACAGTGGTGAATGTTATCAAAGTTAAGAAAGACAAAAGCGATTTTTAGATGGTAAGATTAGCTCAATGTCTGGGATGTCTTAGACTTGGTTCTTCCTTGATAAAAGGAGATAATTCCTATACATGCTAATAAGGAAGCAAGGAAACGGGACAGGGAAGGAGGTGGCAGAGTATATATTAATGAACCAGTTGTCACTTAGGGCATGTGGGGGCAGAATTCTGCTATGTTCCTATGGGAGACCATGAAGAATATACTGAGTTGTTCTAGTAGATGAGGGTGTGTTAGGCCAGGTTGACTAGCGAAACAAATTCAATGACACTCACGTATATGTGTGTGTGAGAGAGGGCTTTATAGTAATAAGTAAATATATATCAAGCCAACATCCCAGCCCAGTTCAGATCAAGTCCATAAGTCCAATGCTAGGCCACAAGTCTGACACTATACCATAAGTCCCACGTCAGATTTATGCAGCCACATGCAACAATGCAGAACTCAGGAACACCATGGGCTAGTTGTTGCAAAGTCTTGTGGATCCAATGGTGGTGGAAGCATCACAGATTCTCACAGGTGTCAGTGTGGCTCCGGCAGCTGTTTCAGTGACTCAACAGCATGAAGATGAAAGCAGAGAGAGAGAGAGAGAGAGAGAGAGAGAGAGAGAGAGAGAGAGAGAGAGAGAGAGAGAGAGAGAGAGAGAGAGAGAGAGAAAGTTCCCAGGGCCATCTTTATGAGAAGGTCACGCCCACAGGGAGGTACCATTAGGTTGTGACCTGATTGACAGGCTACACTCCACCATTGATCAGCTGAGTGTTGCTCCTTGAGTATTAAACCATTTTCAAATACAGCCTTTCCTGTACTGGAGCAGCATGTGGAGACCCCTGCCAGCGCTGAGATGCTTACACGTTCAACTGACTCGGCTTTCTTCCTGCAGTCGGCATCATTGTGTGTGCTTTGGGAGATGGAGGAGGACTCTGTGGATTGGTGTCAGGCAGATGCACTAATGTTGGACTTGTGGGATTAGGCAGCCCTGGGTTGGGATATTTTCTTGATGTGCACTTACCCTTTATAGAAAACTTTCTTTTATACATATGAGTTTCTGTGGATTCATTTCTCTAATGTACCCAGGCTAACACATGACCCGAGAGGGCAGAGTGGAACTCGCCACAGGGTTTCTTAGCCGATAATCATTACGGGAGAAGATTGACAGGTCTTTCTGCAGTGGATTGCTTGGTGAGTTCAAACCACGGACCTACCTTTAGCAGCTGAGCATTTGTAACTAGAAAGGAGCACATCAGGCTTCCTTTTCTGCAGAGGCTGATGCCTCAAATAATTAAGGCCTTCCTGACTCTTTACTTATGTTTGTTTTCCAAGATGCTTGGGAGGAGGTCCTTAAGGAATTATGTATCATCAACTTTCAGTGCGAAATCAATTTTCAGTGCCAGGACGGATGACTGAATGCACCCAATATTTTATATGATATGTACATTTACCCACTGTCAGTAAATTCAGTTTTGATAGATCGAAGTGACAAATGTTTGACAATGTTGTCATTTGACTTGTTAGACTTATATTAAGTGAATGATGCGGTACGATAAATATAGACATCTTAAAATTTAAAAATTTATCACCAAAATTACAAAGCAGGAGTTCTAGATTCAATTATGCCTCTCAGCTTGTGAGTTGGAGAGTCTGAGTACAAGATTGTTTTAGCCAATCTGGGTCCCAGTAAAAAGGAGATGTGAGTAATTCCTACTAGTCAGTATGTTGAATATTATGTCGTGTACTCAATGCAAGTGGCAGCTATTACTATCCGTCACACATTCTAAGGACCCCGTGCATAGTGGCTATGCTCTGCGCTGTGATCGAGAGGTCAGCAGTGCAGTACCACCAGCCACTCTGTGAAAGAAAGACGAGGCTTTCACCTCTCTGAAAGAGTCGCAGTCTCGGAAACCCACAGGGGCAGGCTAACCTACCCTGCAGGGTCATTAGGACGTGGAATCAACATGTTGGCAGTGAATTTGCTTTTGGTATCAGATATTCTCAAAACGTATCTTATGAATCATTGAGTTAAAAAAATTAAAATAGCGAAGCTCCAAAGATGTAATTATTGATCCAGATATTAGACATTGAATACTTTGAGATAGCTAAAAGTTATCACTAAAAATGTGGGCTAATGGGTTAGGTTGCTTTTAATCGTTATATGATTTGAATAGATCGTTCTGCCTCAGCTCTTTAATGTGAAATGGCATCATAATGATATTTTACATAAGGTTGTGTGGACATTAAATGACTTGATAAATGCTTAAATAATGGACCTGCACCTGACACAGTTATCACTAAATAAACATTTTCTTATTACTATTTTGCTAAATCCTAAGTATGTCATCTCAGACAGTCCTAATAAAAAAAACCAAAGCTTCCATTTATAGATTGCTGATGTGCTTTACAACAGCGAAACAGGGTCTGATGAACCCACTCTTGAGAAAGGAACTCAATTAAGTTGACTTGTCTGATGGACTGAAGCGTGTATTTTGCAAGAGAACTAGAATTTAGAAAATGCATAGTCACACTTTCCTATTATTGCATCGTTTGGGAACTTATTGCATCTTGATGTTGCATGGAATTTGTTTGTACTCAGCATACATGCACAGTTGCATGTGATCTGCCATATTTTAAAAATATTCTTGTTAAGACAAGTGCTTCCTGCTATGCTGTGTGATAACATTTTGACAATCTCTCTGTCTTTATTTGTATGATGGGTCCTGCTATTGAGTTGATAATTGGAGAGCTAACTGATAGAATTGTTAGTGCGTTCCAAGGATGACCAACAAAGAGAAGAATTGATTTGTTGTGGGCCTTATTCCCCTAGGGGCATATGACCACCTATGGAAAGTTCCCGTTAGAGCTGAATGATAGAAAGGAGGATACATTTGAATATCTGATAGAGGTAAAACCTGATGAAGATGGCCTTTTCCCACCTAGTTTGTATGGTCATTCTTGACCTAGTCTTTATCTGTATCTCTGTCTGGGGTTCAGTAGAGCTTATCTATATTCAGGACTCTCTGGTGAGATAAGAGATTGTTTAGCGTGATGTAAACTAATGGAGGGTGAAGGGAAGCAGATTGATTTAAAAAATATTTTGGTAAGTGTTTGCAATTTGATGTTTTCTGAAAATTATGTTTGAATGCCTGGAAGTAGATATCTTTCATCTTAGTCACAGTTTGCTTACAAAGTGGTTAATTCTGGCTTTATTTTGTTTTCCCATAAATATTTGATTTGCTATTTCAGTTCCTGGCTTATTAAGTACTGCTGTGTCACGATGGCCAAAATGCGCAAAGCAAAGCAAAGTCAGGCCGGACCCTACCAGCCCAGCATGACACAGTGCCATGTGAGAAGCAATCAACGGATTATAAAAGGACTGGACTTACCGGTAAAATCACAGCTGAAATAATATTTAGAATGGCTAACTAATTCTTCCAAAGTTAAAAATATTCCTTGAAGTGGTTTATTACCTTGCAAAAACCAATTAAACCAAACCAAAAAACCCAACCAACCGATCAATCAACAGAAATAAAAAAATCCCAACCCATCTACAGTCCTTTCCCAAGAGAAACAGATATTTGTCGTTGCTGCTAGCTGCTGCCCAGTCAGCCCCTACTCATGGCGACCCTATGCACAAAAGAAGGGAACCATTGTGATCCACTGGGTTTGCACGAGGTGAGTTTCTGGAAGTAGACCCTGAGACCTTTCTCCCAACATTAGCCATCAGGTTCGGTTCCAACAGCGGTTCTCAACCTGGGGGTCACGACCCCTTTGGGGGGGTCAAACGATTCTTTCACAGGGGCCGCCCGATTCATAACAGTAGCAAAATTATAGTTATGAAGTAACAACGAAGATAATTTTATGGGTCCCTGGGGCGGCAGGGGGTGGTGGTGGGATGTCACCACAACAGGAGGAACTGTATCAAAGGGTCGCGGCATTAGGAAGGTGGGGAACCACTGAGTTAGAAGGACACGTTTGGGGCCACATTATTCATGTATAGTTTATACGTGAAGGACTGAACATTTGGTCCCGGTTGACTAATTACAGACAGAACACCGAACACGTGTCACCTTTTGAATTCCGGTCTCTGTACAAGGTTTAAACGATTTTATAATCTGTGGTGTTGTAACGAAAAGTCATCATCTTTTCTTTGATCTATTAAACTGCTTTCAGTCAACATTTGTTCTTCAGTTTCCTACTCTATGTGATGACTTAATGCTTAGTTGCCAGTGGAAAGGTTGAGACTCAAACTCAACCAGTTTCTGTGAGAGGAAGATCTGGCAAAGTGTCTGTTACTATTACAATCAACAAAACCCCATAGATGGTTTACTCTGCCCTACACGGTTGCTCACAGTCTGAATGGACAGGATAGGAAACTGATGACAACAACAACTATGTATGAGACATGATTGTTGCCCTTGGGGAGGTTATAGCTGCAGTAGGTGCTGTTAGCATTTTTGTTGTGTTTTCTCCCTGTGAAAACCAGCCTCAGTTGAACTCAATCTCGTAAGTCCCACATCTAATCAATGATCAAGCCCTGACAAAATGTGTGTGTGCATGTGTGTGTCTACTGTTAAACACCCCTTTCATTCTCACTGGCACGCTGTATTCCCCAGCTTCCCTATAATACCTTCCATTGATCTGCCTTCCAGTATCTGATCTCTCTCTGCATCCCTTGCTATTTCTTCAATTATTTTCTATAATGAGAACCTTAATTTTTTTTCCCCTTAAGATGCTGTAATGCCCACCCAGGAGCACTAGTGGTAGAGTGATTAAAACGCTTTCAACTACCCATAACTGAGAGGTAGCCAGTTCAAATCTGCTCTGTAGGAGAAAGGGGTGGCAGTTTGCTTGCTCATAGACTACAGCCTTGGGCACTCCAAGGGGCAGTTCGCCCATACCTTACAGGATCACTGTAACTCTAAGCAATGGGCTTAGTTTATTCTTCTGCAGCTAGAGATCCAGCTTTCCAGCATCACTTGTTGAAGAATGATTCTTCTGGTTCTTTGTATCAACCTCCACCTTTTTCTGTCAAGAGTGTGCAAAATGTACTGAAAAACCATTATTTCCCAATCATGAGACAAGCATGGACATTGTGGAGAACTAGAAAATTTCACAAATCTGTAAACAAAGAAATAAAAAGGCCCTCCAATTCCTCAAGTCTTACATAACCATTTTTGTGCAGTTTTTTCTCACTGCTTAAAAATGCATGCATATTCACATGTACGCACACACAAGGTCAAAGGCATTTCTTTCCTCCTCCTGGAAATCCCTCCTCACTTTCCAACCACTGAAAGTCTCCTCAAGATGACCTTACTTGGGAGGTATTTCATAAAATAGTCTCTGACTTTCCGTAGATGATATTCTTTTAAGACACACTCTTGTTTGCTCTGCCGTAGTTATTTTTGTCCACAGCTGCTTATTTCCCCACCTACGTCGTAAACCTCTTTCCTAGAGAACAGAGTCCATATTTAATTCATATTTGCAATCCCACGTTACGTGACATCTGCTACATTTGAATTTAAGAAAAATGCACCGTACAGTCTGCACTTGCTTTTCATACTTTTTCAACAAACAAACAAAAACTCCTCAGGGGGCTCAAACTATTTGTGCTCAACTGCTGATTTAAGATTGGAGTCTTGCCCTGCTTTGTCTTATGGAGTAGGCATCGGGGAGTAACGACAAGGTTGTAGGTTCAAGTCAATCAGCCATTCTGCTGGAGAAAGATGAGGCTATCCTCTCCCATGAAAATTTATAATCTCAGAAACCCTTCAATGGACCATGATGAGCCAGAGTCGACCCAATGACCGTGGGTTTGGGTTAGATTGGCGTTTTTTGGAACATAGCCCTAGACATCATCTTCAATGATGATGACAGCTGGGAAAACATTGTGGAGTTCTACTTTGTCTCATACATGCGTGTGTGTGCGTGTGTGTGGGACTGCTGCCTGTCAAAACCAAAGAGACATCAATTACCCTATATATTCGAGTATAAGCCGACCAGAATATCAGCCAAGTATATACGGTAAGAGTAACAGCAACAAAGAATCAACCCCGCCGACTTTTTGCTCTTGTGTCCATTTCCATTCATGGTGAATCCTTGTGGGACAGAGGATTCTCCATAGGATTTTTTTGCTTTCTGTTGTCTTTCTAGAAGCAAATCACCTCACCATGCCTTTCTTCCATGGTACGAGATCGGGTTCGGAACAGTAACCTATAGACAAACTCTGTTCCACGCAGGGATTATTTCCACTATCATCACACTATGGTTCCATTCATATTCTTTTCCTTTTTATGAATAATTTCATATGCACATACAGTGAAACCTGTGTGAGCCAGGACTCAACCAGTCTGCCTTGTTTTTCCAGGTCCTGTGAATTTTTCATCTTTGATAAAGTGCAGTCTTCAACCTCTGGCATTGCTCTCTAATAGTAAAATATATTTTCTTTGACAGGTTTTCACTTTATGCAGGTTCAGGATTTCATAGGTTTTAGTGTTTCTCATTTTGCTAGATCATCAGAATTCTTTTTTGCAGTGGCTTCAAAAAGTCCATGCATTGATACAGGCTAACTGCTTGGTGTTGTGTATTTCTCCTCCTCCAAACAGACCAGAAGGAAACCCACTCCAGCTTGAAAAAACAAAAAAGAGATTAGAACACGACCCTGTGGTGTCCCACAGAATTAACAGGAGGCCTGTCTATGCATGCATGTCTGAAAATATTTATAACTTTACTTTGCTATTAGTCACTCACACTGTAGAAAATAAATATAGGGAAGTCATCTTTTGAGAGACTGCTTTTGAGAAAATACAGTTTCCACTAGAGAAAGTCAGAGCCTTGCATTATGAGATAATTGTTGACTTCACAAGACTGAAATTAATTTTCGTGACGGAAAATGTTTAGCAAATTCGCAATCGGCAGGATATAATGATCAACAACACTGGTTTTATCCTAAATTCAATATGACATGGGCATGCTCATTCTGCAGTATGTACCACCTCCAGAATGGCCAGGGCAGTTTGTTATTGTTGTTAGTTGTGTTGAGTCAGTTCCTACTCCAAGCAATCTTACACACAACAGAATGAACCTGTGCCTGGTCTGGCTCCATCCTCACTATTGTTGAGCCCAGTGCTGCAGCCCTCAATCCGTCTCATTGAAAGTCTTCCTCTTTTTCCCTGACCCTCTACTTCACCAAGCGTGATGTCCTTTTCGATGGACTCCTCCCTTCTGAGAACATGTCCAAAGTACGTGAGACAAAGTCTTGCCAGTCCCTCTCCTCAGGAACATTCAGGCTATACTTCTTTTAAGATTCGTTTGTTCCTCTGCCAGGGTATGGTACTTTCAATAGTCTTTGTCAACACCATAGTTCAAATGTATTAATATTTTGTTCTTCCTTATCCACTGCTCAACTTTCACATGCACATGAGGCAATTGAAAATACCATGGCTTTGATCAGGTGTACCTTACCAGGCTTCCAAATGACCTCTTTGTCCTTCAGCACTTTAAGGAGTTCTTGTGCAGTAGATTTGCCTGATGTAATAGCTTGTTTGATTTCTGTGTGTTTAAGTAAAACATATTTTGACAACTTGAATCTCTATTTATGATATTTTCTACTGCTTCAGTTGTAATAATTTTGGTTTTCTTTACTCTGAGTTGTTATCCAGACTGAAAACTGTGGTCCTTGATCTTCATCAGTAAGTGCCGGAGTCTTCCTCCCTTTCAGCAAACAAACAAGACAATGCCACTTGTATATCATAGGTTTTCAGTAAGTCTCCCTCTAATCCGGATGCCAAGTTCTTCTTCATATAAATTCAGATTCTCAGAGTATTTTCTCAGCATAAAGTTGCAATAAACAGGCTGAAAGGATACAACATTAATGCATACCTTTTCTAAACCATTCAGCATTCCCTTCTTCTGTTTGTTTGTTTTTTAACTGCCTCTTGATATACATGTCGATTAGGCATAATCTCAATGAAATATTCTGGAATTCCCAGTCTTTTCAATGCTATCCATGGTTTGATATTTTCCACACAGTCAAATGGTTGCTTGTGTTTTCAATAAAACACAAGTAAACATTGCTCTGATATTCTCTTCTACTTCCTCTTCTGGACCTGGTTTGAGTGGCTGGCAGCTCCTGGTTAATGCGCTGCTGTAACAGCCTGTGAATCATCTTCAGCAGAATTTTACTTGCTTGTCATTTTAATGTTGTTGTTATTGTTGTTATTCAGTACCATCCAGTCAGTTCCCACCCTTAGTGACCCTAAGCGCAACAAAATGAAGTGCTGCCACATGCTGGGCCATCCTCACAATTGTTCCTTTGCTTGAGCCCATTGTTGCAGCCACTGTGTCCATCCTTCTCCTTGGGGCCTTCCTCTGTTCCTCTGCCTCTCCATTTTACCAAGCATGATGTTTGTCTCTAGCGACTGGTCTCTCCCAATGTCATGTCCAAAATATGTCGGTTGGAACCTTGCCATCTTGCCTCTAAAGAGTACACTGCTATACTTCTTCCAACAGACTGGTTTGCCTTCATAGTCCATGGTATTCTCAAGCACAATTCAAATGCATTGATCCTTCCTTGATCTTCCCCATTCAGTGTCAAACTTTCACATGTATACAAGGCAATTGAAAATACCATGAATTGGGTCAGGTGAAGCTTAGTCCTGAAGTAAACCCCCTACTTTCTGATACTCTGAAGAGGTCTTGTGCAGCATATTTAGGTAATGCAACATGTTGTTTGATCTCTTGACCGCTGCTTCCATGAGCATTGATTGTGGATCCAAGCTAGTCAAAATCCTTGTCCACCCCACTCTTTTCTCCATTTGTCATAATGTTACCTACTGGTCCAGTTGTGAGGATTTTGGTTTTCTTTACACTGAGTAGTAATTGCCACATTCTGTGGGATCTCATTCCTTTTGATTGGGCACAATTATGGATCTCTTCCAGTCAGTTGGCCATGTAGCTGTCTTTCATGTTTCTTGACATCGGGAAGTGAGTGCTTCCAGCGCTTCATCAGCTATTTAAACATTTCAGTTGGTATTTCATCAATTCCCAGAGTTTTGTTTTTGGCGAATGCCTTCAGTGAAGTTGGAAATTCTTCCTTTGTATCATTAGTTCTTGATCATTTGATATCTCTTTAAATGGTTGAATGTCAACTAGTTCTTTTTGATACAGTGTCTCCGTGTATTCCTTCCATTTGGTATAGCACCTCTGTGTATTTGTTCCATCTTACTTTGATTTTTCCTGTGTAGTTCAATATTTTGCATGTGGAATCCTTCAACATGGCAACTCAGGACTTGAATTGTTTCTTCAGTTCTTTCAGTTCGAGATGTTTCGAGTGCTCTTTTTTGCCTTTAACTCTAGGTCTTTGCATATTTCATTAAAACGTTTTGTCTTTTTGACCTGCCTTTACAATGTTCTGCTTAGTTCTTTTACTTCATTTCCGTCCCCCCATTTGCTTTAGCAATGGTTCGAGAACAAGTTCGAGTCTCTTCTGCATTCCATTTGTTTCCTTTTTTCCTTGTCCTTTACGTGGCCTTTTGCTCGCTTCAAGTGTGATATTCTTGATGTCATCCCAGCTCATTAGATTCTTTGTCATTAGTGTTCAATGCAGCAAATCTACTTTTGAGATGTTCTTAAAATTCAGGTGGATATACTCCAGGTCGTTTTTTGGGCTCTCATTAACTTGTTTTAATTTTCTTCAACTTCAACCAGAACTTACATATGAGCAATCTTATAAAACTGTTCAAACCATTGCCTCTGAGTCAAATCTGACATCCATCCACCCTACGC
Source organism: Tenrec ecaudatus (assembly GCF_050624435.1). Lineage (NCBI taxonomy): Eukaryota > Metazoa > Chordata > Mammalia > Afrosoricida > Tenrecidae > Tenrec > Tenrec ecaudatus. Next base: position 191,576,996 of record NC_134533.1, read on the forward strand.
TGAGTTCCCGAGGCTCTCTTATTTTTTAGGAGAGCAGAGCTGCTTGCGAGCTTGAACTACACACTTAATATAATTTTTATAAGATGAAGGTGATGTGAGTAGAAGATTTAGCAGAATGCTAGTCTGTAACTATTCACTCAATAAACTTTCACTTTTATTACTTCTCGCTCTGTCTTCTCCCATTGGTTCCTCCTTCGTCTTTGCAAGGGCACGGCCACCAAGACCATTTCCACTGGAGCAGCTACTCCTCAGGACAAGCAGGAGGCTTTTTGCTTCCTTAAAGATTTACAGCTTCAGAACGTCTTCATGGAATGACTATGACATAGAATGACATTTAAATGGACTCCAAGTCAGTGGGTTGGATTTAGGGTTAAAGAGGCTACAGTCCACTCCTCGACATACATCTTGCTTGATACTGCTACTGTTCATCATGTCAGTTCTGACTCACAGGAGCGCCATGTATGTGTGCCGAGTAGAATTGCTTGATAGGGTTTTCAAAAGCTGTGAGCTTTCAAAAGCAGATGTTCAGTTCTGCTTTCCAAGATGCCCCTGGGTAGATTCTAATCATAGTTCATTTGCACTACTCAGGACTTCAAATCCTACTCAGGTGTGGCAAATGCTCATTCTGGTCATTATACATAGAAGGTCAGTGTATCAGGAATATGGATGAGGACAGCCCACAAGGCACAGCATTTTCTTTGAAGAAAGTGGGATCAAGTGACAGGCACCATAGAATCATCCATTGTGCTAATATGGGGCAGACCCACAAATTCCAAGCATCAAACAATTTGTCTTAAGACTAGCAAAACAGCTTGATTAAATGGTACTGTACGCATAGATGTGAATGTTAAATTTAATTAGTCATAATTATTATACATAATATCAAGAAAATTCAATATACCTTCAGGCTTATTTTTTACAAGGAATGATGAAAAGCTGAGAACAAATTATACGAAAAATAAACTAATTTGGGGGCCTGCATTTACTTCTATTCAGTTAATAACAGTGAAGTAGACATGCTAATGAGTGCAGTTTATAAAGGCAAAGGAAGGCATACTGACTTTGATAAGAGAAAATGCTCAATTTAATACTAATGAATGCTCAATTCTTTCTTTTTCTGACAGTCTGACAAAATCTTGTCTCTGTACTGCAATGCAATTCATTGGTTCTGTTTTCCAAAGCTTTGGGGGGGGGGGGCGGGTGAGGGGGATGCTGTAAAAACCTTTTGCCTTGTGGAAAAGACAATGCAGACAACTGTTAGGATCTTCAACCCTCTTGATTCATGTTCTCGTTTAAAGGGTACATGACAGCCCCTGCTTCCCACTCACTTAGCACTTAATTGGCTGACCCTATTTTGCTTTTCTTTAATCTGCTTACTTCTGCGGAGCATTTTAGAGTGCGTTCTGATTGGGCCGACACTTTCAATGCTCACTGTCAGGAAGGCAGAGCGCGCGATGGGTAATACGGCCTCAGAACAATGAGTCCTCCCTAGAAGTCCTCATTGTAGGACTTGGCAATGCTTCTTATCACTAAGGGCAGGAGTTTGTAAGTGAAGTTGAGGATCAAGTTTTAGGCCTACTCATGGAGTCCAATAGATGACCCCAGCTCTAGACACGTTTCCTAGGAAACACATCACCTGCCCAGACATGCAGCCATACTTGCTTCTGGGATTAAAGGGATGCTTCTAACCATTTTCCTTTGGTAAATTCTATTTCTTTCCTGCACAGCATCTCTGGTAGTGACTGTTCCAGCACGAGAGAAATGGCTCATGGTAGCAGAAAGGGGAGTTTCTTTTTCTTTCTTGTGTAATTGTTTGAAGTGAACTTGTTTGTTTCAAGACTCCAAGTCCATTTCAGTTTCATTTTCCTCCTTTCTTTAAGCCACTCAGACCACTGTTTAGGTCTGAGGGCTCAGGAATTCAGAGGGATGAGATTTACTTTTCTTATCTCCACCCCTTACCTTTAGATAGTTTGGAGTCTTTGCCAGATTCCACTACCTGTATCGAAGGTGTGGTGCTCAAACTTTGGCATTCAGCAGAATCGCCTGGTGAACTTTTAAAAAGAGCACATGGTGGCGATCCTCTACACCTCTTCTGAGGCAGGGGTTGAGTGATTCCACTACCTGTATCGAAGGTGTGGTGCTCAAACTTTGGCATTCAGCAGAATCGCCTGGTGAACTTTTAAAAAGAGCACATGGTGGCGATCCTCTACACCTCTTCTGAGGCAGGGGTTGAGTCTCGCCATGAGCTTATTTCAATAGAAATATTTCCAGGTAATTCCTATTCTACTAAAAAGGAAGAATCTGTTGTGGAACTTTGATTTTGTTGATGATGTAACTCAGTAGCTCCCAACTGTGGCTGCACATTGAGCTCACCTAGAAATGCAAATTACGTTCCTGCATCCCATTCTTGGAAATTCTGATTTAATTAGGAAATGGTCTTTGAGAGTTTTTAATGTTCTGCAGTGATTCCGAAATTCAAAGTTGTGACTTTCTGCTCTAGCTAAATTCACAGCTCAGTTGAGAAGCAGTGTGAGCTCCAAGTGCCATGTTTTATCTGAATATTAGTTGGAGATAGCTTTTTAAACTTTTAATGAATAGTTCCATTGATAGGATGGCTATTTTTGAAGTGGAATATATGTCAGCTACAGGAAAGACACCCTTCCGTCAGAGAGTGAAAGATATGACAAAATAATAATTTGTAAATTATCAAGGGTTCATGAGGGAGTGGGGAGTGGGGAGGGAGGGGAAAATGAGGAGCTGATGCCAGGGGCTTGGGTGGAGAGCAGAAGTATTGAGAATGAATGTACAAATGCACTTCACACAATCAATGTATGTATGGATTGTGATGAGTTGAATGAGCCCCTAATAAAATGATTTTTAAAAAAGGAAAGACAACCTTCATTCACACACATTCATTCATTTATTCATTCATTAGCATATGAGTATTCATCCAGGTCTATACTTTGTTCTAAGGATTACAGCAGCAGACAGGAAATCCACAACTGTTACCTTTGATCATTAATAGACAGCTGGACCCAAAGCTTTACAGTCTCTTCATCATTTGACTTCTGGATCTGTTTCAGGGCTTTGAACCTTGGTTCATATTGGTTCAGTCATGGTTGGTGCAGTGAAATTAGAACAGACTTTATAAAGTGTGGGTGTACCTGAATGACAACTGGAACAGGAAACATTACAAGTTAAAGTTTGGGGATGGGATGCTCAGAAGAGGTGTACTGATTCTTTTCAGGAACCTGGCATGGGAGATTGGGTTATTGGAAGGGCTATGGAGAGTGACACATATGGCATTCCAGCCCTTTGAGCGTGACACCCATGCTTCAAATTCCGCTAGTCAAGAGTTGGTTCTAAGCAACATGTACGCTGCCCTTGTTTCTGAGCTGGGGATTAAGTTGCTAGCAGGACCTTGACTTTGTTTTGCCCCATTGCAGTTTTCATTCTGGTATACACACATTTTACAAATTCAGACTCATTCTAGTTTAGTCTCATTGATCATCGCTGAACCAGGAAAAGTTTGTTCGAAGTCCTGGTTTGTTTAAGCCATTTCTTTGGACACATCACAGACACCCATTCAAGATTCCCTGAAAGAATCACAGTAATTCACTGTTGTGAATCTTGCCCTTGCTCTCTCTCTCTCTGGAGACAGTGTCTCAGAGACACCTCCTCTTTCTCACTGTCTAGCTGGCTTCTATCTTTCCACACTCAAAATAGTTATCAACTCTTATGGAAGTTTTCCTGGTCTGGATTCGATAGCTTTACTTCATTCGCTACAATCTCTTAAGTTGTGTAGAACTGATGAAAAGATAAATCTATTATATAAGAGGAGGGAAATGTGTAACATTTGAGTCAAACTATAAATGTGTTATGTTTTAGCTTCTTAGTGGTGCTATGACCAAGACTTCAAACCGATCCATTCCAATTAGACCCCTACTGAAAATTTCCATTCCCACGCCAGATAGAGGAGACCAGAATCTACAGTTTAACAAGATCCCCAGATGATTCTTGTAGAAATTGTTGGAGTGTAGATTCTGGTTCAGTGCATTTTTGGTGAAAGGAAATTCTCAGCAGGGCATCAAACCAAAAGGTACCAGGTCAAAATCCTAGCTATAACATAAATACCACCAATGATGGTTTTTAAGTACAGAAATGCATTTCTCACAGTTCTAAAGACAGAAGGTTCTAATTAGATTTTTATCTCTTGATTCCATCTTAGTTGGTAGCCCTGGTCACTCTTGGGTTCCTTGGTGATGTTCACATGACATCTGTCTTCCCTGGTGTATGCCTGTCTGTGTTTATATAATTTATAAGTGATGAGGTTTAGGATCTGTCTTACAGTGATATGACCTCAACTAATTGATTGATTATATTACATTAAATTACATTATAGAAAGTAATCAGCTTTATCCAAGGACAATTGATTTAATCTCAGGATTAAATCAGATTAGAATATGGTCAGGATTTTATTACATATTTTGGGGAAGGGAGGGGGCACACAATAATCCATAAGTCAGTGAATTCCTTGATAGACATTGGAAGAAACCAGGATGACAAAGATGAGACTACTACATGCTTACAGATTTGTGAACCACATGCATCAGATGAGCTAAGGACAGTGTTAAGATTCAATGTAATGGTGGAGAATGTGGAATGGGGACTAAAGTGCATAAGTAGTTCTCCTCATTGTTCTCAATGCTCTTCGTTTTAATGATGCAGTTTGAGCAAAAAACCAAACAAGTAAGAAGTAGACAATGTAATAATTTGACTAGTTTCTTCTAGTCCAGTTGTTTCCAGGGTTTTATAGAGTCGATGAAGGATGAGTTGAAAGAGGTATGTGTTTGGGTGGTAACGAAATGACTGAAAGGAGTTGTACATGGGGAATTTTAGTAATATTGCAGTGCAGCTGTTTTTCTGCTGATATAACCATTGTATAATCATGGTAAATAAACCAAATGTTGTAAATATGCATTGCTTCTACTGTTCCATTTGGGGTGATCATTGGGAGAGAGAGAGCCTGAGGACAGAGAAAGAGTGGCTGCTGATTGTATTCTTTATCCCAGTTGCCCCTGAGGAGGGTTGAATCTTTTTCCCAGGGGGTTGCAATAGATTGCCATAGACACACTCTGTATGTAGCTTTCCAACACAGCTTTGCATCACCCTCTGTGCTAGTCTTGGATGACTAGAGAAACAAAGCCAGGGACACTCATAGATATATATAAGAAAGGGCTTGATATCAGCGAGTAATTGTATATTAAGAAAACATAACAGTCTAGTCCAGATCAAGTCCATAAGTCCAATATTAGCCCATAAGTCCAATACTGGTCCATAACTCCTTCTTCAGACACACGTAGTCACATACAATGATGCCAAATGCAGGAAGATCAGAGGCTGATGGGTGCCAAGTTTTGTGGATCCAATGGTGGTGGAAGCATCTCGGCACTGGTGCGGGTCTCCACGTGGCTCCTCCAGGTCTCTGCGTGTGGCTCTTCAACAGAAAGATCAAGTGGACTCATCAAGCCTCTGGGTGGCTTGTCAGCAGGGAGGTGAAATTAGCGAGAAAGGAAGTTCCCAGAATACTCATGAGAGGACCAGGTCTACAAGGAGGCATCCTCAGGCTGTGGTCTGATTGGCAGGCTGGATGCCACTCCTACACTTGTTTATCAAGCGGACATGAAATTACCGCCTGTAACCACCACACCCTCCATTGTAGTTGGTGGTTTACATTTCCTAACTTCTTCTCTTGAGAACCATGATCTGGAGTTAATGTTACGTGCTTTAAGGCCTAACATTTGGTAAGTACTCAGAAATATATACTGGTCAATATACTTCAGCTTCTACAATATTCATCAAAAAGTTTTCCATTTGGAAATCCCTTGAACATAATAATCAGGGAACTAAGTGAATTAAAAAAAAACAACTAGAAGAATTAAATAGAAAAACCACCCTTTAATCCTTTCATTGCTTCTTAAAATTTTGTTCTTAGCCTCAGGAGACCATCCTCTACAGGTATTTATGATTTATTTCTTTCTAATATCCAAAGATTTCCCATTTTGTGTTGTGTTTTTTGAGTGGTGATTATTCTTAAGCTACTAATCCGTGTATGAGAGATGTCTCTCATGGTTTTCAAATGACAAGTGTAGGTAAATTTCAACCCTAGAAAGTAGTGTACTAGAAAAGTTGCAATTTCCTTCATAACAATGAGGGACCTCTTCTATAACTTAGTAATCAGACGGGTAATATAGAGACCCGAGAGTAAAACAGTAACTTTGGATTACTGCACAATTTATCCCTTCAGAAATATCTCAAGTAGATTTAATGAGATTGAATGGCTCTACACGTCATGACAGAAGGCACTTGCTTATCTAGGAAAAGAAAATATCACAGAGAAGTTGACTGATCAGCTTTGTTAATGTAATGAAGTAGAGGTTGGAGGAACAGGTACTCTGTGCACATGCAGACCAAATAGAGGAGGAAACAAGGCGCTTATCTTAAAACTAACATGGCATTTGATGCCAAGTGCATGTACGCTCTTATTGTGAAAAATCGATATTTTGGGATATGGTTTGTCCAGTTAATTTAAAATCTTGAAAGATGGTCATCAGAGCTGTATGCTTTCCCCGTATTTGTCCAATATTGCTATATGCTAAGCAAATAATTGGAGATGTTGGGGCTCCATAAAGAACAGTCCTTGGATTGGAAGAAGACTCATCAACAGCCCGCAATATGCTGATGACACAACCTGCATACTGAAAGCCAAGGGGACTTGAGTTATTGACTGATAAACTTTAGAGATTACTGTCCTCAGCACGAATTACATATGGTCATAAAGACAACAAAAATTCTCACAGTTGGACTATTGATAGTATCATGGTAAAAGGAAAAAAAGATTGAAGTTGTCAAGGATTTCAATCCATGATCAACACCCATAGACCAGTCTACAAGTCAAATAGTGTATTGTACTGGGCGAATCTGCTGCAAAGGGGCTCTTTAAACTGTTAAAAATGAAGCGTATCAACTTGAAGGCTAATATGCCCCTGACTTTAACCATGGTATTATCAGTTGCTCATTTGCAGGGGAAAGCTGGACAGGAAGTGGATTATGGCAGATGGATAGCCGATTCCTTCTTTTTTTGGTCTTTTCTTAGTCTGGAAGCTCCGCTGACACCTGCTCGCTTTGAACGACCCAGCTGGCTTTTGAATACCAGTGACTTGACTTCCAACATCGCAGCAGCGCACAAGCCACCACAGAACGACAAACTGACAGACAAGAGGTGGGGAAGATTAGAGACTTAAGTGACCGAGATGAGTTTTCACTTTGAGATTGAAATCCTGTATGCAAATTGTAACACATATGAGTATTTAAAAACAAGAAGAACAAAACCAAAGTTTCACAGCCAACAAGTTGATGCGGATTCATAGTGACCCTATAGGACAAGATAGAACTGCCCATGTGATTGAGAGAGTAACTCTTTATGGGAGGAGAAGGCCTTTTTTTCTACTGAAACCTTATCAAACTGCTGACCTTGTGGTTAGCAGCCAAATGCATCAGCACTACATCCTCATTGGAGTATATCCTCTGATATGAAAAAAAAGGATACTGAATAGAAAAAGAAAAAGTATTTACCCCAGATCTTTAATGACACCATATCTTAGTTATTTAAGGCTGCTTATAAAGAAATACCCGAGAGAGTGGAGCACAGCCTGGCCCACGAGGCCGTGAGGATGATGTTCCTGAGTAGAGCAGCCAGTCCACAGAGAGAACAACAAGGCTGGCCCCACTATGAGACAGGATGCCCCTCAGTGACTAAGGGCGATACAGGGGACAGCACCGGAGACACAGTGTGGGAATTGCACCTGACCTGATCCCACCACACCGAGGCAAAGCACTGGGGGAGTGCAGCGGAACAGCAAGGGAATGGAGTGGCAAGGTCCCCAGGGAATGCTGAAGGTGGACTTTGGGGCCAGGGCGTGGTGCCCCAACAGACTGGACTGGAAAACGCTCCTAAGGGCCAACAAACGATCCTTGAACTAAAAAAAAAAAGAAAAAGAAATACCCAAAGTGAATGACTTCAACAAATAGAAATGCATTCTCTCATTTTAGGAGGTCAGGAGTCTGAATTCAGGGGGACAGCAGCAGGGGCAATTTTCCCCCCTGTGTCGGCTATGGGAGAAAGTGTATGCTCTCCATCTTCCCTCGGGTATAGGAGTTTCTCAGCCCAGGAACTCTGTGTCCAGAGGACATACTCTACTCTAGACTCTTCTTATTTGCTTGATTTTTTTCCCTCTCTGTGCTTGCTTCCTTCCCCTTTACTTTTTTAAAGATAAAAGAGGAATTTATCATGTAAGCATTTATCTAGGAAAATAAATCAGAAAACGGGGTAAAGTTAAATAAATAGCTTAGCAAGGAGCAAGCTTATGGCATTGGAGCCAAAAATACAGAACAATGCCAAGCTAGCTGTGTCTTGCCTCTGCAGTCCCAGCACTTTGTTCTTCCATCTGTAGCCCAGACTACTCCCCAGGGGGCTTGCTCTGCCCATCTCCCAGGCCTAGAAAAGTATGTAGCTGTTTTCTTTTCTTGCTTGGAAAAGGTTGCTACACTGGCTATTGAAAGACTATTGCTTTTAGCCAAACCCATACAGATTTTAAAAAATACTGTTTTCCCCCCATGATTTACTATGACTACATCCATGAAATTCTTCGTTGGAAATACTATGGGTTAGGTGTAGGTTCTCTGTAGGTGGGTGGTTCAAGCCCATGAGTCAATCCATAACAGAAAGACAAGGCTCTATGCTCTCACAAATATTTACAGTCTTGGAGATCCTGTATAGGTTCACTAGGAGTTGATAGTGACTCTGTGGCAGTGGGTTGGTTATGCAAGGTTCTACTTCAGGAGACTTGGTGGCACAGTGCTTCTAAGTGCAAGGTTGGCTGTTTGAACTGACCAAGTGGTTTCATGGGATAAAGACTTGGGGTTCTGCTTCTCTAATGATTAAAGGTAAGAAAATCTTATGGGGCAATTCTACTCTGGCACATGCGTTGCTCTGAGTAGAAACAGGCTTGGCTGCATTTAACAACAACCAATAGGTTTCCATTTATTTAAATCCTGATCTTTGAGACTGGGCTTATGAAACAGAGTTACTCGTTTCTTTTTGCTCTATAGATGGAGAGAGCAAATCACTTAGCAGAAGTTTTCTTAATTTTGAGAAGAATTTGAGTGTCTCCCTTCAGATACACAAATATGAGGATGCAATGTTCTTCTGGTGACAGGTCAAAAGCTGGAGTAGGCCACACGTGTAAGGGCCATTGAGTCTCTTTGAGCGAAGGATCAAGGTCATGGCAATTCTCTTCATGACTCATTCGGTGGAACTGATGTAATGGATTGAGAGGGTCTTTACTGAAAATCCCTCGCTGAACCATTTACACAGAAGAGACAGTCCAGCAGGGCAGCCCCCTCTAATTGCTAAGGTCTTTGAAAGCTTGAACTTGGGGGCAGCTGTAGGAGATCAGCTCAGAGCTTAGGAAAGATAACAACAGCCAGCATGCTTCTGTCCTTTCCAGGATTTTTCGACAATTACGGTGTGATATCAACATTTTAAAAGGAACAAATGGACTCTGATAGTATGGTATCTGAAGCTTAAATAGTTCACTTGGACATTAAAATGAGATAACTTTTATCAAAATCAAATCTAAATCTGATCAAGTTTCTAGATACTTACAAGGAGCGATGATAAAAATTATAAGCTATAGAGAAGCAGAGGGAAACACAGCAGTGGTAACCCAGAGTTGCAGTGCAGAAAATGCAGAAAGAGGGAAGCTCTCCATATGAGCACTCTGGGTACCATAAGAGATAAATTGAAGTGAAGTCAAGAAAGGGAGCGAGAAGAAGCAGAGCTAGCAACATACGACCAACCTCTTGTAATGAAACTCACCTGGATCGCCTTCCTTTAGCACAGCGGTTCTCAACCTGGGGGTTGTGACCCCTTGGTGGGCGGGTCGAACGACCCTTTCACAGGGGTTGCCCGACTCATAACAGTAGCAAAATGACAGTGACGAAAATAATTTTATGGTTGGGGGTCACTACAACACGAGGAACCGTACGAAAGGGTCGCGGCAGGAGGAAGGTTGAGAACCACTGCGTTAGTAAGTCCCACGAGCCTTCTGCCTTTGATAAGAAATCAGTGTAGTCTAGCTGTTCTCTATCACTCTCTTCATGGAAAATATTTGTGTTTTCCTCCTCTGACGGGCTTCTGCCATATACAGACTCTGGGTTTTAGAGATGGACGGTATATCAACCTGACCCTCGTGGATTCTCGTTGGAAGATATGGAAAGAGGAGAAGAGAGAGAGAGCAGTGCTTATTTACAGCTCTAAGGAGCTCGTGTTAATTACAGTTGGCAATAGCATGTGAGTTCTCTAAAGGAACGCTTATCTTAGACGGGCATGCTTAAACACTAATGGACGAGGCCATGAGAGGGAGCCTGAGTGAGAGGGTGCTTACCTGTGGGCATCATGAGCTAGGTGAGCGGCTCGCGAGTGTGACCCGGAGAGCACTGGAGAATGAATTGCAGTTCATTGGTCCCAATAGGCTGAGGTAGCTACTGCTTGACGCCTTTCCGCATTTCCAGTGCATGGTCTCTGGGTGATTCACATTGTTCATTGACGTCACTTTGACTGCACCGCCTTCTCCAGTATTGACGTGGTCTAGACTTGATTAGCATTAGAAGGAACAATATTGCTGTTTAACCATTCGCAGGAGGCAGGGTTGTTTTCGACACTAATGGCAGGCTCATGAGTATTTGTTTATAGTCCATTAGGCACTGCCGTGGCATTTTGAATGATTTACGGTGTTTCCATGACAGCTTGAAATGGTCAGATGAAGCACAGGGGGAGCATAACTCTGGAGCTGGTTAGAGACCCACTCCAATCAATAGCTATTCTGCAGTTCCTCATCTTTTCAGCGAGGCTTGGCTAGTGAAGGCGATCTGGGTCCGTGTTTTAGTCCTGCGGCAACGAGGGAACATTATGTTGTTCATATCTTCTGGAAGCACGTTTAGGGCACACATGGTTTATGTGCCGCCCGCAAAGCTGGAGGCTCTAGGTCGGTCAGAAGTGCTTCAGAGGAAAAGCCTGGCAACTTACTTCTGAAAGATCAGCACTCAGCCTCTGAAGCCAGGTCTCCTCTGACATACATGAGGTCACTGTGAGCTTAGGCAGCAGCTGGCAAGTGGTGTTTCACTTCCTCCAAGAGAGACTTTGCTCATGGCTTCTAATAGAAACACCAATTCAGTTAAGATTTGTTGAATCTATAAATCCATCTCTTTATCTAACTCCATTTATTATACCATATATACTTGTGTATAAGCCGAGCTTTCCAGCACATTTTTAATGCAGTTTTTGTGGTAAAATTAGGTGCCTCGGCTGATATTTAGGTTGGCTTATACCCGAGTGTATACAATATATCTATTTTTTAGAAAACACTACTCTGAAGGGTTTATGTTCAGAACATCAAAGAAACACCTCTTTCCAAACAGGGTCATATTTTAGGTTCAGCAATTGGATTCCAATTTACTTTGTGGTGGGGCACACAATTCAATCCACAATACTAGGTAATATTGTAAGATTATGATTTCTCTGTGCTTAAGTTTCCACAACTAAACATTGATGACTCCTCTCTTTGAACACATAACACACACACACACGCACACACACACTTACACACAAATCAACAGATAAACAAAAACTTTCCCAAGAAAGGATTATTAATGATTTCATCAAATATTTCAAAAGTTAAATAGTTGGGTTGTCATTATAATGTGCTAAGTAAAACAAGACACACGCTGGTTTTCTTGCATAATCTCACAGTCTAGCATATTTTCTAGCATAATCTCTATTACTATACAGAGTGAAAAATCTTTCTCAAATTTCCCAATTTATTTTAATTAAAATATGCTTATTTATGATAGGGGAAAATAATATGGTAGATATCTGACAATGTGAGATAAATGGAAAAGCCTAAAGAATTAGATACATGATATAATTGCACATGCTATTTTGTTTAGCAAATTGCTAGAGATCACAGAATGGTAATCCAATGGCCATAAAAATAAATAACTAATGTTATCCTGCTACAGTCTTTATAATTATATTAAATCCAGCAATCGTCTACCAATCATTTTCTTCGCATGTAACACTAGATTAGGTCCAATATTATTAAATGAAGGAAGGTAAATCAAAAGGATTAATCTTATTTTCAAGTAGACAATTTGACCTGGTTAAACAAATAAGCTAGAAGAGATAGCGTTTTAAGAAAACACAAATACAGGATGCTAACTTTCAAGAAGATTTAGAGGACATTTAATGCGTACTCCAAGCTGAACAAACCAAACCGATTTTCCCCCAGTCAATTCTGACTCTCAACGACCCTGGAGAACAGAGTAGAACTGCCCCACTGGGTTTCCCAGGCTCTACATCTTTATGGAGGAAGCCAACTGCCATATCTTTCTCCCTCTGAATAGGCCCGTGGGTTTGCAACACTGATTTTTTGGTTAGCAGTTGAGTGCTTAATCATCGTGACACCAGGGTAACTTACTGGACATGCACAGTTTATATCGAAAGTATTATGGACTGGAAAAAAAGACAAACTGATCTGTCTTGGAAGAAGTAAGCCAGAGGGTTCCTTAGAGGCGAGGATGGCAAGACTTGGTCTTACAGCCTTTGGACATGTGGTCAGGAGAGACCAGTCCCTGGAGAAGGACACACCATGCTTGGTAAAGCAGAGGAAGGTCTTCAAGGAGATGGTTGGCACAATGGCTGCAACAATGGAGTCAAACAGACAACTGTGAGGATGGCACAGGACCAGGCAGTGGTTTTCTCTGTTGCACATAAGGTCTCTCTATGGGGCAGGCCAGAGTCAACAGCACATAACAATAACAACAACATAGTTTACATATAAAGAAAATGAAGGCTGAGGATTTGCATACTTGCCTAAACTCATGTTGATGATATTAGAGTTGGGATTAAGACGCATTTTAAAAATGCGTGGGATAGTTTTCAGTGGCATTTTTACAGAAATTAATGAAAAGCGTAACTGGAGGTGGTTTGCTTGTTCAAGAAAGAGGAAATTGAAACTGGTATTGGGGCTCCCTGATGCCATTTAAGAACCATGCTTCTCCTCTCTTCCTGCCCCATCACCCTCGATAAATCCAGCTTCAGTTTGGAAATCTAGATGAGAATAAAGAGGAGGAAGAAGCGACATGCTCGTGTGGACGTTTCATCAAGACCAGATGTGGAAATGGCACACAGTGCCCAATTGGAGAGAACACATCTTTGGCCCTAGGTCGAGCAGGGGCTATAGAGCAGGGAGGTTCACCAGTTGCTTTGTGGGGGCTTCTGCTAACCAGGCAGGCATGGAGAGCAAGGGCAGAATCGTGCCTTCCTGGCTGCCGGCTACTCGTGTTCACATTTGTGCTGCTGTGGATGAGCTTATGAGATCATCAATGTGTTGTTCAGGAGGGCCGTGTGCACTGTGTTAGGCCAGTTGAGAACTCACCCATGGTCTGCCACTGTTCTTGCTACTTTTGCTCAAACTCTTTTTCTAGTTGGTAGTCAATCTAATTACATATTGTTTTGAATCTTAGGTTCAAGTTCATCGTATGCATTGGTTTTATTTGCTCCCCTATGACTCTGTTGTAGAGGGTCTGGGTAGCATGTCTGCCGAATTTACCATTTTTTCCAGACGCCCCAGGCCTACTCCTTTACATAAAAAATACTAAGGGTGTTGTTAAGTAATAAAGGAACAAAATGTAACAGCCAAAAAAGACGTCTAGAACCAATGGGTAAAACAAGAGAAAATCAGCTCTATTTCAAAGTGACCAGGAACTTTCTTCTAAGCAGAGCTTCTACCCAAGAACTGCCAATACTTCAACCTGGACTCAGAAGAGGACAGAGAGTGAGAGCTATCACTGCTGATGTCAGATGATTCTTTGTTGACGGCAGAGAGTACTAGCAAGAATGCCACACCCTGGTGTTTTCTTAACCATGCAGAGGCATTCAATTGTGTAGCTCATAACAGACTGTGAATCACATTGTGAGGGCTGGGAATTCCAGAACCCTTACTGGTGCTCATAAGGAACCTGTGCGTGGACCAAGAAGCCATCATTGGAACAGAACAAAGGGAAGTTGCATGGATTGGCATCAGGAAAAGTGTGCATCAAGTCTGTGTCCTTTCGCAATCTTTATACAGTCTCTATGCTGAGCAAATAATCTGAAAAACTGGACTAGATGAAAAAGAATATGGCCTTGGGATTAGAGGAGGTCCTATTAAAAATCTGCAGGATGCATAGCCTACAATCTCGCTTGCTGACGGCCAAGAGGACTGGAAGCACCTGATGAAGATCCAGACTACAGCCTCAACGTGGGTCATCTTTTGACGCAAATAAAACCCAAATCCTCACAATGGAGCCAATAGAGAACATCATGATAATCAGAGAAATATTGCAAAAAAAGATTTAATTTTACATGTCTCCATAGTTAACATTTTGAGGATGCAGCAATCGAGAAATCAAATGACATGTTGTGTTGGGGAAATGTAGTTCACACGACCCTTTTAAAGTGTTAGAGAACAAAGATGTCACTTTGAAGATGGAGGTTTCCCTGATCCAAGTCATGGTATTTTCGGTCCTGTTATATACATGAGAGAGCTGAATAATATACAAGGAAGACTAAAGTATTGCTGAAGTTGAATTATGGTATTTGCGGAGAATATTGACTATACTACTGATGGCCAAAGGAATGAACAACTCCATCATGGAAGAAGTACAGTCAGAATGTTCCTTAGAAAGGAAGGTGGTGAGATTCTGTCTTATTTACATTGAACACACCACCTGGAGGAACCAGACACTGGAGAAGGACATCATGCTTTTTGAAAACGAGCAGGAGCCTTATGAGATGGACTGACAGCCATGGACCAACTTTGAAAGTGGCACAAGATGGGAAGGGTTTCTTTCTGTTTTATTGCAGACACAGATACTACAGCTCTTAACATGAAATATCTTATAAGCAGAGCTATCCAAGGGTAAATAATTTAGCGTGCTGCTCATTGCCTAGGGCAGTGTCCGGTATAGCAGAAGACCCCACGCAAAGTTATGAAACACCTGAATATTCTGTGGAAGGGGACCTATTACACTGTAATGTGAGAAGTATTCTATTAACTAGCTGGTCTTTGCGATTTCTTCCAGGGTGGATGATCATCTATTATTCTGAGAATGTAATGTGATATAAATTCAAAAAAGCATTTCAAGATGTATTTCAAAAGAAGGTAACAGCGATAATATTTCTGGAGGGTTTCCTCTGCGCTAGATATTTTGCTCCATCATTTCAATCTGGAAGCAACTCCATGAACTGTGCATATAATTCGCTCCCATTTTTAGACCAGGAAACTGAAGCACAGGAAGTTTAAGTGACTTTCCATAG
Organism: Tenrec ecaudatus; assembly: GCF_050624435.1. NCBI lineage: Eukaryota > Metazoa > Chordata > Mammalia > Afrosoricida > Tenrecidae > Tenrec > Tenrec ecaudatus. The sequence goes on from NC_134533.1 coordinate 191,592,477, forward strand.
TCTCTCAGCTAAATGTTATTGGCAAAGCCAGGGCTTTTTATACCTAACCTTGCCCTTCAGAATTGATTCGTGAGTGAATGACTCCTATTTCACTGCTTCCCTCCCTGGTCTGGCCACCATCATGTCTTGCCTGGATGATGGCACCAGCCGGTTAAGGAGTCGTTTTCGTGCTAGGCCCACTTCCTTCTGTCAATTTCCAGTACGGCAGCCAGAGTAATCCTGATAAAATTGAAACCAGACCACGTCATGTCTACCTGGACGACTAACTAAGTCATCTGCTCTCTCTCAAGATCAAGGTCAAACTTCTCAAGTCTTTATTGCCAATCAGGGCCCTGTTAGATTTTGACTTCAGCTCCAGTTCCCCTCCTCCTTGCTGTTTTCTGCTTCAGCCATGCCAGCTTCTGGGTAGCTGCTGCAGCAGGGCAGGCGTGCCCCTACTCACTGGCTTTGTACTTTCTTGTTTATCTGCTTGGAGGGTTCTTCCCCAGACAGCTACGTGCTTGACTCCCTCACCACCCCCCCTCTAGCATGACTTTTTCAATCAAGTCCTCGTTGGACATTCAATTATAGTTCTTCATCTCTCCCTCCAGCTCTTTTGTGCTTGTTTGCTTCCCCCCTGAGCTGGATGGACCGTGTCTCTCCCAACCAGAATGCCACATCCATGAATAGAGCCGTCTTTGTGGTTGTTGTTCTTTTTGTTTATTACTGTGTCCCCTGCAAGAGAGCAGAGGGGAGGAGGAGGAGAAAATCTATTGCGTGGCTACTGGCTCTACCTTACATAGCCTGTGCTCTCCTCCAGGTAGACCTCAGTTACAGATCCTGTCCTCCTGGCATCAGACAGCTGTCTGTTTTCCTTCAGGGAACGGCATATGTCTCCCTTTGTACCTTTGGGTTTGCAGTCACTACAGATCAACAGCCGTTGAGTCCAGTTTGACTGTGTTGTTGATTGCGATTTCCTTGATCACACTCTTGTCATGAGTCCTTTCTCAGAATATCCTAATTGGAGCGTGCCATCCATGTTCTGTAGAGACTCCGACTGAGGCAGGACTCAATAAGTATTTTTAAATGAATGCCATTGCTGTCTTCCAATGAAACACAGATTTTTTTAAGGGTCAAGGGGGCTTTCATGTGTTTACATTAAACTTTACAAATCACCATATCAGACTGAATGAACAAGACTATAATAATTCTAAATCTTAAATAAGGATTCAATGAATGTTTATAGTCTCCCATGTTTCGAATATTTCAGGATACCTTTAATGGTTTTAAACATGATATCCTTAGCTACTTGGCATGTGAAAATTAACTTTCTCATATTTGTTTTTCCTTCCCAGCTATTGTAGAATTTTTAAAGATGACTATAGCTCAGAATTTTTCATGTGTAATAATGACTTCACTTTAATGTTATGTTTTTGTGTATTATTGTGAACCAGATAAGAAATAAAACTTAAACAATTATTTTTGTCTTGTATCATTTACTTCTAAAAATAATGCTGAGGAAAAATTAAATTCTCAAGTGTCCTATCTCATTATTTAGTGTTTCATCAAGATTTAATTTCTTACTTAGTTGCACAAATCTTAGCGTGCAATAATTAATTTAGAACAAAGCGAAGAAATACACATTTTCAATAGTTTTTGACACTCCATAATTAATTGATGATACCTTATTAGCAGACAAAAGATTAATCATCTTATTTAATTTAAATGGACAGTTTTACATTGTTTGCTAGCATCCCAGTAGTGGAATACTTTCATTTCAAATTATACAAGATAAAAGAATGAACCAGAAACCACTATTTCCTTCCTCTCATGAGATTTTAGAAGCCTGAGACATGCTTGCTGATAACTGATAATGAACAGCTTACAGACTGCAGTTTGAGAGTGTGGAACAGAGGCCGACTTCTGTTCCTGAATCCTTGTTTGAGTAGTTTCCATAGTGAGATGACGAAAGAGAAACTGCCGAAAGGGACTGTCCAGTTGCTAGCACTATGTCCTGGCCTCCCGAAATGTTCACTGGAATTGCATGATTCAGGGATGGGTGGTTTCTTCCTAACGTGGAGTATGATGGAATGACTGGGGGGGGGGGGGACAGTGTTCCTTTGCAAATGTGTAGGATGAGACCAAGCTTTTATTAAGTTGTTACTGTTCACCTTATAGACTTGTCCTGTGAAACATGAGTCACTGACTAAGGCCCATAATCTGGAGTAGAACGATGTTTTTTGGGGTGGGGAATGGTGGTGGTATCACCAGTCTCTGATAGTTCAGGAAGTCCGCTTTTATAAGTAAAAGTCTTTAAAAGTAGAAGTCTAGAGTTTATGATTGGACCAATGAGAGGAATTTCCTTAACTGATAATTAGGTGAACTCTGAAAATAACTGAGAGAATGAAAGGTTGCCTATGCCTTTGTAGATTTACATGCCATGAGGCCTTTGACTTATGTGTTTGGTTATTTATTTATGCCATCAAAGTTTTTTCCCCATAAAAGTTTTACACACACACACACACACACACATACACACACACACACACACACACGGGATGACTTCATAGAAGCCTTTGTTAAGCCAAACTAACAGCATGTGAAATCACGGTTTCTCAACATATCCTCCATCTTGCTTGATACACTTCTGAAGGCAGTGTTTCTGTCTAACTCTTCCTCAGAGAATTCTGGGCTTAACCATTTACACCACTCCGAAATTACAGTTTGCCATTTCGGGGGCATTTTAGTTGTGCTCCTTTGAACCCCTCTTGGATTTGGGGGAACAAACAGAAATTGGAAGGGGCAAGCTCAATGCTGCTGTAAGGTGGATGGGGTCAGGTTTCCCAAGGAAATTCCCTAGGAGACTCCTGGTTATCCTTCAAGTGGGAGCAGGTAAAATGCCTTGATAAAAACAAAACAAACAAACAAACAAAAAGCATTGCTGAGGAAACTTTCCTTATCTTTTCCTCGCCAATGCCATTTTCGACTTTCTTAAAACTTCTTGACTAGCAGCTGCTGTGATCATCTGGTGCCCTTCAAGAAAATCTATCAAGAAATGCCTTTGGAAGCCTCTCCCACCCCCATACAAACAAGCAAACACACGCACCCCAAAACAGTCACCGTAGCCATCTTACCTGACCTCTGTGCTTTGAATTTAACTGGCCCAACAGATCCCCTCAGCAACCACTGTTTTGGTTTAGCTTTTCCTGAAAGTGCCCCCAGGAGATTAAGACAAGGACATTCCTGAGAGGACTTGTCTGCGGCCATCCCCTGATTGCAGAGAGATGTTACAGCACATGTGGTCTGGTATGAACCCAGGCATGAATGAACTGGAACTCTAGTAGTAATACTTATTGACTTACCCTTGCCTCCTATGTTACACAGACTATATGGTCCACCTGGAAATGTAGAGTTTGGTCATATAAACATGAAGGTAAACACCGTATATACTCACATATAAGCTGAGTTTTTCAGCATTTTTAATGCAGTTTTTGTGGTAAAATTATTTCCTCAGCTGATATTAGAGTCGACTTATACTTGAGTATATATGGTAGATCACAAAAGTCAGCGAGAGCTAATTTATGCTGATTGTGCTCATCCAGGTAGTCTAGAGAAACAAATCCATAGAAACTTATATGTGTATAAGAAAAAATTTTATATACAAGAGCAGTTGAATATTGAGAAAACATCCCAGTCGGTCCAGATGAAGCCCATAAGTCTGACACTAGCCCATATGTCCAATACCAATCTATAAAGTCCTCTTCAGACCCCCAAAACACATGCAATGATGCTGAATGCAGGATAATCACAGGCCAGTGGGTAGAAAGTCTTTGGATCCAGTGGCGTTGTAAGCATCTCAGTGCTGGCAGGGGTCTCCACGTGACTTCTCCAGCTTCCAGGGCTGCATCAGGGTAGGTCCATGTGGATTCTCCTCAGGGATGACTTGCAGGGAGTCAGCCTTGTCAGTTGTGGGTCTCCAAGGGAGTGAAGTAGTGAGAGAGAGGCTCTCTCACCTCCAAGGAGGAAATACCAGAGTTTTCCCAGAATCCTATGGGGAAGGCCATCTCCACAGAGGCCTCATTGGCTGTGACGTGATTTACAGACTAGACTCCACCCCTACACTCTTAATCCTCAAATTGACAGCAGATTATGTAACAACCACAGGTATAGTAGAGTCAAATTGTACTCACTCTAAATGAAGATGTGTTTAGGTCTTTCTAGAAGGCTGAAGGGGTAGGCACGCATTAAGCCTGTTTGTATCAATAATAACTCTCCCAAGAAAGAATTCTCTCCAAGATTGAGAGCATGTCAAGAAATGCATATATGGGTACAATAACTACACTCCAGGCATTGACAGGGATAAGATGATTTTAAGGACCACAAACAGACCATCCCTGGGCACTACCCACATGGTTGACCTGAGATTTAGAGAGGAGGCTACTAGTTTATCTGAACCAAAAAATTTGAAATTTTGATCAATATTAAAAGCATAGGTCTTCATGCTCTTTAAATTTGTAGGGAAAATGTTTGTGCCTCTTTCTTCATGTTCCTGGCTTAGTACACAATGGATTTGCATGAATCTTTGTTCATGAGGTCAACAAATTTGACTGTTAACCTAAAGGTTAGAGGTTCAAGCTCACTCAGCAGCTCTTCAGAAGACAGTCCTGGTGATTGGAAAGATCAGCCATCACTGACCCTTTGTAGAACAATTCTACTCTGACACACATGGGGTCACCAAGTATCAGAATCCATTCAGGGGCAACTGACCTTAGGGGATGCGGAGAAACACTTCTAGTTTCTCCTGTGACTCCTGAGGGGAATGGAGTAGTTAAGCTGATCAGACAGTTTAATTACTAGGAGGTAGAGCGCTTTCATGAAAAACCCCTTCTCAATTTTTCTACTTTGGGGCACTTTTAGTCTCCATGCCCTTTGCCTGAAAAGGCCCAAATCCTATCTTCTGAAGAAGGTCCTGTGAGCTAAATCGGACACAGAAGATGGGTCTGTAAAGGATGCGTGGGAGATTAAGATGCCTGAGATGCTCACAGAGGCAGCTCTCCGGTGCCCCCTCCATGCCTATGGAAGCACTCCCAACTCTCTGTCTCAGGAGTGCACGCAGCGTGAAGAATCCTCCAGGGCAGAGGAGCACAGGGTGGGAGGGTGATGAGTAAGACAGACCACCTCTAATGAATTTCTTGATGTGCTGTGCCCACAAAGATTCTCAGCTCGTTTCTTCCTACCTCTATGGACCAAGGTTCCGTGCAATTCAGCAGTGTTCATCATTTTCAAAGCGCTCCTGGTTCTGGATAAGCCAGGCACGGGGATCTGTTTAAGTGAAAGGCAGACAGGTCTCCAGCACTATTACATGACTGGGCTCTAAGTTCTAGGCTTAGGATGGGAGGAAGGAGGCTCAGCTTTGTCTTCCCGGCTATCTTCTCTGATACAGCTAACTATCCATAGGTCTAGAATTTTGGAGATTCCTAAATAAATAAACCAAAAAAATACTTTATTTCTTAATTGTGTTTCAGCAAGCTGAATGACTAATAAGGCACTTTTGACCGACACTCAGGAGACTGGGTGGCCCAGTAGTTAAAACATGGTCACTAACCGAGAGGTTGGCAACTTGGACCCAGCAACTGCTCATGGAGTAGAGATGTGGTGTCTGCTTCTGGAAAGATGTACAGCCTTGGCACCTGACGCCTCAGTTCTTTATTTTGTCCTGTAGGGTCATTGTGACACAGAAGTAGCTTCACAAAGTTGGGGACAGGTGTGTTGCACAGTTCAGCAGAGACCGAGTGATGCCACTGCTCTGTGGAGGACAGTAGGCCACCAGCAGGGGGAGACACCGGCCATTTTAGAGATTCAGCTTTTTCTGCAAAGCACAACCTGAGCGCAACATGACTTCCTAAGCCATTGACAGAGATGCCATCAAAGGCACTCTCAGGGAAACCACATTCACTGGGTCTGGGGACTTGCTGACGTTGCCAAGCGAGCAGAAGTCATCTGGAGCCAGAGCTGAAGGCAGAGGGAGAGAGGAGGCAACAACAGCTGAGAGGGGCTTGCTCCTGAATCCCAGTGGGACATTTCCATGGGACATGCAGAAAAGCTTCAAGGAACTTTTGAGGAGATCTGGAGGCATTCAATAACAGGTGGGAGGAAAATTAGAAATGACTGTGTTTCTGTAAACGTGACTCCTAGTCGTTCCCAAATTAGTGTGGCCTGAGGACCCACAGGTGCTAAAACTTTTGAACAGGTGTTGGCATACCTTTTAAAAATTCTAGTCATACCTAATCTAACAGCTAACATGGATGTTCACAATAAACGTGTTGGATTTGTTTGATAACCTCAAGTCATGTCTTTCTGCTGTTGGCTGTGTCAGGAGAAGCTTGGCATCTGGTTTTAGTACTTTCATGGCTTCTGCATTACTGTTCCTGAATCTACCACTTGCTGTAAATGTATATTGGCTGTTAAGTCCATCCTGTGTGTATTGGACAGGAAAGAAGTGCGGACAATGGATATATAAAGAAAAGTGATGGGCGGAATGTCTTTGTACATTTTCAAGGACATTAGATCATAAACCCCCTAAACATGTTTTTTAAATTCATTATTATCTCTCTAGTTCCTATCACAGCACATTGTTATTGTTAATTTCTCTGTAGTCAATTTTGAGTCACAATGGGTTTTCTTGGCTGTATTAAAACAAATTATTTTTAAGTCACTTGCCCTGGGCTAGTCAAGTTCTATAGGATGCCAGTTGGGATCCCAAATCTGGTGCCACTTTCTGAAGCCTGTATTTCGTCCTCAATCTCTAGTACTGCCTCCACTTGGGTGACGGAGGAAGAGGGAGAGACAGCAAGAAACAGAAGTGCCCCCATTGTCAGGTTCAGGAGAGATGTGGGCTCATTTTTGGTAGTGAATGGTAGGGTGGAGTTGGGAGTCTCTAATTAATTTGGAAGGTGGAAAATAATGGGTATGTTAGTCTGGGTAGATTAGAGAAACAAATCCATAAACACAGATATGTATAGGAAAGAGTTTTAAATAGAGAGCAATCGAACATTGAGAAAACAATCCAACCCAGTCCAGATCAAGTCCATAAGTCCGATATTAGCCCATATGTCTGATATCAATCTCTAAGTCTTCTTCAGACTCACTACACACATGCAATGACACCGAATGTAGAAGATCACAGGCCAGTGGGTAGAAAGTCCTTGTATCCAGTGGCATTGGAAACATCTCAGCGCTGGCAGGGGTCTCTGCATCAGGGTGGGTCCATGTGTCTTGTCAGCTGCTGTCACCCAGGGTGTGAGCAGAGTCTCCTACCTCCAAGGAGGAAAATACCGCTTCCCCAGAATTCTCAGAAGAAGGCCATGCCCACACAGAGGCCTCATTGGCTATGATCTGATTGACAGGCTGGACTCTGCCCCTACATTCTTAATCCTCAGATTGCCAAATGATTATATAACGACCACCGTGGGTTTTCTTGTTGCGTTTCCAGGTGGGGGCAGGAAAGCCCAGTCCATCGTGGGTTCATCAGAGATGCAGAGGGCAGTTAGCGGAGCACACAGCCTCCGTGGCCCCTCAGATGCAGATGCCCCTCTCTCAGCTGTTATCTTAAAGGAAACAGGTCTGTAGGGCTTTCTTTCTGCATACCACTAGTGGGTTCAAATCGCCCTCCAGGTTAGCCATCGAACGTTAACCGATGTGACCTTGTAAATACCGTAATACAGTGCAGATAAAAAAGCACATTTTTGGTTGGCCGTGGCGTTTTCTACCCGGAAACCACGGCGGCCGGAGCCCAGCGGAGCCCGTGTTGCGGCGTTGCTAGCCTGGCTGGCCTCTAGTGGTCGCCTCCGGCCCTCAGAGCAGGATGCGCCTCCCCCCCCTCCCCCCCACCTAGTATAGCCGGGAGGATGGTAGCAGGCGCCCCGGGCCCTCGCGACAGCCTGGGGAGCCGCGGCCCGCTGGGCGGGGTGGAGCTGTCAGAATAATGTTCAAACCTGAAGCTGTACATCAGCCGCCGCCCCCCTTCCCCCCCCCCCCCCCCCCCCCCCCCCCGCTGGTGGTCTTCATGATCAGTGTGAGCGCCATGGCCATGGTCTTCCTGACCCTGGGCTACTTCTTCAAAATCAAGGAGATTAAGTCACCGGGAATGGCCGAGGACTGGAACATGTTCCTGCTGCGGTTGAATGATCTGGACTTGTGTGTATCCGAGAACGAAACACTGAAGCATCTCACCAATGACATGACGACACCAGAAAGCACAGTGAACAGCAGGCCAGCCCAGGCCCCCACCCAGGTCCCCCAGGGCCTGGAGGACTCAGGCTCTGTGAACATCTCTGTTGCCATCACCCTGATGCTGGACCCACTCAGGCCTTTCGGGGGATAATCGGCAACGTCACTCACCTGGGCTCGACTGTCCCAGGACAGCAGACTGGGCTCTCAGGCAGGGAGGCCCACGAGGAGATCAATGTCACCTTCACGCTGTCCACAGCCTGAAGTGCAGACGACTGCGTGCTCCACGGCCACTGCGAGCAGGTGGTCTTCACGACCTGCATGACCCTCACTGCCACCCTTGGTGTGTTCCCTGTCACCGTACAGCCCCCACACTGCATCCCGGACACATACAGCAACGCCACTCTCTGGTACAAGATCTTCACCACAGCCAGAGACGCCAACACAAAATATGTCCAAGACTACAATCCCTTCTGGTGTTACAAGGGGGCCATTGGGAAAGTCTACCATGCGTTCAACCCCAAGCTCACAGTCATTGTTCCAGATGATGACCGCTCCCTGATAAACCTGCACCTCATGCACACCAGCTACTTCCTCTTCGTGATGGTGATAACCATGTTCTGCTGCCGTTATCAAAGGCAGACCAAGCAAACTACGTCAGAGCAATCCTGAATTCTGTCCTGAGAAGGTGGCTTTGGCTGAAGCTTAACCACCCCTGGTTTTCCTGGGAGAGGCGGCGAGAACTGCAGTCATTGCCTGCTGCACCCGGCCGGCCTGGACACTGTGAACACATTGTCTTGCAATGTTGGGTTATTCCAGCCAAAGACATTTCAAGTGCCTGTAACTGATTTGTACATATTTATAAAACTCGATTCGAAACTGGAAAAAAAAAAGCACATTTTTGATGAGTGCTTACTATGTCTGTGCCTTATTACCTCAACAGGAGCAAGTCACAAAAAGCTGAGAGGAAGGAATGGTAAGTAGAATTAATAAAGGAACAGAAAAACATTGAAGACAACGAGGCTTAAAGACAATGAGGCCGAGTGAAATGAACCTGTCACTTTGAACCCTAAACTCGCCATCCATCAATTTTGTTGCTTCTCTTGGTCTTTTCACTTTGTACTTAAGGGTTTCTTCCATCAAAAAGAAACCTTGCATACATTTTCTAGGAATATTTGTTAAAGAATAGAAATTCAGAGCATAAGACACAAAGAATTCTTGGCTGCATATGATCGATTCATCCCTGTAAAATGTTCCTGTATGTGATCAAATGAAACCATTTATGAGATCCGTATCCCTGTGACACTGAACTCTTAAAAGAACTCATATGGCTTTGTCCGATTAATGGTCCTGTCACCTTTGACGAGGCCACCTAAACCAGTTCTTTTCAAGAGCTGCCCACGCAGAGACCCATGAAGACCCTACATGATAGAGTAGAACTGCCCTGGGGGTGTTTGAGACTGTAAATATTTGTAAGAGTTCAAAGACTCCTCTTTCTCCTGAGATGCATAGGTGGTTTCAAACTACTAACCTTGCAGTTAGCAATCTAACCTGTAACCTACTATGCCTGCGAGTCAGAATTCGCTCGAGGGCAGTGAGTGAGCCTATGGAGAAATATGAGGCTTTCTGTTTCTGTAAAGATTTATAGATTTAAAGACTACATGGGCAGGTCTACTCTGTTTGAGTCAATGGCAGTGAGGATTGTGTGTGTGTATGTGTGTGTGTGTGTGTGTGTGTGTGTGTGTGTGTTCTCACGTGCCTATAATCACACTGTCAAGGTCATTGTGAGGATTCTAAAAATAATATATATATCTATATATTCACTGCCTTTGAGTCAATGCTGACTGACAGCGATCCCTCTGTGGGGTTTCTGAGCCTGTAACTAACTGTTTACAGGAGTAAAAAACCCAGTCTTTCTCCTGCAGAGTGCTGGGCTTTCTAACTGCTGACCATGGGGATTGCAGCCCAACTGATAATCACTATGCCACCAGGGCGGCGGCGGCGGCAGCTTCTTCTTCTTCTCTCTCTCTTTTCTCTCTCTCTCTCTCTCTCTCTGTGTGTGTGTATACATATATATGTGTGTGTACATATATATACCCCAAATACACACATATGTATGTATATGTGTGTATACACAGACATCCATATATGCATACATGCATGCACACACACATTTTTTGGCCTGAATATTTTCAACCCAAATCTGGATAGTACTTTCCTTCCTTAAAAAAAGGAACCTTTTTATCCAATAAAATGCCACAATTAATTGTTGGATTTCATTATTTAACTTGCTCAGTTCCTTTAAATTGTGGCTAACTATGGAAGAGACTAAAAATAAATTTTACAAGTGCACGATTAATGAGGTGAAGAAGCAGGCTGAGAATGGCTGTCTTTTCTACCAAGAGTCTTGGACTGGTATTAATGACAGGGCCTTTTCAAGAAATGCTAGAATGTTTTTGTCAACCATATCATGCAAAAAGTATCGTTTCACATCTTGTTTTCTGTAATGTGCTTATATTTCACAAATTTGCTAAAGAAATGTGTGTGTTTAAAGTTGAAAGCCTATTATGAAGCTGACCCAAAAATATAGGTATCTTCTCTTTGAATGATTTCATTGATGATATTCCATTTGCTCTAAACTCTCTTTCTGGACTACTGAATCAATTCTTTAATTTCTTTTCCTTTTTCTGTCATATATATAAAATAAATATACATATAATTCTTACCTTATATTTCAAACACCGTGAGTGTGTTTCTGCTATCATGTTTTCCATGAATATGGTTTCTTTATTTTTGACCAAACCTTCCTTTTTAATAGTATCCTGTTTTTATTTCATGAATAAGATAGATTTCATTTTCTTACTTAGTATATTGGAGAGTATGCGTGTCTTTCTTGAAAGTAGTCTTGTTTTCATTTCATTTCCCTTTGTTTTCTATTTTTGTGCTTTAGTTTTTATCTTTCATGTTATAGCCTTTCAACAGGTATTTAACAATTACTAGTTGCCAAACGTTACTTAAAAGTCAGGTAGAAAAATAGCATATTAGAAAGCTTTAAACACATATGAATATAGATACTTTTATTTTTAATTTTGCATGTAGATTTTGGCTGTGAAATTCTGTATATGGTGACCGAGTTGAATTGGAAGTGTGATCAAGTATGGGGTCCAGCCTCATGAGCAATGGTGGTCCTGAGGAAATGACCAAGCAATTATAGAAAAAAGGAGACAGAAAAGACAGGGCAAAGGACACTGATGTCCAATACCGGGAGGTGAGCAGTGAGTTTATTCAACAATAGGGTTCTACAGTAATGAGGTCTTCAAGTCTCTAGTTAGCACATACGCCATAGAATGGGCACTGTGTGAATCTTGGATAGCCTAGCTCCCTAGTGGAACACTTCATGACAAGAATTGGTCAAAAGATACTTTTAGAGGAAAAAGGAGTAGCTCGCTCTTTGAGAGGGACAAAAGAGTCCTTTGGCTGCTTAGTGAGGAGCCAGGTGCCTTTAGGGGACAGCTTTATATTAGCATTTTAATGGAGGGCAATTGTGAAGAAATCTCTCCATATGGAGAATGTGTATTTGGCTGTTATCTGTATCTCAGACCATGGAGGTTTTCCTCTAAACACAAATGCTGATCTCCCAAGCCCTGTGATCACAAGTGCAATGATTAGGGTGCTTACACACTTTCTTCCAGGTTCTAAGTTTCCCACAATCAAGTGACCACCATAAGGTGATCAAATTGGTCCTTCCCTTGGCTGGTCAGATTATAAGAGAAGATTCTCTGGTTTTAGCCCTAAATATCAAGAAATGTATGAGTGATGCAGTGTCTCTGCATATGCTTCCACATTTGGTGTTCATTTTAAATTGGGCTTTCTTGTTATGAAGGACTTTTGGTCCTACTTTATGAAATCCGAGTGCAAGTTCTTTAACAGATATATGATTTTTAAATACTTTTTTCCCAGACTGGGGCTTATATCTTCATTATTTTAACAGTATCCTTCACAAAGTAAATGTTTTTGCCTATGGAATACCAATGGGGCCTTGGAGAAGGCGTGCTCCTCAGACTGGACACTGAGGAATAAAAGGGGATACATGCTGCTGTGGGGTCCTGGTTTACAACTGCCGGCACCAGCACCATGACAGGCTACATAAAACCAAAGTCTGGGGCAGGCTTAAGCTCTAATTTCAGATTCCTGGACACTGAGGCAATTCTGTCAGCGAAGGCATCACCTGTCCCAGACTGACCAGTAGGGAGCGGCGACCACCACCCCCGTTGACCAGTCAAGAGAATATGCGTACAACTGCTCACCAACCACCAATGGACAACGCTGATGCCAGAAGTTTTCTCCAATAAATTTAAAGAACAACAACACTGGACTGCCCGCCCCCCCCCCCCCCCCGTCCCTGGCCCCATAAAAGCCCAGGGAACAAAGCACTCGGGGCTGATTCCCTTTTGGACACTGGGTCCCCACTGCGCTGGGCAGTGGAGGGAGGGAAGCTCTAGCTTGAACTAGCAAATAAACTCCTTTTGCCACGTTTGCATCTCAACGGGTCGTAATTCTTCCATGTGCCCAAGGTGAGCTCGTGTTCCCTTCCCCAATCTAATACTGTTAGGTAAAGGGTCCTGGGAGAAAAATCCTCCAAAGAAAAGGGGGATGAACAGATGGATTTCCTCAGGCTTGCTTGTTATTGAACAGAGGGATACTCCTCTACTTGGGGCCTTGTTTTGTTTATTGTTTCTCTCTCTTTTGTTTCCTTTTCCCTCCTTTGGTGTCTAACTATAGAAGACAGAGGGGATAAGCAATCCCAAGGAGATGCTATGCTAAATACATTCCCTGCAAAATGGTTCATTCAGTCATTTATTTATCCAACAATGATTACTGGGTCACTGTAGGGACTGTGGGTTAGGTGATGGGAGGTTAAGCATACGCTCTCTAGTGCAAACCCACCAGGTTAGGTTCTCTGTGGGAGAAAGATAAGGTTGTCTGTTTTCTTAAAGGTTTGCCATCTCATAAACCTCATATAGAGTCAGTCTGAGATAAAGTCGACTAGCTGGAAGTTGGTGGGTTTGGGTATTATGCAAAAGTCACTCTTCTGAAGGCACAGAAGTGAGCAGACACCTTGTCTAATTCCATTGGAGACAGACCATAAGCAAATGAACTAAATACTATATGACACCATGTCATGTGGCAATAAGAACTATGAGGAAAATAGACAGTTGGGAAAAGTCTGTTGATAGTGGGAAAAAGCAATGGCTATTTTAATGGGGTGATTAGAGAAAAGCTTCATAAAAAGGGAATCTGAGAGGAGATCTAAATGAAGAAAAGGAAGCAGACAGGAACAGCTAGCTCTCAGTAGAAGTATTTCAGGCAGAGAGATTTCCAAAGGCAAAGGCCTTGAGGTAGCTTGGGTATTTTGAAGAACGATGGGATGGACAATTCAGCTGTAGTAAACTGAATTAGGCAGTGGGAAATGTGCAGCAAGTTGGAGGAAAAGCACACACGGATAAGACATTGTGTCTTGGGAGCCTTGCCACCTAGCTAAAAAGCTTGAATTTTGTCCTTCGGCTACTAGGCAACCATTGGAGGGTGTTGACTGAGTGAGGCTGTGCAAAAATGGCATGCCAGAGGCAACTCTCCTTTGATTTCACAGGTGAGGAGGACTCTCGCAATAACAGCCCAAGGCTGATTTTCACATGGCAAGGTCAGCTATGCCTCTGATCTTCAACCTTTTAAAAAATTTTAAATCATTTTATTGGGGGCTCATACAACTCTTATCACAATCCATACATCCATCCATTGTGTAAAGCACATTTATACATTCACTGCCCTCATCATTCTCAAAAGAGCTTCAATCTTTTTATCACTTCCGACACCAACGGTTTCTCCCAGGACAAGGTAGACTTCTCTGTTGGGTTTGATAATTCAGGCTTTGGCCACACATTAATCCACAGCTAATACTCATAGGTATAGATTTTCTTGGGGGACGTAATGGGTTACAATTTAGGATCAGAAACGATGCAGAATAGACTTCTTTGATCAGAATTGCTTCTCTCAGCAATGCCTGCAGTCACATCTTTTGCTGGCTGTCAACCCCTCAGCCTAGCCTCTGCTCTGGTCAGAGGAGCTCTTTTATCTCTGTTGATGTGACCTCAAAGGCACCCAGCTCTGCCACCAAGCCTCTGCCCCAAGGCACTAAATCTGACTCCAAAGAATTGGCAATCTTAGCTCCACCCATAAGTGCTCAGGGGCATTCCAATTTGTCCACCATCCTGAGGCCTGAAGACAGTTTGCTAGATCCATGGCCTGGGAAGCCTACTGTGTCCTATGCCTATTGCCCCTGTAGCAGCTATTTTTCTTCTATGGCTTCTCTCCATTTCTCTGTATGTCTGGTGCTGGTAATGTTAGGTAGCTAGAGTCAGGGGGGTGTTCCTCCCATGAAGGAATCAGGTGAGCATTAGGCACCTATAAAGACCTTAACTAGGTATGCTCCAATTCAGCCAGGTGGGCAGTACACCCAGGCAGCCAAAACTAGGCCCAGGTGAGCTTAGTTCAGCCAAGGCAGTCAACCAACACCTTTGACCGCGCCTCCCCAGCTAGAGGTTTAAAATACAGTAGGACCCAGGACCTCGATGCTAATGCGTTCTAGAAGGAGCGTCAAAAGGCGATGCAGTTGAGTTCCAATCAATTTTTCCCATAAGAAATCATGGATAACGGATCAATCTGTTCTCAACCATCAACTTTTTACCCTAACCTTGCCTTTTTATACAAAACATCACACAGAAATTTCAAAGTCAAGTTCAGAGTTAAATCATACAATTTAAATAAGAAACACAACATTAAAAAAGTTTTAACAACTGCAGTAGTGCCCATACCTTGAGATGGATGAGGATCTGGATCTGTGGACACGGATGTGAAGAGGAGGGATGGAGAGACTCATTGTTTGGAAGGGGAATCTCCTTTCATAAAATCAACGGGTAGCTGCTTTTCAGTTTTCTCCCCCCTTCTTTGCCTTTTTTCACGAGGACCTGGCTGACTTTCTCTCTCTAAAAAAAAAAAAAAATATATATATATATATATATATGTAATGTGGTCTGCTGTTGGCATTTCTTAACTGTTTTCTAAAAGGCTTTACTAAACTATCAACAATATCGATAATATGGTTAACCAGTGCCTTATCGTGATTCTTTTAAAAATTATTTCTTAGGACTCATTTTTATCTAAAACCAGTACAAAAAGCCACTTAGAAACTAAGAAAATGATAGCAAAACGCTTGGAACACAGCCTCAAAAGGTTTACACAATGCGAACTAACAACAACGTCAACCAGCACCGACTCAGGTAACACCAACTGCTTTCCTTTACAAAAGTCACCTGCGTCGGAGTCCAATGTTTGTTCCAGCTCGGAAGCAGAACTTTCTCGGTATTTCGCGTGACTATCGATTATGTGGCGTGCTGATGGGGTCCAGTACCAGGGTTCCACTGTCCCCTGGAGGCGGCCGGAAGGCTGGTCTCTCGGGACTCTGGCCTGGGCAGAGGCAGGTGGAGGTAGGAGGCGCACACGCACAGCTCCTGGCCAGCTGGGGACCCACATGGGGCCTACTGGGGGGGGGGGGGCACATCTCTCTCTCTCTCTCTCTCTCTCTCTCTCTCTCTCTCTCTCTCTCTCTCTCTCTCTCTCTCTCTCTCTCTCTCTCTCTCTCTCTCTCTTCCTCTCTCTTCTCCCTCCACTCCCCCCATTTCCTCCCTCTTTCCCCCTCCTCCATCTCTCCCCTTCCCCTTCTCTCCCCTTCTCCCTTTCCCTCTCCCTCTCCCTTCCCTCCTTCTCCCTCTCCTTCTCTTCCTCTTTTTACCCAGCTCCTTGCTCCCCGTCCAGTGGCAGGTAGAGGGGACTCCCTCCTCTCTCTTATCCTGCCCCAGCGCCTGCTCTTGCCCTTGGTGCCCCTTCCGGCCTCAGCTCCGGGCGGGGTTGTTGCCAGAGGTTGCCCGTGTCCAGGTGTGAGCCCCAGCAGTTTGGCATCTTCCCTGAAAAAGCGTGGCCTCCTTTGAAACCATAACAACGGAAACTTCTCCTATCCTTCATGAAAACGCACTTGTATTATGAACCAGGCTTCGGTGGGAATTCTTTCTCATGCGAAGCCAAGAACTGAGGTATTACCACTCGAAAAAGCTCACAGGCCCGGCTCTCTTTTTCTGGGAGTGAGGAGATGCTCAGGGCAGGGGTCCAGGGTCCAAAGGCCTCGCTCCACCTCTGACTATTTAGTAGTTGTGAGATTCCCTGCTCAGCCTCTGGAATAGCTCATTTTAATTGTACTAGGATGGCGAAATTAACCACTCCTCTTGGTTGGGTTCCATGGTGTTTGCATCTAATGTTTGGTGAAGCCTTCAAAGTTATGGCTAGAAGGGCCATCTTAAGTAATCCACTGCACCAAGTACAACATGATTTATATTTTGGAAAGACTACTCTCGCTGCGGTGTGAAAATATGCTGAAGAGTAAGGAATAGTGAAATTGACAGGAATTGCTTGCTAGCAAACATGACTAGTTATGTTATATTAAACTGGTATATGAAATAATACATTTTCTCCAATAATTTCTCTAAACTTGTTAAACTTAATTCAAATTAGATCTTCATGCACCTGTTTTCTCATGGAAACGAGAATATCAGAAGAGCCAGAAAATCATCAAATAGCAAATCTTAGATCATTGTAATGGAAGATCCTGGGGTTATGCATTTCAAATCCTTACATTTGGTGCCATAATCACACAGCCTGGAAACACATACAAAATGTGAGCGATGGGTTATTGCTCCCTCCCGTCCACTAAATAACGTCTTTCCCACCGTAGAGAAAGAAGTTTTAAGGAAAACAGGAGAGATGGGAACAATACATTTTTCACTATGTTTTCAAAAAGAATTGGGTTGGGGAGCATAGCGGATATCCAGAATGACTTGGCAGAAGAGCCTGCATAAAAGAAGTTTGTTTTGCTTCATAGATGGAGCTTAGGAGAAGGGAGGAATCATAAGATGTATTTAGGTTCAGTGTGCATTAGCACAGATGAGATAAGATAGGTATTGAGTGGTGTCTGGGCAGGTGGGCAAAACATACACTCCTCACTTACTGACATATTTGTGTTCCAAACACCAGGTCACTTTGTGATAATCGGCAGTAGTAAAAAAAAAAAATGGAGGGTGATCACATCAGATCACAAAATGGAAGAAGACCACATCATTACACAACTCCCAAATTATATTACATAATGGCCATCCTACTGAAAGCCACAGCAGCTAATTTGATACATGACCTTAATCACTGCAGCCAGCATTACGCTTGCCTTGAATGTGGGCATTTATTGCTGCCGGACATTCTACATCCCTAATGTGAAATACAGTTGTGATATGCCACATAGATGTAACCAGACCTCAGAAGCCGGAGAAGCCACAGAGACCTCTGTCAGCACTGAGATGCTTACAGCGCCACTGGATCCAAAGACTTTCTACCCACTGGCTTGTGATTGCCCTGCTTTTGATTTCATTGCATGTGTTTTGTGAGTCTGAAGAGGACTTTACAGATTGGTATTGGACATATGGAATAATGTCGGACTTAGGGACTTGATCTGGACTGGGCTGGGGTATTTTTTCAATGTGCAGTTGCTCTTGTATAAAAACCTCTCCCTTATATAGATGTGTATGTGTTTATGAATTTGTTTCTCTAGTCTACCCAGCCTAACACAGGGACAGTCCTAATGCATGCCAGCAAAGACACTTGACAAATGAGGAGCATCCTCATGCCTTGCCACCATGCAGTCCTGGAACAAGGGCACCAGTAGAAATGGTGAAAGGTCCAGGTATAAGGCATCATGCAAAATATGTACATATATATGTATATATATGTGTGTATATATATATCAATCATAGTGAATGAAGGGGGAAGTGCAGAGTGGAGACCCAAAGCCCATTTGTCGACCACTGGAGATCCCCTCACAGAGGGGTTTAGGAGAGGAGATGGGTCAGTCAGGGTGCGATGTAGTACCGATGAAGAACACAGCTTTCCCCCAGATACTGGATGCTTCCTCCCCCAGGTACCATGATCCGAATTCTACCTTGCAGGACTGGATAGGGCAGAGGTTGTACACTGGTGCATATGGGAGCTGGAGGCACAGGGAATCCAGGGTGGATGATACCTTCAGGACCAGGGGTGTGAGGGGCGATGCTGGGAGAGTGGAGGGTGAGTGGGTTGGAAAGGGGGAACTGATTACAAGGATCCACATGTGACCTCCTCCCTGGGAGACGGACGGCAGAGAAGGCAGGAAAGGGAGACTCTGGATAGGGCAAGATATGACAAAATAACAATCTATGAATTATCAAGGGCTCATGAGGGAGGGGGCAGTGGGGAGGGAGGGGAAAAATAAGAGGACCTGATGCAAAGGGCTTAAGTGGAGAGCAAATGCTTTGAAAATGATTAGGGCAAAGAATGTACAGATGTGCTCTATACAATTGATGTATGTATATGTATGGATTGATGGATTGTCATAAGAGTTGTATGGGCCCCTAATAAAATGTAAAAAAAAATAAACAAAAGAACAATGATAGCTAAAAAAAAAAAAAGAAATGGTGAAAGGTCCTGAATTAACTAGAAATTAAATCCATTTGTAGAAAAAGGCAAAGTTATATCCTGTCAAGTCTGGGTCTATGGCCTGAGATCTATGCTTATCACATAAAGCCTTTTCAAGGGCTCAGTCTTACATATCATTGGACCTTGATAACATTATGAAGGAGACAAGTCGATTAGGACTGTCCTCTATTCATAGTGAAAAGACTTTCCTAAGCTCTGTGATACTCCATAGCAGTAAGAGAGGCATTGTATTTCCTGGCCTCTGCATCACAATGTCATGATTTTTCCAGTCAAACACACAGTCTCAGGAACTAAGTGGCTATTTAATAATTGCATAGGAAATCTAATAATCTGTCACCAGTGCAGCTAATGCTAAGTAAGATTCAGAAGGAGGGGGTGGTAATACACAGCATCAATAGAAACCATGTTTATATGAAATATTTCCAAGTCAAAGCAACTGGCATAGCCATCGATAGATTTGATGTGGTCCTTACTGTCATCCTACTTTGTCATTTGAGACAGTGTGACTGGTTCCTAGAGCCTTTAAATAAAGGACTAGCATGGCAGAGTTGAACCCAGTTCCTCATGCAGTCCCTTTCCTTCTGCAGAGCCGAGAACAGGGGTCCAGAGACGTTAGGATGATCATGAGGTCACAAAGTTGGCTAATGACAGAAAAAGAGCCCTGACCCGTGATTAAAATAGTACATTTACCTCAATGTTGTCTTTTCCTTGGGAAAATGAAAGAGGAACAGCTTCTACTTTGAGCTCCAGAGAAAGAAGACATACAAGGACATTCACACTAAGTCTAATTTACTGGTTCCTGGGCTGGATGTTCTTTTCTGCTTTCTGCTCCCCATTATCAGAATGTTTCCGTAAGTCCATTAGAGGATATTTGTGTTACTAAAGTAATAACCTTTCTTTGAAAAAAATATTAACACTTTTAGCCCCTGAAGTTCAAGCTTGTCTCAAAGAGTCTTTGCTTAGGGTGTGGTGCATGATAAATGTAGCTCTAGTCCATTAGCAGGCAGCTTTCCTCATAATTTTCAAATCATTAAAAAACAAAACTCAACGATCATACAGTTGTTGCGAGGCCTTTAAAACATGCATTTGATATATATTTCTGCTGTGAGTGGTCATCTCCATGGCTGTACTTCACATTTGCTTATTTCTGTCAGTATATATATATATGTATATATGTATGTATATATGTATTTTTTCCCCTAGTGATTTTATTACTTTTTAATTTCAACTTCTGTTAGAATGGCTCCCTTGCTTCTAATTACCACCTTTGACAACTAGGGCAGCAGGTGAGCTTTGCTCCAAAGCAGGATATTGTCTTAAATCATCAAGCATGTGGTTTGTCTCTTAGGGTTTGGTGAAGTTCCAGTGATGAGTACTGGGGTTTTGCTATAGGTCCGTGTAGTTTAACATCGAATACTAGTGTATAATCTCTTTTTAATCCCATATAAAACATAGTGAAGCATATTTTGTCTATCTTTACCCACTCTTTCAAATAATCGAAGGGCACTGGGAGGGAATTTTGGACTATTAGCCATACAGTCAGCAGTTGAAACCCACGAGCTGCTCTGTGGGAGAAAGCGGAGGCTCTCTCTGAGTGCGGGAGTCCAAGCACGCATCCGCTCTTAGAGTCTATTGCATTCACCAGCCTCGTCCTCTTCACCTTTTCTTGCCTGAAGAATGTCTCTTTTTCTCACCTTCTGTTTTTCTTATACTCTAACTACAGGAAGGCATCCTATGGTCCCCAAGTGTATCTCAGTGCCCTTCTTTATCCTACTGAAAGTGCTGAAATCTCTAAATCTCTATCTTTTATACAGATCATTTCATTGGGGGATCTTACAGCTCTTAGATCAATCCATACATCAAATTGTGTCAAGCATATTTATACATATGTTGCCATCATCATTTTCTAAACATTTCCTTTCTGTTTGAGCCCTTGATATCTAAATATTTACTTTGTTTGAGCCCTTGGTATCCTCTTTTTCTCCCTATTCCCCCCCACCCTCCCATGCTTGTGAACCTTGATAAATTATAAATTATTATTATTTTCATATCTTACACCGACTGCTGTCTCCTTTCACCCACGTTTCTGTTGTTTGTCCCCCTGGTGGGGAGAGGAGGGGTATGCGCTGATCATTGTGATCAGTTTCCCCTTCCTCTCCCCTCCTTCCCCCTACCCTCCTGGTATTGCTACTCCCATTTCTGTTCCTGAGGGGTTTATCTGACCTGGATTCTGTGTGTCATGAACTCTTATCTGCACTTGTGTACATGCTCTGGTCTAGCCAGAACTGAAAGGCAGGACTGGATTCATGATACTGGGGGTGCCGGGGTGGGTGGGATGAGGAAGCCTCAAAGAATGAGAGGAACATTGTGTGTTTCATCGGTGCTATACTGTGCCCTGGTTGACCCATCCCTTCCTTATGACCTTTGGTGAGGGAATGTCCTATTGTCTACAGATGGGGTATTGGGTCTCTGCTCCGACCCCTGCGCCTAGTTCTCAATGATACGGTTTTTGTTTGTTTGGGGCCTTCTGATACCTGTTACCTGATCCTGTCAACACCTAATATCTTTTTAACATTAAACCATCACCATATAAGGAGGCACCACTGCAAAGCCACCTCCTCCAGAAGTCTTTCTAAATTTTTTTTTTCTTCCCTAACTCTTGCTGCCTATCTTGAGCTTCCTAGAGGCAGAGCCTGTGGTCGTGAGGTAGAAATTCTGGTGCAAGTGACTTATGATGAGTGGGCCCTTACGAGGCACCTGCAAGGGAGTGAGGAAGCAGGGTCATGGAGGGGAAAGAACCCAGCAGACTTGGATCTAAAGAAAAGCATCACCTGCGTTGAATCCATGAGGGTGGGGCGGCACTTACAGAACATAAATCAGGCCAGAGAGTTTCCCTTCAATGAGGCAAAGCGTTCAACACTTCGCACCCTCATGCCAATTGGTCCTTAGCTGAGCACTGTATTAAGCTTCCCAACCACCCACTTCAGTAGTAACAGAGGGCAATTTCCAGGAATGCTTAGCAGCCAATTCTCATAGCTGCTGAAACCCAGAAAAGGTCTCAAGGAGGGGCCAAGCCATGGCTAAACCAGCTAAAAATCGGGAACTTTTTACCTCTTCTCTGTGTTTGTATCTGCTTGGTTTCCTATCATGGATCTTCATTATTTCATGCCTCCTAAATCTTTTATAAAAATCAGGCATATTCAAATATACCCGGCAATTGATTCTTTTATTACTATAGAAGCCAATGTTAGGTAATTCACAGAAAATGTGATAGGAATGGATTAAAATGTATGGGGAAAATTTCATGAATAATCAAGTTAAAATAACAATGTAGAATAAAAGACAAAGTATGAAATTGAAAAATGACACACAGGATCCTAATTACTAGTGTTGGTATGGATGTGGGGAAATGAACCCTCTCATTCAAATGGTATAATCTTTAGGGGTGGTGGTGTCAATTAGCAATGTATGTCCAGATGCACACTCACTGATACAGTGGTCTCACTTTTAGGAATTCCCTCTCAGGAATAGACTGACAATAAAACCCAAAGAAAAGATGATAATAACCCAGATCTTCATTTCAGTAGCATTTATAATATTGAAAATGCATAAACACAGATCTAAAGGCCAGTGATTGATTCAGTAATATTAATACTCGATGTCTTAGAAATCTATTCAGCCTTTGAAATGAAGTAGCTACGTTTATTGACATAGAATGATATAACACATCAAATGTGAAAACCAAATCATAAAACAAGAGCATTAGAAATATTTCTGAACTTGTTTAAGTTTTGCACATCTAAAAGCAGGAGCACAGGAGGCATCTCGCAACCTCTGGATTCTTTTCCGTCTTGTCTTTCAGCCACTTATACTGTCATGGGAGGAGCACTATGAGGGAGGAGGGTGTTCACACTGAACATGCAGAAATGTAGGCACGATCTCTAACACTCATCCTTTTCTCGCCCGGCTACCCACAGTCACAGAGTGAAAATTTGAGAGGTTCATTAATGCCGTACCATCATTTTACCGGCGAGGAACTTTATTTGATTTATATGTAGGTAACTACATGTGGCTGATGGCTACTATATTTGATAGCATAGCTTTGGATCGGTTTCCAAAAATTACTTTTCTATAGGGGCCAGTTCAGGAATTCCAATAAATGAAGACGACAAAATATAAACAAAGCAAAAAAAAAAGAGAGAGAGAGAGAGAAGCTGATACCAAGGGCTCAAGCAGAAAGCAAATGTTTTGAGAAGGATGATGGCAACAAACGTACAAATGTGCCTGACACAATGGATGGATGTATGGATTGTGAAAAGAGTTGTATGAACCCCCCATAAAATGATTTTATACACACACAGACACACATATACACAAGGCAGTAGTGAACATGTTTCAGAGCATGGCAAAGAATGGTGGAGAAGTGGAGAAGAGGCTGTCTTCAGAGTGTGCATCGTAGTTGGCACTAAAGGGTAGACTTAGTCTACTTCAGCCAGTTAACCCAATGTGCGAGAAAGGCAGGATGATCATTTTCTGTGTTTTGTTTTGTTTTCCAAGAGAAGTTAGAAATCTGGCTTTTACTTTAATTTCGCTGATTTGTCAAAGTTGCAGACAAAAGCAAGCGAGCACAGCTCTGGGACACACCAACCTACAGACATCTAGTTTGCAAATCTAAACAATCATGATGCAGTGTGTGAAAAACCGTGTGCATGTGACCTCCTCCTGCTTCCCCATTGCCTTCAGTCAGCTAGAGGTCAGACAGGCCTCCATGCTCCACTTTTTTTTTTTTTTAACTTATTCTGCTACCAACAGTGCTCTGCTATGCTGGGCTGTATAATTCCTTGCGATGGCCACATAGATCTCACACCCCAAACTTATACTGCTGGGGTGTTTTAGGAAAGGTAGAATGTTACTGCAAGTCAGGATCAGTAAACAGTAAGGGCGGTCACTGGTCCAGAGCCACCTCTCTCCTCAGCCAATAACCAGGTCTCTCTTTGGTTCTCAGCTTTCAGTAACATAGTCTTTGACCTTGGCCTCTGTCCTATAGCCTCGGCTCTGCTCCTTGGTTCTGTCTCCCAGCCTCTGCCACTCCAGACAGAGAGCTAGGGCCTGGTCTTCTTCCGGGGGTCCTGGGATTTCTCTCTCTATCTGAGAAGGCTGCTGCACACAGCATTGAGTCGATGGCAGTGAAAAATTTGTTCCATCTAAGCAAATTCCCAAACTCACTGTCATCGAGTCAATGGTGATCATAGCAACCCACTGAGGGTTTCTGAGACTGTGATTGTTTATGAGAGTAGAAAGCCCACCCTTTCTCCCATGGAGCTGCTGGTGGTTTTGAACTGCCGACCATGAGGATCTCAGCCCTACACGTAACCACAATGCCACCAGGGCTCTCTATATTTTTTAAAAGAAGGAGAAGGTGGAGAGGGAGGAGGGTGCAAGGCAGGGGAGGTGGAGGAGGAAGAGGAGAAGGAGTTGAAGTAAGAAGAAATTCTCCAACAGGTGTCAAATCACTTTTACCAACCCAGCTACTTTTGGTACACCGTCCTCCCCAGAGAGCACACTAGTTTGCCTATTACGGCAAACTCTTTCATGGGTTAATCGCCACAGTCTCAGTGCCTGCTAACACAGGGACTTCGCATGGAATGTGCTCAGTGGATTCTTACTGAAGGAGGTCTTCTTTTCTATCACCCACGACTGATACCCTTTCCATCTCTAGCGTTTACTTCCTCCACCTCTGCCCGGCCCCACCCCAGTCCCTCTGGGTGTCTTCTCTGTGTCTTGGTTTACTTCTCTGGCATTCTCCGTTCCTCTGTGTTCTTCTTTATTGTTGCCCTCCTCACTCCTCTCAAGGTTCCTGAGCCCCCCACCCCCGCTACCCCATGGAGTCCAGTCCCCTTCTCACTCTGCCTTTTCCTCCTCTCCCTCCCTCCTTGGCTCTGCTCGCTCTTTCTAGCTCTATCTGCTTGTCTTTGATGGCCTGTCCCCACCAGCGGGCCTTTAGAATCCACACAAAACCGAGACTGCAGAAAGTGTCACCCATCTACCTTTATTTGCCAGGTGTTTCTTTATCAGACCATTCCAGGCTTGTTCTGTTTCTGAGGGGTGGATCCAGGTTGGAGAAAGTGTGACAGTTTTTCTCAAATAAGAAAACCTGTCTCAGAAGCATAAGGGAAAGGCCATTTGAAGTCACCGCCCTTGAGCAGCGGGAACCTCGCTGTGCCAGCTCACCCCTTCTCTTGTGTTTAATCAGAAAACAAACAGTAGAATTCCCTGCTTCAAGGCGAGTCAAACAGCTGGCTTTTGTTTCCAGAGAGCCCCCTCTTCTGTGGCTAGGTGAGAAGGGGCACCCAGCACCCAGGAGGGAGTCAGGCGCTAATACCCCACCAGTCTCACCAGGGAGGTTGACCCCACTAGGGAGGTGCAAAGCAAGAAAGGAAACTTGTGGCGCCTTGCGTTCCTTCTGCTCTGATTCCAGATACTCAGCTGAGCAGGAGCCGAGCTGCGGTCCCACCGGAGACAAAGCTTCTGTGCTCTGACCTGTTCTGTACTGGACCACAAGGGTCATCCTCAGGCTGTCATGGGAAAGGCTTGCTCAGGGACTCTGAAGGCTGTCTCAAACACGGAATTTTCAGAAGAATTTTTTTTTTTAGTTTCCGTGAAGCATCCACGATTCTGGCGGCAGGAGGCCTGGTGGTAAAGGGGATTTACGCCTTGGGCTGCTCACCTCAAGGTCAGTGGTTTGGAAGCACCAGCAGCTCCAAATGACAAAGATGAGACTCTCTGCTCCTGTTAAGATTGACAGCCTCAGGTATCCCAAGGGGGAAGTTCGCCTCTGTCCTATGGGGCGGCTATGAGTCAGAACTGGCTTGATGACAGTGAGGGGTGTGTGTGGGTGTGTTTAATCAGAGAGGGGGCTAAGGGTGTGTGTGTGTAATCCTTGTCTCAGATCCCTACTTGGTGGGCTCAGAGAGGGGGCTAAGGGTGTGTGTGTGTAATCCTTGTCTCAGATCCCTACTTGGTGGGCTTAGAGAGGGGGCTAAGGGTGACAAGGAGAGCACATCACTGAGCCTTGTGCTGGTGGTATTCTCGGTGGGGGTAAGTCAGCCACAGTCACTGGGCTTGGAGGAAAGTTTGCACCAAGACCTTTGCTGCCCCCACCTATGAATGAGAAAGGAAACTAGGTCTTGAGCCAGCTCTGAGTCCTTGCCTCTTTCCAGTGGTTTCTGATTTCAGGAAGTAGTGTCTCAATTGACCACTTTCTCCATACACCCTCGATTTTTAGTGTATTAAGCCAAGAGGACTTCTTTCTTAAACTCTGTCAATTCTGACTTACAGTAACACAATAGGACAGGGTAGAACTGTTCTTGCAAGTTTCTGAGATAATAACTGTCAGGGGAAGCCAGCCCCTAACACATCATTACAGGTCCAGTAGGCACAATTGTACAGTGATAATAAGTAAAGATTATAGTAAAGTTACAGAGAGCATGAGTGATAGAAGAGAAATATTGAAATAAATGGAGTCAAATACAATTCATGGTAGCATGCTCACCTCAGCCCTGCTTGGTGGCCTACGTGGAGGGAGAGAGCTCTTTAATGCTAGCCCAGGCTTTTATATTATCTGGGGACATGCAAGCCCCCTAATTATAGGTAAGGACCTATGTCAGAGGAAGGGGCTGTGCTATAGGTAATACAGTAATGAGAGGGGGTGGTCTAGGGAAATACACACAATAGGAAGAGGAGGGATTGGGGGTATACATGTGACAAGATGGGAGGATCCTAGATTTAGGATGGCAGCCTAACCTTGGTCATCCTTGGAGGGGTTTGACCTCTCTGGTGTTTCCTACAAGGAAACAGACGGCTACTATCCTTATCAGAAGGGAGTGGTCCTACTTGTTGTGGGATAAACAGTGGTGTCTGCTTGCTCTAGATGGCTGATAGCCATTAGGGAGAATGACCCCTGATCTACTCCTGATGACCTCCAAGTGTATAGTCATTTGCAAGCAGCTAAGTTTGGCATATATTTGGGGGAGACAGCTTGGGAGAAATCCTTCTGTTTCCCACAAATAACTCTTTATGGGACTGGAAAGCCTCATTTAGCGCCCTACTAGACTCTAAGCTCCGCAAATATAGAGGTTGGCTTTGCTCGTCTTGCACCTGCAGGTTTGATACTAAGTGTGGTGCGTGATGGGCATTCAATACATGTTTGTTGGGTAAGTGAGCGGACAAGGAAGAGTAGGGATGTAATAGTGCAATGCCATTCATCGAGTTGACTTTGTCAGTGTTGTTGCTGGCGTAGGGTCTGCAAGACAAACTCAGTGCGGAGGCACAGGTGAGCAGAGCCTGGAAAAGGGAGTCCATACAGTGAAGGAGTGGGGTACCAGAGCTAGGAACGGTGACTCTCGAGAGGTGCGTTGAGGTGGTCAGGATGGAGCAAGGGCCTTCTGCATCTGGATGAAGGGTTATTTGGCCAGATGCCAGGTTTTCTGTATTCCATATGCAAAGGCTAGTGGCTGCAATGGGAATCTATTGGATATTGTTCGTAATCGGGGAAAGTATACAAAATAATGATTTTGAAAATTATTCATAATGCCAACAGAAGGACAGTTCAGGTATTCAAAGGTAGCCAGAGTCCAGTAATTGTGGCCCCAGCTGTTGGCATCTTAATTAGACTCTTCCTATCACATGACTGAGTCTGTTTTTAACGGTTTTCTGAACCTGTCTTCCCATGGACTATGTGACCTTCCCGATAACCTTCTAATAAGTTACTTAGGGCCACTTGTAGTTACATGCAAGCAAGACATCTTGAATTGTTCAATGCAAAGTGTCCGAGAAAACCTGTGAAAGGACACTGTGGCATACAGATGCCCCTCAAACTTAATGCAGTGACCAAAAGCAGAGGTGAGGATGTGTGGATGCTCTTGGGGGAGGGCAAAGCCAGAACTTCTAGAAAAAGTTGCTTCTGGCACTGAATTTCCTCTGTGGCATGACAATTTTCATAGAGCTGAGTCTCCATGGCTACTAGAGCCCAAATGTTCTTGTTCTGAAAGTTTACAGGCGTAATCTAAAGCAGCCTTCTCAGGGGACATTTGGTAATGTCTGGAGACACTTTATACTGTCGTGTCTGGGGAGTGGGGTTGCCACTATCATTTCATGACCGAGTTCTGGAATGCTGCTGAATACTTGACATGCACGGGAGAATTCAGGTCTGACTCACAGAGGCACCATGAACAATGGATGGAAACACAGTCCAGGCCTGTGCTCTCCTCACAATTGTATTATGTCTGAACCTGTTTGCAGTCACTGCATTGATCCATTGAAGAAGGTTGAAGGTCTTCTGTGTTTCTGCTGACCCTGTACTTCAGCAAGAATGACGTCCTTTCCCAGAGACTGGTCTCTCCTAATCACAGGCCCAATGTGAGTGAGGTTCGATCTCAGCACCCTCAGTTTTCAGAAGCAATGGCTCTTTTTCAAAGACAGATTTTGTTCTTCTTACACTCCATGGCATTTTCCCCATTTGTGGGTGCACATTAGTGAGGGCTCCCTGCGTTCAAGAGCTTGTTGAAACAAAGAATTCGTTGACCACAAATGCCAAGTGTGGTTGCTGGTAATTCTGAGCAAACTCACTGGACTTCTGAAAAGGCCTTGGCTTATTAGTAAGGTCTTGGATTGGATAACTCAGATTTAGAGTGTTCTTTTTTTGTAAAGAAAAATAATAATTTCATAATTTGAGGTACTATCTAAAACTGTACTATCCAATACAATAGTGATTAGCCACATATAACTATTGAGCACTTGAAATATGATTGACCTGAGTTAATTGAGATGTGATGTATATATAAAATATACACTGGATCTCTTAGTATGAAAAATATATAATGATGAACAATTAAAAGATTAATTATATGCTGAAATGATAATCATATATATTGGATGAAGTAAAATAGGTTATTAAAGTTAATCATAATGTTTGCTTTTTGCCTTTTATTAAAATGTGGATTACTATGAAATGAAAAGTTACCTTTTTTTAAGGCATAATTGACTGGAGATTTTCTAGGCTCAGGATAATAGAGATTTGGGGGCATAAGATAGTCTGCTCATATTGAAAAGGACAAAAATTAAATGAAATAGATTTTTAATTTATTTTTCAGTTTCCTCAGCCAGAAGACATTTTTGAACACTGTTTTGATGAATAAGTGATCATATAAAAGGGAAGTATCCTTTTTTTTATGAAAAACCCACTCGACGGAAGATGCCAGAAAGTCCATAGAGGGATTTTGGAAAGTGTGCCTTAGAATATACATGAAGAACAGATGATCGGCTATCTGCATGAGTTAAGAAACATGCTTGTAGAGCAGGGTGCTGAAGATGGATTGGGGTCTGTCCCAGTACTCCCTGTGAGTATGATCTGATCATTCCATTCTCAGCGGCATTCCACCTGAAATGTGGTTCTCACCTTTCTTTGCCAGTGAATATCCTTTTCAGGTTGAACTAAATGGTTGAGCTCTCCCAGGACCACTGAAACCCAAAGTGACCTGTGATTTTGAACTTCTAGAGGTCTTGGTTTATAGACCTCCGTAGGTACTTGATATTACAATTATTTTTCTTTCTTTTTGAACTTTGTATTGTGAGTTGGGTAAAAGGGTATAGGTCAAATCAGTTTTCCATTTAAGACTCATCTGCATTGTTTCACATCGCTGATTGCAATTCTGAGTATATAAGCCTATATATATTTGTTGTGATAGCCCTACTCTTCTTCCTACACTTGTTGCACTTGAATGTCTACCTAGGTGTCCTCTAATTGTTATTGATGCGATTGCAGGGTATCTATGTAATAGAATTTGCTCTGTTGCCTTTACTTTTGTACTTCTTAAAGCATCTTCCTTTGCCTTGATTATTTTGTGTTACACCTCCTCCCCTTATATATATTTCCTTGGGGAAGGGGACTTCACCAATTGTCTATCCTCTAATTAGGTATGTATCCTCCCCTACCCCACACCCCACAGGAATTCTTGATAGTGTAGTGTTTACATGTTGGGTTGCTAACCACCAGGTCAGCAGTTCAAAACCACCAGCTGCTCCAAATGAGAAGACAAGGTTTTCTATTGCCGCATAGATTTACAATCTTGTACCCCCCAGGAGTAGTCCTCCCGGTCATATGGGGTTGCTACATAATCGACTCCATAGCAATGAGTCTGAGTTTTTCAGAATTCTCCACCCCCACCCTTGGTAATGAGAATAGAATGTTAATTTTTAGCGTGTAAACCTTTTAAGTTTTTATAATGTTTCTCCTTTTCCTGGCAGAATAACGTCACTCACCATAATGTCCTCCCACTTCATCCATGCTCTGAGGTGTTTCAGAGATTCATCATTAGGCTTTAACTTGGCACAACAGTCCATTGTTTGCAATATGCTTTGATGGGTCTCTCTTCTACTGGTGGACAGTTCATTGGTTGGCAACATTTTGCCATTGTGAACAGAGTGATATCACAGCTCTCACTTTGCTAGGGCAGAGACCTAGATGCTGAATCATATGATATTCCTATTGATTATACAGTTCTTGTCACAGCTCTTTTGTTATATTGTTCCTGAAGGTAAAGTTCTGAAACAGGAATAAACAAGAATGCCTATTTTAGAAAATCTAATTCAATTAGATTTCTTAAAGCATATATTTTCTGCTTTCTTTTCTTAAAAAAAAACATACAGTTTTATTGACATTTCATCTACATATCACACAATAATTTAATTAACTCTTGCTTGTAATTCTTTCTTTGATTGACAGGTAGTGGAGTGGTTATGCGTTGGGCTGCGATCCGCATGGCCGGCTGTTCAAAACCACCAGCAGCTCCGTGGGAGAAACACTGGGTCTTCTACTACTATAAACAGTTAGAGTCTCGGAAACCCATAGGGGTCGCTGTGAGTCAGTCAGCACTGAGTCCAGTGGCAGCGAGTTTATTTATTAGTAGTACGCACTGCTGCCTGTCTGTCAGTATTGTGTACTGTGCGCCTTGTATGTTGTTAGGATGCTGGGAGATAAGCCATTGTGTTTTAAATATCCCCATGTTCACCCATGGAGCATGGGTTTCAGCAAAGCTCTCTGACTAAGAGAGATAAAGAAGAATGAATTTGTGAACCACTTATCAAAACCAGGTAAGGGGAACCCTATGACTCACAGAGTATTGCTTGAGATGCCAACTGGCTTACTTTGGACATGTAATCAAGAGGGACCGATCACCAGAGAAGCGCATAAACTCAAGAATTCTCTGTAGGTTTGGGCTGACGCTGGTGCTTTGCCTGATATTTGTCAGGTGGACCGAGTTGAAGATTTGTGTGCGTGATTTAATAAGAAAGAGATTCCAAATGGGGGGCATGGGGGATGGATGGAGGGGGTAGGAGGAAGCAAGGTAGGTAGGGCAAGAAGTAGTGTCAAGCAAAGTTGTTGTCTCAACTCAAGACAAGGAAGCTCTCTGCCAACCAGTCACAGGACATGGGCTGAGGCTGGGAGATAAAAAACTCGCAGGCATTCTGTTTTCTGCCTTCCAGGGGAAATCAGGTAATTTGGCTCCAGATGAAATTCTCAGAAAAGGATAGCAGGGGCAAACCATTAAGAGCAAAAGTGCTCGAAGGGCACATGGAAACTGTAAAAGTGATTAAAGATAGTGGCCAATGTGTAATAAATGCTAAAAAAAACCCCATTGTTGGATCGAGCATGTAAAACCTACTCTTTAGATTAGCTGACAGCCCAGTCATTAATCCAAGCAATGCGGTAGACAGTCTTGCTTAATATAGTTGAAGAAATGGAATTGTGTGTGCTTTTTTTTTTTTAGAGACTGGTTTTAGAATAAAGTTGCTGTCACCCTAGATAGTTCCATGCTGAAAGGTTGGCAGTTCAAACCTACTTAAATGTGCCTCCATAGAAAGACCTTGCAATCTGCGTGGGAAAGGTCACAACCATAAAAATCTGATGCAGTACAAATCTACTGTGTGATACATATGGCCACCATCAGTCAGAATAGAGTCACTATGGCAACTAGATCAAATAGACAAATTTTAGAATTGGAGACAGTATATAATAGTTTATATAGCATGAATGATTAGCAATTGAGGGATGTTTTAAGACAAATTTGGGTTAACTCATTAGCACAAATCTACAATATGTCGTTCAGGAGAAAATTAAGAGCATTCAAACATTTGTTTTCAACCGATTTTAAAGAAAGGGAGCTACAATAATTATCTAGAAATACCTTTTCCCCTTAGTCCTATAATTTTTATTAATATACTTGTTTGTTTTTTCATCCTTCAGATGAAATGATTTGATCGGATGGCTATGGAGAGTTAGGAACCCTGGGTCAGCACTTTGAAACCCCCAGCTGCTTCCTGGGAGGAAGATGAGGCTTTCTATTCCCTTGAAGAGTTACCCTCTGGGAAACCCACAGGGGCAGTTTGACCTTGTCCTATGGCATCACCATGAGCTGCAACTGCCTCCATGACAGTGATTTTAGTTTTGGGTTTGGCTACAGAGATGAGTCCTTTTCTTTTTCAAATTTCCCACAGCCCAGACCCATGGTGAACATCATTGTCAGGAGGATCCTGTGCTTACCTATACAACCCTTCTTGAGCCTTCAGGTGTTTTTAATTAAATCATTTTATTGGGGGCTCTTACAGCTCTTATAACAATCCATACATCAATTATCTCAAACACAATTGTACATATGTTACCATCATCATTTTCAAAACATTTTCTTTCTGCTTCAGCCCTTGGTATTAGCTCCTCTTTTTTCCTCCCCCCCCCCACCCTCCCATCTTCATGGGTCCTTGATAAATTATAATTTATCATTATTTCCATATCTTACACCATACGCTGTCTCCCTTCACCCACAATTCTATTGTTCATTCCCCCTGGGGGGTGGTTAGATGTCGATTACTGTGGTTGGTTTCCTGTTTCTCCCCTTTCTGCTTCCACCTTGCCCTTATCCTAATGGTATTACTATTCGCATTACTGTTCCTGAGGGGTTTGTCTGTCCTGTATTCTGTGTGTCAAGAGCGCTTCTCTGTACCAGTGTAGGGGATGGGAAGCAATACAGAACTAGAGGAATGTTGTGTGATCCGTTGATGCTTTGCTGTACCCTGGCTGACTAGTTCCTTCCTTGTGACCCTCTGTGAGGGAATGTCAATAGTTTACAGATGGGTTGTGGGACTTGTGTTAGTCTGGGTAGACTACAGAAACAAATTCATACACATGCATATGTGTATAAGAAAAAGTTTTATATAAATAAGCAATTGTACATTGAAAAAACATCCCAGGTCTCTCCAGATCAAGTCCATAATTCTGATATCAGCCCATATGTCCAATACTTGTCTATAAATTCCTTTTCAGACTCACACAACACAGATAATGACACCTAATACAAGAGGATCACAGGTCAGTGGGTGGAAAGTCTTCTGAATCCAGTGGAAGGTTCTCTACTTGACTCCTCCAACCCCAGGGCTCTAGCTCCATCACTGTAGCTCCATGTGTCTTGTCAGCAGGAAGATGAAACAGAGAGTGTGGGTCTGGCCTCAGTGAGCTATTTATCTCCGTAGTGCCACCTAATGAGGTCATCAAGCTGCGACCTGATTGACAGGCTAAACCCCACCCCTTCACTCTTAATAATCTCAAATTAACACCAGATTATGTAACCACCACAGGTCTCCTCTTCGACCCCATCATTTATATCAATATGGTTGTTTGTTTTGAGTCTTCTGATGCCTGATACCTGAAGCACACCTGAAGCACACCTGCCGGTGTGGTTTCAGTTTTACATATATTTTGTTTGGTGAACCAGTAGCCTTAGTCAGTATGGTATTACTGAATACTAGTGAATTGACCATTGCAGAAAATAATTTTATGTCATTCCTCCTCAATATGGAGATTAAAGAATAAGTGAAGGTATCTTACTCTGATTTCAGAACCGAGTAGAAGAACTTGATAAATAAAATACATTGCTCCATTTTTCGACACCATTATGACCACCATGATGCTTCCAATGACTGTATGTAGTTGTGCTGCACCTGATAGATGGACCATTGTGCATATGAAAAGAGGTCCGTATTGCCAGATGGCTTCTGATGGATGTTTCTTCTCCCAGAGTTTGCCTTGGATCTGAGTGCACAGGACCATATCCATCACGTGGTGTTTGGTACAGAAACAGAAACCATTGTAAAGGAGTGCTCACTGTTATGGGGGTGGTAAGAGAAATGATTTCAGATCCAGTAGAGGATTCTTGTAGCAGGAATCTTAATTTTAATAGTTTCTACAGATGCCGGCTCTGTACAAGATTATTTGTAACCGAGCTGACTCTGACTTTTCATTTATTTAAGCATTGTGGGCCCTTATAGGGAAATGGTCATTAAAATGGGTACATTGAGGGGGTAAATAATTCCATCACTGAGCAAACTATTAACACCCTAAGATGCTATCTGAAAGGCTGGAGGTTTGAATCTATCTAGAGGATTGAAAAAAAGGCCTGGGAAACAATCTACTTGGGAAAAACCAGCCATTTGAACTCACATAAACTACAGTTCTTTACTGACACATCGGAGTCATCATGAATCAAGTGGATTAAATGCCAACTAGGACATGTTTAACATATCACCTTTATATTATATCCCTTTATTAACATTTTATTGACATATCCCTTGTGTATGATACAATTCAATGGCTTAAAAATTTAAAAACTGTGAAATTGTCATTACCACAATCACTTTTAGATAATTTCCTACATTCTTGTATTCTTTGTTATGGGCTCCCCATTTCCTACCCTTCAGCCTCCCCTGCTGCAACTCTGACAAGGTATTAATCTCCTCACTGCTCAGAATAGCTTTATTCATCCTGCATTTTATATAAATAAAATCATACCATAAACCTCTTCAAAAACAACAAACACACAGATAAACGTTGATCCAAAAGAAAGCAGCAAATAATAAAAACTATAACAAAAACAAATGGTAAGTTGTTAAATTTCAAGCTAACTGTATCTGCGGCAATCCATTTCCCAATGGGTTCTCTCTGAGGGCAAGACTACACACATCGTTGGGCAATGATCCCACGGAGGTCGATGACGATTTCATCCACGTGGGGACTCTGTAAAAAGATCTTGGGCTTTCACGGTCACCCAGAGCCTTCCGCCAACTGGGTTCTCAGGCATTAAAGCGCTAATGCAGTTCTCTCCTTTAGTCTTGGCTTTTGTGCTTTTAGTCCTTGCGCTACATATACATGCCTTAGATGTATGAATGGATTGTGAGCCTGAATTTTAGAATAATTAGTTCTTATGATTTGGCTCTGATATTTGCCTTCCAAAAAAGTGATCAATGAACATATGAGTCAGCATCAACTTGGTGACAGCAAGTTTGGTTTTTGTATGTAGAAAGTATGGGGAAAAGCAGATGGTGCCCAGAGTCTTCAAGCCTGGTCTTAAACAGCCAGCTCAGTGAGCTGTCAGCTAAGTCCACACAAAGAAGCATACCAGTCAACCAGGTTTTTCAATTCCTTCCAGGAGCAACTGCCAGTGTTTTCTCAGATTTTGGTTTTCTTCTTGTGACTGGGAATCAAACTGATTTCCTTGTTAATGACTGAAAAAACTATGTTATCATAATATATATAATCTATTGTGTCTTCTATAACACTCTTGTGTATATATATATATATATATATTAAAAATAACCATTAATTTGGGGGTATGAAAGAACATAGACAACAATAAAAAATAAATATTTTCCCTCCCAGTGAAATTAATATTACAGACATCTAGAAGAAAAGTAAAATACATATTCTGTTCATCAACGAATAGCACTGAAAGACTTCTTTAATTAAAAAGGCATCTCCTTGTAAAAGTCAGGTAATACAAATCAGTAATACAGATGTAGAAAAGGTATCAAGTTTTATACATAGCCTCAGTCAATAAAACAAAATTTATAGACTGAACATCCACAAATAATTAGATAACCGAGGAGCAATTCATCTTGAATGCAGTAGGGAAACACAAATATAAATATACAAAATAACAATTGAGAGAGAGAGAGAGAGAAAACAGAGAACTTCCAACATATGCTCAATGGGGTTTCTTGAGGAAGTGAATGGGGATTATGTTGGAGGTAAAAGATTTGAAGCCCAATTGGCAGCAGTGAAGAGAGGTGTGAGTCTTCAGAATGGGTCCACTCTCACTGCCATCAAGTTGACCTGCTTTCATAGAGGCTCTGGGGAGGGTTTCTAAAGGTGTAAATCTTCTTGAGCACCGATAACTCATCCTTCTCCCATGGAGTGACCGGTGGGTTTAAACTGCCTACTTTGGGGTGAGCAGTTCAATGCTTATCAGACAGCCACACCAAGACTCCTTTCTTCAGAGTGGAAGGGCAGTTTAAATTCGGGCCATGATTAAAAAAATCCACAATTAAATCTTGGTAGTAGAACTGAGAAAGATTAAAGATTAAAAATAAAGTCTTAATATCCACTATGGAAAAAGGACAAATGATCTAAACTGTCAACTGCAGAAATGATGGATTTCACATTATTGATACGTCATGCCAAGAGCAGTGGTGAAATGTTTTTAAAGTATCGAGAGATTTAAAACTGACAGCTTACTCTTACTTCCAACTAGATTGTCATTCAGGAGGAAGGGGGACAAGGAGAAAAAGACATTTCAGATATACAAAGAACTTACTCGTCATGGTTATTTCTGAAAGAGGTATTATGTAGCTTTCTTTGAGAAGAAGAAACACAAGCCCCGTGAGAAGTAAGATACAATAAACATGGTGGGCAAAAAATATTAAAGGCAACATTTGAATAGTTTTTAATTAACTATGGGATATGAAATAGTAATGAATAAATACTGTGCAGGAATGCACACAAAAAACTAATACTCTAGGTAACAATGACAGCACGGACACATTGTTCTGTAGAGAGTTATAGGATGTTAAGACAAATGTCATTTTCAGGAGGAATATTATTAAAGAAAATCTTTAATAATAGCAAACTTTGTTTAAAAAAATGAAGACCCAATAAGTATGTCAAGCAATTTATGAATGAATAGGCCCAAGTTTACTCCTGCAGTGGAGAAAAACTGCTTGTAACCAAAACAATTTTTAATCCAACAAAACGCAGTAAAGGAGAACGTTGGTGAAAAATAAGATGGTGGAAATAGAAAGTTTATAACAGTCTTCTGGTGGTGGCCACAGCCCTTTACAGGTTACCAAGTAAAGTTATAAAGTAAGATCACATGGCCTCTCCTATCATCGAGGGTTTACCATACTGGTAGCTCTTCCTGAGACCATTGCTGGGTTATGGAATGCAGCCCTACTCAGGGATGGAGTCAGCCTTTACTCCTCAATGGAATCTAAAATTAAAACGTGAAAGCTTTCTGGGAGTCTCATAGTCTTCTTTATCTCCCTCTTTTGTCCTCCCTCTGAGGAAAAATATGCAAAGTAATAGTGTTAGGGTAGACTAGAGAAACAAATCCAGAGACTCATATATGAAGAGGAAAGAGCTTCATAAACAAGAGCAACTGTACATTAAGAAAGCATCGCAGCCCAGCCCATAAGTCTGACATTACTCAAAATCCATAAGACCGACATTAGCCTTATGTCCTATATCTATCTATAAAGTCCTCTTCAGACTCACGATGCAATATACAAAATGCATGCAATGGTACCTGACTCCAGGAACATCACAGGCCAGTGGGTGGAAGGTCTTGTGGATCCAGTGGTGCTGTAGGCATCTCAGCACTGGCAGGGGTCTCCACATGGCTTTTCCAGCTCAGGGCACTAGTGCAGCTCCATGTGTCTTGTCAGCTGCAGTGTCTCCCAGGGAGTGAGCCTGTGTCCGGCCTCCAACGAGCTATTTATCTTCTTAGCGCCTCCAAATGAGGTCATCAAGCTGGGACCTGATTGACAGGTTAAATTCCACCCCATTCACTCTTAATACCCAAATTGTCAACAGATTATGTAACTACCATAGTAAACCACCACCCCCTGCCCCGTCCCAGGGGTTATATATTAAATTATGTCCCTCTAAATAAGTATAGGGATCTCTACCTGTAAACATAATCCTTTTGGGGAATATTTTTTCTTTGTTCTGCTAATGAGGCCTTATCAGTAGAGGATGTGACCTGAACCTAACCACTTCTGAGCTATAAAAAGAGCAGATTCTACACAGAGAGAAGTGTACACAGGGGCGACGGCTGCCACACAAGTCTATATGCCAAGAGACTCAGGGTCACTCCGAATATCTACAAGGTCGAATTGACACAATGGTGACCCTTACTTTTAACCTTTGTCTTTCAAAATTGTGGGATAATATTTCTGTTTCTTGAGCCTCTACTTGTTACAGTAGCACTCGCTTAGACAGGGGGTATATTTCTGAATCCCAAATTAGATCACATGATCTAGTAAGTAATGGTTCATTTATAGGACCATGAAATCATTCGGTCATGTATTTATATAATACAGAATCTCAGGTATGTGGCTATCATGAAGTATAGGGAGAAAATAAAAGTACACAATTTTTTTAATGTCAAAGAAAGAAAAAAGAACTTGATTTGCCACATAATAAAAAAACTTATCTAAACTTTTGACAAATAGTTACCCTGCCAACTGTACAAGGTATTGTAAGAATATATCTGCTCTCCCGATAAAGAATACAGCTTTCCTCCAGATCCTAATTGTTCCTCCCCCCGCCCACTACCATGATCCGAATTCTACCTTGCAAGTCTGGATAGAGCAGAGGATGTACACTGGTGCAGATAGGAGCTAGAGGCACAGGGAATCCAGGGTGGATGATACCTTCAGGACCAGGAGTGTGAGGGGCGATACTGGGAGGGTAGAGGGTGAGTGGGTTGGAAAGAGGGAACCGATTACAAGGATCTCCATGTGACCTCCTCCCTGGGGGATGGACAACAGAAAAGGGGGTGAAGGGAGACGCCGGATAGAGCAAGATATGACAAAATAATAATTTATAAATTATCAAGGGCTCATGAGGGAGGGGGAGCGGGGAGGGAGGGGGGAAAAGAGGACCTGATGCAGAGGGTTTAAGTGGAGAGCAAATGCTTTGAAAATGATGAGGGCAATGAATGTATAGATGTGCTTTATGCAACTGATGTATGTATGGATTGTGATAAGAGTTGCATGAGACCCTAATAAATGTTAAAAAAAGAATATATCTGCTCTCAATTAATTTGACTTTCATCTCATATTATATAATGTGATATGACTTTATTGAAAAAATAATCTTTTCAAATAGAAAATTATATATATATCTATAATTATAAAGTAATGCATTTTTGGCAGGAAATGGAAGGGACAGAATATTTTAATGTTTTTTTTCAGCCTTTTATTTAACTGTTTTAAAATTTTCAGCTCTTCTGCTTAAAAACAATTTTATTGTTTAGTAGGTTTTCACATTATTCTTCTTGGTATCCCCAGTGCCAAAACATATGGTAAGCACACAATAAACGAGTGGATGGCTGCAAAAACAAATGGAGCCACGGATAAATGAATAGATACACGAATGGAATCCATCAAGGGAAACCAGGCTTTCAAAGTCAGAGCTCCGTTGCAGAGACCCTAGACCACAAAGACTATAACGAGAATCAATTATGAAGGTGGGTTATGAGTCGATGAGAGAAGCTCCATGAAACAGCAGGCTCCATTTTACTCTGTGCATGACAGCCATCAATCCCAAACACAGAATCCATGCTTAGGCAAACACATTTAGAGATTTTCAAACAAACAGTAATCACCTCTCTGTCACCTCAACCCACGGAGTTATAGATGGCATATGTCAGCAAACAGCTCTAATGAGGTAGTTTCCCCATTCTAGGCTATTACTGTTCACCTGACATTACATGGTGACACCATTACATACCATTTTAAGGACACTTGAATTATTTTGGGCTTCTCGGAATTTTTTTAACCCACAGCGTCAAACTTGGCATCTTCTTTTGATAGAAGAAATGCAAAGTCTAATAGAAAGTGGTCACTCTTTCTTTTTGTGACAATGCTACAAATCACACCCATCAAACATTTGGCACCTTGCACTTGTGGTTACCTTTCAGCTCATTAGTTGTGGCTCCTTAGTTTACTATTAAAATGGCATTCAGTTTTGAAAAAGGGTACACAAATTGCAGACATTTTATATTTCAAATTTCAGTTTTCTATTAAAACTAAAATATTTGTTGCATAAAACACAGAGTGATTTAAATAGGCATTGCATTTTATCCCATTTCTATTTTTGAATCCCTCTGAACATTTTATAATACATGCAAACATTTAGTAACAAATATTACCATTTCTGAGGGCTAAAACTTACTCAATAGCAACTAGCAACAGCACTAACAGTACTATATCTTAGGCACAGTTTTAGGCATTCAGAATAGAGATATTTAATTTTCACTATAACTCTTAAAGAAAGCAGAATTGAAATTCAGAAAAGCTAAGGGATTTAGAATTTACCTGGTATTAGAACTAGGACTCAGGAGTAGTTCTTTCTAACTCTAAAGCCTTGCTAGAAATAAAGATGTCACATAGAAACCCATATCGTGAAACCTGGTCTTGATATCATTACGTATCCATAAAACATCTAGTTTTCACTTGCATATGAAGTGATTGAAAATACCACAGCTTGGAGCAGGCCACCTCAGTCCTTAGCATGATATCTTTGGTCTTCAACACTTTTAAAAGGTTTTGTGCAGAAGATTTGACCAATGTAATAGATAATTCACAATCAATACTCCAGGAAATCGCAGTCAAGTTTCAAATGATGCATTGCATTGGATAAATCTGCTGCAAAAGGCCCTTTTAACGTGTTGAAAAGTTTGAGAACTAAGATGAGACTGACCCAAGCCTGAGCATTTTCTTTCTTTCTTTTTTTGATTAATCATTTTATTGGGAACTCTTACAGATATTATAAGTCCATAATTCAATTGGATCAAGCATAATGTAGAATTGCTACCACCATCATTTTCATATGTTCCTTATTCTTGAATTCTTTGATATCAGCTCCCCTTTATCCCTTACCTCCCCCACCCTACCCTCCAGGAACCCTTATTATATTATTATTTTTTGCTGTATTTTACACTATTTAGTGTGTCCACTCACCTGCAATTCTGTTATGCATTCCCCTTGAGTGGGGTTATACAGTCACCATTGCTACCAACTTCCCCTCCCCCACCCCTTCCCCTCTCTTCCCATACCCTCCAGGAATCATTACTTCTGTTACTGCTTCTGAAGGGTTATCAATCTTGGCTTTCATACATTGAATGATTTTAATTATACTAATGAAAATACACAGGTCTAACAAGATTAACGAGGTAAAACAAAGACTATAATAGTAAGGGGAGGAAATAATAACAAACTAGAGGCTAATTATGCGTTTCATCAGTGCTATACCTCTCCCTAGATTTATCACTCCTTCCATGAAGCCCTTCTCTGAAGGACTGTCCAATTATCTGACAGGTGGGTTTGGGGTCTCCACTTTGTCCACACTCCTTCAGGTCCATTTGATTGCTTGTCTTTGAGCTTCTAACACTATTCTCGTTGACACCTTATGCTCACACAGGCTGGTGTGCTTCTTCCATGTGGGCTTTGTTGCTTCCTTACTAGATGGCCACTTGTTTAACTTCAAGCCTTTAAGACCTTAGATGCTACATCTTTTAATATCTGGGCACCATCAGCTTTCTTCACCATGTTTGCTTATGCACCCATTTTGTCTTCAGCAATCGTGTTGGGAAGGTGAGTATCATATAATGCCACATTATTAGAACAAATTGTTCTTATATTGAGGTAAGATTTCAGTAGAGGCCCAAAGTCCATCTGCCTCCTTGTTGTATTTATACACACACCCACACACAAACACACGCATGCATACAAACACAAATACATCTATCATATGTTTATATATGAAGGCTTTACTTTCCTTCAATCACATCAAACGTCTGTGAAAATTGGACATGGAATAAGGAAGCCTGGAGAAGAAACAATGCTTTTGAACTATGGAGCTAATGAAGAATATTAAAGTACCACCAAAAGAAAAAAAAACAAATCTATTTTGGAAGAAATACAGAGTGCTCCTTAGAGGCAAGGATGACAAAACTTCATCTCAAGTACTTCATCTCACGGTCCCTGGAGAAGGGCATCATGTTTTACAAATAGAGGGGCAGAGACGAGATCGATTGACCAGCAGCTGCCACAATAGGCTCAAGTGTAAGGACAATCGTGAGGGC
Organism: Tenrec ecaudatus; assembly: GCF_050624435.1. Taxonomy (NCBI): domain Eukaryota; kingdom Metazoa; phylum Chordata; class Mammalia; order Afrosoricida; family Tenrecidae; genus Tenrec; species Tenrec ecaudatus. The sequence continues at coordinate 191,634,566 of NC_134533.1, forward strand.
AGCTCGGGACTGGGCAACGATTCCTTCTGTTGTTCAGAGTTGCTCAGCATTGGAATCACCTGGAAGCCACTTAACAGCAATATGTCTTTTGATGTCTTTCCTGTCGCTTCCTTGATCATTAATTGAGGATGGAATTGAAATGGAATTTTTGACTTCAACATCTTTTCTCAGTATATCATGATGTGATTTGTTGGTCCAATTGTTTGTTTTCTTGACATTGAGTTGTAATCCACACTGAAGTCTTTGATCTTGATCAGCAAGACCATCACGTCTGTTTCCAACAAGCCCGGTTCTTTCATTCATATATTACAGGTCATTGATAAGCCTTCCTCCCATCTTTATGCTAATTTCTCCAAATAGCCTAGCTTCTCAGCTTAGTTTTCAACATACAGATTGAATAAAGATTGTGAAAAGAGACAATACTGGCATGCACCTTCTCTGATTTTACAGTGTCCCCTGTTTTGTTCTTATTGTGGCCACTAATATGAAAACCATATGACATGTCTGGCTTCTAAACCAATATAGTAAATGATGCAAATGTGTGTAGTTAACAACACTGATGAATAAATCCAACTTGAAAGTAAGTTATGGGACAAGATGAACCAATTAAATAGTAATTTAAATATACTTTAGATTTAATCTTAATATCTCATTTTAGAAGATATTGTCAACAGTATAATCCAAAACTGAAACAGGGTAGACTTGACAACCACTCAGGTGAAAGACTTAGGGATTTTGTAAGCCACCTGTTGATCATAAGCTGATATTATGTTTTGACTACTACAAAAACTAATGTCATCATAAGACTGTAATAATGCCTTCTGAGGCAGTGAGCTCCCTACCACTCAGTGTTCAAGTCAAGTCTGGCAGTCCTGAGGGCTATTTCAATTATAAAGTTCTAAGATTTAGTGGAATTGCTTTCAGATTCAGTTTAATGTTATCCATAAAAAGATAGTTTTGTTTTTTAAGGAAATTTAGGAATATGTATATAATTCTTTTGTTAAAAATATCAGCTGATATATTTAGACAGGTTCAGAATGATAGATATTTTTTCATGGCTCACAAAGAAAGGTTTTCTTTTTCTTAATTAAATACTTTTATTGTGGGCTCTTACATCTCTTATTACAATCCATACATTCATCCATTGTGTCAATCACATTTACACATATGCTGCCATCTTCATTTCCAAAACATTTTCTTTCCACTTGAGCCCTTGATATCAGCTCCTCATTGCCCCCCTTCTTCCCCCATCCGCCCTCCCTCATGAACCCTTGAGAAGTTATAGATTGTTATTTTCATATCTTACATCGTCCTCTGTCACCCTTCACCCCCTTTTCCATTGTCTTACCTATACTGTCCTTCTGAAGATTTTTTTTGGGTCCTCATTTATGTTACCCTGTAGAGGATGTTACAGGAGCTCTGATGACGTAGAGGTTACATGTTGGGCGGCTGACTGCAAGCTCAGCAATTTGAAATTGCTCGTGGCTCAGAGACAGAGAGGTGGGCATTTCCACCCTCCTGAAGGGATACATCTTCACAAACCCACAGGGGCAGTTCTACCCTGTCCTATAGGATTGCGTTGAGTTGGCATTGACTCAATTGCAATGATTTTGGGTTTGGGTTATAGCACTTTATAGTGATATGGATGTACCAATAGAATATTAGTAAGCTAAAGCAATGACTGGATTGATGATGGGTGTTAACTTGGGTGAAAGGGAAGATAGTCATGTGCGAGAAGAAGAGAAACCAATAAATGGTTGAAGGGAAAACAAGTGGGGAATTTGACGAGTAATTTAAATTGTTGACTAAAAAGTTGTTGATCTAAAATGCATATCCCCCACCTAATTTACAATAAAAATTGTTTTTTTTAAAAGAATGTTAGTAGGCTAAAACGGTTTAGATAAATGAGGACTAATTTAGTCGTTTGTTAAAAATTGGAAGTAGTTTTAAAATAATATTTCCTATATTTTGAGACTATTTGAGTTCCCTCATCCATCTGTAAGAAACCCCAGATTTCAGTCCTCACTCAGGTTCTGAGAGGAAAACAACTGAAGGCAACAAGGTCATCTAAGGAGCTGATGCCAAGGGCTTAAGTAGAGAGCAAATGTTTTGAGAAGGATGAGGACAATGAGTGTACAGATGTGCTTTACACAATTGATGTATGTATGACTTGTGATAAGAGTTGTATGAGGCCCCAATAACAAGATTTTTTTTAAAAGAGAGACTAGTTTTCTTATAATTTTTAAGTAGGATTTAATCTCAAACCAAACTCACTGCCATCGAGTCATAGCTGACTCATAAAGATCCACAGGAAGTTTCAGAGACCTGATTGTTTGCAGGAGTAGAAAGCCCAGGTTCCTCTCATGAAGCAGCTGGTGATTTCGAACTACCAACCTTGAGGATAGCAGCCTAATGCATGACCACTACAACACCAAGGCTCTTCTCAAGCTCATAAAAATTAAGTGAAAAACAGTTTTCAAATTGTGCCCCTGGGGCCTTCGTGGAGCGCTGGGGCGTCTGTGATCCTTTCAGGACGTTGATGAGGTCAACATTATTTTTGTAATGATGCTAAGGCAACATCTGCCTTTCCATTGTGCTGGTATACTCACTAATGGCACCGGTGCGATGGTGTGTAAAATTGCTGGCACGTTAGGCAGTTCCATCGAGCGGCACTAGTACTTCATTGCCCCACCTTCACCAAAATGTCGTTTCACTTACAAATGTCCTTTATGAAGCAGTTCCAGGGTTGTGCGATCCTGAAGTGCATATTAAAAAAAATTCGAGTAATGGAATGGAAAATATACATGCAGCCCTTGTGTGATTTGAGTCTAAGCTCACCGGAGAACTCTCTTAGAACATGAATGTTCTATTTCAAGTAAATGAGTGGGTAACTGACAAACGAGCACTAGGTACTCAGACTTTGGTATTTGGCAGATATTTTCTCTAAAATCAACTAAGCTTTCAAATGAAAATTCGTATTTTGGAAAACTTGCATCTGCCACTTGAGCTTCACAATTTTCCAATACAAAAAGACTTTCCTTGTGAGATCAGTACTAAAGGTAATGAACATGATTTTTTGATATTGTGTAATGAAATGTATGAATATTTGGAGAATATCTGCAAAACTCAGTGAACTACTGTTTTCCAAGTGACTTTTTCATGATGCTGCAACATCATGCCTGAGTAAGACAGCCACTCAGGAGATAAGAAAGCCTAGTGGATTTTCATGTCTTTGCTGAGTATGCAAAACTTATTGATAACGTTTCAGCCTTCTTGTTATTGTTTAGCTTTAAGGAATCACTATATTTTTTAGTTTTGATGAAACATGAAAGAAGAAAATGTACAGGTATCTAAGAAGGCTCTAAAAACACTTTCTAACATGTCTAAGTGAGGCCAGATTTTCTTCCGTTTTTTTTAACCCAAATAATGCATAGAATTAGATTGAATGAAGAAACATATATGAAAATCCAGCTATCTTTATTAAGCTGACCATTAAAAGGATCTGCAAATATATCAAACTATAATCAAAGTTATTCTTCTTGCTGTTTTTTGGTTTATTTTAGAAACTAGTTATTTTAATAAGATATTATGTAATGTAATACATTTGTCATTCTATTTTAGATGAATAACTAAAATATTTCCCAGCTTTTTGTTATAATCTTATAAATATTGATTGGTTTGACTCATATAAATTGCAGCTTTGGGGGCTGTTCAATTATTTTTGTGTGTGAGTGTCCTCCCATCTAATTTCGGCATGTTGCTGCCCCCAAATATACTGAGACTGGAAAAATGTTTTCCCTGACAAACCTATTACCACCGGCTCTGTAGAACTGACTTTATTTGACCTGACATGGACCTTTCTTGGTTTGTTTCTATTTATATGATAAGTGTGCATAAGTTTATCCATGTCGCTGTTAAAGATTCACTGTTTTCTCCAAGTCCATGGGCTTCATGGCCTGACTAAACCCCCTTGGGAAATTACCGCTCATGTGTGACTGACTGAAAGTCCTTTTGGTCTCCCTTGGACTTGAAATCATTCACTTCAGTGGCTGCATTTCCTTGGGGTGTGAAATGATCCCTCCCTTGCACACCTGCTGTGGGAGTCATTATCAGCCGAAAATGGAAAACAAAATCAAGAACAGGTACATTTGTATCCTGCCAAGAGAGAAAAAAAGTTGTTACTTGAAAACACAACCCTGAGTGATTCACAATGTCTGAGATCCCAAGGACGCACATTTTAAACGAATGCTTCTAGAATTTGTTGTTGTTAACCTGCAGCTTAAGGACAGGTAAAATGCTTACTTATGGAACAATTACGATAAGAATCAGACACTCTTCAATCTAATGAGTGGAAGTCATGACCAAAAAGCAATTTGAAATGGCTTCACAGTTCGACAACTATAATGTAAGTAAAGGGTTTGGATTACAGTAATTAGATTAGAAGGCAACACCCTTTGGGATGTAAGCACAGCAATCAACCTGTAAGATTACAATTCAAACGGCAATCTGCAGATGACACAACCCTGTTTGCTGAAAGTGAGGAGGACCTCACCCACTTATGGATGATGACTGAAGATTGCAGCCTTCAGTTTGGGTTACAACTCAATGGAAAGAAAACCAAAATCATCCCCACTGCACCAGTAGGGAACATTGTGATAAATGGAGAACAGATTAAATTTAGCAAGGATTCCATCGTGATTGGGTCCATAATCAATGCTCATGGAAACAGCAGTCAAGGGATCAAAAGACACATTGCATTCGGTGAATCTGCTGCACAAGACCTATTTAAAGTGTTGAAAAGCAAGAATGTTATTTTACAGACTACAGTGTGCCTGACCCAGGCATGGACTTTTCCATTGTCTCCTTGTATGTAAAAATTGGACAGTGAATTAAGAATTGATGCACTTGATTTACGGTGCAGGTGAAGACTACACAGTACCACAGACTGCCAAAAGAACAAGCAAATTTGTCTTGGAAGGAGTACAGTCTAAAGTAGCAGTTCTCAACCTGTGGGTCGCGACGCCTTTGGGGTCAAATGACCCTTTCACAGGGGTCACCTGATTCATAGCAGTAGCAAAATGACAGTGATGAAGTAGCAATGAAAATAATTTTATGGTTGAGGGGGTCAGCACAACATGAACTGCATGAAAGGGGTGCGGCATTAGGCAGCTTGAGAACCACTGGTCTAAAGTGTTCCGTAAAGGTATGGATGGCACAATTTTGAATCACATGCTTTGTACATGTTGTCAGGAGAGACCAGTCCCTGGAGAAGGGCATCACAGGAAAGTGGAGGGGCAGTGAAAACAGGAAGGGCCCGCTACAAGATAGATTAACACAGTGGTGCAGCAACGGGCTCAAACAGAACAATTGGGAGGCTGACACAGGACTGACAACAGAACGACTGGAGCATGTGAAAGGACTGAGCAGGGCTTTCTTCTGTTCTGTATGGAGTCGCTATGAGTCAGGACCAACTCTCTGACACCTAACAGCAATAACAAAATATTCATGAGGGAACGTGGTTTGTAAAATTCTCCTTCAGTGGAGAATTGATTCTACCATTCTATGGCCCTTGATTGGTGAATTTAAATCCTACACATTCAGGGTGATTATGAATGGATATGAATACACTGCTGTTATTTGTGTGTCTTTGTAGTGTTTACAGTTTCTTGGTACATTTGGTTTTCTGTTATTTTTGTTTGTGGATTTGCTTTCATTTCCATTTTGTTGATTTTATATTTACTAAATATTAAAAAATTTTGTAAATAGATTTACTAATTTTCTTTATAACTATCCTAAAATTAAGTTTATCTTGCTACATTCATAGCCATCTATAATATCTTTTTAAATTTTATTTTTAAATAGTTTTATTGTGACATAATCTACATATCATACAATTAAATAGGTCAGGCATATCAAGAAGAGTTGCAAAATCATTGCCAATATCAATTTTAGAACATTTTCTTCTTTCTTGTAGTCATTATCAGCTCCCACCTTCCCTTACCTCGCCCCCCACCCCCGACAATAAACCATTAATTCAGTTACTGTCTGTACAGATTCACCCATTCTTGATTTTATAAACTAAAAAAATACAAAAATAAAAACCAAAGAACCAAAATGCAAACAACAATAGCAAAATAAAATAGAGAAAAACCTCAATCAAAAAGAAAGCAGAAAATATTAAAAAAAACTACAACAACTTTAAGATGAGTCAAAGGGAGATCACATGATAAAGCATTTTAACCTTACTCCATCTGCCACATCCACTTTCCAATATATCTCAAGTGGTTAATTCTTCTAAGGTGTCTGTACCTCTGTAGGGTAATTTTTCTCCTAATAGATCTACCATTGTACATGCCCTCTCGTGGCTCTTTCGTCTGGATGGGTTGACTGCAAATTGAACCTTGAGTGTGAGTTAATTTCCAGATTGGAAGAATGACGAAGGGCCATCATCAAAAGAGTTTCATTTATCTCTACACAATCAGTAAGCCTGATTTTCTCCATGATTCTGAGTTTTGTTACACTTTGCCCAGGATTGTTTAATGTGATACCTTTCTGTGCGGTTGGTACTATTCTCAGGGTGCTCTCCGGTTCTTTTGGTCTCAGGGTGATTGTGACGGTTAGAGCTTATGCTACCTCGACGTTCCTGGGTGAAGGTAGAGGTGGAATTCACCCTATAAATCAGGTCACAGCCCGATGATACCTTCTTCGGGGCATGTCCATTTGTATAAGCGAAAGACCCTGCTTGAGCTGAGTTCTCTTGTGCCCAATCACCTTCTGCTGGATCTGAATCCTGTGTGGGGTTCATCAGTCTTTTGTGCCATTTGCCAATTTCAGGACCCATCAGCATACCACTGACATAGGATATATTTGGGCGACCTTGGATTCATTTACTTCTATATTCAGCAACCTTGTGGCCCTCCTGCTTCTCCATCTTGTCCCCAGTTTGTCAGCTTCTTGACTTACATGAATCAGAGAAGTCTTCAACTTATATCTGACCTGAAGACTCGAACCCGACTGTAGCTACGTACTTCTACAACTATGTAAGCCATTTCTTGATATACATTTCTTAACACACGTGCATGCACACACACACACACACACAAGTCATGTTGTTACTGTAGAGAACCCAACCTAACACAGAGATGGAGACTGAGATTTCCATAGCTCGTTAGTCTACTTGACTGCACTCATTTATTAGACAGGTCATGCATCTTGGCTCTTCCCAATGTTTCTTTTCTGCAGACAAGGTTACCCAATAACTACTGGCTATTACACTTTAGATAGCTGCTCATGATCGTTTCGGAGCCTCATTACTACTCACCAAAGTAGGGGGTAGAGCATACAGGCCAGTTGTCCTCCAAGACTGTATGGTTCAGAATCCCCAGACCCACTGAATCAGTCCCTCAAGGTGTTTGGTTACGTCTAAGAAGATGCACACGTATCCTCTCTCAAATCTTTGTATATTAGTAAGTAGATCTCCACTCTCCCTCCCACATGCCTCCAGCCTGTATGTCTGTCCACGCATCTACTCACAGATCACTGTTATTGTAGGCTTGTGTATATAACAGTATTTACCTCTGTGTCCTTAAGTATTTGCAAGATAATTTTGCTGAACCTATGATTTTCAGTTGAAAATTATTTTTCTTTCAAGGTTTTGTGCATGCCATTCTATTGGCCTCATGTGTGGGTGATTTCAGATCAGAAATCAGACCTTAGTCTTTAATGCCCCTTTGAGGCATCGTGCTAGTGGTTTTAGGTGATTGTTGGACGGCTAACTGCAAGGGCGGCAGTTAAAACGCACCTGCTGCCCTGTGGACGACAGGCGAGGCTATCTACAACACTAAGGGTTCACGCTTTGGGGACCCTTTATGAGTTTCACGATGAGCTGGAATTGACTGCTAGGCAAGCGCTTTTGTTTTTTGCTTGAAATTGGGATTGTGTTTCTTTCGATGGGTCCGGATTGTCTGCTCTGTCCAAGGCATTCATCTGTTGACCGATTCAAGTGCAGATGGCCTGCAGGAACCATTTGGGTGTGGAATGTGTGCAGTTCCAGATGGGTGGGCATCAGATGAGGCCACGCTGGGCTAATCTACTTATTGTTTGACAGAGGCGGGGCTGACACCTGTCAGGATGTGACTGGCTTGCTGGTAACGTGCTGTGGCTGTCCATTTGGTCACCTGGGAATGGGTGCGGAGACTATTCTTGCTAGTCGCTGGGTTGCACGCTGAGTGTGGGTTGCTTGGTGACTAGGGTCATGGTGCATGAATCTCCAGTCTTGGAATGGGTACAACAGGAACTTGTTCCACCAGTCACTGGGTAGGCAGAGAGGTGCAGAGGAGGATGGAATGAGTGGGTGTGTCTCTCCAGTCTTAGTTCTGCTAGTGCAGAAGTACGTGGCATCGACTGCTGGTCAAGTTGGCTGTCTGCTGATGGGCTGGGGAGAGTCCAGTCTTCTGGTGGCAAGTCTGTCAGGACATAACTGTGTGTGGGATAGATCCCTGGGCACTTGGGGAGGGGAGTCTCTACTGGTCACCAGGAGAACAGTAGGAAAGAAGGAGGTGAGTTCTCATTCAGTCTCCATCTGGCACGAGCTTCGGGTTCGTGGCCTTGACCAAATGCAAAGAGAGGGGAATGTCAACAGTCCAGTCACAGAGGGGATCTCTTGCCACTAGTCCCAAGATCCTCCACTCCTTCGGCACTGCCTGCCCAAATGATTAAGGTAAGCAGTTTTGTCATTTGTTGGTGACTCCCTCGTGCTCTGTAATTGTCTAGGTCCCTAAGACCCATTCCTGAGTTTCTGCTCTTTTCCTCCTTAGATCTAGTGTTCTGCTCACATTACTTAATGCTACATTTGTCTGCACAGTATCTTTCCCTTATTGCAGATTATACGAAGTTGCTTCCTTACCTGGGAGCGCTGCTTTGTTTGCACCAAAAGGGTCATACTACACAGGGTTGGCTGGTACGGGGCCTATAGTCTCTTAAGTCTCTTGTTTTTATTGGATTTCTCCCTCACCCCCCCACTGTTGCTTTGAAGTCTTTAGACTTCTGGTCTCTGTTCTGGGTGCCCAGATTGTCACCTGTATCTGTTACATTTGGTTTCTTGGTTCTTTGCTGCAAAGAGGTACAAGATCGGTGAATAAGCTGCCATCTTGGACCATTTTATGAAATTTGTTGATAAGTGATAAGACTTAACTTATTTTGAAAGTGTTTAATTGTGAACTAGGTAGAGTTAACATATCAGATCATCATTTTTGTGCATCACAGCATAAACAATTTCTCAAACCTCCCACTATAAGTCCTAGCTTTTAATTCACCAGGAGTCAGTGGCTCTGTCAGGTAAATGTTACACTGCAAGCTCAGAGATGGCTTTCACCCCCCTCAGCCACTCTGAAGGAGACAGATTTTTGCTCCCACAAAGCTTTAGAGTCACAGACACTCTCTTGATAGGGTCAGTAGGGTTGGCATAGACTCAGTGGCAGTGGTTTCAAGTTTGGCATGTTACAGAGTTCTGATGGCACTGTGGAGAAGGGTTATATTGCTAGCCTAAAAGTCAGAGTTTCTGACTGACCAGCTGCTCTGTGGGAGGAAGAAGTAGCCATCTGCTTTCACTAGGACACTGTCTTTGAACCTGCTAGGCCAATTCTACTCATCCTACTGGATCATTCGAAGTGGGCACTAACTCGATGGCAGTAGGTTAATAGTATGGTCAAAGAAAGCATACAGTTAAACAGTGTGCACTGGATTCCTCACCTAACACTGGAAACTTGAGCCCATCCAGGGGTGCCCAGAAGAAAGGCCTAGCAATCTACTTCTACAGGCAACAAAACACTGGGGAGCAACCCAGACTCTCTAAGACATGGGTAGCCAAGAGACGGACACTACAGCACTGAAGGTAACACTTCACTTAATAGCCAGAATCCATCCTGGGAAAAGGAACGTTGTGTCCTTTATAGGTTTGCACACACTAAAATATACACCTTGAAGACAGAAACGCCCACACAGTGAGTAATAGCATTCACCGATTTTCTAACTTTGTGTTGCTTCATAACCTTTTGTTTCACTTCCAAATTATTATTCCTCCTTGGCATCTGGCTCCTGTTATCACTAGCCCTGGTTTTGTAGAATCAGGGTGCCCTGATACATTTCACAAAAACACTTTAGAAAGAAAATTAAAGTGAGAAATAATATTAAAAAAATGAAGAGATATATGAGGCAATACTGTCCCCCGCACCAAAAAAAAAAAAAAAAACAACCCAGAATTCTACTGGGTGGAGCAGAGCTTTCTTAATCCTCAGTTTTCCCACTAGGCAAGCATGAGCAACTAGTTCCGAGTTAGTGCACCCAGTGTCATCGCCTGGGAAGGTTCTCTCTGGTCATGGTGATTATTGTTGTAAAAGCAGTTTCGCTCGAACCTTGTTTTTTGGGGGGATGGCCTATTTAAGAGAACGGTGTGTGACCGTGAAATTTTGTTTCCTGCTCTGGAAAAATGCTGCAGGAACTGTTGTGATGTTGGACACAGCTTACAAGGACAGCGCTATGGAAAAAACTCAAGCGTACAAGTGGTTTTGTTGTTGTTGTTGCCAATAAAGGTGACCTGTCGATTGATCACAAACCTCGTTCAAGATGTCTGTCAACTTTCTGAACGGCTGAAAATGTCCACTTGGAGTGCACTTGGAGTTTGTTCCACCAGATCAGACTGTTAATCAAGTTTTCTATTTAGAGGTTCTGCAAAGACTGTGCAACAAAAAGGCCTTTCTTGTGGTAGACGGGGGACTGTTTTTGCCACCACGACAATGCACTTGCTCATGCAGCCATCTCAGTGCTCCAGTTTTTGACAAAAAAGCCCTGCATGTCTCTCTTGCCCCACGCACCTTACTCACCTAACCTCACTATGTGAGACTTCTTTTTGTTTATCTGAATGCAGAGGGATATGAAAGGACAGAGATTTGAGGACATAGGAGAATTGAAGAAAAAAAAAATTAGGGAGGTGATGTTAGTCATCCAAACAGATGAGCCTGTAAAATATTTCAAGAATGGAATCGCAGATTTGACAAATGTATGATGTGTTATGGAGAGTAGTTTGAAGGAGAAAAGTTTGCTTTGTAAAAAAAATTAAATATGTAAGTTTGGAAAAAACAAATCTGTTTTTTGGGGGGTACCCCCTCGTATCCTACATACAAAGTCAGAGGTTGCTACCTAGTGTTGAAGCACACAGTGTTCTACAGGTAACTTTTTATTTGCGGGTAGGGAAACGTCACATTAGAAAGTACAGCACAATATATACATAAGCCCCTAACACAGGCATTTATTATGACCATCAGACATATATTGTACATTATAGGTATACTGTACTTCTGACAGCACAATTGCTTTACATTGACTGGAAGATCTCTTTTTATAGGAGGAAGCAGATTCTTAAAGATCTAGAGTCACAAACCCTATATAAACTACAAAGTCAGGGTTAGAGCCTAGGCAGTCTGCCTATAGAACATTACTTCATGCTTTCTTGGGTACATTGGCTATGTAGCCAGCTTTGAAGAGGAAATTGATAGGAAGGAGCTTCAAAATTTTATGGAAGAAGGAATGGAAAGACATTGGAATTTTCCTCAAAACCTTTTGACCCCTCTTCATATGATTTATATTTAGAATTATTTCAGATTCTGACACACTCTTCTCCTCTCCCTACTATCCTTCCAATTCTGATTAACTTCTGATGTCAAATGTAGCATCGTTCAATTTTACTTTGTCAATTACTCTTTCTCTCTTGTGTCTCCACAATTATTTGTTTATGTCTTTGTAACATAAAATACAACCTAGATATGTGTTTACTTCATGTGTCACTGTGTTCTTCTCTATCCCTCAGTTCCCTGTACCCTATCCCCCACCACATAGGAATTATGAAGAAAAATAACTTTAAAAATATCATTTAATTGATTTATTTTGGTTGTTATTGAGAATGTAGATAGCAGAACATAAGCCGCTCTCCGGTATTACTACAGGAAGTCCTGTGACATTTATTACATTCTTCACTATGCGCAATCATGCTCACTCTCCTCTTCCAAATTGTACCTCTCCATGAAAATTAACTCACTGCTTCACAAATGAGCTTCCTCAAAGGTATCACCTTCTGCTTTCTCGATAATACAAATGTCCACTGAGTCACGGGACCATCCTGGGTTGAGAAGAAAAAGTTGCTTTCACTGTATCTCAATATGTTATCTTACTGCTCTGACAGCAGGTGCATGTTCAATAAATGCTCACTGATTTGACTCTAATGGAGTTCATTATTTGATTCTGCATTGCTTTAAAAAAATTCTGTCTGGGCTATCAATTTTAAAGTGACTTTAATTTTAATAAGCAAGCAATATCTGAACACATCCTTACTATAAAGATTTAAGAACCAATGCCCAAACCTTCTTTGACCATATCTACTCCACCATACTAAAAATTGTTTTCTTATTATATTGACCCAAGACTTGGCTACAGTATCTGATCTCCTTTTATGATTGTCAGTTTAATAAGAATTGTTCAAAACTTCCATCATTAGGAAAGGTATTTGAAGTATCTTTTTGGTTTGATGCACACCTACTCCTTACTCAGTGACTGTCATTATCTAACATTCTGTGTTTGCACCAATAGTAAGAAACCTACCAGTGTTGGCACATTACTGATGTGTGGCTGGCAGTGACAACTGCGGAGGTGTGAGATAAGGGCAACCCTGGCTGTGACGGTTAAGGCTATGTGTCCACTTGGCTGAGCCATGGTACCCAGTGGTTTAGCAATCATATAATACAATTCTCTCAGGTATTTAACGGCATAATTTGGCAGTTATGTAACTGAAGAAGTGGCGTGTGTGTGTGTGGGGGGGCGGGCACATCTGACATCCTTTGGTTTGCAGGGCTGATTTCTGCAAGGCAACGGACAGACACGTCTCCCACCATTCTCCATCCCTTTTTATACCACTCTTTCCTAACCATCCTTTTACACCAGCCATCTCCCCCACCGCCCTCTACTCTGGACGAGGTTTATAGTTCATCGCGATGGCCATATAGAACTCCCTGACAATGCTCATGACTATGGAGTTTATTCAGGGAGTTAATAGATTATAATTCAGGTGATAACTGCCCAGCATACAGTTGTTCAGTCTCTTCTCTCTTGAGCCCAAAGGCAGGTCTCTCTCTGGACTTCAGCCACTTGACCTGACCTCGGCCTTGTTGGAAATGCTACAAAGCTTTTTCAGGGCCGCTAATAAATAAATGCCCCAAAGGCATGACGTTCTGTTGTAAGTCTCAACTTGAACGTATTCAGTTCCAGATCCATGGATCAGTAAACCCAACTCCGCCAATTAAGTGCAGAGAGGCACCCCACTCTACAATCACCCCTCCTGCCTTAATGTGGAGTGGGAAGTCCAGTTCTCTGTCTCACACTCTGGCTCCTGGTTCTGCTACTGCTGTTTCTCCACCATGGTTCTGGATTAGTGATGCAGGTGATATAATGATGTAGTCATCCTCCATGTTGTGATCTGACGTGGTTATCCTTCATTCTGGCGTGATGATGATTTTTGCATAATTTCCTTGTCTTTGGAACCTAACTATGCCAATAAGTAAGGAGTGGGTCTATACTTTATTGCATTTGGTAACTGTGATAACGAGAGCATTTTTATATGATTTCTGCATCTATTGAGATAATTAGTAGTTGGGGGTTAATTTATTAATGTAGTGAATTATAATAGGTAGATTTTATAACTTTATCTCTTTGCCTCATTTCTGGACACAACCCTAGTTTGTCATAATACATTATTCTATTATAAATTTATGAAATCACTTATAAATTTGAGAATATAGTTTCATATTTATTTTCATAAAATTATATATGTATATGTACATTAGTTCCCCCTTTCTTGTTTTGAGATTTAAGATAATTTCTATATTTAGTCTTAATACTTTCTATCATAATGGTACTATTTGAAAAAATTTAAATATCTTCTGCTTTTGCCATTTTTCCCTGTGCTTTGAAGTTGTATTGTTATATGCATATAGATGTACATATTATTAATTTATTTTTTGCTGCATATATATATAAACATTTTCCCATTCAATATTTTTTGTGTGGATCATTATTTTTATATGTATATTTTAATCTTTGTCCCATTCTATGTTTTCTGATTTGCACTCAATTTTATCTAATATTATTGTTGCCATATTTGCTTTTTTTGTTTTCATTTCCTGCTACATATTATCCTTTGGGGTAAATCTTTCTGTGTATATTATGGTGCGTGTATGTGTGTACTTGAGACTTTATGCTAATCAGTCTCATGTAGCAGGGCGCCTCCATCTGCATGTAAATGCTGTGTAAATACTATGATATCCAACTTTGCTGCTGTGGCTTTTGGTTACTTCCAGAATTATGCCCAAGTCCTTTAAGGTCAACCCTTACCTGGGTCTTAATTACTTTTCCAGTTTCATCATCAATGGGGTCTTTATATTTACAGTAAGTTGCAGATGGTAGGTTGCCTTCAGAAAGTTTCCAGTGTAGTTGTTGGGAAGGACCTTGGAGCTGATTCTAACTCATAGTGACCTTTGTACAAAACCTGGCCCAGTAAAACGTTATGTCAGCAATTAACCCTGGCAAAGAGTGTTCCATTCAAAGAAATACTTGTGAGGGAGGAGCAAGTAGCAGGCAGAATGCTGGCGTAGACTGTAGTCTTATATCCTGGCTTCACTTGGTCAGGCACTTGGCATCTATAAATATTGGCTTTCTCATCTATAAAACTGGGATAATAATAGCATTTAAGCCATGAGGTTGTTGTTAAAATTAAGTAGGTTCTTAAACGTCTTCATGTGAGAATAATTCCTTATACTCTAAACCATGCAAATAACATGGGGAGATATTGAAGATGCATCCTATTTTAAATATATCTATATATTTAATCATTTTATTAGGAGCTTATACAACTCTTATCACAATCCATACATGCATCAATTATGTAAAGCACATTTGTTCAATCATTGCCCTCATCATTCTCAAAACATTTTCTCTCCATTTAAGTCCCTGGCATCAGCTCCTCATTGTTTTCCCCTCCCTCCCCACTCCCTCTCCCTCATGAACCCTTGATAATTTATAAATTGTTATTTTGTCATATCTTGCCCTGTCCGATGTCTCCCTTCACCCACTTTTCTGTTGTCCATCCCCCAGGGAGGAGGTCACATGTAGATCCTTGTAATCGGTTCCCCCTTTCCAACCCACTGTCACTCTATGCTCTCAGTATCACCACTCACACCACTGGTCCTGAAGTGATCATCCGCTCTGGATTCCCTGTGTTTCTAGTTCCTATCTGTACCAGTGTACATCCTCTGGTCTAGCCAGACTTGCAAGGTAGAATTCAGATCATGATAGTGGGGGGTGGGGGGAGGGGAGGGAGGAAGCATTTAGGAACTAGAGGAAAGTTGTATTTTTCATCATTGCTACATCACACCCTGACTGGTTCGTCTCCTCCCTGAGACCCCTCTGCCAGAGGATCTCCAGTGGCCTACAAATGGGCTTTGGGTCTCCACTCTGCACCCCCCCCCCCCATTCACTGATAAAATTTTTTGTTCTGATGATGCCTGATGCCTGATCTCTTTGACACATGATCACACAGACTGGTGTGCTTCTTCCACGTGGGCTTTGTTACTTCTGAGCTAGATGGCAGCTTGTTTATCTTCAAGCCTTTAAGATCCCAGATGCTATATTTTTTGATAGCCGGGCACCATCAGCTTTCTTCACCACATTTGCTTATGCACCCATTTGTCTTCAGCAATTGTTTTGGGGCCACTGCTGCAATCTTGACAGAAGCAGATGCCACATCCTTCACACTTACAGAGCGCTGTAGTGACTTAGTGGGGGTAATCACCATTTCAAGTTCCAGGTCATTCCTGTGGGTTTCAATTTAGCCTCATAGGTCCCAGTGGGTCTTTCCCCTCTCCTTCTTTCTACCTGTTATATCTTCCTTTTCTGATTGTCTTCTCTAGTGATTTCAGGTTTCATCACCTGAACCAGTCATTGAGTCTATTCAAACTCGTGTCCACCCTACATGGAGAGTTTTTGAGGTTGTAAATCTGTGTGTATACAAATGGCCTAATCTTTCTCCTTCAAAGTGGCAGAGGGGTTTGAAAGCTGACTTTGAGCTTGCAGTCCACATTTACCTGACAGAGCCACTTACTACTAAAATAGTTCTCATTTGTGCTGCGGCTAACACTAGCCCTGGTTTTGTAGAATTTGGATGTCATGATACAGTCCATGAAAATATTTTGGAAATAAAATTAAACAGAGAAATAATATTATTACACGGAAGAGATATAGGACACATACAAGGGGGGAGGCTGCTGGCAAGTGTTAAAGTACAGAAGTGATACAGGTTTTTTGATTTGTAGTTAGGGAAAGTTCACATTAGAAAGTATAGCACAGTGTGTGTGTGTGTGTGTGTGTGTGTGTGTGTATATGAAGAAAAATTTCTCAGTATAAACATCTCCTTGGAGATCTGCTTCTCTGAGAGCAATGCAATTATTCTCCTTGTATTCTCATACAAACTCCCATTGGCAAGAGAAACGCAGTCATCATGGTTCATGTGACTTACAACATGGTGTCCTTGCTAGGCTTAAACAGTTGATTATTTCTAGAGTCAGGAGTCAGGTTCATTATCTCTGAGTTCCTGTTTTTCATCAGGAGTATGTTGTGTTTCTTAAATTGAGAAAAACGTTTTTCTGCTCATTTTAATGCCTTCTCTATCTATCAGTTCCCTCCATGAAGTGTTCATAGTAATAACTACTCTATGCAATGATATGTTTCTGAGTCAGTCAATGGGTATTTTCATTATTCTCCAGGTTACCTACATAACCCAACTGCTATCTAGGAGCATCAGAGTCAGGCCAATCATGGCCATTACACAAGCCAACAGGCACTTTGTCCTGCCACCTATAAACCTGACGTCCCAGAATGAGACAAACCAAAAGCAACAAGGGTCACCCTGTCTAGTTCCAATCCCTCAAATAAATGAAATCCTGAACATTTCCTCCAAATTACTCATTCACGAGCAAAATTATTTTAACCCTGACTCTTGCAAATTGATTTATAAAGTTAAGTGACACCTTTTAATTATGTGTTTAATGTAACCTAGGTAATTTTATAGTTTTTCCCCTTAAATTTTGTTTTGATTGTTTTGAAAAGCTGGTCTTTCTGAGGTCCAATTACTTTGACAGATTTTTTTGGGGGGGGTGGTAAGGGAACCTCTTTAATAAATTATTTTATCTCCAAATCTTCCTAGGGTTAAACTATTTCGCATAGTCAGTGGAATGAGTAAAAGTAATATTATTATTTTCATACATTTTACTCATATAAAAAATTCCATGTAAACTTGCCTGCTGATTATCTTGGTAATTTGACCCTCTAAAATGATCAACATAGGAAATTTAAGTTTTAACACCATTTTGTGGTTATCTGAGGAAGGAGGATAGGAGGAGGCTGAAGTATAAAATATTTCATTACTCTTAACATATTGAGACTCTAACAATAGATTTCATGCTTTTAGAGTCTACAACTTAGTAGTCAAAGATCTTGAAAAGATACAGTGTATATCTGTGCCTCAATTTCTTTGTCTATTAAATAGAGCATATATAGGATCCAAGTCACATCATGACCGTGAAGTTTAAATGAAATGATACAAAAATGAAAATTAGCATAGAACATATCACATAATAAGTATGCAATAAACTTCAGCTAATCCATTAACTCTTGTGATACTTTAGAATTCATATGAGTGTGTTTGTTTTCCTTAGAAAAGGATGCAGAGATGACTAGTCCTACATGGACAGAACAATCATGAAATCTCATGCACGAAATAGGCCAGAGCAGGATCAAGGCGATGGTGGAGAGCCAGCTGGTAGAATCAGATAAGCAAGGTTTTAGAATTGGAGATGATTGAGTAAAAAGAAAAAGAAGAGCCTAGGAAGTGTTTGCAATCAGCCTATCCCTGCCTTAGTTACGGTTCATGGGATGTCCGGCTGCCCTGTAAAAGCAGAGCCAATTCACATGGATAAAAGTTTGGAGAATCCTTAAGTAAGTGAAGTCTTCACATTGATGCAATATAATAAGCAATTAATATTGAGAAATATGTTTCACAGAAAGCAGTTCATCTTTATTAGAAGCCTACTCATTGGGTCATTGTATTACATTGTACTTATAAGAAAATCAAAGCTCAGTGAGGGTCATGTATGAGCACTCACTTACCTTCCTGCAGGTGACTAAACTGCAAGTTGAAATAACGTAGGGAAACTGACCACCACCTGTCTGTCAGTTTGTTGTACTGTGGAAGCTTGTGCGTTGCTGTGATACCTGAAGCTACGTCACTGATCCAATCAATACAACTGTTATTCAGCTTTATGGCACCAACCACAAAAGCTCGTGATAAAGAAATTGAAGAATTCTGCCAATGACTTTAGTCAGAAATGGATGAAGCAATCAATATCTTTTGATAGTTCTCAGTGACTGGAACGCAAAAGTTGGAAACAAAGAGGAAGCAACAGAAGTTGGAAAATATGGACTTGGTGATAGAAATGATGCTGGGAGATTGCATAATAGAAATATGCAAAATCAATGACTTGTTCAGAGCGAATACCTGTTTTCAACAACACAAAGGGCAACTATGTACATGCACTTCCACAAATGGAATACACAGAAATCAAATTGACTATATCTGTGGGAACACATGATGGAGAAGCTCGATATCAGCAGTTAAAACTGTGGATCAAACCAGCTGTTCATATAAAAGCTCAGGATAAAGCTAAAGGAAATTAAAACAATTCCATAGGAGTCCAAATATGACCTTGAGTATTTCCCACCTGAATTTTAAGGACATCTTAAAAACAGATTTGAAGACCTGATGAGTTGCAGGAGAATATCAAAACCATAATGCATGGAGAAAGCCAAAGGTCATTAAAAAGACAGAAAAAAAAGATCAGCATGGCTGTCAGAAGAGGCTCTGAAACTTGCCATTAGTCATAGAGTAGCTAAAGCAAATGGGAGAAGGGATGAAGTCAAGAAGCTGAACAGAAAATTTCACAGGGCAGCTCAAGAACACAAAGCCAAATATTAGAATGAAATGTGCAAAGACCTAGAAGTAGAGAACCACCAAGGAAGAGCATGCCCAGCCTATCTGACACTGCAGGAAGTCAAGACAAAGCTCAAGCCTCAAACTGTAATTCTGAAACATTCTGTAGGAAAAAATTTAATAATTCAGGAAACATAAAGATGAGATGGAAAGAATACAGAGTCACTGTACGAAAAAGAAATAGTTGACAACCCACCATTTCAGGAAGTAGCATATGAGCAAGAACTAGTGGTTGTCTAGGAAGAATTTCAAGCTGCGCTGAAGGCATTAGTCAAAAATAATCTTCTAGGAATGGATGGAATACCCACTGAAATGTTTCAGAAGCTGAGGAAGCCCTGGAGGCACTCACTAGTCCATGCCAGGAAACATGGAAGACAGCTATCTGGCACACTGATTAGAAGAGATTCATATTTGCTCTTATTCCAAGGAAACAAAAAGCTCAAACTATATAATGATATCACTGATATTGCACCCAAGCAAAATTTTGCTGAAAATCATCCAATATTGGTTGAGGCAGTACATTGACAGGGAGCTGCAGAAATGCAGGCCAGATTCGGAAGAGGACATGGAACAAAGGATATCATTGTTGAAGTTAGATGGATCCTGGCTCAAAGCAGAGAATACCAGAAAGATGTTTACTTGCGTCTCGTTGACTATGCCAAGGCATTCAACTGCGTGGACCATAAAAAACTGTGGAAAACCTTGAGAAGAATGGGAATTCCAAAACACACCATTGTGCTCATTTAGAACTTGTACATGCATCAAGAGGCAGCTGTGTAAACAGAACAAGGGAATGTTGCATGGTTTAAAATCAGGAAAGGTGTATCAGCATTGTATCCTTTCCCTAAACTTGTTCAATCTATATTCTGAGCAAATGATCAGAGAAGCTGGATCACATCAAGTGTGGGGCATCAGGATGAGAGGAATCCTTATTAAGAACCAGCAGTATGCAGATGAGACAACCTTGCTTGCTGAAAGTGAAGAGGAAGTGAGGCATTGCTGATGAAGATCAAGGATTGTATCCTTCAGTATGGATTACAACTCAGTGTAAGGAAGACCACAATCTTTCCCACTGGACCGACTGGTAACATTGTGATAAATGGACAAAGGATTAAAGTCATCAGGATTTTGTCTTGCTTGGATCTGCAATCAATGCCCATGGAGGCAGCCATTGAGAGATCAAAAGATGCTTTTCCTTGGATAAATCTGCTGCACAAGACTTTGAAGAGCAAGGATGTTACGTTGAGGATTAAGGTGCACCTGACACAGCCATGGCATTCTCCATTGCATCCCATGCATATTAAAGTTGGACATTGAGTAGAGAAGATGGTGGAAGAATGGACGCATTTGAATTATGGTGCTGGAGAAGAATATTGAGAGTCCCATGGGCAGCTAAAAGGACAAACCGGTCTCTACTGGAAGAAGTAAGGCCAGAGTGCTCTTTAGAGGCGAGGATGGCGAGGCTTCGTTTTACATACTGTAGACGTGTTGTCATAAGAGATCAGTCCCTGGAGAAGGACATCATGTTTGGTAAAGTGGGAGGGGCTGAGGAAAAGATGAAGGCCTTGATTAAATGGATCGCCACAGTGGCTGCATCAAGGGGTGCAGGATTGGAACCGTTGTCCGGATGGCACAGCACCGTGTCGTAGTTCATCCTGTTGGGCACAGGGTCGCCGTGGGTCAGAGCCAACTGTATGGCAACAAAAACATGTAAAATGGGGACTTAGTTGGTGCATATAACCAACCCCCGGAAAGGGGGTTGCCTCTAAATTCTAGAGGTTTCTGGAAGAAATGAGCCACTGTTCAGTCCCGCACCATTCTTACGGTCCTTGGTATGCTTGCACCCCTAGTTGCATCCACTGTGTCAATACATTTTATTGAGAGTCTCCCTTTTTAGGTGACCCTCTGCGTTGCCAACCATCCTTCTCCAGGATCCAATCCATTCTGAGTACGCGTCCAACGTGCTTGAGATAAAGTCTTACTATGCTTGCTTCTAAGAAGAATTTTAGTGTACTTTTTTTTTTTTTAAATTCAGGACACACAAGCACCATATGCCACAAGTTGAAAACCAAGAAGTTCATTCAAATTCTTCATCAATATCACACAGTAGAACTCTCGTTCCTTTGTAAAAAATTATTTTATTGGGGCTAGTACAACTCTTATCACAATCCATACATACATACATACATCAATTGTGTAAAGCACATTTGTACATTCATTGGCCACATCATTCTCAAAACATTTGCTCTCCACTTAAGCCGGTGGCATCAGTTCCTCATTTTCCCCCGTCCCTCCCTATTTCGCCCTCCTTCATGAACCCTTGATAATTTATACATTATTATTTTGTCATGTCTTGCACTGTCCGATGTCTCCCTTCACCCACTTTTCTGTTGTCCGCCCCCAGGGAGGAGGTCACATGTGCGACCAGCCTGTGCGATCAAGAGGTGTCGAAGGGATCAGGTATCAGGCATCATCAGAACAAAAAAATCTTACCATAGTGAATGAGGCGGGGAGTGCAGGCTGGAGACTCAAAGCCCATTTCTAGTGTACTTCTTTCAAGAGAGATTTGTTCAATCTTCTGTCAGTCCATGATAGATATCATATTTATTACTAATACCACAAGTACTTCTATAGCACTACCCTGCTATTTATAATCTATGTTTTTGTTACATCGCAGTGTATGTTAATTGGTGGCGGACCATTTGTCTGACGTAGTGTATGGAAAGCTCCCAGGATAAAGGACATTTTCCACACAACATCTAGTTCTTTGGTTCTATCTAGTGCTTCATCAATTATTTTCTGGTAGCTTACGTTTTTCCAAAACCAGTTTGACCACAATTTCAGGTATCCATCATTTGTTTGCTCTTAATGAATTTTTAGTTGAAGTATACGCTGTACATGGAAAACATTCTATAAGCTATAGCTTGATATAATATTTCAAAATAGAAAACATCTATGCAAACAGCCCAGGTCCCAAAGCCGATCACCAGCAGTGCTCCAACAGTCTCAGAGTGCCTTTCTCAGTCACAGCTCTCTCCAGGAGGCGCCATCCGACTGTCTTTACGGTTTATGATGACTACCACAGCACCGTGCCTTCTAAAATATGATCTCTAGTTATTAAAGACAGAATTTCAAAGCGCTCATGAAAAAATGCCATTATATTTTCATTCCATTTTCCATAGTCTTTTTGAAGCCTGCTTTTATATTCAAATTCCCCATGCCAGTGCTAAGAATATCCTCATCATATACATTCTTGGTACCTCTCCCCACAAGAATCTAGGGCTGTGCGACAGGACAGAATCAAGCAAAGAATGAAAACCTAATGAGCTGTACTGGCAAGGATGTGTTTGTGAAAGGAAGCTACACTTGTACAGATCATTGAGTTCCTGGATTGGGTTTCACCTCGATTAGCTTTCTGCCCTGTTACTGAGGTCAGTGGTGGCCCCAAAGAAGCCATTCTTCTATATTGTATCTGATTAGATGAGGTTTTTTATTTGTCATAATTTAGGGTGCCTCCCTATGATAATTGATTTAATTTTTAGTAAATGCTCTTTGTCTTGAAGTCTCCCTAAACATTTCTTTTTATAGTTCAAGAAAAGACTTTAAGAGATCTCTCTTTTATGTACAATAACAGGATAGGTATCTCCTTATTTTTGTTTTTTATTTCTTCAAGGAGGCACCCGGGTATCTTGTTTTTTTACACAGCTGTCCTCTGGAAATCTTGACTCATGTTCATGTGTCATCTGTTCTGTTGTCATAACGGTGAGGATTAGAGGGTCCTGATGAACCCATGTTTCTAGTGCAGCCAGAATGGCCAAATTAGATGTGGTTTACTTTTTACATTTTTCTAGGTTTAAAAATATTCAATTCTATGCTCTTTTATGTGTTTTATGGCTTTGACTTCTTTTCTGGACTGTTTGCTTTTTTTCATAAGTAGCTGTCTGTCTATTCACCTCATGAAATTTTATGGATGAGGATGCTACACGATGGACAATGTGAGCTTTAGAAAATGTGGGCCAGATTTGACTGACATCGGCAGTGGTGCCACCAATGATATTGCATCAACATTCTGGGGACGTGCTGTAGGCACCTCAAGTCTGCACTCTTTCTGATCCCACTTAACTACCGTATATACTCGAGTATAAACTGACCTGAATATCAGCCAAGGCCCCTAATTTTACCACAAAACTACATTTAAAATGTGCTGAAACATTTGGCTTATACACAAGTACATATGGTATCTATTTTGCCTTACTTTTTATTTTAAAAATCATTTTATTGGGGACTCGTACAATTCTTATCACTATCCATCCATCCATCCATCCATCCATCCATCCATCCATCCATCCATCCATGGTATCAAGCAAATTTGTACATTTGTTGCCATCATCATTCTCAAAACATTTCTTTCTACTTGAGCCCTTGGTATCAGTTTCTCATTTTTCCTTCTCCACTCTGCCCTCCCTCATGAACCCTTGATAATCTATAAATTATTATTATTTTGTCATCATACACTGTCCGATGTCTCCCTTCACCCACTTTTCTGTTGTTCATCCCCCAGGGAGGAGGCTATCTGTAGATCCTTATAATTGGTTCTTCCTTTCTACCCCAATTTCCCTCCACCCTCCTTCCAGTTATCACCACTCTCACGACTGGTCCTTAAGGTGAAATAGACCTCCATCCTATATAAATATATTTACATATGCACATGCCTGTATTTAGACCTCTATAAATACCCTTTGCCTCCTAGTTCTTTCCTCTATTTCCTTTTGCTTTCCTCTTGTCCCATTATCATGCTCAGCCTTCATTTGGGTTTCTGTAATTTATCTCGGTTACATTGTCCTTGCTGAACTCCTACCAGGCCTCTCACACCCTCCTTGCCACTAATTTTGAATCACTTGTTGCTCCCTTGTCCCTGGGTTGGTCAACATCACCTCCTTTCCCCCACCTCCCTCTCTCCATATTCCCCCAGAACCATCGGTCCCATTGCTTTCTCCTCCAGACTGTTCATCCAGCCTATCTTATCTAGATATATCTTCATAGATAATAACATGCACCCCAAACCATGGCATAGAAATTGTCTTACTTCTCGAGGACTCCTTTGTTTACCTCCTTCTCTTCCTTTCCCTGATCTACTTCACCCAATATGACATTCACCAGATATGGCCTATGATGAAGTCTCATATAATTAGCTCTTGGTTATAAATATTAGGATCTCTCTGGAAAAGTGAAACAAGTTGTAGCATTTTCTAATTGTCCTAGTTTAAATACCCTTTTTATAGCCAATTTTATGTTACTAACTTCATATCAATGAATGAGGAATTTGGAAGAAATAGGAAGGCTTTGGAAGAATCACTTCTCCCAAGGAAGTTGTAGTCAGCTCCAGTATACCGCTGGCTGTAAATCATGTGTCTGGATTTGAACCTCTCATCGACAATTCAAGAAGACATTAACTATGATCCTGGTGGAGAGTACACTTTCCCCCCCACTGTCATCGAGTCAGCAGTGACTCATAGTGACCCCTGTGGGTTTCCAAGACTAACTGTTTATGGGAATAGAAAGCCCAGTCTTTGTCTCCTGGAGCTGCTGGTGGTTTTGAACTGCCAACCTTGCCAATCTCAGCCCAATGAGTAACCACTGCTCCACTTGGGTCCTGAAAGCACACTATAGACATTTATACATCGAAGCTGCAGGCAAAACTTTTTTCTTTGACTTCTGACCCAAATCTCTATGTCAGCTACCTTGTGTACACATTATAGCTCAAACCCTAGAAAGTGTATCTGAGTCAGTAATTTACCCCTAAATTTTGTCTCCAAATAATTTCATCTTTTCTCTGGCATTTCCCAACCACTAAGAATTTCTATCCGTGGCGAACATACCAGTTATCTTTGCTACATGACAATGGACTTCAAAATGTAACAGCTTAACACAGCATTGTGTAGTCACCATTTATATAGGCTGTAACGCACTATCGCTCAGCTAGGGGCCCCTGATCAGCATATTTCTTTTAAGTCGTGGGCAAGGCATCAGCTGTGGGAGGGGAGACTCTTTTTCAAAGCTCATTCACATGGCTGTCGGCATGGGTTGGGACCCCAGTGGAAGTTCATTATCTTTCTATGAAGTCAGATATTAAACACTTACCAATACGCCAGCTGGCTTCCTTTATAGTGAGTGAGCAAAAGAGTGATAGCATGAGGTCTTAAGATGGAAATCACCATATTTTTATAACCCAACTTCACGAAGAACCTCCCCTTATGTGTGCTGTACTCTATTTACTAAAAGTGAATCACGAGATACAGCCCACACTCAAGGAGAAACAATCCTACAATGACACACAGGAGGCGAGGCAGACATGTCCAGACAACAGACAGGGGTTCCTAGCATATTTTATAACCCAGTTTCATAAAGCTTTTTACCCAGTTTCTGGTTGACAGTAGCATGCACCAGTAATTTATATCTCATTAACTGCAACGCCTAGAGCAAAATTGAAGACCAGGATATGCGGTCTTACTATGCTTTGAAAATGACAAAAGATGGATTTCAGTAGTAGGATGCCTGCGCTTACTTCCACTGATCTTCCAGAAAAGATGAACTTATAGAGAAAGTGGAGGATCATTATGTTGTTCTCAAAAAACCAAATCTCTGGGAAGTAAATTCATAAGTAAGTTTTTAGACCTACATAGTTGAGAGGCCACACCATGTTGCCTACATCTGGACATCTGATTTTCTTTCTAGAACATGCAAATTTAAATCATATTCTCTCCCAAACTCTCTCTCTAGATTTGCATGGATATTCCAAGAAGTATCACAGACTGTGTTCAATCCTTTTTCACTCCGTGCTTCTAGGGTTGGAGGGACATTGGTGGGCCATTCCTGTGCTTTGGTTTTTGTTGATGTTTCCATTCCAGCACAAATCGGCCGAACACCTATTTTCATAGGGCCTGGGTGGTGGTCCTCAACATGTAAGCTCACTCACTTTATAATCCATATTGCACTTGCATTCAAAGAATGACAGTCTGCTAATTAAAACTTTGAAGCACAGTATCAGTCATTATTGCAGGTTTTCAAGTGGCAACACAGCATTTTCATCCAATGCAGCAACATTTTTTATCGATTCTTCAGATCTTTCTCGGCCCTTGAAGTTTTCTTCCGAAGCTGCGAAAAGTATTATTCCCTCCTCTCTTACCTTTATAGTCCAGTAAACATCCCTGGGACCCAAAGAACTTATCCTTTTCCCGTGAAACATAATCTCCCCAAAGAACTGTGTATGACTCTTAAGAGTGTGTGGCTACCCTGACCCCACCTAGTTCTGACAGCTTTGGTTATGATAACCGAGCGCCAACCCCATCTTGAAACTGTGGTCAATAACTTTGACCATGCCATTGCTGTACAAAGAACGGGCATCAGGACACTGGTGTGGGTTTTGACTTCTTTCCCTCACCCAATTGCTGAGCATTCTAAAACCAATAGAAAGGACATGAAGAGGACATCTTCCCGTGGGTAGACTTTGAAGTGGAGAAAAGGCCCTTGCAGGTAGTTATTCAAAGAGTGAATCTTCAATCTGATGTCTAGAAACTCGGAATTGTTCAACTCACTTCCCTCCCTATCAGCCCAGGTCCATTGAGTTCTGAGTTCAACAAATTGACAATTTTCAATGTTAAAATCATGTGAGATTATATCTAATATCAACCTTCCCCCGCCCCCTCTCTGTCTCTACCTACTTTTTGTGTGCTTAGTTTTCAAGTAAAGGAACTTAAAAAGCTGCTTTGGGCAAAACTGTTGATGCAAATGAAATCACAGCTGAGTTTTGTTGAAAGAGAGAAATGGAGCGAAGAGTGCACGTTCTGAATCCCCCTTCCCGCGCCCTTCCCTTCCCCGACCATTCTTCAGAATGTACACAACAACAAGGAAGAAAAAGCAATGTGGCAATTATCTGAATTCATTTTCTCTTGTCTGGATTTCGGCACTTGCAGCAGCTTAGAGACTGGTTGTTAACCAGGAGCACTTGCCTTCACATTTAAAGGCTGTGATTTGTAGCCTACACTCAGGATTATGCGCATTTGTTTTTAATTGTGTATGTTTTGCTTCCTCACTTTTCTTGGATCTTGCTTTCTGCCTACCGAGCAGCAGGTGTTTGGGTGCTAACAACCTCTAAGATGATTCTAGGGGGATGTGCAAATTGGCTGGAGAGCAGCAGGGGCCCTCACGATATTGTTCCTCTTGTAATTTAGTTAAACAAATCAGCTTGCTGTACCAATGTTATTCCGTGCTTAGGGCATGGCTTTCTGGTACAGAAATTTGGGTGGGGACGGAATATGGAAAAGTCTTGAAATTTGGGAAATTTATTATGATAGCCTATAGGTGCCTATTGCCAATGATGAGCCAATTACAACAAGTTTTTAATGAAAAAAACTTCATCCATATTTAATTACATTTCATTAAAATTTATATTAGTTGGGAATGCATTCAGCAACAGGTAGCAGAAAGTCTACCTACCACACAATGGCTTAAAAGGTAAAGGGTTATTTTTTTTTCACTTAAAGTCAAAAAAATCATTCAGTGAGATTAGAATGCTGCCAGAGATTTTGTTTCTTCCACCTTCCCACTCCTCTGTCATTTTGCAGTGCATGAGGACAAGTTCATATTCCAGGCAGGAGAAAAGTAGGAGCAGATAAGATAAAGATAAAAGGGAAACACTTACATTAAGAGAGAGAGAAAACTATATCAAGAAATGCCCACCTGATTCCCAATTATGCCTTGGTGCCCAGAACAGAATCACCCTAAGCTACTAGGATGGATGAGAAATTCAGATATTTTCACGTGGGCAAATTGGCACACCACCTATAGGAATTAAAATACCAAAGCACACAGTCTTACACACACACACACACACACACACACAGAGCCTTCAAAAATGTGTGGAAAACTCCCATTATCTTCTTATTCTATTTTTTATAATTTTAAACATCCTCTCATATATGGATGTTAATATAAGTTTATAAAAAATAAAATAAAAAGATAAGTTTTCCATGGGTCTTTGTAGGCCTCGTGTGTGTTTTAGTCTGTGTGCTTTGTTATTTTAATTCCTTTATGCCATTTATTAGATGTAAGACCCAGTTCAGGGAAATTATTTCACTTCTCTAAGCTTCAACTTCTGAGATTATAATAGGATCTATATCGTGGAGTATTTTGTGAGAATGGAATGATGTGTCTAATGCACTTAGGACAGTTCTTAGGACATAGTGATATTTCAATAAACAATAGTTATTTATAATAGCTTATAATAAATTTTTTTAATAATAGGTATTGATACTATGCTATTAGGACTCCTGGGCTGTGATTCACAAGGTCAGCAATAATAAATCACCAGCAGCTCCTCTGGAGAAAGACTGGGCTTTCTACTCTGCAAACTGTTAAGGTCTTGGAAACTCACAAGAGGTCATTATGAGTCAGCGTTGACTCCATGGTAGTGAGTCGTTATTACGCTAATATTAGTAATACTCGGGTGTTTTAACTTACAGATAGATGAGAAAAGCTAGGTAGAAATGTAGTTAGGGGCCTGTTAAAATCTCCTTTGAAAGGAAGTCACAGGCATATTTCACGAATATGGAGATGAGGTAGGTTTCTACGACAGGGAGAAGGAAAAGAAATCCATGAACATACCCCTTTTTCCTTCCCCCATATTGATATCTAAAAAGTAGGGCCTCTGCTAGATTGGAAAACAATGGGAAACACTCATATGCAATTTTTGACAAGGCAAGTTCAAGAAGGAACCACAGGGAAATAAACTAAGCAGCTAGTGGAGGGAAACTGGTCCAGTTCACGGCTCATCTCGAAATCCCACTGTTCTCTAACCCTGAACCATTTGTGCAGGTTTGAGGGGGAGCCATACTTATTCCTAAACTGCACTGTGATAGAAAGATGGGCATAAAGATGTCTACCTGGCCCACCATGTTCAAAGCCCACCGCCATGAGAATGTATATTGTCGCTCTCCTGCTGTGGCTATTGACAGCCTAAAATATCATGTAGATGATCTTGGACCACAATGACAAGCCCTTACTCTCTAATATCTCCTGTCTATATTACTATTCACTCCTTGAGCCACTTGTCTGCAATGTTCTATCTTACTATAAGCCCGGAGATCTATATCTTAAATTTGACTTCAGTTGTGTTGCCTATATTACCTACTCAGTCTTTTATTCAGTCATTGTCTCATCCTTGTACCCCAAACAGTGTTTTATTTGCAAGAGGAATGCCAATAAAAGTCATATTTGGAGTTAGGGAGTCTAAGATTCAACCAAATAGGTGCTTGTTTTCTGAGATGATCTATGTTTCTACAGTTATATAGATACAAGCATGCAACCATATTGACTGGCAGAAGAATCATAGATGGCATATACTGGGATCATACCTCCCTCATCTTAATCATCATCGAAGACATATACTATTGACCCGCCTGGCCAACTTGATGGGGCCCCATAACATCATGAAGCAGGAATGAGGGTGTGACTAAAATATTTTCACTATCACCAACAGATGATTATTTCAAATTTTTTACTCTGCCTATATTTAGCCTGTTTGTAAAAATTATATTGTTTGGCCTGTACAGTGACCACCATCATCCCCAACGGGGTAAGCAATGGGATCAAGCAGGACTTCCCAGACAGATGAATGATCCTTCATCTTGATCATATACCCATCTACCTGGTTGATACCCCTTCACAGGGACCTCTAGTTTGAGTATTTCTTTAATGTCTGTTTTAGATTCACCCAGAATCAAATCTTGAGAAATTTGTTTGTTGAGTCCCCATAAAGAGGACATGCTTGCTATGTCTATTCCAACCGAGATGTGCACAGGGTACCAAAAGGGTGTTGTCAGAATTTGTGTGTTCTCCAGTCTTTTAACTTTGTATTGACTAGGCACTTGTCTTCTTACACAGGCTGTATTATTTCTCATTCTAGAAAGTTCTCTCAATAGATATTTGGCACTGATGTCTATGAAAATCAGGGCCTGCCTAAGATACAGAGGCATGTGGAGACACGTGTATGCAGTATTTTCTTCCTTCCTCACTAGAGCTTGCCACTGCTACCTTAAAGGCATGTGACAACTCCTGAAGCCATACAATTTTTATGGCTCACATCTTTAGCACTAACACTTCAAATTTCATAACTCCAAGACCTGCGCTATGAATCCCTCAGTAAAATTGAGCCCGTATACCAGTGAACCCTGGTTTATTGCCAGGACATCATTCTGGAGGCAGTAGACACTCTGATCCAGGTTATGAACACGATGCTTTACATCTCTCGTTTGTATGAGCCACAAGCATCTAGTTTGCATGGGCATCTTTACTACTTTAATATTATCAATCTGACAGAGAAGATTTTGATTCTCAAAAAGCACATGAGGAAATTTTCTCTCTGATTGGGTCCCCAGTGCCTGCCTTCTCAGAAATTGCCAGAACCCTCTTTGTATCTGTTTGCATCAACAAGACTCATCTCTGAATCTCGGGTTTCTTTTCTACTTTCTTTTCTCTATATCGATTCTTCTCTCTGCTTTCAATCTTCATACTTATCCCTGATTAGTAAAAATAGTTCTAAATTATATGATTAATATGAAATATTGGGTTCATGTAACAGCTGGGAGTGATAAATGAAACTTTTGCTCAATGCTATGGCAATCAAGCTGGTATATTTAGGAAGCATTTCAGAACGATAACTACTTTATAACTTCATAGGGATTATATAAAGCAACACTGATCGCTCAGCCCATATTCTTGCTATCACTTTGTCATTCTTTATCGCTATTCCCTTTTGTTTCATTTCTCTATCTCTTGAGCAATGATAGTAATTTTGAAAGTAAAGAGAAGATAAGCGCTAAAAAATGTGCCTATCTATCTGAGTGCCTCTGGCTACTTCCAGTGGAGACACGGCCACCGGACACCGTTTGAAATCCTAGACTGAAGCTTCTGGGGGATGGAAGCATAATCACCAATCTTTCTGTGCAGAAAAGGCCCCTCAGAACTAGACTTGAATTCTTCTAGAATTCCGTTAACCTATTGTGTATTCTAGCTGTAGAACCCATGTAAATAGCCAAATACATTTCACTTCACCGTGACAGAGAAAAAGTTACTCTTTCAGACCAACATGAAGTATTCTAATGTCAAGTCAAATTTTATTTCAGAATATAAATTTTAATATAAATGTCAGAATATAAATTTAATGACATAATAATCAATATTCTATAATATGTACAAAACTACCAAAAAGATCGATAAACTTGGTCTAATTCATAAATAGTATTTTTGTAAGCATCAGCTCAAGTGGTCTACCTTTGGGAAATGGCGTATGCTTGCTATGCTTGTTTTCCGACTGCTCCTCCCCTAGGAACTATTTTTTTATAAATACACGGTGATTTTACACACACACACATATATATATATATATATATACACACACATATATATATATATGACAGCACCATGTTTGGGAAAATAAATAAATGGCATAGGAAAATATTTTCCAAGGAAAGTTAGAGGCTGGCAAACAAAGAGAGAAAGGGCATAGATTATGAGTAAAAGAATACCATAATCAAGAAAGTCTGAATGATAAAGAGCCCTGAAAATTACTGTGATAACAGGGGATAATAGGAAATGAGATAGACTAAAATCACATTACTCATTACTACTGATCTGCGTATATTAACTCATTCATTTATCACTCTACAAATAATTGTTTACATAATCTCTAATATTTCAACCTCATTAAATGCTTGGAAAGAGGGTTATGGGAGCCACCTATGACCTCTGATTTCACAAGGGGGTAGGAGGCACAAACTCAACATCAGCCAAAGTCAATTTCTATGAGGCTGAGGGCAAACATACCTCTATGTTCCAGTCTTCCTTACTGATTCCAACACCCACTGTCCCTGCCATAGCATTCACTATTTCTCTGCAGGGATCGATAATTCATTGCCATGGCTACACAGAACTTAGAGACTGTACTCACAACTATGGGCTCTATTAAGGAAGTTAACAACATCAGACATCCTTAAGACTCAATTTCTTTGGTTAGGACAGATTCTTCCCAGCCAAGTCCACAAACAGACTTCTTTCTGGCCATTGACCTTTTAGCTACATATACCTTTGTTTTATGCCCCGCTCAAGCAATGCTACGAAGCTCTTTTAAGGCTACCAAAAAGCACTCAAAGGGCATACCACTCCACAATAGCCTTACTCTGAAGGAGGTCAGCTCTAGGTCTATGAGTCAGCAAAACTAGCTCCCTCATTAAAGTGACCAGAGGGACCCCACTTTGCAAGTGAACCTCCTGCCCACAGATGCTCAGCTTTTCACTCCATGACCTAGGCGGTCCATTGCGCTGTCTCATGCTATAACTATTGTGTCTGCTTCTGTCACTCTTCTGATGGTTCCCTGGTACCATAATTTTCTGAGCCATATTCAAGGACTCATTGACCTGCAACGATGGAATCTAATGTGGTAAATCTTTGCAGATGCAGGCACCGGAGAAAATATACCTTTGAAAGAATCCATACCAACATGAACTATAAAGGAAAACTGAGAGAGTGAATTTTCATTCCAAGATTTCCATTGTTACTACCTTTAATTGGAATAGAAGCTATGGGTGAGTACAGACATCTAACTTCATTTGTATTTGCTTCCAGCAATTGTGATAGTAAGTAGGTCACTATATATATGGTTGTCTCTTTGAATACGCAGGCATGAGTTCAAGGCATGATAAAATAATGGATAAATGATTCCATTGACAATCATTATATGGTATGATCATTGATTGTTATCTTAATTATTTCTTCTAGATGTTTGAACGTAATAATTATAACATGTTATTTGTTATTACTTTTAATTTGATGGATGTTGGTATGTAATTGTTCTTGACACTATAATCTTCAATGGATGAACTCCAGGAAGATAGTTAAATAGATAAAATCTTCTCTCCTAATTTCTCAACAGAACATATAGAAGATCATGCAAACTAGAAAGAAAAAATATTCATGGTCCTAAATAAAAATGTTGAAGAATATTTAAAATTCAAGCAAGTCTAACCTTAACTACAGAGTGAACTAAGACAGATACAAAAGGACAACTATTATATGATTTCAGTTACATGAAATATATGGAATAGGCAAATTATAAAGACAAAATTTATTAGTGTTCCCCAAAAGCAGAAAAGAAGGATAAGGGGAAGATATTGTTTAAGGGATGGAGGGGGCAAAACATTCATGGCGAAATAAAATAAAAAGATCATAGAGTTTTCCCAAGACCTTTGAAAGTTGCCTCAATATTGAGCTTTTGATTAAGGTGCTCAAAAATTTGAAAACAGTAGTAATGGGTGCATAACATGGTGATGTGATTAATGTTATAGAATTACATATGTATTTTTTTAAAGACACATGCTTTGTTATATGTATTTCTAAATAAATAAATTACTGTGGTAGAAGACTACAGTAGCTCCTTGCTTCCTAGATAAGGAAG
This sequence comes from Tenrec ecaudatus, assembly GCF_050624435.1. Lineage (NCBI taxonomy): Eukaryota > Metazoa > Chordata > Mammalia > Afrosoricida > Tenrecidae > Tenrec > Tenrec ecaudatus. Next base: position 191,668,219 of record NC_134533.1, read on the forward strand.
ACAAACAAGAAATCCAACTCAAACCCAGCCTTCCAAGGCATCCTCCGGTAGTTCCATACCTCTCATATTGTAAAAATTTTTTTAAGTCTCTTCCCACCTCAAAATTAGAGATGATCGGCAATGGACTTAAAATTGGAATAGCTCTTACTTTTCTATTTGACTATGGTAGTCAAAATGTAATGGGATGTTTTAAGTGTCTTCAGTGAAAAGGATATGATATAAAAATGTCGTTCCCAGTGCAAAGGCTGTTGCTATGTGAAATATGTACCAGTTACTATCCAGTTGATTCCAGCTCACGGAGACCCCATGTATTCACAGGTTAGAGTGGCTGAGTGTTTTGGAAGTCAAACACCTATCTTTGAGGTCACTTTCAGTGAGTACAACCTCAATCTTTCCGTTAGCAACCCAGCGAATTAATTGTTTGCACGCAGGAATTCCTGTACGGTGACTAGGAGCTGGCACTGCGGTTCTGCATGAACACAACGAAGTGTTCTGGAATTCCTACTATTTGCAATTCTAGCCATAGTTTGTTATGATCCATACAATCACAGAAGAACCCCCGCCCTTGAGGCGGATCCATTCTAGGAGCATCGACATGCGATGCAGGCGATTTCCAATCAATTTCCTCATAAGAAATCATTGAAAACGGATTACTCTGTTCTCAACCACCAAGTTTTTACCCTAACCTTGCCTTTTTATACAAAACATCACACAGACATTTCAAAGTAGTTCCGAGCTAAATAATACAATTTAAATAAGAAATACAACATTAAAAAAGTTTGTAACAACTGCAGTAGTGCCCATACCTTGAGATGGATGAGGATCTGGATCTGTGGACACGGATGTGCAGAGGAGGGATGGAGAGAGAGCCATTGTTTGGAACGGGAATCTCCTTTCATAAAATCAACTGGTAGTGCTTTCCGGGAATTTCCCCCCTTCTTTGCCTTTTTTTTTCACTAGGCCCTGGCTGGTTTTCCCTTAAAAAAAGAACAACAACAACAACAAAAACCCTCCTTTCTAATGTGGTCTGCTGTTGGCGTTTCCTTAACTATTTTCTACAAGGGTTTACTAAATTATCATCAACAATACTGGTAACACGGTTAACCAGTTCCTTATCATGGATCTTTTCAAAAACTCTTTCTTAGGACCCATGTCTTTTATCTAACAGCAGTACAAAAAGCTGAAAATTACCGCAAAACGCTTGGGACACAGCCGGGAAAGGTTTAAATAACTCGCACTAACAATGCCAACTAACGCCCACTGACCTAACCGTGAACTGCTTGTGTTAACAGAAATCACGTGCATCGGGTCAGAGTCTGATGTTTTGTTTGAGCTCCGATGCAAAATTTTCTCCACATTTCTCGTGGAAATCTGATTATGTCGTGGACTGATGGGGTCGAGTACCGGGGTTCTACTGTACTTACTGTTGACCATCGACAAATGAATTAAATATCCTTCTGGCATTCTCTGCTTTCAGTCAAGATCCTTCTAACGTCAGCATTAATAGTCCCCCTTTCAGACCCTCTTCTGAGCCCTGGTGGCAGAGTGGTTATGCAGTGGACAGCTCACTGTAAGGCCAGCTGTTTGAAACCACCGATCACGTGGGAGGAAGAATGGGCTTTCTACTCCTGTAAACTCATGGGGCTATTCTACCCTATCTTTCAGGGTCACTGTGAGTTGAGTTTTTGAGACCAAATCTTCTTGATTTCTTGTCAGCTCCCTGTTGATGTATTGCTGCAAGCACTTTTTCTCATCTTCATAAAGTCTTTACTTGCAAGCCATATTAATGCTACCGTTTGATAATTTCTGCATTCTATTGAATTACCCTTGTTTGGAATGGGTATAAATATAGATTTCTTTCAGTCAGTTGGTCAGGTAGCTGACTTGCAAACTCGTGGCATGGATTAGTGAGAGCTCCTCGGGCTGCATTGGTATTTTTGAAACATTTAAATTGGTATTCAATCAATTCGTGAAGCCTTGGTTTTCACTAATACCTTCAGGGAAGCCTGGACTTCTTGCTTCAATACTTTCCGTTTTCAATCATATGCTACCTTTTGAAATGATTGGATGGCCACCAATACAGTGATGTTGTATATGCTTTCCATTTTATTTTGGTGCTTTCTGCATCATTTAATATTTACTCATATGTTCTACTAGTCAATGCCATTGTGTCAATTCTGACTCGGAGAAACAAACCCTTCAGGGAAGGACAGAACTGTCCCGTTGGGTTTGCGAGACTGTAACTCTTTACTGGAGTAGAAAGCCTCATGTGTCTTTCTCCCTTGGAGTGGCTGTGGACTCATTTAATAGATTCATTTCCTATTGCAGTCAAGGCATGACTTTTTCTCTTCCATCCTTTCAGCTTAAGATAGACTGATAATATTCTTCCCTTTGAAATTTCTAACTCCAGGTCTTTGCACATTTTAGTACGATGCTATGCTTTATTTTCTCAAGCTCCCTTTGGGATTTCTGTTCAGATATTTCACTTCCCCATGGCTTCCATTGGCTCTAACTACTCCGCATCCAAGAGTAGGTGTCAGTTTCTGATATCCACTTCAGTCTTTTCTTTCTTTGTTCCTTGTCTGTTTAATGACCTTTCACTTTCCTCATAACTAGTCTAATCTTCGATCATTAGTTCAGTACGTCCTATCTGTTTTTGAAGTGATCTCTTAATTGAAGTGGGCTATATTAAAAGTTCCATTTTGTCTTTTGTGGACTTGTTTTAATTTTCATCAGTTTAACCTGACTTGCATATGTGGACAGTGATCAATTACTCATACATAGCTTTTTTTATATAACAACAAAACTAATGAGATACTATAAGTACTTGCGATTGCTCACGTTTGTTGACGGCCAGGGAATGAGAGAAGGATGAATAGGTGGACCAGACGGAGCTTTTAAGGCAGTGAAAGTATTCTGTATGATGTTGTAATGGTGGATATATGACACTATGCATGTGTTAAAGTCCACAACACTCTAAGATAAATAATGAACTTTAGTTCATAATAGTGTTTAACAAATATTCAATTTTAAGATATTAAAGCTTTCCCTAAGGCAATAGCACTTACGACATTCTGATTTAGTAGAAAATAAAAACATGAAATAATGGACTAGCTGCTCATGGGTATAAATAAGCTGTATAAAATTGAATAAATTGAAAGGTTTGGGGAAGAAAAATTATTAAATATAACATGTTGGAATAATTGGCTAACATGTTGATATATAAGGAAACCAAAAATTTTATACTAATCATTAAAATATGCTCTATTTGAATAAGGGCAGTGATTTATGGGTGAAAGGGTGGGCAGGGAGGTGTGGAGTGAATAAGGAATATTGTTTGCAGAATTATGCTGCATTCTTTGTTGGATGACAGAACAGGAGTGGCTTTATAGATAGCATTGAGAATAGGAATATTAATGTATCTGTTTTTGTTTGCGTGCTGACGAAAAATGAGATGTCTAGAAACACCAATTAGAGGGTTAAATATGAAAAATCAAATTATATCAGAGCAGGAAGAAACTAGAACAGTGTATTTATCTAATCTATGGATGAATGATAACTTTTTCAACTTCTAAGTAAAGATCAGAAAAATGAAAATGTATTAATATATAAGTGTAACTATCCTTATAATAAAAAATACAGGGAACACAAAATATTTATATCAGATATGATACAATTTAATATCCTAAAATATTGAGGATGTGCTCAAAGTTATGAGAAAAATATCAAGACTACAAAAGATAAGCAGGCAAGTGACATGGACTGACAATTCAAATTGGAAAATGATAAGATAGAAAATATTCACATTATATAGTGATAAAAATGCAAAATACAGCAACATTAAGCATAAAACACTCATTCAACCAGTGGTAATACATTTAAGGCAGATTGATAGGTATATTTTAAATTGGTATAGCTTGGTTGAAAAGTAAAGTAATTGGGTTGACAATAAATGTTCTTTACATCTGTGAAACATGGTGATATTTTTTGAAAGTGTAATTATTAAAAAATAAATTACTTAGTAATTGGCAATAGATTTGTCCATTTTTCTTCCAGTTAAGAGATTGGGATAATATTTCATGTAAAGTCTGTATTTATCACTTACAGGCTGCTACAGAGCAGGTAAAATTAATCAGAGACTCTACTAGATTCATGTGGTCATGGTAGCATGTTTTCTTAAAAGATGTTTTATGTTTCTTTTGCATTTTTCTATGTGAGCTGTGCATATTTGAGCAAAATGTTTAATTTTTCTGAAAATGCGCATAAGGTATAGAAAATAGTGGCTGAGTTTCGTATTGCAAAATCTTGGATAAAAGGCAGTGTAATATGAGCAACATATCACAGGTTCTGCTGCCTCTTGTTCATTGTGGAAAGTGTCCTTCGAGTCACTGAGACTAAATCTTGATGCTGATCTACCAGTGAATGAGGTTTGCTTTTTCCTGACCCTCCCTTGGCCTAAGAATTCCTGGAGTACAAATTCCTCCATTAACTGGGCACAGATCCAAAGATTGTTGCTGATTGTCAAAGCCTTGAATGGGTATTTCAGCAAGATTTCCAACCTAAGAATAAAATAAAAACTCGATTCCCTGAGTTACCCAAGGTATAGACTGCATGTGAACGTTTATCCAGGATTATTCTTTGTGTACGCAGTTATCTATAGGAAGCTCTTTATGTGGAGAGCCCTTCAGTATGCTAGGTCTGAAGGAGTATCTTGTCTGGAATGTATTATATTTCCAATTTATAAAGGATATCTTTTAGATAATTGTGAGTGCCATCCAGTTTTAGTGAGCTATAGAAAATCCCGGAATTATTTCCCTGCATCTCAAGTTAGGCTATTTCACGAGTCTCTTTCTTTGTTAATAACTTGGAAGGTGGGTGTTTCATTATGACTGGCTAAAATGTAATTTGAGAAGCCTCTGAACCTAAATCACTTTCACTACAAGATTTTTTTCTCACCTCTTTGCTAGTAGAGTGGGAGAGACTTCTAAGGTGCTTGACTGGAGACCTTAGGGAACGAGGATGACCAACTTTAATGAGTTCCACCATAACTATATTCCCAGATGGTATCTATGTCTCAACTTTTATATATTGCTAAAAATCTTACACTCTTTTCTTTTAAATACAAATTATATAGACTGACTTTGTAACTCCAGGTTGCTCCTTTCCACCTCTCACACATTCGCAGGGGCTTTTCTCTAATAAAGATCTATTTGACAAGTATATATTTCTTTCTGCAGAGTGATGGTGATAGACATCCTTTATAAACCAGGATCTCATTCTTAATGGACTAATTTGCTGCAACAATTTTACATGCCAATATATTGTCATAATGCTGCAATGTATAAAAGTTATTATGCATAAATATTTATGAGTCATTTGATGAGAATATTTGTAGCATAAATTCCTAGAAGTGAAATTGCCATCAAATTGTACGTATATTTTAAAATGACCAAAAACTAACAAGCAAGCAAACAAAAAACCTCACTGCCATTGAGTTGATTCTGACTCATAAGGACCCTCTAAGACAGGACAGAACTGCTGCAATGGGTGTACAAGACTGTAACTCTGCGTACAAGTACAAAGTCTTATCTTTCTCCTGAGTGGCTGGTGGTTTCAAGCTGCTAACCTTGGACTTAACAGCCCAACATGGAACCACTATGCTACCAGGGCCAAATTGTCCTTTAAGAAACTCGCCTACTGGCATCAAATCATGTCCAGCTCAGTGACTCTGTAGGACAGAGTACAACCACCCCTGGGGGTTTCCATGTCTGCACATTTTTATGGGAGCAGAAAGCCTCATCTTCCTCCCGTGGAGCAACTGATGGTTTTGAGCAGATGACCTTCCAGTTAATAGCACACAGGTAAGTGCCTTAAGAAGGAGGCTCTAATTTAACATCACACCAAAACATATTTTATAGCCATTTAATGACTTTGTCTTTTGATAATTTTTCCACAGGATATTTGAAATTTTATTAGTATTAAAAATGTATAATAAATTAAGGAAAATAGCACTTTGTCATGGCTACAAATATTTGCTCCATATTTATGACATTCTTCATAGTATATTTTTTCTGGTACAACAGTTTCATTTTCCTGTAACCAGAATTATTAAATATTTTTCATTATGAATTCAATCTTTTTGTATTTATGGAACTAGGCTTTGTGGCTCTTTTGGAAATAAATTCTGTACACAGATTAATCTGTACATGCACATGAGTGATTATGTGTGGTTTCTGTGATACTTATTTCAATTTTTAATATAGAAATATAGATTCTTCTGGGATTTATGTTTTAGTACAGAGTATGTTAGACTACAGCCTTTTTAGTGTCCATTTATTAATTATTTATATGAAATTTTAACTTCAAATATGCCAAATTCACATGTATATTTGTTCTCTGGCCCTGGTGGCATAGTGGTTACAAGTTGGGTTGCTAACTGCAAGGTCATTAGTTCAAAGCCACCATCTGTTCTGTGGAAGAAAGGGCTTTCTACTCCCATAAGAGTTGCAGTCTCAGCAACCCACAAGCACAGTTGTGCCCTGTCCTACAGTGTCACTAAGAGTTTGAATTGACTCAATGGCAGTAAGTTTGGTTTATTTTTTATCAATGAGCTTGGTATACCATCTCTAGAATAAAACTTTTATTCACTGTACTGCGCTTTCATGTCTGGTAGGACTTACTCTCCTTAAACTTGACTATGAGGGAGTACACCTCCACAGAAAATGGAGCAAAGTTCTGCTAGGTGGAGCTTTAGTAGTAAGCATTTTTCCATTAGGTGAGCACACAGCAACTGACCTTGAGTTGGTGCACCCAGTGGTGTCACCTGGGAAGGTTCTCTCTAGTCACAGTGCATTTTTTGTAAAAGTGGTTCTGCTCACACCTCATTTTTTTTTTTTTTTGTGATGGCTGGTTCAAGGGAACAGTGTGCATCTGTGAAATTTTGTTTCTTGCTGGGGGAAAATGCCACAAAACCTGTTGTGGTGTTGAACACAGCTTACAAGGACAACGCTATGGGAAAAACGTAAGTGTACAAGTGATTTTCTCATTTCAAAAAGAGATGCCGATTGATGAGAAACCTCCTTCTGGACATCCATTGACTTCTTGAATGGAAGGAAATGTCGACAAAATTTGTGCCCTTGTCCCCTGATGATGGACCATTGAGGAGATGGGCAAGTTATCTGGACAATCTTGGAGCTCAGTTCAGTGATTTTTAAGAGAAGATTTAGGAATGGGAAGGGTTGCTGCAAAATTTGTGCCTCGGGTTCTGACTGACCTGGAGAAAGAGCATCGATGGGAAACAGTCCCTGCTTTGAAAGAACAGCTCGGAAGCTACCCAAACTCCGCCCCCCTCCCCAAGGTCATTACTGGTGACAAGATATGGTGTTCTTCTTATGACCCTGAAGGCAAAGACCAATCAAGCCAGTGGAAGACACCATCATCACCTCATGCTCCTTCCCAAGTAGTCATGTGAAATCAAACAGCAAGACAATGCTCATTTGTGTTTTTGATGTGAGAGGGATAGTGCATTTGGAGTTCTTTCCGGCAGGTAAGACTGTTATCAAGCTTTCTATTTAGAGGTTCTGAAAAAATTGTGTAACAGTGTGTGACAAAAAAGGCCTGATTTGTGGCAGACAGGGGGCTGGTTTTGCCATCACTACAAGCCACCTTCGCATGCACCTATCTCTGTGCACCAGATTTTGACAAAAAACAGCATGCCTCTCTTGCCCCATGCGCCTGATTCACCTGCCCTTGCTTCGTGTGACTTCTTTCAGTTTCCACAAATGAAGAGGAACACGAAAGGAAGGGATTTGATGACGTAGAAGAGGTGAAAAAAAAGAACAGGGGAGATGCTGTGAGCCATCCAAACAGATGACTTTGAAAAATGTTTCCAAGAATGGAATCACAGATTTGACAAATGCATTAGAGTCATTTGAAAGTGATAAGGTTGTGTTGTTAAAAAAATTAAATATATAGCTTTGAAAAAAATTCCATTTTTAGGGGGGAGATGAAATGCATAGAGGGGAGATAAGGACTTAATGAAAAGTCAGAGGAACTTTGTACATTGTTAGGTGCCATGGAGCCAGTTCCGACTCAGTGGCCCTAAGCACAAGGGAATGTAACACTGCCCTGTCGTGCACCATCTTCATAATGGCTGCCATATCTGAGCCCATTGTTGTAACCACTGTGTCAATCCATCTTGTCCAGGCTCCTCCCCTTTTCCCGGGACTGGTCTCTCCTCATAATATGTCCAAAGTACTGAGAGGTGGTCTCACCATCCATGCCTCTCAGGAGCACCCGGGCTGTACTTCTACCAAGACAGACTGGTTGGTTCTCTTGGCAGTCCACCGTACTGTCAGTCTTCTTTGTCATTGCCATAATTCAAAGATATCCGTTCTCCATCGGTCTTCCTTATTCAACGTCCAACTTTCACAGGCATATGGTGTGCTTGAAAATACTTTGGCTTGGGTCAGCTGTACCTTAGTTCTCAAAGTAACATCCTTGTCTTTCAACACTTCTGAGAGGTCTTGTGCAGCATATGTACCCAATGCAATGGGTCCTCTGGTCTTTTGAATGCTGTTTCCATAAGCACTGATTGTGAATTTAAGCAATTTAATGCAATCCCTAATAATTCAATCTTTTCTCCATCTATCATGAGATTCCATCAAAAATCTAAATTCACTGCCATTAAGACAATTCTGACTCCTAGTGACACTGTGACTCTTTACAGGAATAAAGTATAAATCCTAGCACTTAGTTTTTTTGTTTTGCTTTGTAAAGGGCTGCTATTGGTCACCAGTCCCTAGACGTCTTTTGGAATGTTTACTTCCATTGCTGCATTTCTTCATTTGTTTTGCACAAATGAATCTCTGAAACACTGGAGAGCCATCAGTTCATAAAACCTTAAATTACGCAGGAACCAATGTAAAAGGGCATTGTCAAGAACTAACCAGTTGCTATTGAGCCATCTCTGACTCATGGTGACCCCAAAATTGTCAGAATAGATGTATGCTCCTTACGGTTAAAAAAAAAATCCGAAATATAGCTTCAATCCTGCATTATTTCCACGTGACCACTGAAACATGGACACTGAATAAGGAAGAACATATGAGAATTGATGCATTTGCATTGTGGGGCTGGAGAAGAATATCGAAAGTACCATGGACTGCCAAAAGGTCAACCTGGTCAGTGTCAGAAGAAGGAAGGCCAGAGTGCTCCTTAGAAGCAAGGATGGCAAGACTTACTCTGACATACTTTGGACATATTGTTATAAGGAACGTCCCTGGAGAAGGACATCAAGTTTTGGGAAGTGGAGAGGTGGCGAGGAAGTGGGAGGTTCTTGATGTGCTGGATTCACACAGTGGCTGCCTCAATGCGCTCACACATAGCAACAATTATAAGGAAGGTGCAGCACTGTGCAGTGTTTCATTGTTTTGTACATAGGGCAACTATGGGTCTGAGCCAATTCGAAGGCACCTGACAACAACAACAACAACAAACAAATCAGCACAGGAGAAAGTTATTCTCTTAATGTTCTCAAGCCAGACGCCTGAAATCAAAGGGCCAGGGAAGCTGTGCTGAAGTCCAGGGCTCTGGGCGAGAATCTGTTCCACAGATCTTCCAGCCTCAGCAGGCTCTTGGCATTCCTGTGCTTGGGATTGCATCGCTCCAATTATGGCCTTGGTCTTCACACCACCATTTCTCCTCGGTGTTAACCTTCTGCATCTCTTTAATGGGGGCCCTTATATTTGATTGCCTTTAAGGTCCACCTGCATAATCCAGAAAAATGCTTAACTTAATCCCATCTCCACAGACTTTTTCTTCAAGCAAGATCATGTTTACAGGTCACAAGGATCGGTACCATGTAGTCAGCCTTGGTGGTCTAGTGGGTTATTTGTTAGGCTGCTTATCCTAAAGTCAACAGTCTGAAAGTACCAGCCGATCCACAGGAGAAAGAAGGGTTTCTACTCCCATAAAGAGTTACAGCCTTGGCAACGCCACAGGGGCATTCTCCTCTGCCCTACAGGGTCACCCGAAGTTGGAAATATCTATCAGGGGTCTAAGCATTTTTGTTTATGCTGGTTTTTTTCCCTGTTTGAAAGTCAAATCCTTTAAAAGGCAGTGTCTATTTTGACAAGGATTTGGTAGTAAGAAATGGAGAACATGTTACATTTTTAAACTATAAATTTATTGAGACATAGTTAAATGCAACATTAAAATTTTTTATTATTCATTAGTCTTTAAAAAATTTTATTGGGGCTCGTACAACTCTTATCACAATCCATCCATCCATCCATCCATCCATCCATCCATCCATCCATCCATCCATCATGTCAAGCACATTGTACATATGTTGCCATCATCATTCACAAAAAATTTGCTTTCTACTTGAGCCCTTGGTATCTGCTCCTCATTTTCCCCTCCCTCCCCTTTCCCCTTCCCCCATGAACCCTTGATAATTTATAAATTATTATTATTATGTCATATCTTACACCATCCGATGTCTCCCTTTACCTACTTCTACATCGTCTGTCCCCCAGGGAGGAGGTTATATGTAGATCCTTGTAATCTGTTCCCACCTTCTCCCTCACCTTTCCTCCACCCTCTGGTATTGCCGCTTTCACCAATGGTCCTGAGAGATTCCTCTGTCCTGGATTCCCTGTGTTTCCAGTTCCTATCTGTACCAGTGTACAGCCTACGTTCCCCTGTCAAAGGATATAGAATCTGGGGTCCTACAGGCTGGAAGATAAACAAGGGGTCATCTAACTGAGAAACAATGAAGCCCACATGGAGGAAGCACACCAGCTTGTGAGATCACAAGGCATCAAAGGGATCAAGTATCAGGCATCAAAGATGAAAAAAAAAATCATAGTATTGTGAATGAGGGCGAGTGCAGACTGGGGACCCAGGGCCCATCTGGGGGAAATTGGACATGCCTTTGTAGAAGAGCTGAGGGGAGGAGACGAGGCAGTCAGGATGCAGTGTAGTAATGATGAAACATACAATTTTCCTTTAGTTCTTGAATGCTTCCTCCCCCCCATTATCATGATCCCAAGTCCTTTTTATTAATCATTTTATTGGATGATTCTTATAAATCTTATAACAACCCATCAGTCAATTGTATCAAGCACAATTGTACATATTTGCCATCAACATTTCCAAAACATTTTCTTTCTACTTGAGCCTTTGATATCAGCTCCTCTTTTTCCTCCTCCCTCCCCCAGCCTCCTACCTTCATGAATCCTTATCAATTACATATTATTATTGTTATTTTGTATCTTACACACTCTATAATCTCCCTTAATCCACTTTTCTGTTGTTCATCCCCCTCTAGGGTGGGGGGCTATATATTCAAACTTGTGATGGGTTTCCCTTTATTGTAACAGTATTTTGATGAGTTTTGACAAATTTGCAAACCAATCTAACCCTACTGCTCTCAGTATACAGACCAGTTTTATTACCTCACAAGGCCCTGGTCCTAGTCCCTCTCTGTTCCCCAGGCAACTACCAATCTCCTTTCTTTAAAAAAAATCATTTATTGGGGACTCATATAACACTTATCACAATCCATGCATATATCCATTTTGTCAAGCACATTTGTACATTTGTTGCCCTCGTCATTTTGTAAACATTTTCTTTCTACTTGAACCCTTGGTATCAGTTTCTCGTTTTATCCTCCGCTCCCTCCCTCACGAACCCTTGATAATTTGTAAATTATTATTTTTTCATGTCTTACACTGACCAGTGTCTCCCTTCACCCCCTTGTCTGTTGTCCATCCCCCAGGGAAGGGATATATGTAGATCATTGTGATTGGTTCCCTCTTTCTGCCCCCACCTTCCCTTTCCCCTCCTGGTATTACTAATCCAATATTGGTCCTGAGGGGTTGATCTGTCCTGGATTCCCTGTATTTCTAGCTCTTATCTATACCAGTGTCCATGCTCTGGTCTAGCCGGATTTGTAAGGTAGAGTTGAGGTCATGATAGTGGTGGGGAGGAAACATTAAAAAACTTGAGGAAAGCTGTATGTCTCAACGGTGCTCTACTGCACCCTGACTGGCTTGTCTCTTTCTTGTGACCCTTCTGTAAGGAGGCATCCAATTGTCTACAGGTTGGTTTTGGGTCTTTCCTCCGCAACCCCCCTCATTCACAATGATATGATTTTTTGTTCTGGGTCTTTAATGCCTGATGCCTGATCCTATCGACACCTCATCATCACACAGGCTGGTGTGCTTCTTCCATGTGGGCTTCTTCCACTTTGTTGCTTTTCAGCTAGATGGCCACTTGTTTTCTTCAAGCTTTTAAGACCTCAGACCCTGTATCTTTTGATAGCTGGGCACCTTCAGTTTTCTTGACCAATCTGCTTTCTGTCATTGAAAATTAGTCTTTTCTAGAGGTACATGTAAGTTTAACCATATAACATGCTTATTTTACTCAGTGTAACTCCTTTTTTAGGCGTATCCATGTTCTTTCAGGTTATCAGGAGACCATTCCTTTTTATTGCTGTGTAGCATTCTATCAATTTACTGTTGATAGACATTTGGGATGTTTCTCTAAAATGAACAAACAACATCTCACTGTGTTGGAGTCCCTGCGGACGCATAGCAAACCCTACTGGGTTCTGAAACTGTAACTGTTCACGGGAGGAGAAAGCCCAGGCTTTTTCCTGCAGAGCTGCTGGTGGTTTCAAACTGCCGACCATTTGATCCCACCCAATTCTTAGCCATTACATCTGCAGGACCCCCAGTTTGCAGCTATTACGAATAAAACAGAATCCCTGGGTAGTACAAATACTCAATAGTTTCAGTTGCTAACTGAGAGGTCAGAGGTTCAAATCTACCCTGGGAAGAAAGCCCAAACAATCTACTTCTCACAAATCAGTCACTGAAAACCAGATGGACACAGTTATACTTTGACACACAGTAGAGTCACCATGCGCAGGAATAGATAAAACAGACACGAACATGTGTGTATAATGACGACATCTTTGCTTTTGTTTCCCTTCCTCAGATTTGGTCTCACTTTTGATTTTCCACACCTTGGGAGTTATGATTTGAAATGGCTGTACATGAACAAACTTAGCACTAGCTGTGGTGACAGAGTTTGTAGCACTTCCTGGAGCACTCATCCTGTTTCCGATTGTACAGACAGAGCCACCACTTCAGCGGAAGAATCTTATTTTCCTTTCAGTTAGCTTTTAATCCTTCCAACTAACTAAGCAGACAGGAAGTCCATTGAGAAAACAAAAGAAATTGGAAGGGCTGTGAGAACTTGAAAATATAAGCAAGTAATTATCTGACTCAATCAGAGGGGGGCCAACATTAATGGAGTATTGCTTACTAAATTAAACTAGAGGGAATCAAACACGAGGAATCTAACTTGAGATGCAACCAGCTATCTGAGGCACAGAAAGTTCAGGCTCGATAGTGTTCTTTGTTCTGTCTGGTCCTAGAACCAGACAGATGGTATTAATATGATTCCACCCATCAGCTCATAGGGTTAATTCATTTATGGTGCTGCAAGTGATTTGAGGATGATTTGGAAAATCAACAGTAAATGAATTCACACAGTTGTTCTATCTCAGTGGCTGAGAGAATATCTGAGGCTAATCCTAACCCAGATCTTAATTTATGTTCTTACCCCAAGAAAGGTGCTGAATGTGTTAAGCAGTCTCTTTGAGAGGAGAAGGTAGAACTGAATGTTTTAGCTGCTATGGCAACAGCTGCCAATTTTCCTTTCAGTAGCAAAACAAACACCACCAAAAAAACCTGGTGTCAGGATGGGAGGGGGAAGAGGACCGTGTGGTTCCACGACCTTCTGGCTCGACCTCTGTGCGGAGGCTTTAATAGCAATAAGGCCAGGATTCCCAGTGTGGGGAATTTCCATTCCCACTACTCATTACATCTGTACATAGAGCTACAGCTAAGGAATTTTGAGATATTCTAAGCCACAGTGCCCTTATTCAACTTTCCCATGAAACATAAAAGAAACATATTAAATATAAACACCAGGTATCTTACCATGTTCCCAGGTGCTCCATATTCCACTGCAACAGAGAATACCTGTCTCTTGATCAATGAATGAAACCTGAGCTTTGAGAAATGTGCTCTATTTCTTTGGTAAATATATAGTATTTTGACTGATGACATGAGAATTATAATTGGTTTTCATACTTTCAAATGCTGTCGTAAATAAGGTGAAAACCCAATGCTATTCAAAACAAAACAAAGCAAAGTGTTGTCTTCAGTTCCTTCTAGCCTTTCATTATCAACCTCGTTCGCCCCTCCATCACTTCTTTCCTTTACACTCAAGTATGGCCGAATAGTGCGTCCCACTCTGCTCTCGGGCTTTGAGGAAATGGTTTGATCCAATACGCCTCATTTTAAGTTCTTTGAGAAATCACTGCATGTTGACAATGGTACATTACTGCTGTCTACTGGGCCAGAACCAAAAGTGTGTGAGTCAATAAGACGTGGGGTGGTCTTGTATGGAGAAGAGTCAGACACAATGTTAAAGGTTTCACATAGCCACACAGAACTCAAAAGTTCTGCCAGAAGGTTCCCTATGAATCCATCAATGTTTCTCTTATAGAGAACACAAGGTGGAGATGGTCTTGGTCACCACAAGATTTCAGAAGGACATGATTTCTCTAAAAACAAAAAGCCTCATCCCAGGTCTTTATTCCTTTTCCGTCCCATTCCCCTGCTGAATGACTCCCTTAAACCAAGAAGTATTTAGTACCGTTTGCATGTGCCGCAAAGGCGTCCTGGTGGTGTAGTCACTGCACGTTGTCCTGCCAACTGCAAGGTCCGCAGTAGGAGCCCACCAAGATCAAGATGGGGCTTTCTGCTCCTGCAGCGGCACAGTCTTGGAATCCCTGGGTAGAATTGCCATGAGTGGTGTGTTCATCTGGGTACTTTAGAGAAAACAAATCCACAGAAACCCATTTATTTATAAGAGAGAGTTTTATATAAAGGTTAAGTGTGCATCAAGAAGACATCCCAACCCAGTGCTGCCCAAGCCCACAAATCCAACATTAACCTATATGTCCAACATGAATCCACAAGGCCCTCCTCCATCTCACAAAACAGAGGAAATGACGCCAACTGCAGGAGGAAAGCCAAGTCAGTGAATGTGTAAGCACCTCAGCGCTGGCAGGGGTCTCCACAGGGCTGCTCCAGCACTCAGGGCTGCATCGGGGTAGGTCCATGTAGCTTCATCTCAGGGATGCCTCACACGAAGTGAGCCTTTCCAGCTGAAGCAGGGCACCGCTAAGGCAGCTGCACCCTGGTGCGACCATCGCAAAGCGAGAGACCCAAGAACTCCAAAGGCGAGGCTCACGGAGCCATTTATCCCCCCGCCCTTCAATTAATACCACATGTATGTATCAGCCAGGTTGGCACAATAATCTAACTAACTCAAGTGGGAATCAACTCACTATCAATGGATGTGTTCTCTGTAGGACGTCCTGGTGGTGCAGGCCTCAGCTTCTACTAGACAGGCCACCAGATCAAACACACTCTGGGAGAGACACATGGGGCCCTTTGTTTCTGCAAAGATTTACAGCCTTGCAAACCTCTGAGGCAGTTGTCCTCTGCTCCATGAGGTGCTGTGGGTTGGAATGGATTTCACGGCAATGGGTTTCGAGTTCGGTGTGGTTTTTGCTCTGTGTTGTAAACACGGAGGAGAACCTGGTTAAGATGACTCTAAAGAGTTTCCTGATGGGAAGGAAACATTAAGCACATTAGTAGCGCACATTTTAAAATTTGAATTATCTGAAAGAAAAATCACAAATTGCTGTGAGAAAGCGGTAGTTCATCCGGCAACTGAAAGTTGAATTTCGTCTTGGATTTTATTAAACTGTTTAGCTTCGTATTAAAATCGAAGCAGAACCTACTCCAACTGCGGCACACAACACAGGTGGCAAAATATAAATAACGATCGAATCATGGATAAGGTAATAAAGAAAAATGTCAGTGCGTGCCTCTTTTCATTACTATGGTTAAACATGTATCACAACACAATTGCCATGTTAGCCAGTTTAAGTGTATAATTCAGTGCCATTGATTAAATTCACCATGCGGTACCATAATTACCATTATTGATTTTCAATAGATTTTTACCCTCCTGAGCACAAACTCCATACCCTTTGAGTAATACCTCTCCCCTTCTTCTTCCTTTGTATTGCTGACTCACTGCCATTGAGTCCATGCCAACCCACAGCATCCCCTTCGGACAGGGTACAACCCTCTGAGTTTCTGAGACTGGGACTCTTTTTAGGATCTAGGAGTAGCGAGTGATTTCAAACTGCCGACCTTGCAGTTAGCAGCCACCCCACTACCAAGGCTCCTGTTTTCTTTGTCCCTGGTAAGCACTAATTAACTTTCATCTCTATCAGTTTGCCTAGTCTAAGTATTTAAGATAAATCGGGTCATGGAGTACTTAGTATTATTATATTTTGGTCAAACATTTTTCCTCAGCACAATATATTCAAGTTTCACGATACATGTTATATCATGTACCAGAAATTAATTTCTCTTCATGACTGTATAATATTCCATTGTATGTAACTACTGCATTTTATTTATATACTTCTCTGTTAGTAGTCACTTGGGCTTTTGGTTATTATGAATTGTCACTTCTCCCTTTTGGTTATTATGAATTGTGCTGCAATGAACACTGTCTACAGTATCTATCTGAATCCCTGTTTTCAATACTTTTCAGTATAGTCCTAGAATTCCCTGGTCATATTTTTTCCTTAATGTCTTTTTTGGAATTTTTTTTGCTTGTATACAGGAGTCCAATTAATTTCTATTTC
This sequence comes from Tenrec ecaudatus, assembly GCF_050624435.1. NCBI lineage: Eukaryota > Metazoa > Chordata > Mammalia > Afrosoricida > Tenrecidae > Tenrec > Tenrec ecaudatus. The sequence goes on from NC_134533.1 coordinate 191,685,032, forward strand.
TTAATTTTATATCCTGCTACTTTAAAATTGTTTCCAATAATGTTTTTTGGACTCCTTGAGGTTCTCTATATAAAAATCACATAATCTGCAGATAGGAAGAGTTTCATTTCTTCTTTGCCTAGCTTTGTTGATTTGGTTTCTTCCTGTAGTCTAATTGTCTGGCTAAGACTTCTGGTACAATGTTGATTAAGACTGTTGATACTGAGCATCCTTGCATGGTTCCCATTCACAAGAACATGTTTTCAGTTTCTTTTCCCATTGAGCATTGTGTTTGCCTTTGGATCTTTATCTATGGCTTTTATTATGTTGATGAATTTCCCTCCTATTCTTATTATCTTAAGTGTTCTTATCAGAAATGCACGGTGGATTTTGTCAAACTCCTTTTCTGCATCGATTGATACGTTCATGTGGTTCTAATTCTTTTTCTTGTTTATGTGGTGGATTGTACTGATTGTTTTTCTAATGTTGAACCATCCTTGCATCCCTGGTATGAATCTCACTTGGTCAGGTGGATTATTCTTTTGGACTCTACTAGCCAGAATTTTGTTGAGAAATGCTGCATCTATGTTCACGAGGGAGGTTGATCTGTAGTTTTCTATCTTTTGGGACCTTTGCTTGGGTTTGGCGTCCTGGTTATGCTTGCTTCATGGAATGATGATGGAGTTTGCAGTCCCCTTCTGTATTCTGGGGTCGGTGGGATACAGTTGGTGGCAGCTTTTCACGGAATGCTTAGAGAATTCCCTTGTGAAGCCTGGGGTTTTCTGGTTGGAAGTTTCTTGAGGATTTTCTCCTTCCTTTGCTACTCATCTGTTCAGGCTTTCTGTACTTGTCTGTGTTAATTCAGGTAGATGGAGCACTCCTGGGTATTAGCCCATTTCTTCTAGAGTATCAAACCTGTTGGAGGACAGTGTTTTATAGCAACTGTGTTCTTTTGTTTCTTTCAGATCTGTTGTAGTGTCAACCTTGTCATCTCTAATTCTGGATATTTACGTCTCCTCTCTCTTTTCCTTGGTTAAATTTGCCAGTAGTTTCTCAATTTCATTCATCCTTTCAAAAAACAAATTTGTCTTATTGATTTCTCCATTGTTTCTCTGTTTTCCACTTCATTTATTTCTGTTCTAAACTTTATAATTTCTTTTCTTTTGTTGTTGGAGGGTCTATGGTGTTATCCTTGTTCTAGATTTTTGGAGGTATTGTGTTAAAGTGTTGATTTTGGATAGCTCCTCTTTTTCCATGTGTGTTAATTGCTACTGCTTTTGCTGTGTCTCAAAGTTTTGTTATTTGTGTAATCATTCTTGTTTGTTTCAAGGAATTTCTTTATTTCATTCTTAGTTCATCTATTACCCAGTCATTTTTAAGTATATGTTTTTCAGTTTCCACATTTGTCTTTATGTTTCTGCTCTTTCTATTGTTAATTTCTGATTTTACAGCATTTTGATCTGAGAAAATGGATTGTATGATTTCAATGCTTTTGAATTTGGTAAGGCTTGCTTTGTGATCTAACTGGAAATCTATTCTAGAGCAGGTACCATGTGTGCTGGAGAAAAATTGTGTACTATGCTTTTCCGGGGCTGGGTGCATTTTATATGTGTAAGAAGTTGAAGTGGTTGATTGTGTTGGTCAACACTTCTGTGTCTTTATTGAGTTTCTTTCCTCATGTATCTTTTCCTGAGAATGATGTGTTGAAGTCTCCTACTTTTATTGTCAAGCTGTTTATTTCTGTTTTCAACTCAGTGAGGATTTGATTGATGTCTTTTGAGGGGCTTTCATATGTGACATATATATTTATTAAGATGTATTGGTTTAATGTTTCTTTCATAATTATGTAATATCCACTCTTGTCTCTTCTTATGTTATTTGTCTTGAAGTCTATTGTATCAAAGACTAATATTGCTACTTCTGCCTATTTATGGTTGCCAATGGCTTGGTATATATTTCACCATCCTTTAATTTTTAATCTCTTGTTGTTTTTGAGGAGCCATGGTGGCATAGCAGTTACATGGTGCCCTGCAATCTTCAATGTCTATAGTTTGAAACCACCAGCCACTCCTGGGGAGAAAGATGAGGTTTTCTATTCCCACAAACAAGTAAATGATTACCGTCTCAGTCTCAGAAACTCACAGAGGCAGTTCTGCCTTATCCTATTGGGTCGCTGTGAGTCACCATCAATTTAGATTGCAGTGAGTTCTCTCTCTTTTTGATATTGTCTTTGAGTTTTAGGTGTGTCTCTTGTATACACATAAAAATGGGTCTTGTTTTCTAACCCAGTCTGCTACTCTCTGCCCTTTCATTGGTGCATTGAATCCATTGACATCAGTCATTATCTATGTATGTGGGTTTGTGGTGTCATTTTGCTGTGTCTGTGTTTGGTTCCTTCCTCCCGCTTCCCCCTGCTCCCCTTTATTTTCTAATTTCACTGATGTCTATTTCCTCCTCTGGTGCTGGGTGTTTTCAGTGCTGCTTTCATTGTATTGGTTTCTGGGTGGTGTGACACTGTATTATGCCCTCAGATTTGTCTGCTGTTGATTCTCTGTTTCTAGTGATCCAGTTAATGAACTTTGTACAGCTGACCTTGTTTTTACAAACTAATTTCATTTTTCCTTGTCTGGAAAGTCCTTTATGTCTCTCTTGCACCTGAAGGATAATTTCATATGGTATATAGACTTAGGAATCTTGATTGGTAAAATAATCATCTCTCTTAGACTGTTGAATAAATAACAGAAAAAGTTTTGAGCAGTAGAAAAGAATTTAAGGGTCACAGAAATAACAGTAAGGGGGAAAAACACCATACAGGTCTTTAAAAAAATATATCTAACTTACTTTTCAAAATATATATTATTATCCTAATTACTTTCTTATACAATAGGAAACTGAGCCCCAGAGATATTATGCAACTTGCTCAAAAATCCCCTATTGTGTGTATATATTTATGGTACAGTCAGAATGAGGATCCTAGAATTCTGGACTTCAGAATTCAAAATCCACACATTTTCTAAGTCTTTCAAGGAGGCAAAAGAGAATATTTGAGAAAAAGTCCACCGTTATGATTCCTATGATCCCAAGAGTCTGAGGAGATCGGTATGGATCATTGAAAGCATGTGGCTCAAGCAGGGATTCCATGACCCATGAAGACAAGCACTTGGTATAGAGTGTTCATGCAGATGTAGGTAGAAATGGGAGCTATGAGCACTATTCAATGCATGAATCTTAAAAATCTATCTTCTATCATGAGTATGAACATGTAGATTTTAACACCAGAGAAAATCAGAGAAGAGTGTTTATGAGAGACTGAGTGACATAAGGAAAGAGCCCTTGAGAATAATTGTATTCTTATTTCTTCCATTTATATGTCATGTGACATCACTCAGATCCCTTAATGAATAAAATGGAGCTCATAATACTGTAGTTATTGTGATTTGGTTGAGATAGAAACGACTACCAATCAGCAGTACATGATTTGTAGAACTATCTGCGGGAGGCTTGGAAGCCATGCAAGGCAATCAGGGTGGTTAGAGGGTTGTGACTATCGAGAGATAAGTACTGGAGGCTTAAACCTAATCAACTGTATTGTAACTGGACAGTTAGGTGAAGGGTTGTGTAGAACAAAAGGGGGAAAAATCACAAGTGCTTTCTGGTCCTGTATAAAGGAGAGAAAAGCATTTTTTAACTTTTAGACTAAGAGCTGATCAACTTGGCATGAAAAAGTTCTTAAGACTAACATTTTAAGTGAGGCACTTTGGGTTTCTTAAATAGCTGCTTTTAAACTAAAAAGGGGCTTTCTGGCTTCTGCTCAATTTAATGGTGTATACTTCGTTATTTTTGAAATTTAAATTCAATTTCCTTTTAGATTAGGAAGTAAACTTTTATTGTTCAAGGGTATCTACAGTGAAAAAGTCTCTCTCTCATTTAGGTTTCCTGCATGGATTCCCACAAATATTCCAAAGATATTCTAGGCATATAAAGGCAGATATATACATTCATACACCCATTTATGTATAAATATATGTACACACACCTGGTTTTATAAAATATACGTTCCCCTTTAGTTCACAGATACTACCATACAATACACAGAGTCTTACTCTATTTTCTTATTTTATATCTTAAAGATCAACCTCTAGCAACATTGGAAGCCTCTTTATTCTTAAAAACAACATTTAAAGAGTATCCAGATGATTGTGCAGTTATCCTCACTATCTAATTTCAGAATATTTTCACGGTCCCCAAAGAAACCCTTTATCCATGGTAGAAGAAACCTAGTGGTAGCAATGACCTCATTTGTCCTTCACCCCTGGTTCAAGGACTAATTTTTTAATGCTTGATTTTGCTTAATTGTCTCAAACAAATAACAGACCATCCACGAATTCCACATTCACCACAGGGACCATTCAGTGGCAGTCGTGATGGTCACTATGGGTACAACCATCACCATGATCCATTTGCAAAATTCCCATCACTCTTAACAGAAGCTCGGTGTCCCCTAAGAAATAAACCTCCTCTCCCCGCTTCCTTTACCCATCCCCAGTAACCACTAGTTAATTATCCAGTACGTATAACGTTACCTCAAAAGTTAAAATACACTACACCCGTTGCTGTCTAATTGATTTTTAACTCATAATAACCCAGTGTGTGTAGAGGAGAATTTAGCTACAATGGATTTTTGGTGGCTGATTTTTCCAGAAATAGATTCCCAGTGCTCTCTTTTTTAATTAAAAAATGTTGTTTGTTTTTATTATTAATCATTTTATTGTGGGGCTCTTACAAATCTTATAACAACCCATCATTCAACTGTATTAAATGAACTTGTACCTATCTGCCATCAACATTACCAAAATTTTTTCTTTCTACTTGAGCCCTTGCCCAGTGCTTTCTTTTGAGTCATGTCAGGATAGACTTGAATTTCCAATCATTTCATTATCAGCTCTGATATTAACCATATACATTGCTCAGAGATCACCCCCAATTTTAATAGATAAAAGGAACATATTTATTATTTCACAGATTCTGTATGTCAGGAATACAAAATCCTGGTGCCACAGTGGATTTAACAAGGTCAGCAGTTCAAACCCACCAGCCACTCCACCGAAGAAAGATGAGGCTTTCTGCTCTGGTGAATAATTGTAGTCCTGGAAATATGGGATCCTATAGGGTTAACATGCATTGGAATTGACATGATGGCAGTGGATTTTTTTATTTATCATTTTGGTGATAAAAACAACTGTATTTTACTAAACGCCTCACTGCAAATGAGTTAGTGTTTCAGAATCTGGAAAATTGCAGTTTCTTAATTGCTTCAAGTTCTCTCATAGGCTGCATTCTAGGTAGAGAGAGAGGCAGAAAGATTCATCTTGGGGTTCAACTGGGGTAGTCTGCTCCCAGGCACACTTAATGGTTGTTGGCATCATTTACAAACCTATGGAGTATTGGGCTGAAGGCCTCCGTTCCTTGCTGGTGGTTGGCCTGAGGTTGCCTTGGTTCCTTGGCATGTGGCCCATTGCATAAGAGCAAGTCAATGGGAAAAACCTGAGAGAGAAAACACCAGCAAGACAGAATGCAGTCTTTTATCCAGTCACAGAAGTGGCATCCTATCACTTCTGCTGTGACCAATTCATTAAAGAAAAGTCATCATCGGGTCCAGAGCATTCTCAAGAGAAGGGGATCATTCAAGGACATCAACACCAGGCGACAGGAATCACTCAGGGCATGTGAGAAATTGACATCCCCACCCCTTATCCATCAAGAAACGGTTGTAGGAAAAAACGAAAGTTGATCATGAGAGCTAATGTAGATGGTATCTTTGGAAAAATCAGATGTCCCTTTGACTTTGACAAATGTCTCCACTGCAAATGAAGACCACACCTGTTTGTATTTCAATCAATGTGTCCCTGCAAAGGAGCCGCTGCTTTATTAATTTGAGCAATAAAAAGCCACAACCACACGGTAGCCTTGCTTTTACTGTGCACACCGCCCCCCCCCCCCCCCCCCCCCGGCATAGCTATCTCTTTGAGCAGTCTGCTCCACAGCAGACCCCAGTGGATAATGTAAGCTGTGGCCTCTTGACACGTGGTTTTCAAAGTCTATTTACACTCCACGTGGGTCAACAGCCTTGATATTTGACTGGAGTCTCTGAGGAGATGATGGGAATGTTTTATCTCACATTCAAGCTAACTCCCTGGTGTTGATGTTTCAACTTAAAGTTTAAGCATAAACTGTGGTGAGGAGGGAGAGGGAGCAACAAGGAAGGGATGGAAGGAGGAGGGAAACAGGCGAGCAGAGAAGTTTTTGTCAAGTCTCAAGTTTTGCGAGCAAAAAGAGCTTGGTTCTCAAAGATAGCTCCAGTGGCAGACGTTAGACTTATTTAAAATTTATGTTTGTTTTATGTATTCATGCTCATGAAGGATTTATGTATCACTTAGACTAGTTTAGGTGGGACAACTGGAGTCCTTTCTGTTTCAGTAAGCAATGAGGAAGGTGTCTGTCTGTCTGCAATGTGCCAATGTTTGGTTTTGATAGTGAAGCGAAACCCTTGGTGTGCAATTCTTGTGTATTTATACTGCAGTAGGTACACGGCTATCATCTTGGGCACCTAAACAATTTAAATCTTTTGGAAAAGAAATAGTTTCCTTTGACTCTCTGTTTGTGTGTGTGTGTGTGTGGGAAAAAGTGGCAATAGTAAAATGATTTATTTGTTGGATAAGCTGCTATTGTGAGTTTGTTAAGCAACAAGTTACTGTGCTAACCATTCTGAGGGACACAAATCCTACTGTCTAATGAAAAACCACTGCTGTCAAGTCGATTCTGACTCACAGTCGCTCTAGAGGATAGAGTAGGCCCACTGTCTAAGGTTTCCGAGGATGAACATCTTTATGGTGACTGTTTATCTCACTTTTCTCCCACAGGGAAGCTGGTAGTCTTGAATTGCTAACCTCATGCCACCAGGGATCTGCAGAATCTAAAGCTTCCACAAAGAAGGGTGTATTAAAGCAGAGTCAATAATTTAGGTTACGATGATTATCATATAGATTCATGTATAAGCTGAGTTTTTCATCACACTTTTAATGCAGCTTTTGTGGTATAATTAGCTGTCTCAGCTGATATTTAGGTCGGCTTATACTCGAGTATATACTATGTGGAATGAGCTGAGTGGCAATTCTATCCACCTCTAGGTTGTAGATTGTAGAACTGATAATACATCATACTAAGTCCTGTTGATACCCTGCCTTCATGCACAGACAGACTTGGACACACAGAAGGAGATCTTTTGGAGTGGATGATTTCAAAGGCATTTCAGTGATTTGCTTTGAGGGCTAATTGTGCATTCCCATGTGATGACCTTGAATTGTCTTGGATTCAGTTCTCCTTCTGCAAATAATAGCCATTTTCTAGATTACAGGAGCTGTCAGACTCATGTTTGTGGCATCCATGCTCCTGGTTGCTGTGTGGTGGGGATCAACCGGCAGTCGGCCTGTTCTGTAGCAAGCTCTATAAGCAGAAGGGGCACATATGCACAAGGAGCGAGTACACACTGGGCTGTGATGTAGAGGGAAGAGCCAAGAGTCTGAAACCAACATGATGGGGTTTAAATCCTAGCAAGGATTCTTGCCAAAAAAAAAAAAAATCACTGCCATCAAGTCAATTCTGACACATAGCAACACTGTAGGACAGGGTAGCAAGATCTCTGCGAGTTTCTGAGACTGTAAATCTTTAGAGGAGTAGAGACTCTCACGGGGCCACCATAATTTGGCAACGAACAGCAAATCCTAGCACAGCCACTTAAAAAAAGTGACAGTAGAGCTACTATTTATCTCCTTTTAACCTCCATTTTCATAGCTGTGAGAGGAAATCCTCTATCCGATAGGGTTTCTATTAGGACAAAACGAATTAAGATATAAGGTTCTGAGCATTATGCCTATTCTCCGACAAGTTGCTATTATTCTTGTAACTGCGGTTGAGTTGCCTCCAAGTCCATGAGGATTCCGTGCACAACAGAGCAAAATGCTGCCTGGTGCTATGCCATCCCCGTGAGTTTGGACTGTGGGGGTTCAAGAAAGAGATCGCCAGTCCTTTCGTCCTAGTTTATCTTATTCTGGAAACTCCACTAAAAAGGATCAACCTTACATAAATAGGCAAACCTCCCTGGCAGAAATGTGGTGACCGGCCAGGAGGTGCACTGCCCAGCAAGAAAACTTGGAAAATTCTCCCACTGATCCACCTATGTATATATTAGATATTTTCATCCTCTTTAGTTTACACTCCTTTTAAAAACTTTGCTTCAATATCCTAATCTATACAACAGCCTCACAGCCTATTTGCTAAGAGTCCGAAGGGCATAGTGAATAAGTGCCTGACTGCTAAGCAAAAGGCTGGGCATTTGGACCCACCAGCTGGTCTGAGGGACAAGAATGAGGCAGTCTGCATCTGTAGAGGTTTATGGACTTGGAAGCTGGATTGGACAGTTCTGCTCTGTCCTGTGGGTTCTCTGTGAGTCAGGATGCAACTCAAAGTCAGTGGGTTGAGGTTTGGCATCACATTCCGTGACAATCAAATAGGTTTAATATAAAATGAGGAGACTCTTACAGAAGCGCTTACACTATTATGGAACTATACAAGTGTATGTTCTTATGAAGATTTGTCTCCTCTTCTCAAATGTGGGACAGTACTAAATATGCACTTGCCAAACTTCAGGAGGGATCTAGTGACCCTGTGGAATTGTGGAAACAGAGTGATCTTTAGAATTAACTGATGGCGGCGTATGTGCAAAAGTGCTGACACACTGGATGAATGCATGGATTGTGATAAGAGATGTAAGGGCCCACAATAAAAGTATTTTAAAAAAGTCACTCTTGGCCCTAACAGTATTCACAAAGTAAGTTCCAATTGCATTGTAAAAGCAATAACGTTTTATAAGATAACACAGGCTATATGTTAAAGATATTGAAGTATGAAAGTCATTAAACGGAAGATAACAAAGCATTAACAATAAAGAAGATAAAGTAATGGGGGGGGGAAGAAATAAATGAAAAGAACTGTGTTTGTTTGTGGAAATGACAACATGGAAAATTATAATTTATCCGTGTCTGCTTTTCTACTTTTGGTAACTAGTTAAGAGAACATCATTTATATAGCTGGTGGGAAGAAAAAAGATCACATATGTAAAGTGCCTCATATATTACAGATCAGCAATAAAAGTCATCCTCTGTCGACATAAATAGAAAAGTGTAAGATGTGGAAGGAGAGGACTGTGGAAAAGAGCTCGTAGAACCCCACTTGAAGACCCTTTACACCAACCCCTGTGGTTCAGCTGAAATCTCCAAGAGCTGAGGCAGCCTGTGTGCAGGCAGTGAAGCCTACGTCCCAAACCTTCTACTCTTCCAGCTATCTTCCTCCTCGTCAATGTAACTGCTCCTCTTACCTGTCTGCTGAAAACCAGGGACAAGCAGACAAAAGAACAGACCAATTAATCCGAGAATTAGAGAAAAGAAGGGGTACAGTTCTCTTCGATGATGCTACAAACTATGTTTTGCTAAGCGCTGTGAATTGTGACATCAACTACGTGGATATTTACATCCAAACGGCTTCTCATTTTGCTATGAGTTGGTTCCCTTCCATGCTTCTGTAGTTCTAGCTTTGATTGGTATCTAAATAGAGTACTCGTAGCCTATTTCTGTTTTCCTTAGATTCGTTTTTCTTCTCTTTCCCCATGCTTGGAAGATTTCAAGCCAGAAAGCATCTTTATGTTGCTGTTTTTTAAGTCATCTGAGCTGATATGACTCACTTCATACACTGGCTTCACAATGATCATGACCATTGGGCTTTAAGCTACTCTTCCATCACAGTACTAGGATCACATTCAAAATATCAATTACTCCGCCACATACAACTCTCAAAACAGAGTACACATCCCAATCCCATGGCCACCTCTTTTTTGTCTGTGTGTGTGTGTGTGTGTCTGAGTTCTGTTCAAATGCATCCTCTTGGTAACTATTGAAACGTCATGGTACAAAAAGGAAGAGGGAGAAAGAAAGATGCTCTGACCTAGCATCAGACATTAAGATGTCTGGTTTTTTATTTTTTAGAATTATAAGCTACTATTTCTTGATTGCAATGGAAAAGAGACAATAAATTAATAGCCAGAAGCACACCGATAAGTCAAAAGATCCATTAGTTTGGATGCCAGCCTCAGTTTGCTGCATCTCAGTGGGGGAAGTTTTACTAGCCAATCCCATCCTCAAAATATTTGCTTGTCACTCTCAACTTAGAGTCTCTGGGCACACAACTCAGAAAGCCTTTTCGCAATTCGGTGTCCATATTTTATCCAATAAAGTCTGCCTCTAAGCCTTCAGGACCTTCCTTTCAGATTTGTCCCTTTCTGGGTATCCTTCATCCTAAGGGTGTTAATTTCTTGGAAATATTTACTCCTTTGGAGTTGTTAATTTTGTATAAAAAGTTAATGATTGTTATGCTAAATTCTGTCTCCTTACCAATCTACACCAAATAGAGCCGCTGCTTCTGAGATGCCCTCCATATCCATTGGCATATGCCCTCATAGTCCAGACCCATAGAATCCTCTTCCCAGTAACTCTGTGAAGATTTTATTTTTGCCTTTGTATGTGCAGGCCAGGCATACAGTGAAGTTAACATTTATAGGAATAATCTACAGTCATTGACACACAAGAGTTGGAGGATAAACATTTCAGCATCTACTTCCTGGAATGGGACCATTCATAATCATGCTCTATAACATCTCTTAGAGTTCCCTAGGGTGGCTGAGCTTCACTTGCTCACGATAATTATCTTCCCAATAAAATATTATGTAAATTGGACATCACAACTGCACATGCCAGTATTTCCTGGAGTCATCTTCCAAATGGACTATTTCAGTCATTTTTTGTCCCTGAGGATATCCTTGTTTAGCCTTGTTTGAGGGAAGCTCAGATTAATATGTGCCAGTGTACAGAGGAGAGAATGAAGAGGTTGATAATTTATTTGTCTTATCCAAAGACTCACAATTAATAAATGGACTTTAGGATTCAGGTAATCTCTGCTCACGTCTCTCTCTCTCTCTCTCTCTCTCTCTTTTTTTTTGGTATGGACTTAGGCAAATATCTTTACAAATGGAAGTTTAACTTCATATTAGCTAAATGTAGGTCTATCAGGCTAACAAATACATAAATTGAAGAAGACAGATGTCGCCCATATAAGCCTAATATTGACTTGACTATAAGTTTATCTGTATAAAGTTTTCCATATCAGTGACATAGGCAACATTAAAATAAATATATTGTCTGATAATAGTAAACTGTCTCCTGTCATTATTTTGCATGTGGTATTTTATTGCCAATAGGTACCATTTCTCCACATTATTATGTATCATTAGTTATAACTTTTGTGGGCTGAAGTGTGCCTGACCCAAGCCAGGCTGTTTTCAATGCCTTGGTGTTCATGTGAAAGTTGGACACTGAATAAAGAAGACTGAAGAAGAATCTATGCACTTTAGTTATGGTGCTGGAAAAGAATATTGAAAGTACCATGGTACTTTCCTTGTAAAGCAAATCCATCTGGGAAGAAGTACAGCCAGAATGCTCCTTAGAGTGAAGGACGGCATGAACTTATCTCATGCCCTTTGGAAATGTTAACAGGAGGGACCAGTCCCTGGAGAAGGATGTCATGCGTGGCAAAGTAGAAGGCAGTGAAAAAGAGGAAGGCCCTTGAGAATATGGATCGGCACAGTGGTTGCAACAATGCGATCAAACGTTAGTCCAGTTGTAAGGACGGTGCGGGAGTGGGCGGATTCCTTCTGTTGTACACAGGGTCCTAATGAGATAGAACCAACTCAACAGCACTCAACAATAACAAGAGCAGCAGCAACAACAACAACAACTATGGCTTCATTTTCAATGACTGCGATTAAAACAACATTCGTGTTGTTCTTATGGCATACATGCAGCTCGTTTTTAAATTAAAATCTAAAATCCTGATTTCTAAACACGATTTCTGAGCCTCAAGAGACACATTAGGCAGGTTTTCTTTGTCACACACTGCCTGTAGTCTTGGATGAGAATCCTCTCTTCCAGCCCATGGTTCATCAGACCCACAGTTGTGACCTGCGATTGTAAAGGGCAGTCATTCTTTCCTCTCTGCCAGCCACGCACAAATGAGATGCACAATGCTACTCTAGGGCAAAATAATTTTCATATTAATATTTCCATGATGAGCTGTAGAATTAGACAAGATGACAGGTGGGGGCCCATTCTAATTTGCAAAAACGGGACATTATTGTTGGCAGTTACTGTGGAGTCATTTCTGATATACAGTGGCCATTGTGTGTGTAGAGCATCATTGCATTCTGTCGGGTTATTAAAACTGTGAGCTTTGGCAAGCAGATGCCAAGATCTTACTTCTAGGTGCCTCTGAGTGGGTTCGAACAGTTAGCAAGTATTACGATGGTTTTAAAAAGACAGAAATGTCCAAGAAGTTTCCATAACTTTGTCCCACCCGCGTATGCTCCACCATATTTATAGCTATTTTTGCAGCATAGGTAAATAGATCCAAGTATCCTCTGTCAGTCCTATATATATTTGTGAGCATGCCCCCTCTCCTCTTCTCCCGCCCATTCAGTCTATTTGTATATCTGTCCATCTACTCTTACATCACAACCAAAAAACTGAAGTAATAAGTCGCTGGACTTCAGGGCACAGGACCATAGACTCAGTGGACACCAAAGTCCATCAGCACAACATAATCACAAAGACATGTCTGCATACTTGTTTGGTGAAGAACATTTGGGGTGTTAAAAGCTTGTGAGTGGCCATCAAAGGTGCAACTCTTTGTCTCTCTTGCCCTAAAGGAGGAAAAGTGATGGGAATTCAAGATACATGGAAACAATTCGTCCAATGGATTAATGGATTATTGGGGGGTGGGCTGTGGGATATCAGTATCCAGAATTTGATAATGTGGGGTCACCACTGCCAACGGTTTGAAAATAGAACCTTTTAGAAGGTCCTAGAGTAGTGGTTCTCAACCTGCCTAATGCTGTAGTTCCTCAGGTTGAGGTGACCCTCAACCATAAAATTATTTTGTTGCTACTTCATAACTGTAATTTTGCTACTGTTATGAATCATAATGTCAATATCTGATATGCAGGATGTCTTTTCATTATTACAAATTGAACATAATTTTTTTTCAAATTGAACATAATTAAAGCATAGTGATTAATCACAAAACAATATGTAATTATATGTTGTGAAATATTTGTGTTTTTTGATGGTTTTAGGTGACCCCTTCACCTGGGTCATTTTATTCCCAAAGGGGTCTCGATCCAGGGGTTGAAAGCTGCTCTCCTAGCGAGAGCAGGAAAAAATATGGAGCCATTCTGAAAATCATAAACTAGATCAGGCTTCCGGATCAGATAAACTGGCGGAATCCCCAAGACTATGACATTCTTTCACAATTCAGCTCTGGAAGTGAATCCACTCCAGGGGTCAATTTTCATCTCAACAGTAGACAGATGTACCAGGGGAACCATAGCCCCAGACATGCACACGTGAGAATGACCAACCTTTGAGATCAAAAGGGCAGTATTTATCCAAGGACAATGTTCAGAAGGGTTAGAGAAGAAGGAGGCACGGACACAGGAAACACAAGAAGAAAATGGGATCCGTGATGCTACCATGTGGGGCTTGAAATCAAAGAGACGGAACACAACATGCATGCATTAAAGGGAAAACCGATCTGCTTTGTAAACTGTCATCCAATTCACAATGAAAAGTTCTTTTAAAGAAAGGTATACCCACATCCCACACACACAAATGAAAACAAACAAACCAGGAATGTTTGAAATAAAAAGAAAAACAAGCTTTTAAGAAGAAGCTTGACATTAATATACACTTCCTTGTTCTCATCAAACTCCTTGCTGTTTATACCCTATTTCAGACCATGTTGTTTCCCTCATTTCTAGAACAGAGCAATAGTTCTCACCCCATCTCCTGGATTTCCTATCCAGTAGGTCTTGGGACCATGGGGGGGGGGCAGGGGAGATGCATATAAATGTTCAATTCTAACAATTTCCTTGTGATACCCATGCTTCTCTTAAGGAACTAGGAGCCGTGGTGGTGTCGTGGACTATGTATTGAGGTCTCAAGGTCATCCTGGTGAACCTTTAAAAAGATGTTCAACCTTACCAAATACCTGCCCTCACTGGCACCCCCGCCCACTGCCTTTGGACCAATTAAAGCAAAGATCTATGGGGTTGGGGCCAAAACCAGTGCTTTCAAATAGGTGTGCCCAAACCGAACTCCTTGCCATGGACTTGAAGCGAACTCATAGCAGCACTCCAGGTGTCGGAAGGATCAGGTATCGGGCATCAGAGAACAAAAACATCCAATCATCGTGAATGAGGGGGAGTGCAGATTGGGGACCCAAGACCCATCTGTAGACAACTGGACATCCTCTTACAGAAGGGTCATGGGGAGGAGACGAGCCAGTCAGGGTGCGGTGTAGCAACAATGAGACATACAACTTTCCTCTAGTTCTTTAATGCTTCCTCCCCACCCTCACCACCCCTTAACTGTCATGATTCCAATTCTATCTTACAAATCCAGCCAGATGAGAGGATGTACACCGGAACAGATAGGAAATGGAAACACTGGGGATCCAGGACAGGTGATCCCTTCAGGACCAGTGGTGAGAGTGGTGATACGGGGAGGGTCAGGGAGGGTGGGGTAGAAAGAGGGAACTGATTACAAGGATCTACATATAACCTTCTCCCTGGGGAATGGACAACAGAAAAGTGGGTGAAGGGAGATGTTGGACAATGTAAGATATGACAAAATAATAATAATTATGAATGATCAAGGGACGGGGGAGCGGGGAAGGAGGAGGAAAAATGAGGAGCTGATGCCAGGGGCTTAAGTAGAAAGCATGTTTTGAGAATGATGATGGCAACAAATGTACAAATGTGCTTGGCACAATGGATGTATGTATGATAGCTGATAAGAGTTGTACAAGCCCCTAATAAAATGATTCAAAACACCAAACAAAACAAGACTGAAATTCACTGTCATGGAGCTGATGCGGACTCATATGTTGCAGGGCTTTAGAAGCGATGGTCTGTCCTGGTGCTTCCAACCCTTTTCCATGTATGTGAATAACTTGAGAATCTCACTTGCGGGCGTCTCCTGAGTGAGTAGGCCTGGAGAGGGCCTGACATCCTGCATTTTTAACTAGCTTCCAGAGGCGGCTCCTCCACAGATCATATTCTTTTCTGTAGCTGTGAGTCTGGGGAAAGTTAACCAGATGTACACTAAATGACGGCGGTCTAGAGAACGCAAATATCTTTGGGGTGGTTACAGCCAGAGGTGACAATTGGAATCCTGTCCACAGCCTGTCTGATCATGGCAAGAGGAGCTCTCAGGACTCCTGGTGGGCAAAGGGTTACCATGGCAACTTTCTGAGACTGTTTCAGGGCTCCAGGGCTTCACTGGGAATCACTGCATTGGGCCCCAGGGGGCTTCGTGTTGGAGCCAGTCAGAGGACTCTGTTCTCAGGGCCAGGCAGCTGAGTTTGAGTCCCCTCCTCAACCGCAGCTCACAGGGACCCCAGTGCAGAGCTCAGGAATATTCTCTCTGGACAAATAAGCCACCCGGAAGAATGAAGTGGCTTCCCTAACTGAGAATTACCCACGGAAAGTAGAAGGGTCAAAGGAGTAGGATCCTTTTTACCCTAGAGGGGCATCTTCAATGAAATTGAGCTCTTTCACTTAGCATATCGGTTTCTAACCCAAACAGAAAGCACAGACACACCCCTTCGTCTCACATCCTTCCATTTTATTCTCTATTGTACTCATATATATATATATACATGTAGTTTCTATTTTTATCAAGTAAGCTGTTTTTAAAGAAGAAAAAAAAAGCAGCTATGCATTAGCATGAAATCCCAACCCCTCCCCAGCTTCTCAGTTTCACAGGGGAAAAACCCAAGCCAGAAATAAATCTTTGAGGAAGACATCAGTTTGCCCAAAGGACACCTTTTGCCCACTCAGCTGATTTTGTTTCTTTTTCTAGAATGTGCAGCTTCTTTAATTCCCTGGAACAACGGGTGCAGATGTGCGCCTCTCGCCCCACAGGGCTGTCTTCCTGTCTTTTGGGAGCTCTTGATGCAGGGCACTGCTGAAGGGCAGGTTCTTGAAGGACAGAGCTTCAGGGAGTGACATTTGGCTTATTCCCTCTAGTGGGGCCTGCTCACCCCAGGGGACACCAAGGGGAATCTTTGAAGGCATCTCTGTGAAGTGACAGCCATTTCAACATAGCTGCTCCCAACCACAGGAGCTACCGGGCAGGAAGGGAAGACCACTGGTCACCGGGAAAGGTCTGAGCTGCGGGCTGACATGACAGTGTCTAGGTCCTTCATGTCCTGAGGTGCTACGTGTAGCACATATATTATTGTGATGCTCAAGTGATGGGAAATTTCCATAGAAAAATACCATGGGTAAAAATTGGAATATATGTTTGGACTATATTTCGAACAGTGGGAAAAATTTTTCTGCAAGTGTAAAGCATTTAAAACATGATTTTAATTAATCAAATTCAGTTGCATATATAGGAAGCCTCATGGGATAGGGTTAGTGAAAGGAAGATTACATTTTTCAAGACCGGGGCCTTGCCAAGGACCTTTTTAAAGAGATAACAACTGTTGACTTGGTAACCCTGGTGAACAGGGGTCAGGGGACGTTGGTGTGAAAGCTAGATTGTGACCTGTGCAGAGAAGATGCTAAAGAGTGGCTCTTTCTCCAGAAGTTGATTTGGTCCTCTAGGGGAAGAGATGAGAACATGAGCAGGGAGCAGGACAGGGAAGTCAGGTGAGAAGGAGAGAGAGGGAGGGGGAACGAGGGAGAAGAGGAAGGAAATGTGGAAGCGTGGAGGAAAGGAGCTGAATGAAGCACCAGGGCGGAAGTTAGACATCAATGGGGCTATTCACCTCAGACCCAAGCCAGTGGCCTATCAAATAGATTTCAACATATAGGACCATGAAGGAGAGAGCATCATTGCTTCATGCACCACCATGGCTGCAATCTTTTTGAAAAAAAATCATTTTATTAGGGGCTCATACAACTCCTATCACAATCCATACGAACATAAACTCACAGCCTTGGAATCAATGGAGAAGCAGCCAGTTTGGTAAAAGAAACCCAGGGTGCTGGGTGAAGGGGCGGCGTAAGAAAAGGGTCAGGGAATGAGGAGAGACAGGAGGGAAGGAGCAAGAGGAGGAAGGAGAGAGAGAAAGCCAGGCGGGCCCGCAGGCCAGTTTACCAACCAGCGACTTCATTACTCCTTTAAATCTCCTCAAAGGCCCTGCAAGAGAGAGATGGTTCAATTCGCCCTTTTATGTTTATTGTCTGGGGTCACAGAGTCAGGACAGATGGCCGGGAAGCAAACACTTGTCTGAGTGTCCCCAAATCCCTCTTCTTTCTCAACAGCATACTCATTTGGAGTATCTGCTGTCAGATACCTCGACAGAAGAGGGTAAAGGGTAGTCTTCGGGAGCAGCCTGTAACAGAGCAGGGAGCACATAAGCGCTGTATTTAGCGATAGTGATCTAAGGAGTATCATTAACTTCTAAACCGATGTCTCCAAAGCAAGGGAAGATTATCCAAGGGGTAAAATAAATATGAGCTACTTGTGGTTACTTAGGAGCCTGTAATGAACAATTCCACCCTTTATTTTACTACGTCAGAAGTTCTGCTTCTGGGAGTGACTGGCATCTCTCGCTTGCAAGCTCACAGACCTTCCTGCAGAGTAAAAAGCCTCTTCAATGTACAATTCCTGGCATGGATGGTATCCAGTAAGCAAGGTAAGCGCGAACTTACTGGTGGTGAAACAATGATGCAGTGAAACTCATGTGGAATTGTTCAAGCCATTAGTAAGTACGCGCAAGTCAGCTCTTGCTGACCTTCCTTATGTGGGTAATCTGATACTGCTGACGAGAGTGAGCTGAGAAAAACTACAGACTTCTTGATAAGATGCCACCTCAGCCAACCAATCCCCTTTATTGTCAAGGTGATTCTAACTCAGAGAAGCCCTATAAGACAGGCGGGAACTGACCCTGGGGTTTCCCAGGTGTCGATCTTTATCGAAGCAGACTGCCACATTCTTCTCTTATGAAGGCACTGGTTGGTTCAGACCTCCGAATTGTGGTTGGCAGCCAAGCTCTGGAACTACTGTGACACAAGCACCTTAGAAAAACCCATTTGGAGCAATTATTCCCTTGTTATTGATAAAATTATACCCTTGCCATGAATGATCCTATGCTACATCAGAGTCATCCATAATCATGTTATGCCCTAAACAAATAACTGTCTTGCTTTGTATCCAAATGTGATTTATCATATCAGCAAGGGACTATCCAATTTTAAGGATCCAAATTATAACATGCATTTGACATTATTTTTCCTGCCAGGAAATAATAAAAGAAAGAAAGAAAGAAAGACAAGTAGACAATCAATTCAAGGATAAGTGATATAGTAGGCATATGATATGGTTAGTTGAATTAAAGAAAGAATGTCCATGCTCTCTTGGAGAAAAATGATCTGCCACTTTCATCGACAATCATTGATGTGTTAGGAAATGTTGGGAAACAGTATGGGACAACATTTCAATTTTAAGTTAGTCAATTTTATGTGGGTTACCTAGCACAGAACTGACTATTGGTTCTGGGATGATTCTACTTACTGTTTAGGGAAATATTTCTATAGTGTTTTCTCTGACGCATCTATATCAAGATCACTAATGAGATGCCCAGATCTATAGCAGTGAGATCCTGAAAAAAAATTCCCGGGAAATATAATTTGCATAATGAAGATTTGGGGCTATTCACCACAGACCCAAGCCAGTGACCTATCAAATAGATTTCAACTGATAGGACCATGACGGAGAGAGCGACATTGCTTCCTGCACCTCCATGCCTGCAATCTTTTTTTAAATCATTTTATTAGGGGCTCATACAACTCCTATAACAATCCATACATACATTAATTGTGTAAAGCACATTTGTACATTCATTGCCCTCATCATTCTCAAAACATTTGCTCTCCACTTAAGCCCCTGGCATCAGCTCATTCCCCTCCCTTCCGCCCTGCTGCCACCTCCCTCATGAACCCTTGCTAATTTATAAATTATTATTTTGTCATATCTTACACTGTTTGATGTCTCACTTCACCGACTTTTCTGTTGTCTGTCCCCCAGGGGGGAGGTTATATGTAGATCTTTGTAGTCGGTTCCCCTTTCCATGCCGCCCTCCTTCCACCTTCCTGGTATTGCCACTCTCACCACTGGTCCTGAAGGGATCATCTGCCCTGGATTCCCTGGGTTTCCAGTTCCTATCTGTATCAGTGTACATCCTCTGGTCAAGCCAGATTTGTAAGGTAGAATTGGGATCATTATAGTGGGGGGAGGAAGCATTTAGGAACTTGAGGAAAGTTGTATGCTTCATCATTGCTACACTGCACCCTGACTGGCTCGTCTCCTCCCCATGTCCCTTCCATAAAGGGATGTACAGTTGCCTACAGATGGGCTTTGGGGTTACACCTCACACCCTCCCTCATTCACAAGTATATAGTTTTTTGTTCTGATACCTGATTCCTTCGACACCTTGTGATCGCACAGACTGATTTGCTTCTTCCATGTGGGCTTTGTTGCTTCTGAGCTAGATGGCCGCTTGTTTACCTTCAAGCCTTTAAGACCCCAGACGTTATATCTCTTGATAGCCGGGCACCATCAGCTTTCTTCACCACATTTGCTTATGCAGCCATTTGTCTTCAGCGATTGTACTGGGGCCACTGCTGCAATCTTGACAGAAGCGGATGCCACATCCTTCACACCTCCAGAGCGCCACTGAGTTTGAACTGCTGACCTTTTGCTTAGCAGTCAAGCACTTACCCATTCTTCTACAAGACTGCTTGAGGTAGATCTCATTGCCATATAATTAAAGATTTAGATGGTTTCTGACAGAATTTAGAGTACAATTTAGATGCTAGTCTACTTATGGAAACGTTAAATCGCGCTCACATTTCACTGTTACAGATCTTAGATCCACATGTTTCAGTGGACAGAAATCACCATGAGAGATTCCCAAGCCTCACGGAAAGGGCTTCGGTTGAAGATAGATTTTATGCCCTTCGAAGAAGCATGCCACATGATTATAAGGCAGACACTCTGCCAACTTTGTGCCCAGATCCAGAGTGTCTAAGGAAAACAGTATTTTGTTAATGGCCATGCAGCCTCTGAAAGACGTGTCCTCTGTTAATGAGATTCTACTCCCAGCCCCAACTATCATTGCCAGATTTTTCTAGTCATGATGAATTCAAATAAAACTAATGCCATCCATCTTTCAGGTTGGTTGAATTAGAACAATACAAAAGACATTGGCATTCACTATTATCTTTAAGAAAACAGATTTGAGTCAGCAACTCAGCGTCTGTTCCCTCGGAAGCCCTGCCTTGCTCCGGCAGCAGAGAGCAAGTAAGTGCGGAAAATAGAGCGATCCAAAACTGTGTCCCTGAGGAAAAGACGAGAGACGTTGCTATTTGCATAGCAGCAAAATTTAGAAAATCAAACATCCAGGAAAACTAGAGAGTCTCACTTCCTAGATTAATGTCACAGCCCAGATGAAACAAAAGCTTACCATGCCAAGCTTTGTGGGAAGTAGTAGCTTTCCAGTTGGCAGAGTAGTGTTGAAAAGGGAACAAGCTGATGAGGAACAAGCTGAGCTGCTTCAGGTGGGGCAGGTAACCCACCAACGAGCACTCTCTGGGAACTCTAACGACTCCCGAGTGCTCCATTACTCCAGCTAATCTACCCAGAGCCACTGTCAGCTGACGTGGATGGGAAAAGACACAAAGGAAGGATGGAAGAGCATGTCTGGGTACTTGGTCAGGGTTTCGCCAGGAGTACAAGTCCTCAGAACTTATACTCACCCATTTATTGGTTTATGTTTGAAAAAAAATTACTTGCAGATTCTGAAAGAAATTAATTATTTAATAAAGTTTCAGTGGGCAACAGGAATGGATATGGACACAGAATGAAGGCTATGACCACGAGGCTTCTGGGTCTTTGCCTTTAAAAAACCCCACGTGACTGCATGCACGAACCATTCTGTGTCAATTGTTCATTGACAAAAGAAGCGACAACTGACTCTTGGTACTGTGTGTGAAGATTATGTGAGGGAATGGAATATGCATTAATTCCTAGATCTCAGCACTCAAATGTAACAGAACATAAGTTATTCCGAATAGCAGCAGCAATAGTTCATGGGCCAGGCGGGCAT
This sequence comes from Tenrec ecaudatus, assembly GCF_050624435.1. Classification (NCBI taxonomy): domain Eukaryota; kingdom Metazoa; phylum Chordata; class Mammalia; order Afrosoricida; family Tenrecidae; genus Tenrec; species Tenrec ecaudatus. Next base: position 191,706,350 of record NC_134533.1, read on the forward strand.
TCATGGACCAACACCCGTGAGCTCCTTTTGAACTGTACTTAAAATGGTTACATAGTTCAGGGAGGAATAAAAATGCATGGAAGAAATCTAGAATGTTGCTTCTGCCTCAATTTGCCCATGAACTTAGGGGGCAGTCAGAGTTTGTAAGTGGAGAAGTAGAGAACACCGAGTCTTGAGTGCTCATACATATACATACCTTACATATATACCACTGTTTTTTTATGGATGAGTTTCCTCCCTTCGGTTGCTCTCGCATTTTAGGGTCCAAGATTCACACACTAGCAGAAACTTGGTTTGCATTCATGTTTTTTATACCACAATCCTCAGGGTTGTTTACAATTTGTGGTGAGACGTAAGAACAGCAAGACTCCAAAGTGTGAATCAATGTATTTTCCCAGACTTTCTGAGATGATTCAATCCTAAATGTTCTTAAAACATTTAAAAAGCTTAATTTATTGATGGATACCCTCAAGTTGATTCCGACTCACAGCAACCCCATGACAGAGAAGCAGGACCCCATAGTGTCTTCTTGGCTGTAATCTTTACAGAGCAGATCACCAGTGTTTCTCCCACAGAACCCCTGGTACAAACCACCAGTCTTTCCGCTAGCACCCGGGGGCTGAAGCACCAGGCCACCAGAGTTCAGCAAACCTTATGTAAAAAGCTTTAAATATTTTCTGCTTTCTTTTCAATTGAGGTTTTTCTCTGTTTTCTTTTGTCATTGTTGTTGGTTGGTATCATGCATTTTGTGTCTGTGAAATCCTGGATAGAGACAGTAACTGCATTGTGATTACCTATGGGCACGGCAGGTGAGGTCTGGGGAAATGGAGAGCTAACAACACTGAGTGCAAATAGAAACGTTCTGGACCTGATTGCGGTGATGATCGCACAACTCTTGTTAATATGACTGAATGATCAAATTGTACGATACATGACTTATATGTCAATAAAACAATATTTTTATGTGTGTAAATAACTGTTAAGCAGCACCTGTGTTTGCATGTAGGGAGCATTGCAGGTTAATTGTGCAATCTCTGGGGCTTTCGGTTTCCCTTTTGCAAAATGGGAATGAAAACCTGTGTCTTGCATAACTTACAGGGCTGTTGAGAGAGTTTCCGTGATATGTATTATTTTATGGAATATGGTAGATCTATGTTGCAGAAGAGTTCTTAATGATTGCTTTTCCAGAAGTAGATTATTAGAATTTTCGTCCAAAGTGCTTATGGGTGGACTCAGAATTCCAGCCATTCGGAATTCAAGCACCTAACTACTAGTTGTTCACAAAGATATATATATATATGCATGTATGTATGTGCATGTACGTATATAAAGTGCTGATTCCATGTAAGCTGGTGTCAGTCTCATGGGTCACAGCTAGAATCTTGGCTTCTTTTGGATTTCGCACTGGTCTACAGCCTCTTATGAAAGAGTAGCATAGCACAGAAGAACCCCAATATTTTTCTAGCTCACTTGGGCCCCCAAATGGCTCTTGAGTCATTGTGAGTTATACACAATTACATGGGTTAACTGCGATCTCATCTTCCACAGGTAAACTTTGGGTTCCTAGACAACACCGTAGGATGCCCGGAGGAAAGACCTGTGCACAGTGGGGAGCAGCCTTATTCCCAACCACTGGCAGGAGTCAGCAGAGATAGCTTCCTCCCACCACCATTCCAAAGCTCATGTCATTGACACGTAGTAGTGCATGTTTTTATTTCATTAACAAAATATGACCTCACTCTCCTTTTGTCAGCCGAAAGGGTGAGGATACATTTGTTGCAAACTGCATGCAGATAAAAGCCAGAGTCCTTTGGAAACTACATCCTCCTAATAATAAATAATTTATCTACTATACATGAACATTAGTGCATTTCTTGTTAAAACGGCAAGCTTCCCTCCCCCCCACTTTTACCAAAAAGAAAAGAAAACATTCACTTCTTTATAAATAGTTTAAATAGTTTAAATACATATTTCATACCAAGGATATAAAAATAGCCTTTTTTGGATAAATAAAGACATTTTCATTTACATGGCAAATGACGTGCAATAGTTAGCCACCGGCCACCAACTCTATCTGACTGATTGTCGAGGAGATGACATGCAGCGATAATTGTCCCTTTGCCTTGACAAAAGGAAAAATAGATCAGCAGGAGATACGCTCTCCTGAGGCCAACAGTGCTACGGATATATTGTTCAGGGATGACAATCAGGCGCTCAGGAAAAAAACCTTTGCTGCGTTTCACAAAAGCCACCTAGGACAAGTCCTACTCCACATCCTTTGTCTGGGGCTTCTAGCTGCTCAGACCCTCGGGGTCTTCGAAAGTTTACCAAGTCTGTCCAACAGACCAGTAACTTAATACCTGTACAGGGAAAAAAGAGTTTCTCTTATACTTCTAGGATCTAGAAATTGTTTGCTACAGTATGGAGGGGATTCTGCCTCTCCCTGGCTCCTCACACTGTCTTCTGCTCAAGGGCCACCTTTGCCGGGTCCTCGTGCCTGCCAGAGGCAAAAAAAAAAAAAAAAAAAAAAGGCAAATGAAAGCCATCATGCAGTGAGAGGGGGGCTTGGGATGGGCAACTGCGTCACCTGCGCTGGTATCATACGTTTACAGCTTTGCTCTCTTTCACATCGGCCGAGCTGGTGACAACTTCCAGGGGGACATTTTCCAAGGGTTTGGTCGTGATGGAGGCCATTCCTTCCCGATCCCAAGATCCTGGCAAGTTTTCCAGGCTGAAGGAACTAACGGGTGCTTGGCTGAAGCCGCCCTCCTCGGATCTACTGAGGGGAACCAGGTGCAGCGACGTTTCCGAAGAGGAGCACGCTGAGGCCGAGCGAGAGAGGGTGGCCGAGATGGACTGCAGTGGCGACAGCGTGGGGTCTGAAGGGGGAGAGATGCACCTTAACAACGGCCAGTGACCTTCGTGGGCCACCTGGTAGTGGGCAGGTGACTCGTCCAGGTCCGGGGAAGGAAAAAGGTCACGGGCTGTAGGAGTTTGCTCAGGAGCTCCAGTTTGCTGGGGACTGCACCCCACAGCGGAGGGACCCACACTCCAAAGGTCCGAGGTGACATTTCCGGGACAAAGCGGTGCTTGGCTGTCCGCAGCGGCGCCCGGCCGCCAGTGCAGGCAGGATGGGTGCGGACCCCTGGCCGTCCTGGCCGGGAGGCTCTCCCTGCAGGGGCCCAACAAGGCCGGGTGCGCAGCGCAAACTCTCGAGGGCTGCTGGGGTGACAGAACCTTTTCCAGAAGTTGAATCACGTTCCTCATGTCTTTGCCTAACTGGGAGACCTTCTGGGTCAACGTTGTTACCTGTGCGGGGAAAGCAAAGCAAAAGACAGCAGATCAAGGTCGTGGCCATAAGCGGTGAGATATCAGAGCAGGGAAAACAAATTCGTTAACGGGAAGGTCCACCAAGCTGCTCCAAATCCAGACGGACAGGCCCCGGATGGGGGAGACATCCTCATCTGAAGCCATCCTTATTCTGAGAGATACTAAAAAAAAAAATTAAAAAGATGCTTTTGAGTTGATTCTGACCCACGGAAAGCTCACGTTCTGCAGAGCAGAACTTAAGCTCCATGGGGTTTTCAGTGACTGGGACTGATCAGATGTCCACCGTCAGGTGTTTCTTCTGAGGGGTTCCTAATTTTAGCAGCCCCAAACCATTTTCACCAGACTCCTGAGATAAATGTATATTAAAAAATCCCACCTCACCTCCATCCAATAGCTTTCAACTCACATGGGCCTATACAGTATTTCCAAGGTGAATGCTGTACAGGCGCAGACAGCTTCGTCTTTCTCCTGAGAACGGGCTTTGCAGTTAGTAGACCAATGCCTCACCCACAGCGCCCTGAGGGCTTCTGGGAGACATACTTAGTCTGGAGCTATCAATCCGTGGTGCCCACTAAAATTAGCGCTAGCTGTCCGTTGTCATCTCTCACCTCTCAAATGCCAATGGTTGCCCTTTGCTTCGGAAGCGCTGGGAGGCGCAGCCTGGTATAAAACTCGCTCTGGAGATCTCAAAAGAATGCCACTGGTGGATTTGGGACCTATGACACTCAGCCAAGCACATGCCTTGAGAACACAAGTAAATAGTATCTCTAACATCTGTCATTCTCTAGCTGAGATTGGTACAGACAGTAGGTGCAGGACATATTGCCAACCAGTGATAGTGAGATCTCACACCAGAATTGCTAGGGACAGAGTTCACAGGCAAACGAAACGAAACAAGAAAGCTGCCAAAAATTGGAAAGAAAGTAAGAGATGTGCCAGGTAGGGAAGTACAAATAAGCATTATGTTCTGGGGGCAATCAGTGAACCCCGAACCCTATATAGCCCAATTGTGTCATCTGTGCTTGGTTCAAGTATCTAGCAAGACATTCAGGTTTCCTCAGATTCGCAAGGGGGCTGTGAGAAGCCTTAACTAAGGTAACGCAGATATAGCCCAGACCCTGAAGGTGCAGGGGAGGAGCCATCGAGCAGTTTCTGGTGCTAGTTATGGGGGATCTTTCAGCAAGTTAAAACCAACACTCATGTTCTTGAGAAGAATATTTGAGAGCCTCTCTGGGTCAAGGCAGACTGTGCGATCTTTCCCTCTCTCTGAAATGCTTATCTGTCTGAACTATCTCAGCCCAGAGGGGCAGGAACTGGTAGTTAGACAGTCAGAGAAAGGTTTTTTCCTGGGTCTGGATCTGTAGGGGCCCTGGTGGTGTGGTGAGTTATGTGGTGGACTGCTAACTGCAAGGTCAGTAATTCGAAACCACCACCAGCTGCTGCTTGGAAGAAAGATGACTTCTAGACAGATAAAAGCTTACCGTCTACCAGACTCACAGAGGCGGTTCTATTTTAAAAGATGTGCTGAGGTCAAAAACACCAGGGTGGCAGTGAGTTTGGCTTGGTTTTCAAAGCCTGGGTCCGTGAGTGGGCATGAACTTGAGTGTGGCTATAAAGTTTGGAAAGGAAGTGCCGGGAGACTAGTCTGACTGCATTTCACCTCCCACTTCCCACTTTTTTAAAAGCTCAGGTCAATCTTCCTGTCCTGTGCTCTTGCTACAGTTGGTGAGTGGGCACTGGTGGCTGTAGGTCCTGGGACCCAAGGTGTGTTGCTCCCTGGAAAGTGTTGAGGGTGTAATTCTGTATTCTCTGCTGATTATAAAAACAGGACAAATCAGGGGGAAGGGAATTATTTGAAGCACGCCATAGACTAATTTTCATCAGTGAAAGCTAGTTGTAATGTTTCTTTAGTGTCATGATGTTCTAAGTAAAAAATTAACAAGCTTGACTGTATTTGGGGGCTGATATTCTGGTAAAGTTATCTAAAAGGTGGGTGTCAGGTATTTGCACAGGCATACAATTTCAGTGCTTGTCATAAGTGCAAGTTTCTGAAGAGACACCACTGGGCACATGGCCCCAAATGCTTATGGATCATGGAAATGTCTTACCACTTTATACTTAGAACCAAGAATAATATTCACTGGAGGATTTGTTTTCCTAACGCCACTTATTTCAATAATAAAAGGCCACTAAGGAGCCCTAGTGGGACTGTGGGGTAAGCATTGGGTTACTAACTGAAAGGTTGGCAGTTCAAGCCCACCAGCTACTCTGTGGTAGAAAGATGAATGAGGCTGTTTATTTAAGAAAATATTTATAATCTTGGAATCCTAAAGAACAATTCTATGCTGTCCGATAAGGTTGCTATCAGTTGGAATTAATTAGATGGCAGTGTTTTTTTTATTAAGTTTTTGGTTAAAAGGCCACCAGATGATGGAATTTTACTCGGTCTACTTTTCTGAAGTGTGGCTCTCTGATCCTCAAAGTCAGATAGACCTATAATTCCAGAAAGAAGGGCACATTTATTTTCTGATATAACACAATATAGCAATCTTTTTACTTTTATTTTTAATAATGTTTTATATCTTATACTGAATTTCCCCATGATTTTATTGTATTATAATGAACCACCAAATTCCCCTAAAAGAAGCTGAATCCATCACAGAAAGAAAAAAAATCAGTGCCATCAAGTTTATCCCAACTTGTAGCCACCTGGAGGTCAGAGTAGAACTGGCCCTGTGAAGTCCCTAGAGCGTAACTCTTCAAGGCAGCGCTCCTCAACCTGTAGCGCTCCTCGACCCCTTTGGGGTTTGAATGATCCTTTCACAGGGGTCGCCTGATTCATAACAGCAGCAAACTTTCAGTTACAAAGGAGCAACAAGAATAATTTTATGGTTGGAGGGTCACCACAGCCTGAGGAACTGTATGAAAGGGCCGTGGCATTAGGAAGGTTGAGAACCACTGCTCTAAGAGATTAGAAAGTTTCTTCTTCCTCCTGCTAACCCCCCTGGCTACCAGCGAGATGGGGGTAGTTGTTTGGCCAATTCAATATCGATAATGGTGTCCAAACTAAAATTGCTCTTCGAGTGGAATTTCTTTTTAAATAGTTTATTGACATATAAATTCACATATCAGACAATCTAATCCTCCAATTATATTAAGAAGAGTTGTACACTCATCACCACAATGAGTTTTCAGAGTTTCCTGTCTTACTCACTGTTTCCAGCTCCTTCCTCACTTCCCCTCAGCCTCTGCTATCCACCTTGGTAGTTATGGACCCAGGTACTGTCTCTAAATTTACTGATCTTGGATTTCATGAATAGAAATCATATAGAACACAAACCAAAAACAAACAAAAAACTCAGCAAGGACAAAACAAAACAGAGAAGGCCTTCAATTGAAAAGAAATTAGAAAACCTCAAAACAGAAACAACTTTTAAAAATGGGTCACAAGGGAGATCAAATGATTCAATGTTACATTTTAACCTAACCACATCGGACACAATTGACTTTACAGTGCTCTCTGTGTGATAGTAAGATGACTCACATCTCTGGACAGAGGGGATCACTGGAGACTTAATCCAGGTGGGACCCTGAAAATGGATTTTGGCTTCTACTGTCATCTGCAGCCTTCTGCTAACAGGGTGTTCCCAATTTAAGCTCTGACATCATTCCCCTCTTCAGCTTTGGATTTTATTATTTACAGTCCTTGGGTAACATAGGCAGGTGTGTTTCTTCCATGTGGCCTGAGATGATGCTTCATCTAGATGGCTGCTTGTTTTAAGACTAGCTGGGCACCATCTAGTTTCTTTACCACATTTCGCTCTAGCACACATATCTTCAGTGATGTGATCTCTTCATGAAAGCAAGTATTGAGTCGGGTCATGTCATTTGAACTAATGGTTCTTAGATTGGATGAGAATTAAGTGCGAGCCCCAAATCCATTCATATAGCTCTGACTTATATATGTCTCTGGTTCACTTTAGAGATGTCATATCATTTTATGATAGATCATCCCAGTAGGGCATAAGGTGAGTCTACTGACAGTATCATTAATTTAACTAATGACATGGAATTTAAAGCACTATTGAAAAGAGCAAATTATGCATGTGCAGCTTTTCAGACGGAAATGAATGAATAGTTGGATTGTACAGATTAAGCATTTAAGTGACTAGACACTACTTACACTAACAATGGGGGTTAGTGATAGGGCAAAACTTTCAATAACACTCATTCATAGAGGCAGAATCATGCCTACCAGACTAATACAAATCATAAGAAATCAAAGAGAGCATTAAAATAGTAAAATATTTTGTAACCCCAGGCCCCAGGCCATCCAATTCATTGAGTATTCTCAAAACAAGAGATCCGAACCAAAATCTAATGTTCATAAATTCAATAACTTTGCAATAGTAGTCATCTGTTTCTCACACTCGGATGTTTCAGCCATAGGGGCAAGTATGTATGTCTTTTTCTTAAATCTGCTACAGGTGAGTTTGAGGTAAGGCCCTGGTTTTTTAGTGGGGTTTCCACATTGATTCCTGCTGGTGTAGCCTATGAAGGATGTTGTGTGCATTCAAAGGACAGGGTCTTAAATACTAGTAGTCGATAGCACATGGCCTGGGTCATCAAGGGCTGGACAGAAACTAGGTCAGAAGTGTCTCGTCTAGGAGCATAGTACCAGGCACATTCTCCCCGTGGGTTCTACGCAAGTGTTGTTGAGCATGTTTCCCTCATGGGAGGATGATTCACCCAGTTTACGGAACAACAGCAGCATAATCCCTTCTCTGAGACACCCATGCTTCCCTACCCCACCTTGACTTTAATTTCCAGTCAGGTTCACTTAGCCCTCTTATAGGAGTGTCTGTTGATTTGGGATGACGTTAGTGCAATGTTGTATGACTAAACCACTGGCACAAGCTGACCCGAGGTCTTCTCAGTCAAAGTGGATTTTAAGATGTACATATAAAGGGAGTAATATATGGTTCATGGGGATTGGGCAGGCTTTCTACCTTTTTGATTGAGACAAGATTAGAAGATTACATGACCAAAGAGCAGAAGCCTGGCTTGTCTTGGTGTTTGCTTGCAGAAGCTGACTTGTCTTGCTTTCTATAGAAGCAGATTTGTACACTATTTGTCCTTTTGTGATTTACTAACTTCACTCAGTATAAGTTTCATGACTTCTTTGCTATTTTTTCAGGGATGCATAGTATTCCATTCTGTGTATGTAGCAGAGTTTATACATTCTTCTACCGATGAGCATTTGGGCTGTCTCTTGCTTTTTGTTAATGGTGCTGGAGCATACATTTGTTTGTGTTTGTCTCTTACTTTGGAGGGATAAATGCCCAGCAAAGATATTATTGGGTCATATGGCATTTCTATTCCCAGATATTTTAGATATGGCCATCTCTCTTTCCACAATGGTTGTACATAGTTAAAAACCTAGTAGCAGAGCATGAGTTCCAATCCCTCTGTACCTTCTCCAATATCTGTTGTTCTTTCTTTCTTTTTTTCAGATTGGACTGTTGTTATGGGTATAATACTTTGTTCTTATGTTGGTTTGCATCTCCCAGATAGCTAGTGATAGTAAGCATTTCCTCATGTGTTTGTTAGACAATTTCTTCTTTTTAAAATCATTGTATTGGGGATTATTATAGCTCTTATAACATTTCATTCATCACTTGTTTAAAGCATATTTGTACATATGTTGCCATCATCATTTTCTAAACATTTACTTTCTATTTCAGCCCTTGTTTTCAGCTCCTTTTTTTCCTCCCTCCCCACCTAACTTATACATTATTATAGTTTTCATGTCTTACACTGACCTCTGTCTCCCTTCATCCATGTTTCTGTTGTTTGTCCCCCTGGGGGAGGGGGGCATTGTGTGCCAACTTTTGCAATCGGTTTCCTGTTTCTTCCCTCCTCCCCCCCATCTTCTCCCTACCCTCCTGGTATTGCTACTCCCAATTCTGTTCCCGAAGTGTTTATCTGACCTGGATTCCGTGTGTCGTGAGCTCATATCTGCACCAGTGTACATGCTCCAGTCAAGCCAGAATTAAAGTGGACTGAGGTCATCCTAGTCAGGGGTGAAGAAATCTAAAAAAACTAAAGGAATATTGTGTGTTTCATTTTGCTATACTGCGCCCTGGTTGACTCATCCCTTCCTTGTGACCCTTCTGTGAGGGGATGCCCTATTGTCTACAGATGGGTTTTGGGTCTTTCTCTGGCTTCCCTTGGTCTAAACAATATAGTTTTTTGTTGGTTTGCTTGTTTTGGGTCTTCTGGTGCCTGTTACCTGATCCCATCAATACCTCATGAACACACAGACTGGTGTGCTTTTTCCATGTGGGTTGGTTGATTCTCTGCTAGACGGCCATTTGTTTAACTTCAAGCCTTTAAGACCCCAGATGATATATCTTTCATAGCTGGGCACCATCAGATTTCTTCACCACATTTGCTTATGCACACATTATGTCTCTAGTGATAATGTTGGAAGGGTGAGGATCACAGAATGCCAGGTTGTTAGAGAAAGTGTTCTTGCATTGAGAGAGGGCTTGAGCATAGGCCCAAAGTCATATAAATATAACTAAAATTACATATACATATAAATATATGTACCTAGACAAATACATCTATTTTTATGAATTAATATATTTACATAAGTGCACACCTATTAGACCTGTATCCCTAACTTTTCTTCCTAAATCTTTCCTCTGTTTCCTTTTACCTTCATCCTGCCCCACCATCATGCTTACCCTTCTTCTGCCTCTTAATGATTCCTCTCATCTAGACTGCTATTGCTCCAACACCAGCAGAATCTCTCTGTCCTTCTCATTGTTGCTTTTAATTCCCTAGTTGTTCCTCTGTTTATGGCACTGTTTGCTCACCAATGTTTATCCCTTCTTCCTCTTCCCCCCAGGTCTCTCCGGAACCATTAATCCCATTGCTTTCTCCTCTGGCTTCCTTCCCGTGCCTCTTGATTTTCTGACCCAACAACAGGAGGGGAATTCTACCTGGATGCCATCTGGACTCTTTCCTTGTAAATTGTCCATTCATGTTCTTTGCCCAATTTTGATTGTATTATTTTTACTAGTTGAGGTGTTGCAGAATCCTATAGATTTCAGTAATTAGTACCTTTCCAGTTGCGTCACTGTTAAAGATTTTTTTCCCAATCTGTGGCCTCCTGCTTTCCACTTTTGATGAAGTCCTTTGATATGCATAAATGATTTATTTTAATAGGTTCTAGTAATCTATTTTGTCTTACACTGTGTGTGGTCCCTCTATAATATTATATTTGTGTATGCACTGCAATAAGGCCCTTAAGCTTGTTCTAATGCCTGTATTTAGACTTCTATAACTGCCCTTTGCCTCCTAGTTTTATCTTCTATTTCCTTTTGTCCCACTATCGTGCTCATTTGGGTTTCAGTAATTCCTCTCAGTTACATTGATCTTGATCAAGCCCTACTAGGCCTCCTACACCCTCCTCACCATTGATTTTAGATCACTTGTTCCTTGTCCTTGTGTTTGTTAACACCCACTTCCTCCCTTCCTCCCCCCAAACCCCCACCTCCCTCTCTCCCATGTCACTCTGGAACCCTCGGTCCCATTGTTTTCTCCTCCAGATTGTTTATTCCACCTATCTTATCTAGATAGACATGCAGAGACAATAATATGCACAACAAGCAAGACAGAGATAAAGCAACAATGAAAACAACAAACATCACCAACAACAAAAAGAAAAGCCTATAAATAACTCAAGGTCTGTTTGTTGACCTTTAGGAGTGTTTTCTGGTTGAATCTGATGGGGTACCATGCGCTTTCCCCAAAGTCTGTTTTTGGTATTCCCTGAGGACTTTGTTGCTCTGCTCCTCTTGCTGTTCTGTTGCATGCCCTTAGTGTTTCGCCTCGGTATGACGGGGTCAGATTGGGCGCATTTCCTGCACTGTGTCTCCAGTGTTGTTTCCTGCAGAGCTAGGGGTCAGTGAGGGACATTGTGTCTCATAGTGGGGCCGGCCCTATAGTCCCATCTGTGCATTAGGTACTCTGAGCAGGAATATCGTCCTCAGGGATGTGCTCCACTCTCTTCCCCTCTCTTTATTTGCTCCTTTATGCGCTGATCAGATATGTCCCTCTCTCTGAGCTGTAGCTTCAGTGCTGTCCTCTGAAGTGAATTCTTCTGTGGGAAGAGGGGCTGTCCACGTAGTTGGGATTGGGGCTGGCCCCTCAGACCTCTCTGTTAGTTCTCTGCTTCATGCCAGTATGTTGCACTCATGTGTTGCAGCACTGGGTTGAAATCTAGTCTCTCTTTCCCTGTGGAAATATAAACAATACCCTCCCCTTGGGTGGGATAGTGCCCTGTTACCCTGCCACTCATAATTTTTTCTCTTTTTTTCCCCTTCCTTTTTAGTTGGCTACCATATGTATCCCTGGATTTGGTCTAGCCCCTGCGACTGTTCTTTCTCTGTCCTCAGGATTCTTTCTTTTTCTTGAAATTGGAGTGTTTGACTATGATATGTTGCGATGTTCTTCTTTGGGGATCTATCATATTTGGGGTTCTCTTATCTTCTTGAATAGTTATTTTCTCTTACTTTATGATGTTGGGTAAATTTTCTTCTATGATTTCTCATACGATTTCTCTTCAGAATTTTTGGTTTCTTCTTGCTCCAGGATTCTGATGAGCCATAGATTTTTTCTCTTGAGAGTGTCCTACATCATTCTCAGGCTTTCCTCTGATCCCTGCACTTCCCCCCTTTGCTGATTGTTTCTCCCTTTGTTTGAAGCCAGGTTGATTGTCTTTGATCTCACAGATTCCATTTCGCTTTTCTTCCATTCTATTCATTGGGCCTTTTACTATTTTGACTAATCCTGTTATCTCATTATTTATATCCTGAGATTCCTTTTGATTTAAGGATTGTAGTTTTCTGTGTCATCCACTGTTCTCATGAATGTTCCCCCTATCTCTTGAAGGAAACATAAACATCATCCTTCTGAGTTTTGTTTGGTCATTCCAGGACCTCTTATTAATTGTGCTCCACTGGGCTTGACTGACATTTGCTTATTTATTTTTCTTGATTTTTTGGGGAGGAGGGGTTTACTGTGATGTACCACTAATTCCTTAGCACTATGCCACATCTATTTCAGTGTTTGATCTGCTGGCTCATGGAGGGTAGTTTGTTCTCTCCAGTGACATGGGAGAGGTGTAATAGGGGCTGGAAAACATACCACAGTGAAATGGAGAAAAGGGGAGAAAAATGGGTGAGTGGGGAAAGTGTAGTAAGAGGGAGAAGAGAGAGAATAAAGCAAAAGTAATATTAATAATAATAAACAGTCACCTGGATAGGCCAACAGATATTTGAAAATAATTGGCTTATGCATTTTAAGAGGAATAATCTGAATTGGGCTTGGAAATGTATTTCATGAGGAAAAATAAATAGAAAGTAAAAAGTATTAATGAGTGGGGCCGGAGAAAATTGCAAGCAAATATTCAGACCAGAAGAAGAGGATCTATGTATATCTATCTATATCTATAGATAGGTAGATATAGATAGATATGAAAAAATCATTAAAGAGAGAGATAATTAAATTATAGATTGAAGGAAAATTAGAGAAGGCTAAGAAGATATAAAAATAAAGAAAATACAAGGAGAAAAAGAAGGAACAAAGAGTATGGATATGTAGAGAAGAGAAGGACAGACAAAAGAAACAAAAGCCTGAGGCGTGGATGTTGAGACATTCCTGTTGACAAGCCACATGGAGCTATCATGATCATGGCAGCAGGGCCTTGGAGCTGAGGAGCCACATGCTTTCAGTGCCATGGGATCCAGAAGACTTCCCACCCACTGGCCTGTGATCTTCCTGCACTCGGTGCCATTGCATGTGTTGTGTGAGTCTGAAGAGGAATTTACAGGCTGGTAGAGGACATATGGGTTAATGTCAGACTTATGGACTTGATCTGGACTGGGCTGGGATACAGTTACTCTTTGATACCAAGTTCTTTTTTATATACATATGAGTGTCTCTGGATTTGTTTCTCTAGTCTACCCGGACCAGCACACTATACTTGTCATCTGGTGGCTATATTCTCCATTCCCAAGTAGAGGTTTGTTGTGTGTGTATGTGTGTTTCAGCATTTCAATATACATCTATAGTTCATCCAGTAACTTACTCCATTCTACTTCCTGGGAATATATACTAAATTCTCCCCAGAAGAGCCACTGGAAAGTACTGTCCCTCAGAATCAGGTATTTTAAAAAGGCCATGGTGAAGTTTTTCTGCTTCAGGGAACCAACTGGTAACACTTGCATTAAAATGGCCAGACCCAAATTTTTCTGCTTTGCTGTTGGTATGAAATCCTAGGGACTCAGGAGAACACTTGTCTGGGCTTTTTATCAGAGAAAAAGAGATACCCCTGGAGACATGCTGCAGTGATTCTGAGAAAAAGTCAAGGTCTTTTGAAATGTTCACTCCAGGTTGTCAATATCATCACCTGCCAACCCTCCTATCTAAAGTGCATGGATCTCACTTAAGTCAGTATCATGTGATTTCTATACTGCTGACATTCACCTAAGGGTTCCATCTTGCATGGATTAGCCCTTTCACCAAAATTTCAGAACAGTAGGCATCATGTTAAAACTGAGATTCTGTAAGCTTTGTATCATTCTGAAACGAATTTTTCAGCTACCAATAAAAATGCATTCGATTGACCTTTTATTGTAGGTTGAATTGAAGAATAGCTTTACATTTTAGGCACCTCAACCATTATTTTATTTAAAATTATTTGATTAAAATTATTATCAAAGTGCTTTTATGTACATTTTTATTGGTTCCAAAATATCACTAAGATGCGATGTAGAGAAATACATAATTATTTTCTCATTTTAAAAATGGAAAACTAAGGACAGGAACTAAATTGACATTTTTAAGGCCAATATTTTATGTGGCAGTCTTTGCTTTTCTTCAGAAATATATTATCTAATGGAAAAGAAATATGACTTAAAGAGAAGTCAGAAGTTTTGTTAGAGTGTTTAGAATTTATGAAGATTCATGGGTTCAAGCTCTCTGGAAAATTAAAGAGCTGTTGATACAGAGGACAATCATTCCACAACAAATTATTTAAAAACAAAATAAAATCTCTACCAGTTGCTATAATCATTTTTGGGTGACCTGAACCTCCAGCTTTAAGTTAGCAGCCAAATACATCAATCATTTGATTTTCCCCATCCAGGAACACATAACAAATTATATCAATACCAAGAAGGGAAATTTGAAAAATAACCCAAAAAACCAAGATAGGAAACACAGAACCAGTGAAAATGTTAACATGGACATATTTCTGAGGAAATATTTTCCTACTTTCCAAAATAAGCAGATAAATAATCTTGTAATAATACTAACATATATCTGTATATGAGTAAATACATGGACCTATAAGCTAAACAGGAAGAGGAAGGCAAATGAAGCTATACTTATATATATTGTAATTCTACATATGTGTTATAAACATATCCATGTATGTAATAGCACATACAGGGGGAAAAGTGATGGAAATTACTTAACCACAACCAAATGAGTCACTAGGTCTGGGAGCTCAGGACCATAGACTCAGGGTATCAAGGCCAATTAGCATAAAGTATCTTATCAAGACCATGCTCTACATTCAACGGTGGTGAGTAGCAACTGGGGTCTTAGAAGGTTGCGAGTGGTCATATAAGGTATAACTGGTAGTCTTTTCCTGCTCAGAGCAAAGATAAATGAAGAAAGTCAAAGATGCAGGAAGACAATTAATCCAAAGGACTAATGCACTACAGGTCACAGACTCCACTAATCTGAAACTCGAAGTAGATGAAACTGAGCTTCCACTGATGTCCACTCTGGAAGTCATCACAGTACGAAGTCCTGAATAGAGTGGAGGAAATATATAGAACAACATATAGCATCATTAGAAATGACGAGGCTTATGGGTCTGAAAGAGACTTTGGAAACCCCAAAGACCAGGCCCTTTAGATATCTTTCAGGTTTTGAATCAAACATCCCTTTAGTCAACTTTTACCCAAATAATCAATATGTCTACAAGTTGGGCAATAATACCCGGGAGGAATTTGCTCCTTAGAACAATCCCATAGGAGATCAAAAGAGCAGCAATTGACCAGAGATGCGTCTCAGAAGGCAGGAGGGACTAGGAAAAGCTGAATGGAAATTGTGATGAGAGGAAGGAAGGGGGAAGAGAACCATTACATTGCAGCAATTGTAATAAATGTCAAGAATCAAAATGCATATGAAGTATTTGAACAGGAAACCAGTTTGTTCTGTAAACTTTCACACAAGTCACAAAAAAGAGTTTACAAAACAACAAAAAACCAACAACATGAACAGATATTTTTCCATGATTGAAATACCTCTTTGCTCACCACATTGTTTTTCGTTTCAAAATTTTAAAATTGTGATTGAGGTGAAGGTTTACAGAGCAGATCTTTGGTTTTACATTCAACAATTCGTACACATGTTGTTTCAACTTACACATTGCACTACTCTCAATGTCCTATCTTTTATCCCACGTCTTCCCTGTGTTTGCTCTTTCCATTCCTCCTTGGCTAATGCTCAGAACCTCTTGCTTGCATCACTGCTGCCCCTGCTCGCTTTGACGGTTGATTATTCTCACACACAGTTGAGTTCAGTTCCAGACCAGAAAGGGGAGTAGGTGCCATCGTCTTAGGGGTTCCCCCAGTCTCTATTCAATCACTAAGCCTGATCTTTCCATGATCTTCAGCTTTATTACAAAATATTTTTTCTAATTCTTTTCAGAACTCTTTAATTATGATCCTTTTCAGAGAAATTTGTAGTGGTGGCTGGGCATCACCTAGTTCTTTTTGTCTCAGGATTGTGGAAACTCATGTCTGTGTGGTACACAAGTTCACTGGCCTAATAGTTTTCATTGTGTCTTTTGATTTCCATCATTCTTTTCTTTCGATGAAGAGAGACCAATAGCTTCACCTCAGATGGCTGTAAGACCCAGCCAGTTTTTAAGACCTAAGTTGTGACTCACCAAAGCAGGCTGGAGACCATTGTCTGTGTTATCTAGGCTCTGTCCAGTGAATTGAGTGTTCCTCCAATACTACGGTCTTGTTCCCAAGGCCCAACTCTCCATTCCAACAATGGGTTTGGTTATATCTGAAAAGTTGTCACAAGTTTGCCTCCTGTCTGCTACACCATATTCATGGTCTACTCGCAACAAACGGAAAGACGCATAGACAGATGTCTTTCGTCAAATCTATGTATGTTTGTAGGTATGCTTTCACTTTTCTTCTCACATCTGTTTAGCCTGCACAAGTCGATCCAAGCATTTATTCACAGATTGCCACTATTACAGGGTTATATATATAATAGTATTTGAATTATCTTTAACTCTTGCAAACCTCAGTATCTCTCCCATGTGTCATTTTTTTTGCCAACTTCCCTCTTATTGCACATTACTTTCTTCTTCACTGAAGTTAACACTTGCTTACCCTCTAACCCTCCTGCTTTTCTCTTTCCATCCCTAATAACCATTAAGGATAATTTCTTTTACTCTGGAATCCTTTTCTTGGCTTTTTATAACATTGCCTCAATGGCAGTAAGTTTGGTTTGGCTTGAGTTTGGTCTCTGACAACATTTGGCCATTTGTGATGAACTAATTTCTACTTCTCAAAGAGTTACAGTCTTGGAAATCCACAGGGGGGCAGTTCTACCCTGTCCTATATCGTCACTTTGAGTCAGAAAGCACTCATGTCCGCGATTTTGGTTCTTTGAATTTCATTCAGCATCCAGTCTTCCACATTCCCGAAGTTGTAAAATATTTGGAGGAGTCAACATTGTTATTCTTCATTGTTGCATAGTATTCCATTGTTATATGTAACATAATTTATGTATTCATTCTTCCACTTGTAGGCATTTATGTTATTTCCCTCTTTTTTGAAACTGGGAATAGTGCTGTGCTGAACATGGGTCTCTAGATATCGACCAGGCTCATGGCTCTATTTCTCTGGGATATACAGCAAGCATAGGGTTTTCTGGGTCATATGGTATTTCTAGTCACCTCTTTTTGAGGGAGCTCTGTACTGCTCTCTAAAGCGGCTGCCCTATTTTACAGTTCCACTTACTGTATATTAGATGAGGGTTCCAATCTCTCTGCACCGACCTCAAACTTTGCTGTTATGTTTTTGCTAACTTTGCTATTAATGTTGGGTGACATGACTTCTCAGTGTTCTGCACATCTAGCTTTTACTGTAAATTTGCTATAAGTCTGAGGTCATGGCCTCTGAATGGGTCTCCAGAGGATTGACTGGTTCCAGGAATGTAAACAAGCATTAACTTTTTCAGAAAACAAAATTACTATACTAGTTTGAATGGAAAAGAACAAAAGACTCCAGGAAGTGGGGAAGCTTTCTTTAGCACTCGAGGGTAATGATCAATTTCTGTGAGAGAAGATCTGTCACTGTGTCTCTCGAGACACACCCCTGTACCTTATTAAAGTTACAGGAGGGAAGTAATCCACATTAGGTAAGGGGACGCTCCTCTTCCTTCCAAAGGACAAAGCCAGCTGTCACCAGGAGAGACAGCATCTCCCGGAGGTGGGGACCCTGGTGACATAAACTGGGACAACATACTGTCACAAAAATGTGGTAAATTGGGTGTCTGAAAGATCAGTTTTGCTGTACTTTTGTTTCCTGCTTCCTGTTATGCTTGCGAGATAGAAGGCACAGCATACAGCGTCTCCTTTAAAAATGGCGAGAGCCTGGCATTTGCTAAATAGTTACGTGGCTACTCTGTGAGCAGGATTCTGTCCATTAAAAAAGGCAAGACTTCAAGCTCTGACTCAAAATCAAAGTAGGTATTACAAATAGTTCAATGAAAACAAAAGAAAATTCATTTTGATCAAAGAAAATTTTTCCACTTACCACCATAACTACTTAAATCTGTAATTTTTTGTCACTCATATAAGAAAACTCAGCCTCTTTTTGAGCAGATATTACAATCCCTTTAACACAAGCCCATCTCCTTGTTTAGAGGCCCCCAGGCAGTCCTGAGTATCTTTCACAGTACAGAACTGATGGGATTGATTTTTCCCAACTACGCTAGGGCTTTCTTGAGAACAGAAGCTGTATTATTTATCTCAGTAATTCCTGCACTTAGGACACTGTCTAGACCATAACATCCTGGACGGGTTCTCTCTGTTACCCAAATTATATTGGAAAATCTGTAACTGACTCTCTTCATTTCCAGTAAGTGCATCAAGAGTAGGAGTTACAGCTTTGAAGGTCTTATAGCTAAATTTGCTGAACCACGCCCTTGAGTCTCCCCTAGTTCCCCATGAGTGGGTGGCATTTTCACAGTTAAGAATCCTTCTCTTATTGTAGTTCCGTCATAATTGTAGAACTGAATTACCCTGCGTTGAGACATCTGTTAAGATGTCACTCATCACACTGCTTTGCTGTCTGTCACACAATAAAGTTAATGTCCACCGGTAGTTTTATTTCTCTGGGAAATTATCTTCATTTACTAACCCTCATCTCTCGACAAGTGACAAATTCAATTCATTTAGTCGGATCTTTCTTCTGCTCAAATTTGACAAATCCTTTTCTATGCCTGATTGTTAAATGGGTCGATATTTGAGATGCTGTCTTCTGAGTTTTTCTATTTAGAAAAAGAAAATGGATAAAGAAAATATAACAATATACTTTTCATCTTCTAAATTGAGTTACATTTCCTTTATTTATTTTCTTCTTCTTTCAATCCACTTCTTTGATCTATGGAGAGGAATCTATCCATATGGAATTTCAATCTGTTGCTCTCAATTCCCAAACTAGTTAGCTAGTTGTCACCATCTGGGGAGCCAATTGTTCACATCCTAGATTCTGCTCTCCCTTCCCAAATCCCAGCTGTCCGAGAGAAGAAGCAATGAAAATACCGCCTGTGGTTCCAAGTGGTCTTGTTTTCCATCCAAACTGCGGGACCTCGGAAAGCGTTTCCATTTTTCTATTTTCCAAGAATCATCCAGTAGCCACACAAATTAGCAGGTGTTTTAGTGCATTTGCAGGCACTACCTTTGCTTTGGTTGGACATCACCCCCTGCCATGAATACACACCTGTGTGACAACAGAATTGCCAACTGTCCATTATGAAGCACACGCGGGGCTTTCCATACACCCAGGAAAGGAACCACTGACTACTGTGACTTTTCTATTTATGCCACATCCAGATTCCTACAGAACTTCTGTTGACTTAGAAATGGTCCTTGTTGTCTTACATACTCAGAATATCTGGCTTTCTCCTTTCACGTGTAATTAGTTCCACTGATGTAGTATTACTGCTCACTTTCTGTATAATATTTTCTTAAGGGGTGTGTGGTGAGGATTAAATTATGTAATGTCTTTAATATTTAGACTCCACATAACTGGTATTATAGCAGACTCCTAGGTATTAGATCTGCTCATGTCACGTGGGTTCTACAAGCTTAGCTGACAACTTGTACATGATAGCGAGGACAAACCCAGGAATCTCTTACATTGAAAGAAAGTACAAAAACAGAATGATCTATATAACTCTTCCTCTGCCTCAGGGTGTAGAGATAAAACATTTCTTTTAAAAAGGACACACAGCATTTCTGTTAACACGTTCACACAATTTATAAGAAAGTATCAACAGCGATCATTTGCTTCACTGATGGGATAAATGCTCCTTGGGGCTCTGTATTTATTGTGCAAGAAACTCTGGTGATGTAATGAGCTATACATTGATCTGCCAACTGCAAGGTTGGTGGTTCAAACCCACTAGTTGCTCTGAGGGAGAAAGATGAGACTGTCAGTTCCGGTAAAGTTTTAGAGACTCAGAAATCCAAAGGGGTAGTTCTACATGATCCAATAGAGTCACAATTAGGGGGAATGGTCTCAGTGGCATGGGTTTTGTTTGAGTTTTTAATTTACCATCTGATAAATAAAAGATCTGAGTAGTTTTAGGCAAATGAGTTGAGATTCTTTATAAAGCACAAGTGAGCCAAAATGCAAGAATGAGCAGCCCGGGGCTGATTAGCACGGACTAAGGACCATTGTGGATCTAGAAGGATGGGTACTGTGGATCTTTATTGTTCTTCATGATAGCTCCTGCCAATGCACAGATCCTGATATATAGAGGGCATGTTTTAAATATGTGTTATAAACAATATGTTTTATGATTAAATTTCTAGTGTGAATTTATTTGCGATTGAATTTAAATAACTTGCACCCACACCAATAGCCGCTAAATGCTATGCCAGACATAGTTAAATGGTGATACCCTGCACAGCAGGAGCCTGGGGGTGTCGTGGTCATGAGTCAGCGAGATGCGCATGATCAGCAGAGGGTAACAACCAGCAGCTCCACGGGAGAGACTGGGCTTTCTACTCCTGTAAAGTTATAGTTTCGGAAACCCACAGGGGTGCCTATGAGTCAGCATCGGCTGGATGGCAGTGAGTTTGGTTTTGAGTTTTATACCTCCTCACCTCAGCCAGTTCGAAGATGTCATATGAACCAGTTGACTCATGGGGTCTCCACCCCTTCAGTGTGGAAGATTTCGAAACAGTGATGAATTGATTATTTGGTTTAAAGGACGCCTTCACAGTGCTGCTCGCGATGGGATGTCTCAGCAACATCATGCACATCCGCCTTTAGAGTTGGATATGTGTCCATTACTGCAAACGCGGAGCCTGGCAGGCAGTATAGTTGGTTAGTTGGGCGCCTAACTGCGAGGACAGCAGCTGGGAATGACCAGCTGCAGCTTGAGAGGGATGCGGTTTCTAGTCCATGAAGAGTTAAGGTCCTGGAAACCTCCAGGGGGCAGTTCTACGGTATCCTCTAGTCCCTGGGGGTCAGGATGGACTCAATCCCAGGGAGCTTGAGGGTTTAGGCTTTTTTTTTTTTTAAATTCAAATACAGGTTTCCCATTCTGGTGTTTGGATTGTGCCTTGGGAGCAGTAGAGTGAATCTCACAGAACGAGGAGGAAGAGGGAGCGGGGGAAGAAGGGGGAGAAGGAGGAGGAGAAGGAGAAAAAGAACTAGGAGGACGAGGAAACCAAGTCCTCAGAAACACGTTTCATACAGAGAACACTTTCCCCTTTCTTATTCCTGTTTTGCATTTCTCACTCTTGGCTATTAGTGTAAAATGATTCATGGGAGTTTAGCATAACTGGAACTTCAGTCAGTAGAGAAAAAAAAGTGATTTCCAGGTTTTGGGGTTGTTTGTGTGCATTCAGTCAGCAGATGGTAAATGCATCTGTTGATTTAATCTTCTTAGCGTGGAGAGTGCTTGACCCGTCACTCGATTTTTGCCAAACATGTACTCATTTTCCTGCTTGTCACAATTTTCCTAAATTCAAAGGTACTAATTACACCAATCCTCTCTCCTTACCATGAACACATATACATTTTTACAAGCTCTGATTCAGGTAATTAAGTGGTCTTTCATTTTATCCTTTGTTATGTTGCACATTTGTCATGGAATCCAGACAAGTTCAATCAAACTCCGTAAGCAGGCAAAACAAAAAAGACGATGGGCATAATTTCGTCCTGTGTCTTTTGCTTCGCAAAGAATTCAAAAAACAAGTGCCAGTCTTTTTATCCGTCAGCTAAAATAATAATCATATTCGGCACTTGCATAAATTTAATCCTAATGAGGATCTCAATCCCACTGCTAGTGAAAGTTGTAAATCTTTGTCTACAGCTGCAGGGACTAGGATGTTGGGGGGTAAAGTGGCTAGTTCAGGGTCACACGGGAATAGTACCCAAAACTTTATGTCTGCAGGTGCAGCTGATGCCTCTTAAAATTATAACAAGAGAATAATTACAAGACCAGTTTACCGATCTAAAATGAGCAATTTTAGGTGATGCAAATAATTACTTCCATGGATTCACTGAATTTCTGCAAGCTCAGGCCTTTAGGCTCAATTTACTACGTTAGCTATAGGACAGTAATTTATTAACCCTTTGACTGCTTCCACACCTATTTTCCTGATCCCCATGACAAAGTAATTGAACTGCTCTTTGGCTAAGAAAGTCACAGGGCTGCCAGTAAACACCAAACAAAAGCTCTTCTTGCAGAATCCCAGTTATATACAGCAATGCTTCTTAAAAGTTAATGTGCATAGGAATTACCTGGGGATTTTAATCATAGGTGTTTTCTAATTCAGCAGGTCTAGGGATTAGCCAGGGATGTTGCATTTTTAATAAGCCCTCAGTTGAAGCCAATACTGTTTGTCCATGGACCACAGAGTCAGATCATTAGTACTGATTCTTAAGGAACTGGTCGCTTGGCTAACTCATCATGTGTCATTATTTCAGGAAGGGTTTAAAAATAAGTATAAGGAACCTTTGATTCCCTATTCTTTTCGTTAGCAAGTCTCTAGGTGGAGTTATGTTTTTTTCAGGGAGTATGTGGTCTTTAATGTGAATATGCAGCATGGTTAATTCACCATTAATTCAGATTTGCTAACGGGTGATAGTATAACTCTAATTCTATTATTTTGCCTAATTGAAATGATTTCAAAATGATGCTTACATCATTGACTATTTGGTTTCCCCAGTTAATGTAGGAAGGCAGGACATTTTTAAAAATCCCTTTAAAATTTCTTTAAAAAATAGAATGAATTGTTTCCCTTTTATCATTTGAAAGTGAGCAAGTCGTTTTTGGAAAATCATATTGTGAGATTCATGAATTTGGATGTATCTTAGAGTTTTGCATGCATTATCTGACAAACAGTTACTAAAAATCAAGTGATACTTCTTTTGACCCTCCTGAATTATTCTAACGTCAACCTAGTAATGATTGACAGCTTTTTTGCTGTCAGTATAATACATTCATCGTTTACTGCCTGGTGCCCAAATAAAGCCAGTAATTTCTAGATGTTTAGAAAATGATGATGGCAACATATGTATAAATATGCTTGATACAATTGATATATGGAATGTTATAAGAGTTGTAAGAGCCCCCAATAAAATGATTTTAAAAAAGATGTTTACTTGTGTTATATTATACACATCAATATTATATGATATTATAACATATCAAAACACAAATAAGTATTCTTCTGGAATTCTCTGCTCTCATCCAAGATCCATCTGATGTGCAGCCACTGTAAGACAATTTTCAGTAAGACTTAATCTGTGCATTCTGTTGGATCACCTTTCTTTGGAATGGGTATAAATACAGATTTTTTTCCAGTCACTTGGTCCAGTTTCCTTGGCATAGATAAGCGAATTCTTGAGTTTGTAGCCCATCGATTCTTGGAGCCTTGTTCAGGGTCATTGCCTTCTGTACAGCTCAGACTTCTTCCTTCATGTCGTTGGATTTTGCTCATATGCTACCTCTGGACATGGCTGAACGTCGATGAGCTCCTTTTGGTACAGCGACTGCACACTTTTCCATCTTCTTTTGATGCGTCTTGCTTCATACTTCAGTATTTTGGCCACAGAATCTTTTAATATTGCAACTCGAGGCTTGAATTTTGTCTGAGTTCTTTCAGTCTAAAATATTCTGAGCATTCTTCCATTTCGGTTTTATCATCCTAGGTCTTTGGACATTTCTTAATGATACTTTACTGTGAATTCTCAAGCTGCCCTTAGAAATTTTCTGTTTAACTCTTTTACTTCTCCCTTTTCCCTTGCAGCAGCTCCTCAACATCTCAGAGCATCTTTCAGTCTCTTCTGACAGCACTTTAAATTTTTTCCCCTCTCCTATCTTTTTAGTGACCTTTGCTCTCTTCGGGTCTGGTTTTCTTGATGTTGTCCCTCAGCTCATCAGATCTTCTGTTATTAGCGCTTAATGTATCAAATCTGTTCTTGAGGTGTTCTCAAAATTCTTGTAGGATGTACTGTAGGTTGTATTTTGGCTCTCGTCGACTTGTTTTTGTATTCTTCAACTTGAACTTATGTATGCACAGTTGATGATCTGGTCCACAGTCAGCCACCGGCATCATGTTAGTTGCTGATATGGAGCTTCTCCATCATGCCTCTCCACAGATGTAGTCCATTTGATAGCTGTGTATTTCATTTGGAGAAGCCCACGTGGATAGTCACTTTTGGTGTTGTTGGAAAAAAAAAGGTATTTGCAATGAGAGATGTAGTTAATCCTTCAAAATTTTCTATCATACGATCTCCGGGTTCATTTCTATCGCCAAGATCGGGTTTTCCAACTATTTTCCCTTTTTCTTTGTTTCCAACTTTTGCATTGTAAGCACCAATAATCATCAGTCTATTTTGATTGCATGTTTGATCAATTTCAGACTAAAGATATTGGTAGGTTCTTCAATTTTGCAATACTAGCTTTTGTGGTTGGTGCATAAATGAGAATAATATTTGTATCGACTGGATTTCCCTGCATGAAGATAAACACTATCCTATCACAGAATTATACTTCAAGATAGGTCTTGACATGTCTTTTTTGATGATAAATGTGACACCATTCTTTTTAAATTCCTGGCAGAGTAAGCAATTTGACTTTTATGATTCAACATGGCATTTGACTATTTTTATTTATTTTTAAATCATTTCATTGGGGGCTCTTACTTTAGCTTACTAATACATAGGGTATCAATACCTTCAATTTTCCGAGATTCATACTTTGTATATTACACATTCTGATTATTAACTTTTTTTTTTCAGGTTTTCCTTTTCATTTAGAGTTCTACTCCATCCGCATATGAAGGTCACGATGCATTTATTTCATTTATGTCATTATGGTTGGCTCTTGCTCCTCATGTTCTGAGTCCTTTGACATGAGGAACTCATCTTCTGACACCATGACTGACAATATTCTGCTGCTATTCACAAAGTGTTCAGTATCTGACAATGTGTAACTGCTCTCACAAGGTGAGTCAGTTTATTGTGCCAACCTGGCCGATAAACACATGTGGGGTTAATTGAAGGGTGGAGGGATAAATGGCTCTGGGAGCCTTGCCTTTCTAGTTCTTGGGTCTCTTGCTTTCTGATGGTCGGACCAGGGTGCAGCTGCCTTAGCCAGTTCCCTGCTTCTGCTGGCAAGGGTCACTTCCTGCAAGACATCCCTGAGGAGAAGCCACATGGACCTACCCCAATGCAGCCCTGGGTGCTGGAGCAGCTGTGTGGAGACCCCTGCCAGTGCTGATATGCTTACACGTTCACGGATTCGCCTTTCCTTCTGCAGTTGGCATCATAGTGTGTGTTTTGTGAGATGGAGGAGGACTTTTTAGATTGGTGTTGGACATATGGGTTAATGTTGGACTTGTGGACTTGGGCAGCACTGGGTTGGGATATTTTTCTTGATGTACACTTAACCTTTATATAAAACTCTCTCATACACGTGAGTTTCTGTGGATTTGTTTCTTTAAAGTACCCAGACTGACATACAAGGTTTTCCGTGGCTAATTCCTCTAAAGTGGATAACCTATTCTTTCTAGTCTGTTCTGGAAGCTCTGCTAAAACTTGTTTACTTTGGGTGACCTTGCTGGTATTTAAAATACCCGTGACATAGCTTGCAGCACCACAGTGACACACAAGCCACCACAGTACTGCAAACTGCAATGCAAGTGGTTGGTGGAGCACTTACTCGCCAGCAAAACACTTGGACACGTTACTCATTTAGATTTCCAGATTAAATTCACCGGCTATCAAAATCCGAGCTCGACTTCTTTGTAGAAATGGACAAACTAGTCTATAAATTCATGTGAACTTCCAAGGGACAGACAATAGGCAAGACAATCTCAAAAATGACATCATTGGACGGTTTGCCTTTCTTCATTTCAAAGCGTCCTACAAAGCAATAAAATGTCTGAAATGAATTTTGGTGATAAAGGCACAATCCGTGAAAATACTAAAATCGGGGTCAGTCGGATTTTAGAAAGGAGCTAGTACTCTCATGCTCACCTACAAACCTTTTCAGATGTGGAACGTTTGACTTACAAAGCCCATGTCCCCCACGGCGACTTTTTCTGTTGTTATTTCCAAAGCATGTCCTTACATTCACACAACCTCTTCCTCTGCTCTGAGCAATGTCAAAAAGACTCGAATATTAGCAGCTGCCCTCCATCTTTTAAGTCTCTGATCTGTTCTGTGGATGTAGGTTACTGCTAACAGTATTCCTTTTCTGATCACTGTTCTGTATTTAGACAGCAGATTGTGAAATCTACACATCAATATGCTTTAAAAAATGCATTGAACAAGTCTCCGACTAAGGATTCTTCAATGCTCTCTACGCTTCACACTGAACATAGTACTCCCCATGGTCTGCTCAACAGCCTCAGATATTTCATCAGTCGGGAAAGACTGTCAGGATGTGCACCTTCTCTTGCTTGTTACTGAACCAGGAGTAGAATAAATAACCAATTGAACAATCATATGAGCATACATCTGAGAAGGAGAAAATAGACAAAAGGGAAAAGCTAGGCTTAGATTTTAAATAACACGTTTTATTTTTCTTTAAGAATCTCTGGTGGTGCGCTGGTGAGGTGGATGGTCGCTAGCCACAAGGTCAGTGGCTAAGACCCATCAGAGGCTCTATGGAAGAAAGGCCTGGCAGTCTATTCCCACAAAGACCCTAAATATGATCGCAAGGACACCTTATGGAGTAGTTCTACTCTGGCCATTGGAGTCACTCAGATCTGAATCGACATGATAACACTCAACAACAACCAAGAAAAATGACTGTAGGAGATATGAACAAGCAAATAGGTTGGAAGAAGATTATTTGACCGTTTCAAGCCTTGTAATCTGCCTAGCTTAGTGGATTCTAATATATTTCCCAAAGGATCATATAAAGGATCCTTTTATATAAACTATGTGTAAAGGATACTATTTTTCTACTTTAGCTTTAAGCATGAAGATATAGAGATCTCTTTCCAAACACAAAAAATGGACTCATCAGGAAAAGATAGTTGGCTAAGTGATATTTTATCTCGTTTCTCTTTCAGTGAATGACAAGATAAAAAATGTATGCCTTTTTGCTAGAAAAGCAATGATGAATACAGAATTATTGTGGATAAAATAGTTTCTTTTCAGCGGTTATCTGATTTAAGGCATCTAAAACTAGCCCACATAGTCAAAAAATTAGATACTGTGTGTATACACGCCTTAATGTAGAAACACCATCTATTTTCTAAAAGATGAAGATTAGAATACTTTTTTTTAATTTTCAGAAGAATCACTAACTCCAACACTTGAATTAAGATAGTGGTCAATGAGTGACAAACTATCAAGTGCTCTTTCCAAATGCGGGGAGAAGGATTCAAATGGCATTAATGTTCCTTTTTAGTTAAGGAAAAAAATATCTCAAGAGAAAGTATTCAATAGATGGGTAACAAGCAGTTCCTCCACAGGCACTAAAACTTTTTTTGGGTATATTTTAATAAGAAGCCATTTGGATGACCCGGCATAGGCTTAGGTTCTTCTGATTTAAGGACTTAGCATGCAGAGAGTGGGTCATGTAATTTTTCCTTTCTGTCTTGTTAGTCTGCCCTTTGGTCCTCTGCCTTCTAGTTAGCAACCCTTCCCCAGAGAGTGCAGGTGTGGGAGACATGGCAGCAAACCATAAATCTTCACTTAGGTGAAGAAATAGTCTTAAGGAAAATCTGTGCATTTTACAACAAGCTGCAGAATCCTATTATAACATAGTTGGAAGCTGATTATATGAATATAATTTTTCTCAACTTCCACTATCATGTGGTTACATTTTCCTCTAAGAAATAATGAGATAACACAGCCCAACCAAAGAAAAATTATTTTCTTGGTGTCTTGGTTTTTAGGCCTCTTCCTGGGGCTACTAGGGGCACTGATTCAGAAACTCTGCCATGGTTTCTTAGAGTGGGTGCTCCATTATATTTCCAGCTGTTTAGTTATAATTGTAGTTTTAAATGTGAGAATTCAGACCACAGGTTACATGATAAAACAAAAAGTTAAGACATTTTTGAAAAAGAATTAGGTATTAAGGGACATCCAGGGAAGCTGTCCACAGACTAATAGTGGCTAGTTAGTTACACATAGCGCTGCCAATCATAAGGTCAGTGGTTCGAGCCCACCAGTCACTTTGCATCCTTGAAAGATTTAAAGGTTTAGAAACCCAAAGGGGCAGTTTACCTTTGTTCTATGGGGTTGCTCGATAAACTATAGGCTTATCTTTGTTCTATAGGTGAGTTAGAGTTGATCAGAAGGAAGCAGGTTTTCTTTTTGATATAGGAGACTGTGCAATCTATAGAGACAAGGTGCAGACCGCAAATCCAGAACACAGCTCGAAAATCGTGGACAATCAAAAAGGAAATGGAAAAGGTACAGAGATGGAGGTGCAAGGGAAATTTAGAGCACCC
This sequence comes from Tenrec ecaudatus, assembly GCF_050624435.1. Classification (NCBI taxonomy): domain Eukaryota; kingdom Metazoa; phylum Chordata; class Mammalia; order Afrosoricida; family Tenrecidae; genus Tenrec; species Tenrec ecaudatus. The sequence continues at coordinate 191,735,013 of NC_134533.1, forward strand.
AAAATGTCAGACTTCATAGCAATTTTCATAAATATTTTGAAAATCTGCTAACTGTACATTTTTCCTCTTTAAATTACGCACTAAACATTTCAGAACATGTTTTCATGTAGAAACGTCAATGGCTGATTCATGTGAAATATTTCAGGGGTGAGGTTGACTCCAACAACCCTTATGAGGAAAATTCTCTAACTTTTAAGATTTTCTGTGCACAGGTGGAGAAGTTGTGCCATCTTACAACAGGCCTGGAATATTTTAAGTTTCGTAAAGGTGGCAGAACTCTGATAGACCTATGAGGCATTTCAGAACACTCGGATCTCTATTTATTGTACCCAACTCACTCCCAGTCAGTGGATTACAACACACAGCAGCCCTATCGGACACAGTGAAACTCCTCATGTGGGTTCGAGGCTTTCAATCATTTGAGAGCAGAACGTCTCATCTTTCTCTTGCAGAGTGGCTGGCGGGCGCGAATAATTGACTTTGCATTTAGCAGTGAAGCACGTGACCCACTAAGCCGTCAGGGCTCCTTACTGATTGTGGAGTAGCACTGATTTCTGGCCCCGGTTTAAGATAACAAATTGGAACTGCGCGTTAGTCTGTTCATAATAAAGGTGAAGTGATACCGAGGAAAGTTCCTAGTTCATGTAATTGACACCATTCAAATATATCTTTGGATCAAAGGGTGCCATGGGAAGCACAAGTTGACCTAAATATTTAGTACAAAACAAACAGCTTTAACGAAAGCCTGTGCACACTTCCTCTGTTTCAGGCTAGCTAACACTACATTAAAATGTCTAGTTTTTCATAGTGTGGAGAGTGGTAGAAGGCCTATGCTCTATATTTCAGAAACTAGAGCCAGTAGGGGAAAACTAATGCCTTTTATTAATTTGTTTGAATCAGCAGGTCAAACATACCCAGAAATGTAATCTAACATGTTAAACCTAGAAGTGTATATTGTTGTACACGCTATGCCTGCCCATATAGCCTTGGCCTAATAGTCTGGAATATTCCTGCTGGAAATTGGTTTTTTTGCATCTTCCGCTGGTAGACACTTGAACTTCACTTTCCCTGCTCCTTGATGGGTCAACTATTAGCCTCTCAAAGATCTGTAGCAGGGCTGAGCCCAGTTGTTTGGGATAGTCACTCTCATCAGCATCATCTCGTTTGACTTTCCTCTTTCTCCTCTTCGACTTCTTCACTCTTTCAGAAAGCTTCCTTGATCACCGGCCAGAGAAACTATGTATTTGCACCCATGTCAATTTCTATCTGATCCAAATATTATTTCTTTATGTGAAACATGCATACAAGACACCTTTATAGATACAGAAATTACAATAGTGCTTGCTTGGGGCTGGGGAGAACATGAAGCTTAACTGTAAATGGTCAAAGGAAAATATTTTTAAACTGTTAAAGATCATTGAATCACTTGGTAAAGTTACTAAGGCCATTTAATTGTACACATTTTATGATACGTAAAGTCTACCTCAGTAAAGTTGTTACAAAAAACTCTGAATTACCTTATTTTACGTGCACAGGTAGTAAGACATAGAAAGGTAAAATAACCGCAGCAAGTTTAGAAAGCAAGTATATACCTGATAAAGGAACAGAATTCAGACTGTTTGATCCAGGCAATAACAATGACGTATGGACTAATATTCTTGGTTACACCATTAAAAATTGCATGACAGAAAACTCCCCAATTAAACCTATTAACAATATCTTTAAAGTATAAGGTATTAAAAAATCAACTCTTTAGTGCTCAGTTAATGCTAAAGTCTTTGCCTAGATTTTCTCATTTAATGTTCACTTTGAGCCACAAACTAAGCAATATTAGGATGGGGGGGGCTTCAAAAAGTTAATGTAGAAATTCTGCTATCTTTTAATTCCATTTTCCATGAATTTTTGAACTCCCTCATATGACCTCCTTTTTACACATGGAAGAATGGAGCTTTAGAGAGACTATATGACTTGTGAAAAGTCACACAACTATTAGGATAATTGTAGATTGACAACCAAATGCATGCCAATGATCAATATATTATATTGTGTCCTTCAGTGATTAGGAATTATAAATCCAGTTACCTGTCCAACCAGCCCATAGAAGGAAAAAAAAAACAAACCCATACCTCACTGTTGAGTTTGTTAATTTGCTGCTTGGTTTCCTCTGCTTTGATAAAGAGCACAGCTGCTCCAATCTCTGGGTCTGAAAAGCAACAAACCCACAAATTAGTCCCTTAGGAATAGAACTCACATTCGAGGATTGGGGAGGGAAGCTGAGCTTTGCCCTTGCTCTTTACTGGTGCCGGGCACTAGGCTTTGGTCAATTGGAGCAATTTTCTTTTTTCTTAACATTTTATTAGGGACTCATACAACTCTTATCACAATCCATACATATACATACATCCATCGTATAAAGCACATCTGTACATTCTTTGCCCTCATCATTTTCAAAGCATTTGCTCTCCACCTAAGCCCTTTGCATCAAGTCCTCTTTTCCCCCTCCCTCCCCGCTTCCCCCTCCTTCATGAGCCCTTGATAATTTATAAATTATTATTTTGTCATATCGTGCCCTATCCGGTATCTCCCTTCACCCCCTTTTCTGTTGTCCATCCTCCCGGGAGGAGGTCACATGTAGGTCCTTGTAATCGGTTCCCCCTTTCCAACCCACTCACCCTCTACCCTCCCAGTATCACCCCTCACACCCCTGGTCCTGAAGGGATCATCCACCCTGGATTCCCTGTGCCTCCAGCTCCTGTCTGCACCAGTGTACAACTTCTGCTTTATCCAGACTTGCAAGGTACAATTCGGATCATGGTAGTGCAGGGGGGGTGGGGGGAAGCATTTAGGAACTGGAGGAAAGCTCTATTCTTCATCGGTGCTATGTCGCACCCTGACTGACTCATCTCCTCCTCTAGACCCCTCTGGGAGGGATCTCCATTGGCCGACAAATGGGCTTTGGGTCTCCACTCTGCACTCCCCCCTTCATTCACTATGGTAAGATTTTTTTTTTCCTTGATGATGCCTTATATCTGATCCCTTTGATACCTCGTGATCACACAGGCTGGTGTGCTTCTTCCATGTGGGCTTTTTTGCTTCTGAGCTAGATGGCCGCTGTTCACCTTCAAGCCGTTAAGACCCCAGACACTATCTCTTTTGTTAGCCGGGCATCATCATGGAACAATTGTCTTATACTCCTTTGATAGCACCTGATACATGCTATAGAGCTAGGCACGTATCATGGTGGTGATCATGTCCACAATTGACGGGATAGCAAATCTCGCTTTCCCTGATCCCAGTCACCACCATGGTCAAGATGGCACCATAGCGGACACTATTCGTCTGCTCTGCATACATTTTTCAGCAGCTAATGCCTCAGAAGTGGATTGCTGATTAATCTGTCCTAGACTATTTTTAGTCTAGAAGCTCCGCTGAAAGCAGTTCCCACAGGCTCCCAGGTTGGTATTTGAAATACAGTCGTTCCAACCACCTGAAAGGGTCTTAGTGTGCAGGGCTCTTTTGCATAGGCAATCTGTTCATTCAACAACGAATGCAGAGCCGCGCCTAGAAGAATAGGCCAGGACTCCTGGAGAGGAAACAGTAATAAAGAAAATACATAAATTTGCCCTGCATGGAGCTTCGAGTGTAGATATTTAAAATGTAAAAGAAGTTTGGATTTTGTCCAAAGGGCAAGGAGAAAAGATCGGAGGGATACACACACACACACGGATACACACACACACACACACACACACACACACACACACACACACATTCACTGCCAACTCATAGCGACCCCAAAGGACAGAGCAGAGTTGCCCCGGTGGGCTTATGAGACTGCATGTTTTTCTGGCTGGGCTGCTAACCACAAGATCATCAATTTGAAACCACAAGCCTCTCTGTGGGAGAATATAGGAGTACAGTAATAAGAATAAATTGGGGCTCAAGCAGAAAGCCAATGTTTTGAGAATGATGATGGCAACAGATGTACAAATGTGCTCGACACAATGGATGGATGGATGGATTGTGATAAGAGCTGTAAGAGCCCCCAATAAAATGAGTAAAATTAAAAAAAGAATAAATTTGAATCTTTAGAAAGTTCACATTTCCTTGATTATAGAGTGAGGCTGAAGCAGGTATTTTGGTAGTAATCGAGCCAAGATATGCATATAAGAAATAAAAATTTGGTAGTAAAAATGGATAAAAACAAGAGAAATTTAGGAGGAAGAACCAAGAAAAAAATGTTACTTGAATGGATAATTTGACATAGTTGTGAGAGTAAAAGAAAGAAATTTAAGGCCAGTGAACTCTACAATAGGTCAATGAACAGAGGTGAGACTTTCTGTTGACATTATTTCCAGATGAGCCAACAGGGAAAACTTCCAACTGAAATTCACCACCACATGGCTAGGACTATCTTATATCTCTTGTGTACACCATGTAGATCAAATGCATTTATTAATCCGAATGGTTGGCTAACTTCTGTACAATACCTACAAAAGTTTCCCGCTCCCTGTCATGAATGGAGTCTAACAGGACTGTATGTTTTCCTAGAGCTAGTGTGCACAGAGAACAATTGCTGATTTACACAGACTGGACACAGTAACCAGCGACCTACCCACAGAACTGCACACTTCAATATCTTTACTGGCCTTGACTTTGTCCATAGGCAGACTCATTGATGAGTAGAAGATATTGACAGAGAAGGTCCCAGAGTTGAATGAGAAGAGGAGAAGGTGGGCAGGGATGGTGTTGCCTTTGCATTTGGCATCTGGCTTGCTTTTGATTGGACGATTCAACAATTGTTTAGTCTTCTCTCTGCATAAGCTATAGGCCTGGATTTGTATTTTGTTTGTTTTCTTTTGTGTCATTTCTGGCCTTCATCATGTTGACAGACTTCTTTTTATAAACATTGAATTCAAGGCAGAAAGGGACGGAGAGGGCGTAAGGTTTATTTTGAGGGTACCCTTACATTCATCAACTGTCTATTGGATGGTAAAGCTTCACGTCATTTGCCATCATTTAACAATTGCTCATACCCTTCTAAAACTGTCTATTCTATGACAAACTTCAAGTCAATAACTTCACACCAAATATAGCCATTGTTCCTCCAGTACACAAATGACAGTGCATTTCCTCTGGATAAAGTTGCTTTGTGGATTAGTCTGTATTTACAATAAGGAAACATGTTTAACCTCTGATGGATTGTAGGAATGTGAGTCTTCCGGGGCGCTATTTACCTCTTAAATAGCAGGACAGAGGAACAATAGCAAATGATATCATTCTAACCTGGAGACAGCACAGACTCAAATGAAAGGACCTCAGGTACTGGTAACGTTCTGTTGCATGGAGAATACTCTGAGAATGGGAAAGCAAAACGATGCTTGTGCCAAACACCACAATTTGAAAAGCAAAACTGCCCCTTGCGAGAAGACTCAATGAAGTTAGAGCTCACCTCCGAGAGGTGGGGAAATTCTGGGTTCCGGCCTGATTCGTTCAGAGCCGAAGTCAAAAGCCTGGCTCTCTTCACTGCTGTTTCCGTCTTCAACTCCATCAACAATTCTGGGTAAAATAAAGGAAAACATGTGGTTTGAATGAAAGGAAAACATTCTGTACAAAAGAAAGGATGTTTTACTTCAAATGATTGTGTATTTAAATTAATGGGTCTCAGGTTTACTGAAATACATTTCTTTTAAAATGTTGTGCTATGTATCTAAGTTCTAGCTACTTTAGACTTGTCCTGTGGAATTGGTAACACTTAGCCTTCTATGTTGATTGAGAACAATGTACACAGTGCGCTCGAGATAGGCTGCAACTATAAAATATAGATTTACCACAAAAAAGGATTAAAAATTACATCAATTAGTACCATCTTAATTGGTTATCTTTAAAAGGGCAGCATTTTTATATATTGCTTCAAATAAAATATATGATTAAAATTAATTTCATCTTATTTTAAAATATTTTACTGGGGCTATGTGAAAAAAACTAAGTGATATGTGGCTGATATTCTGTTTCTATTGAACAATGTTGCTGTAAGATTTAGACTCATTAATTTTCATATTCACAACCTTAAGATCCAGAATCTCACTTCTTAAATTCTTATTGTACCACTACCCAATCTAGTAAGAAGCTATGTTAAGGTATTATTATAACATCACAGAAAATAACCTGAGTGACATTTCCATTCTGGACTTGGACAAAACTCTGAATGTGAGGGTTAAAGAAATATATTTGTATTACTATCGGGACTTTATCCAGTCTTCTTTTCTTAGTAAACCATCTCTAACACAGTCCTTATTAATATTATAAAAATAAATAACAAGTTAATTATAGAACATTTTAATGCAAAAATAACAAAAATAGCATACATAGAAATCACATGCAATCTATCACCACTTGAACATTTTGGTGTATGTCCTCAAAGCCTTTTCCATATAGGAAATAAAATATATTCTTTTTTGTAAATGCGGGAACATGTTATATAGAAACTTTTCTTTTTCCAGCTCTGATGCATTTTCCTGTTTAAAAATGTATGTTGTTGGGGTTTTTTAGTAAAAATTTAGGATGGGAGAGATATAAGCATTGTTCTGTACTCAAATGACCACCTTTAACTGAATTACTAGATACCTAATATATGCCTGCTTTTTACTAAATCTATTTTTAAACAATCTTAAAATCCTTAATATTTCCTGTAATGGATAAGTTGTATTATGAAAGTGAATAATTAAATATATTGCAGATTACTTCCCTGACAAATAGAAAATGAAATTTGAATCTAGCCTTCAGAACTTAATATCTGAGATAAAAGTATTTAACCTTCAAGTTTCACTTCTTAAAACTTCACAGTACAGATAATATGAACTGCTTTATGGAATCCCAGAGAAGACTAAATGCAATAATGAAAGTGAAATTACCTAGCAAAATGCACAGCACACAGAAAACCCATAACTTCCCACCCCCACCACCCTTCTAGCTTCTATTTATAATCCAGCTCTTCAGTGATTTGAACTATTGCTATTGCTTCTGTATACCAGAGTTTGTCCCTTGCACATTTTCTGCATCAGGATTTTTCACCCTCTCAGTTACCTTTAGTAAAAATTAAAGTGAACATTAGGGGGCAGGGGCAGGCCTGTTACCGGACATTGAAGCTCTGTTAGGACTGTTGGTAAGCACTGGACGAGTAACCCCAACGCTGGCAGTTCAAACGCACCAGCCAGCCTGTGGGAGAAAGATGAGGCTATCTGCTCCTGTAAAGATCTGAAACCTCAGAAACCTTATATAGCATCCCTATGAAATTCCTTTCTAATTTCAACTTGTTCCTTCATGACCTCTTGGTAAGATGATAACAACAAACGTTTCTTGAGTATTGGTAAATTTATAAGTTATAAAATTATAGAAGTACACATTTAGAACAATGATCAGAATAAACTGCGAAGAAAAGCAGTTCTGAATATTTAATGAATCCTTTTTGAGAAGATCCTAAAATTATTTGTTCCCATGCACACGCACCTGCACCACAAAGTCAAAAACACTGTATACAGAATTCAGGAAAAGAAAAGAAAAAATATAAACATAAAAAATCCAGGTCAATCAGAAGCCCAGGCAGGAGAAAGGCCCGGAGGGTTGACTGCTTTCGAGTCCAGTACCTGACTCAATCAAAGGCAGTGACCACTACCTGCGACGAATGATGTGAAATGAACTCTTCTTACCTGGGACTGAGGTCCGGGGGTCCAGTGCTATTCAGAGCGGAGAGCTGGAGCTTCAAGTTCTTCTCTTTCCTCTTCCCATGGTTAGGGGGGTCGGCTTCCTGTTTGGTTTTGGGAGAATTTGAACTGGTGACTCTGATAGGTGAGTGAAATGGAACTGTCCCCGAAGCCAGCTGCTTCAAACTTAAACCCAGATAACTTTTATGGCTTCCAGCCTTCTTGCTCCGTGAAGAGAAGGGGCCCCTCGTGTAGATGGGGGAGAGGGAGACAGTCTCTTCTTCCTCCCCGTCCTCCTCCTCTTCTTCATCTTCCACAATGGATGGGAGTCGCTTCTTGATGCTCCCATTTCCCTTGGGCTCCGACTAAATGAGAAGAGAGTGAGGATTAGTAGAGATTGCAAAACCCTTGGGAGGGACACTCTGCAGACAAGAATTCTCATTTGGACAAAGTTCAGTCTCTGGGAGACTTCTCATTAAAATGATTATTTTTTTTGTAGATGTTGCTATTATTAATGCACATATTAGAACCACATTAAAAAAAAAACCCAAACCCAACTTCATTTACTTTTGCTTCCTTTCTCTTGGTCTTTTTAACTGCCTCGATGGGGAAGGGGTGGGGGACACGGAGCTATGTGAACAGTACTTTTTTACCAAATTTTCATCTTGACTGTAAATAGCCTTTCACTTGCAGTTGTATCTAATAGTGCGGTCTTAGGGATAAAGAAGCTCTCCATTTTAATGCAAAGCCTGAGACCCGATTTTTTAAGTTGAAAGGTCTTCAATAGAACTTTATGTAGAGATGGGCCATTAGGCAACTTTGCAGTTTTCACTGGAAGTGGCCCAGAAGCTGTCTCTCAGTGGCACTGTTCTCTGCTCCCTTCCTTTGCACAAGGGGGCGTTAGCTTTGGAAAAGGGGAAGAAATTGTCTTGTCAAACCTGCTTCAAGACCACCAAACTCTTGATTGAGTTCACTCAACCTTGTGGCCAACAACAAGGAAGAAGAATGATGGGACAGGACAACTGGGGTGATGGTGCAGGAACAGGGTAAAAGTCAGCAAAGGATAGCATAAGACCCTTACATGACCATGTGATTCCTACTCTGCCCTAGATTTGGTTTCTCTGGTCCCAAAAGTCACTTCATTTTTTTTGGATTTAGTTTCTTTCAAAGGTACAATCACCTGTATTTTCTCATAAATGATTTAGAATAAAAATCAGAATAATAACCCTAAATGCACTATTTAAATCTCATGAGCTGTCCTGGTTATTCATTGCCAGTTAGTTCACTGGTATAGTCATGACTTTTACTATATTCCTAACATATATGAACTGTGAGACAAAAGAGCAACCCAAAAGTTGAACTTGAACCTATAGTGACTGATAGGTAATTCGGTGAATGTGCTAAGTGAAATGTTTGGCTTACCCGTGGAACCGTGTCTGTGTGTGCATGTCCGTGCATGTGCGTGCGTGTGTGTGTGAATGGCTTAACATTTCTTAAGGAAGCGGCATTATTAGATTCACATTTCCAAGTAGATATGAATGTTTTAATCAATGGTAAGTCCATTATGAAATCCATAAATTCCTTACTAGGATAACCAGCTTGTCCTCACTTTGAAAAGATTAGATCAAACCCTTAAAACAAACTAAACTCACTGCCCCTCTGCCCCAGACTTCAACTTTTAGTGGGAATACAAAGCCTCATCTTTCTTCTAAGTCAACCCCTATTGGCTACAAAGCCTCCACCACAGTGACTTCTACTTGTGTATGCAACTTTAAATCATTGAAAAGGCTGTGTTAGTCTTGGAATATTAGAGAAACATATCCACAGAAATGCATATGTATAAGAGAGATTTTTATATAAAGGGTAAGTGCACATCAAGAAAACATCCCAACCCAGTGCTGCCCAAGCCCACAAGTCCAACATTAACCCATATGTCCGACACCAATCCACAATGTCCTCCTCCATCTCGTAAAACACATGCAATGACGCTGACTGCAGGAGGAAAGCCGAATCAGTGAATGTGTAAGCATCTCAGTGCTGGCAGGGGTCTCCACATGACTGCCCCAGCACCCAGGGCTGCATCGGGGTAGGTCCATGGGGCTTCTCCTCAGGGATGTCTTGCAGGAAGTGAGCTTTGCCAGCTGAAGCAGGAACTGGCTAAGGCAGCTGCACCCTGGTCCGACCATCACTAAACAAGAGACCTGAGAACTTGAAAGGCGAGGTTCACTGAGCCATGTATCTCTCTGCCCTTCAATTGATCTCACATATGTTTAGCAGCCAGATTGTCACGATAAACTTTAACTATCTCAAGGCTTTGAAAGTTTCTTACATTTAAAAATAACAACAACAACAACAACAAAATCTCACTGTCATCAAGTTAGTTTCAACCCTTGTGAAGGGGCTTCTAGATGGTTACTTACAACGTTTAAGTCTCACTGTCCTTGCATTTAAGGAGCATTCTGACTACTTTTTCCAAGACAGATTTACCGTTTGGGAATCCATTCCACTTTCTAATTCTTCTCCAGCACCACCATGGAAAGGCAGCGATTCTTCTTCGGTTTCTCTATATCGATGTCTGACTTTCACATGTGCACAAAGCATTTCTTGTGGCTCAAAGCACACTTCAGTCCTCAAAGGGACTCCCTTGCTTTCAGACAAAAACAAAGTCTTGTGTCGCCATTTTGCTCTAGGCCACGCGTCACTTGGTCTCCCAGTTGCGGCTCCGTGCACAGTGATTACGGATCCAAGCCAGGTGGACTCTGGACAACTTCAACGTGTTTTCCACTTCGCATCATGTTACCCACCGTGAGTGAGGCTTTTTTTCTTTGTAAGCATTGAGTTGTAATGCACACTGAAGTCTGCAACCCCTGATCTCCATCAGGAAGTGCTCCAGGTCCTCCTTTTTCAGCAAGCAGGGGTGTGTCCTCTGCGTATGGAAGGTTGCTAACGACCTTCCCCCAATACTGATAACTGTGTTCTTCTTCATATAACTCAGCTGCCCAGAGGAACCACTTAGCTTACAGACTGACTAACTATGGTGAGAGGATGCAATCCTGACGGGGACCTTTCTTGATTTACATTCACGGCGACTGTCTGTAAGGTTTCCAAGTCTGCAAATCTTACAAGACACAAAACCTCATCCTAAGAACCACATGCGCCTGCTTCTTCTTACTAGTAACTTTTAAAGAAATACTTAGAGATACCATTTAGAACCTGGTAACTGCCTGTGGGTAATTCTTCAAAGAGTATATTGCTCAAGGCACATACTTTTACTAGTTAACATAAACTATTTGGTTTTATGATGACTTCAGGGGATATTTTAGATAGTTTTAGTATGAAGCCCATGAGAATCTGAAATTCTCTTCTGATTTATCTGCATTTTGATAATGATTCTTATAGAAAATCTTTGATACAATTTGAGTAGCAGTAGTGAGGCCCTGTGCTAGTTCTTCTGGTCCCTGGAAAGGAGGCAGTTGTACACTCCACATACGACTTCTTTTCCTGACTCCGCTTCTCTCTTGCTCCCGGTGAACAGCAATACATCTTTGTGTCTAGATGGTTACTTACAATGTTTAAAGATTCCTGGAGCCATGCAATGCACTGTGAGTACTAAATATGTGTCGCTATTAGGACAATTACCTGGGTTCTGTCCTCGAACCTTGGGCCTGACTCTCTAAACCATGAAACAAGTATTAGACGGTGGTTGGCCGGGAAGGGGTCCTGGCGGTGCAGTGAATTAGCCGTTGGGCCGCTAACCGTACCATTTGTGGCTCAAACCCACCAGCAGCTCTGAGCAAGTATGACTGATTCACAATCATGGAAAAACTGTCATTTTTAAAAACAAAAGTCTTGTAAATACAGATTTATGGTCTCGAAAACCTTATACAGGTCACTATTTATGACAGTCGATTTTTAAGTACTGTTTTTTGTTTTTCCTTTCTTTCAGTTAACATTCTACATTCCACCTTTTAAAGGATGTTTTAGTCCTTGAGCGGAATATTTATTTTCAGAGTGTGAGGAAGGAGTCAAAGATGTGGATCAATGTTCTGCTAGCAAGCAAAAGGTTGAGAGTGCATCTCCACCAGCTGCTTTGGGGGAAAGCTGTGACAGTCTGCTTTTGCCAAGATGCCAGCCTTGGGAACCCCCAGGGGACGCTCCACTCTGTCCTCGAGGGTCACTATGCGTGGGACTCCATTTGATGGCAGTATTTAAAAAAATTAATTTGCTTTTAATAGAGTCATGGAGAAGTCAAATCAGAACACCCCAAAAAGATAGCTGGACGGATCTTTGTGTAAAACATAGAGATCCTTGTGGGAAGTGTGGGAGATACAGAAAGCAGGAAAGGCTCCTTAAGGAGGAGGATTGAAACATAAAAGACGTTTTGTTGGTTCCAAGGAGGGATTCTCTAGAGAAGAGATCACCGGTGTCAGAGAGGAAACTGAAAGAACAGATGACTTCAGAGCTCCTGCGAAGTTGCTCCACGTATTGTGAAGAGTCAACCCTGCTTGATGTCCCTAACCGTCTTCAGTGAACTGTCCGTTTCCTCATTATGTCATTGGACATATTTGTGCTTTGGGTGTGTGTGTCATGGGGGGGTTGTTCTAAGGAGGACACCACATAAGAGAAGGAACTGCTCGTAGAATTCCTGTCACAGGGTTATCGACAACGAGAAGTTCAGATAACAAATCGGACACATCGCCATTTCATTGGAAAATACTCCGCGCCATTGGCTAGATCTTGTAAGTTGAGACTCTCTTAAGAACTCAAGTGAAACTACTCCCAGGATCCCTTTGAATCTCACTTATCTATGTTATAGATCCGGGAGCTGTGTCATCAATTGGTTACTTACTGGAAAACATGTGACTATCATTTTCAAATACAACGCAAGCACTTTTTGTTTCCTTTTTAATTTAAACACTTTATTTGTGACTTGGGTGAACGTTTACAGGGCAGTTTTACACTCAACAATTTATGAGTTGGTTTCCTATTGTTCAATATTCTTTATGTTAAATGATCCATATTGTTTCATGTTATATTTTATTCACTCTTGCCGTATAGGGTTCCATTATATGGTATACTAGATAGTATTTATCCATTCTACTTTCAATGAGTATTTGAGCTGCTGATAGGTGGGGCTATTATACACACTGTTGCTATGAAGATCCTTCTACATGCCTATTAGCAAACATGTTTAATTGGGGTGGAATGGCTAAGCCATTGGGTATTTGTTTGCAGTTCTAATCGGTAGAGCCAAATAATTTTCCAAAATGAATTTAGCACTTTCCACTGAAAGCAGCATGTACAGGAGTCAACTACAATGGTTAGCATCAACTTCACTCTAACTTAAGAACTCAAGTGAAACTACTTCCAGGATTTCTTGGGACAATGCTTGTCTGCATTGCAGATACTCATGTTGTATCACCAATCGGTTGCTTACAAGAAGACATTTGACTATCAATGCAAAATTCAACGAAAGTACTTTTAGATTTTGTACTTTTGGCAGTGTTTTGGTGACACTACCATAACAAAATACATAAGTTTTTGTTTTTAAATACTGAAATAAGTTTAAATACTCTATTCTCAAGTACAAGAATTAAAATGTACAAATAAATCAGTGGATAAATGAATGAACGAATACACCAAAATTCTAAATCAGGAGCCCGACTCATTGACAGGCCATCAGGTGTTGGATAATTATTTGCTCTAGAAAAATCCATACCTGTGAGACTGTAGATTTGTTCGATAATCTTGATATCACCTGAAAGAACAAACAAACAGAAATTTAACAATCATTCAAACCTTACCTGGTGGCTTAGGCCAGAGATGAAAGGAAGCACTCAGAAATACTTGAAGACACACACACACACACACACACACACACACACACACACACACACACACACCCTCCTCACTGTCACTGATTCAATTCCAAATCAGTGACCCTATAGGACAGCATAGAAATGCCCCTGTGGGTTTCTGAGACTATATCTTTATGAGAGTGGAAAGCCTCATTTTTCTCCCACAGAGTGGCTGGTGCTTTCAAACTGCTGACCTTGTGCTTAGCAGTCTAAAACTTTACCAACTCTGCCATCAGAGCTCAGAGAGCATGTGTAATGATGGCACCATAGTCCACCTGGGTAGGCCAGAGAAGAGAAAAACAAATACAAAAAAACCCTTGAGCCCTGAAAGCTCAACATTTCACACTTTGGAGCCACTAATAGCCCATGCTTGTAGTGAAAGAGCAGCAGCGAACTGAGTAGCTGGCACAGGGCCTCCCCGAGGGTAGAATGATGCAATCGTGTGCTTAGTGGCTGTGATTTCCTCTCTCCTGCTGTCCCAGCTTCTTTATTCTCTTTCCTGCTCTATTCCTAAAGTCTTTCATCATCCAAGAATTCTTGCTCTGGCTCCATGACACCAGAAACCCATGGAAATAAAATAGTTTCTGCTTGTGTATCTCCATGTCTAGGTTTCATGCGGTGGAGGGTTACGTCTACTTTATTTCCCTTTGGTTTTCCTCTCTGGCTCTCTGCTGCAGTTATTGCTCCTGATGGACTAGGATGAGCTCTACTGAAGGTGCTAATCTCCTAGTTCACGGAATCCAAGATCCCACTGACGGTAAAACAGAAGGAATCCTGTCCACCACCTGTGATGTGCTACCAATTGAAAGACGGGTCCCAAATTCAGTGATGCTAAAATGTGAGCAACAGATGATTGAGGTAGACACGAGAAGTTCAGATCTCAGGCTACCTCTTGTATAAAATCACACTATGGGAACATGGAAATGCACCTTAAAACCCTGCATCCTCCACAATGTATCCGACATCCTGGGAACCCATACAGGTCTCAGCCATGTTGTTTTATGTTTTGCTTTCTTTACTGTTCACATACACTTAGTTTTCAATGGTAACAAATGTTATTAATGAAAATAATTTATTCACGTTAAAAATCACCACCAACAAAAGAACCAACAAACTTGCACTTGAAAATGATCTGTCTAGTAAGCCAGACATATTTGGTATTTCTGTCACTCTCTCACATTTTTTTTTCTCCTCGATGATTAGGGAAATAGATCTGTTATTTATACAAATGCTGGCATCATTATTGCTGTGAAAATATATGTTTCATCAATGTTTAATTTTATCAAAGTAGTCAATCCATTCTACATCTGCTTAGTTGTTTAAATATGCACTAATCAGAAGCATTGTGGACATACGCTTTGTAATAATCCCCTAAACAGTGACAAATAAAACAACAGAATAATTTAAAATGTGAAAAATGAAACAAAATCATGGTGCTGTTGTAACTATGGCAGACACAAAGAAGTGCTTTAAAAACCCTTTCAGTGATAGTCCAGATCAGAGGGTAAGCATTCCTATTTGAGACAGACTGCTAACTGTTGGCTTAGAACTCACCCGGGGGCACTGACGATTTAAAGCCTGGCCACTTCCTTCTCTACTGAGGACAGTAAAACCCAAACCAACCCCTCTGGCTAAGTTCTCCTCTGGAACACGCGCGGTCCCGGATTTAGAATGGACTTGATGGTACAGGGTCTGTTTTGTTGTCATTGCAGGGGGACTCAGGAGGTCTGACACTGCTGAATCAGAGACGCCGTGGAGACGCAACGGAGGCAGAGCCTGGCCCTAATTCCCTTTGATTTAGGTATGACTCCTACCTAGATCCTGGCTTATGTCTCGTGTGAGTTCAGTGAAGTTTCTAAATCACGGCCTTGCTTTTTACCTTCTAATAGTTTCACTGGTATATACTTCACATGTCATATAATGTAATCAATCATAGTTTCTCAAACTGCAATATGCCTATACATGAGCATCTTAGAGTAGAGTCTGAGGCAGGAGGTCTTGGATGAGAGAACAAGATTCTGTATTTCTAATGAATCCCAGGGTAATACTAGTGCCGGCTGGTCACTGGGCACACTGAGTCACAGCGCGGTTACCATCTACTGATATCTACAGCGCGGTTACCATCATCTGATCCAAATCAATTCACCGAGGAAATGCTGTGATTGAAAGCACTTCAAAAAGTTAAAAAAAAAACCCAGAATTAAAAGATGACCGAAGTTTTCCATATACTCTTTGAAACCCGCTCGCATATGATCATGAGCTCTGGTGGTGCCAATGGTTAAGGGTTGAGTTGCTAACCAAAGGGTCAGTAGTTCGAACCTAGCAGCCACTCTAAGGAAGAAAAAGTAAAACAGAACAAAATCAAGTTGATTGCCAACAAGAAAATTCAGACTCCTAGTGACCCTATGCAGCAGAACGGAACGGCTCCCCCAGGATTTCCCAGGCTGCATGTCTTCACAGACGGCCTCACCTCTCTCTGATGGAGTGATGGTACATTTGGTTTATCACCATGTCGACTAGCAGCTTAATCTTTCTGCTTGCATGGTACCCTACTCTATAAAGATTACAGCCTAGGAAACCATGGGGGCTCTTCTCCCATGTCCTCTAATGTCAATAATCTGCTCCACATCATACAATATGCATGTAATAAGTAACCTGATAAGAGTTTTCGAAGTTTTATGCCATTAATTCATGCTATACATTAAAATTTTCCATTGGGCAGAGGAGGAAAGTAAGGGCAGACACAGTGGTAAAGGACATGTTCAAGGTTGCAAGGTAGTAATTAACAGAGCAGGAAAATGAATGCAGGAACATTTGATGATTAGGTAAACTTATGGAGATTAAATACAATGATATATGTAAAAGACACTGATATACAATCTTTTTGCTTCTCTTATAAATGCCCCTTGCATATAAATGAAAAAAAATTGTAATGTACCAGCATTGTACTAGATAGCTTTAGTTCAAGATATTTGAGGGTTCACATACTTTTATCTGTATTCTTTTATCTGTCAGAATGAGAATGTGGACATGAAAGACTGAAACTACATTTTGCCTCAAGGTTATCATGATTAGTGGTATGGCTTATACATGTGTAGTCTAGGGAAGAAATTCACCCTCAGCGATGATGAGTTGGTTTCAAAGGTTTCCATACAGTTAGTATCTTCTTTTAATTTCCCCCCTTGGAAGAACCCAAATCCCTCTCCCTGTGAGTCCATGGGAACTGAGAGGGAGGACTCTTAAGTGGAAAAGATGCTGATGGTTGGCATGAACAATCAGCCATAGGAAACGTAGCCTCTAGGCCCTCAGACTCTCTGCAGCAAGAAAGCAAAGCATGTTCACCATCATTTGCTCCAATGGTACTGACCTTCTACTGTAGAGCTTTAAATGCATGTGATCATCAAATACACTCAGCATATTAATAATCACTGTAGATGGAAGAAATACTATTGCATTCTCTAATGAGAATAGTTCTGTAAGAGTGGCCATAAGATCATAATGAGCTTGGTCATTAATTACATATTTTTCTTTAATTTCCAAACTACTCTACCTCATCCTGTTAGAATTTCTACAAATACTATCAATTGGGAATGGAAATGCTTGATTTCTTTAATCTCCCCCCCCCCCCACTACTAGCCCTGGTGGCATAGTGGTTACCTGTTGGGCCAACAAGGTCAACAGTTCGAAACCAATAGCTGCTTGGCAGGAAAAAGATGAGGTTTTCTATTCCCACAAAGAGCTACAATACCAGAAACCAACAGTGCAGTTCTATCCTTTCCTATAGAGTCAGTATGAGCTGGGCTTGACTCAATGGCAATGCGTTTTTTTGTTTACTAAATATCTATAGATTATGCTAGGAGGCACTAAGATCGCGGTGCTAATGTCCTATCTTTAGAAGAAAGTTAAGTGTTTTGCGTTTTTTTTTTTTTTACTAGTGACATGGCATTATCTATAAACTGTCTTACTCTTGGGTGCTTTTCAAGAACACACACACACACACACACACACACAAATAGAAGATTCTCACGAAGCCAGTAGGAAGCAAGTATGATTGAAAACTGAAACTATGGATTCACGTATTCTAAAGTGTAACAGAATGGGCCAGTGGCAAGTATACTTGAAGAACTATTTCCACTGTTAATTGGCCCACAGGTCAGACATATAAGCTTCTGGGTCCCCAAATGAACTCTCAACTATGGAATCGTGTAAGACAACAAGCAGCAATGTTATCTAGAGCGGATTGCTCAACCCAGAAATGCGATGCAAATGGTTGATTCATGATATCTTCCGCTTCATTAATAACGACATTGATTAAATCTCCAAGCAGATTAAAGGGACATATTTCCTCATTCAGAAAACAAGGGGATTATGCTCTGCTTTATCCAGTTCATCAGACAGGAACATAACCAGTGTGCGTGGCCATTTGCCACAAGGGGACTGTGAACGAAGCACGCTCCCTGACTCCTCACGATCCGCAGTGTTAACGCAGCCCCTCCGGCCGAAACAAAGACGAGGCTCACACCAGACAAGCACATAGCAAACCCATGGGTCTGCGGTTCATCACTGTTCTGTGTTTTTCCTCGTGTAGACACAAGAGGAGGTGCCAAGAAGCTGTGAAGATGCCAAGAAGCTGTTTTTCCTCGTGTAGACACAAGAGGAGGTGCCAAAGGCAGAGGGGAAGTGAGGAGAGAAAATAGAAACCTCTGGAGATTTCGACGCTTTTGAACAAAGGAGCATGCATGTTTAATGAAGACGCTCTGGTGGTCCGGTGGTGGCTCGCTGGATGGCACCCGAAAGGTCATGGGATTGGATCCACCAGCCGCTGCGAGGGAGAAATATGGCAGGCTGTCTCTGCCTCGATTTCAATCGCGGGAAGCCAGTGGGAAAGTGAAAGTCACATGGATGGCACACAACCACAAACATTTCGAATGGGAATTTCTGGGTGGGGCCCCCATTAAAGTGCGTGACTGCTAGTTGAAAGAGTGGAAGTAGTTCCGATTTACTCGGCGGCGCTTCAGGAGACAGGTCTGCTTCCAAGTGGTCACAGCCTTGACATTCAGGGTGCAGTTCCACCCCCATAAGGTCGCCATGCAAAGCAGTCGATGTGGGGCAATAAACAGCAGCGAGTTTCTGTGAAACGTGTCTGAGATTTTACCACCATCCAATCTAAACAAGTGCTTGTCGAGGTGATTCTGAAAGTCTACGCCAGTAACAGGTTCTATGTACTCCCGTTGTTCACTGTACAGGAATGAGGTTTTAATGGGAACATTGATGGGTTTGACATTCCCCCATTTCCCCCTGAGCAGTAAGGTCAAGGCAGGCGAATAAGACCCAGAGGCAACTTCTCCCCTAAGTAAATGAGCCCAGTTCTGACGCAGAGAGCACGTTCCAAGTAAGAGTCCAGGCCTCCGAACTCATCCTTCACCCACTCTCTGAGCTGCGCATCAGCTACGACGCCTCAACAATTTCTCATCACTCTATGTTATTATAACAGATGATGCTCCCGAGGCTGCAACCCAGGAGGTGGTGGTTCTCCCACATATTAGCTATGCGACCTTGGGCAATACATTAA
This sequence comes from Tenrec ecaudatus, assembly GCF_050624435.1. Classification (NCBI taxonomy): domain Eukaryota; kingdom Metazoa; phylum Chordata; class Mammalia; order Afrosoricida; family Tenrecidae; genus Tenrec; species Tenrec ecaudatus. Next base: position 191,754,146 of record NC_134533.1, read on the forward strand.
TTAGGACATGCTAACCCGGAAATAACCATGTTCTCAATTGTAATGGTCCCATACAACGCATTCCTTTCCCCTGCGGGTCTCAGTTTGATGTGTGGTTCATGGCATTTTCCTCTAAATGGCGATTCGGGCACCCAGACTAGATGCTTTTGTGGTTCTGCCATTGGGTCCGTCCCAGCAACAACCAACCCGCATCTCCGCGGACGGAGCTTCCAGGAGGCGTCCTGAGCATGCGGCCACCCCAGGCTAGATGTTCGATGGTCACTTCCACTCGCCCGCAGGCCAGCAGCAGTGTCTCAGCCGCCTGTAGTGGGACTTCCCTGCGCTTTCATCCCCTCTCAGAAATGATGGTGATGTCTGTTGCTTTCTGGATTCAATGAGACAATCGGTGCCGATTGCATAACTCCTGGAGATGGAGTTCGCCCTACCAGATACCGTGTCTCATCAGGAGACACTCAGTGGCAGCAACAAAGATAAAACAAAGTAATTCTAATATTTTTTGTCTGTATCTCTCCAAAAATGTGGACGAAGTTGCATGGGGAATTCCATAGTACGATTTTCTTAAAATTATGTCTCCTTTTCTATTCCTTTTACAAGACCAAGATCCCTCTTCGTTCTCTCAATGATCTCATTGGAACTGTCAATGGGCTCTTTTATGCAGGCTGCTTACCTTCCTGCTCACCTCAGGTCACAAAGCCCAATAAAAGATCCGTGATCAAGGGGATCTGTGACAGTGCTCTTAGGCCTCTCAGGGGAGAAAAAACCCTAGAAGCTTGCCGTGCAGCCCTCTTAGCCTGCTCCTTCTTATAATTTGTGGGAAAAAGTTCTTCCGTTGCTCAGTGCAGTGCAGTGAATGGCTTCATATGGCTTTTGCTCACCAGTCTTTGCAACTCCTATTAAATGACTCCTTTCCTGATGTATCTCAGAAGAGAAGGTGGGAGAAGATGCCGATTATAAGATTCGGTGGTGAGTGATTACTTAAGAGTAGGGTTCACTGCGATGGTCATCCTGCTGGGTATAAAAGGAGCCATCTCAGAAGCAGAGGGAGTAGAGGGTCTCACTTCTGGCAAGACAGAAGTCAGGAGTGGAGTGTGTCCTTTGGACTCTGATATTCCTGTACATGGAATCTTCTTGATCCAGGAGGCAGATGCCACCCTAGAGGAACAACAGAGGAGTGGCACAGGAGAACCATGAGCGGTGGCCTTCCCAGCCCCCAGAGCAAGTAAAGGTGAGAGTCTTGGAGCAGAGGCTGACTTGTGGAGGCAAATTCCACTTGGTACTTAGTCACTAGTTTGCTGATTCATAAAGCCTAGGCCAAATGCTTTCAGGCTGAGGTGTATGGTGAAGTGGCATGTACTCTGAGTAATTATTAGCAGCCCTAAAGAGCTTTGTAACATTGCTTGAGCAGGAGAGAGGCCATGAGCTTGTATGGCTGAGACCAAATCTCAGAGAGCAAGAGAAGATTGCCTGCCTGCAGAGTTGAACAATAAAATTGTCCTAAGCAAATAATGGTATTCTGAGCATCTATCCCCTATACTATAAACCACCTATAACTAACTTCTCTAATAAACCCCATAATCACATGTATTGTCTGAGTTCTGCATGGTCAGTGCAGTGCAATATTAAACCCATCGTAGAGGCTGGTCAGTGCTGTTGAGGGCTGGTCAGGGTCTGATTGATAAGGGACATTGGAGGTTGCAGGGAGGTCTGACCTCAGCCTCATAGGAAATGCCCTTGGCCGATGCTCATGTCGGTTTGATTCTTCTTCCTCCTTGGGGAGTTAAAGAAAGTCAGATAGTTCTTAAAGGCTTGTGGGTAAACAAGCAGCCATCTAGCACAGATGCATCAAAGCCCACATGAAAGAAGCACACTAGCCTGTGTGATCATGAGGTGTCAAAGGGATCAGGTATCAGTCATCAAAGAACAAAAAATCATATCATTGTGAATGAGGGGGAGTGCATCTAGTGTCATCTGTAGACAACTGGACATCCCCTTACAGAAGGGTCTCAGGGAGGAGATGAGGTAGTCAGGGGGCAGTGTAGCAATGATGAACATACAACTTTCCTCTAGTTCTTAAATGCTTCCTCCCCCTAACTATCATGATCCCAATTCTACCTTACAAATCCAGCTGAACTGGAGGATGTACACTGGTACAGATAGGAACTGGAAACACAGGGAATCCAGGATAGATGAACTTCTCAGGTCCAGTGGTGAGAATGGTGATACCAGGAGGGTGGAGAGAAGTTGGGGTAGAAAGGGGGAACTGATTATAAGGATCTACATATAACTTCTTCTCTGGAGGTTGGTCAACCAGAGAAGTGGGTGAAGGGAGATGTTGGACAGTGTAAGATATGACAAAATAATAATAATTTATAAATTATCAAGGGTTCTTGAGGGAGGAGGGAACGGGGAGGGAGGGGTAAAATTGAGGAGCTGATGCCAGGGGCTCGAGTGGAAAGCAGATGTTTTGAGAATGATGAGGGCAACAGATGTGCAAATGTGCTTGACACAATGCATGTATGTATGGATTGTGATAAGCATTGTATGAGCCCCCAGAAAAATGATTAGAAAAAAAAAAGAAAGTCAGACTTGGCCCTTGACCAAGCCATTTCCTACACTTCAATGTCTGGCATAAAGAAATACACATTAGTAGATGTTGATTACGTAGAAAGCTTTCTTTCAGTTGAGTTGGTAGAGAGCAAGGTATTATGACAATTTACATCGACTGTCTAGCTTGGTTATGGTTATCTAGCTAAACATTTACACAGACAGGCTTGCTCAACATTAATACATCGAGGGCTTCAAAAAGATATTGGAAAAATGTCATTATCTTTCAGTTCTGTTTTCCCATGAACTTTCTGAAGCCCCGGCACATGTAGAAATCCTCAACAAATGGACCATAAAATCATTAACACCTGTTTTCCCCAAATTGTTCTTCTGTTAGAAGAACTGTCATTTTTATGCCATCAACACATTTTTCGCTACATAATACTACACTAGGTGCATTACTTTATATAAAAAGACTTGATCGGTCTTCACGCTGGCGTTCTATAAAAAACAGGAAGCATGTCTCGAAGATATGACTCGAGGACCACAATATTTTCTCCAGAAGGTCGCCTGTACCAAGTTGAATATGCCATGGAAGCAATTGGACATGCAGGCACCTGTCTGGGAATTTTGGCGAACGATGGAGTTCTGCTTGCAGCAGAGAGATGGACTATCCACAAGCTTCTCGATGAAGTCTTTTTATCCGAGAAGATTTATAAACTCAACGAGGACATGGCTTGTAGTGTGGCCGGCATAACTTCTGATGCTAATGTTCTCACTAATGAACTCCGACTCATCGCTCAAAGGTATTTACTACAATATCAGGAGCCAATTCCTTGTGAGCAGTTGGTTACAGCGCTGTGTGACATCAAGCAGGCTTACACACAGTTTGGAGGAAAGCATCCCTTCGGAGTGTCGTTGCTCTACATTGGCTGGGATAAACACTACGGCTTTCAGCTCTATCAGAGCGACCCGAGTGGGAATTACGGAGGATGGAAAGCCACGTGCATTGGAAATAATAGTGCTGCAGCTGTGTCAATGTTAAAGCAAGACTACAAAGAAGGTGAGATGAGCTTGAAGTCTGCACTTGCTTTAGCAATCAAGGTGCTGAACAAGACCATGGACGTTAGTAAACTTTCTGCTGAGAAAGTGGAAATCACCACTCTAACAAGAGAGAATGGAAAGACAGTCATCCGAGTCCTCAAACAAAAGGAGGTGGAGCAATTGATCAAAAAACACGAGGAAGAAGAAGCTAAAGCCGAGCGGGAGAAGAAGGAAAGGGAGCAGAAGGGAAAAGGTAAATAGATTCTGTAACTCCATGTTGGGCACCACTTGGAGCAAACGCCCTAATGTTCCCACTGAGAAAGGTGTGACTCTTAAAAACACTTACAAGAGGAGCCAGGACGTGCGGTCCTTGTCCTTTATGTTCAGTTGATAATGTTAAGCCAATGATGATTGTTGGTCTTCATGGATAGCTTACATGATTTCTTTCTTTTTAAATAAAACTTGGAAGAGTTAAAAAAAAAAGACTTGATCATGTTTTTTCTTCTTTCTCAACCCTTTTATCTGCTTATATAATAAATTAATTCATTTCCTAATGTCCCTGTGTGTTAACAGTCAGGGAGACACTAGAGCTATACACAAATAAACATCACCTTGACTTCCTAATTCTGAATTCAAACACACAAATCACAGGGCTTTGAAAATGAAAGAAAATTCACAAAGAATCCTTGTTGCAGTGTTTTTAAAATTTGGGAAATGGTAATTGATTTTAAGAGAGGGAGGGTTATAAATAAGTCGCTCAAATCATTCCAGGAAGGAGAAAGAGGAAAACACTATCATGTAAAAGAACTACCAAGAAGCCTCTGAACAGCGACATCTCACAGAATAAACATTTCAGGCTTAAGGAGCTTTGTACCAAATCAATGATTTGGGGTTCAGAGTAATCTATGCTCAGAGAATTTGCACAGTTCAAACTCATTCTGTTGAGCCGAGATCCCATGCCCCCCACCCAATGACCCGCTTCTGATTAGGGCACAATGGTTCTGGGTTAACTTGCAAAACCAGCTGCTGTGCAATTGTAAGGAAACACAATAGCCGGTTTTATACGATTTTTAGGATTCACGCCGAGTCCTCAGTTCTAAACTAGGTTGCTTAAGAAAGAGGTTCAGTTGTAGTGTGAGCCGTGTAAGCATCACAGTTCCTGGCAGCACTTTTAAAGTTAATGTGAAATGCCTAATTTGCCGCTTACAAAGTCCACTGTCAATTTTATACTGTAGCATACAAATGTTGAACAGCTCTGATCCTGAAGATTAACATGTACAGCTTCAGAAACCCTATATAGGGTCATTACGTGTTGGAATCGGCTCAATGGTAGTGGATTATATATTGAAGATACTATATGTACCAGAAAACTGGAATGTGCTACTTTGCTTCCCTGAACCACAGGGCCTTGGCCTAAGCTCATTTAGTCATAGAAACTAAGATGAGATCTGATAATAGGTCACAAGTGGAATGGAATGTCCATCTATAGATGATCAAGTTCATGCCTTCTAAAAGTACAGAGGTCTCTGAAACTGAAGAATAAAGAATAATTTTGACGATAGCATTAGGAATTAAACCAAATAATCAATATTTTCCAAAGAGGAAGAGTCTCACCGAAAATGTGAGGCTGGACTTCACTTGGAACAGTTTTATTGTACTCAAAGTTCATATGGAACCCTTAAGGCAGGATTTTATTGATTACATTGTGTTGTTAGTTGCTATTCAGTTGACCCCCAACTTATCATGACCCCAGTAAATAGAGACCAGGCTGCTGTGCTCCCTAGGATTTTCAAGGGATCCCCTTTCCCAGAAGTCCAAGCCTAGGACTTTCTCCAATGATGCTACTTGGTGGGTTTGAGCAGTCAACCTTTAGCTTAATAGCCAAATACACATTTTGGGGCCATCGAGGGATCCAGTGACGAATTATATATGGACTAAAGCCAGTTCTTTGTGTGTGTCTGCAATGTGATTACAAACTATGGACATTTAGGACAGAATGCTTATTATTTTGTAGTTTGACTCCCACAAGAATGGTCCCCCACAAACAACTTGCCAGAACAAGAAGCCTGCCGTGGTTAAACGATGACTGCCTTACATCTAGCCTTCTTCTCCGGGTCACTTTCCCGATAATATTCTTATTTCTGATGTGGGCGAGGAGGAGATCATTCTCTAGTTATGTCTATTATAGTGTTAATTTTCTCCTTCTCCTTCTCTTTTTAAATTTTATGAATACTTTAAGCCCAAGCTCTCATTGTAGGTCAGGCCTTTCTTTACCCTGTGAAAATAAACAGTGAGCCAAATAAGGGAAATGTTGCTGGGGAGGAGAGATAGGTGATAACTTCTTTCCTGAAATTCTGAATTTATACTCTGTGAACAGACTTTAAGCATTACCACATCAAAAAGTGACCACTTCCAAGTTTGGGGGAATCTCAGTGATATCCCGTATTAGCTTCTCTTTGTAACTGTGTGGACAGTGATGAGGGTGTGTCCATTGAGAACAGGCATAATGTTTTAGTTTAGGGCTGCTATGATTATAGTAAGAACTATTTATTCTATTGAGCTATTTATAGATTTAAAAATAATCAATGCAGTCATTCTGTACAATTCTTTACAGATCAAGCAAGTATCACCATTTTAACATGATCATTTCATGACAGTTAAATATTATGAACCGGTGGCTTTCTTGGAAGAAGAGGTTCACTACATGACTATGCACAAGTGTGCGACCCACTTCCTGCCCTTCGATTTTCTAATCTACTGGATCACACTGTGCAAGTAAGCTGTTTCTTGGGGGTTGTGGAGAGCCACTAGCAAACAACTCCTTGCATTCCTCGGAGAAATAGCTCTGGTCTTAGTTGTGTTGTGTCTGGTAGCAGGACATTGGAACACCATTCCCCACATATTAAAGCTGCTCCCCAAATGTTGTTAGCAGAGTCCCACAGAGAAAAGATAGTTCCCTCATCATTTCCGATTGGGCTTCAGAGGCCTGGTTTCTCTTTTGCACCGGCTCCACCCAGCCACTCTGTAAGTTTCTCCTCCTGCTGATCCTTCCTTGAGAGTTAACGCATTTAAAAATTCTAAACAAGCACATACTTCTTTTTCGTAAACGAATCAAAGGGAGCCTCTGGTAAATTGTCTCGAGAAATTCAAGAGTTCTTTGAAATATGAAAAACCTCCAATGTATCAATGAGACCGATAGATTCGATTCTTACAGGTCAAGCTTTCTTACAACGAGGGCACACTCATTATCCAGCGAATGACACTTACTTGCTATTGTTGGCATTTTCCCCTACAACACTAAATAACATCATATATGCCCCTTATAGGTTTCCTGGTGCACATGCTCCCATTTAAAGGGAAAGCAAACCATCATAATAAAATAAGTACATGCAGCAACCAAGCCCACATGGAAGAAGCACACCAGCCTGTGTGATCACAGGTATCGATAAGATCAGGTTTCAGGCATCAAAGAACAAAAAAAATCATACCATTGTGAAGGAGGGGGAGTGCGCAGTGGGGACCCAAAACCCATCTGTAGGCAACTGGACATCCCCTTACAGAAGGGTTGTGGGGAGGAGACGAGCCAGTCAGGGTGCAGTGTAGCAACTATGAAGCACACAGATTTCCTCTAGTTCTTTAATGCTCCCCCCTCCCACTATCATGACCTCAATTCTACCTTACAAATCCGGCTAGACCAAAGCATGTACACTGGTCCAGATAAGAGCTGGAAAGATACAGAATCCAGGACAGATAACCCCTTCAGGACCAATAATGAGAATAGAGATACCAGGAGGGTAAGGGGAAAGTGGGGGGAGCAAGGGGGAACCAATCACAATGATCTACATATAACTCCCGCCCTGAGGAATGGACAACAGAAAAGTGGGTGAAGGGAGACATTGGACAGTGTAAGACATGAAAAAATAGTAATATTTATAAATTATCAAGGGTTCGTGAGGGAGGGAGGGTGGGGGAAGGAGAGGAAAAATGAGGAGCTGATACCAAGGGCTTAAGAAGAAAGCAAATGTCTTGAGAATGATGATGACAACAAATGTACAAATGTGCATGACACAGTGGATGTACGTATGGATTGAGATAAGAATTGTACAAGCCTCCAATAAAATGATTAAAAAAAATAAGTACATGCACGTATATACATCTACACACAGGGAGCAATCCCAAATATTATCATTAAGTTGAATGCCTTCACATTGTTTAAAACCTTGCTTCAATTGCAATAATAACAATAAAAAGATAAAGCCAATAGGAACTGCATCTCAGATTTACTTCCTCTGACGCATTGCTTGGTGAAATTTCCGACGCCTCGAATTTGTCTAAACCACGTGACTAAGTGTAACCCATGGAATGTGAGCAGAAGAGATCTACGCCATTTGTAGGCGGGGCTATGTGGTGATCCCAGAGGCACTTTCACATTCTCCCCTTAGCTACCTACTGGGTGCACACAATGTAGGTAGGTACTGAGTTCCAGGTGACTTTGAGACCCAGAGGATGGAATCCCCACCAAATTGGAGGAGCCTGGGTTTGTGAATCAGGTGAAAGTTACCGTCTGAACACCAGCATGAAGCCACAAAGACTTGGGGTCACTTGCTTATAGCATTTAGTTTGACCCAACTGATAAAGTCATTTAGGGATCATCTGGTCCGCAGATAAAAACTGGAAGCTTACCTAAGGAAGGCAATCTGTTCCAAGTCATAGAACCAGTCAACTAATATGTATATATATTGAATCTGGAGCCTAAAATTTCTGGCTCTCCATTTATTGTTTTTGGGGGGCAAAATGCTGCCCCATCCCCTCCATCTATGATGATAGCATTTTTGTCTCAGCAGCATGGAAGGGTGATTAATAGTCTCAAAGAAAAATACAAGTGGTACAACGTGGACTATAAATATGCTTCATGAGCACCAGGAAGATTGGAGGACTAATTATGACACAGATTGGTCACCATATGCTCTGCTTCCAAAGACTTCCGTCTTCACAGTGGGATTACCACCGCACTAAGAGCTTAGCCTTATGCAGATGTTCATCTCAGAATATTCTTCCATCGGGAAGTTTCTCAACGACACAGGACCCAAATCCTTTAAATCCCAATCCCCGTCAGTCACAGAAACGCATCTTCCTGGGTCCCCACCCCTTCCACACCACCCGCATAGAGCTGCCAGCACTACCACATGTCGGCCTGCCAATTTACAATTAGAAGGTACTCCAAGTACTCCGGAATATTGGGCTGCAAAGAGATGCCTCACATCTGATCAAAGGCTGCCCTCAGGATCTCCCTGCTGAGCACAGTCTGTGCTAGAGGGTCAGTAGATGGCTTCACCCGTATGGCCTCGTTTCTGCTGTCTGTACCCTTTGGGGGAACTTTGCTGGGAAAAGCACTATTCAAGATGTTTATCCTGGGATTTTGTAACTTGTTTTTCATTTTAATTTCATTTTCAACAACTCAGCTCATTTATAAGAGCTTTAATCATACTACTCATGGAGTCTATGCTGTACCAGTTCCACCTGGGTTTGGGATGAGAGGGCCAAGCGAAGAATTGTCACCCCTGCCCAAGGATGGCTTATGTGACATTATTAGGTAGGCACGGCACCAACAAGGAAGCTGTTCCGGCATTAAAACACTCAGGATCATGCTAACAAGTCTCAGGAGACTGAATTCTTGAACAAAACAGAATAAAATGATGTTTTTAAAAAACCCCTCACATATCCAAAGTACGTGTTCGCAGGGTGAATGAGAATAAGAAACAAAGACTAAATGTCCAAAGCACTGCTTCTCGCACATGCGTGTTCAGTCCCTCTATCGAATGTCTCTGTGTGTATACTTACAGAAAATAACAAGCGTTTATATTTGGGAAAAATGTGATATATTCACACCTCAAAGAGAATATTTTTTTATTACTAAGATTTACAACTTCTCCTAAGAACAAAATAGTCTCTGGAAACAAGTGTAAATGCTATTTTGCACACCTGAAATAATTGTGTAGATTTTTGCAAGTTTACTCTTCAACATGAAGTACAGTGATGTGCAGAGCAGACTGGAAAACACATACTTGGAGCAGGAAGATATTCTCCATCGTGCTTCCTGACTACAGGGTTATTTAATAAATGAACGGATGTATATGCAAATGGCAGCACCATTGTGAGGGGAAAGGACAAGTTGAATGCTGCCTTCATTGTTCTTCTGTTCATAGGATGTCATTCCTGAAATATGTAGCTACCATAGGGGGGTTCTGAAGAGATATAACAGTAATAAAATGAAGGTTAAGAAGATCAGATTGAATCTTATTCTCAAAATTGCTTCAACTATAGGCCAGAATGCCTAAGGAGATCAGCCTACTTTAGAAAAATGACTTGGTGCAAAATGCTTCAGTGGACAAGTGTGTGCTGTTTGTCCAGAAGTCTGATGTGACATCACTGGGATTTTTAACTAATGTCGTCACGTCAGGTCGCGCATCACTCACACACCTGGTGCCTTTGTCTGGCAAGCAAAAGGATCGGCGGAACACCTGGAGATGGTAAGAGAGTTCAAAAATTAAATGAAGCAATGTAAATAAATTTCCTTGCTCATAAACAAACACTCCCCCATTGTCATCCAATTGATTTCAACTCCTAGTTATCCTATAATAAAATCTATTTAGTAACAATACTTTTGAACTTCAACTTGTATATAGCTAACCAACTGCTGAGTTGTTGGAATCTCTAAATTTTTAGGGCACCAGATAGTCTCAACTTTCTCCAGAGGAGCGACTGGTAGGTTTGACACACTGATCTTAAGGTTACCAATCTCACCTTAGGAGAAAGGGGAGACCATCTGCTCCCATCAGGCTTTCCGCAGCCTGTGGGGTTGCTGGGAGTTTAAATTGGTGAGACGGCAATTAGGGATGTTTTTGCTGTTGTTTATTTGTTTTGTTTTAGTTACTCTATAGCATTAGTACGTGCAATATCAAAATATTCGGTTGCCAAAATAAATTGAAGCCTAATGACATTTAATGCATCGTTTTAAAAGCTGAATCTTATTAGAAGCACATCATTGATGTGGTCTATGCCAAATTTTATCCACACATGAAACTCCTCTCTAAGTAATCAGAATATTCTAACACACTTAGGATCTGTAACTTAGTTGATACAGAATGATAAGTCAAGAGGTTCCACAATGGTGGGAGCTTTTATAAAAAACAATGTGAAACTATTGTTTCTCAAACTATCCTCCATCTCGTTCTGCACCCTTCTGAAGATTAGGCTTTCATCTCTCCAACTTCCCCCAATAATTCTGCACTCTTCCATTTACACTGCTGGAGACGCTTATAGGGATGTCTATTGTTTTTCTTTACAATTCTCTTGGAGGTTTGGGAACCAAAGATGTCTGAAGGGACATTATCAATGCCATAGGGTGCATGGAGTATGGTCTTCCAACCAAATTTAAACAAATTCAGTCATGTTAGATACTGCATCACTCACACCTCTAGCTTCTTTATCTGTAATGTAAAAAGATAAACCAAACACTCAGGGACGATAGGAGTTTGAAAATTAAATGAAGCAATATAAGTAAATTTCCTTGTTCATAAATAAGGTCGGAGAACCTTTGCTATACTCAAAGAATGAACAGCTAGATGTCACAATTGTACAACAACAACAACAAAAGCAGCTTTCCTGGCCTTTTGCTCCTCAGGACACTTTTCAATTTTCTTAAAACTTCATAGTAAACTCGAGTGACCATCTTGTGTCTGACAAAATGGAACAAGATTCCGCCTTTGAGCCGATCTCCCTGTCTTGGATTTCGTTGGCCCAGCAAATTTTCTTGAAGTAACTGTTGTTATTACCCCTTTTACAAAGGCTTCTTCTTCTTTGGTGGCAGCCAATGGAGAGTAAAACCAGGGTGCTACTGAGAGTGCTTGTTTGCAGCCATTCGCTGATCGCAGCGACGTGGGTAAGCCTGTTTCGTTTGGATTACAGCCAGTCCTGAACATTAGAAGCAATACTCTCTAAGTTACCCTTGTATACCTAACCAATTGCTAGGTTTTCAGTTCTGCGAGTAAATACATTTTCTTTTACCCCCCACTCCTTATGTCTGTTTAAACAACAAGCAACATCATGATACCAAACCCACAACCAAGCTCATTGCCAACAAATCATAACAACCCAATAGGACAGGGTAGAACTGCCCATGTGAATTTCTAAGTCTGCAACTCTTTACAGGAGTAGCAAGCCCTGCCTTTCTCCTGCGAAGGGGCTGGTAGCATTGAACTGCTAACTCTGTGCATTTCAGCCCAACGAGTAGCCACTATGCCACCAGGGCTCCTAGCAGCATGGTAAGCAGCAGGAAGACCAAAGTTGTCAAAGATTTAATCTTACAGCATCAGTTGAATCAATGGTGAAGTCAAATTACACATGGCATTGCATAATTCTGTCACCATAGGCTCCTTTTTTAATGTAACAATTATGTGCTGGCCCAAGCCAAGGTATTTTCCATCCACCTTACAGGTGTATGAAAGCTGGGAAATGCGTAAGGAAGCAAGAAGAAGCATTAATGCATTTCAATTTTGATGTTGGTAAAAAATGCTGAATATGCCATAGACTTTTAGAAGAATGAACAACTTTGTCTTTTTTTAGTTCCTTATCTTTATTTTATTTTTTTTAAATCGTTTTATTAGGGGTTCCTACAACTCTTATCACAATCCATACATACATCAATTGTGTAAAGCACCTCTGTACATTCACTGCCCTCATTCTCAAAACATTTGTTCTCCACTTAAGCCCCTGGCATCGGGTCCTCATTTTTCCCCTCCCTCCCTGCTCACTACTCTCTCACGAGCCCTTGATAATTTATAAATGATTATTTTGTCATATCTTGCCCTGTCCGATGTCTCCTTTTACCCCCTTTTCTGTTGTCCGCCCCCCAGGGAGGAGGTCACATGTAGATCCTTGTAATTGGTTCCCTCTTTCCAACCTACCCTCCCTCTACCCTCTCAGTATTGCCACCCACACCGCTGGTCCTGAAGGGATCATCCGCCCTGGATTCCCTGTGTTTCCGGTTCCTATCTGTACCAGTGTACATCCTCTGGTCTAGGCAGTACAATCAGAATTCTCTTTAGAAGTGAGGTTAGCGAGATTTCCACTCACCTACTTTGGACAAGTTATCAAGAAGGGCGAAGCCCTACAAAAGAAGTTCAAGGATGGTAAACCAGTGGGACAAACCCAAAGAGGCAGGTCTTTATCTAGCTGGACACGGCAGCTGGAAGATGGGTCAGAGCCGCAGCAACTGTTAGGACAACACAAGACCCAGGAGTGGAGAGGGTTTTGTTCTGTTCTTCTTCAGGATTCAGAGTTGGCACCACATTGACGGCACCAAACCAGCACAGGAAGTCACGTGGAGCGTACATCACTTGTAACCAAAAGAAATCGAATGAAGAGGTTTTATGAGGGTCTATAAGGCTCCTTCTAGTTTAAGTACCCTCCTCTTCTCTGGATCTCAGACCATTGATGTATGTTAGAGAACTGACTGGATTCCAGGAAACATCTGTCAAGCACAGGTGTGTACCACTAACCGTAGTACTCGGAGAAGGATTACAACGGCGAATAAGACAGTGCTCCTTACTGGGGAAGTTCAGAGTTTTACAGCTAAATTCTTCCCTGTGGCTTGGTTGTATACTTGATTCCTTTTTTCTCCCCCCAATTTTACATTGACCAGTAATGCACATAAAGACAATGGTGTATGCCCAACGCACACAACATGATGAATTTTCATAAATGGCTATGGCTCATTTCTTATTTTTTTTACTAATTGTATTTGGTATATAAAGCTTACTTTATCACATCTGCAGCAGGACTACAGAAGCTGGAAAAGGGACTATGATTGGGACTGGTGCACTACTGAATATTCGAAGTTTAGGAAATTTGTTCAGTGTCTACTAATCACCTTCGCTGGAGTATAACTCAGAACCACGTGAGTCCTTTACACGATTTCCATCCAGAGCGCACTCATGCAGGTTTTTGACAGTGAGACTGCCCCTCCCTAGGCTGACGAGGAAACTCAGCAATCCACACTCTGTGATTTAAACACACTCTGCTGGAAGGCAAGACTTCTTACATTTCTGGTCAATTTTCAGGGGAAAAAAATCAATGCAGGCTGAACTCATGTAGACTCAAATATGGATCTGGGGATCCCATCATAGACCATGGGCTTCTTCTATAAGCTTAGTGCTCAGAATGTAAGCTTTAATGTAGCCCTTTATCTCATACAGAGTTTTTTTATTCAACATCCTTTGATCACACTTAGGGTGGTGAGCTTTCTTCTACAAGGACTAACTGCTTGCATCTTAATTGACTCCTTGTTTTAGGGCAAGCCTTTAAGACCCCAGACACTACCCTTCCTGATAGTCAAGCACTATCTGAGTCCTTCATGGTACTTTACTCTCAAATCTGTGTCACAAAGCAAGTGTTGCAAGAGGCCATGTCATTGTAGGAACTGCTTCTTCTTTGATTCGACCTTATCGCTTAAAGTGCGAGTTCAAAACCATTTACAGAATATACCATGTTTATACACGTGGTTCACTGCATAAACAACATTTTGGCTCTATAGGAAAGTACACTAAGAAAAAGAAATTACACTACAGACAACCTCCATGATTAACTAGTCTTAGCTATGACATGGATTTATATAACTCCTCTTTAAGGACATCATTAGAATAATATAAGCTAATATTTGTAAAGTGCTTAAGAGTAACTATCATGCAATCACCAGCTTAAGCATCATTTTTAATAGAACCTTTACCATGAGAGTGAGGCGGTTACTCCACGCAATAAAAGGACCCTAGAAAAAGTACACACTGTACATCTAAAATTTAACAATCATCAGAAATGCAGTGGGACCTTGGGTGCTCCAGAGTAATAAGGGAAAGGGAAAGCATTCCTGGCGGGTGTAGCTGTAGGTAGCTTTTCATTATCTAGGAATCCACATAAATTGGACCCTGTGGTTTGAGTGCATATGCAAATTTAACACTTTATTGCAGGTGAACATCTGTTGTTCCCTACAGGATGGCAGCAGCCAGGGAACTAGGGAGAGACCTTGTTTATGGGATGGCAGGTGGCCTTTTTATTCTCAGCAGTCTGCAACTCGCTCAACCATCGCCCCACAAGGGGCTTAAGTGCTCTCTGTTCCTCTTGCTAACTCAATCGGGCATATCCAGATACAGCTGAGATGTGTTCTGAACTGTGTGTGTTATGCTATCTGATTGACAAAGGGTAAACACAGAGAATCCAGAGTATATTAGTTATTTTGGGGGGGAGTAGAAATGATTTGATTTTCACACATCTATGAGATTTGGTTCTAAGAAGATATTGCTGACATAGATTGCGTAGAAACCTATAGTGTTGGGGTTACCTGGAGGAGACCCACAGCTATAGAGTCACTAGTTTTATTTTCTTTTGTAACAACCACTCTGCCCACCAAAGCCTTTCCTGGATCTTCTTGCCTCATCTTGTCACTCCACAGAGTTGCCATGGAAACCAT
Organism: Tenrec ecaudatus; assembly: GCF_050624435.1. NCBI lineage: Eukaryota > Metazoa > Chordata > Mammalia > Afrosoricida > Tenrecidae > Tenrec > Tenrec ecaudatus. The sequence goes on from NC_134533.1 coordinate 191,769,258, forward strand.
CTTTTAAATGCACTGTAGTCAGTTCTTGGGTCCTCTGGCTCCAGCACACATATAATAATTGATGAGACATGGGCGGGTACTTGCACTACGCTGAGCTACTAGAATCCTTCCATAAGAATCTAGACTCCCCTAAGAGGCTCCAGATGGACTGTGAGTCGAGAAGTGGCTGTGTGTGGTCATTTTCTACCATTTGGGCAGGGACAGTCGGATGGTAAGCCGACAGGGGGAGAGAAGAAGGAAGAAGAAAGGGAGGAAAAGAGCAAAAAATTGAGAGAGTTTTCACAGAGTTTATCAGTTTTCCTGGGCATATTGGGTGGTCAATGTGCCACACTAGCTCCACAGTAAGATGAGGCTTTTAAAAAAGAATTATTTTGTAATTTGTAGTCAGAGTAACTACTTTCTTTTGTTTTATAACATTGTCTATTAAACTTTCATCTGTCTGGAATAAGAATGTAGGCGAGAGAGGCGGAACCCCAAGCTAGAGGGGAACAGACACTTCAGAGTCCCATGGAATTCAGCCTTTACTGAGATCTTCTTTGAGAGAGAGACTATGGGGAGAGAAGGAATCACAATGAAGGGAAATGAAGCACTGAGATCATGCAATTGCCTCTACAAGGTCCCGAGGGTCCTTTTGATGTAGTCAAAGGCAATACAATATGTCAATAAGGGCAAGAAGCTTAATAGCAGTCGTTAGCTACCTCACACCATGAACACAGATGCTATGGTAGATTGTGGGGATGCTAATAAAAATACATCTTTGTCCTTTGAGGGCCTGTGCTTGTCACGATCACTTCTACACCCACGGAAAGCCAGTAGTTTGAGAACATTTTGAAAATATAAGAGAGATGCTGGGTACAAATATAATTTCCAAGTTATTATTTATAGAACTATCCCATCATATTTAATATCATCTTATGTACTATAAAATATATGGTAGGCAAAAATATATATTGACCGTTTCAATAGTGCAAGATACTTGAAGGAAGTATTTTTTGTTTCTTATGGGACAGCATTTTCAAACACACAGCTGACATACAAAACTATTTGCTGAGTCTGGAATGACAGAGAAAGTTTACATGATAAAATAACATGCAAATACCTTGACATGTAACTTTCTATGAATAATTATCTCAAAAAGACCTAGTATTTGAGTTCTGATAGTACACAAGATTGTGGTAGCAGATGTATCCCTACATACATGGCATTCCTGAAAAGCTAGGTGTCTGAAATGATTTTTTAATTATTAATATTCAGTAAATCATTTTTAAGAAAATTGTTCTTGAGGAAGGGAGGAAAACAGGAGGAGCTGATACCAAAGGCTCAAACAAAAAGAAAACAGTGATGGGAAGATATGTACACATGTGCTTGATACAATTGATGTATGGATTGTTATTAGAGCTGTAAGCACCCCCAATACAACGATTTCTTTATGATAAAGAAATAAAGAAAAAGAGAAAAACACTGCTTTGAAACAGCTCAATCTTATTTCAGACTGAATTTAAACACAAGTCCCTCCTTCAGAACTAGTTCACTTGTCAGTACATTGGTGAATGGAGTTAAATTGTAATGTAGGCAAGCATTGAGGCAAAGAATGTTGGCAAATCAAAAACATTCCTTGAAATACTTAGTCAAGCATGTTTGATCTTAGTGAGTAAGCATGAGCTTTAACCTCCTGGATCTAGTACAGGCTCTGAGGACTTAGGTGTGCCCGGAACAAGCCTCGGTATTCCCATTGCTTCCTACGCATGTGCAAGTGGGACACTGAGTACTGAAGACCAAAGAAGAATCGATGCATTTGATTTATGGAGCTGGCGAAGAGTGCTGGAAGAGTCAGGGGCTGTCAAAAGAACAAACAAAAAACTGTCCTGGAAGATGGATAGCCAGAAGGCTCCTTAGAGATAAGTATGGTGAGATTCCATCTCATGTACTGTGGACGCGTTATTAGAGCGACCAGGCACTGGAGAAGGTGGGTAAAGTGAAGGAGCCGTGAAAGGACGAAGGCCCTCAACACGGGCTTGACATAAGGACACGTGTGAAGCTGGTGCAGGACGGGCATCGCTTTGTTCCGTTGTACACAGGCTCATCATGGGTCCATGCTGACTCAATGGTGCTCAATAAAAACAATAATTACTAAGAAATGGGCCAGGATCGAATGGTTCTAGTGGACACAACTCACTAGTGTAAGGGGATTCCATGTTTTGTCATTGTGATTGGCATTTGAAATGCTTTTAGAAAACATAAAACAGGAGATAAAAATTTACATTTGCATATTAAAGATATGAGTCCAAATTCAGACAGAGATATGCATCCATATTTCCATAATGCTAGTGTTAATATAATAATCCTGACCAGTGAATATTAGAAATTCTTGACCCGATTCCATAATCTATGCGAATGCTTCAAATAACTCATGGAAAAATTCCATTATCATTTAATTCCCTTTTCTCAGGAATATTTTGAAATCCCCTTGTACATTACAAACCTTATACCTCATAGTTTAGCATGAAGGGACACAGCACTATGTATTACATTTGATATTTTATAACCATGGATAAGTTGTTTTACTAGGTCTTGGCATTTCCCACATGAAAATTTCACATGTTGCACAAGAGACTTATAGTTTCATGGGTCTGGTAATAAAAGTGTAGTACGGTGAATAACAGCTTGGAATGATTGAATAGTAGGCAGGCTGGCTTCTCTACTTTCTGGTGGTTATTAGTACTATAAGAGCTCATCTCTATCTACAGAAAATGGGAGAGTCAGCTTAGATTTGAAGGCAGATCTCTTTCATCTTAATACTATTTACTATAAAACCACAAGGAGAAATTATATTACCCATATCTCAACTCATATCTATTATTCAACTTAAGTAGCTGCTATGGCTATAGGAAACCTCTTGTCCTGAACTTAGAGGAATGAAAAAACAGCTGTTCTTCAATTTAGTTGTTCTTTCAAATTCTACTTATTCATACTCTCTTTGGCTTTGTTACTTCTAAGGGATATCACGCTAAATTACCTTAGCTTTTCATTGTAGAATCCATTTATATTAGCAATAGAGGTTACTCTCTTCATTTTCTGAAAATTTCACATAGCTTCTATGGTCCCAAAGTTAAACTTTTGGCATTTATTCACCCTCTCCCTGAAGATATATTAAATGTTAACTATGAGTTAAGGCTTGAACAGGCAAAGCCCTCACAAAGCAGACATCTAGTTAGGAAAAATTGAACACGAATAAGGACAAATGTATGTTACAGTATTTCAGTTCCTGCTGAATGCTATTACAAAGATACATAGACGTGTGGGAGAAGATCAGTGGGGAAAGAAAACTCCAGACAGGTGGTCAGAGAATCCCCAGAAAACAGCACTGCAGACAGAGAAGAACAATTACAACAGCCCAGAGGCCGAATAGAGAAAGCAGGCCCCTTTGTTGGTGGGTATACTGGAGGCAAGACGGCATTCCGTAGCCTTACCCTAATACCTCATTGGTTTCATTACTGAAGCTTTATAATACATTGAGATCTGATAGCTCAAGTCCTCTAATTTTGTTCTTCTTCAAATTTTCTTAGTTATTCTTTTCTATTGGTATTTCAATTTATACACAGCTGGTAAAAGTAAGAACTGCTTTCTTTGCAGGTATTTTAGTTTATATAGAAAATATGGATCCATGTAGATTTACTAAATTTCTACTCACAGCAGCATAGAATTCCCCATATATGCCATATTTTACTGAACTCACTGTCCCAATCATGAGCATCCAAGTTGTTTGTAACTCCACTCACTAACAAATAGAGCTACCATGAATATCCTCATGCAACTACCTGTCGGGGCCTGTGTGAAAATATTTTGACACATCTCCAAGAGCAGAGTTGATATCCATAAGTAGATTATGGTAAGTGGTACTAGACTGATTTGAGAAACATGTGCATTATTTTTCTGGCAGATCCATGCTAGATATTGCCAGTCAAAATTGTTGTAAGTCGTGCCTGACCACCAACTCGTATTGCTTGTGCAAAGAGCACCCAGTCACGTAAAAGTTTATTCTGTACAAGTGAATGATCCAGGAATTGTGATATATAGTTAGCCTGCCCTTGTTCAATCTCCCTCTCTCATTAGTGTTTTAACAGTACCATGGGCTAATCAATGACACTATAAACCAAAGGTCCTTATGCTCTAGGGAGATGATCGGTAAGATTCTCTCCCATAAATTACAAGGATGTCTCTAAGATGATCTAGAGACAGATGAAAAACATAGATACTGGAATGGATTTTGGGCTTGCACTTAATCCTACTTCCATTCTAAGAACAAGTAGTTCTTCTAACATGGTCCTGCTCGGTACTCGCCCTCATGGAGTAAACAGAGTAGATATGGGTGCTATAGGAAAGTGTGGTGAAGAAATTAGATGGTGCCCAGAAACTAGCTGATAGAATTGAGGTCTTAATGACTTGTTCCAAACAATCAGCCAATAAGTGAGACATCAACTAAGTCCATATGGAAGAAGCATGCTAACATACGTGATACGAGGATTATAAATTATATAATCCAACTCCAAAGAAGGCAACAGTATCAGAGCTTAAATTGTGAGATTATGGCATGGGGAAGGCTATGGATTGTGGTGGAAATCCAAAATCTACACAAGGAATAAACTTCCGGTGTTTTCCCTCTAACTGAGCACTGGGAACAACCTGGCTACCAGGCAGCGAGTATCGGAGAGATGACAAGAGTAGACTAAAATGATCCATCTGACTTGAATGGTTAGAACCTGTTCCTTGAGCTCCCTTTTGATACACTTTGTGCTTGATCTGGTTTTTAATATTGTCTGGTTTTTTCCATATGGGGGTTTGTCTTCCCTGTTACATGTTTTTCCAATATGAAACCCAAGATAGGGGAAACTATAGAGACAGTCACTAGAATAAGGGTCCTTGTGTGGGGGGGTCCTTGTTTGGGGGGTACAGCAGGGGAGCTGGGGGGCTAAGGTGGAACTGATATTAAGGTGCTCAAGAAGGAGGAAATGCTTTGAAATTTATTTGGGTAGCAACTGTACAATTGCTTTACATGCACGTGGCTTGATAAGATTACAGTATGGAATGGTATGATGTCTGGATTAGCTCCTAACAAAATTGTTTGGAAAAAGTTTTAAATTAAATTTAGAAAAATATGTACATTAAACTCTATTCACCACCAATAGTTACATAAGGATTGTCATAAATATGTATATATATGAAAGGATCAATTTTTATTCTTTCATTAATTTTTCATGTTGCATAATTTTCATTCTCCTTTTTAATGATGACATGTTCTTGATGGATCTATAGTATGTGAGAAATTTATCAATGAAAAATACTGTTAAAACTTTATGATTTACTGCTTCCACATAACACTCTAAACATGCAAGCAACATATGAGGAGACTTCAAAAAGTTCACGAATATATAGAATTAAAATAGAAGGGAATTCTTCCACAAACTTTGTGAAACCCCACTCATATAATTTACTTTGCCCCCTAAAATAAAATAGGGTAAGTTTTAAAGGTTAGTTATTTAATGTAATAACACATTCAACAAGAATGGAGAATACCAGCAAATTAAATCTATATTACATCTTAATCCCACCACCTTTTAACATTGACACAAGCTTCCTTATGAATAAACTCACTGTAGTTTAAAATAAAATTACTACTCAATGCTGATCTTGACTCGCAAACATTCTTAGATTACTTTAGTTACATCTGGATACTGAATTCTATTAGAAATGTCATAAATACAGGAAGTTATCACAAAAGCAATAGTCACTATTTTGAATAGTGAACCCCGCGCAGCTAATATTTTAGCTTAGAAAAAATAACTTCAGGAAATTACCAAGATCATGCGAACTGTGTCTCATTATAACTCAAACATGCCGAAGGCTCTTCAAGAGTGCTGATGTTAGGCTGGGCCTCTAAGAGTCTCTACTGTATGTTTCTCTTTAATAAAAAAATAGTCACTTAAAAAGCAGGCTAAAGGACTGCTGTCTGACTTCTCAAGTTGATAGTAAGGCACACAGGAGCCTGTACAGGGAGCATCTACGGTGAGAGGGATCAACCATCACCGTCTTTCATGACTAAGAGATTTCGAAAAGTCTCAAGATGAGTTTCCAGAAGGAATAGAAATTTGTTCAAATTAGACTTTTGTTGGTTAAAAAAATTTTTTTATCAGCACCCATACCTGATGTTAGATTAGTAAAATGGAGATGATACAAAATGTTAGGGAAAAACACAACCTCAAAGGGCTCGGGTTTTATTGCTCTGGGAGGTATTATCTAGCTAACTGAAATCTCATTCCAGCATTCTTGTTACTACCTTATCTCGTTTCTTGAATCTTCTTTTGCAGCATTGGTATCCTCAACGAATTCAACAGAAATCTTTGACTCGTATGAACTATAGGTTTGTGAAAATATGATGTTTCTAACTTTGGTATTTTAACTTGATACCCTCTTCAAGGCCTCAAAATATGATGGAAAGAGGGAAACAAATAGCCAGAGGGTCGGGAGGAGAGACTAACCCCAGACAAACTTAGAATGTCTAAAAGCTCTAGGCACACAAGGAGAATCTTTACCCTTATAGACAGCCAAATGAAAAGAATTTGGTAAAGATAAATGCATCACCCAGCTGTGTGTGTATGTGTATAAGAATTTGAGTTTGGTTTCTGCAAGCTAACCAGTTTTGTTGATTGTCATGTACTTTTATTAAGCCACTTCCAATGTTTGTTAGCTAAGTGTTTAAAAAGTGTTATCCAAGGGTTTAAATCGGAAATAGTCTATTATTCCTGAGTGCATTTTTATATGCTTGTTACCTTTTTGTATTTCCTTATGAATTTCCTGTTCTTATCTTTGCCTATATTTGAATTGATGATGTTATTTTTATTTGCTGACCAATTCTGTTTGGTTTTAGATATTAACAATATATCCTCCCATTCTCTCTTTATTAATTTTATGTACACCCCTACTGTGGAGTGATATGGAATTATGGATGGTTTTATATATGTTAACACATATAACTACTCGACCATCTTTAGATTGAGTTATTATTATATGTCTATTTGTCTTCATTAAGGACTAGGACATTAGAGTAGTCAATTTTGTAACTATAGTATTGAAGCATGATGGTTGGTATGCAAAGGAAATGTGAAGGAGGGTGAGTTTTGAGATATTATGATAAATACTAAGGCTCTGAGTTGTGATGAGTCTACACTGTCAACCACCCCAAACCTATTGCTGTTGAGTCCACTGGACTTATAGTCACCGTATAAAGACACGCCTCTGTAGGGTTTCAGAAATTGAACATCTTTTGGAAACAAATGGACTCATCTTTCTTCTGTGGGAGGGGAATTGAACCACTGATTTCTCAGTGGCTGGTACTTTGCCACTGCAAGACCACAGCTCCTGTAAACCACCCAGGTACCATGATCTGTGCCCACAGTGAAGAAAACTTGCTGAAATCATGCGCCTCGTAGGACTCCCGTGTTTCTGCTTCAGGGATCCTTTCTGAACCTTGGGAGTAATCTCTCATCCCATTGGAGATGGCAGTTTGGTGGCCACCAACCAGAAGTCACTGGAACTCAGGACATGAGGGAAATGTGCTTTTTCCATTAAAGATGAAGGGAGACTATTTTTTTTATGGCGAGTAAGTTATATGGCAACAATGGTCCACTGAGGACGACATGAGGGGATCAACACCTTTAGAACTGTCATGTGGTTCATCACTTACAACCCTCTATGAAGGTCAAATTGGAGGGTGACTCATCTTGGTTTGATCCACAGGGGCCATCTGCTGGTTCACAACAACAAATCGACACCTACCACGTGTAAAGTACCTGTGATATATAGAGCCCTATCGATCTCTAGTTTTCAAAATATTAGCATTAACGTTTTAAAAAGAGTATTTCAGATACTCCTTAAATATTATCCTTATTACAAACTCAACAGTTTGATGTTGAGGCAAATGGAACTTTGCAGCAAATCTAGCCACAGACGTGTTTGTGCTAAAATTAATTTTAAGGAATTTAACATGAGAAAACAGTGAAGCAAATTTCTTATAATATGCCTAGATGAAAATAATGAAATTGATCTATTTAATTACTTGGGCCAGCCAGGAGATATAAATAAGGACAGAATATGGAAAACACACTGAGTATATACAATAGATAATGTGAGGTCAAAACAGGGCCTGCTAGCCTTTTCAGTTTCACAACAGAATTTGAAACCTTTTCATTAATTTTTGAATGAGAATTAGGTGAACTCAAGTTACGTGTTTTGTCGCAGTTTTACGGTCATCATCGTATTGCGACATGCATATCCCTTTAAAATCTTGATTACTTCTCAAAATACTTTGTTGGGTTTAATTGTACTTCAAAATCGGTTTACTAGCCCCTTTACTACTCAGGTGTTCTGGTAACTTTTTCACCCAATAGTTTATAAGCATTTTAGAGTGACGTACAGGAAGTAAAACTATAAAGACACAAGGCAACTGGAGACAGAGTTACACTAATATATATAAGGAATTATGGGGCATTTGAGGATGAAGAATAAGCATAGGATAGGAGAAAGGAAAGGTGGGGGCAATGGCAAAAATCTGTCAGAGTGGTGACATGATTTCTAAACAAGAGAAGTATAAATATCCTAACGGATGTAACAGTTCCACTATTCAAATAGCTTTTCTTCCAGTTACACAGTAAATTTCATCCCCTAAACATACACTGTAATCTTAGAACTCCTTATGCATACAAATTTCATTTTGTTTGAAAATGCTGTAATCTGTTAATAATATTACTCAAGTAGGGTGGGTTCTCATATCTTTGGAGTTGTAATAACAAGAGTGGATTAGAACATGCATCTGTATAGGGTAGGGCAGATGCCATGCAATGATCCTTTTTAAGTCAAAGAGCCAACAAACACCTAGGTGCACGAAGGGGAAACACACAGAAGAGACCCTGCTTTTGACTGTCCGCACCCCAGCCTGGGAGAGACTGATTTCTGCACACAACTTGGTATTTCTTTTAGAGCAGAACGAGGGAACAGATGCTCCTCGCTGGACTTCTAACCTTCACAAAAGGCTACCAAAATGATGACAACAACAACAACAACACCGCAATGGAGTATTTTGGTTTGTCTGCGTGTGGAAACTGAAGACCAAGGCGAGGTTTCACACGTGTTCTCTGAACAGAGCGGAGTTGCAGAAGAGAAATGCGCAACTATGAATGCGCTCACCAGACACCCCGAACGCTCGTCTGCATGCGATCTTCTAAGTTTTTGGAGATCCGCGCTTCCTCAGAGCTGGGCAGTTTGAACCCTCTCGTGGCTCTGCAGAAACCAGGTCAGGTGAAGTCCTGAGTCAAGATCACAGCCAAGAAAACACTGCGGGGCATTTCTGCAATGCACGAAGCTGCCACGAGGTAGTGTGCAATTCATTGGCAGCGAGCAAGAAGACAGTGGCCTTGGGGAAAGAGTGGCCCCACAGAGCCAGTCTGTAAGCCGTCCTGTACCCCTTTATTGTAGACTCATGCGTAAGAACAGTTTTAAGAGATAGATGATGAGGAGTTAAACAATACGATTGTACGCAGAGGGAGCCCTGGTGGCGTGGTGGTTCTGCACTGGGCTGTGAGCTGCAAGGTTTGCCCTTCCAAACCGCCAGCTGCTCTAAAGTGTACTGGGCTGTCTACTCGTGTGAACCGTTACAGCCTGGGAGACTCACAGGGGCAGGTCGACCGGTCCTATAGGGTTGATTTAAACATTTTTGATTATACACATAGTCTTGCCATTATAGTACTAACAAACAACTGTTAGTATATTGCATGGGTGGGCATGTTGCATGGGTGGGCATATTGCATGGGTGGACATGCAGGCTGAATAGGTGTGGCAAGGCGAATGGGGGCATGTCAATGAGTTTATGCATGGCAGAGGATATTTCTACACATATAGGTATGTGTGATATGTATACCCATGAATATACACACACACACGGAAAATACTTACTATGGTCCTTTCACACTCTTCAAGCCTGGGAGTGAACCCAGCCCCTGGATCATCTTACAAGCAAACATTAGACAGGTCTATGGAGGAAGTAATAACACCAGGGCCAAATGTCCACCTGACTGCTATCAATCACTCAGGACCCCAAAACCAGAACTGGCCCCCCAAAAAGTGCAGATTGGAGGAAAGGGCGCGTGAGAGAAGGACAAACGCAAATGGGCACCCAGGGAGACCGGGAGAAGAGTGCTATTTATCATGAAATAAAATATTTACATTTCTTAATGGAAAACTAATATGCTTTGTAATCTTTCACCCTGACTACAATAAACAAACAAAAAAGTTGTCAGTTTATGAAGTCCAGGCGAGCTCAAAAAATATCTGCAGTTTTAAAAAATTGGCCTTGTGAATGAGAAGAAACGAGAGTGTGTTCAAGAAGAGAAGGCAGCCTATTGAGGGAGAGGATAGGTTTTATAATTAGATACCTTTGCTTAAAACGCTGTCCTTGCCAATTAGATATTTGGGAGACCCGTGGGAGTGGGCGAAGCATTCGGCTGCTCACTTCCAGATCGGCAGTAATCCCAGCAACTGCTTTGTGGGAGAGGTATTCAGCTGTCTGCTTCCATACGGATTTATAGGCTGGAAGACCAAGGAAACTCCAAGGTAGGCCTGCTATGAGCCAATTGATTCCATAGCATCAGGTTTATCTATTACATTTCTGTAATTTTCTTGTTTTGGTACAAGTTAGTTACACAGACCACTCTCAATAGCACCTGATCTTCTACCGAAATATATGGAGATTTTTGAGGACGGCACAGGACCAGGCTGTGCTTCGTTCTGTCGTAAAAAGGGTCGTTTGCGTCTGAACCAACTTGCCGCACTTAACAACAACAGCACGAAGAATTTTTAAAGGACTAAATGAAAGGCTCTCTAAAAATAAAGTGCTAGCATCGACCAGATAACGAACGAATAATGCTATTTTCTTTGTTATTTGCCATTTTCAATGGAGAGGCACCTATGTCCATAGATGGTAGGCTCAGACTGTGGAACGGGGCTTATGTATCGACTCTAACTGATGAACTCCGACAACATTGAATAAATATATAATCTGCATTTTTCTTTCTATATTGCTAATAATTAAGATGACCAAGATTTCTGTACAGTCAATGGTTTCTTACACTGCAGGGGGTGGGAGGGAAATGAACGCTGCAATATGTGGGCCAAATATCCAGCCAGTTAGAACGAGGCTTTGGTTGTTAGACAACGGTATGCATGCTCTGGCTTGCCTTTCAGCAATCCCTCCTGTTAAATCACTTGTCCTTCTGACACATCTAGTGAAGTCATGCTCATGCTCAGCCTAATGGCAAGATGCAGCACAACCCGAAGTTTGATAGGAAAGCTGTTTGTATAAACTGACACATGCAGCAAATACATAGGTCCATAAAATAGTCGTCGCGTTTTCACTGTGACAGTTAATTCTTGGTTAGATTCCTATTACACGAATTGAGTCACTTCAGGAGATCTGAAGCATTCTAGTGGCGGTGCCGGTCATGCGGTGAGCTGCTAAGTGCAGGTCAGCGGTTTGAGTCCCCTCGCCACACTGCAGGAGGAAGAGGAGGCTTTCTGCTCCTGTAAAGACTTACGGTGTCGGAAACCTTATCCTGTGTCCCTGGGAGTCAGAATTGACTTGGAGGCAGTAGGTTGTGGTAGACACAGTACACTAGGCAATTTTAGGTATTGGTTAGCCGCAGCATAAAAGATTAACTGGAAGCAAATCCATGCCAAGCAAGCAGAATAATAAACCATTAAACACACAGAAAACTCTGGAAACCCTTAAAATCTGGAATAATCAGACAGCTCTAGCTAAATGTTCAATGTCACTAAAATTAAGCCTACATATAATTAAATAGACCTAAATAAAGAAACAGGGTTGAAACAAACAATCATATCAATGGGAATGAGGTGGGGTGAGGCAGTGGGGTGGACACCCAAAGCCCCTATGTAGACAATTGGACATCCCCTCACAGAAGGGTCACAAGGAAGGGACGAGACAGCCAGGGTACAATAGAGCACCAATGAAGCACATAACACTCCTCCGGTTCTTTAATGCTTCCTGCCCGCCACTAACATGAACCTAGTTACGCCTTATAAATCCAGCTAGTCCAGAGCATGTACACTGGCAGAGACAAGAGTTCTCGAGACACAGAATGCAAGACACATAACCCCCTCAGAAACAATAAGGGGAGTAGTGATACTATGAGGGTAGAGGGAAAATGAGGAGAGAAGGGGGAAGAAGGGGGAACCCATCAACATATAACCCTCCACACCCCCACAGGGGGATGAACAACAGAATGTGGGCGAAGGGAGAGAGTGGGTGGTGTAAGATATGACAATCATAATAATTTATAATTATCAAGGGTTCACAAGGGTGGAAGGTGGGAGAAGGAGGGGAAAAAGAGGAGCTGACACCAAGGGCTCAAGTAGAAGGCAAATGTTTTGAAAATGATGATGGAAACATATGTACAAATGTGCTTGATACATTTGATGTATGGATCGTTATAAGAGCTATAAGAGCCCCCAATAAAATGATTTCTAAGAAAGAAAGAAACTGGGTTAAGGGAAGCCATCCAAATACTTTTTTTTTTCATAGAATGTGGGTAATACATCCCGAGTTTGGCTTCTAGCTAATTATTTAATTGCCCACTGGCAGCTGACTAACCATATCTACTATGTTCAAAGACTTCTTCAAGTGAGGTCAGGACAGCGGCCTTTTCCATTATAAATGACCTCCAGGCCTGTGTGATCAGGTCTCAGCACTAATTAGAAGCGAGACTTACATCACTTTCATGACCTTCTCGCAGGTTGTATGTGAGGTCATGCTGGATGTCTTCCACGAATTTGTGAGCATATTCTGGGTAAAGGTCTAGCACTTCAAAGAGTCCTTTGAGGATGATGCACTGGAGATCACAGTAGGTTAACGCCTTCACATCGGCATTGGTCTTGATCACTTGGTCTTTAATTGACAGGTTTGCTCCAATTAAATCTCCTTTTCCTAGAAACAGTAAAAGAGACAGAGAGAGAGAGAGATAGAGAGAAAGGCTAATTTTAAGAAAAGCAAATTTAAGATGCATCATTTCATTTGACTTAGCAGGTTCATGGCTCTGAGATTACATTAAGCAGAGAAAAAACATTGCCTAGGGCAGGGTTTCCCTAATTCTGCAGAACGGAGATGGTAAGCCTTACAGTTCCGGGTGGTCTGGCACCACCCTATGGCCGGAGGCAGAGAGGGTTGGTTACCTGTGAGTTGGGATGCTAATGGAAAAGCCACTGATCTGAACCTACCAGTCAGTTTGAGGGGGAGATGAAGCCTGCGGCTCCCATAGAGATCCATAGCTTCTGAACCCAATGGGACAGTTCTACCCTGTTCTGTAGAATCAACTAGATAGAAGTGTGTGTGTGTGTGTGTGTGTGTGTGTGTGTGTGTGGTGTGTTTGGCCACTACTCATTGCATGGCATTCACATTTCTTGGCCCCCAAATTTGAAATTTAAATATATCACTAAATATTGCCAACTATCCCTTAGAAGACAAAATTGCCCAGAATTGAGAACCGCTGGTCTGGGGGAGAAAGACGGGCACATAGAGTAGGGAACACAGGCCATTGCTGGCTGCCACATTGTCATAGGACTCAACTCTTTTGAGCATTTCTGTGACAACTGTCAGCATTTAAGGGGAAAAAATAGTGGCTCAGAGTTTTCGAAGTATAAAAATGGCTCTTTCTGAGGTCAGATCATGTAGATGTGTATTAATGGCTATCATTCTAGTTCTTTGCAGAGACGACAAGCCTGATGTCCCTAGCTCTGAACTTGTCCATAAGACAAGGATCATAAGGTATTCCACGCTCCAGGGTTCAGAAGAAGCGGTAACGACAGCATATTATGGGCAATAAAATGTATCTCATAAAACATAAAACACAGCTCAGAGCTCTAATGTCCAATGACATTGCAAAAGCTTCATTGTTCTCTATGAACATAGAGTGACTAGAGATGATCAGCTCCTCAGTGGTGCCACCTCAGGGAGAGACCCAATGCCACTTTCTCCAAGTTTATATGCGTCCTACCTGACATCCGGCAAGATCAGGGGGTACTTTCATCTTACCTTTTTTTTGGTCTACTACACTTCTACCTACCATGTCTGAGCTGGCCTTCAATTTTACAGGAACTAGTTTGTTTCCTTGAGTTCACCAATTAAAAATACTGGAAAATGTACTTAAAATGTTTATATGAATCCCAATCAAAGTAGTAGGAAGGTAAACCTAGTTGTAAATAAGCAGACTTCAGCTTTAGACTTACTTTAGACACAGCCATTAATTCAGCCAATGCTCATTGAGAAACATTAAGAGGGAATCCTTCCGTACTCAGAGATACCTGGATTAAAGGGTAGGGTCATATGACCAAGACCACAGAGGGAACCGACGTGGCTCCAACTCAGGAGTTTCCGAATCTTTGATTAGTCCTCAAATAGCATCACATCTTGGATTTAATGTTCAACTTAATACGTTTTATGACCATTCTCTTCCAAGTGAAAATAACTAACAAAGGATCAATGTATAGAACAAAATTATCTGGATCTAAATACATTTTTAACTTTCATGATTTTAAATTTTTATTCTGCCCAGCATTTCTGAAAGCAAATAATATATGTAGTAGCCTTCAATATTACTCTAAACCAGTGGTTCTCAACCTTCCTAATACCATGACCCTTTCATACAGTTCCTCAGGCTGTGATGACCCCCGAACCATAGAATTATTTTTGTTGCTACTTCATCACTGTCATTTTGCTACAGTTATGAATTGGGTGACCCCTGTGAAAGGGTCCTTTGACCCCTAAAGGGGTCGTGACCCCTAGGTTGAGAACTGCTTTAAACTGTTAAATTGGACAGCAAAATTGGACCAAATTAACTATGAATGCATGTAATAATCATAAATATCTGCAGCAGATAAAGAAGCTGCGGGTTTTAAAAATTACTGAATTATAAGCCAAGTATTACGTAGGGCATCATGATTACTAAGAAGAGTCTGGAGCAAAGCATGTCCTTTGAACCAAAGACCTGGGGTCTCTGAACCGCTGCGAACCTCCTAGACCCCAAACAAAGACCTGGTATACTGAAGATGGCAGGAGCTAGAGACAGTGGGAAAGGCAGAGGGTTTGTTGGTCCACGGCGTTAGGGATGAACGCATTCTGGCGAAGGGATGCTTGTGAAGCTAAATGTTTCAAGGGTTCCCAAGAAGGATCCCATGGAAGAGTCTTTCTACGTCAAGGTGAGGCCAGCTTCCTCTGAGCAGAGAAATTCCACTCAACAGTGGAACTTAGTGAGCTACAGCGCTTGTGCAGGGCAAGAGAAGCCCCAGACGGGGGGTGCCCCCGTAGCCTGGCATCAAAAGGTTGCCACAGGCCTAATGTGACTGGAGCTGGTAGCAGAGGCTTAGGAGGGTCTAGCAGCAGAGGAACAGCCTTGGGTGTTCGGTAGGCATGTTAAATAGCATCAGCGAAGCCAGGGGCAGTGCCAGGAAGGCAGCATCTGGCCTCTGACTTGAACCAGGGCGCACCTGCCCAGCAACTCAAGAATGGACATGGGCAATCTGGGAAAAGGTAAACACTTCGCTTTTTTGAGACTATTATTATCATTTACTATTGACTGTCTATAAATAATAACCATGGCTTTCACTCTGGCAACGCTGTGTAAGGGTCTTGTGGGTCTGGCTCTACCCCAGATGAAGGTGGCACCATGGACAAGTTGATGACAGTAGAGTATGTGTCTCATTTCTGGATGTCGACGGTTGCCTGGAAGTTCAGGCACAGTTGATCTGCGCGTACGAGGCAGACAGAAAGACATACAGGCACATTAGTCATTGAGACAACAACTATGAAAATAGCAACAAAATCTTTCAAAAATCACTACCCTGGAAAGACTTGACGTGCTCACTCCTGCATCTTGATGGCGCACTGACTGTGTAGCTGGACTCTGTGCTGAGCGGTGACAGCAGGCGCTGGCTCATTACCACCGGCTTCTCACCGCCCTGCCACGGAAGTGTCTAGATTTAGGACCCTGAGCTAAGTTTCTGAGTAATTGTGGGTTTGTTTTTTTTTTAATTGTGGGTTTTAAATAGCCTTATTTCTCAAAAAGGAGAAAGATGGCTATGGACTCTTACAGTTTCCGTTGTTTTTTAGAAATTCTATTATTGATATTTGCTAATTCGTTTTTATTCAAAGGTGGGCGGGGTGGATGGGGTGCATCTGGAAACTGCTCGCATTGGTGCTATAACTTATGTTGAATCATCATTAGGCAGACTCATATCATCTGCGAAGAGTACATTTATTGGGGCTTTGCTTTCTCTTAAAACAGCTCTGAAGGAAACAATGACTTCAATATAAAATGAAGGTGTGAGAAGCACACAGATCCTGTCCCCATAGCAAATCCCTTCTCTTATGACAACTGCCTCTCCAGGCACCCAATTAAGAAGAGTCTTCATGCATTGTGCTTGAATAAGTTTCTGTCTTGACAGCTGTTTAGTGGTACTTCTTCTCCACAACATTACATATGAATTCATTTCATTGGCAGCATGTTCTGGATTAAAAGTCTATAGATCAAACCAAATATGAAGCTATGGGTTTAAGCCTTTGAAAGTCAGTATTGATTTGAAGAGGTCTTGTATGGCATTTCCACAATGAATAAAATAATCTCATCAAAAGACTGTTAATCACAAAAAGAAAATATTAATAAATTATTATCTTTTTGGCGTGTTTAATCCTAACAGCATGCAGAAGTGTTCAAAACGGTCATGTGAAAAAAGAAATATTTCACAATTTGAATGAAATTCAAATGGAATTTTTTAAAAATGGATTTTTTCTACCAAGTTTTTGAAGCAACTTTGTACAAGTAGAAGCAACTATGTGACATGTTAATACTGGGAATCAAAATGTATGGAGGCGATTGGAAAAGGTACGGGATGAAATCTTCCAGCAGTAAGCAGATTTGTTTTAAATAATGAGACTATCTAGTTTAGACATGTATTCAAAAGAGGGCAGTCACATAGAAGCCAATACTGTAGACCTAAGGGGCTCTAAAATGCTGGTGCATTCATATTTCCATTCTTTGAACTGCTTCTAGTTGTCAGAGTAAACCAGGCACCACTGTGATGCAAAAATGGAGCCCGGGTAGCATGGTGGCTAAGCATTGGACTGCAGACTGCACAGTCAGCAATTTGAAACCACCCGCCACTCCCTGGGAGAAAGAGGAAGGGTTCTATTCCCATAAAGGGTTACAGTTTCCGAAACCCACAGGGGCAGTTCTACCCTGTCTCATGGGGTGGCTATGGGTCAGCACCAACTCAATGGCCGTGAGTTTCTATTTCCATAAAGAGTTACAGTCTTCGATTGTAATAAGAGCTGTAAGATTCCCCCAATAAAATGATTTATGAAAAAAAATACGCAGAGTAACTGTACCAATAAAAACAACAAACAAAGAGTTACAGTCTTAGAAATGCATAAGGGAGTTCTACCTTGTTCCAGGGATTGCCATGAGTCAGAATCCAGTCGGTGGCAGTGAGTTTTTTGAGATTATGCACAATATGTACATTTGACTGTTTAAAAGGTTTATATAATGTTTACATCCACTCTGCTGACACATGTATTCAGCTGTAACCCTCTGGGAAAATAGCTAGATGCCCTTGCAGAAGCAGACTATGGAAAGAGGCTGCATTAAAACTTAGAGTGGTCCCAAGGAAATCTGCAGAGAAATCTTCTTGATCAAAGTTTTTGAAGAACATTTATGAATAATTAAAACTTAAATTTAGAATCACAATGTGATAGGGTGATTAGTCTCTAACTTGAGAAGAGGGGGGCGGGAATCTCCTCTTAAAAAAAGAAATGTGGGGGGCATTCCATGTCTTTTTATTCAGGAGAAATATGTAAGGCGGTTGTAGGAAGCATCTGGCTGATCAAAGTGCTTACTAATGGGTGACTAGTTCCCTGCGCCTCTGTGTCTCTGCAGACAAGCATTGCATAGTGACTGTTGTTTGTGATTTTGCTGGTAAAAGCATTGAGGGATAACTCAGCTATTTAAGATCTCTTTGAGGCTCTCTTGAATCTTGCATATCCGTGTGATTGTCCTTGAACCTAGTGCTTTTATTATTCTAAAGTTAAGAAAGTGTGACTAGTTAAGTAACATTTGCATAGATAAGAGTTTAGGAATGTTTAAGTTCTTTGATGTTTGTTTTGTAACCAATTCCCTTGTGTAAGAAGAGTATGTAAACCAAGCTTCAAATACACCCGAGACTTCAGTCCATCAGATTGGAGTCCTCCCGATCCCATGCTTTGTACATAGCTCTTTCTTTTCCGTTCATCCGCACGCCTCATTTCAGACCCAGCTTGATGCGGGA
Organism: Tenrec ecaudatus; assembly: GCF_050624435.1. NCBI lineage: Eukaryota > Metazoa > Chordata > Mammalia > Afrosoricida > Tenrecidae > Tenrec > Tenrec ecaudatus. The sequence continues at coordinate 191,787,696 of NC_134533.1, forward strand.
TAGCTGGTCTAATCCCCCGCAGGCGGTGAGTCAAAGACGGAGTCAAAATTTGGCTTGGCAAGTCCGGCCTTTCCTCTGAGAAGTGGTAACTGAGTCACATGCCTCAGTAAAAACATGTGGGCCCTGCAGCATTCATTCCCCCACCTTTTCAGCTTTCAATGGAGGGGACCATACAAGTTTTATCAGGTGACAAGCTTGGAACCAGATCAATGGACATAAAACACCTAGGTCTTATTAGGGATCGATAAATATCAGTTCACTTCTCTCTTCCAGGGTGATGTGCGCTGAAGCTTCCAGACCAGAACCAGTGAGAGCAGTCTCACAATGATTCTATAGGGCAGCGGTTCTCAACCTGTGGGTTGCGACCCCTTTGGGGGGTCAAATGACCCTTTTACAGGGGTCACCTGATTCATAACAGTAGCAAAATGATAGTGATGAAGTAGCACTGAAAATAATTGTATGTTTGGGGGGGGGTCACCACAACATGAGGAACTGTATTAAAGGGTCGTGGCATTAAGAAGGTTGAGAGCCGTGGTATAAGAACTGTTGAGAGGAGGGGAGAGACTGGAAACAGAGTCAAAAACCTACCTGAGCTCACAGTCTGAGTCAGCAGAAAACATACATTCCTTGTCTTCACTCATTTGTGTGAATAAATATTTAAATGAGACAGCACATGTAAAAAATGTTTTCAAATGGTCAAGTTGTTTATAAAATAGGTTATTATATGTGAAATTAAAAATAAGCAAAATTTGCGGTACCAGTCCCTTATCATTAAGACAAATTGCAAACATTGAAGTTAAATATCTTGTAGCACATCATGCTGAGTCCCCTTCAAGGAGTCCCGAATTCCTCTGCCTCGCATCTCCACTGCTATGGCTGGTTCAAGAGCATCCTTTAAGTTTGAACACCATGGGAGCGGGATTTTGGCTACTTTCTTTCTCACTGTTTGGAACTCTGATTGCACCACTAGTAGGGTCTCAGTAAATCTCACTAAAATAGTAGGTGTTTAATTAGGTTGATAAATGAATAGAAGTGATTTTGAATAGTCACATATAAAGTTGTGGATGAGTTTTTTTTTTTCTATTTTGAACTACAATGCCATGTTTGGCACTTCTTTTTATATTTAAGTTAATAGCAATTATGACCTAATGTTTGGAGTCAGCTTTAAGGTACACAATCCTCATAAATCACCTGTGAGTTTTCTGTGAGGAAGTCACAAGTGTGCCTATAGTCAGTCACCTTGGCGGTATTGCTTGATGATTGCTTTGAAAGCTTATTAGGAATATAGAATCGTTTTCTCTATTGCTATCACAGATTAAACTTAATTTTCATATATTGCTCTGAACTGATGCCTTGTAAAAATGCATAAGCTACTTCTTAAAAGTGATCAGGTATTTTGCCATGAAACAGTATATATTGTGGTTAATAATCTGAGCCTGAAAATCAGTAAGAAAGGGGTTCATTTTTCAACTATGGGATTTGGGGGGGAAATTAAGGTATTATTTATTCAGCTGTATGATAAGGGTAATATTTATACTATTGAATTTTTATAAAAAGAATCAAATGATAAATTGGATATAATACTTATCACAGTGTAAATTCAGTAAGTGGCATAATGGGGATGATAATAATATCAGTAATGGTTGATGAAGTCATATTTCATTCAATAGTTCTGGATTTATCATCCTGCATGATGAATAATCTTGAATGCACATATTTATCTCTAATTTCCCTCTTCTCAGTAGCAGATTTTGTTTTTCCATATTATCCCTTTTACTTGTTTCTCCAGATAAATAAAAATCCAGAAGCGCCTTTGAACTTAGACATACCAAGAATAGCCAGCACCATGCTGTCTTTCAGAACTTCCATGGAGCCAGAGCACACGAAGTAGATGGCCTGCAACGCATCCCCTTGTCGTAGCAGGTACTCCCCTGGAGCACAGAAGGACGTTTTGATGTGAAGAGACAGAGACCTGAGGCAGCCCCGACTAGCGCACTCAAAGAGGGACAACTGTAGGATCTCCTTGTTCAGGTGCATGGTGATGTCCGATCGCAGCTCATCTGGGAAATCTTTCAAGAGCTGTCAAACGAGATAAAGGACAAAATCAAGCTGGGCTCAGTAGAGACTAACTGATTTACTCTTGAAGAAATCAGGGTACTTTTCCTATTTGGCCAACTGCAGAGGAAGCAAACATTGCTGCACATGATCCTGAGGAGATATTTTTCAGTTCCTGTGACTCTGTGCTCATCAATAAACAGGTAGGGATAAAACTCAAGAAACAGAATAAATTAATAAAAATAAAAACTTCTAGAATCAAAATATATATAACTCATTGTGATTTGTTTCTCATAGACTACTACTCCGGACAGCAGATATGATAATTTGGGCCCCTGGTGTTCCCTCTGGAGCCATGCTCAGATGAAGAAAGAATAAATCCAGTCGTCTCTTCTATAAATGTTGGTTGCTGGGTTGGCGGGTGGAGTGGCTGCTTGATATGCTAAATTTTGAAGTTGTGGTTTAGGATATTGCATGAAGTCCATAGCTAAGATCTTGCAGGACAAACAAAATATATATTTATCTATATGTGCATGTTGTTATTAAAGATAAATGTTAATTTACTTAATCTAACACTAGCAGTCCTTGGGTTATGAATGAGATTTGTCCCAAAGTGTAACTTTAAGCGGAATGTACAGGTAAGTCAGAACAGGTGCACACAATTCTTACTTTGCCTTACTTTAGTGCAAGAAAAGGTTGTAAGCCCTTTCAATTATTTAAAAGCGGCTCCTGCAGCAGTGAAGGTGATTGTGATCATTTGTTGCAGGTTTAGTTCAATCATTTCAAAATGAGGACAAATTTACATAGCTCTAAAGGGCAAATATGATTTGGTCATAAATTGGATGTTCATAATTCAAAGATTTAGACCAACTAACATCCCATAAGAACTGACTCCTTCAAATGATTTAAGTAAAATGAAAGTCCACCTTATGGACTAACGTAACAAATTTGTGTCAAATATTGGTACATTCAAAGTGGCACTGTGAAAAACACAAGCCAAAAACAGGTGATAAAAATTGGACTGAACTTCTTAGGAGATTAAAATTAATTGCAAAGAGGTAAATACATCGATCAGCATGCCCCTTATTTCTGAGACTGCCATTAAGAATTTTGCCTTTCACTTAAGAATCTATCTTCTCTGTCTGAAAAGCCCCGCCTGAGAAATGCACATTACCTCATTTGAATCTATTCCGTTGTTGACTGACCAGGTGGTCTGGAAGTATTCCAGCATCCTCTGTTTGAGCTGCTGGGGCAGGTGATGGACACGGATGAAGTCCTTCAGCTCGGTGGTTCTCGTGTGGTAGAGGGACCATCTGGAGTACATCCTCTGGATGATTGCAGTCACGTTTCCAAACACCAAGGCGTGCATCAAGGCTAGGGAGCAACATGCAAAGGGAGAAGAGTCAGGCAAGGGAGCCCATGTCTTTGTCTAAGTGTACAGTCAGAGCAGAGCATGCTTCTATGGGCAGGCCGATGTCACAGCTTCGGTGTGGGCGCTTTGCTGCAGCCCCTCTGTTCCACAGAATGCAATTGCTGTGATTCCAGATGGCATCATCGCAGTAAAAAAAGGCCTTAAAAGTGCTCAAAGACATTATGCTGAGTGAGATAAATCAGCCACAAAAGGAAAAATATTGTCTGAGACCATTCATATTAATAAATCAAGAAAAGGCTTACACACAGAACAAACATCTTTTGATGATTGCCAGGGATGGATGGGGAGGCAAAATCACTCTCAGGAGAGTAGATAAGCATTAACTTAGATGAAGCGGAAGCACCACGTAAGCTGAGCAGGTCTAGGTGGATTCACGGGACTACACCCATGGACATATACAAGTCTGCCAGCGGGTATTCCTACGCACATTTGTGTATGCACTGCAGCTATGAGTATATCCACGTACGTAGTAGAACACACAGGCAGCAACGTTACCAAAACATCTGAGCTTTAATCAAACACCTCGAGAGAATCAGCCATGGTCTCGGAGCATCTAATTCAACGAGCATAACATAGTTGATAAGGACAGGGTTTTCTCTCCTCTTGCGTTAAGTTGCAACAGGGGCCATCAAAGTTAGCAAGAGTCCATCTATGGTGCAAGTATTAATGTCTCCCCACCTAGATCAAAGAGCCAAGGAAACAATTAGTCCAAAGAGCTAATGGACCACACAGTCCACAGTCTCTAATCCCTAGTGATTGGAAGACCTAGATGGTGCCCAGCTTATATGGCTGACTGCTCTGATTGGGACCAGGGAAGGTCCTGAAAAGAATGGGAGAAATGAGAGCACAATCCCAAAGTCATAAAGAAGACGAGAGACTGATGGATTCCTAAGACAGTGGTCTGTAGAAATCCTTCAAACCTGGACTGGAAGCTAATCTCAAGGAATCACCCAACAACATAGAGGTCTACAAAGTAAACAAGGACACTCTGAGGAATATACTCCTCAGAACAATGGATCATAGGAACCCCAAAAGATAGCATTTGGCCCCAAGCAAAGCTCAGGAGGCAGAAAGGGGCAAGAAAGAAGGATGAATGAATATAGGGAACCCAGAAGGATGTGGGAAGAGTCTTAGTAGATTGAGTGAATTGCAACTAATATTACAAAACAAAACAAAATAATTAAAACACCTCAACAAAATAAACAAACAAAAATATCCTTAGTGATATGCAAAATAGGACTCTTAGAGATATACTTGAGCTCTTTGTTTCTGTTCTAGTTTTCACAATTATTTTTAATATTTAATTATACTCATATCTGCTCTGCTTTAAGAGTTATATGTGATTTCCTTATTTTTATGATTGTAACAAACACATTAAGGACTACACTATGACTGATTATCCTTTATAGAAATATTAGTATCACCCCCTAAAAAGCATCACTTAAAGTAGTTTGGGACATGCATTTATATCACCAATTTTGGGTTATCTCATTCCTATTAATAAAAGTATTAACAAAGTTATTAGATGATAAATCTAGGATTCTCTAAATTGTCTGAACCTGAGATTAATATGATTTAAATATATTCTCACACCAAGCTAGATTCTTAGTATCTTTTAAGAAAGTTTGAGATGCTGACTATTCAAGATCCATATGAATTTACAGAAAACAAAACAAAATCAAAATCGAAAAAACTAGCTATCCTGCTGAGTCACTGTTTCTGTCCTGAAGAAAACCAGCGGGTGCAGTCATGATTCCTCTTTTGCCGAGGTCTGTGAGTCCGACAATCCCCACTCCCTGATCCCACCATCCCACTGTCACGAGACAGACATTGTCCACCAGAATACAAGTCTATGGTTTGTATTCTTCCAGAGGCAAGTAAAATGTGAGGTTGAACTTCCTTTTTGAGGAGTTGACTCTTGTGGGCTATGATTATGTCTTTTGAAATCAGAGAGAAGCATGATAGAATTTTGTACTAAATAGTCAGTAGATTTTGAATGGCATAAACAGACACTAGCAGCTACCTAAAACAGGTCTTTGAGCCATTTGGGGCTGAGAATCTGAGAGCAGTATGAAGGTCAGGTGTATTTATATTTATAGGCAGATAAAATTTAAGTGATACCCAGATTTCTTCCCTATCCCCATTCAGTGGACAAACTCAGCAATGAGGTAAGAAACCCAGCAATTGGCATAACTCATCTGTTTCAGTAGTTTTTCACTAAAGCAAATAAGAAAAATGAAATATTTAGTAGATAGTCTATTAAGAGCTATCAAAGTATTCCTGCTTCAAAACCTCAAAGTCAAAGGAATTTTGATAACAAGTCCGTTAGTCCTAAAACGAATCAGCACGACTGTGTCTGCATACTATCATGTCCATCCTTCTGAATGTTTCAAGACTGTCTCAAGTCAAACTTAAAAAATTTACATTTATGAAAAGCAGCAAACATCAGTGTATAATCTAACCATACACTGAGCTTACTCTTCATCAGGTCACACACTCACAGGCACACCATCATTTCTCTATGAAAAATATGGCCACGGAGCTAATAAAGCTATCCCTCCCATAACAGGATCTTCAGTATTTCAGAAGAGTCCCTAGAATAAGGTGTTACATAGTGACTATGCTTCAGGAAGAAATATAATGTTGCCAAAATATATGAGCTTCAGCATCAAACAGGTCTGAAACGGAACCCTGAATTTGCAGCTTATTAATTATGTAAACTTGAAAAATTACACAATTCCTTTATGGGAACTTGGCTTTCTGACACATTAGTTGAGCGTAATAGCGCCTTGCTATCGGACTGTTTCAAGATTTAAAGAGATGATATGTTTTTAAAGGGATTCACGTACACGTGAAAACAAGGAGTGCTCATTTTCATATTGTTTTCTCATGCGTGTGAAATGTGTTATCATGAGTTTTCACACTGCTCAGCATCCTGCGAATGGAATACAATTTGGGCTACAGGACCCATGTTTAAGGTATTTCAGCAGCCATTCCTATAGGATTGTTATTGTTGGAAATCACGTCCCGGTTAAAGAGATTTAAGGCCTGGCTAATAAGTGCACGAGACATGCAAGCCCGGAGCCGTGGTGGCACAGGGGCTAAGGGCTTGGCTAGTCTCCAAAACTTAGTGGTTGTAATTTACCCGAGAGGCTCTGGGGAGAAAGGCGTGCCGTTCTCCTGTAAAGATTACAACCTAGAAAACTATAGGGACATTTTGCTCTGTCCCGTGGGACCATCGTCTATGAGTTGAAAATCAACTCAGCAGCACCTAAGAACCATAGTAACGTTTGTAAGCATATTACCCTGCAAATATACATTATTGCAAAGTACTAAGAAATGAAGCATCTCCTGACAGGTCAAAATAGCCCAGACAAAACGCATAATGCTAAACAATTTATTGTTGAATGGTTCTGAGGAGATTCCAGGTAAGTTTCATTTTTCTATGTGATTTTTGAAGCACACTATTTCTGATGCTTTAATATTTTATGTGGAAGAGAAGAGCCCTGTTTATGATAAACACACGCTAAAGGAGGAGGGGGGAAGAATCAATTCTGCTCCATGTCAAAGAAATTAGACACCAATTTCAGGCTCCGTTAATATACTTATGGGCTGAATGTTTGAAACCCCTAACCATCTTTAAAAGTGTGTAATAGTCCTTTCAGGGAGATTAAGCTGAGTACCGAGAACAATTTTATTCCATTTATTTTAACACTGCTTTCCTTAATTATGTGTATGATTTTAACTTTGCGTTGCTTAATTATAATCTGTGTAAAGCACTTAAAGTAAGAGAAGTAATATGCTCAGATCATTTAGCATCCTAATTGTATATTATCAATAAAATGAATTACTGGATTAATTGTAGCATTCATGAGTGCTGTTGGGAAGTACTGTTCTATGTCTGAGTCACCACAATTTCAAGGTCTCATTTCAGCATAAGAGAAGACTTCTCATTTAAGTCCTGCAGTGGAAAAATAAACCATCGGCTCACAGAGATTTTAATTTTCCAAAATTATTATGGGCCCTCTGTCACTGGTTATCATGTTCACTCGGGCAGAGAGTGTGTGCAACCATCCCATCTGCCCCGAGAGTTTGACTCAAGAACTTCTGTAACAGGCCAGTTTGGAAACCACCGTTCACCTTCCTTTCCACTCCCAGCCAGTTTGATGTATAGAAGGCTTGAAGGTCCGGGCTAGGCTTGCTGGCTGTTGGAGAGGCTCTTTTTCTTTGTGCTGTCATTTTGAATAAAATGAAGTTCTGTACAATCTCACCTCGGTCTCAGGTCTCTGAAGGAACCTCAGCAATTGGGATACAGGAGGAACATAATTAGACCTCAGATGAAAAAAACTGTTCCCGTAACGTGTCTTTCCGCAGCGACTTCCTGATCAGCTCTCCTCTCTCTTTCTTCTTTCCCTTCACTACTCCCCAGTCTCTCTCTCTCTCTCTCTCTGGCTCGATTTCTTCCTCCAACGCTCCCTTCCTCCCTGGACCTGTGGCAACATCATTCTCCTAAAGCATGTAAGAGGGAGCTTCAAAAAGTTCATGGACTAAATGGAATGAGAGGATAATGGATTTTCCATGAATTTTTCAAAGCCCCTTATGCAACACGGTTACTACTTTCTTTAGTGAACCATTTTTTATGCCATCTGGGCCTATAGGGGACTGTTTTGTCCTGACATCAAAAGAGACAAAAGCAAACCAAACCCGCGACTCGAATAGATTCTGACTCACAGTGCCCCTCGCTAGGGTTTGGGGAATTGCCACTCTTGATGGGAGAAGACAGCTCCATCTTTCTCCCACAGAGTGACTAGCGGGCTTGAATGGCTGCCCTGTGCTTAACAGAGCAACACGGATTGCACAGTGCTACCAGAGTGCCCTCCCCGCAGCTCAGACCTCTGCAACTTTTCAGCCCTTGCCACGGGTACACCGAGTTAATAGACCACACCACGATAAGACTGAAGCTGTCAAGACTTCCATTCCCGTGGATCCACCGTCAATGCTTACAAGAGTAGCAAGCAAGAGATCAAACAATGCATTGCCTTGAGAAAGCCTATACCCAAGACCCCCGGGAATTGTGGAAGAGCAAGATGTCATGGAAGCTGTAGCTGAAGGGCGGGTTACCCAAGGGAAGCACAACTGTTAACCATTTGACTCTGTCTTTCTCGTAACTGTAACTGGGTTGTCGAGAAGATGTCTGATAAGCCCATCCTACTCTCCAACAGCATTTAAAAAAAATTACCTCACTCAAGTTTCCTGGTGCTTAGCAGTACATGTTAGACAAGATGAATTGCCTCCTTCCTTTGACTCATCCTTGTTAAGGGAACCTTTTCATTGGTATGAAAAACGGGGCATTAACTCACTACTCCATCTTATCCTCCTCTTATACTACTATTTTTCACTAATCTATAAAATTTTAAAAAATCAAAATTAATATTGGAGACAGAAAATGACACACAAAAATGTTTAACAAAGGTAGAGATCTCGACGTGAACCTACCTGTGGAACGACCACCCAGACATAGAAAACTACTTATTCACATCCCTGTTGACACGTTCAGTTACTAGCCACCTGTTCATTGAAGATCACCACAACTCCGAATTCAACTGTAATCAATAAACTTTCTAGGTTTGAAGGGTCTGTAAGCAAAAATCGTACAGTATGTGTTTTTCTCTATTTCTGGCCTCTCTGCTCAGCATTAAGTTTTAAGATTCATCCAGGCTGTTGCATGATGTAGTTGTTCACTCATTCTCATTGCTATAGAGAAGCCTATTGAATAATTTTTACACCATTTCTTTGCTCTCCTATTAACAGGGATTTACAGTGTTTCTAGTTTGAGACTTTCACAATAAAGTGTCTACAGACATCCGTGTATGCATCGAATTGTGTTTCCATCAGGTAAACATACACTCATGAGTCAAAGGGTCGCATTACATGCCAGAGTTAGGTTCAGGGTTGGTACATGGTGAGACAAGAACTCTATCGGCTGACATGACCAGTGCCAGTGCAGGAGAGGACAAGGTATTCCAGGGCCTCTCAAATGCATGGCGTCATCGTGTTTTTAAATAGCCATTCTTGTCAGTGTAAAGTAGTCTCTAATTGTGGTTTTAATATGCATGCGTCTGATGAATATCATGTTAGCGCTGTTCAAAATGCTTCGTGTCTATTTGGGTTTTGGAAATCCATCTTTGAAGCGTCTTTCCAAGTGTTTTTTTGTCCCTAATTTGAGTTGTTTGCATTTTTTCACATTGACTTGTAAACGATCTTTTCATATACGCTGAATCTACTTTGAAAATATTTCCTCCCTTTTCATGTCTTGCTTTTGCACACTCTTAATGATGTCTTCTGAAAAACAAAAGGTCTGAATTGTAATGTCGTTAAGTTTATCAGTCTTTTTCCTTGTGGCGTGGTCTTTTTGGGTTGTGCTCAGGAAACGTTGTCACCTCCAAGTTGATGAAGATGTTCTCCTTTTTAGTATTTTATTTGAGGTGTTTTATTCTATTTTCTTTCACATTGAGATGAAGATCTATCTGAAATCAATTTTAATGAGCAGTTTTAAAAACAATTTTTAATCAGTAGATTGGGAGCTCTTACTGATAGGACATACCATGGCTCAATCATCTCAAGAAGTGCTGTACAATGGCTACCACCATCAGTTTCAAAACACTTTCTTCTTGAACTCTTGGAGATCAGTTCCCTTTAAAAAAGCAGTTTTAAAAGTGGTCAAGGCAGTTGAGGATAGGACCAGCATTTCCTTTTTCTATTCTGATGTCGCCGAGGTGAACCTATTATGTTAGGGTCAGGTTTCAAACTCTTCTCTATTATATTGGCTTATTTATATACAGTTGAGGCAGTTTCATGCTTCCTTAATGACTGTACTTTTATAATCCATCGAGATTCCTGTGGAACACACTTTCCACTTCGTTCCTCTTCCACATTGCTCTGACTAGTTTCAATCCTAGGCATCTCCTAGGCTATACTTTAGAAATAGCTTGTCAATATCAAACACACACACAGAGGACTATGAGAATTTTTATTGCAATTATGTTACTTTTTAGAATAATTTGCATACCACTGACATCTTAGCTATACATAGTCTTACATTATATGAAGGAGCATCAAGACATTGTAGAAAAATGGACTAAAAAATTAATGGATTTTTTCCCAAAATTTTTTGAGGCCCTCCTCATCTCTACATTCAATATCCAAGGTCATTTTGCAAATTTCCTCACTAATATCTTGTTCTCTTCTGCGTAGAAACAAATAAATCCTGTATATTTGATATTTTTATTCCTTCTTATAATTATTTTTCTAATTATTGTCAGTATATAGAAATATAATTGGTTTGGGGCATATTGATTTTGTATCCAGTAACCTTCTATGATTAATTTATTAACTGAAGTTTTAAGTTTACACCTTTGCTTTGGATTTTTTTGTTTTTACATTGATTTGTCTTGGTATAGAATTTTTCTCTCAATATCTTTGTTTCAAAGTGATACACATATTTCCCTATATTCATATATGGTTGTGTATACTTCCTAATTACAGATACTTATCATGAGGTAGCCCTGGTGGCACAGTAATTACGCATTAGACTTCAATCCACAAAGTCAGCAGTTCAAAACCACCAGCTGTTCTATGGGGTAAAGATGAGGCTGTCTATTCCCATAAAGCGTCATAGACTAAGAAACTCACAGGGGCAGTTTTACCTTGTCCTCCAAGGTTGCTATGAGTCAAGAATTGATTCAATGGCAGTGAGTTGTCAGGAAGCTTAGAAGCCCTAGTGACATAATGGTTAAGCGCTAAGCTGTTATTTTTTTTATTTTTTTCTAAGCTGTTAGTAATAAAAGGTTGGCAGCTCGAATCCACCTGCAGCTGTGCAGAAGAAAGATATGGTAGCACGCTTCTGCGATGATTTACAGTCTTGGAAACCCTATCAGTCCTGTCTACTTGTCCTATGTGGTCACTATAAGTTGAAATCAAATCGATGGCAATGGTTTTGATTTGGGATTGGAGATAGAAACTGGATTTGATTTGGAACTGGGAAGTTAAATGAAGGCCAGATGACGAAACCTGAAGCACTTGTCTAAAACCAGCAGTGACTTAAGTCATTTACTAGCTTACTTCATCCGGGTTCACTCAGCACTTCTCACATCTTCCGCCGTACCTAGCTTGCAGGAAGCCTTGCCATTGATAATGATCTGGGGTTTGGGAAGCCCTAACCCCATTTATTATCCCAACTGCCTACGTTGTAGTCCATCTGGTGTCCCCGCCATGAGAGTTACGCCAGTCTTGCGTGGGCCTTCCTAATATGGTTCGCTAGGCTTGAGCCATGGTAATGAACATCCAGACCCGCTGCTGGGAAGTCAATTGTGACTCGTATCTGGCAGAGAGGAACCGCCCCTTGAGCTTCCAGGGCTGTACTTTTTTACAGAACCAGGCAGCTCTATGTTTCTCCCATGGAGAGGCGGGCAGAGGGAAGCCCTGACCTTTCAGTGTGCAGCTTACGGCTTAACCCACTATACCTCCACAGCACCTTTCCATGGTCCTAGTCATGGCACTTTCTTGTTCACAATAATTTCTGAACTATGTACTGACATGAATGAATAAAAATCAGCTTATTGTATGTAGTATGATTGTAGCAGAAGTTTGCAAGATTTCAGTGGAAAATTTACACTCTGAAATATTATTCATGTGCACATTGGGGCATCTCACATTATTATGGGGAATCAACACCAGGGGACTTCAAGTTCATGGGAAAAATCAAAATAGCTTTTAATTCCATTTTTCTACAACTTTTTTGAAGCTCTCTCATATGATAAGTGTTGTGGGGACCAAATATAGTAAGTTTTCAATATGTGTGAGCTCTTATAATTAGTGCCTAAAGTCATGCAAGTAGCTAGTTAATTAGAAACATTAAAATGGAGACATTGTTTCTTCTAGGCTAGGGTGATTTTTTAACAATATAGTAGAGTGATTCCCTACAAACACAAGTATGAGACATTTTCACTAACAGAGTCAAGTAATTCATATGCCATTTGAGCATCTGAAAGTTTCCTAATTACTATTCAAATCATAGAAATGCTCTAGTGATACCTATGAATGAGCATTGGGTTTCACATCAGAAAAAAAAGTTTCTTAGTAAACATTTAATAAACGCACAACATTATCAGATTATTCCTTACACTTGCTTGGCCTTGTGACCCAGATAGCTTTGATTTTCAGTGAAAAGCAGAAATATCGTTTGTGCCCTGATTTCTGATTTCTGACCCCCTCCCAATATAGTCCGCATAGCAAGAGAGAACGATCTCAGATGTCTAGCAGGTTCTTCAGCTATCAGCTTTGTAGGTTTAAGGCATGTGCACATGAGCATTTCCCAAAATGCCCATCAAGAGTAGAAGAATCATGGATCGAGATGAACTGATTATAGACTGTGTTTATTTGTAAAACCTGGTTGTTGTTTTTTTTGCTAGACTAAAACACTGGCTATGCTGGACAGAGGCAATTATAGAAGTCATAATACTGAGTATAAACAGACACATGGGGTCTGGCACATTGGAGCTCTTTAGAAAATGAGAATTCCTCTTCCATCTCCCTAGGCTGTTACTGCTTCCCTTCAGCTGAGAGCCTGTTAAAAGTGCTGCAGTCCCAGCTTGCTGCTTCAGCAACTCTGCCACACCACTCTCTTCCTGTCCCAGGAAACTCCCCTGGCCCTTGTTCCTCCCCACATCTCAGCGTGGCACTCAAGAATGTACAACTTAGCCGTGTGAAAACTTTCCACAGAAATACAGTCTCACTCCTCCTCCCTAGACCAGAAGCTTCGTGAGGGAAGATCTGCTTCGATGCTCTTGTGATTTTTATTTATGTGCTGGGTGACTCACGGAACGAAATCTCTCCTCCTCACATCAAACCTCCCGTCCCAGGAAGTCTTTCGGAGGCACCTCTATTGGAAGGTTCAACATTCTAAGCAAATCTGGGATTAAGACCATTTGGAAACATGATGAAATCGATTCTGGGAGAAGAAATAGGGAAAACAATGCCAATACAACCGTGGTCTAGAGGAATGTTTACTTGATTCAAGCTGACATCCACATTTCCTACTACTCTAAGACATCGGTCTGACAATTCCACAAGTTTCCATTTATGAAGTTACAAGGAGGAAAACCTAATTGAAACTCATGGAACTCACTAACAGTAGGTAACCATGAAAAGACAACACACCTATTTAAAAAATAGGCAAATGACTTGGACTGACACTTCTCCAATGAAGAGAGTCAAAGGTCAACTAACACACACAAAGATGCTAATTACCAGGAGCCATCATCAAGCCAAGTTAAATCAAACCCATTGAGATGCACAGCTACCTAATAGGGAAGATTGGAGCTGCCCTCCAAGGTTTCCAGGTAGGATGATTTGGGGAAGCAGCTGCCATTTTTGCTTCACAGCAGAGCAGCTAGGCGGCTCAAACTTCTGACCAGCCGAGGGCAAGGATGGAAGGATACAGGAACCCTGATTCACCACTGGCAAGACTATATTACTGTCTAACCCTGTGGAAAACAGCTCGAAGCTTCCTCAAAAAATTGTTAAAAAAAAAGCTGCAAAAATGATCCAGCAATCCTAGGAACCTAAAATTAGGGACACAGGCAAACATATTCACCCCAATGTTCATTGTAGCTCTATTTACATTATTAAGAAGATGGGTTGAGGGGGATAAATGTCCCTTAGCTGAAAAATAAACAAAATGTAGTATGTTCATACAATGGAATATGACTAAGCTTTTAAACTATGAAGCTATGACCCGTTCTACAACACAAATGAAGCTTGAAGATATTAGATTGAGTGAAATAAGTCAAGCATGAGATGAAAAAATACTGTATGTTCTTATATTAAATGACACCAGTGGTTACGAGTGGTGGAAGTGGGTAGAGAGAATCGTTTTATGAGAAATGCTGAATGTCTGTTTCTGGTGATGGGAAAAGTGGCATAGAATAAATCTAATACACAATTTCATTACCGCAAAAACTGATAACACTAAGCAGTTGTAAAGACGTGAAAAAGCGTGGCTTTTCTCTCCATGCCTTTGTGACTCTCGCCAAATGATTAAGTGGGACCACACGAATAATGTGTAGCACTACTAGAGGTCAATTTTTCCAGGCACTGGGCATACGGGGTCATCTCAAAATCAGATAGAAAGAGCCCATGACCATCAATAAGGACGTGCCACCAACAGAGCATGGGGAAGATCCCGGTCTGAAGCGATGGAGGGAGCCAATGCACGAGAGGCCGTAACACCAAGGTCATGGTATAAAGCAGAGGAGCCACGCGGAGATGATCAGATAAAGCAGAGGAGCATCACCCAGATTGTGAGGCAGAGCAAAGAGTTTCCTGCTCCAGATAGCATGGCTGAGGATTGAAGACCATCAAGAGACATTACTACTACCTGAGAAGAGGCTCTGCTGTGGGCAAAAGACTGTATCCATGTTGCTTCCTGATCCTCACTGGTGGCAACCTGTTGACTTCCCTCACAGGACACCATAATCCTGAGTATTCTCTCTGAGTTCTGCATGGCCATTTCCAAGGATTATTGAATCCAGCAAAGAAGTCAGGTGCCGTGGGAAGAAGAGATGGTTTCAGATAGGTACAGCAGGACAGAAGGCGGAGGTACACCTGATCTCTGCCTGTGGCAATCAGCCTTGAGTTGGTGTGGAGTTGGATTCTCCTTCTAAGGAAGCCAGAAGAGGTCAGATGTAGCCTCCACATCATTTTTCCTTGTTGTACACTAGAAGAATTTAAAAGGGGGAGGGGTCTAAATGGTAGATAAAATTGGTACAAAGCTTGCAACAAAAATAGCAGCAAAAAAGAAAGGTTGTAGGAATGATCATCCCTTACCTACAAACAAATACCTCATGGAATTCGCTTTGATTCCAGAGTTTGTGGTGATGGTACAGTGCACCTGTCAGTCAATTTTAACAGTGTTTTAAGAGATGCTAGTTTTCTCCTTATTCAGGTCTTAAAAGTTTGTAAGTTGTCAGCCAAGATAGCAAGAGACAAGGAAGAAACCAGTGATCCCGAGGAGGAAGTGGCTGCAGGTCTAATCGCCTCTGTGAGCGACTGCTTCCTTTACCAGGAGATCCCAGAGCCCCTAATCAAACAACTGGTCTTGATCACATGGAGGGAAAAAGAGGCCTGGGCTTCAAACTCTTATTGGCAACCAGATTTACTGGACACATGGAGACTGGAGCGATGGCTGAATATATGGAAAGAAGTCATCCTTAAACAACAAGTGAACTCAACACATAGCGTCTTTCTTGAGCATTACACACGCGTAAAGAATTACGTGATACGGACATGACTCTACAGCCTAGAGGGGAACTTCACAGGCAAAGCCTATGAGCTGACGGATCGACGGGGGTGAAGCAAGAGGAACGGAGGTAGAGAGACTGGTGGTGTCATGCGAAGGATGTCACCACCCCCACTGACTTCTGCGTGTGCAAACTGGACACAAGTTGTACAGTTCAATGGATATATTTTTATTAAAAAAATTTTGTTTTGACAAATGGTGCCTGCTTGTTTTTTCCAAAATGAACCGTTACATAAATGGTTCTTACTCACGTGTCCAGAAAAATTGGAAGATGTGATGTGACAGATTTGACTTTGTAATCAATATGTATATTAAAATAGTTACGGCTGATTCCCCAATGAGTGCTCTAGAATCCTTCTGTACAAACCAAGTTCTCTCTATCATGCCTCGGGATAGGAAAAAAACAAAACAAAGAGAGAACAGCGACCGACTGGCAGACCCTGGTCCTTCGCTCGGAAGAAAGGAAGATGTTCTCACCACCAATCAGCATGGTGCAGATGGAGAAGATCTTTTCGGCATCCGTATTAGCAGAGACATTGCCAAAGCCCACACTGGTGAGGCTGCTGAGGGTGAAATACAGCGCGGCGATGTAGGCACTGCGGATGGACGGGCCCCCCGACGTATTGTTTCCAGAGTATGGAGACTCCAGGCGCTTCCCCAGCTCGTGCAGCCAACCTGCAGTGAACGAGAGGATGGGCGTTTAAGACAAGCTGTCACGTTTTAGGACTAGCACAAGGAGGCAATCAATTAGGGATGCGAGAATTCGCTTGGGGTGGGGGAAAGAGGAGAGTTAAATGGGAACCAAAAGCAAGACATTAGATCGCACTGTTCTATAAAAGCAAAACATCCCCTTTAGCAAGTTGCTTTCTGTGAAACACAGCAGAGGAATGCGCCTGGAGCACGGCCTGGTGTCCAGGGTTAAGCTGTTGACCCCAAATGCAAGAAGTGCAGAGAGGGAAACAGAGATTGCTGCACTCAGTTTCCGTGCTGGACGTTTCGCTAATCAATCAATCAAGTTGATTGGTAAGTGAAATTTTAAGAAACAAAGGGCTTGATTAGATATGGTAAAATCAGCCCATCATTTGATCTCCCTTCTACGCCATTTAAATTTGTCCTAGTTTTCAACATGTTCTGCTTTCTTTGGAATTTAGGCTTTTATCTGTTTTACTTTGTTAATTTATTGTGTTGTTGCTTGTCTTTCTTTTACTGTTTATCTTTATATGTAATCCAAAATAATGAAATCTATAGAGACAGTGACTGGATTAGTGGTTCCTTGGGGTGATGTCAGGGAAGTTGGAGGGAAACGGGGAGCTAATGACAATGAGTACAAGAATGAAGAAAATATTGATTGTACAACTTCAATATTTGATTGAAAATTGACTACAAAATTTTCAAAAATTGATTGTACAACTCTTTGATTGATGGGATTGAACTATTGAATTGTATGTTATGTGAATTATATGCCAATAAAACTGTTGAAAAATAGATTCCGGACTCCAGACAGGTGAGATGAGTTTGATTTCCCTCCTGCTATCTTTCCCTTGTCTATGCTATTGGACTGCTGGTATCCAGTGGCCTTTCAAGTTTCAGGTCATGTGACCATCTTGAGGAATCATTCTCTGCAGAGTCATTCACATTTGGCAGGAGAGTGGAAAAGTTGCTGAACAAAATGATATTTCTCTGAGAATCGGGTGTCCTCTATAACTGCTATTATACGGTTGGATGTTGTTGCTGTGTGCTGTCCAGTTGATTCTAACTCATACCAAACGTACCATGACATAATCGAGCTACCACAATGTGACATCTGAGGGATAGACCGCCTGTGGATGTCCTGTGGGTTCTAACCATGACTCTTAGTTAGCAGCCAAGTGCTTAAGGGTGTGGGTGCGTCAGAACTTATAAAATCAAATGCTTTCCATATGCAGCTTATCATATGTCCAATCACACAGGAATAAAATTTAAAGAGAGCTATATTAATAAATATGGAAAATAATAAAATAGGACTGAAGTGGAAATGGAATGCAAGGAGCCTTCAAAATCTTTTTGGGAAACCATTTGCCTTTAAAATGCTTTTATTGTGAAATTTAATCTTTCTCTTATGCTCCCTCATTCTATTTTACAAAACACTATGACAATGCAGCTTAATCTACTAAAGTTCAGAGGATATTTTTATTAATGGATATTCTTCATCGACCACTACTTTTCATGAACATTTCACTTAATGGGTGCCCATGAAGAAATGAAAGCTCATTACACTTAAGTAGTCATAATACTGTCATTCTCAACTAAGGTTATAGACTGTGGAACCATGCTAGGTAATTAAAATGTAAATTTAGAACAGCTGGGAGTTCTTTGAGACCAAGGAGAAATGCTTAGTGGCAAGTGTTATGCCTTATTCATCCCGTGTCTCAATTGTTAGTGTTCATCCGAAACAGCTAGAGCGCTTGTTAAACAAAGACTCGTGGCTTCTAACTCTGGTGACTGTGGTCCAGGAGATGAGGATGTTACTGGGAAGAAGAGAGGAGACTTCTTAAAAGAGCATAATGCTCAGAGAAGAAACTCTTTTGGGTTGGTAGACTCTAGACCAGCGGTTCTCAACCTGTGGGTCTCGACACCTTTGGGGGTCGAGCGACCCTTTCACAGGGGTCACCTAACACCATTGGAAAACACATATTTCTGGTAGATTTAGGAACTGAGACACCACTCCTCAATCTGTCTCCAGACGAGTCTGCCCACATGCAGCTAATATGCCCACACAGGAGTACCTGGTATGAAGACTGTTGCCTATGTTATACTATGCTTCAAGACAAAATTTCATTTATTTGTCATTAGAAATAAATATTTCAAAACATCTAATTACACACTGTTTTGTGATTCATCACTATGCTTTAATTATGTTCAATTTATTGCAATGAAAATATATCTTGCATATCATATATTTACATTATGATTCATAACAGTAGCAAAATGACAGTGATGAAGTAGCAATGAAAATAATTTTATGGTTGGGGGGTCACCACAACATGAGTGAAATGTATGAAAGGGTCATAGCATTAGGAAGGTTGAGAACCACTGTTTAGACAGTATTTTTGGTATAAGGTTTCAATATTGTTTGAGGGTAAGAGTTTTAGGAATTCTTCCATTCTCCATGCTTGGCTTCTATCAGATTTTATATTGTGTTTTGCATTTTCCCCATTTTCTAGCAGGATTATTTTATATAGAGCATTTGATCAAAATGTTCCATTCTAATAGCTAGGCACCATTCAGATTCCTGGTCTTCTGGCAAAAGAGGGAGTTGTCCATGGAGGCAATTAGCCAGATATCCATTTCCTCTTCCTATTTGTCTTTCCTTCTTCCTCTGGTGTTCCAGGTCAATAGAAAAAAAGCATTGTACAGCCACGTGCTAGCTTCGAAATGTCAGGCACTCTGCAAGGCACCAGGAAGTCGCACGGAGTATTCAATGCCTTTCTGGAGACACGCGTTCAGAAAGCATTGCCCAGCTTTCACTTCACACTGGTTGCATCAGAATTTCTGGTGAGCGTCCAGGGGTTTTTATTTTTGGCATTGGTACATTTTTAAAGTTCCCCAGGGACATTTATAGTGAGCTAGAATTGAGAAAACTATTTTAGACTATATCTAAGACCTGACAATCGTGAGATTGACTAAATGCTATGTTATAAAAATAAAAAAAGCATTATAATGAATTTTGCAAAACCCTGGATTTAGGAAGCCAAAAAGGAAGAACATACGTAGCATTTCTCCATCTGCAAGAACTGAAGCAAAATTCAAGTCTCAAGCAGCAATATTGACAGTTTCTATGGGCAAATATTGACTGATGCCAGGGACATCCAAAGATGATGAAATACACACAGAGAGAGAGGGCGCCAAACAGAACCAGTTAACGCTCAACTATTTCAAGAGGTAGTATGGGATGAAAAAAGAAGCCCAAGATTCACCGAAGACATTCGTGGAAAGATGAGGATCCGGGAATTTATGGAATCCCCATGAAAATGTTTCAAAAAACGGGTTCAGTACTGACAGCACTCACTAATCTATGTCACCAACTTTGGAAGACAGCAGACTGGATGAGATTCAGATTTGTGACCACAGTAATGCAAGGTCATTCAAGAGACGCAGATACTCTCAAACAATATACTTATTCTCATGTGTCAGTGAATGTTCGCTGAGGATAATTTTAACATGTTGTAGCCATCCATCGGCAGGGAGCTCAAGCTGAATTCTGAAGAGTGCTTGGAAGAGGGCCGCCATTGCTGAGGTCAGATGGACCTTTGCTCAAAGCAAAGTTGTGCATTTGTGTTTTATTGCCTATGCAAAGGCATTCAACTATAGATCTTAAAAAAGACAGACAATGTCAAAGAATGGGAAATCCCGAACAATGAACTATGCTCATGAGGAATATGTACACAGACCCCAAGGCTTTCATGCGAACAGAACCAAAGGATGCTGATTCGTTTAAAATCAGGAAAGGTATTGGTTAGTGAGGATCTTCAGCATGTTTAGTCATCGTGTATGCTGAGCAAAGAATTTAATAAACTGGAGTACATGAAAAAGACCAGGGCAGTAGGGCCCCTGGTAGGATCATTAACAGCTTTCCACACGTAGACACTTCTACCACCTTGCTTGCTGAAGTGAGGCGGACTGGATGCACATCCTGATGATCCAGGACTGCATGCAGCCTTCAGTATGGATTGCAACTCAACATAACAAACAAACAGCAATTCTCACAACTAGATTAGTAGACAGCTTCATAACAAACAGAAAAAAGAGTAAAGTTGCTAAGGATTGTATTTTCCTTGGATCTGCAGTCAATACTCCAGGAAGCAGTAGTCAAGACACCATACTGCCGGAGACCTCCTTAAAGTGTTAATGAGCAAGGATAAGGCTTGAGGAAGACAACATGCACGCTTGATCCAAGTCATGCTGATTTTCATTGCCTCCCATGTCTGAAAAAGCTGCACAATGAGCAGGGAAGCCCTCAGAAGATTGATGGTACATTGGGAGGATGACTCTGGTGAAGAATCTTGAAAGTGTCACGGACGGCCAAAAGCACAAACAATGATATCTGGACTGAAGTACAGCCAAGGTGCTTCTAAGAAGCAAGATGTGTAGAACGTTGTCTCCAGTGCTTTAGCTCTGTTAGCAGAAGAAACCAGTCCCTGGAAAAGGGCATTGTGGTTGGTGATCCAGAGGGTCAGCCAAGACGAGGCTCCCCGAGGAGCTGGACTGACAACGGCAGGCCTTTAAAACCACCAGCCTCTCTGTGGGAGACAGATGATACTTTCTACTTCACTCTAGAGCCACAATCTCGGAGAGCCACACAGGCTGTTCTACCCTGTCCTGCCAGGTGTCTAGGAGACAGAGTTGACCCCATAGTAGTCAGGGACCTCAATGCTGACTAACTCTCGGCAGGCATGACAGATCTATCATGGCCATGTGCGGTCATCCTGATTGATGTCTGCTATACATTGAAGTATGTGTCCTTCCAAAACATATGCTGTGAAGCCTAACATCTATGACCTTGGTTATAATCTTATTTGGGAATGGGTTTTGTCATGACGTTAATGACACAGGGTTAATACTGGAGTTTTTAGAGGCATGAAAGAGACTACTCAAGACAGCAGAGGCGACAAGGTATAAAACAGATGCCAAGACAAATGGAAATCTTCAAAGGACCAGGACGGAGAATCTTAAGAGACAAAGACTTTTCTCCAGAGTCCTTACCTGGAACCAGACTCTGAATTTAGAGTTCTAGGCCCCTAAACTGTAAGAATATACCGTATATATTCGAAAAAAGCTGACCCTAATATCAGCCAAGGCACCTAATTTTACCACAAAACTGCATTAAAAATGTGCAGAAAAACTCAGCTTATACACGCGTATATACGGCACATCTCTGCTTGTTTACGCTGGCCATTTGTGGCATGTCTGTTATAACAGCACTAGCTAATGACAGCGACCACGCAAAGACGGGGGAGTACATCCCTCCTTGGGACTTGGAATCTGCACTTTGGAACCTTCTTCATCCTATTAGTCTGTCTGGATTCTTTCAGTTACAATTCTTTGGCGGTCACTATGGTGTACTGTGATTTCTCTGAGCTGTTGCAGTGAATGAAGCCACAGAAGAAGTGAGAACTAGCAGATGTTGGCAGCAGGAATGAAAGTAAACTTCTAACTTGTGAGCGCCCACCTAGGTCCAGGTATCCATGGGTAAGAGACATTCTCCTGGGCAGCTGGTCTGAACGAAGGTATCCTTCTAATGTGTGAGCTCCGATCCAACTCTGGGTGGGCAGGATTAGGGGGAGAGTGCGACTTGGGTGATGAAAATGGAATTGTAGCAAGTTTAGGACTAGAGCAACACCCATATATTTGGAACTGAACTTATTCTGACGCTTACCACGCAGATAGCAACATCGGCGGTACTTTCCCACCGTGAAGCCTGCTTAACACTTGCTTGCACTGCACCGTAGGAAGAAAGTCCAGACTTCTGGGTAAAAATCAGAAAGCAAAGATAATATCTGCATTTTTTTGCTGAGAAATGCTTTGATGTATATTTGAAGCATTTTCATGTATGGAAAACAATGAGATGAGTGGCAGATGGTCTGATAATTTTTTAGACATCTTTCACATTATTCTCCGAAAGATGTCATACCATCCCTGCTTGACGAAGGAGCGATTAGGTGGGCTTGTTTTCCTGTCTCAAATCCGTCCTTCTAGATAATTATAGGAACGTATGAATAGGTGCAAAATGTCACTTTGCCCAGAGAGCAAATATTGCATGACCTCATTTTGGTTTTAATTAATGCATCGGAAGAAAATAAATAAATAAAATGGCCGCTGCTTCCTGGTTGAATCAGTTACACACAATTATATCATGAATGAACAACTAGATCCATCTGTTGATCTTGAATTTAATTAAATCATTCATTTAGTTATGGAAACCAGTTTTCTCACTAAAACAGAAAAGTGAGCAGCCCACCAATATATTTACTCTTTCAACCAAACAACATCAACACAAATAAGCATTCTCTGAACCAATGTGAATTTTATATAATTTGACGTCCCGAATAAAATAGGGTACAGGTTGGTGTGAAGCCAGCTGTATTTCCCTTCGATGTCTGTTCCTCACAGCTGTGTGAGGCAGTGTATCGCATCAGTGGTTCAGGGAGCAAGCACAGATGAACAATGGATTGACTTTTGCTGATTGCCCTTCTTTACTTTAGCCGAGTGTTCTATTTTTAACAGAAGCATCACTAGAGATGAAAAAGATAACACACACACACACACACACACACACACACACACACACACACACCCAGTAACATGCAAAGGAGGTGACACCTACAAATCCAGGACTCGCTACGCGGGCGAAATAAATCTGTTTCACAGAACAGCTTGCCTGCGATGCAAGCACATGCTCTACTGTAACGAGACAGCATTTCACTGTACTGCACGAAAGAAGCCAGTTAACCCATTTAGGATCCGGACTTTTTGTATGCCAGAGAAACTTCCAGAGGCTGTCCTAGAACAGTCTGCTTCTGCTCCATTCCCGTCCCGCCTTAAGGACATTTTGAGGGAAAAATGAATATACAGCACAAACTATAATCTAAACGCATTATGTACACTACCATAGCAAAACAACCACTCATGAAACGGACTAGATGAATAAAAAGTGCAGATTTGTGAAGTATAAGCAATTTATTCAAAATAAAATTAGTATTAGTAATCATATTTAGAAAAACTTATAATTTACATGATTATTTTATACAATTATTCTCCACTGAACACCTATTAGAGGGATAGTATTTTGCTTAGCTGTGTAATTTTGTCTAAATGGTAGCTTCTTATTATCCTACTCCTTAAATTTCTTACAGTAATACACTTTCACTAATTACATCTGTACCTTCACAAATGGTACAGGTGTGACTTGATTCGTACAGCAGGCGACTTCATGAAAAGTTTCGCCTCTATCAGCATTTGGCAAATTAAAATGTACTTAAGGTGCACTGTAAGGAATGGCATAGTGGTTACAGGTTGGACTGCTAAGCGCAAGGTCCACAGTTTGAAACCACCAACTGCTCCCCTGGAGAAAGTAGGGTTTTTCTTTTCCCATAAAGGGTGACGTTTTCAGAAACTCCCTGGGCAGTTCTACCCTGTCCTATAGGACCACTCTGAGTTGGCTTGACTCAATGGCAGTGAGGGAATGAGTGGTTAGGAATATCCCAATCCAAATCCACTACCACGGAGTCTGTTCTGACTCGTAGCAAACCTAGATAGCGGTTCTGAGGCTACAAACTTTACCAGAGCAGAGAGCCTCATCTTCTTCCCAGAGAGGGACTCGTGGTTTCGAACCTCCACCTTTTCAGTTAGCAGTCACACATTTACCCAACAGCGCCATGCGGGCTCTCTAGATAAAGAATAGCAACATGCTCTTTATTGAAACTCTAGTATAAATGTTTCTGATTATGTAAATGCACTTCAGAAATAAGAAAACTACTCAGTATAACATAAGCTTGTTAGGTAAGATTTTGAAATATGTTGATGATGGTGATGATGATAGGGACGTGTACTTGTATGGAGACAGATCGGCGTGTGCCTATCCCTGCCTTATGTAATTGAAATTGGTGTTCTTTTGTATTTCCTATGACTGATCCATGTTGTACTGGGACTGAGCTAGAAGAATGTGGCCTTATCACGAGGATGGCACTTAGTTAACCTTGACCCGAGTACCTCTGTTTTCCAGACCAGACTAGAGCTCTGCAGCTTGCATCTCACTTATATGCACCAGCACTCTGAAGAAGACACAATTGCATCTCCCTATGAAACACACACAGTTACCCATGTCTTGTTCGTTTTATTTAGTGTCATAATTACTTTGAAAGCATCTAACTGTTTAAAATATTTTTTTACAAAGTGGAGCTCTCAGAGATTAGATGATTTGTTCAAAAGGGGTTACGTAAAGGTTTTAACTGAGGTCCAAGAGCTGTGAGAGCCAGAATTCTTGACTCTTTGTCCCAGTGCTTCTAAGGCACATTTACAAGCGAGGCACCGGTCTTTAGTGTGTGTGTGTGTGTGTGTGTGTGTGTTGTGATGGTACACATCCATGTTGAGGAAAACAAGCAGTCACAGGTGAGATTCACCAGAAGCCAACCTTAAATCAAGCATCCCTTTATAAGTACTGAAGTTTAAGAGATGGAAGCTGTTTTGGATTGAATTGTGTCCCCTGCCCAATCATGTCTTGAACTCCTTAATTCTATATCTGAGGGTGTAATACTATTTGAAAAGATTTTTCTTTGTTATGGATCATGCTGCTAAAGTGGAATGCATTCTAAATCGAATAACTTCTGAGCTATTACTAAAAAAAGATCATTCATAGAAGTAAGACAAGTGGGGAAGATCCAAACAATGTTAGGATCACTAACAAACAGAGGTAAGCCAGGGCTACTGTGATGTAGTCAATTAATATGGCTCTTTGGGCCTTGGTTGACGAGGTGCTGTATTATCATCCTGGATTCTGGGACTATGGCTATTCTCCCATTTTAGAGGGACTTCTCCGCCATGCTAACAAACATTATTGGGGTGGGATTGAGCCTTAGCCTGAAAGGATAGGAACCAAGTGAGCAGTGGGTCTCCTGGGTCCATGGCAACAGAGGCCAAGACTGACAGGCTGAGGACTGGAAAGAGACTTGGCTGCTGGCTGAGGAGAGGTGTTGCTGTGGACCAAGGATTGTACCCTTACTGTTCACTGATCCTGACTTGCAATGACCTATTAATGTCCTTAACACACTCCTATAATTGTGAGAACTGACGGTGAGTTCCGTGTGGCCATTACAAGAAAGCAAACTCAGCAGAGAAGTCGGGTCCCTTGGGAGAAGAGGTAGTCTCTGAACAGGTGACGAAAGGTGGAGGGTGGAGGCATGTCCGACATCTGCCTCCTGGCAATAGGGACGCCAGAGGAGGGCAGACATGGCCTCCCCGTCCTTGATGTTTTTCCCAATTGCTTTCAGAATGTGGGATTCCTCTGTCTTTTTATCCTGACCTTTTACATTACCAAGCATGATGCTCATTTTCAGGGACTGATCTCTTCTGATAACATGACCAAAGTGCTTGAGACAAAGCTTCACAATCCTTATTTCTAAGGATCCTTCTGGCTATACTTCTTCCATAACTATGGGTCTGTTCCCATGGGATGAGAGGGTAGCTGTCTTCCAAATTTCATGGCTTAGATGGATAAGTTCTTCCAGTGATGCGTCAGTTTATCCCAATATTCTAATTGGTATTCCATACATTCCTGGAGACCTGGTTTACATCAATGTCTTCTGTCAAGTCTGGATTTTCTCCTTCAACACTACGGCTTTGTGATCACAGACTGCATCCTGAAGGGTTGAACTTTGGCCAATTGGTTTTGGTACAGTGACCATGTATTCTATCTTCTTGTGAAGTGGCCTGCATCATTCACTATTTTACCCATCGAGTCCTTCAATCCTTCAACCCGAAGTGCTTGAATTTCTTCTTCAGTTCTTTCAGCTTCACATGTGTTGAGTGTTCTTTATTTTTTTCCGTTCTCCAGGGTTTTGCATATTTCATTATATTACTTCACTCTGCCGTCTCCAGCTGTCCTTTGAAGATTTTTGTTCAGATCTTTTACTTGGTAATTTTTTTCCCCAACCACTATAACTTTTCCACATTTAAGAACATGTTTTAGAGTGTCTTCTTACATCCACGATGATCTTTTGTCTCCCTCTCTTTTTAACGTCCTTCCTATTGCTTCATGCATGATGCTCTTTTATGTCACCCTTCAACAACTGATCTGGCCTTCCCTCATTAGTGTCAAATCTATTCTTAGATGGTCTCTAAAATTAAGGTGAGGTACACTCAACTTTGTATTTTAGCTCTTGCGGCTTTGTCTTAATTTTCTTTAGATTCTGCTTGAGTTTTCATCTATGTAACTGATCATCTATGTCACAGTAGGTCCCAGGCCTTGTTTTGTTTGATGAAAGTTGAACTGTTCCACTTTCTTTTCCCACAACTGTAGTCTGTTTGATGGATGTGTATTTCATCTGTCGAGTTCTATCTCTTTATAAACACGATAGCCTTCTCCAGGGACAAATCTCTCCTGATAGATGTGCAAAGCACACGAGGCCAAACCTTGGCATCCTCACCTTCAAAGAGCATTCCTTACCAAAGGTGACGTTGTTAAGTAAGACGCTTTTGCTAGAATTTATGATCCTGTGAATTACTCTTTCTTTCTTTTTTTAATTGTGTACCATAAGCAAATATTGATGGAAGAAAGATGTAAGCCACATTTTTTATGTATGTAGCATTTCTGCTCTATTTCTACTTCTGAATGATATCTTGGAGCAAGAAATGTTTATGCTGCTGTTAGATTTATCAACAAACATCTGAACCACTTGCCCTAAAACAGAAAATTCTCCAGAGTCTAATTAAAGTTTAAAAATCTCTATAGTAATTAATATTAATTACTAAAATCTAGCATTTTTCTTAAAGAGTGATCACGTTACAGCCCAAAATACACCAGAAAAGATTAAAAGTGTGAAACAATCTAAAACCAATTTGAGTAGCTACTGTACGTTTTCTGATTGTAACCAAGAAGTAGAATTGGCCATCTGTTTCCAGTCAACTGGATAATACACCACAAAACACAAAAATATACCAGAAAAGATTGAAAGTGTGAAACAATCTAAAATCAATTTGAGTAACTACTGTAGGGTTTTCTGATTGTAACCAAGAAGAAGTAGAATTGGCCATCTGTTTCCAGTCAACTGGGGCACTTCCGAATGCCTCCCAAATCTCAGCTAAAAATAGACGAAACTGTACCAAAGATTAAGCTCCTGGCTTAGTTCAGGCAGAACATATAGTATAAACTGTTTGTATTTAGCCTTCTTACATAAAGAACATACCATTCAAAATGCTTTCATATCTGTGTCCAAAATGAATCCTGTTGGTGTCTGCCCTGGCTCTCAAGGTGTGTGGGACATGAATTTATGACCAAGCCAAGCGCATCGATGAAGGGGCCCTGCAGACAACAAGGTTAAGCATGGGGCCGCTAAGGAAATATTTGGGATTGGGACCGACCCAGAGGCCCCGCAGCAAAAAGATCTTAATCGAAAACATTTATCGCCAGCACTTGAACACGAGCAAAAACCTCATTCAGGAAGATAATAGGGGGAAATGGACTGAGCTTACTCGTGTAGAAGCCAAGTTTTTCAGCATATTTTAAATGCAGTTTTTGTAGTAAAATTAGGTGCCTCCGCTGATATTCAGGTCGGCTTATACTCGAGTATATGCAATAAATGAATTTATGTTACTCATATTTTGCGTAGAAATCTGAGGTAAAAAATCATGTGATGTACTGAGCAAAATGGTTCATTTTAAAAATCTGTTCTTAGCTCAACTCATTGCCATAGAATTGACATCAATTCATAACTATCCAATAGGACAGAGTAGAAACACCCCTTTTGGTTTCCCACACTGTCACTCTCTATGAGAGTAGAAAGCCTCATTTTTCTCCCGAGGAGTGGTTAGTGGTTTTGAACTGAGGACCTTGTGGACATCAGTCCAACGTGTCAGTAGAGCTCCTTTTAAATCTGTTAGTTATTTATATATTAAGGTATAATTCTGCTTTCTTCCCTGAATTTCCATTATGTGTTCATATTTCTTTCAAAGGCTCAGAATTGGGACAAAACTAAACACAAAACACAACAAACACTCATTGTAATTGTGCCAGTCCTGACTCTCACAGCAACCAGCTAGGACATAGAACTGGCCCATAGCGTTTACAAGGCTACGATCTTTACATAAGCAGGTTGCTGAGGGGACCTGGGTTTGAACTGCTGGCCTTTTGGCTAGCAGTCCAGCACTTAACCAAGCGTTGCTCAAATTTGTAAACTATTTCCCAACTGTTTTTAGCAGCACCGTACCCATCATTTCACCGGAAAGGATTGACCTTTGACATTTACTGAAAAAGGAACCCGGGTGTCTCAGGTTTGCAGAAATCATTTCTTCCAAAAGTCTGAGAGAGGAATAAGTTTTCTAATAATAATAATAATAACAACTACCTCTACAATAAGTTACATATGTAATTTGCTATAATGTTAGATATAAATTTTCTCCATTAGAGTTTTCTGATTTTACTTGCCTCTCACTGGTTTTGGGACCAACTTTGGTTCAATTTCTAGGGAATGACGTGAGTCTCAAAACTGACCACCAACTTTGAGATGGTAGTCTTTTGTTCTCTCTCAGCAAAAAGTTGATTCTGACTCACTTATGTAGCAATGTACTTAAAAACAGGTTACTAACTTTGTTTGATAGCTTGATAGAGGGGGAGATACAGTAAGGAGTGGGAGTTTGCATGAACATTCCAAAATAAGCCTTTAGCCGGGGGTGGCTGGTGGATTGAACTTGAAGTAAACACAGGGCAATGGCATTGCATCAGAGAGATCTAAAGGTGAGAATGGGAATTAAAAAAAAAAGTGAATAGCTTGAATTCATGGAGGGAAAGAAACACAGGAGCACAATGAAGGGAAACATGTCTACAGAGAGATGGATCCGACCAAGGCAGAGCAGCCATGCCTGTCAATGGGAAGGCAAGTAATACAGAATGGAGAAATGGTTAAGAACGTTTTCTTTAAGCCTTTTTCACGTCCTAGCTAAGTTACTTGTCCTGTGATTCAGTTTCCTTTTTTTTAAAGCAAGCAAGCAAACAAACATAAAAGCAAAGACCATCGTAAATAGCAAGTTGTTGGGGGACCAAGTGACATGTTTCACGTGAAGTGCTCAGAAGAAGCTCTGTCACAGGCATTCAACAAAAATCATCATTACTGCTACTATTGTTCTAAAGAAACAAGTTATTTAAACTTAAAATTGGACTGTCATGTAAGATTCTTTATTACTGAAAACCTGGATTAGTACCACATCATTCTCATCAGGCCACATTCCGGCAGACAATAAAGCCCCATCAAGTTTTGAAATCCAGAACCTGGCATCATCTTGCTTGGACATGCCATCCTCCCCAGTAAGGTCCCGAAGCCATTGCGTGGGCAGGACACAGGAACAGAATATTTGGGCACGTCAATGTGCTTTGCTCTTGCTGGACTCATTATGTTAAAACTAGAATGCTATAATATTGTTGTTTGCATATTTGTAATTCCACTCACTACCATCAAGTCGATGCGAACTCCTGATGACCATAGAGGACATGGTAGAACTGCTGCTGTATGCTACCAAGACTGCAATTCTTCATGGGAGTGGAATGCCCGGTCCTTTTTCCTTGGGGCATTTTGAACCGCTGACCTGTGGGTAGCAGCCCAATTCTACATATGTGTGCCTAGAGATGCTCATTGATCACTGAGGGTGCTATGTTACCTATCAGAGAACTTAATCCCATTCCATGTCACTGTATCTATTTTCTAATGGAAATATCCTGTGCTGTCTTACTTCTGTTTACTGCCACGACTAAGCAGGATGTAGGCTGTCTGGAGACCTTTGTGCATTGTTATTTCGAGCATGGAAACTTTTCCTGAGATTTCCTCCCTCTTCTCCCGGAAGCCCCAGCCGTTAGACAAAAGACAGTTAGCAGGAATAGATATAGCTCTTCCAAAGTTTGAGTTCTATAAGAGCTTTTCGGAACCACTGCCTGAACTCTCAAGAACTTCCCAATGCTTCATTTTCCAGGAATAGAACTCTCTGGTTACCCTCTTGTGGACTTGGAGAGATTTAAAATAGGTCAGGCCTACGCTGTGGAGAAAATAAAAGACCTCACAGATTTTTTTTATCATAACCCACTTTCCTGTGTAATTTTTGAATCTTATTAAATATCATGGGGAAACTGAGCACCTAGAACCATCTTTTGACTATTTTATTTGATTTCATTAGGCATTTGTCTTCTACTTTTATGCACACACACGACCCCACTGTCTTCGAGTTGAGACCGACCCAATGGCAGCTCGATAGGACAGTAGAACTGTCCATTGGGTTTCCAAGGCGATAAACCTTTACAAAAGCAAACTTCCTCATCTTTTCCTCAGAGACCATGGGACAGGCTAGAACCGCTGACCTTCTGACTGACAGCCAGATGCTTTAACCACTGTGCACTAGAGCCCCTTACTCTCTGGAAACACATGGTGACCATAATGCCTTTTCAATAGATTTAAATCAATGGAAATGGGGGGGGGGTGGCGGCGTTGTAAGTAATTTGGAATTTTGCTGGTACACAGAAGCTGATTTAACAGACATTCTAATCAAAGTACATTATATAGTTCTAAATATGTAAATCTAATTAGAATTGATGTGCTTCTGTCCAATCCCTTAAATAGCCTTCCTGGCTCAACTTCCTTGGATGCTACAGTCCTCCTTCCCCCTTTCACATCAATACTTATATTTAGTCTCTAGGCAACAGCCCATTGGTGAACATTGAGGTCTTTTGACACTTGTGGTCTCTCTCTCTCTCTCTCTCTCTCTCTCTCTCTCTCTCTCATACACACACACACACACACACACACACACACACACACACACACCCCATCCAGCAAAACCCTGGGTAAGTCTGAAACACCAATTCAAGGCCAAGGGGACGAGCAATGGAGTCTGGAACTCAGGGACCTCTGGATAATGTACAGCAGGGAGAATCAAGGTCCAGGGCAGTGGGAGCGGGACAGAGAAGCAGGGCCAAAATATAAGAGGAAAGGGAACATTGTCACGGGGGCTAAAAAACCAACAAACAAACAAACAACAATTTGTTATAAAAATTGGCAAGAGTGAGTAGGAGAGCAAAAAAAATCCTCCAAACCAACAACTCATGTTAAGAAACAACATTACAGTCCAGCATGGTCAGCCTCTACTTGGTCTGCTCATGAAGGTAAAGAGAATGCAGAGTTCACCCAGTGTGACCTTCACTCTAGTATCTGACAGTCAATCACATAACAACCGGTCTCTGACCAGTTCGAGTAAAATAAAATTTCCCTCAAACCATGAAGCTGTCATATCCCCTCTTTGTTTTATTTATTTTTAATCATTTCATTTGGGGCTCATACAACTCTTATCACAGTCCACATATTCATCCATTGTGTGTCAAGCACATTTGTACATTTGTTGCCCTCATCATTCTCAAAACATTTGCTTTCTACTTGAGCCCTTGGTATTCGCTCCTCATTTTCTCCTTCCTCCCCGATCCCTGATGAACCCTTGATAATTTATAAATTATTTTGTCTATCTTACACTGTATGATGTCTCCCCTCACCCACTTTTCTGTTGCCCATCCCCCAGATCCTTGTAATCTGTTTCCCCTTTCTACCCCACCTTCCATCTATTCTCCAGGTATTACCACTCTCAGCACTGGTCCTAAAAGGATCATCTGTCCTGGATTCCCTGTTTTTCTAGTTCCTATATGTACCAGTGTACAACCTCTGGTCTAGCCGGATTTTTAAGGCAGAATTGGGATCATGATAGTGAGGGCAGGGGAGGTGGTAGGGAGGAAGGATTTAAGAACCAAAGGAAAGTTGTATGTTTCATCATTGCTACGCGCTGCACCCTGACTGGCTTGTCTCTTCCCCGATACCCTTCTGTGAGGGGATGTCCAGTTGCTTACAGATGGGCTTTGGGTAGAAGATGGACATTGAGCCTCCATTCAAGTGCTCCCTCAATGTAAGAACACTTTGTTCTACTAAATTGGCATTCCATGATGCTCACCTTCTCAACACGATCATTGAAGACAAATGAGTGCATAAGCAAATGTGGTGAAGAAAGTTGATGGTGCCCAGCTATCAAAAGATATAGCATCTGGGGTCTTAAAGGCTTGAAGGTAAACAAGTGGCCATCTTACTCAGAAGCAACAAAACCCACATGGAAGAAGCACACCAGCCTGTGTGATCATGAGGTGTTGAAGGGATCAAGTATCAGGCATCAAAGAACAAAAAATCATATCATTGTCATATCCACTCTTATGACAACTCTGTCATGAAGTTCTTTTGGCTTATTGAATACCCCATCAGGGGAACCTAATCTGTATATCTAATTCTGAGACATGGGGATATTAAAACCAGATAAGCCTGCAGATATGGTCTCAGACTCACCCTACTAATGGTCTGAGACATACATGCCTAAGACTCATCCTGCTAATTTGGAAACTTTTTTTAATGGGACATTGGCTGGTATTTTCCAAACCCCCCTGTGGCCAGTTTCTCAGTATATATTTCACTATCCTTGGGGGAAATTTTTATAGAAGTCATTCAGGAGTAAAGCTGTATAACCGTGGAAACACGACAGAGCAGCGGGCATAGCAAGAGGCATAGAAGTAATGGGAACAGGACACAGCAACAGGTCTTGGGAAAAAGCAAATGGGAGCAGAAGTAACCAAACCAGGTGGGGCTAAGAAAGCAGCAGCAGGGTTTGTCGGGAAGTACTCAGGCTCTGGTGGTCCCAAATCTGGGTGGAGGGGTAGGATTTGCACTCTCAGTACCAACACAGCGAGGAGGCCGGAGGAATGAATCCCTTGTTTGCATAGTCCTGGCTTTCTATAAGTCTGGAATTGCGCCCAGATCAAGCTTCCTTGGCTTTTTACCCTTTGGCTTTATTTATATTCTCCCCCTTTATTGTATAGTTTTTGTAATTCTTAAAAATACAGCTAGAAATCTCTCCATTCTGACCCTTTTATGCCAATGAGCTTTTCCATAACCCAAAACAGTGCCTGGTTTCTCCTTTCTGAACACCCTTCAGAATGTTGAAGTTTGCACTTTGATGTGTGGTCCCAGAACCGAACACAGGCAACAATTCTTGGCAGAAACTGCCCTCTTCATGATATGACTTAATTCCTGAAAACTCTCTTCTCACTCCCAGTGCCTGGCAGAAAATCCAACCACACATACATTCATATCAATTCTAGTTTAAGACCACTCCTGATGAGAGGCTTTCCTGGAACAAGGAAACTACATTTTACCTTCAGTGCTTCCATCTGTCTAGCAGATGGTGGCAGTTACATAATCTGCTGTCAATTTGAGGGTAGGGGTGGACTTTAGTCTATCAATTAGGTCAAAGCCAATCATGTCACTGAGTGGGCACTGCTTTCTCCTGAGGATTCTGGGTACTCCTGTCTTCCTCCCTGGAGGCAGGACACACACTCTCCCTGCTTCACATTCCTGATGACAAGACAGGTGGAGCTATGCTGATGGAGCCAGAGCTGTAGAGTTGGAGGAGCCACATGGAGACACACACACCAGCACTAAGATGCTTCTACCACCACTGGATCAGCAAGACTTTCCACCCACTGGTCTGTGATCTTCCATCACACGTGCCATTTGAGTATGAAGAGGAATTTATAGTCTGGTATCGGGCATATGGGCTAATATCGGACTTATGGACTTGATCTGGATGGGCTGGGATGTTTTCTTAATATACAATTACTCTTTGATAGAAAGCTCTCTCTTAGACAAATATGAGTATCTCTGTGTTTGTTTTTCTAGTCTACCCAGACTAACACAGAGACCATCAGTCAAATAGGCCCATAATAGTACCTAATAAGCTAATTATCCAATCTGTAGGCAGAGAAGATAATTTGAGAAGCTGTACAACATTAAAAATGTGGCACTAAGATGAACTATATTAAGAACCTGTAATATGCAGTTGACACAACTCTGCTCACTGAAAGCTAAAAAGAATTGAAGCACTTACTGATGAAGATAAGACATTACATCCTTCAAAATGGACTATGCTTTACCACAAAGTAGAAATGCTCACAACTGGCCCCTCACAACCAATCAACAATGTCCCGAGAAGCAGAGAAACGTGTGAAGCTGTCAAGGATTTAATTTTTCTTGGATCCACAACCAATGCCCATGCAAGAAGCAATGGAGAAATCAAATGACATGTTACATTGGTAAAATCTGCTGCAAAAGTCGTCAAAGTGTTTAGAAGCAAAGATGTAATATTGAGGAGTAAGGTCTATGTGATCTAAGCCATAGTATCTAATTGTCTCATGTTTATGCAAAAGCCAGATCATGAATAAGGAAGACCGAAGAAGAATCGAGCCTTTGAATTATGATGTTGGAAAAAAATATCAAGCATACTATGGCCTGTGAAAAGAACAGGCAAATCTGTCCTGACAGTAAATCCATTATACTCCTTAGAAGCAAGGATGGTGAGCCTTCCTCTCATGGACTTTGGACTAGCTCCTGGAGAAGACTGTGATGCTTGGTAAACTAGCTGTTGCTGGTAGATGCTATTGAGTCGGTTCTGACCCATAGTGACGCTGAGCACAACACAAGGAAACTCCACACAGAATGGATTAGCACAGCAGCTGTAAAGGGCTCAAACAGCAGTCATTGTGAGGCTTGTGCGAGCTGGCAGCGTTTCCTTGTTTTGTCTTTGGGTTGCTTTAAGTTGAACCAACTCGATGACATCTAGCAATAGCAGCGGCAGCACCAAGGTAACGAACGCCCAATACGTAGACTTTATGAACTACATGCAACATGAGATGTTAAGTGAGATATAAAGTTACAGGGAATGGCTACTCAAGGATTTCATAATCTTATGGCAGAACTCTAAGTGTTATGAAATGATATAGGGTTTACTGAACTAGACACCTGGCTGAGGCAATCAAAAAGGTTTCAAGGAAAACCTTGAACTAGAATGGACAGAGTTGAACTAGAATGAACTAGACTTGAACTAGAATGGACAGAGATTGGAACGATAGTGACAGAAACATGGCCCTCAGAGAAACTTAGTCTAAAACCAAACCAGCAACAACCAAGGGCATTTTGACTCTAATATACCCACTCTCATCAAGTTAATTATGATTCATGGTGGCTCCATATAAGGGTTGCAAGTCTGTACATCTCTGTTGGAGCAGACAGTCTCAGCTTTCTCCCCTAAGACTACTGGTGGGTTTGAACTGCCAACATAGAGTTTGTGGTCCAATGTTTACCTGACAGAGAACCAGAGAAGCAGAAAAAAAATAAACAAACTATACTAGAAAAAAAAAAACTGGAGTCATATTTTTGGGAAAAGGTTCCATGCTATTTAGCTCAAGCAGAAAAAGAAAGTCAGGTAAACATTTTTAACACACTCATTTTCAGACCTGCAAATGTTTTTCTTTTCTTCCAAGGTATAAAAATCAGCAAGTACAAGAAAATATGTGCTCAAATTGTGATGTCAAAGACTGATATTTCCTATAAAATCTATTTTTTTTGGCAAAAAGTTAAGCCTTTGTATTTACTAAGAAATAATGCTAAGCAAGTCTTCCTCTCCGTATGCATGTTTTATATGTGTGAATGTGTGTGTTGATGGTGAATGGAATATATTTGCTCATAAAGTTAGGGAGTTCAAATTTATCAGTCATATGTAAAAATGCAATGCAGATATGCATCTTTAAATTTAGAAAGATTTTATCAAGAAATCCGATAACAGGTACGGTGACTCTGAGGACATGTTAGAGAAGCCTTGTGGGATTCACTCCCTGGATAATAAATCTAGGAGCATGAAAAACCTTTTGTTTTCAAGTTGATGCTGACATCGGATAACCCACCCGACAGGTTGGAACTGCCCCCATTGAAATCATCACGGGAGCAGAGGGCTGCCCCTTTTCTGCTGCTGACAGGCTTGTGGACTCAAACTGCCCACAGTTTGCTCAGCAGAGGAGCACCTAAGCACTGTGCCAGCAAGCCTTCTCAGCAGCACGTAAACTTTATTTTATTATTTTTAAAAACACCACATTTTCATTGTAAATTAGGTGTGAGTGGGGGGGGGGTTACATTTCATAAATTTCATTTTGTATTAAACGGTTTAAAATAGTAATCAAGTCCCTCAATACTTTACACATTTTGCTTCTTTAACTGTAGGATGGAGCTAAAAAGACCATCTTGTTAGTTGTGAGGATCAAAGAAGGAGATTTTTGTAAAAAAGTGTGTATATTTACTCCTTAAAATAGCAGTTGCTCATCTCTCCTTTATTTTTATATTACTTTGTCCTGTAAACAAGCGTTGTTCCGCAGTACATTAGCTTCAGAAGGTGAAGAGGAAGTGGCAATTTAACATAAACATCATCATCAGTATGATGTTTGTGACGACAAGTGGCCCCATGGCAGTCACAGAACGTCGGGTGTTAGAAAAATGACCCTTAAATGTAGACCGAAAACAAATGTATTGGCTAATTTAATGCTATCATGATTAATTTGAAAAATCATATATCTCCTAGTTATTCCACTTCCTAACCAAACCACTGCCACCTAGTTGATTCTGAAATGTCACACCCTAGAGCAAAGGGCAGAATTACCCTCTGTGGGTGTCCAAGCCTGTACATCTTCATGAGCCTCTGCTAGGCTTGGACCACAGGCTTTGTGGTTAACAGTCTGAGCAGCAGCCCCATAAGAACTCTATGATTATTCCACTTAGATGCATAATAATTGGAATCAGGACATTTTGACCCCACTGCTTTGGATCCAATTGGTTTTGACCCCACTCTTTGCCCAAATGCTATTATTTCTATGATTACATGTGCTTTTATTTCTTATTGGGCAAATAAACACATATTGTACACATTTCATTCAATTAATAAATAAGATGGACAGAAGTGAGAAAAATGTGGCCATGTTTTAACCTAAAGGATGCTAAAATTGGGCCCCTACACAGAAAAAAATGACCTGATTGAAAATGCACATTCCTTAGGGACCATGAATACAGCAAACATTATTAACTAGAGAAAACGCAGACTCAGCATAAATGATTTTAACAAACGAAGCTCACAATGGAACAAAGTAAAATGTTGTCTTCATCAAAAATTGATGGAAGGATCATACCTTCTTATCAAAACTTAGTTCTCTAAATCTTTGAGAAATTTTTTTCTCTGTCGGAATGTCCTAAAGGAAACAAACAAAATTAGACACCATCTCATATGACATTTTTATAAAGGGATCAATGAGTTAAATATTTGTTGTAAAGAGTTTATTTTTTTTGATAACATCTGGTTAAAAAATAATTTGAATGTCAATAAAAAGAGAATGGAACAAAATTATTTAATCCAATTATATAAGTGGGGTATATACTATTAATGTGGCCATTCCAGCTATAATCCCTTATGTATAATAATCCTGGTTTTCATATGCCAGTGGTCTCATTTGGAGGGCATTATCTACTAATAAGTCGGAATGGGATGAGATTGAGTTCTGAAGTTAATAGAAGGGGATTGGACGACATTCTTGGTTTCAGGGTGACCTCAGTCACTGTACCTTACAATAGATGCATGGCATTGTATACTAGAGCTGAAGGAGAAAGAAAACTGCTTCTGGGGTGGCCTGGGAAAAAGTCTGGTGGATTAAGAATAGTAGGAAGGCAACGCATATTTGGAAACATTTCCAAGGGTGGGTCCTAGATGCATAAATAAGATCTAGTCCAGGGGTGAAGAATAGATTATTACATTCGAGTGCTATTTGATTGTGCCCTGTAACTTCCCCAAACGACCTCCCCCTGCCTGGGTCTAGTAAGAAGTTGGAGGTGGGTGGGGATACTGATAGGAGCCACTTGCTAGTGCATATGAACAGGATTCCCTACACGGCCATCCTGCTGCATATAACAGGAGTTCACTGAGAAGCAGGGGCTGTGATCTTATCACCAGCATGAGCCAGGAGTGAAGAATTGCACCCTCTGGACCCAGCTTCTGGCTTACCTCTGCCTGATCTTTGGACTTGGGACCGAACTGCACTCACCACTGTGTGAGACAATGTCTTTGAACTTTGTGAGTTCTGTGAGACACCACATCCGTTTCCAAAACTCAGAGAAGGGAGAGAATACGCTCAAGGGGAAGATGGAGCAGCCTAGCTTGTTGTGAGAGTTGGACTCTGGTGACTTCCACAATCTCCAACTTCTTTGCTATTAATTCTTATAAAAGAAATTATTAACACAATAGGTTTTTGATTTAAAAATTAAGTTCATTTAAAAAGAATGCTAGGAAGTACGTTCTAGAAGAGAACCACAAGTTTGCTATCATTCTAGTGAGACGATCTGACTTCTTACATGCACAATAGGAATGCCCGTAGGGATCATGAGAGGGGAGCAAGGTTAAAATGGGAATTTCAAGAAGGCGGGATCGAAACATCTTACATTCATCAAAATCAATTGCACATTTGTTCAAATAAAGATTTTAAAAATCATCTGTTATCAATGTCTATGTACATACTTTTTGACTCATTAAAAATAGACAATTTTACTAAAGTAATTCTATTCAATTATCATCCCCAAATGAAGTCTATTCTTTACAAAAATAAACATGATCTGAGTCACCAACTGAAAAGAATGCTCAATACTGTATCTTGAAAGTTACAATATATTTCTATTCTTTCTCTCTCTCTCTCTCTAACACACACACACACACACACACACACGCACACATACATGCTGCACCCATCAAATCTGTAAAGAATAACCACCACAGCATGATTTACACCACTCACCAAGTACCTTATCAGAAGAGAATCACAGGTGGGGTTTGGATCTCTACTCTGCTCCTTCATATATAGTCATATGGTCTCCATGATGAGAAAAAGAACACTATATTATTCATTTGAAAATCTCTGGCTCTTCTGACTCTAAATGTATCATGCAGTTATTTTTATTCTCTGGCAGATAATTCTGTATTTGCTATGGCCAGGCATTTTTGGTTGAACCATATAGAGCACTGCACAGGCATCGGCAATCACATGCCCTTCCGCACGAGCTGTTCTTCTCAACTGTCATACACTGGCTTTGGGGTTGCTCCCATGTGGCTCACAGTCACCATGAACCCCAAATAAACCACTTTGGCCACAGAATAGCTTTGTGATCAGTAAGCCTAAACCAGCACATTTTAAAGAAGAATGGAATTAGGTAGTTTAAACACATAATTTTATGGGTAGACAATAAAATTAGAAGTATTGCTCTCCTCCTGTGAGTCTCACTAAAATACGGGAAAAAATCAACCTGGCCAAAATTCCATTTCAGGCTGGATAGATTGCTAAAAATAATCCTACACTCCAAGCCCATTAACAGTGGGTGTTTGGTACAGACTCCAGTTAGCTTGGCCACTGGCATTAAACCACCAATTTAAGTTACAGAGTTCTTGGGAACAAAATGAACTGCCATAATCATGATTTTAATAAAATGTTGCCATGTCAATGACAATAATGATCACCAAAAAACAGCAGTAGTGCACAGAAACAACACACATTTAGCATGCAGTATTCCATTCATATTAGATCAGGGAGTACTACTGGTGGCACAGTGGTTAAATACCTGGCTGCTAACTGAAAGGCCACCCTGCAGAACGCATCAGAAACTCGCATGAGAAAGATGTGTCAGTCAGGTTCTGTAAAGATTGGCATCCCTGGAGACGGGGCCATTATGGGTCAGAATCAACATGATGCAATGGGTTTTGGTTTATATCAGTTCATCCTTTAAAAATTTGATGAGAACTTCTGATACCTATTCCCATCAACATTTCATGATCACACAGGCTGGTGTGCTTCTTCCATGTGGGCTTTGTCACTCCTTTGCTAGATGGCGGTTTAACTCCAAGTCTTTAAATCCCAAATGCTGTACCTTTTAAAGCCAGGCACCATCAGCTTTCTTCACCATATTTACTTATGCACCCATTGTGTCTTCAGCAATCATGTTGGGAAAGTGAGTATCATACAGTGCCACATTATTTGAACACACTGTTCCTGTACTGAGGTAAGATTGAGGTAGAGGCCTCAAGTTCATCTGCTTCCTTGTATTTACACACACACACATATACACACACATTAACATACATACATTTATAGACAAATACAGATGTTCAAAAGCAAGCAATCAAATTGACGTGAAGGAGCCCAGGCAAATTGGAGATCCAAATCCACCTGTAGAATAATTGGACAGTACCTCACAGAAGGGCGACACGGAAGACATGGCATATCCAGGGTGCCGTATAGCACTGAGGAAACACATTACTATCCTCCAGTTCTTTGAC
Organism: Tenrec ecaudatus; assembly: GCF_050624435.1. Taxonomy (NCBI): domain Eukaryota; kingdom Metazoa; phylum Chordata; class Mammalia; order Afrosoricida; family Tenrecidae; genus Tenrec; species Tenrec ecaudatus. The sequence goes on from NC_134533.1 coordinate 191,828,546, forward strand.
ATTCCTTCCCCTTAATATTATGGCCTTAGTTTTGCCTCATTACTCTTGTGAGACCTGTGTATGGTCTTTTGTATAATTAAGCTTGTTTGATCATCAAATTGAAAATAGATAAACCCTTCAGAAATATAGTAATGGGAGTAATGATTCCCTGAGGGTATGGAAGGGTTGGGGAGTGGGATAAGGAGGAACGGATAGGAATGATGATTATAGAACCCCACTCAAGACAAACAAATAACAGATTGGTAGGTGAATGGATACATTGGCTTGCGTAAGATATGGCAAAATATATATTCTAGTAACAAAGGTTTCTGGAGGATAGGGTGGGGCAGGGAGGTGATAAAGGGGAGCTGATATCAAAGAGTTCAAGAAAAAAGAAAACATTTTGAAACTGAAGGTGGCAGCAATTGTACAATTATGCTGGATGTAATTGAAATATGGATTGCTATATCTGTAAGAGTTCCCAGTAGAATGCAAAAAATGGATGAGATCCATAACCTTGTTTTCATTTTACAGATGAGACCATGTCTTACAGAAATTAAGGAATTCAATGAAGCTTCCACAAATAATAGGTCAAGGATCGAGAATTTATATTCTTAGGACTTGTCATTAAAATCTAATTCGATGAGATCGATTATAGGTTCACTGGAAGTTGTCTTCATCTATAGATTTTGAATGCTATGTAAAGTTAGATGTATATTAATTTTCATCTTTAATATTTCAATTGAATGGCTTTCCTGGTTAACTTTTTGTTTTGTTTTTTCAGACTATGTCCCGGGAACTCTAGTGGTGCAGTAGTTATTAGTTGGGCTGCTAAGTACACGGTCAGCAATTCGGAACCACCAGGTGCTCGGCAGGAGAAAGATGGGAGGTTCTACTCAGGAAGACGTACACTCTCAGGGCAATTCTACCCTGTCCAATGGGATCACTGTCAATCGGTATCTCCTCAATGGCCGTAGAGGGATGGAGAGTCATGTTTCCATGGGCGATACGTGTAGCTAACACATTCAGTTGCTCAGCCAAAGGCAGGAGGTTCAGGTCCAACTAGAGCTGCCTGAGAGGCACTCTGGAAGTATAATGGGTAGGAATCAGACTGCTAACTGCAAGGTCAGTGATTCAAATCCACCAGCCGTTTCTTGGGAGCACATTGAAGTTTTCTGCTTCTATAAAGATTTAGAGCCTCAGAGAGCCAAAGAGGCAGTTCTACCAGACCCACTATGAGTCAAAACAGAGTCAATGGCTGTGGATGTTTTTAGAGGGGCCTCAGAAGAAAAGCCTGGACCTTTGGGAAAATCTGCCATTGGAAACCCTACGGGCAGAGTGCTAATGGGACACACGGGGAGTCACAGTGAGCTACAATCCACACTCAACAGTGAACAGTAAACTTAGGTTTAACACAGAGCACAGAAACAGGGACATATAGACTGTGAAATGCACCTGTCGGTGGTTTTTCTAAGTGAGGCCTTCCAGTCCTTTCTACATTGCATGGAGTTTTGGGTTCTTTTTGTCTAAGGAATTAAAATCAGGTTGTGTTTTTATTCCATGATTAATTTCAGTGAGACAAAACATGTCCATGAAAAGGCATGTCAGCAAGAAAAGGCATGGCAGCAGCCTCTGCAGAGTCATAAATTATGAAATCCATTTTACTTAATTTTTCCTCTGGGTGGCTAGTTGGATCATAAAGATAAAGATTCTCAAAGTCTAGAAAAATCAGATGTGGTCACACTACCCATGCCAGGCTGCTGGTGTTAGGACAGGGCATTTTCCCTGAGCCTTGAATAATCCACTTTTTTACAGAACTCAAGTTCACCAACCTTTAGCTGAATCCCGGCTTCACCCATCTACGCTCCGTCCTTTTCTCTTGTAGGATGTGGATTTTGCAATCTGGCTGTGTGAAGCAGTATCAAAACATTCGTGGGGAAATGGAATAAAAAGATAATGGAATTTTCCCTAAGCACTTGTTACCGCTCCCTTGTATCTGATTCACCGCCCAAATAAATGGATCCGCTCATTAGCGGTTCCTCAAATATGCTGGGAAGTTTGCTAGTTCCACAGATTGATGCATCCTGGGCTCTTCACCTGGAATATTCTATTACAATTGTCTTCCCAAATAGTGCTCCTCTAAGAAGCCCACATTTAAAATACCGCATTTACAGTGATTCCATCAGAATCCTAACTCTCTGGAAACCATGAAGGCAGCTTTCGGCTGTACAAACTTAATCTAACATTTCTCACTTAAAAAAATGTGTCCATCAGTTAACTTTCTAACCTAGGAGAACATTGGTTGAGGTAAGGATCTCTTTTAGACTTCTGTGTATTGCTCACAAGGCACTCTGATGGTTTAGTGGGTTTCGTGTAGTGTTTCTAACTGCAAGGCCAGCAGTCCAAACCCACTGGCCACTCCAGGGAAGATTCATGAATGTTGCCAAATCTCCTAAAGCTTGGCACTCTTGGAAACCTCAGAGAGCAGTTCGGCTCTGTCCTGCAGGGCAGCAGGAGCCAGAATAAGTTTAGTAACAGTGTTTTGTTTTCTGTTTCCCTTCGTGTTGATCATAGCTGTTAGCCTTCTGTTCCTGTTTGGAAGTCAACAATTATTTATTTTTATAGTAAGTAGTAAAAATCTTTGAGGGATTAAAAGCAATGATTCTTGACACATTTATTTTTCTCTTCTATCTCTGCAGTCTCAAAGGAAAATAATGTGCAGTATATTAAACTGTCACCTAGTCCAAAGAATGGCTTTGATTAGTGTAATAGCTTGAGGGAAATTATTGTAAATTAGGCACATTTGATGATCTCTTCTCAAGCAGCAGCATAATTTATTTTCCTGGTAACTGAACACTTCTGTTGGAAGGATGGGAGATTTCAGGTCCTAAGATGAAATGATTTTCCCTGGTGAGGGTGTCGACAGTGGGAACAAGGTCTGGAGTAATTAACCCTTTTCCATGGTCCTTTGTGGGGTAGATAACAATAACTGTAGTATTTCAAATAAAACATGCAATGAATCCCACCAGATCTTATGGCACCTTATTTTGGACAAAAATCAATATTGTTTTTCTAGATGGATCCTGAAATTAGCCAATCCACTAGTCCTTCTGATCTAAATACCTGGGAGTGTGTGTGTGTGAGTGTGTGTGTGTGTGTGTGTGTGTGCGTGTGTGAGTGTGTGTGTGTGTTTAAATGTAATTTGTTTCCACCCAAATGGAGGAGTAAAATCACCAAATGCAAAAAATGACAAGCTGGAGCAAGTGTGTGAGCTGACATTGCATTGATGGTGCTCACAAAAGGGGAGAGTGGGCGGTCATTCATAAATAATGGTGTCTGGGGCTTGAGCATTCATGTCCTTGTTGGCACAGGAAATAACTCATCCTGAAAATGCTGAACTGCACACTCGTGAAAAAACAAAAACCAAAGTGGGCACTCCAAGAGCAGTAGAGACAAGGAACATAAGGTAGAAATAATTACCCACTAACATATAGAGACGATAAGGAAACTTGAGCTAAGCAAATGTTGTTTGCTGTGAGAAATTTTATCAATCCAGGTGTTTGCTTTGCATGCCTTTGTGTCTGAATATACAGTATCCAGAATGTGCAGACTCTTGAAGTTGAATTTGATTTTAGAAATTCAGTCCTATTTTTTTTAATCTTGGCACTCCTGACTGAAAGAAAAGGGGAAAACAAAAACAAAGCCACAACAAAAAACCGGACAAAATTCTATGGAGGGTATTGGCCCACCCCAATTCCATGGGATTTCTGCAGAAAAATGCCCTATCAAAGATGACCTCACAATAAAAATCTTTATTTAAATTACAAAACATATGAAAAATCAGTATACTTATTGAAGGATTCAGAACTGCAGATCAGCACATAATGAATTTCGATTTTTAGAACAAAAAAGGAAAGTACAATAGATTCAGACAGTTAAGATGTTTAAATTAAATTCAATAAATAAATAATTAGAAGTATCAAAAAGTAGCTAAAGAAAGTAAACAGGGAGAGCTGCAAAAACATCAAATTAAATGTCTTTTTTCATGTGAGAAAAATTTAATTGGCATTCATAATATATATGTATAATTAAAGAGTTTGGTCGAATGGATGCATATGGAAGCCTAAACGAAGATATTAGGTGCATGTTCTGTACAAGTACAAATGATACAAATTAAATATCAACAAATACTGAATACACTTTGTGACCATCAATCAGATTTAGAAATGAAAAATAGCTTAGTCCCAATGACCCACGTAATTGAAATAATTTTTTAATCGTTTTACTAGGGGCTCATATAACTCTTACCACAATCCATACATACATCAATTGTGTAAAGCACATCTGTACATTCATTGCCCTCATCATTCTCAAAACATTTGCTCTCCACTTAAGCCCTTGGCATCAGGCCCTCATTTTTCCCCTCCCTCCCTGCCCCCCTTTCCTCATGAGCCCTTGATAATTTATAAATTATTATTTTGTCATATCTTGCCCTGTCCAACGTCTCCCTTCACCCATTTTCCTGTTGTCCATCCCCCAGGGAGGAGGTCACATGTAGATCCTTGTAATCGGTTCCCTCTTTCCAACCCACTCTCCCTCTACCCTCCCAGTATCACCACTGTCACCACTGGTCCTGAAGGGATCATCCGCCCTGGATTCCCTGTGTTTCCAGTTCCCATCTGTACCAGTGTACATCCTCTGGTCTAGCCAGACTTGCAAGGTAGAATTCGGATCATAGGCTTCAGCCCTTAAAAAATGTTAAACCTTAAAGAAATTATTTATAAGAGAACTTGCACATTAATGAGCTAACTTTCTAATTCAGCATAGAGGAAACTGAAGTGGCCCAAAATGCATATGACCATATATTCTTCTTTACTTAAGAAGGGAAATATAAATTAAAACAAGAATTGAACCCTTTCATACCCCATAGGCTTTCAAAACTGAAATTGGTAACAACTAAAAAATTGGTAACAACTATTATGAAGTGAGAAGGAGTCAGTCAATATGGCCCCTCCAGCCATAATGTATTATGTGATCTGTTCTAATTCTGGACTCTCTGCCTGTGAGTATAATCCCATTTTGGATGGAGTTCTCAGCTATGTTAATGGGTAGGATTAACATGGGGTTATGTTTTGACCTTAGTACAGGGTATGAACCAAGTCATGCCCATTGCTTCTTTGGGGGGGTTCTTTGCTGAAAGGCAAGAAGCACACCTCCATCACAGCCATTCCTCTGTGTGCTAGGCCAGGTGGGGCCCCGAGGAAGCCCTCTGGGCTGCCTAAGAGCACATCAGAGATCTCTTGTCTGCAGCGGTGGAGATGGAGACTAGAGACACCAGCGGCTGTGGCACTGAGACTATGGGACAGAGCTAAGGAGCCAGGCTGAGACCAGGGCCCCAAGCAAAGAAACCATGACCCAGAACACGAGAGCAACACCAAGATTATGAGATGGCGAGGCAGAGTGCGAGGCAGACGTCCTGGTGCACAGAGAAAGAAGCCAAGAGACCATGTGGCTGAGAGGTTAAAGACCAAAGAGATTTGTGTGCTGGCTGAAGAGAGGTGATGCTGGGGACCCAGGATGGTGCCCTTGCTGTTTGCTGATCCAGACTTCTGGTAATCTGTTAACTACTGACTGAAAACTCACTGCCAATGAATTGATTCATGGTCAACTCTATAGGAAAGAGGAGAACTGCCTTCTGCGTAACTCTTTGTAGAAGTAGAGAATCTTCATCGTTCTCCTGCAGAGAACTTGGTAGTTTTCAATTGTTTGCCTCGCGGTTAGCAGCCAAATGTCCACTATGTCCACTACGCCATGGGAGTCCTCCTCCTCGAATCAAGCTCAAGTTCATGCTGTGGCACGGGCTTTGATTCATAGCCACCCTATTAGACAGGGGAGAACTGTCCCTGTGGGTTTCCAAGACTGTAACACGTCACAAGCCTAGAAAGCACGGCCCCGCCCAACCACCCCTCGGAGTGAATGGTGGTTTAACTGCTGACCTTGCAGTACACAGCTCAATGTGCAAGCGCTACGTCACTTGGGCTCCCCTTTAACCATCAGTGTCTCCTGTCAGTTTTTGTCTGCCTACTGCAACGGATTCTCCAAGCCAGCATCGACGGAAAGCTGTGGGATAAATGTTGGCTGTCAGCAGAGATAAAGAAGGTTGGAGAGTGGAGGAAATAGGGAAACGAGAGGAGGCCGGTATGGCCGCATGCTGTTTTCATAGTAGCACCTGGGAAAGAACGCACAGAATGATCGCCTAAACAAACAGACAAAACATCTATACCAGTCGCTGTCGAGTTGATTCCCACGTGGAGTGACCGTGCGGGGGCTGTCGAGTTGATTCCCACGTGGAGTGACCGTGCGGGGCAGACTAGAACTGCTCATGGGATCTGTGGGAGTGTAAACTGCAAGGAAGCAAGTCTGTCACATCTTTTCTCCTTGGAGCAGCTGAGGTACTGAACCACAGTCTTCGGAGAGCAGCCAAGTGCTTTGCCCCATGCTATCAAGCCTCCTTACGTGGGCTGGCAAACAAACTCAAACTCACCGCCGTGCTGTTGAGTCCCACTCATAGCAACCCTATCGTAATATTTAATTTCAATGACGAATACATTAGTACAATTGCATTGAAGAGGAATTTGGAAATCCAAATTAAGTTTGCAGATGCAAGACCTGTACAAGGACATTAATGGTTATCTTAGAAAGAGAAATTCTTGCACATATGCCCAAGGAAACTGGTATTTTATTGCTCACTGCTTGCTATCAGTAATAATAAAAAGTATGAAGCAACGTATTACATAAGAATGGATAAATAAAATGAAATGGATATGTAAGCTGATTTATTATACAGTAGAATTCTATAATATGGTCTAAAATGAATACCATTTATATTGTAGTGGATATAAAACTCCCAAAACAAACTTAATTCCAAGAATCAAAACCAAAAAAAAAAAATCACTGTGTGATCACGAGGTGCCAAAGGGATCAGTTATCAGGCATTAAAGAACAAAAAATCATATCATTGTGTGCTTACCTTCCTAATACAATCGCTGAAGACAAATGCGTGCATAAGCAAATGTGGTGAAGAAAGCCGATGGTGCCCAGCTATCAAAAGATATAGCGTCTGGGGTCTTAAAGGTTTGTAGGTAAACAAGTAGCCATCTAGCACAGAAGCAACAAAGTCCACATGTAAGAAGCACACCAGCCTGTGTGATCACGAGGTGTCAAAGGGATCGGGTATCAGGCATCAAAGAACAAAAAAAAAAAATCAAATCATTGTGAATGAGGGGGAGTGCAGATTGGGGACCCAAGACCCATCTTGTAGGCAACTGGACATCCCCTTACAGAAGGGTAGAGGGAAGGAGACGAGCCAGCCAGGGTGCAGTGTAGCACCAATGAAACATACACCTTTCCTCTAGTTTCTAAATTCTCCCCCGCCCACCCTCTATCATGATCCCAATGTACCTTAAAAATCTGGCTAGACTAGAGGATCTACACTGGTACAGATAGGAACTGGAAACACAGGGAATCCAGGACCAGAGCTGAGAGTGGTGATACCAGGAGGGTGAAGGGGGTGTGGGGCGGAAAGCGGGGACTGATTACAAGGATCTACATATAACCTCCTCTGCAGGGGATGGACTTACGAGGAGTGGGTGAAGGGAGATGTTGTACAGTGTAAGATATGACAAAATAATAAGAAGTTATAAATTATCAAGGGTTCATTTAGGAGGGGGCAGCAGGAAGGGTGGGGGGAAATGAGGAGCTGATACCAAGGGCTCAAGCAGAAAGCAAATGTTTTGAGAATGATTATGTCAACAAATGTACAAATGTGCTTGACACAATAGATGTACGTATGGATTGTGATGAGTTGTATGAGTCCCCAAAAAATGATTTAAAAAAATCTGTGAGAAAGTAATTGATGACAAATGACAAAAATGGCAGTTATCATCTATGCTGTGTGATATTAGAAAGGATATTTAATCTTTATATGCCTCTGTTTTCTCATGTATAAAGAAAATATAATAATATCTAATTCATTGAATTGTCATAGGATGCAAGCAAACTACCTAGAGCAGTGACTAACACTGAAATAATAGTGAACGTCTGTTATTATTTTATTACTACTGCTACTTATACTTTTAATCCTTGCATAAAAGATTATAAAAATGCTGTGTTTGTTCTACTAACATATTTGTATAGTTAGAGGACTATGTACTAGGACAGGGAGAGGTAAGGGGTAAGCCAGTGTAGAACAAAGGGTGTCTATGAATTTAGCTTAATTTATTATATTTTATAGAGTTTTTTAAATGAGAGCTAAGAAAAAATATAGCAAATATGTTCTTAAAATGTAATATCTAGAGATTTTTCTTATATTAGTTTTAAACATATTTGAATTTTTATAACCTATACTAGCTATTTAAGGAAAGGAAACCCCAAATAAGAGGTATGAAAATCCCAGAGACCTTAGAGGTAAGGAAGAATACATTACCTAAGATAAAAAGTAATTTAATGGATGAAAATGGAGAGTTAGTTCTAAGGTTTTAATAAATGAAAATGGTTGAAAACACTAAAAAGTACATAAACTATTGGGTTCAGTTCATTAGTCTTATTATCTATTCCAATATTTCAGCTTTCTCTCAGAAATACCAACAGCTAACACTTTATGAAGCTGTTAAAAAGTACTGAATTTTTGATAAATAGGATTCATGGTCTCATCACTCATTTTATATCAGCCGTGGGAATATATTATAACTGTGATGTAAAAAACAGACTCTGGAAAAAAATAGAGCAAAAAATTTTTCAACCTATAAAACAAATATAATGCTTTGTGACAAAACAGAGAATCCTTTAACTTATTTCCTAGCAAAATATAAGTCCACCAAGTCTTTAAATGACAATGTCTCCAATTGTTGTATCTTAGATGGACGCTTGTGTGCTTTTAAGATGTCAGGCACTGTAGTCCATAGTCAGCGTACAAGAGAAGCACTAAGCATTTAGCTAATTAATCGAACTATCCCATGGCAACACGACCCTAAATATCCACACCAAGGAACCAAATTCCACGAAGTGTATCTTTGGTACATCAACCGTTTCAGCAGCAACTCTTCTGACTTTCAATCACTGTTGTAAATATAGCCATCATACTACTTTTGTAAATTCAACTTTTTACATATGTACAATTAAATATTGGCAACTGTAATCAGTTGTGAAATTATACCCTTAATGAACATAAGTATTTCATTACTATCAACTGAAAATCAGGAGTCTATAAGCAATTCCCCTCCCATCCATGTCCTCCCTCCAGAGCAAGAGAAGAAGCGGAGTCTGGAATAGGGGAGGAAACGGACCAGGTGGCTGGTGGCTTCCAGAAGCAGTTTCCTTTTCTGATATTAATCCAGAAACATTGGATGGTGCTTGGCTTCTCTTACTCACTAATTTGGATAAATAATAAAAAAATCAAAAGGGGGAAACTATAGAACAGAATTTGAAATGCTCATAAAGTCAATATTTCTGGAGTTATGGAACTAGGATGAACCCCCCAATTATTAGCTTGAGATAATTCTCAAACCTTAACCTAAAGAACACCCCGCAAAGTCTTCTTAAGACAGAGCAATACTTCAGTTTAACAGATAATGTCTGCTTATATGCGGTACACCTACATGGGATCAAGTGGATAACATCAACCTGAAAGATTAGATGGGAACTTTGGGGACAGTGCATGTATGTTAATGGGTGATGATAACTTCCACAAACAAAGGAGGGTGAGAATAGGTACATCCTGGAAACTTATAAGCATATCACTGAATTGTATAGGTAGAAAGTGTTCAATTGGTATGTGTGCTCCTTAGTACATTATTAATGATAAGAGCAATATAAAAATGCTAAAAACATTCAATGACCAAAAAATAAAGATAAAAAAGTGTATGGCTATAAAGGAAAGTATAATTTTGCTAATTACTCTGTGAATTCTCCTCTATTTCAAATTTTCCCAAAGCATAAACTGATTAATTCTGATATTGTTTCCCAGTAGAATCTATACACGTTCCCTGCAAAAATGAAAAAGAAATTGAAATAATAAAATAAGCTATACAAGTTATTCCACTGCTATTTCTAGTCCACCAGTGTGTGTGTCCATTTACTTTTTTACCTTAAGTAGAAATGATATACTACATTAGAAATTTTATCCTGATTTATTCTCTTGAAAATGCCGAGCTTTCCCCTCTATCATTAAATACTTCTTAAATTCATGAAGTTTCATGAGGTTGGCTGTTATTTGCTCTGACTTTGGCTCTGTGTCTTAGCAAGGCAAATAAGTGTACAGGACACAACACAGCTCTGTCTTGCATCTTCATGATTATGCTTACGCCCAGTCTTGTGCCATGACTTATTTTCAGTGCAGTCGAACTAAGAGACTTAACTTCCAGCAGCATATGAGAGCAAGTTCTAAGTGTTGCTACACAATCATAAACATTTATTAAACAAAAACATCAAAATATTTTTCAAACACGCAGTCATCTAAGTAAGACCTCAACTAAGGCCATCTGGAAGAAGCACACAAACATGTTTGATTCGAGGATTGTAGATCATATAATCCAAATCACAAGCAAGGAATGATATCAGAGCTTAAATTGTGAGATTTGGGTTTGCAGAAGGCTATGGATGACAGTGGAAATCCAAAATACATTTGCAGGATCGACATAGAATAAGCATCCAGCGGTTTCCCTCTGACCATAATTTAGGGATGGGCATAGCTTGGGTATCAGATAGAGAGTATTGTAGAGATGATTAGAGTATATACTTTGAGTTTGATCTGGTTTTTAATGTATTCTGTCCCCAGCCCCTCAAACTACGTATATCTCTGTTGTATTTTGTTATTGTTGGTAGCCTTCTTGACTCTGCATTATGTATGTTGCAAAGTTTTTCAGTATATCAAACCCAGAATGGGTGAATCATTAAAGAAAATAGGTAGATGAAGGGATCCTGGGTGGTACAGCAAGGGATGTGACGTGGGGTGGGGAGTAATGGGGAGCTAACATCCAGGAAGATGAAAGGAGGAAAATGTTTGAAATTGGTTGTGGTAGCAACTGTACAATACTTCTTGCTGACTGAACTACTGAATGGTATGTTGGGTGGATTACGTGTTAATGAAATGGTTTAAAAATTTTAATTCAAAACGTGAAGTGATTACTTCCTGATATATCATCTCTCCATGTCTACACAATTTTGGAGGCGTAGCTTCTACCTCTCTAACTCTTCCCTGAAGGATAGTGCATTTTCCCCTTTACACTATACCCACACAGCAGTTTAGAAACCTTGAAGCATTCGTATGGTGTTCTTTTGAAATGTTCTTTGAGTTTGGGAACAAAAACACATCTGATGGGACAAAACCAGGATTTTAAGGTGGACTGGGTAATATTTCCTAACAAAATTTCCCTAGGACAACCCTTGCCATCATGGAAGAATGAGCAGGTTCACCATTGTTAGAGAAAAATAATTTCTCAGGGATTCTTTCTCATGCCAATGCAGCTTCCAATCGCCTTAGAACTTCTTTCTAGTAAGCACTTGTGATTGTTATGTGTCTCCCAAGAAAACCGATCAAGTTTCACCCTATGGAATTATCAAAAAGAGACACTATAACCTTTTTAGATGACTTTTCTCCCTTAAATTTAACTGGCCTGGCAGACCCCTCTGGAAGCCTGTTTTGAATGGATTGTATGTTTGAAGGCACCTTACTATGACTAAAATAAGTGTATTTACAGGGAGAACTCATCTGCAGCCATCCACTGATCACAGAGACATATTTAAACACATTTTGTTGAAAATAGACCCATGTGTGTATGAACTGAATATCTAGTAGCAAGGCTTTCTAATTTATTTTTGTGTAGTATGAGACCTCATCCAGCCAGCAGTCAACCACACCGGTCACCTTTCATATCCCCATGGTCTCGATCTGCAAAAACTCCTAAATAAAGGCTCTTCGGGTAAGGGTGATGGTAATTGTTACTAGAAACCTCTGTCTTCTCCTGATTGTTTCTGGAATCTTATTTCTAACTTAATGGAATAAAGAGCTACCGGGCTTGGCGCAGCTAGTATTTTGGCTTAAGGCAATATCCTCTATTTGAAGGCTTTGTTCTTAGATCCAGACGATCGAGAGCCCGTGTGGGCGAAGGGCTTCCCATTAGTATGTTTCACAAAGTGTTGACTGTCTCTTGGTTACATTTTGTAATCCGAATTTTTAAACCTGGATTTCAGTGGGGATTCCTCCATATTCTTGTAATAAGAGATCAAGAGTTCATTCTGATTTTCATTGATGGTAGCGATGTGAAACTATTTATGCTGAGCTTGTATGAATTCTAGAAGGGAGATGGAAGAGGATGCTTCTAGACATGCCACTCGGCTGAACTCTTTCCTGAAGGCTCTATTTAAAATATAACGAGGGAAGGAAATGGGCCAAGAAAGGAAGAGAGACACTTAAAGACACAGCAGTGCTCTGATTCTTTCTAACTAAAATAATGCTTTGCTATTTATTTCATCTAATAATAATAATAAGACATATTTCAGGTGGACTTTTCTTTGGAACAAGGGACTGAAGTCACAAGAGCTATTTAACATGATTTTGACACAGACACATATACTTCTATCCTTTACAACTGCTCATCTGTAGAACAATTATACTAGAAAAGAGTTTCATTCCCTCTTGTCTTGATATTATGCAAAATAAAAGCTGATGTCCTGAAGAACCTGGAGGTCATTTACTCCAACTGCCTCCGTTTTATGGAGAAGTTATGAGGCTGAGCGATAGGATCAGAAGATTCTGAATCTCCTGACTCCCAGTCCACTGCTTTTCCCAGTCCATCATGAGGCCTCCTGGCTGGGAAGCAATCAAATCAAACTAGAAGTTTAAAATATAATAGTTTTAGGATCCCTCATCATGCTAACATCCTATCCATCTATGAGTCAAAGTAGGCTTTAATAAGAATAACTAAATTGGAACCAAATTTAGTGGTATAAGGTCACTGAGGACAGGAGTGGACAATAATGCCGGGATTAAAGGCCCTTCTGAGAAGGGACTTACCAGCTGGGCTAATGAAAACATCGTCCAAATGACAGAAGTCTTGAAGGACAGTAGGAAGTCTGCTTTGCTTCACGATTCCATCAGAAAGAGCATTTGAACATTTCATGACAAGTTATTTCTCTACCCAATCTAGAGAATGCCCTTGCTTTCCAAAAAGCTGCATGGGAAGAGGGATTGTTTATGGAGCACATTTTCATCACGAAATTGGAAGTACGTGATTGTAGCTAACTTCCTTCAATGTTAAGCACATGGGGCAAGAAATGGATTAAATGCAAAGGATTTCGTGGCATGTACACTGCTGCACAGAACACAACTTGAAAGAATATCCCACTAGAGCAGTGGTTCTCAACCTTCCTAATGCCACGACCCTTCAATACAGTTCCTCATATTGTGGTGACCCCCCAACCATAAAACTATTTTCATTGCTACTTCACAACTGTCATTTTGCTACTGTGATGAATCGGGCGACCCCTGTGAAAGGGTCATTCGACCCCCACCCTCCGTAGAGGTCGCTGTCCACAGGTTGAGAACCGCTGCATGAGTGGATCAGAGCAACTCTGACCTAGTTTTCTCTTAAGATGAAGGATGGAAATGTCAAAAGAGAAGGTACAGCTTGTTTAATATGGTGGAAAGACAATTTTCTTTTAATGTTATTATAACTCAGTCTTATTCAAGTACAAAATAATCTTAGCAATTATCTAGTTCAAGGACATTTGGTACATGCTGTTTATCAGAAGTACATGAAAGAACATCAGAGAATATACAAATGATGCACAATTTTTGTGCAAAATGTCATTTATATGTGGATATATTGATTTAGCATCAGGGAAGTTCCATGTCTTCAACTTGTTTTTCAAACTAGTGTGTGATCCAAAATAGGATGAAGATCAATGAGTTAGTCAAGTTTCTCATTTTAAGACCTAATTGGGACAAAGAACATGCCATACAATTATTTACCAAGTCGTTTAGCTCATTAGTGTTATTGTTAGAACAAAGTTCTGAACTTCCAGGCTAAGAATTATTTCATTATATTATATTTTATTATGCAGTGTAATTTTGAGGGTCATTATATAAAGTTCGATCTGACTTAGTGGAAGAGAAGCATCAATAATGATATCCATTAAGGATATATAAAATACATTGTCGGTAAATTTTCTTAGTAACCATATAAAGTATACAAATTAAATATTTAATTAAATATTTTCTTAAACCAGTAGCTCAAAAACCACCAACTTAAAAACCAGGAAGAAAGTTATTAATATTTGTAAATAGGTTTGTCTTTTTAGAACTCTGGATCTGGTCTCAAGGTAGGTGAGACTGTGGTTTGTTTGTGAGGTAATATTTACAACATTCTAAAATAATAACTACCTGCTGGGATGCCCCTTTGAGTTTCGGAGATTGTAAATCCTCACAGGAGTAGACAGAAGCAACTCGTTCCATAGTGTAGCTTGTGGTTTAGAACTGCTGACTTTGCAGTTAACAGCCCATTGATCATCAAGTACTCCACCAGGGCCCCCTTTCAAACATCAGTAGGTACCTCTTACTTAAGGATGATATCAACTGTTACTTCAGAATACAAACCATGGACTCATCTACTGTGAGACCTGAGCTAGATGGTGGTTGGCTGTCATTATCCACAACTCTTATCAGGACAACAATTGAAGAACTCTAAGGAGTAAGAAAAAACGTGGAAGAAAACTTCAACTTTTCTAAAACAATAGCAAGAAGAGTTTTTAAAAAAAATGATTTATTGGTATAGGTGGGAATGGAAAATTCTTCTGACCATCATATTCTTTAACATTTGAACCCATGGTAGCTACAAAGAACAGATGTGCCTTTTAGCTGAAGGTCAGGTTGGCTCACAAGATATAGAACATCACATGTGAGTACTGTACTATAAAAAAAATATCATTTAGGAGACCAATACTCTTGTAAATCCTAAATAGCATCACTATGAGTCAAAGTCAACCCAATGACAATGTTTATACATATGCATGCATGTATATGCAAATATAATTAGATCCAGGCCTAAAGCTGGTATATCAAATGCTCCAGATTATTAGAAGCTCTTTTTTGAATGTTCATTTTATTTTATAGATCACCCTAAAACTTGTGTTTCCTGTCAGAACACATCTTTAACCTTGAGCTCATGTTATACCCTATGAGCCACAAATATATTACTGCCCCGACCTTAATGATCAGACACACAGGAGGAGTCAATAGGATTGAAATTAAGAGGCTAGAGGGAGGCAAACTCTTCCACGAGCAAAGTCATAGGCTTCTTTTGGCAGAGCTGCGAAGGCGATGAAACGGGTGAGTTTTCTTCAGTGAACATATTCTGCTCATCCTTGCGAAACACATGTCTGCTTCTCCTGACCCGACAGCAATTGCTCTGACAGCATGTTTAGCTCTTTGAACGCTTTCAGGAGTTGCATAATGTGCTCATAAGCTCTCGTGGGGATTTGGGGAGTAACACAAAGCTGAAACGAAAAGCAGCGTCTCAGCTCAGGTTGCTTGGCCCCTTTTCTTTGTCCATTCTATGTCTCTTTACCAAAGGAGCAAATGCAAGGGGCTGAAAGTTTGGTATTTTATCAGAATCTAACAAGTTTTGTGAAATAAAGATGTCAAGATAGGTTTGTACCTATGGACAGAATGCACACTACGAAGACACCATCGCACAGGTGGATGTTTTTTAAAAAAGAGGATGGAATGCCAATTTGTGATTGCCATGTTGGGCAGCACCCCAGCCACCCGCTTAAAAGGGAACCTTGAATACAAGTGCCATCGAAAAAGTCAGTCTCCAAATTCAACCAAAAATTCAGTTTGGTAGAACCGGTGCCAAAGAGCTGAATCCTATCACTATCTGGCTCTAGTTGCTTTCGGCCTCCACATCCCGTGATTCGGGGGTGAGGCCTGGCTTGCAGTCGTGCAGCATCCCGAAGGTCAGCTCCATTTCTGCATCGGACGCAGACTTATCCGATGAGTCCTTTCCCAGAAGAGCTGGCATTGTCTCTGGAGGGCTCAATATCACATGGGACTGGATTGCCCCTGCCAGCAACGCCTTCCACAACATGGTCCAGTTCACTAGCTCCTTCAAACGTCACCTCAGCAACCACAACTTCCCTGACTCAAGAGGATGGGCTTGTTATGATTGGCGTTACCAGATATGTGCACCCAGATATGTGCATTATCATAAAGGAGGAAAAAGCACCCAGATATGTGCATTATCATAATGGAGGAAAAACTGGAGCAACTTTCCTGGCCTTTTTTCATCGTGTAGTTTTCTAAGTGCCTAAAACTGTTTTACAAAAAGCCGTCATGATAGTCCTTTGAGAAAATTTATCAAAATGACCCCCTTAGAAGAGATGCTAAACATTCTCCATAACCCTTAACGCCCCCCTCCCCAACTCCTCAGAAGTCACTCGGAACTTTTAAGGTGCGCCAACCAGACTAACACAAGTGTCCTACTGAAAAACCTCATCTGCAGTCATACCCTGCTTGCAGAGACATGCTTAAACAAGATTTATTCGGAATAAACTTGTGCATTTATGGAAAGGAATAAAAAAGAATGCAAGAAGGAATAGAAATGAAACAACTGGAGGAAGTAGGGAAAACAATGGCTTATTGAAGGGCTGGAAATAACAAAATAGAAACAAAATGCATATACATTGTTGAATTTGAAACTCTCTGCTTTGCAAACATTCACCAAATCGCCTTAACAAGTTTAATAATAAAAAGATAGATTGGTGTGAGGGGACAAAGAACTGTCCTTTCATATAAGCACTTTGAAATGTCTTACTTTATATATTACACCAGTGATATTCTTAGTACTGATACTCATCGTCAATACAGAAAGTCTTATCAATGTAATGAATGTTTTTATCACAACCTTATAAATAGTCCATGGATTACTAAATTTGTAATGATTGGATAAAAGCTAAAGTTTGCTCTATAAGTATACATAAAACATAAGCATCAATGTATGTATGTAAATCTACCATCAATTTACATTGCTAGGGTGAAAAATAAGTAATAAAGAATTAATTCTTGGAGGGAAAAAAACACGGGAGAAAATGAATAATCATTTTCATGTTGTCATCAAGAAAAAATCTGTAAGTAGCTAAGAATTTCAAATTGGTTATTGTACAAAGAGTCAGAGACAGATTTTTTAAAGGGCAAGAGCAATGTAGATAATCCTATCCCCCCCACCCCTACTTAATTATAAACTGGGTGAAAGTTTACAGAGCATACGACTCTCCCATTCAGCAATTCATACATACACACATATACATACATACATACATACGTACATACTTAATCCCCATCGTGTAATGTCTTAGCTACTTCCTCCTTGTCATTTCTGTTTACCTTCCTTCTTCTCCCTTAACTCTTCTGAACTTGACCTTGGGAAAACGATGCTGCTTTGATCACAAATGGTTAATTATTCTAAGGTGTGCATACTTCCCCAGTATTTATGTTCGCCCCAGGGACCTATAATTTGGCTGGATTGAACATGGGAGTGTGTTCAATTCTGGAAATGAAAAATGATTAAGGATCATTCTCCACTGCTCTATAAACCAGAGAAAGAATATGTGGTTAATGCATATGAAAGATGGACAGTCACTAAGTAAGACAAAAGGATGGATGAATTTCAATTATGATGATGCCAGAAATCATTGAAATACATCACAGGCTGGGTATACCATAGGAGTCCTGCTGGTGTAGTGGTTGCCTGTGGGGCTACTAAGCACACAGTCAGGGTTCAAGAGCCACAGTGGATCTGTGGGAGAAAGATAAGACTTTCTATTCCCGTAAGCAGTGACCGACCTGGAACTCCACAGGACAGTTCTACCCTGTCCTGTGGGGTTGCGATAAGAGTCTACTGGATGGCAGTGAGTTTTGAGTGTATGGGCTGGTAGAACAAAGAACATATTGGCAGAAATACAGCCAGAACGTTCTTTACAAGTAAGGCCGGACACGCTTTCGGGCTGTCTTTAAAGAATGACATTATCTTTAAGAATGAGTGGGGCAGAGAGAAAGAGAGAGACTCTTAAGAGGTTGGATTGACACAGTGGCTGCAAAAATGGGCTCAATCTCAGCAAGACTTTGGAGGATGGAGCAGCATTGTGTGGCAATGTTTCATTCTCATGATGCGAACATTGCGAGGCATTTGAACGGACTCCATAGCACCTAGGGACCTAAGAAGAAGAACAACCCTTAACATTATTTGTAGCTATGCTTATGAATGCTGAATATTATAAAGGGGGGAGAGGGAGCGAGGAGGGAGGGAGGAGGGGAGCGAGAGAGAAAGATCTTTCTTGCTCAATTGCCAGTCCCTCCCCAGAAGAAACATACAACTTTCTACTCCCATAAAGAGTTACAGCCTCGGAAACCCACAGGAGCAATTCCACCCTGCCCTGGAGGGTTGATATGAATTGGAACTAACTTGATGGCAGTAAGTTCAGTTTTGGTTTTCAGGGTTGTGAGCTCAACTGTCTGAAGTCCAAAGGAATTCAGCCTCTGGATAATCAGACTATTTAAAAGAAAAAGACCATTAAAAAAACAATAGAATTCTGACTTTGGGTTTCCTGTAAATTGACTGTCTAAGCTTCAGTAATAGAGTTTTAATGAACAGATCAAGAAAAATGTTGTTTATGGCAGTAGTCAAGGAGCTCTGGTGATACTGTGGGCACCACACTGAGCTGCTAACCACAAGGTTGGTGGTTTGAATCCACCACTGCTCTGCCGGGGGAAGATGAGGCTGTGTGTTTCTGTGAGCACCAGGAACCCCAAGGGGATAGTTCTGTCCTGTCCTACTCCTTCGCTATGAATAAGAATGGACTGAGGGGTCATGAGGATGGAATAGCTGACCTATTCCTGTTGAGCTTCTGTGAGAAGATACAGGCAGCATTCCTAGTCCTAAAGAATGAGGTTATTTTGCCGCTCCCGATGATGATATTGCTTTGCCTTCAGTATATTCCACAGAACGCCAGATTCATGGGATGCGAACAGCATTCTAATAATGTGCATTATAAGAAGGTAAGGTGCTGAGGTAAAATACATGAGTGCCACACTGTGTTCAGTAACATTTGATCAGTTTCTGTGGGATTTCTGAGTTTCTACTATGCAATTTTTCCTCGTTAGGTCTTACCAGGAGGACACAATGCTCTGCAATTCTCAGATTTACATAAGAACAGAAACATTTGGTGGATGGAGTGTCGCTGGGTATGAATACTTGCGAAAACTCTGGGGGAAAGAGATTCTGAATATATTGCTACGTTGGTGTTTTCTCCTCGGGAGTGAGCCTGCCAGCTACTAATTGATGTAATGCTCAACCTGCTACCTGAAATGCCCAAGTTTCTTCTTAAAGGACTGAGAACATTCTGAAATTAAAAGCTAATTTTTGGCTTGAAGTGCCCAAATAAGTTTTAAACACACCAGGGAAGATTGAAGACATAATTTAACCTCATGATGAACAATCACCTCTACTTTATTCCCAATTTTTCATAATAAGAAGCTGATTGGTATACTCAGGAGTCAAATATAGAGGAAGCCGGGATTTGGGAAAGAAATCATTTGTTATTTATGGCAAAAAAGTAGAATCTTGGCTTCAACACAGGGAGATATTTTCTGGTTTCCTGATGTCATCAATAAGTAAGACAGAATAAGCAACTCTTTAAAAACTGACGGCATTTGGTTTTAGTTTCCGAGAACAAACAATAATATGCATTGCTTCTGATGATGAAATGTTAAGTGCTGTGTTACTTCGCGTCTGAGGTCCATTCCTTCCAATGGACCCCTGTGAGCCATTAGGAATTGGTTATGTGCAAATAAATTTATAGATATGATGAAAGTTGGAAAAAAGAAAAAAAGGGGAAATTAGATTTACCTGAGTTAGCCCTGATTTTAACTAGGGAGAACAAAGTTCTCCCAAAGTCTGAAACCTTTTTAAAACCTTGCTCCTCACAGTGTGTTCCAGGGTCAACAGCAGCATCAGCCTCCCCTGAGAGCTATCAAAAACACAGGATCTCAGTTCCCACCCGAGACCGCAGAATTATAAGCTGTATTTTAACAAGATTTCCTAGGAAATTCTTACACACATCAATATTTAAAATGCCCTGCTAAAAACAAACAAAGATTACCAAACAAAAAAAACAAAACAACAACAAAAACCCAGCAATGACAACAAACAACAGCAAATCTTTTGAGACAATCTTAATGGTTGGAAATCTTAAATTTAGGCTCTTCCTGCTCCCATCTGTCCTTATTTCATATATTCCCAAGGATAAGAATCTACAAGCAAGGGTTCTCTAGATAATATTTTATAATACTTTTTATAGAATCTGAATCAGTATAGGCTAGTAAATATTTCCTTCTTGAGGGAAATTTTGCATGTATTAAAATAACCAGTTCATAATATCATACGCTTGGCAATTTTTTCCTTCCATAAAGCTTATGAATGCTAACCAAACCCAAAGCAGTTAACAACCAGAGAGCCCTTCAAATAAATCAGCTTTTATGTTTTATCCAACGAGAATCAGGAGATTAAGGATTAAAATTGTCAATGAAAATTTGCAAAGGATGTTGGACTGAATCCTTTTTCCCATTCTAAATTCTTGAACCTGTTTTGTTTTGAAAGCCACGGATCCAGATACAATTTTGGGCATGTACAGTGGATAAAACTGTTCAAACCATAGGATTAAGAGATAAAAGAGCTCCTCTCTACTACAAAATACTCTCCTCTCTAATTTCTGAAGCCGATCTGTTACTTTAAGGTTCAGTGTGTCATGCACAGCCTCAGGATAGAGCTCTGAAAGGGAACATAAGGCAACATTTTGGCCCACAAAAGGCAACTGTGATGAGGCTTCAATGAGGCTGAGGTAGCAAATCTTGGTAAGCAGGATTCCATGGCTACACTGACACAAGGAGCAGCAACTGTGTCACAGGCAGAGATGTTACTGTAGAAATGATCTGCTTTGGGGGAGAGAGAGGGGTTGATCACATCCTGTTTGGAGTGAGGACTTTCTCCACTGCACATTCTAATGGGAAGATGACAGGTCCTTCCTATTTGCCGCTATGCAGTGTAGTCAGAGAGCCTTCATGTGCCCTGGCCATTCAGCGGCTGTGCAGAAGCTTGGCTCACTGGATTCTCCCATCAGGCTTGTCAGTAAGAGAGTAAAGGGACGGTGAGAGCTCACAGCAGCTCCAGCGGCCATGATGAATCCACGCCATCTTTGCAAAATGTCAGCATTGTGCTTTCTGTACTTGGGCAACTGAAGTTCGTTGGGTCATGACCCTCTCTGTCAAGTTTTCTGTTACATCCTTTGTCCAATTATGTGAGTCTGTACAACCCATCAATAAATTCTTTATCTGTTTTTTTAAAAAATTTTCTTCTTGCAATCAAGGCCCAAAATTTAGGAAATAAGACTTTTCTGACAAGAATCATGATTTAGAAAATAGCACTTCTTTGATAATAGTTGAATCATATTGTTATTTTAATCCCACCAAAATCACAGAGGTAAGTGTGAACAGTTGGCTGCAGTTTGAGACTAGAATCAATTGGCATGAAGGTCAGTGGTAATGGCAATGGGGCAGTGACCAGTTAAAAGAACATGTTTCATCCCAAACACTATGAATGCTAGACACCACGGTGAGTACATCTCATCCTCAAAGAGCCTACGGGATGGGCACCCCCACACCCATTTTATAGATAAGGAAACTAAGGTCATCTTAGTCAAAATGACATAGCTGATCAATTTCAGGAGTCAAGGCTACATCTTTCTAGTTTCAAAATACAACTTCTGTGTTTGACTGAGCATTCTGATGGGATTGTCAAGCACTAGCTGAAGACTATGCATACAACCTTACAACTATCATCAATTGAACCTTGAGAGGTAAAAATTAAAATAACGCATCAGTACATGGAGCAAAATATAAGGACATATGTAAAGCCATGCCATATATTTTTAGCTGAATATTTACTTAAGCCACCTATAAAAACAAAACAAAACAAAATAATATAAAGTGCTCCTAAAGAGATCATTGTGATACATTTCTTTGAAGTAAAAAAAAAATAAAATAAAAAGCATAGACACAGTTGTGACATACCTCTTCGATACAGTACTAAATCTTGACCTGTAAGCACTCATGAAGTTTATTTCCCAACAAGCTATAAGGTACCATCTCCTATCCTAGGCTTAGTAGGCAGATCAATGGATCAATATATCTATATATAATTGTGAAACTATGTAAAAACAATTAATTCAGAACCTGACTTTCAAAGAGAAAGTTTAAAAATTATTTTGGAAATATGCCAAAGCAGATAACGCATTGTCCAGTAACCTAACTAAACCCGAGGGTGGCATTTTTAAACCCAGATCGTAATGGCTTTCCCATATAAAAAAGTTAAATATTCACGAGTCCACAGCGCATGGTACATTCTTTCATTAGTAGTAATTGCTATAATAAAATGATAATGATAGTTATGCTGGCTGATATTCATCAGGCAGTTACTAGGTGTCAGGCACAGTGGTAAATGTTTCACATACATTGCTAAATTTAATACTGGCAATGACAGTGAGGCTAGTACTGTAATCATTGCTGTTTGGCAGGCACTGAAAATAAAGCGTCGAGAAACATTTTCCCTGGTCCTTGGTATTGATCTATATGATTGCGGCTCAATAGAGAAGGGTGGCTAGGAGTCAGAATTGACTGGACAGCAGTGACTTGCGTGTGTTGGAAGTCCAAACTTAAAGTATCACATAACCAGTCTTTTGGGAGCGGATCCCTACCGAGCTACCTGCTTAACCTCATCCCTCCACTACCCTGGCATGCATCCACTCTTAGTGCTGATTCTAGCGAAGTGCTCCATACAGTCACATCCTTGCTGTCACAGGCCCTTTCCTTTGCATCTATATAGATGCAACGCATCCTTTAAAGCTGGCTCTTCCAAGAAGAGGAAGATTTAGTTACCACCTCTATGCTTATTACTGTAATGGAATGTATCATACTGCAATAAGCACAGTGCATTATGGACCTTTGATCCCACTAGACTTCAAATTCCATGACATTCAGCATCGTATGTGCTATGGCATCTTTAGGGTAAGGACAAATATCTCATGGATGTTAAAAAGATTCCCAATGACCCATCCAGTGCTTGCCTGGCCGCACCCCCAGCATCCCCTAAAACCTGAAGCCTTGTATACATTAGAAGACTTTTCCACTGGAGGAAGAAGAGATCATAAAGAGGGGATATTTTTAGAAGCGATGTATCTGACAGGGGGATAATTTTTAAATTTATTTTTAAAACCTCAACACATAAACAAAAAAATATTCCAAGTAATAAAAATGGCCAAGGCTCTGGCATTTTAATCAAAGAAGATATTCAGAAAGTCAGAAACACGAAGAAAGAACTCTGAGTCGTAAGCCATCGTTCTCTTGTTTTTTTGGTTCTCTCAAGTTGGTTCCGACTTACCGCGACCTTTTCTACACAGAACAGAACACTGCCTCATGCTGCGCCAGCCTCACAATAGTTCGGGGCAGTTCTACCCCATCCTTTGAGTCAGCAGGAAGTTTGTATGGTTTTTTGGCCTCTCCGAATAGTATGTGCAAAGTACATGAGATGAAGACTCACCACCCTCACTTCTGAAGGGCATTCTGACTATATTTCTTGCAGGACAGATTAGTTGGTTCTTTTGAACATCCACGGTGATTCCATTCTTTTTTGCCAGTATCATAAATGGAATGCATTGATTCTCCTTAGGCCTTCCTTCTCCACTGTCCAACTCTGACACGCAGATAAAGTCATTGAAAATCCCATGGTCTTTAAAAGTGACACTCTTGTTCTTCAGCACTTGTAAGAGGTTTTGCGCAGCCACTTTACCCAAAGTTATATGTTATTTGATTTCTTCTTCTTTTTAAAAAGATCATTTTGTTGGGGCTCATACAACTCTTATCACAATCCATCCATCCATCCATTGTGTCAAGCACATTTATACAAATGTTGCCATCATCATTCTCGAAATATTTGCTTTCTACTTCAGCCCTTAGTATCAGCTCCTCATCCCACCCCCCATCCTTCCCCACTCCCCCTCACACATGAACCCTTGATAATTTATAAATTATTATCATTTTGTCATATCTTATACCATACAACGTCTCTCTTCACCCACTGCTCCGCTGTCCATCCCCCAGGGAGGAGGTTTTATGTAGATCCTTGTAATCTGTTCCCCCTTTCTCCCTCACCTTCCTTCCACTGTCCCGGTATCGCCACTCTCACCACTGATCCCGAGGGGTTCATCTGTCCTGGTTTCCCTGTGTTTCCAGTTCCTATTGATTGTTGTTTCCATGAGCATTGATTATAAATCTACGCAAGATCAAATCCCCAACAATCCAATCTTTTCTCTGTTTATCATGATATTATCTATTGGCTAGATTGTGAGGATTTTGGTTTTCTTCATATTGAGTTGCTATTAGTGAGATGCAAATTGAAACAATGTAATATTATGTTACTCCAGCACTAACAGCAAATTTAAAAAACTTACCATATAAAAAATGCTCCTAAGAGTATGGAGAGCAAGAAACTCCCTTACATTGCAAGAGGAACTCTTAAGTGGTGCAACCACTGTGGAAAATAGTGGCATTGTCTTTAAAAGTTAGGCAGAGACATACTATGTGTCGAAGCAAATCTTACTATTAGTTATATCACATATAGAATAAGAGAGTCATGATGTGAAGAAATATATTCACACACATGTTCATGACAGCATTACTCACAAAGGCAAAATGATGGAAATAGCTCAAGTGCTTATCAGAGGAATATATAAGCTATTGTGTATACACACACTATAATACTATGCAATGTCAAAGAATTATTAGAGAGCGGACACTTAATACCTTGGGTAAAATGAAAGACAACATACAATAACTATGATGTCATCACAATATGAATAGTGACAAATGAAGTCATTTGAAGTGCATCCATGTAAAAGACAATAGAGGCAAATAGGGTCAGATGCAAAAAGTCTTCAATAATTGTAATGGAAAATGATATCTATGAATAGATACAAAGGTAGATACACAGGCTGAATTGATGGAGGAACGCAAATGGGAATACACCCAAGATAATTAATTCACAGGGGTTGTGGATCTTGTGAAAAACTGCATTCATTACCTGGAGAGCAGAGGAATTAGATGGTGCCCAGCTACTACTAGTGATCACTAAGATCAGCATCTAAATAAAAGGTACTGAACAGAGAGGAAGAAAAAATATCCAACAAAATTGAAAATTATAAAAATATAGGACTTACTGGTCCTCTAGAGCTGATTGACCCTCTTAGACTATGGCCTTTACATAACGCTTCAAACCCGGAACTGAGTATCAACCTCTGGGTATCAACTTTCAAGCAAATAATACACAAGCCTATTGAGTGAAAAACAACCGCCAGGAGGAATGCACTCCTTAGTGAAATCAACCACCTGAGATAGAAAATACTGCCTTTGTCAAAACACAGCACTCCCAAGGCAGGGAGGGGCAGGGAGAAGGTGGGAAGGAAATGAAGATCACAGGAAGGGAGTAGGAAATTATTATCTTATTAAGGGGCCTGCAACTAGTGTTATGAAATAAAATGTGTATAAATCATTGAAAACTCATATGCTCTATAAACTTTCATCCAAACTACAAGTAAAAAATATAATATAAAAACAACCTTCAGAACTCTATAGCTGTACATGGTGTCAAGGTCAAAAGGGGGGAAATCATGACATTTCAGGGCAATTGGCAATGATTACAAAGGAAGCTCTATCTGTTATTGTTGAAGGTGGTCTGTCCTGAACAGAGACTAGTTCCTCAAAGAAAAATAGCAGCTTGCACTGTATCCAAATATTATGTGAGTAATTACCTGGGTGATTCAAATGGGTAGACCATAAAAGTTAAAGCTGATTTTACGGGTCAAATTATATAGTCAAAACTAAATCAGGCTAGATTTTCAAGTATTCTGTTTTAAAATTAGATAGAGAAGGCCATATGCTTTTTGTTGGTACCCACATTTCAGCTGGATTATGTTTTAAGGAAACAAGTAATACAAGAAACTTTATAAGATGGGACAGTTCAAGTATTCAAGTCCACACACCCAACATATGCAGACATACTTAGTATTTGTACAAATGTGCTTGACACAATGGATGTATGTATGGATTGTGACAAGAATTCTACAAACCCCCAATAAAATGATTTTTTTAAAGAGGAAAAATAAATAACTAAAGTGTACCCCAAAGGGACATTAGAACAGAAAATCAAATCTCTTCAGCAATTTATCATAAGAATGTAGTCATCTGGATAATGGACATCTAAAAGTGTCAGCTCCTAATCTCTCAAACATGTCCATGTCCCCATAAATGGTAAAGTTTTACAGATGTGCTAAATAGAGGATTTGAGATAGAATTATTCTTGGTTGTCTGGTGGACCTGTGTAGGGAACTGCATATCCCCCTACCCTGGATTTAAGCCATGTATGACCTTTATGAATTTACTCTTAGTTTCCTGCCATACAAACTGTGCCCGGTGGTTTTACTGCCTTTGTTTCACCCGCCAGATGGTGGCTGTCTTGACCCTTGCTAGGATTGGTGGTCTTTCACTAGCAGCTGCTATGTTCATTGGACAATACATGACTGGTGGCATTTCCCCCCAGGCACTTGGTATGCTTCATTAGCATACTGACCTGCGGAACACAGTTGCCCGCCATTTCTTCCTTATTTGGGAGATGCACGACTATTGGCTACCTCAGCTATACCTTATTTCCATGTGACATAATGGTGTCCGCCCTTCGCTGGCTATTTAAGCCTCTGCTCTCAGCTCAATAAATGAGGCTTGATCAGATTCCTGTCTTGCCTCCATTTCTCGCGTCTCTTGCCCATCTTCATTCCCAGTCCCTCTTTCAGGTATCCACGTTGTTGATGACCCGCGGGATGGGACAGACCTGAATGCTTTCACGAGGGTCTTTCTAAGTCTTTATCAGCAGAGCAAAGTGAGACAGACAAGGGCAAGCCTGTATGTGCACAAGGGCAGAGATTGGGGTGATGAGGACACAAGTGGGAAAAAAAATCTGAAAAACCTGAAGGGGGCAAAAAAATCCCTTTAATAACCTTTCTGAATAGTGCATATATTTAATACACTTGGGTGCTAAGTGAGGTATGGTCAATCCAACTCTATCCAGAGGCCCCCTGACATTCATGGAGGTGCCAAGGCTTGGGACCGACAAAGTTTGGAATACCTTCTAGAGGGAGTATACAAATCACATTGCCAACAACTGGATTTCAACTCAACAACACTGATTCGCACCTTGTGGTTTGAGAGCTGTGTGAATACATCTCTAATGCTAGCAGCCACAAGAAATGCGTACATATTGATTTCTCTACATGCCCTGATCACAGGATACGTTTCCTGAGTCACCCATTTTTCTTATATCAGTTGACATTGGATGGTTGATACTAATGGCTTATTTGGGCACTGAGCTATGACAAGAAAAAATATTTAGGTATGCTGTAAACAACAGTGAGTTGGTTCTTCCTTTAAACTCACAAATCATGAACCCTGAAATAGGCTTCCAAGCAATCTAATGAATTTTCAAAGAGGAAATTGAGGTCCAGATAGGAAACCACACAGTTGGAGCCACGACATAAGAGAGGTCTACTGATACCCACCCCATCCCAGCACAATATACTTTTCCACATGGCTTCATGTTCTCTGTGTGGTTAAGTTCCTATCTACAACTTCTTAGTAATGACATTAACCTGTAACACCAGGAGCAGGCGCAAGAATGGAAAGGGGCAAAACCGAGGGAGTCCAAGTGCTTGGGAGACTTCTTTTGGAAAACAAATAAATCGACATGTTGGTGGAGTGGCGTGGATAGCTAGTCTGCAGCGGGACTGGGATGTCAGAAAAAAAGGAGACAGAGAGCTTGCCCCGTATAACTAAATTTGAGCACATGAATAAACTGAATGTCCCTATCTGGAGACTCTCAGACTAGACAAGACTTACAAATTCATATGAGTACGTAGGTCTGGGACCTAATGGAAATTAGGTCATCACCAAAAAGAATCAGGTGGCTAGCCACAAGTCAGAAGCTTAATATGGGTTCACAACAAAGCGCCAGGAACTGAATGCTGCAAATTCACGGAATGCCATTTGGAAACATTGGCGTTATGTGCTGAAGAAACCTTCAAAGCAGAGTTATGGAAAGGGGAACAGCAGTGAAGGGCTGAAGGTTTTATGTCAAGTACAATCCTGCCCTTGAGTCTTCTTTGGACGGAGTTGACTTTCCTTTTCTCCGTTCCTCGCTCCTTCCTTCCCTCCCTCTGCCCTCCTCCTCTCCTGTTCCCTTTATTCAGGATGCTCTTACTTGCATGCTGCAGCTTTAGGTCTCTCTCCCTTTCATTTCTGAGAATCGAGCTTCACAGGCAAGAAGCAAAGGAGTGCTCTGATAAGGAAGATATGAAAACCCCTCTGAGATGAAAATGGTCAGAGCACATCAGTTGCTTCCTACAGCTATGGGATAGAGCTGAGATATGTAGGGGCAGTTCTTTGTTTCTGAGAAGTGGGGTCCACAGGCAGGGCTTAGAAAAGCATGCTTTTATAGAGAATATAAGAAAACCTGCCTGAGATGAAAATTATCAGGATGCATCCGTTGCTTTGGTAGCTCCAGGATGAAACTGAGAGGTGTAAGGAATTGTAAGAAACTAGACAGTGGGTTCATTCCCTTGAACCTCTTTTCTTAATGTCTTACTAATGCTCTCTGAAGCTTTGGTACATGCCCTATGGTGACAAAGGGGTTGTTACGAGTGCATCGTGCCATGATGTACCAGCTGGAGTCATTTCTTTCTCTGGGGACTCGCTGATGGATTTGTCACTCTACAAAGATCTAAGATTTTTGGCGCTGAAGACAAGTGAAGAAATTTCTAGCCAATGAATAAACTAAGTATATTCTGAATAATCACCATGTTAAATGGGGTGGGTGGGAAACTACCTAGGGTACGGTGACAATTCTCAGGTGTCAGACTTTGAGAAGAAAACAAACATTTTAGGGCAGAGGGTAACAACCCTGAGAGTTCATTTTCCATAAATTTGTTGCATTCGCATAATTTAAAATGGGCGTAGGTGCAGCATGCTTCAGATGTACTTATGCACAATTAGGAAACTCCGAGATAAGCTGCCTTAAATTCTCTGTCTTTGGGGGACACAGCACTTTATAAGCTGCATGTTTGAATATCCAGTCCTTTCTGACACCATCTATTATCACAGCACAGTATATACATAATTGTGTCACCATGGTAAGTCGATATTTTTTCAAATGAAAAATAAGGTAAGGATATGTGTTCAATTAATTTACAACTTCAAATGCAAATGAAATATAGAACTTTTTTTCTGATTAAAATCATTGTAATGATCAAGGATAGGCCACTTTTCCAGTGTCTTACTGCTACTAGTTTTAAATGGGAACATGTCAAGATAAGATCACATAGTAATATCTGTACACATCTATAGTCTTATTAGTCACTTTGAATGGATACTTTACTTGGGAAGCTTAATTAATTACTCTTTGGGTGGGGAAGATCATTCTTTAAAAAGCTCTTTAAAAACAACTTGTATCATGGACAATAATCATAACAGAGCTAAGAAAAAGAGGAGATGAAGTTCGAGCCAGAAGGTACATTTTTTATAAACTGTGTTCATCTCCTCCAAATCCCAGTCTTCTTTTCCAATTAAAAAATGGGAAATATATGACAAATGTTAAGCCCTTACCAACTTCCCACTTCAGAAGGCTGTTGTCGTCCCTCTCCATTTTTCCAATGACATACCAGATGCACGCCATCCAGTGCGCAAGGAGCGCGAACATGGACATGAGCAGGGTCAGGACGATGGTGCTGTGTTGGGAATAGCGGTCCAGCTTCTGCAGGAGACGCAAAAGTCGCAGCAGCCGCACCGTCTTCAGGAGATGCACAAGGGACACCTGTAGCGGGAACGAAGGGTCGCATGACTTGGCACGTGGGTTAAATTTGCACCAATCCCTCCACTTACAGCCATGCCGGAACCTTCTTGAACTTAAGTATAACCCTGACTCTAAACCTATGAGTAGCTCTATAATGTATACGTAGATACCAAATTGTATTGAGAGATAATGAGGATAAAAGAAGGTATGGAACACAAGCTAAGCCCACTGCTGCTGAGTTCACTCTGACTCAGAGACCCTGCGCAGAGTTTCAGAAATGGCAAATCTTTCTGAGTGCAAACAGCCTCCTGTTTCTCCCGCGGAGGTTGATGGTTTCTGCTGATGTCCTAACAGACAGCAGTCCAATGCCTAAGGCTCAATGCCAGCAGGGCTCCCGAAAGGAAGGCGAGCTGGTTTAGGGTCTTTGATAAATACTTATCTTCCTGATCTAGGATCCCCTACTTGTCCTCTACTGTCGGATTTCATATGTTTTTATGTGTTCTGATACACACTGGGAAGACGTCGTATCGGGGCTAAACAAAAGCGGTTCTTTCACTTTCTCGCAAGCCTACCCCCGCCCCACTCCCATGCCAGCGAGTTGCCTTCCTAGGAAAGCATAGAGCTTAAAGTAAAAGCCTGGAAAATGCTACACACATTTTAGCTGTTGTGCTTTTATCATTAAATTCATGAAACTTGGATGAATTCTTTTTACAAGTATGGGCTATATTATTCTCCTTCTAACATTCTCAATGGACAGAAGGGGAAAACTGCCCGAAGCAAGTACATTTTCATCTCTCAAACCAATGTGCTTAGAGAAAAAAGAAGAAAAAGAAAAACCTTTAGAAAACGTTTACAGGTTGTTTGGTGCATTTACTGCACGCACTAAGCAACAGACATATAGCCAGATGAATGCATTTATTAACTGAATAAGTGATTCAATTACCAAGAAACAAAATCCTCCAAACTCAGCCTGATAATAGAGATCCAATAAAGTACGTTTGACTGCAATCTTGCATGTTACTCTTTATTCAGAGTTAACGCAATCTCCAGCGTGACTGAGGAAAGTGGTGTGAGCTAGGTATGCTCCGTTACTTCTATTTGTTATTCTGTGTTGAGTTAAACGTCCTTCCCCCGCAGAGTCAGATTCTCAGTATCATTTCTCCAGCTGGTGCTAAACCAGAGAATCACATGCCAGGCCCTTGCCAGCACACCTTTGTAGCTTAGAAGAGTTCCTGAGGATGGGATTTATCTTACACGTAGATAACTCTGATAGGTAGGTTTGTGATTCGTAGGTGAAACAGAATGAGGACTAACAGTCTCAGATGGAACAAGTCATCTGTGAAGGGCTGTTGAGTCCATTCTGAATCACTGCATGCCAAGGCACAGCAGAATGCCCTGCGCCATCACACCATTGTTCTTCTTTCTGTGTCCATTGTTGTAGCGAATGTATCAATCCATCACGCTGAAGGCCTTCCTCATCCTGACGTCCCTCTCCAGGGACTGGTCTCTCCTGAAAACGTGTGCAAAGGATGGGAGACATAGAAGTATCATCCTTGCTATTAAGGAATATTCTGGCTCTACTTCTTCCAAGACAGATTTTTTGTGGTTGTTGTTTCTTTTGGCAGCCATGGGACTTTCAATATTCTTTGCGAGCACAATAATTCAAATGTATCAATTCTTCTTCAGTCTTCCTTGTTCTATGTCCAACTTTCACATGCAAGTGAGGCGGTTGAAAATACTGTGGCTTCGGCTATCAAAAGAGATAGTGTCTGGGGTCTTAAAGGCTTGAAGGTGAACAAGCGGCCATCTAGCTCAGAAGCAAAAAAACCCACATTGAAGAAGCACACCGGCCAGTGCGATCATGAGGTGCCAAAGGGACCAGGTATAAAGGCATCGTGCAAAAAAAAAAAAAGATATAAGTGTGTGTATGTATGTGTATATATATACCATATTGAATGAAGGGGGAAGTGCAGAGTGGAGACCCAAGGCCCAAGTGTCGGCCAATGGAGATCCCCTCACAGAAGGGTTCAGGGGAGAGGAGATGGGTCAATGAGGGTGCGAGGTAGTACCGATGAAGAACACAGCTTTCCCCCGGGTCCTGGATGCTTCCTCCCCCCAACTACCATGATCCGAATTATACCTTGCAGGGCTGGATAGGGCAGAGGTTGTACACTGGTGCATATGGGGGCTGGAGGCACAGGGAATCCAGGGTGGATGATACCTTCCGGACCAGGGGTGTGAGGGGCGATGCTGGGAGAGCGGAGGGTGAGTGGGTTGGAAAGGGGGAACTGATTACAGGAGTCCACGTGTGACCTCCTCACTGGGAGAAGGACGGCAGAGAAGGAGGGGGAGGGAGACTCCGGATAGGGCAAGATATGACAAAATAATGATGTATAAATTACCAAGGGCGCATTGGGAGGGGGAGCGGGGAGGGAGGGGAAAAAAAAAAGAGGACCTGATGCAAAGGGCTTAAGTGGAGAGCGAATGCTTTGAGAATGATTGGGGCGGGGAATGTATGGATGTGCTTTATACAATTGATGTAGGTATATGTATGGATTGTGATAAGAGTTGTGTGAGTCCCTAATAAAATATTAAAAAAGAAAAAAAAATTACACTTCAAGTGAAAAAAAAAAGTCAACCATGTGTTCACTTCAAGTCAGCATAGCTGTTAGGGGAGAATCCGTGGGAATGATATTTAAAGCAGGGTAATGTACTTGGACTTTACTTTAATTTAACCAAAGTGGTGGCTTTCCTACTGTGGAATATTAGTTTTCTAGATTCCCTCTGTTATAACTTAGAGAATATAGTTCTTGTGTTATTTCCCTCAGTGTTAGTTTCCCACATTGGTGAAATAAACATAATACAATCTGGGGGAAAAAAAGAAAATACTGTGGCTTGGGTCAGGTCCACTTTGGTTTAAGAAACTTCCTTGTTTTTCACTGCTTTAAAAGAGGTCTTGTGCAGCAGATTCGCCCAATGCAATACTCCTCTAGTCACTTGACTGCTGCTTCCATAAAATGGATTGTGGACCCTTGATACTCTGATCTTTTCTCCGTTTCTCAGGCTGTTACATGTTGGTCCAGTGGGGAAGATTTTTGGTTTCTGTATATATATTGATTTTTAATCCATAATAAAAGTTGTAATGCTTTATCTTTATCAGCACGTGCTTCAAATCTCCCTCACTTTCAGCAAACAAGATGAGTCATCTGCATATCATAGGTTGTTAAAGTCTTCTTCAATTCCTGATGCCACATTTGACTTCAGACAAGCCAGCTTCTCCGATGATTTGTGCAGCACACGGATGGAATAAATATGGTGTGAGGAGAAACCCCGATGCACACTCTTTCTTTTTTTTTTTCGGATCAACTGTTGTCGAGTCGTTGATTGAGAGGGAATGTCCATTTTAATCTTCCTGGGCTGGCTTTTTAATTTTTTTCTTTTTCTTAGTGCTGTTGCTCTTGCTGCTAGCAGCCGCCTCCTCGGGTCCACTGCTGGCGGGCTCCCCCTTCGCGGGGAGCTTCTTCTTTTTCTTTGGGATGCTCCTGCCATTTGCTGCCTCCTGAGGGTCACGTGCAGGCTCCTCTCTGGGGAGAGGTTTCAGTTTCTTCCTCTTGGGGAGAGGCGTCCCTTCTGGATCACTGCTGACCAGCTCCTCCTTCGATCTCTTCTTCTTGGGTTTGGGGAGAGCAGAGAGAGCTGGGTCTTCAAATCCATTTTCCTGCGGAGCCTCCTGGGCCCTCTGCTTTTTCTTCTTTTTGGGCCTTTCCCCGTTGGTCTCCTGCTCAGGGACCTCACACTCCTCAGGAGCACTGCTGTTTTCCTGAGAAGCAAGGGCAAGTGCAGCCAGTCACTTCTTTTCCTTTTTCAAGCGTTTCTTCTCCCGCTTCTCCAGCTTTCTAGTCATCTCCTCAGCGGCCTCCTCCGCCTGCACCATTGCCTCCTTCATCACGTCCAGGTTCTTCCGGGGGACCTCCCCGGTCTCGTAGAAGGAGAGTCGCTCCTCGACTTGCTCGCGAAGCTTTTCCCCAAATACACTCGTGGGCACCTCAGAGAAGCAGTCGATCCGCGAGGCGATACTGCACTTGTTGGCCAGGTATCTGGAGATGCGGCCTTTGTTCTTGGCAGCTGCGCGGCCAATGAAGGTGGAGTGGAAAATGAGTCCGTATTTAGGGGTATTTCCCCTAGTCTTCAGGGCTCTGCAAGCTTGGTCCCTTTTGCTGGGCCCTGGGCATCACTCAGACACCTCTTTCTGATGTTAAATCTTCGTGTTGTCGACACAACTGCCTCTTGGTCCATTGATAGGTTCTCCATGAGCACCATAAAGTCCTCTTGAGTTCCCAGCCATCTCCAGACTATCCATAGTTTGTTATGGTCCACCCAGCTGAATATCTTTGCATAGTTACTAAAACACAAGTAAATCTTTTTTTTCTGGCATTTTCTGCCTTCAGCCAAGATTCATCTAACACCAGCAAGGATATCCGTGGTTTCACATCCTCCTTTGAATCCAACCTGATTTTCCAGCAGTTCCCCGGCAATGTAGTGCTGCAACCATTGTCGAATGATCTTCAGCAAAACTTTACTTACATGTCGCATTAATGATACTATTCTGTAGCTTGAGCATTCTTTTCGGTCACATTTCTTTGGAATGGGTACAAATACAGATCTTACAATCAGTTGGCCAATTAGTTGTCTTCCACATTTCTTAGCATAAACGAGTAAGTGCTTCCAAAGCGTCATCACTTGTGCTGAAGCATTCAGCTCATATCTCATCAATTTCTGGAGCCCTGTTTTTGACTCCAGTATAACTTGAACTCATTTCGGTATGATCGGTTGTTGATCAGAGACTTTTCCTTAGTGTAGCATGTTCTCGGGATTTCTCAAAAGGGTTGAATGTTAACTGCTTCTTTTAGGTTACAGTGACTGTGTATTCTTTTCATCATGTTGATGTTCGTGCAGCATCAGTATTTTGCCATTAGAGTATATCAATATTGCAACTCAAGGCTTAGATTTTTTCTTGAGTTCGTTCTGCATAAACATGCTGTAAGTGATCTTCCTTTGCTTTTTTTACTTTTTCTTCTCGGGCTACCCTTTGATATTTTCTGTTCAGCTCCTTGACTTGATCATTTCTCTCATCTGTCTTAGCTACTCTATGATTAAACGCAAGTTTCAGAGTCTCATCGGACATCCAATTTGCTCTTTACTTTTCTTCCTGTCTTTTTAATGACCTTTTGCTTTTTCGTGCATGGTGTTCTTGATGTAATCCCACAACTCACCAGGTTTTCGGGCATTAGTAGTGTTCAATGTATCAAGTTTGTTCTTGGGATATTCTCAAATTCCCGTTGGGTTATACTCTAGATCATATTTTGGCTCCTGTGGCTTGTTTTGATTTCCTTTAGTACCAAGGTCTTATTTCGCTCCTTTAGACTTGTTTTGATATTCTTCAGTATCATCCTGAACTTACATAGAAGCAATTGATTGTCTATTACACAGTGGATCCATATTGAAAAAAGGTATTTCCAAAGAAAAAGCCATTGGTCTTCTGAAATTCTATATGTGATCTACAGCTTCATTTTTATCACCTAGGGAGTACTTTCCAACTCCTGTTCCTTCCTTTTTGTTTCTCTTTTGCATTCCAATCACCCACAAATTACCAATGCATCTCAACAGCATGTTTGATCGATTTCAGACTGTAGATATTGTCAGAACTCTTCAATTTCTTCATCACTAACTAAAGTGATGGATGCATAAATTTGAGTAATAGTTGTTGTGATGGGTATGTTTATTGTGCCAACCTGGCCAATGAACACATGTAAGATTAATTGAAGGGTGGAGAGATAAATGGCTCTGCGAGCCTAGCCTTTCTTGTTCTCTTGCTTTTTGATGATTAGACCAGGGTTTGGCTGCCTTAGAGTGTTCTCTGCCTCAATTTGTTAGCTACACTACCTGTGGGACACCTACCTCGTGTACTGTGTCCCTGTAGTTTGAGGTTCCTTCAATACCTGCTTCGCCATGCTACTAAAGTATACATTGCTTGAGCTGAGGCCTGTCATCTGCCTGACGGTTGATGACCTGCCTTGCTGTTTGCTGCTTGTGGCTGATAGCCTGATTTTTTTCTACAGATGACTCAGCAGTCTGCTTCCTTGACTTGCACCCAGCAGCCCTCAAGACTTGAAGGACTTCCAGTGTATTAACTGTCTCATGGAAGTGAGTTGCACTGAGCCATTTGTACTGCTCTATAATTAGCTATTTATTTCTTATGTTTATCTATCTAAATATATATAAATTCACAGCGTCCTGGTTTTGTTTATTTAGAGAACCCTGTCTAACACAGTTATTTGGACTGTATGTCCTTGTATGTGGATAGAGATTATCCTATCACACAGCACTGTATTCCAAGATAGATCTTAAAATTTCTTTTTGGACAATGAATGTAATGCCATTTCTCTGGGAGCTGTCATTCCCAGCTTAGTAAACCATATTTATAATGGCCCAAACCAGTTTGTTTCAGCTCACTAACACCTAGGATATGGATCTTTATGTGTTTTATTTCATTTTTTTATTACTTCAAATTTTCCTAGATTCACACTTCAAGTTTCAATTATAATAGACGTTCAAAGCTGTGTCTTCTCATTTGAGTCATGCCCCATCAGGAAATGAAAGTCTCACATGCTTCACTCTTAAAATCTTTACTCCATTCGTGTGTTGAAGGTTGACTCTACTTTGAGAGAGCAGCTCTTCCTTAGCTATATTTCTACTGCTGTACAACCTCAAGGGCTCATCTTCTGGCATTCTATTTGACAATTTTCCACTGCTATTCATGAGTTTTTCAAAGTGTCAACTGGTGGAAAAGTTATGTAGACACATAATTATTGATGCAGTCAATCTCCTACTTTCTCCAATCAGAGAAGAGTTATTTGGGAGGAGGATATGGGTCTGCCCATATAGGAAAACAGTCATTTGCAAGGACCAGCAATATACATTAGGTGCCAAGGACGAGATAGCTCTGGGTCTCTTGCTCCCATTGGAATCAGCGCTTATGTAAATGTGGAATTTTAATAAGTGACAAGAAGCATATTTAATTTAGATGGGAATGTATAAATACATTCTAGAAGGAGAGGATTTTCTTCCCTCTTAGGTTGTTACTTTAAATTTACCACAGATGAGAGTTTTAAGCTATTTGTAGATAGGTGCAAGACATCAAATAGTTCTATTTCCTGTTACCAACTAGACATGACCACCTCCCTAAGTGAGAGAAAGAGACAGAAACAGAGAGGGCATGTGTTGAGGTTTTGCTCTACCTATCAGATACTGGTTGTTGGCGTTAGGTGCCTTCACCTTGGTTTTGACTTACAGCAACCTCAGATACAATGGGACAAAACAATCACACCCTCGTGATCTTCGTTACATTCGAGCCTATTGTGGCAGTCACTGTTTCAATCTAGCGCCTTGAAGGGCTTCCTCTTTTTCACTGACCTATTTATTTCTGATAACGAGCCAGGTATTTTATAGAAACATTACCACGTTTGTAATGTTCAGGAACCCTGTTGGCATGTTTATGTCTGCTTTAGTCCTATTTTGAAATTAAGAGACTTCCCCAAGGTTGTGCAGATGGTAAAGGCTAAAACGGATTCATGATTCACACTTTTCCTTTTCACTGTATCACACTTTCTATGTCTGATTTATTATTTCATATTTCACCATGTCTTTCTGGTAGGCATTTAGTTTTAAAATGTATATGCTGGAGCAATTGTGAGCAGAGACCAAGCCTAATGATACAATGGTTTTGGGTAGTTCAGTTTTATTGCATTTTTTAATGTCATTAACTGGTCATATTTTAAGATTAACATCAATAATCTTCTTTCTTCCTTCCCTCTTTTCTGTGCAAAATAACAATAGCAAAACTGATCGAGTTATTCTTCATAAATTATGTATTCCTGGAAAGTAAGTGTGATACTTCAGAAATTGCTATTTATAGAGAATATCAGCCTGGCTGATTTGCGGCCTGTCAACCATGTAGTGGGGCACGACTTACACATTTCTTGGAAGAAGCAGGGTACATGCTTCTAGTCTTATATGCATTTGTTGCGAAACCTCCATTGGTATTTGTCAATTCCTAAAGCCTTGTTCTTTGTTAATGCCTTTCCACTTTAGATTTCTTCCTTTTGTTCCACTGTTCTTGATGATATGCCACCTCCTGAGACAGTTGACCAATCCATTTTGGCACTGTCTCTGTGTTTCTTCCATCTTTATTTGACGCTTCTAATGAAGGTCAGCAGAAAAGACCCTAGATGAGATAGACTGGAATAATGCCTGCAACTGGGGGAGCAAGCATAAGTCCAGTTGTGAGGATGGCGTAGAGGCAGAAAGTATTTTGATCTATTGTGTTTAGGGTTGGTAGGAGTTGGAGCTGATTCAATGGCACTTAATAAGAACAAGAACATATTTTTGCCCACAGAATTCTGCAATCTTGCAACTTAATGCACTTTTCTTCAATTCTTTCAGCTTAAGAAACATCAAACGTGTTATTCCCATTTGGGTTTCTAACTCCTTATCTTTGCATATTTCTTCACGACACGTTACTTTGGCTTCCAGACCCAACCATCAACATTCTTGTTTGCTTCTGCAGCATCATTTCTTCCTTTTGCTTTAGGTGACAACATTCAAAAGCACGTGGCAGAGTCTCTTTGATGCTGGTCTTTTTTGCCTATCTTTAATGAATCGATTTTGTTTGCTTTTTACATGCATGATGTCCTTGATGTCATCCCAGAACTCATCGGGCCTTCACACATTATTGTTCAATTGGTCAAATCTATTCTTGAGATGGCTGCAAATTTAGGTGAAATGTATCCACCAACTTACTCTGGAAGATTTGTTTTAATTTTTATTCAGCTTTGACTGGAACGTTCATGTGAACAATTGATCATCTGTTCTACAGTCATCCCATAGCCTTGTTCTTTTTTATGATAGTTAGCTTTTTTAATCATCTTTTTTACACAGATGTTGTTCATTGACTCCTGTGTAATTCATTTTATGAATCACACAAAATAGAACATGTTTATGTTGTTGAAAAAAGCTCGTGTGACAAATATGCTGTTACTCTTGTATAATTTTATTCTGCAAGCCATTTCTAACACCAAGGCCATAGTTTCCAACTACCCATGCTTCTTTGTCTCTAACTTTCAAATTCCAATCAGGAGAAATTATCAATGCACCTTAACTTGTAGGTTTGGTCAATTTCAGACTGCAGCAGTTGGTAAAACTCTTTCTAATGTTTGTCATTAGTGTTTGGTGAATAAATTTGAATAACAGTCTTATTAACTTGTCCATCCTTATAAATATGTGGATATTATCCTATCATCGACAGTGCTGTACTTCAGGAAAGAGTTTGAAATGTTCTTTTGGATGATCAATATGACATAATTGCTCTTCAATTTGTCATTCAATTTGTCAAATAGCAAGGGATAGGATTGCTTCATTCAATATGGTCAACCCTAGTGCGTTTTAATTAACGAATGCCTACGAGACCAATCGTCACGTGCTCCATTTCAGTCTTGATGACGTCCAATTTTCTTAGAGCCATGCTTCTGATTTTCCACAGTCCAAGGACGAAGGGGCGGTACAGCCGCTGTTTCTCATTTGGAGTCATGCCCCAGCAGCAAATGAAGGCACTGAGGACATTGTCACTTCCCCATGATTCATGAGAGCTGCACTCTGAGGAGCCAGCTCTTCTTTAGTTGCACATACACACACACACACACACACACACAGACACACACGCACACACTGGCTTCAAAAAATTCTGTGAATATTTCCATTATCTTTTAGTTCCATCTATCCACACACCTTTGAAGCCATCTCTTATGTACCAAATTCTCTTGCTTGGAGACCCAAAGAAAGATGAAACACCACCCCTCGCATCCCCTCCCCCCCCAAAAAAAGTATCGCTGGCATTCAGAGTAAAGTCTAAAACTAATGTGAGCAGACTTTTTTCATTAACTACCACTTATATTTTATCAGGATAAGTTTTTTCTTGTAGTACGTTCTCATACATACAAGGGGAATTCAGAGTTTGTGAGGGAAGTAACATTATTGTTTTACTTCCATTTCTCCACGAAGATTCTGAAGCCTTCTTATGTACTCCTTTGAGATTCCTTTTCAGCTGGGAAGTCTTCTTTTAAGTAACTCCACTTTCATTATTATACACTTATCTAGTCAAATTCAATCTTAAAAAAGCATGTTTAAAAGCCTGGATAAAAACTGCATGTAGCATTGACTGATATTTTACAGTAGACCCCACCCATCCCAAACTTTCTGTTCCAGTTATAAACCTCTTATAAATGTTGACACTCTCAAACTCCCAAGCCACAAAAAAGGGGAAAAACAATATTTATAAACAATTAACAATTATCCAGTATATACCAAGGAGTCAAAATTCTTTATTCACCTTGATGTGAATAATGACTATATTTAAAATATTATTTTGCCTATATTGAAGAGTATTCCTTTGAATTCTTAGCAGTGACTTCAATTTTTATGGGGGTTTGTCTACTGATTAAGAAATTTGTTTAGTCTGTACTAATGTTAAGTAAATTTTATGAGCTAAAATTAGTTACTCTGGCAGCAAATTGCATTAATGGACCAAAATTTTTTTTAAAGCTTTCCTATTTTGTAAAGGAACATTTAATAATCATAAATATATCAGTAGGTAGCAGAAATTGTTACTGTTGCATGAGCACACATATAACAGTCTATTGGGAGACAGAGGAGAAGAAAAAGGAGAAAAATTACAAATATCCATGCAAATTCAAGAGAACTCT
Source organism: Tenrec ecaudatus (assembly GCF_050624435.1). NCBI lineage: Eukaryota > Metazoa > Chordata > Mammalia > Afrosoricida > Tenrecidae > Tenrec > Tenrec ecaudatus. The sequence continues at coordinate 191,869,398 of NC_134533.1, forward strand.
CAAGTTGCACTTTAGCCATGGCCTCATTTGGGTTGCTGTCTTGTGTAGCAGTTTTATGAGGAATTCTCAAAAGTGGCCGAATTCCCTGATTTTAATTTTGAGATTTCTTTATTGTATCGGCCTTCTTTTGGCTTTGCCGATGTATAATGAAAAGTCCGGGAGCCGCAGTGGTGCAGTGGCTAAACGTTGGGATGCCATCCTCATGATTGGCAGTTTGAAACCACCAGCCGTTCTTTGGGAGAAATATGGGGCTGTCTACTCCTAAACAGTTACCCTCTTGGAACCCCATGGGTGCGTGTGTGTGTGTGTGTGTGTGTGTGTGTGTGTACGATTTGGCATCTACTCGATGGCAGTGAGTAAGAATAAAATGTTCAAATGATAAGAATTCAGCAATCACACAGGTGAAAAAAATCTTCAAATGTTCCATCAAATTCTCTGCCCCAAACCTAGCTATGTAATATAAAAGGATGCTTATCATCCTACCGATGGTTTCTTTATCAAAAGATTTGTTTAACAGGTTAGTATTTACATTATATTTGGGCTTTTGGCAGATTGTGGTTCTGGATATTTAGAGAAGGACTGCAAACTAATGTACATTTCCCAAGGGAGTAGATCATTGGGCAGCAGGGCGTCCTTATGAACGAGTATCACCAACTTGGCCAGGTAAATCGCTACAAGCATTCAAACATGAACACGTTGAAAAGAAAGACAGGGGTAAAACTAACCCTGAGGGTCACATGAAAGGATGCTCTTTACTTACCACCGTGACATTGAAAGCATAGAGGAGATCAAAAGGCAGGGCAGCAATTAAATCAATGATGAACCAAGTGGTGACGTAGTGGATGCAAATGGATCTTGCTTCGAAGATAACTTGACCAGACTTGCTGACGTAGGTGGTTCGGAAATTTAAAATAATATCTGCTTATGAAAAAGAAGGTAAGAAAAGAGAAAAGGGAAAGTGGAGTGAGAGAAACAAATACGAAAGGGCGGACCAGATAAAGAAGGGAGGACGAAGGGAACAAAGAAACAACGTAGGGAGAAAGGATGGACAACATATTTTATTTATCTATTAATTAATGCAAAACGTGAAGTAGATTATCACCTCTTACCTTATTTTAGATTATTTCACCACATTGTTCTACTAAATTAGCATGCATTATTCTACTTAACCCTTAAAATACCTTTTGAAGGAAGCAGTACTATTGCCCTTTTAGAGAGCCAGAAAATAAATCTTCGTGAGAAAAAGGAACTCATTCCAGACCAGATTCCTAACATTAGTAGTATTAGAATCTAACATTGTCACACATATTTGTTTTTAAATAATACTAATTAATTCCATGTATAAAAACAGGAATATCACTTGGAAGATTACTCTTCGAATGACGCATACCATGCTTCTTTCCAATCACCTCATATCCTCGCATAAGCAAGACAATGACTAAGGAAGAACGAGGAAGAATAATTTGGGTAAGTTATCATGTTGATGAAGAATATGGACGTAACACGGGTTTCCAGAAGAATGAGCAAAGATGGCTTCGGGAAAGTACAGCCATCATACTCATTAGAAGTTGGGTTGGCAAGGCTTCATCTGAAAGGACCAATCGCTGCACATGGACATTACGCTCGTTAAGGCAGAGGGTGAACAATAAAGAGAGATACCTGCCACAGCATGGATTCATACAGTCGCCGCCGCAAAGGGCTCAACATAGCAAAGCTAGAGAGGATCACGCAGGTCTTGTCCACATTTCACTCCATAATCTGCTGGTGGATGAATTATACAAAACCTGCTTATTCTTCTAGATAACATAAATTGTTACTATGAGCCCATAAGCGCACTAAGTCCTTTATCATAATCTCATTGAATGCTAACAAGAACCTTCAAAGATTGTCACCTTTAAAGATGAGGCAACCGAGGTACAAAGGGGGACAAATGAGTTGCCTGGTGAAACATGGCTCAAATCCTGGTTTCCTAAAGTCTTCTAAATGCCAACTCAGTGCTTCCGGTTTTGGGAACTTACCCGAAAGAAGTTATATCAGAGGTCTGAAAGCAAGCTCTGGTTGATCCAAAAAAAAAAAAAAAATGGTTTCGGTCTGCTATGGAGTGATGTAACTTTGAAAACTGATACTATTGATATTCCTAATTTTTCAACTATAAAAATACTCAGGCATATTTAATATGGAGGATATTCATGAGAACCAAATAGCATGAACTTAGTTGAAAAATCACTCACTCCTTGGGGAATGACATCATGCTTGCACAAATAGAGACTCGGCAAAAAAAAAAAAAAAGAAGAAGTGCCTCAAGGAGATGGATTAGCACAGCGGCTGCAACAGAGGCCTCAAACACAGGAACGGCTGTAAAGACGGTGCAGAACCAGGCAGCACCGGATTCTGTTGTACTTCATTCGATTGCTGAGTTAAACCTAATTCAATGGCACCTAACAACAGAAAGGTGGGAAATGGTAACAGGTTTCAGTGGGTTTTATGCAGGTAACTAAAGAGTGAAATGGAGGTACACTTCTGTACAAAATAGTTCTGTTCTTAAATGAGTAATTGTAGAATGATGTTCAGAAAATCTTCTTCAGGTTATTCCAATGAGTTAATTGAATGAAACACAGGAATCCAGGACAGGTGAACCCCTCAGGACCAATGGTGAGAGTGGTGATACTGGGAGGGAAGGGGAGGTAGAAAGGGGAAACTGATCTCGGGGATTTACATATAACCTCCTCTCTGGGGGATGGGCAACAGGAAAGTGGGTGAAGGGCGATGCTGGGCAATGTAAGATAAGATAAAATAATCATTTATAAATTATTAAGGGTCCAGAGGGAGGGGGGAAGGAGGGGGAGGAAAAAAAGGAAAATGAGGAGCTGATTCCAGGAACCCAAGGGGAAGGTGAATTTTGAGAATGATGAGGGCATCGAATGTGTAAGTGTGCTTTACACAATTGATATATGTATGGATTGTGATAAGAGTTGTATAAGCCCCAATAAAATGATTTAAAAAATAAGATAGAAAAAAGAGTTAATTGAATGAAAAGAAAATATGCAATATTTTGTCATATGCAAATAGTGATAATAGGAAAATAATAAAATCTCATTTTTTTCTTGTATGGGTACAAATTTACTTAAATTTTTTAATACTCTTAGAGAAAGACCTAAATGCATGTCACATTTCAAAGATGGCATGATTAAGGTATAATTATGGAAAGAACGCAGGTTTGTCTAATTATGGAGGTTGGAGTCCAAGAAAGGATTCACAAAACCGACTTTGGTAACACATGTGCAGACATTGCTGCTACACTGTGGCTGACAAAGGATTTTTCACACTCCAGCTTTTGTGGTTCCACTGCCAATGACTGAGAGGGGCTAAGCTAGTTGCATAAAGCAGCCGTTCTCAATTTGTGGGTTGCGACCCCTTTGGGGGGGGTGTCGATCATAACAGTAGCAAAATAACAGTGATAAAGCAGCAACGAAGATAATTTTATGGTTGGGGGCTCCCCACAATGTGAGGAGCTGTATTAAAGGGTCGCGGCCTGAGCAAGGTGGAGAACCCCTGGTTTAAAGTTATGTAGCTCAGCAGCAGCCGAGAAACAGAAAATCGTTTTTGATACTCAGTCTTATCGTGATCCCATTTGTTTAAAGTTCTGCTACACATCATCTTACGTACTTTGCGACGGTTGTGGGGGAAAGGAATCCCCGGAGAAGGACATCATGCTGGCTAAGGTGGAGGAGCGGCAGCAAAGAGGAAAACCCTCAAGGAGATGGATGGACTCAAGGAGTAGATGGACACAGTGGCTGCAGCAATGGGCTCCAGCATAGGAACAGTTGTGAGCATCGCCCAGGGCTGGGGCGCGGGTCCGTTCCGTTGGGTAGCGGGTTGCCATGGCACCTCACAGCAACAGGAACACCGCTTCCACGTGTATTGTTCCGGGGATAGCAACAGGTCAGTGCAGAGATGCAATCTGATTGTAGTTCTTACAGCAGAGTCAGTTTCACCATGACCCATGTTTATAAACTACTGTAGATTTAAATGTAGAGGTGAATTTTCCTGGATTCTGGGAAATATGAGAACTGAGATTTTGTTCAGAAGGACATAAGAGAAATTATTTAGCTTTATTGTTAAAAAGGCTGTCCAAGAACTAAAATAACTTGATGTTTGTAAATATTCCCTTAAAAGTAAGGCTAGAGATAGCTCGTGCGGATTTTTTTAAAAGGGTGCGGGGAACATAAAAGAAACTAAAATTAAGATGAAGAAAGAGGAGGAGGAATAAAGGAGGGAGTGGAGGTAAGAGGAAGAGCAGGGGGGAGGGAGGGAGGGAGGGAGAGAGAGAGAGAGAGAGAGAGAGAGAGAGAGAGAGAGAGAGAGAGAGAGAGATTTGACAAACGAATGACCAAAGAATCAAGGATCACAGAGACGTTTAACAAACAAAGGGGGCCTCTGAGGCAGTCTGACTTCTAAAGCACTTTTGTATCTTTGCAAATTAAATCAGTGACTTATTCTGATATTTTAGAAAGACTGAGATTTCCTCCAGACAATCAATATGCTCCTTAATGATAAAAGCAAACTCCATTGCCATCACGTCAGTTCCGACTCATAATGACCCCAGTGGGTAGAATTGCCCTGTTTCCCAACACAGTAAATATTTATGGGGCTAGAAAGCCCTTTCTTTCTCCTGTGGAGTGGTTGTTGGTTTTGAACTACTGAATTTGTGGTTAGTAGTCCAACTCAGAATCCATTACACTATCAGGGATCCTCACCTAAAAGGTAGCAGTCCTGATTGCTTAGTGGTTAAGTATTGGGTTGGGGGCTGCAAGATGATCAGTTCAAAACCACCAGTCAGCTCTGTGGGAGAAAGCGGAGGTTTTCTAATCTAGCAGTTACTGGCTGGAAAACTCAAAGGGTCAGTTCTACCCTGTTCGATAGGGTCACTATGAGTTGGCCTCAGAGGGTCTGTTTATACATTTATAGACACATCGAGGCAATTCAAACTGTATTTGTGTATATGTAGTCCTTATGGAAAATTGAACACATTGACATACAAGTAAAATTTTGCTAAAGATCATCCACCAATGGTTGCAGCAGTACATTGGTAGGGAACTTCCTGAAATTCAGGCTGCATTCAGAAGAAGATGTGGAATAAGGGATTCATTGTCAGATGGATTTTGGCTAAAATCAGATAATCACAGACAGATATTTACTTCTGCATTGTTGACTATGGAAATCACTCAACTCTATGGATCCTAACAGACTATAAATAGCTGTGAGCAGACTGGAAATTCCAGAAGATCTCATTGTGCTCATGTGGAACCTGTACATGGATCTAGAGGCAGTTGTGCAAACAAGGGAATACTGCCTGGTTTACAATCAAGAAAGGTGAGCATAAGGGCTTATCATTTCACCATATGATTCAATCTGTATGCCAGGAACATAATCCGAGCAATCGGGTTATCTGAGGAAGAATGTGACATCAGAATTGGAGAAAGGCTTATTAACCACCTTTGATGTGCAGATGACACAACCTTGTTTGCTGAAAATAAGGAGGCCTTGGAGCACTTGCTGAAGAAGATCAGAGATTTCAGCCTTCTGTCTGGAGTGCAACTCAATTCAGAGAAGACCGCGCTCCTCACCACTGGGCGATTAGGTAGCATGAGGATAAGCAGAGAAAGATGGAAGTTTCCATGTCGTGCGTGCATCCACAATGAATGCTCATGGAGGAATCAGCTAAGAGATTAAAGGGCACAGGTATTGGGCTACACAAGGCCTCTTTAAAGTATTGAAAAGCAAGGATGAGGCTCTGAGGACTTAAGTGGACCTCTCCCAAGCCACATTTTCAATTACCTCAAACGCAGGTGAAAGTTGGACAATGAATAAAGAAGACTGAAGAAAAATGGATGCTTTTGAAAGATGGTGCTGGTGACGTATTTGAAAGTACTATGGCCTGCCGAAAGAACAAACGAAATTGTCTTGGAAGAAGCACCATCAGAATGCTCCTTAGAGGCAAGGATGGTGAGATTGGGTCTCACATACATACTTTGGACATGTTGCCAAAAGAGACTAGTCCCTTGACAAGGACATCAGGCTTGATAATGAGAGGGGCAGTGAACAAGAGGAAGGTCTTTGAGAATCTGGATGGCCACAATGGCCACAACAAGGGGCTCAGACATAAGAACACTTGTGAGGGTTGCAGGACCAGGTAATGTTTTGTTCTATTGCACATAGATTCACTATGCACTGGAAGTAATTTTACAGCACCTAACAAGCACATGTATGACAAAATGCTGCTGGGTCCTGTGTCATCGTCATGATCATTGGCATGTTTGAGTTGACTATTGTGGCTACTGTGTGAAGCCATCTCACTGACAGTTCCCCTCATTCTTGCTTCCGATATCAAACGTGATGTTCTTGTCTATAGGTTGGTCTTTCCTGATGACAATGTATCTAACTTAAATAAGTCACAGCCTTGCATTCTTGCTTCTAGGGAGCATATTCTTTTGTCATGATCACATTTTGAATCTATCAATTCTTCCTTTTCCATTGTCTATGATATCCTGCTCACTCACTGCTATCCACTCCATTCTGAATCATAGTAATCCGATACGAGAGGGTGGAATTAACCCTGTGGGTTTCCGAGACTATAACGTTTCATGGGAGTGAAAAGCCTCATCTTTCTCCTGTGGAGCAGCTGGTAAATTTGAACTGCTGACTTGTGGTTAGCAGTCCACCTCGTAACCCACTATGCCAGCAGGGTTTCTGGTCATATTCTTAGTACACTGAAAGGATATCATTTAGGGACCAGGTACACCTGTCCCAAGCCATGGTCTTTTCAATAGCTTCATATGCATGTGAAAGTGAGACACTTAGTAAAGATGGTGAAAGAATTTGTGCCTTTGAATTATGGTGCTGGCAAAGAATATTGAAAATACCTGGGACTGGTAAAAGGAAAAACTGATCTGTCTTGGAAGAAGTATGGCCAGAATGCCCTTTAGAGGCCAGGATGGCAAGATTTCATCTTACATAATTTGGATGGGTTGTCAGGAGAGGGAAATCCGGGAAGAAAGATATGATGCTTGGAAAAGTAGAGGGGCAGCAAAAGAGTGGAAGTCCCTTGATGAGATGGATTGACACAGAGGCTGTAACAATGGGATCCAGCACAGGAATAACTGTGAGGACGGTGCAGGACTGAGCAGTAGTTTGTTCTGGTGCGGACAGGGCCGGCCACCATGGATTGGAACCGACTCATTGACACCTAACGGCAACATAAAACTATTGCTTCTGGAAACCTATTTTGTTCGTTGCCTTTCTTGAACTAAAGGATGAACAAAGCTTCCAAAAGATTCGTGCTTTTGTCCAGCAACTGTGGACTCTCCTGTCTTCCTTTACTTGCTCATTCCATGCTCAGTTGCCTAAGAAAGCATCCTATCTGCAACCAAAAGAGAGCGCACATCCCAGTGGATCACTGTGGCAATAGCCAACTTCTTTTCCAAAACGAACGCTCGGCAGTGTACCTCGAGCCTTGCTTTGACATCTGCATTATACTAACGTTGTACATTTGAATGCATACGTGCATCTTCTCAAAAGATTTCCACATATTTTCCTCAAATATGCACAGTAGCAATGTTGCAAAGACTATTTATTTTGACTTCTCTATAAATAATTCATTTTCACCATGAGATATGATTCCAAATTATATATTGAACTAAGGAAATATTGAATCATGTTTAATAAAATTAATGGGATGATTAACATAAATCTACTGAAAAACCACGGTGTAAAAAGTATATGCTTATTTAATTGCAATATGGTTTGACACAGTTATTTTGAATTTAGTTATCAGATGATATAATTTCTTCATATGTTTAAGTCCAATAGGAACATAAGGACTGTCTTTTCTATAACATTCATTCATGCAATTTAAAAATAATTAAAAATCTATTAATTTAATCTGAATGAATATTGATTATATAGGTTACAAAACTTAGAGTTAGATGATAAAGGAATTTGATAAATAAATCCTGTGAAAAAATTTTTTTAAATGTTTTAGGTGCCTCGGCTGATATTTGGGCCAGCTTATACTTGAGAATATATGGCATGTACATTAGAAAGAAACATGTTTTCTTAAAACATAAAACCTTTTATAGTTTTATGGACGTTACACTTTACTTGGGGCTTTCATAGATTGAAGCAAATCATATTCTTAGGATCTGGAGTGATTTGTATGCTCTTTACTTCGGGATCTCTGCATCTTGTTATGATTATAATCTCACACATCTTTCATCACGCCCCTCTAGTCTGCTTAGGCTATCAGTGCAAGAACAGGAGTAACCTGCAACATCCTGGGCAGAAGACTGTAGAGCAGTGAACGGCTCTCACATGTCTTGATGATCATCCAAGCAGGGGGCAAGATGAAGCGTCTACCACCTGGGTGCCTGAGGAAATACTTTAAAAAGGGTCCACAGCTGACCCACCATGGACATATCCCAGGAGTAAGAGATAGCATTTGTGCACATGCTGCTGGAATTTTGAGGCTGAATGTTACCACAGCCCGTCCTCCCTGGACGCACAGGGACTCCTCAGGGGGATTAAGAGCATGGACTCTGACTCCAGAACCGCTGGGTTATGGACCCTTCCCTGTAAGATTTACAACCCCAGCAACCAACAGGAACAACTCTATTCTGTCTTATGGGGTTTCCAAGAGGTGGATTTGAGTTTATGACAGCGAGAGAGAGAGACAGAGACAGAGAGAGAGGTCTTTCAAATAGAATGTAGTAACAGAGTTAGCATGTGTGCTTACAGAGTCTCTCATTCTGCAGGATGGCACCTTTATAGAAATAATTTTTGGTTGTACCTCCAGTCCAGAAAGGGGATTCTTCTAGTGACACACATGAATTGTTTTTCAAAATTTAGCTCATATTAGATTTATAAAATATAATATTTAGCAATCATCTTTTTTACACCCAAAAGATAAGGACCAGAACACCAGAAACATCCTTCATGGTCCTGATGATCACAGATTAGTTTAACTAAATTCACATGAAACTTTCTATAAATAACACCATACAGTATATACTCTTGTATCTGACTTATTTCACTCAACATTTCACATGTGAGATTCATTCATGTGCTATTTTTTGTTACTGTATTTCATTGTATGACTGTACAGAAATGCATTTCTTAGTTTTTCTGTTGATGGAGATTTGGGCGATTTCCAGTTTGGGATATTTTTAGTACATGCGAACACATATGTCATGTCTATAGATACAAATATACAGGTTGGTTCTCTGTGTAGATTTGCTGGGTCATAAGGTACATATGCATGAGAGCAAGTAAAAAATTATTGCCATAAAATCATAGAAACCTTTATGAAATTAACAATGACAATGTAACATTATTATTTCTCAGTATATTGTCTGTACAGTGTTACATATTTCTGAGGGTCATATTAATTACTTATCTCTCTTAACTCTTTCCCAAAGAATTCTGCCCTCCTGGATTTATACCAAGCCAAAATGACAGGCTCGGTACCCTAGAGATTCTCAAATTAAAATGTTCTTAAATTTAAAATGTTCTTTGATCTCCTTGATCTGATTGAATGATATGATGTCTGGATTCATTCCTAACAAACTGGTTTTGAGGGGAAAATGTTCTTTGAATACCTTGAACAAAACGTAGATAGAAAGGGCAAAGCCATGGGTGTCGTGGATGGGAGATGACTAGCCAATGGGATTGTCATAGGACAACTTTTGCTGCGCTCAAAGAATGAGTAGGTTGGTTGTCTTGATGGAAGGAAAAAATCCTCAGTGCAAATTTCCTAGTCTTTTTCTCAACTGTGTAGTTTCAGTCCTCTGTGAAATTCTTCATAATCAGCCTCTGTGATCAGATCATGGGCCATTAATGAATCTATCATGATTACCTCTTTGGAATCACCAAAAATGGTCACTGTGACCTTCTGAGCTGACTGCTCTGCTTTGTCACCTAGCAGCTTCTCTTGGAAGGGACTGTTTTGATTGACCTTCCTTTTAGAAAGCACCTCTAGGAAGACACGTGTAATTCTGAGACAACTTGGCTGCAGCAACCTATTGATCAGAGAGACATTTTCATTCATATTTTGTCTAGAATAAACTGGAATGGGAACCCTAGTAGCAATGTTTTTTGATTTATTCGGCGATTACATTCTACATTACTGCATTCTGGCATAGAGTTTACTATTGCATTAATAGAGTTTACTACTGCATTAATACACACTCCTGTAAGCAGAGTATAATGTATATATAGATTATTCTATATCACCTCTCAATCTTTGATAATTTGGGTGTTGTTTTAAGCCAGTCTAGGGATGGTGAAATTATATGTGTTTTCCTAATGAGTAATGATATCGGGTACATACTAATTGAACATTTGGATATTCTTTCTTTGAAAATATTAGTTAGGATTTTTGTCTAATAGAATATATATTTTTTGCTAGACCTTAATTGATTTATGGGTCATAGTATTATCTTTTGGATATAAGTTGTGTCCAATTTAAGGACTTTAAGCTTATCCCAATAACACTAAGATATTTTACCATGGTATCTTCTTTAATTTTATTTTTTATTTTCAAATAATTCTTTTACTTTCACATTTTGATCTACAATATAGCTGCAATTGACTTTTGTGCATGGTGAGATGTTGGGGTTATGATGTATGATCCAGTGTCATTAAAAATATATATATTCCCTGAAGCGCTTCAGTGACAGCTTTAACATATATCAGGATATCATATACGTGATTTGTTTCCAGTCTCCATATCTTGTTCTAGTGGCCTATTTGTAAAATATAAATATGTTTTTCCAGAAAAGCCAGAAAGATTTGCATGTTGTTGATAAAATCAGAAACAGATGTGTTAAAGTTACTATTAAGGATCCGGAATAGGATTTAAAATATAACTAATATATTTGAATTAAATCAATAATTAAGTATAATTTAGCTAAGAATAAACTATTATATATATGTATTTACATGTGATTAACTATTTATCATTTGAAGCAACGGAGCATGTTTGATTAAGAGAAAAATTGGTTCTCACTTAGGCGCATTATGATTTCACTTTATAAATGCTTGCAACAGAAATTGGTCATTTTTTGCTATGTTATAATTGCATTTCTACTTGCTATTTCAGTATGTCAGCCTATCTTTAGTCACTGTGAACACTATAACCATAAAAATATCAACAATATCAGGCCATCCTCGCCTAATTTCTATAATGGAAGAGTTAGGAAAATCTCCCCCCTCCCCAGTTGTGTTATTATCCAAATCACTGAAGTCAAATGGAAAGTTTGGAAGCAAAATAGCATCTATGTTTTATCAACTCCTCTTGAGGGTTATCTCATTCTGCAGAGTAGCTCAATAATAAGCCAAAACATTATTTCGAAACATGCAATGCACAGAAATTCATAGTAATAGCTACATCACCAAAATCACATGAAGAATAAAAAATCAAGGAGAATTAAAATCCAAACAGTCACAGATAGAAAAGGAAATTCTGAGTGTTTATATTTGCTGGATGAGTTCGAGAGAGAGCAAAACTAGAGCGGGCCAGAAGGGATTCTAGAGTTAATGCAAGATGCTTCGGCGCATACTGAGTCCTGGTAGGAGACAGAACCCAGAAGGCTGGTTGGCTCCATCAATGGAAGACGGACAACATCAGACTCAAAAACCCACTGCTATGCTGTCTGCTCCAACTAGTACGGGGCAGAGCAGAACTGCCTGGGTGGGTGACTGAGACAGTAACTCTTTACTGGAGCAGGTTGTCTCCTGTTTCTCCCGTGGCTTGGCTGATAGTTTCAAACTGCTGACTTTGCTGTTCACAGCCCAATACACAACCGTTATGTCACCTGGGCAGGAATGGCCAATTATAGCTGAAGACCTAGGAAACAGAGAGTTGCCATTTATTTTTATCTGCAGTGTGTATTTCATATATTATGAACGCTTCTTACAAAGTTTATCATTTATTTCCTGCATGGTACTTTTAGAGGGAAAAGACGACACTGCTTTGGTATTAGTTTAAATGAATAAAATATAGGGCTAGATGTTCTCAGTGACACTCTTGAGATAGCTGAGCGGAGCTCTCAAAAGATACCTACGCTCCTTGTTTCTCGATTCTTCATGGGCGCATTATTAACGTACAGACTAAGAGCTAACACCTTTACAAAACCCACCCAATTGGTAAATATGATTTTCTCACATACTCTGAGAAAGTCTAGTCCTCAAATTCACCTTTTTACTGAAGTGAGATAGTCATCTATTTTTATTTTTTTGTTGTTACGCTCTGTTTTGTTTTGATTTTTGTTTTGTTTTAGTAAAACTGATAGTACCAGATAGTCTTTTGGCCTGGAGACAGAAGAAGCTACAAAATGCAGTTACTCCAGAATTAATCTGCCACGAATTACAGGTCTCAGGTTTTATTTCAAGAAGAAGTTGTGCCAGCGCTCAAACTACTGAGGGATGCAAATGTAGTATTTGGATGCAAATGTGGTATTTGTTCTTTCCCGCCAACCTAAAGTGGTGGTTCAAGACCACCCAGTGAATCTCTGGAGGAAATGATCAGCAACGTGATACAACACAGATGACAGCCCAGGCCATGGCACGGAGCAGTTGTACTTTTCAACACATGGGATTGCCATGAGTTGGAATCAACTCAGTGGCAATGAACAGAAGGATGCTACCGACTTTGGGATCATATTGATAAATTCCATTACCCAGGCTGATACCATTTGCTTATTTATCATTTGAATGTCCATCAATGATGCTCTACTGTAGACATTTTAAGAGATAACCAGGGATATCTCCCTTGTCATTCACATAATTCAAACGTTACTACTTCATAAATTGTTCCAACATTGTTACTGGCCATGTGCTCTATATTTTTATTGTTAGCAGCTATAATTGGCTCTTTCATCTACAAAACCACTTCGTAGTTTCAAACTGTTATGAAAAATGCAACTCTTGGTGATAAGTACAGATTAATTTCAATTATCTTAATAAAGATGCTTAAAGCAGGGACTGATATCAAATCGTCGCTAATTTATCTCTTATTTTTCATTGACATAACATTTTAACAAGTATGCACATTGCTTACCTTTGCTTATCCCCAGGTCTAACTCCTTGGGAATAACTAGCTAGTTTTCTTGTAGTACACCAGACAAAATATATGCAGAACATGACACAGCTCAACTATTAATATATGATTATGGAAAATAGCTTATTTATTGCTTGAACAGATAGAAGATTGTCCCTCATATTAATATTATGTTCTAAAGCCAGTGAGCAGAAAATAAATCAAAATTATATCTGAAGGAATTTACATCACCCAGAAAATATGCCATTCAAACATATTCTCTCTCATTAAATCCAACTGTACCCACCAGCATTTAAAAAAATGCGGTTCCTTCAGTTAAATATCATATGATGTGATTGGCTTGCATCTAGTGGCCATGTTGTATGTTTCCTAAAGTATTAATATCATTTTGACTCCGGAGAGAAACAAGAGAACTACCAGCATTTCTATAGTCACCTCTCAGACCTCACCTCATGTGCTATTTTGTATAGTAAAAGCCTGGTAGCTGGTGGTTTCAATTTTCATGCTTTGCCCATAAAATTTTGTTCCTTTGCCTCTCCACATCACTTTTTAATGGTGTTTTGATGGCTGGAATGAAGAAGAACCCAATGACCTTGGAAGCCAGCCATTAAAGATGACAGCCATTATCAGTCGCAGTCTCTAAGTGATTGTGAAGACAGTCTCTGCTTCCTTATTGCTGGCTTTTAATACACTCCAGAGAACATTAGGCTAGAAAGAAGTAAATTTCTAGATCCTGTCCATCACACAATTATTGCTGTAGTTCTCGTTACAACAGCATATTAACATCATATAAAAAAATCCCATTGTTAACTTAGTGTATTAACAGATCCCAGTCCCATGAGAATAGCACTTGTATTGTGGGCCATGAATGTCCAATTTAACTGTATGTTTTTACTTATTACAAGCAAAGAACTCCCAGTAATCCAGTTTCTTCCAAAGATGATAGTACTCCTCACTAGTAGTTTGCCTTTTTGCAAACTACTGTTTGTCCCTATTGTTTTCCTCTAGCCACACAGTGGTCTGATTATATCACCACATACATTCCTACAGTTACTTCTGGACATTTAACCTTCTATTGCTTGCTAACGCCAAGGCATCAATGTGATCCACTGAGGTTACTCCTATGTTCTTGAAAGAGAAGGGTAGTCCCTAGTACTAAATATGGGAGATGATAAAGAAAAACAAGTAGGCTATAAGTGATGAAAGAACTCTGTTATGGGACTGTTAACAACAAATCCCAATCCCAGCATTTGCAAGCGATTCGACTTACAGCAACCCTACCTGGAGTGGAACGACCCCACAGTGTTTCCATGACTGAAATCTTTAGAGAAGCAGACTACAAACAGTTAAGCACTGTACTTCCAGGGCTCTTGGTGGACTTACTATAGTTACAAAATAAACAAATAAAAACAACAACAACCCAAACTCACTGCTATCCATTCAACTCCAAATCATTGCAGCCCTGTAGGGTAGAATAAAATTGCCACTGTGGGTTTCTGAGACTGCAAATCTTTTGGGGAGTAGAAAGCCTCATTTTTCTCCTGCAGACCTGCTGGTAATTTTGAACTGCTGACCTTGCTGTTAGCAGCCCAACACGTGCCCACTATGCCACCACGACTCTTCATACTCAATATAAAAAACATTTATCTTTAAACGTCTTATTCAAGTTATGAATTCTCCCTCTTGTATTTACTTTCTTTTAAAAGTGATTTAACCTCTTTGAGCTTCCCTTTCTCTATCAATAAAAGTAGGATGAATGCTATTGCTGGATTTAGCTCTTACTTATATTGTCCCTTATGTATAAGGCTAACCTTAAAAATGATGAGATACATGAGAAATAGAAGAAGTGGGTCTCCATAATTAGGATTTTCTCAAGGTATTATTGTTTCAAATGAGTTAATGTAAGAACACATACTTTAAATGCTGTAATGTTCAAAATAGGATTAATGTATAATAGACCAGTCAATTCGAAAATGTGACTTAATATCTTACATTTTTCACATGGGGGAGCCCATGTCTATTTACGTCATGTCAGGTTAATCCATGACTCGGGCCAATTTAGTAGTCTATTTGCTCTCATCATCAATACCCAGATGTACTTACTTTCAATCAACATAAATTTACTTAGCATCCTCTAAACACCAAGCACCCGGATTCTACTATTTTATGCTCAATTCCTGCTTCTAAGAGGGCTGTGGCAGTCACCTATTCTGGTGTCAATTTAAGGATTAAGGATGTAGGGGTGGAGTTTAGGCTGTCAATCTGGAGATAGCCAATGAGACTTCTGTGGGCATGGCCTTCTCCTGAGAATTCTGGGAAATCAGGTATTTCCTCCTTGGAAATCTCTCTCTCTGCTACTCCCTGGGAAACATTGCAGAAGACAAGCCACATGGGTGTAACCAGACCTCTGAAGCCCTAAAAGTTACAGAGAGACCCCTGCCAGCACTGAGATGCTTACAACACCACTGGACCCAAATACTTTCTACCCAGTGGCTTGTGATTGTCCTGCAGTTGACTTCATTGCATGTGTTTCATGAGTCTGAAGAGGACTTTATAGATTGGTATTGGACATATGGGCTAATATCAGACTTATGGCCTTGGACTGGACTGGGTTGGGATGTTTTCTCCATGTTCAATTGTCTTTTATATAAAACTCTTTATTAAACACATATGTGTGTCAATGGATTTGTTTCTTTAGTCTGCCCAGACTAACCCTAGGGGGCTCTACACTGTCTTCATTGGAACCATGAACTGAGATTCCTGGGGGCATGGCTGTCACTGCTCTTTCATTTTGAGTTATGCATATCCAACACTTTGGCAAATTTCCCATGTTCCCAGATCTCCTTAAAGACAGAAAGATTGTCTTCAGCTTCTTTAGTATCCTTTACATCATCTAAATCATTCTTATTTGTTAATGAAAATAAAAGGGAGTTTTAGTGGTCTGGCGGCCAGTAATGTGCACGTAGGTGAAAATGGTTGTCTCTCGCTGTGCCCACGCAAATCAATACGTTTCCCTTCTCAAGCCCTCATCTGAGAGAGGACGATATCTGAACACCTAGAGCTTAAAATGACCAAGCTCATCCCACACTTGGCCTAGGGCACTGGTCAGGTGGCCTTGACACTCCCTTGATTGCTTGCAAGGAGCTGGAGCCGTTTTGCAAGTTGTTTGAAATGTGCTTAATGATACTTGACTTGTTAAGGGTTAATGACTTTTAAGGGGGCTGTAAGGATAACAAACCAAATCTGCTGCCATCAAGTTGATCCTGGTTCATACAACCTCTGTCAGATAAGGGTTGGGAGCCTGCAAATCTTTCTGGGAGCAGAGGGCCGGGTCTGTCTCCCCTGATGCAGCTGGCAGGTTCACATGACAACCTTGTGGTCAGTAGGTTGACACATACAATTGTGCCACCAGGGCTCCCGAAAGGGGGCTATACCTTTGTATTGCAGGTAAAGCTATATAACACAACATGGTACTTCAATATTCTTCACCTGTAACATGCAAGAGAGCTGATTACATTTATCATGTCCAATCATCACCACTATCCTTTGGAAGCACATAATGGATTATACATTTAAAATGAAACACATTTCCCTATGAAAGCACATTTTAAAAAGGCACACGGGCCTGTCTTTGGGAATATGATCGCTACTCAATGCAATGAGGTACATGTTCCACTTTATCTGAACTATTCTACTCGGGACACCTTTGCTGGGTTTGGGGGTACTGTGTGTCAGAGACTGCATCAGTTGGTAGAACAGGAGAGAGACATTTCCTAGTCCATGTCCTCTGTGAGATCACAGTTTACTTATGGCATCTAGGGGAGACAGAGACAATTATGATATAAGAGCTAAGGAGTAAAAAGAACCTAAATGATCTTTGTGGAAAAGCCAACCCGGACAAGTTTGACCAAGTTCAGAAGTTTAAAGAAGATGCTGTGGAGGAGATCACAAAGGACACTTCTCAGATAAAAGACCTGATTGGATAAAAAGCTGCTTAAGGCTATAGCTTGTCACTCCCCCTCCTCTGCCCCTGGGAATAAAAAGTACAGAGGACAAGTAAGGATGAACTGGAATGACACAACTGAGAAACCTGGTACAATATGGCTGGAGCCATAGAAGGGGGCCCAGCAGTGTCCAACAAAAGGGAAGAGGCAGCGTTTAGAGCTGGAAGGGTCTCTGTGCTATATTCAGGAACTGCATGTCTACCCCTGTAGGTGACACACCGATCCTCAAGACTGACCAATAAACACGTACCAAATGATAAATAATTCATGACCTCTAGGCCCGAGGGACTGCAGCATTTGCTATAATCTCCAGAGACACAATGTAACTTCTTAATAGATTCACCATTGCGTTTCTCTCAAACTTTGGAGGGGGTGGGAAGAGGAAGTTGTTCCAATAGCAAATGTTAACTCTGTCAATAAAACCTGCTGTCATCAAGTTGGTTCTGACTAACCATGACCCTATAGGACTGAGTAGAACTTCCCTAAGGCTGTTCTACTTTATAGAAACCCAGGATCCCCAGGTCATTCTGCCCGGGAGCGCTGGGTAGGTTTGAACTGTCAACCACTTGATTAGTATCCAAGTGCTCATCACTGCCCCGCCAGGTTTCTTTCACGAAAACTATAAGCAAAAGAAATCATGCCATTTCTTCTTAGAGGCTAGCTTTTAATTAATGTGTATTCTGGATATATTTTTTTTAGCACTTTAAAAAGACATACTCGAAAAAAAGACAGAGAAGGGAAAGATTGGCATAGAAAAGTTTATGTTTATAAGAAGCAAATGGAAAGAAAAGCCCATTACTTTTGCAATAAGCTTCAAAATCCAGAATGCACAATTTTCTTCTGGGCTCCTAAATTTAGTACTGTTCCATTCTAATTCCCTACCTTGTTCAAAACAAGCCCCATTGTTTCATTTTTAATGACTAGGTGCTCTTTCACAGACTCTATTTACAGTAATATGTAAGTCACAGGACAGCCTTATTCTCAGATGCGTGTTGAAACAATTCTCCCCCATATTTTCCAATTCACCAATGTTTCAGATATAAACAAAAATCCATTAAGGAATATTGTGAAATAATTTTTGTAATTGTCAAGAAAATATACTCAATTTTCCATATGTATCGAATCCTCTAGTTGAAGAAAGAATAAATCACAATAATTCAATATTGAGGATATTACTCTATCTGAATCATTCCATTAAATGAAGTACGCCCATAGTCTTAAAAATATCAGGGCACCACATGCAACTTAGAAGCCACACAATAGGCATTGCTGTTGAAAATGTCATAATGAACAAACGTCATCTCGGCCAGCATTTTATTGACAAACAAAATGCTCTAGGAATGTATCTTGTAAAAAAAAGAAAGAAAATGTGTCATGGGCCCAAAATATTTGTTCTTTGAGCCAATACATTTTATTCCTTCTTAAAATAATGTCAGGACTTTCCCACTTACAGGCTCAGGACATACAGAGGTTCATTCTTCACTTCCCTTTTGTATTTGGATGCTGTGTTCTCAGGGAGGCTTTTCCAGACCATTTATTTTCATTGCAGATTTTCCCCCTTTCTGCCTTATTTTCTTCATGCAACTGGTCACTATCAAACATGCTGTGATTGTACTTATTTGTCTTAAAGGTGTTTCTCCTTCTTGATTAGAATATATACTTTATGAAGAAAAGGAAGTAGACTCACCTCACTGCTGTATCACTACCTGGCAGAGTAGGAGGCACTCAGCATATATATATATATATATATATATATATATATATATATATATATATATATATATATATATATATATATATATATATATATATATATATATATATATATATACACACACACACACACACATATATATATGGGTTCAGTGCATGAATAAAGATATTTTCTTATGTTCATCGCAATTTTCATTTCAATAGGTACAGTAAATTCAAATCAGCCTATGTTTTAAATGATTCAGACCTGGTAATATAACAGAATAGTTCGTCTTTATGATGAAGTATTATCCAAGTACTGGTGGCATAGTGGTTATGCATCAGACTGCTAACCACAAGGTCAGCAATTCGAAACTACCAACCATTCCATGGATGAAAGATGGGGCTTTCTACTCCAATAAGGAGTTACAGTCTTGGAAACTCACAGGGGAAGTTCTACCCTGTCCTTTAGCATCGACTTGATGGCAGTATCATTAAATAAGTTCATAAATATTAATAAAACGGAAACAACTGAATTAAAATGTTATTTTGGCCATAAAAGGTCCCAGTATTTGCATAGGCTGTGTTCACAACTACCTGAAAAAACACAGAAAAAAACACTGTCAGAAAGACTGAGCATGTCAGCAGTGGTGGTCTGAGAACAGGTGTGATGTTCCTATTTGGAGGTGCGTGTGACTGAGGTCTGTTTGTGTTTGTCAACTTAAGTTCTACTTAAACGTTTATGTAAATTGCATACTCTTTGCACATAGGAAAACAAACTAATTTTTAAAAGGCCTGGAAATTATAATCTGCAGCTTTGTTGAGAACATTACCATTCAGTACACATGCTCAGAACCAACTCAATGGCCCCACCAACCACCATGTGGTAAACTACAGCAGGTACACAAACCAGATATCTGCATAATAATTAATTTACATAGGAGTTTTAGCTTCTCAAAAGGACTTCTGAAGAACAGGCAATAGCTCTGTCTCAAAGGGAGTGACTTTAAAGAACAGACCCTTATTTTCTCCCAGTTCTGGAAGCTGAAAGTACATATCAGGACCTTGGCCATGTTAATTCACTGGTTGACTGCCAGCAATACCGGTAATTCTACTGCTTACAGATGCAGCTGTGCCGTCTACCCCCAGGTGTAGGTGTCAACTCTGCTATTCCGAAGACATTAATTTACCAGAAGGAATTGAGTTTAGGACCCACGCTATGCCTGCACGACCTCATCAGAAAATACCTGTTTCCCCAAAGGGCCACACTTGTAACGACAGAGGAAGTTCAACAGAATTTTCAGCGGAAGGGACTCACAATTCATTTCATAACAATAAGTAACTACAATATGGACATATTTAATAGTTATTAATTCACTTATTGAGATTCTAAAGTGGATTAAAAAATTCACAATACCATGTTTGTAAAAATATATGTAATACTAAACTCATAGAGTTGATGCTGACTCATAGTGACAATACAGGGCAGGGCAGAACTGCTCCATAAGTTCCATCTTTTTGCTGAGGATAGGTAGTTCCAAACTGCTAACCTTGAGGATCACAGTCCAACATGAAACCACTATGCCACCAGGGTTCCTTATCAAAGAAGGTGGAAAAGCATAAATAAATACACTGAGAAGTAGATGAATGAGCAACATAATAAATGGAAAACAGGATTCAACTTGTGAAATGTTTCATTTTACTTGGATCCACAATCAACACGTCTGGAAGCAGCAGTCAGGAAATCAATGATCAACTGCATTGAAGAAACCTATTGCCAAGTAATTTCTGCCAAGGGTGGAAGAACAAGACGTCATTTTGAAGAGTCATTGATGCCTGACCCCAAACATGGTATTTTCAATTGCCTCATCTAAATGCGAAAGCTGGAGAATGAGTAAGGAAGACCAAAGCAGAATGAATTCCTTTGAATTATGGTGTTGGTGAAGGATATTGAATATACTATGGACTTCTAAGAGAATGAAAAAAAGTGTTTTAGAAGTATAACCAGAATGCTCCTTAGAAGCAAGCAGGATGAGATTTAATCTCACTTATATTTGGTGTGTTGGTAGGAGGGACCAGTTTCTAAAGAAAGGTATCATGCTTGGTATTGGGCAATGAAAAAGAAAGAAATCCCTATAAGAGGAACTGACACAATGACCACAGCAATGGGCTCAAATATAATCACTGTGAGGATAGCACAGGGCCAGGGTGTGCTTCCCCCCATATTGTTTGAACACAGGGTTGGTATGAGTCTGGATAAAATCAACAGCACAACATATAAATACTCACCAAAAGATGGCTGGTGCAGAGTACTAATCACAGGGAATACAATTTAAAGCCAAGAAGCAAATAGGGATAATGTGACATTATGTATTCCTATAAATATGGTAAAGGGATCTTCATAATATGGTTCTTCTTTCCATATCTCTGTAACACTCAACAAATAATTGGGGAAAACTATGTAAACAGGGTGCGATAGTTTATTGTGCCAGCCTGGCCGATAAACACAAGTAGGATTAACTGAAGGGCAGAGGGATAAATGGCTCAGTGAGCCTCGCCTTGCTTGTTTTGTGTCTCAATTTAAAGGGGTATACTACCTGTGGGATGCCTAGCCTGTGGACTGTGTCGCTGTAAATTGAGGTCCTTTTAAGCCCACACGATTGGAATGTTCATCTCTGGAGCTGGGGACCGACAGTTGATGACAGTTGGCGACCTGCCTTGCTGTTTGCTGCCTTTGTATATAGAGCCCAGCTCTCTCTACAGAAAGGGACTGTCAACTGGCGGCTCTCAAGCCTTAAAGGACTGCTAGTGTCTCACTGCTTTATAATCTAACTGTTAATTTCTTGTATTATCTATCTGTATATAATTTAACGGTTCATTTCTTGTATTATATATCTATCTTTATACATTATTTATATATAATTGCTAGCAATCTGGTCTTGTCTCTCTAGAGAACCCTGTCCAACACATTTTGGTGCCAGGAGTGGAGTTCTGCCAGTTACTAAGTATATCTATTCCAATGATGCATTCTGGAACTGGGGAAATAACCACAGGATGGGTCCAGGGACCCACAGTGAGGCGTACTTGAGCTAAAACTCCATTGATAACTTGACCTACATAAGCCCCCACTCTGATTGGTGAGCCTTCGAAGCATTTTGGGTCTCCTGGAATTAGTGTCAGTTCAGAGCCAGTGGCTAGTAATCCCCGAAAAGTTTGATTATTTCCTTTCCCCCAATGAACCCCCATATCGGATCCCTAAAATGTGGAATAAGGGCTCTCATGGTAGGAAAGGCCAAGTGGACACCATTAGACAGGGTGTTGTGTAACACGAATGAAGGGATTAGTCAGTGTTAGTTATCATCCTCTAGCTAGCAGGATGGGCCATCTTTGAAGAAAGAGCAGAGACAGAAAGCCCAGGACCATAGGAAAAGCATGTTCCAGATCTCCATCGGAAGTGGCGGAGTCTGAGAGCAGAGACAATAGATGTTTCAGCACAGACAACAACGAGACTATGGAACTTTCCAAGACTATGGAAAGACAGGGAGACTTTGAGAGGTTGAAGACCAGAGAGAAGGATTGCTTGTGGGACAAGGAGAGGTGTTTCTATGAACTAATGACTGTGGACATACTGTTTAATGATTTTGGCTTTCGGTAATTTAACTCCCCAAGGAAACCTACTCTACAGTGAGTACTGCCTATCAAGTTCTGATCTGCGTGGCCACTATGATGAATTATCAAACTCAGCATAGATGTGGAGTGGCGTGGGAGAAAAGGTCAGTGCTAGAATCGATACAGAAGGATGCAGTATGGAGGTGTGTCTGACCCCTCGCTCTGGGCAATAGGGAAGCCAGAGGAGGTCACACATGGCTGTCCTGTATGCCATTTTGTATAATAAGGGTGAAATGTATTGAGAACTTGAAACTATTATGGACATGGAGATATCTGCCACTCTGCTTTGAAAAAACATACAAAGAGCAAATGACAGAGTTGCACTCAGTTCTTTCAAAACCAAAATAAAACTATTTTATCATCAGAAATTGTTGCTCAAATTTTTCGAAAATTAAATTTGTGTATGAATTAACAAGCTTTATTTTACAATTCATGAACACCTGGCCCTGAAGACAGGCAGCTCCGAGGCACAGTCAAGGTGGACGGGCTTTTTTAATGGCAGACAGTCCCGACTGGCTGGCTGGCTTACGTTTCCATTTCTGGGAGAGTTGAGAGATTGCTATGGACTTCAGCTGCTGTATAGACATGTAATTCCATGAAAATGTAATCCATGTTTTAGTTTCCTGCTATGGGGCTTATCACAAGTGACACTGGGGGTCAAGTAATTATTGATGAATTAATAGAAATATTTAATTAGAATATAGATCATTTGAGTAACATAATGGACAAAACTGACATTATCATAAAAGCAAACTTTCTCAAATGTGTCACCATCTGGCATTTGGAATCAGATAGCTCTTTATTGCGGGAGGCTGGCTTAGGTCTTGCAGGATGTTTAACAGTATCTTTGAACTCTCCACTAGATACCAACTTCCTGCCCAGTCATGACTAAAAATGTCTCCCTCATTGCCAATGTATGCGTGGGCTTCAAATAATTTGTGGGAAATAGTGTTAAAAGGAAACCTTCTGGGTCTTGCCCATATCAATGTTCACATTTTAGCTGCTACACTGTAGCTCTAGAAGTCGTCGTCGTCGGGCATCATCAAGTTGGTTCTACCCATAGCTGTGTTGCGCACAACAAATGAAACACTGCCCAATCTGGTGCTGTCCTCACCACTGCGCCTGTGCCTGAGCCTACAGTTGCCGCCACAGTGTCGATCCATCTTGTTGAGGGCCTTCCTCCTTTTTACTGCCCCTCTACTTCACCAAGCATGATGGCTTTCTTTGGGGACTGGTCTCTCCCGATAACCTGACTTCACCAAGATACATGAGACAAAGTCTTACTGTCCTGGCCTCGAAGGAGCATTCTGCCAGTACTTTTTCCAAGAGAGATTTGTTGGTTCTTTGACAGTCCATGATAGGTTCAATGCTCTCCATCAGCACCATTGTTCAAATGCACTGATTTGTCTTTGGTCTTCCTTATTCAGTGTCCAACGTTCACATGCACAGGAGGCATTGACAATACCATGGCCTGGGACAGGTGAATCCTAGCCTTTAAAGGAACCCCCATGCTTTTCAACACTCTAAAGAGATCTTGTGCAGCAGATTTACCCAATGCCATGTGCTGCTTCCATGAACATTGATTGTGTATCCAAGAAAGACCAATTACAAGATGTTACTACTGGGATAACCTGAGACAAAGGTTCTTTCTGTATTATTTGTTACAACTGCAGAGGTACCCACAATTATTTCAAAATAAAAATGGAAGAAAAATTAAGAAAATACTGCAGTAGTCTCACCAAGTCCTTGAAGCCCTCTCATGAGGTGTTCATTGTCAATTCCAAAATATATTATCATGTGAAAAAAAGCAAGATTCACTCTTATATGTATAGTGTGTTACTATTTATATGTTATAGATCTACGTACATATTTACTTTATAATGCTGAAGCTGTTTTTAGAAGGCTGCACATAAAAATACCTAATAAGCATGTTGCCTGCTAAAGACGGGAGCAGGTTCTGGAAGAGTAAATGAATAAGTTTATTTTTAACTCTCAGTAAAACTTTGAGACTTGAACAATGTGAATGTATTATCAAATTTAAAATAAGAATAACTGAGTAAACTTACAGTTAAATACAATTTATAAAAGAGTTAAGTGATATTCCTGGAGTTAAAGAAAAAGAATGAAGCCTGACAGAACAGGGGAAAGGAAGTGATAAAGAACAGAAATTGGTGCTACATATTGGCTGAAGGTTTGGCAGATATTAACTGGGGTGAAGGGGGAGAAAGCACTCCTTAGAGAGAAAAGAGAAATCAAAGGAGAGGAGAAGGGCAAGCTATAGGTGAGGGATTTATTAGTTCAAGCTGTGGATCACAAAACTGATGATCTTAAATGTAAACTTCTACCTATTTCACACTAAAAGATATTTATGAAATTAATTAAATTAAAAATAATAAACACCACGGTTCCACAGCACTAGCTGACAACACTATGGGCTTTTCCTGAAATTTCTTATTCCTATTTTTGCTAATAGCTTTTTATCCTTGGACATATGTGTGATTATAAGTAGTCCCTCTTCTGCCCTACCATAATTTTACCTGGCTCATATCATTTAAGCATTCGAATATTTTGAAAAAGAAAAGAAAACTCCCCGCTCTATAGAAAACAAACAAAATTAGGAACAATTTGACACAATCCGGTCAACTTGGAATTGTACACAGCCTGGGGCCTGGAGATTCTTTCCCAGGTGGGAAATGCTTGCTGATCCATGTGGGGAGATACATACAACAGATTTATTTGCAGAAACTAAACAATGGAAACAGCTCATTAACCATCACTATTATTATTATTGCTAGTGTTGAATGAATTTCCACTCCCAGCAAGATCATAAGTACAGAAAAGAACTGCTCTGTAGGGTTGGTTCTCAAGGCTGTTTCATTTGAAAGCAGATTGCCCAAACTCAAACTCGCTATCAAGCTGCTCCTGGGTTTGAACTACCAACAATTTGGTTCATGGTCAAGTATGTAGCCATTTAGCCCACCTGTTGTATTCTGAAAGTTTTTATGTCCACGGTGCTCTCACTTCCGTATGACTCTATGTACATTAAGATTTCTTCCTTTCACTCATTGGTAGTTCAATTTCCATATTTATGTATTTTCTATGTGTTTTCTCCCCATTACTTATGTCTAACTTTACTCCAATGTGTTCCAGAGAGAACACCTTGCATGATACATTTACCAAGATGTTGTAAATGGTGGCCTATCCTGAAGAATGGAGTAGAATGTATACTAAGCTGTTGTTGGGTGGAATGATTATATATATATATATATATACATATATATATATATATACATATATATATACATATATATATATATATAGAGAGAGAGAGAGAGAGAGAGACTATATGATTTATTATGCAGTTTAGGTCCTCTGCTTCCTTGTTGATCTTTCTAGATGTCTGTCCAATATTGAAAGTGATATACTGAATTCGCAACTAGTATTGTTTCTATGATCTTGTTGTTTCTTTTTCTATCAATGTTTTCTTTACATACTTAGGTGTCCAGAGGTTGAGTGTGTCAACATCTTAAAACTAGTTAAGATTTTGTTGATCCTCTTGATTAACTGCTTCTTTTATCAAAGGCCTTCTCTCATTTTATGTGGAAATGAGACGGAAGGTTCTTTTATTCTGTCTGCCTGTTACTTCCTAGTAGAAAGTCTTGCTCGAAAGAGAAGTACTTTAATTTTCTTTTAGTATTCTGAGGTTTCTTTATTTTCCCTTTGGGGTAAATATATCAACCTCAGTGGATCCTGAAAGACTAAAGACACTTTGTTGTATAAATAAAACTTAATTTATGATAGTTATTTTCTTGAAAAGTGTCAAACAAAAATACTTAATTTATTCCCTTAGTTCAATAATTAAAATTAAAGATAAAGCTTTTTTGCTGCTGTTAAAATTGTTAGCAATAAATAATGTTGACATTTCAGGATGATGAGGAAATTAAAAGAATTTTTATCCTAATGGTTTGGGTATTGTGGTTTTCCTTGAACACATATTTAGATCCTTTGTCCTGTTAACATTAATTTACTTCAATATTTTGGTTGTTAAATTCTCTCATTTAACTTGGTCCTCTTCTATTCTCTTACTGTAGACCTTCATTCTATTATTTTTAAAAATAAACAGTTTTACTGGGACATAATCCATATATCATGCAATTCAATAATTCAGTCATATCAAGAAGGCTATACAATCACTACCACAATAAAAAATTAGAACATTATTTTCTTTATTTTACTCCTTGATGTTATCTCCCTATTTCCCCCAAGCCTCTCCTGCTGTACCCAGAAGAGATCATTAGTCCAGCTATTGTGTCTATAGATTCACCCATCTGTATTTCATATACTGACAAACATACACAAACAGAAAAACAAAGAATCAATAAAAGCTAACAAGAATGTCATAATAAAACAGAGAAAAACACCTATTGGAAACAGAAATCATTTAAAACTAGAACAATTTAAAAATAGGTCAAAAGGAAGATCAAATGAGAAGGTCTTCTAGTTTAACCTGACTCCATCTGCCACACTCCGCTTTCCAATGCACTCTGCATGATAGCAAGGCTGTTCACACCACGGGTCCATGTTCAGAGCAGATGCACTGGAGGCTCAACCATGAGTACTTGCCTTTCCATTTCCCCTCCTGTTTGCTCTCCAGCTATCACATGGAGGACAACAGTGGAGAGTTCCACTTCCCAGAGCCCCACTTTCACAAAACTGCCCCCACCCCCCAAAGCCTTGAACAAACTGAGGGCACACTTTCCAGTCAGTCACACTGATGTTGAGTTGGGTGGGCTATTTAGTAAAGTGACTCAAGATTGCGTGCACAGTGGGAACTCAGAGCTCAAGGCCAGGTTTGACCCAACTCTGGGGTGATTCATACTGTCTAGAGTCCCAGTTAATATGAGTGATATGTGTTATATGTAATATGTGGAGATGGCAGGGCATTGTGGGACACTGTGGTTTGCAGGTACGCACTCAACCACTGTCCCCCCCAACAGCTCCCATCTGATTTGTCAGATTGGTTTGAAGACACTTTTAGAAAACATGAGGGTAAGTCAAAAAGAATTGCTGTGGAATAATAAAAAACATACGTTAAATAAAAATATTAAAATGCTAAGCTATTATCTCTAGATAGACACTCCATCTACGTCAAGGCACTGCGGAATAAGTGTCTCCGTCTTTCTAAGCTTTCTCAAAGATTCTGCATTCCTTGATTTACAGAACACGAAGACAGCAGTGTGGGCCCCAATGAGGGAATTCAATAATGTTCTTTTGACATGTTCTTTGAGTTTAGGAACAAAAATGAAGTCTGAAGAGGCCAGATCACGGATGTAACATGAACAAGGAAAGTTTTCCAAGCAAAATTCTCTTCAGCCAGTCCCTTTCCACCCTTCATGGATAAATGGGCGCTTTGGGGGATGACAAAAAAGTAAGGCCTCAGCACAATTTTTATGACCTTTTTCTTCCAACAAAATTTTCAATTTTCCTACCATATTCTTCATAATATGTCCCCATGATTATCCTGTCCTTCAAGAGAATCTATTAAGATGACTCCTCTGTGTCCCCCGCACAGTCACCACAACCTTGTAAGCTGATCTCTCTGTTTGGACGCTAACAGGTCCAGCAGGTCCCCTACAAAGCCAATATTTTGATAAGGCCTTTTCTTTTCTTTTTTAAAAAAAATTTCATTATGATTTAAAATGTTACAGAGTAAATTGGTTTCCCATTCAACAGTATCTACATTGATTGCAGTCCCCAGGATACACAAGCACTCTTGCCACTTCCGCCTTCCCTGTGTTTTCTCATTATTATTCAGCCTTCTTTCCTGTCCCTTCTTGCGCTCAAGTTTGTATCCATTAGCAAATGCTTTCGATTCTGAATGCTTGGTTACTCTGAGGAGCTTATACCTCTTGGAGGGTTTCTTCCCTTCCAAGCCTGTCCGTTTTTTTGGCTGAAAGCGGAGTCAGCAGAGAAAATAGAGTAGTGGGAGCGAAGGCCTTTTCTGCAGGACTAAGACGCATGTCTGAGGAGGTGAACTTAGCAGCCATCCGTGGATCACAGAAGCATCTTGTAACATTTTGTCTGGAACACACACATTCTTGGATGAACTGGAACCCAAGTAGTAAATCTTTTAGACTTACCCTCAAAGCTCATACAATGAAGGTCCTTGGAAACAACACTTTGACAAAAAAAGTCTGTTTAAACTATTTTTCTAGCTATGATAGATTTATACAACGATGCTCATTTAAAAGAAGAATGAGACAAGGAAAGCCGGCAGATGGCAGCAAGAAAGAACAGGGAAGTTTTGACTACTTAGGAAAACATGTCAGTCAGCAGGGACTCCAGACAGGAATCTGCTAGCAACCTAAAATTGTTATCAGCCAAAAGCTCAAATTAAAGCAATTTTTGTAGCAGCTAAATGGCATAAAAACAGGTGTTGGTTTCCATTCCTTTATCGTGCAGTCAGTCAGGAATCAGGGTTGCCTTTTGGGAGAACCATTTTGCTGCCCAGAGCCCAGTGGGAGCGGCCATGAGAAAGAATACCATGGGTAACTTCAGGGGAGCAATCCAGACTCTTAGTTTAGTAGAGGAAAGACGTCTTCAAACAAAACAAAACAAACCCCCAAACCCAATATATCCCCATAGATAACGCTCATTAATATTTACCCTGATGGATAAAGAAGGCATTCTGTACCAATGCACATTTTGTATCAGAGTGACTTCTAAGCCCTTGTTTTTACAGCCTTGCTGTGCCCTCGAGTTGATCCTGACTCATAGAGACCCCTGAGTAGAACTGCTACATATGGTTTTCTGGGCTCCAAGTTTTGGACAGTCAGATTGCCAGATCTTGCTCTATTGGAGCCTACTGGTTGGATTCCAAACATCAGGGTTCCTTCTATGCCCTTATGACTCAGGAAGATTAGAAACGAGGCTCATACATAACCTTGATCTTGTGAAAGAGTTATAAAGTAATATCAATAACAGCAACAATAATATAGGAAGATGAAAATAGTTGCTAAGCAGACAGTACTCCTATCTAGTATTTCACAAAACTCTATGAAATGGACATGGTGACTGACTCAAGTGTAGACATGTTGGATGATTGACCAGATTCTTGAGCACTTTGTTCAAGGTCATAGGAAGTCTTTTTAGGTGGGTGAGGGTGGGAAGGAGTCAAAGGAGTCAAAGGATGACCAAGTAAAGGGATAGAAGACAACAAGAGATTGACACGCATACAATCAATGTGCCTAAGATTTCACTTTCAAATTCTTGCGCACCCTTGGTAGATGTAATTTAGCAAAGATTTGACATCACTTTATTGGTATAGGGTTGGGGTTGTTACATAATCTGTTGTCAATTTGAGGATTAAGAATGAAGGGGTGAAGTCTAGCCTGTCAATCAGGTCATAGCCAATGAGGCCTCCATGTGGGCATGGCCTTCCCCTGAGGATTCTGGGAACTCCAATATTCCTAACTGGTATTCCTCCTGGGAGGCGGGAGACACTCTCTCTATGCTCACTTCTTGGAAGACATTGCAACTGACAAGGCAGATGGAGAAAGGCTGATGGCAGCCAGAGCCTCGCAGCTGGAGAAGCCGCATGAAGATCCTTGCCAGCACTGAGATGCCTCTACTGCCACTGGATCCAAAAGACTTCCCACCCACTGGCCTGTGATCTTCCTGCATTTGGCATCTTTCAGGTGTTTCCTGAGTCTGAAGAGGACTTTATGGATTGGTAGGGGACATTTGGGTTAATCCAGGTTTTATAGACTTGTTCTAATTTGGGCTGGGATGTTTTCTCAATATTCAATTGCTCTTGTATATAAAGCTCTTTCTTATACACATTGAGTGTCTATGAATGTTTCTCTAGTCAACCCAGACTAACACAATGGTTTAAATAAAAACAAACAAAACAAAACAACTCATTTCTATCAAGTCAATTCCAATTTATAGAAAACCCTATAGAAGAGAATAGAGCTGCCACTTGGGTTTCTGAAATGGGAACTCTTTAGGGAAGTAACCGGCATGCCACCAGGGGTTCTTTTTAATAAAGAGTACAACAAACAACTCACTGCCAGTGAGTCTATTCGGACTCATAGACACCCTACAGTACAGGCTTCAGAGACCATAACTCCTTCCTGGAATTAAAGCTTCACTTTCTCCCGCAGAGAGGCTGGTGTTTTCAAACTGCCAACCTTGTGGTTAGTAGCGCAATGCATAACCACTACACTACCAGCACTCCTTAAGAGCTGTGGATAAATAAATTTCCTAGTTTGTTTCTGAGCAAGGTACCAAAGTAGACAACGTTGCCATCTAGTGGCCAAAATATACCACACGCCCCACTTCAGGGGTAGGGGCAGAAGAACTAGAACCTCGAGTTCCCTGCCATTGAACCAATTCCAACTCACAGCAACCCTGCAGGTCAGGGTAGACCTGCTGCTGTGGGTTTCTGATACTGTCACTCTTTATGGGAATTGAAAGTCTTGTTGTTCTCTCAAGTAGCAGATGGTGGTTTTGAACTGGTGGCCTTTCGATTCGCAGCCCGACACATAACCACTACACCACCAGACTCTGAAAGTGTGTTTCTTGGAATAGCCAACCT
The DNA here is from genome assembly GCF_050624435.1 of Tenrec ecaudatus. Classification (NCBI taxonomy): domain Eukaryota; kingdom Metazoa; phylum Chordata; class Mammalia; order Afrosoricida; family Tenrecidae; genus Tenrec; species Tenrec ecaudatus. The sequence goes on from NC_134533.1 coordinate 191,900,476, forward strand.
CAATAATAATGTTAAAGCCACACCAAAACTCACAGATACCCGCCGAGCTAACAGAAGCTGACATTCTATTAGAGAGGCCACACTCTCCCCCAAAACTTTATATGTTTTCTGGGGAAAAAGTACCCCGACATGTAAAACATTCACTATAGAATTGATCTGCTCTGTGTATTCATTTCATTTTCTTTGAACTTTTTAGAACCACTTCTCATACTCTTGTCTAAATGCCTGAAATGCTTTCCAAATGATATGACTTCTTTCTTATACGAATGTGACCCTCCATGAACACGGCCAGGTGACGATGCAAGCGTCGATTTGCTAATGAGGGTCAAGAACGTGACAAGTAGTCCACCTGAACCTTAGAAGGAGAGGCAGAATTCTAGAACGTGCAAGCGAGAGTTAGCCTTGGGGTGAACAAGCAACGATTTACAAAAGCAGAAAACAGGAAAGGGCGTGTTAGAGTGAAGCAACTTCAATGAAAGTTGTCAATAGTCTGGAGATGAAAACTCTCCTGAAAAACTCCCACTGGGGACTCCTCTTTGAGCAAAATGAGAGATTTCTCTCGAGTTTGCAGCAAGACCACCTGTAGCAACCACCGCCAGTGTCTTCAGAACCATGCCTGGGACTGTTGGGGGATTCACGCTAAGATCCACTCTGACCCTACAGAGTTTAGAATATCTAAGAACACAAACAAAACACCCCCAAAGCCTTTTCCGGCCATTTTGGATGAAGTGGGTGTCCAAAGGGTGTCTGGATTTGTCTGGATTTGCTTGAATAAAGGAACAGTGCACCGGCTGAAAGAAGGTACATTTCTGAAACCCAAAGACATGCTTCTCCAAGATTTGCATCAGGAGCTGAGTCAGGCGCATGCAAATGGATTTCAGTTCAAATTTGTGTCAGGAAAAGTCGGAACCCCACTTCCTTCCCGTAGGCAAATCCGCCAGGAAAGCAGCCGCGGGTGCTTACCTATAATAAAGAGAATCTCCACCGCGATGTCACTGACAGTGGTGCTCCGGGTCGTGGACAGGTCGTCGTTGTCAATAAAGCAGACGTTGTAAGGGACGGTCACGGCAACATAAAACGTCGCCAACAAAATAAGCCAGTCCCAGCCGGCTTTAAAAGTGCTAAAATGCAGAAGGATGAATTTGGACTTTTTTGCATCAGAGACTTTATACTCTGGGAAGGCTGGTTTGTCCACAAAAACATTCTGTAAATAAAGACAGGAAGGAGAAGCACAACATGAGAGAGGATTCTGCTCCCAGTCTGAAACACACACTGTGTGCAGAGAGCATTCGTGGAAACAACAGCAATACATCTTACACGTGACTTCTACAAGCGGGGGATGTAAACATGAAGCTGTATTATAGAGGTCTTTGCTATAGCGGCAGCTTCCTCCTATAAAACATGAACGCAAGTTGGTGCGGCTTGAATACTTCGTTTGTTAAAAAGAATAAAATGACCATCCCCTAAATTGTCATCTAAGAACATTCACACTGGCTTTTATAACCCCACATGCATTATAAACTCAAGGTCACTTAAAAGACATGTGTATTCTTATTGTAATGGCAATATCTTGTACGCCAATTCTTTGCAGATGCCAATCTTTATATATATATATATATATATCTTTGTCCTGAATTTCTTCTCATCTAGCCATGGAAGATTTCTATTATTCTCTCTAGAAAGAATATACATTTATTATTAACATACAATGGCAAGCAGCTGTTAATTTTCTTTCCAAAAATAACCAGGCTGTGTAATTGCATGACATCTATATAGTTGGCATGGTGGTTGTTGGTGAAGCTTTAATTTTGGGAACTCTAACCTCATAGCCCTATTGACAAGAATTTTTTCTGACAAAGGCCAGCCGGCGTTCGGATGGCGAGGTGAGAAAGAGGTAACTAAGGGTTGGTGTGGAAGGAGAAGAACAATATTCACTGTGGAGCTGATTAAATGCAAAAGAATAATGGGAGTTTTTGATAACTTCAAAAACATTTCACTTGAAGTGCCTGTGACCAGATACTTGCAGACCTTGCGTTGACCTCAATTAATGAGAAATACGTGATAGGTCACGGGAAACTAAATGTGGAAATTAAGCTGAATTAACTAACAGTTAACGAATTCTGGAGCACCTGGGTTGCTTGCTTCTCTGAGCTCTGGGGACAAGGCCCGAGGACTGTGGTGTGTTCACTGAATCCTGCCTGAAGCGTCTGAGGTTCAGAAGAGAGTCAGAAAATCAGGAAACAACTTTTCAGTGACTCTCGTTGCCCATGTAGTTCTACTACCTTCGTTTCCACCCACCCTCTGTCTGGCTTCTGTGTGTGGTAGGTATTCCCAACACTTGTTTCTACTTCCCTTTAATGTTCTTACGCAATCAACGCAGACACCCCATGACCCCAGTATTTCAGAATGAAGTATCAGCTCATGATTCCTAGATGGTCTTTTGGAGCCCATGTACCAGTGTTTCTGATGTCCATTCGATTCCCTGATGCCTGATCTATCTACCCTCTTTGCCCGATTCTCTGGTTTCTAGGGGCGCCTGTCAACCCAAAGTGGACTTTGGCATGGAAATTAGAAGAAAATAAAGTGCTTCTACTGGGCTTCTTTTGTAAGCTTGGATCTAAGTATTCATTCCCCTTCAGTTGAAAAGCACTTCCAGTTATAATACCAAACAATGGCATCTAATACCATTCTTTTTCAAGTACTTACAATAAGACAGTATTAGAAGCAATGGAGAGTATGCAATCTTTAATCCAAAATAAGTGTTTTCCTGTAATTCTACAGATATGAAATGTTGCCTTGTTTATATGCGGGGGAGCTCGCTCTTGGAATGAGGATTGAGAAAACTCAAGCAGTGCATTCTTTTGATTATAAATGAATGATTTCATGCGACCTTAGTGAAGTGACTGGAAAGCGCAGCCACACATTAGTTATGCCTACACGTCAGAAAACAAGTCACACTATTCTATTCTTACAGATGACCTACACAATCTTATTTAAAATATTAAAAAATAATGAGAACTCACTATAACTTGGATTGGACTTAAAATGTTTTTGTACTAAAATTCTGCATATAACGAGACTATTACAAAGATGAGACACTCTTTGTAAACTTCTATTAAAAATATTGAATTAAAAACATTTATTATATTGGAAAGTGTACTTAACATTAGCAGGAAAGGGAGAGAAGACAATATTTATAACCCTAAAATGACTCAGTTTGTCTAAGAAATATATAATTAGCTAGATTTAATTGGATTTTATGAACACATACTTAGTCTAGATTTAGTTTCACACACACACACACACACACACACACACACACACACACACATGGGGCTTCAAAAAGTTTGTAGAAAAATTCCATCATCTTTTAATTGCATTGCTCCACAAACTTCTTGAAGCCCCCTGGTATATAATTTCAGTTTTAGATATTAAACACAAAGGATATTTCTTTATGCCAATGGTACTTTAGTTTTATAATTTTTACCTTATAAATTATTGAAATACAACAGTCAAAGCCAAACCTAACTAAAGCAAACTGTTTATTTTTTAAATGATCTTTCTAGCATTCCCTGGAAACTACTGTCTGAATGAGAAAAGACATGAGAAACTAACCCTAGACTCGCTGTATCAGGCAGTGAGCGCGCAGTGTGCACCTTTGAGGACCGCTAGTGCTGTGCCCTGCTCACGACCTTCAGTATTTACAGCACCGGGCCTTGTGAGCTCCAAAGTTGCAGCGCTCTGAAACACAGGTCATCTGCTATTCTCAGTCTACACATGGAGCAGGGCATCATGAAACGTTTTTTTCCAGGAAGTAATAGGGAAAGCGATAGCCAGAACTAAAAGGCATCAAGCCCTGATCCTTAAACCATGCCCCCAGTTCCCCATGATTCCAATTGTCTGTGAGTGTCATATGGTCTGTTCCACAAAAAAGTGCAGAGAGCAGCAAGCAGCCCCCACAGCAGAGTGCCTTTGGATGAAAAGACAGGTCTGAGTGTTAGACTGGGTGTTTCTACCTACAAGACTTCTAATAGGCCGGGGTTTGTGATGCTATTGTTATTTTTTCCAGTCATTAAAATGGGTCTAATAAAAATAATACCTTCTATTGAATTGGTAGGAGAATCATATAATCAGACTTAAGTGAAAGGAAAGTGTTAATAATAATGGCTAAAATATTAAAAATGTCTTTTGTATGTGTACACCTGAATGCTATTCTAGCTTAAATTCTGCTAAGATGGACTGTTTGTCCATTAAACTAGCCGGGTCATTTCCTTATCTACTTTCTGTCTTCCTGTAATGTCTCTTTTAGCCAGGTGACTGTGTTCCCCTTGAAAAACTGAAGGGCTAGTCCTGATTCCACACTTGGCTTTCAGATATAGGGCATTACCCGCAAAGTCAGTTTATCATGCTGATTAGACATTTTTAATTACTGTGCATCATTTTGATATTCCACCCTGATGTTTGTACTTCTTAAATGAATGGCAATTACAGCAAATTAGCTAAGCAGTAGGAGTTACATTTTTCAAATCTGATTTTTAAGTCCTGTTTTGTGCTTTGTTGAAACCGAAGGGGGGAAATAGCAGGTTGAGAAAATGCATTGTAAAGCCCGCTAACATTTGCGATGTTTAAGTGCATCTTGATGAAAGGGTGGAAGATAACGTCTGCTTTCAGCATTATGGAATCTTCGGCTAATATTTGTTTAGGTGGTTTGCTGGTTGGCTGGCTTAGACTCGAGCTCAGACGTGATTGCTTTTGTTTTGTCTGAGGACTTGTTTACTGTCACCAAAGCTGACAGTAACCGGAGGGAGGTGTAAAGAGGAACCAGCTCCCTGGACCAACGGGCTGTGCAATGTTTCAAGCCAATCTCTGAGCACGCAGGAATTTTAGGGCATGAAGGCCAAGGTAACCTTAGAAAATCTTTATCTAAAATAAGGACCCCAAAAGCCCTCAAACAGTGTGGAACTTCACATTGGGACATGGAGACCATTATATGGATGACTAATAGGTCTAGAGAACAAACTGAGCAAGACACCTTGTTCTGGTTCCCAGAAAGGAATTGCATTGAAACAGAACCAGGTGTATAAAGCCTAGAGTTCACTCCACATCCGGACTCACGTATCTTTGTTCAACGCAATCAAGAAAACCAAGAGTTTGTGTATTGGTTGCATGGTCCTATTTGATCAAAGTATACGTATGCCCGGCATTCCAGAAGTTTCTCTGTAACAAGTTAGATGCTAAAGAAACCATTGCTATGGCTAATTCTAAGAACTTCTGGATCACCTGCTGGAATCGATCAAGTGTGAATTTTTTCACAAAACTGCATGATGGAAAGGAAGTTCAAATGCAACATTTCTGTAAAATGTCCCGCTGTGTTCTGTATAAAGTGCTAATTTCAAAGGGGAGTCCTGGCTTTGATTTATTCATAGTCCCCATAGGGACAAAAAGTGATGAAGAGGGCAAAATCAAAGGTCCCGAAATTCAATCTGAGAAATGTTCACCAACAAACTATCTCTATGTAACATGGCTTGCTGCAGCATCTGGTCTCATAAAATGTTGCCAGTCTGTCTCCATTTGTACCATCCCTGGCACCACATTGAACTTCACTGCAATACTATTTGAATCTCTGCGCTGTGGTAACATTATGATTAAGCATTTTTATTACAGCCATGCCTCATGATTGCTGAGCTTTTCCAGTTCATTTTTTATAGGAAAGCATAAGCTAAAGTGGAATGAAATCTTGGAAAACCAATACATGAGAAACTGGAGATTTCTTTAGCAAGTCAAATGTGGCCACCAGAAGAAACCAGAATCCACAGCACACACACATACCACCTACATTATTTATTTTCAGTTTGTTCTTTTCTCTTCTTTGCAGGTGCCCGGAGATGTGATAAAGGACTGCCCGGCTCCGTCTCCGAGCTGAGTCAAAGTGGGTCCCTGCTCTTGATCTTCCTTTGGCTTTGTCTGGGGGAAAACAAAATTCATTACATGTCAGTGAACAGCTGATTTCCACTCAATAATGCCAAGTCTTGACAGTTCCCTTCCAAGAACATACAGTATAGGCTATTCAGCATCTTAAATGTCATTAAGACATTTATAATGTGTGTACTTTTGTCATTAGATTAAATGCATTACATCTTTAGAATTAAAAGTGAAATACATGTGACCACAAAGGGTATTTCAGACCATTCAGAAAAATATTAAATACAAAGGTTTGCCTGCTCTTTCCTCTTCCAACCCATATCACTAAGTCTATTTTCAATATTTTTCTTAATGTTTTTCTAGAAAATGTTTAAGACAGAGCCTACTGTTTTAGTTCTCTAGTGCTTCTGTGAAAGAAACATGACAAATGAGACTTTAATCTACATTTTTTTTTTTTCAAGCTCAGTGTGTAAGAAGCTAGAAGTCACAATTCCGGGTGCTAGCAGTTTAGAGGAAGGTTTTTTTCTGCTGGCTCTGGAAGAAGGTCCTTGTCTCCTTTCAACAACTGAGAACAGCATTCTTTGGGGATTGTAATGTATCTTGGTGTCAATCATTCGCAAATATTCTTCTTCCTTGGTGGTTGTCAGATCTGCTTCTCTGTTTATTCTCTTTTATATTTCAATAGAGGTTGACTCCAGGTACAACCTAATCCTGCTTCATCAACATAAATACTTCTAATTGTAATTTATCAGAGAAGATAGGTTTAACAGCACATAGGATAACTGTATCAGATCACTAAAATGGACGATAATTACATATTAGAATTATGACCAAGTAAATTTGGAACATATTTTAGGGGACATAATTCAGTCCAGAACACCTGCATCCATATTTCTCTGTTCATTGTCTCTGCATGAATTTAATTTTACAATGAAGCTGTGCACAGTTTTTCTTTCTACATCAAAATAAGTTCTAAAATCATTCCATATTTGTAGACATCATTTTCCCCTGTTCTTTATAATTTCTAATAGTCTACCGTTTGAGGGTAATGACTGCTGCAGTTGTTAAAAAGCTCCAAGTAGACTCTGATTCATAGCAACCCTCCGTATAGGAGAACGCTACACTGCCTGGTCCTGAGCACTCCTCAGAATTACTGCTCGAGTCCAGTCCTGCAGCCACTGTGTCAGTCCGTCAGGTTGACGGTCTTTCTCTTTTAGTCGGATGCTTTTACCAAGCATGACGCCGCCATCTTCCTGGGAATGGTCTCACCCGGCAATATATGTGAGATGAAGTCTCACCGTCCTCCCTTCTAAGGGGGGGTTCTGGCTTTAATGTCTCTAAGACTGATTTAAATTCATTTCGTTATTTCATTGAATCACTTGTATTAACATTTAGGATTAAAAAACAAATCAACATAGATAGTCCTCAATGAAGATCCTTGAATTTATAGAGCTTTGATCCTGTGTGTCAAGATATTTTGTGGAGGGAGGTCAGATGCTTACAGACATCCTCCCTGAAGACAGTCAGTCACCAGGGAGTAGGCCCCTCCCTGCTAGTAAGGACATGGACAGCCCTGCAGTCATTGACTTGGTTCCTGTAGGTGGAGTTCACACCCTACTGAGAATGGTTCCTATGGAGATCCAGAGAACAGGTCAAAATTAAACTGCCATCCTAATTTATCCATCCATCTTGTCACATGTATACCCCCAATCCCTCCTCTTCCTATTGTGTGTAGAATATAGCCCTCTCATTGCTGTATAACCTATAGTGCAACCCCTTCCTGTGACGTAGGTCTTTACCTGTAATTAGTGGGCTTGCACACTCCCAAAGGTAATATAGGCCTGGGTTAGCAAGAGAGCTCCCTCTCACTCTCTCCGCTCCTCCCTTGACCTCTCCTTGGCTCCCTCTCCTCCCCTCTTTCCCCTTCTACTTGTCCTCCTTCCCTTCCCCCTCTCTCCAGGTGAACCACCAAGTGGGGCTGAGGTACGAAATGCTACCATGAAATGTGCCTGACTCCATTATTGCAATATCTTTTATCTCTCATGCTCTCGATGACTTTACTATAATCTTTGTATATCTCAACTGTACAATTGTGCTTAGTGAACCCGTGATTAGTGGTGGGGGCTGACCCCCCCAACTCATACCACAATATTTAGTGAATGAATTCCTAGTATAGTAGTAGATAGGGAACATTTTAAATCTTTCTATACATATTCCTGTATTCCATTAATATATATTCAAAGAATAAGTAGATGAATATACCTGACTTACCACACACAAATCAAAATATGAAATATTGAATGAGCATTGTCTAACATTTTTCTGGTTGAAAATATCATATTTTTGTTGTAATTACATTTTTATCATTATGAATGCGCATGAGCATTTCTTTAAATGCTGTCCATCTGCATTTTGTAACCTATCAATATTATTTTACCAATTTAAATTTTAAATTGGTCTTTTTCTTTTGTTAAGCCATGAAAGTATTGGGGGAAAATATGCTGGATTAAAAAAAAATTTTGAATGGAAAAGTTTTAGCTGTGTAAGACATAATGTCTAAAAGTAGCAAATACCTTCATGGCTTCATATTTAAATCAATAGTCTCTGTTTTGATAAAAAAAAAGTCGAGATCCACCTTTATTATTTTGTTTTATAAAGGTTACTGTTCACGAGAAATGTGCTGGTAGTCTAATAGTTAAGTACTTGGTGGATAGCTGAAAATCTGGGAAGTTGAACCCCACTCAAGAGCTGGTGCCAAAGACCTGAGATCTCGTTCCATCAAGATTAGTGGCAAGCAAAGCCTAGAGGGGCGGTACTGCTCTGTCACGTGGCTAACGATGATGCTGGACTCAAAGGCATCTAGCAGTAACAATTTTGTTCAAGAGCAAGTGAGAAATTAATTAAATTATACTAGGCAGCATTTAATCTTGACATTTGGCCAATGAATAAACATCCCATGTAACCGGAAATAAATTGTATCCAGATTATAATGATTGCAAACATAAAGAATTATTTAGAATTAACATTTACTTAAACTTTATCATCGGACCACTTTAGTATGAAGATTTTATGATTCCATGATTGGAGGTCAATAATTTTGTTCGGATGCTTTGTTGGGGCAGCACCATAATACATAGCAATGGCTACTATTATTATTACCCTCCATTCCTAAATGAGAAAACTGAAAGTCTAATAATAAATCCTATGGTCACACAGGTAGCAAGGAATATATCCAGTATGTGAACTCAGAATGCACTGATATCCATGTTCCTTCACGTAGCACCAAAACCTTTAATGGCTTCAGTAACTTCTCAGGATGAATGCTCTGTGCTAAGTGTAACAGAGATTAATGGACATTGTCGTTCTCACCTACTTGGGTTTAGACTCCAGGTCTTACAAGAACTTTAACACTCTCCTCCCCATTCCACACTGGAGTTCTTTTATGCCCATTGCCATTAAGTCCATTCTGACTCTCGGTGACTATGACATGGAACAAGACTGCCGGATACCATTTATTTGTTGTTGTTTTTCCCAATACAGTTTCAAAGGCTTTAATCTTTAAGGAAGTAAACTCCCACGTCTCTCTTCTGAAGAGATACTGGGTGGGTTTGAACTGCAAACCTTCTGGCTAACATGACTCTTGGGCATCCTTTCATGATCAACACAGGAAGCTTTATTCACTGGAATTGTTCTGACGCTACAAGTTTGATTTTTTTTAAAAAGTTCTCATTTTGCTTCTTATACCATATTGAAAATAAAATACTCTATATTACTATAGGCTTGAATCACTTATAAAAGATCACTAATCGCAAAGCAAACCATCAAAGAGGTCACTTCATTTTCTAACTTAAGGCTGCACAAAGCATATTTCACTGTATTGTGGAACGGTCCAATCAGCCTTCATGTGTTAAATGTTTCAGTTCCCATAGACCAACTGTAGATTGCATTTGAAAATGTATTAATCCTCAGCGAGTAATTCTAAGTATTGTATATTTTAGTTTCTAACCCAAAGATGGTCTGTTCGAGCCCACCAGCCACTCAATAAGAGAACAAGATGGTGGTTCTCGTCTGTCCTACAGGGTTGCTATGACTTGGAATCAACTTAACAGCAGTGGGTTTATAGATATATATTTATATAAGGATTTTTAAAATATAAAAAACACTTAATAAAAAAGACCAAGAATAAATTAGTATGAAAACATTAATATTGGGGCCTGATAAACATCTGAATGGAAAGTCATCAAATGCTTGAAAATTCAGGGCTTCCATTGCTCTAAATTTGAAATAAAAACAACTGTTAACAAGGTGGAGGATTTAGGAAAAGAAGAAAATTCTTGGTTGAAAATGAGAGGTGTGAAAGACTTAGTGAGGAAGGAATACAACGTCTTTAAGAATTGAATGCAGTTCAATATGGAAGGAACACTCAGAATGGGAGGAAAAAGGAAATGAGGGGATCCAGAAGGTAGGTTGAAGTCATGTATATCACCTAGGTCCTTTGAGATCACCTTAAGAAGTTTGCAATTTCAGTGGAATGAAAAAAATAGTAGAAACATCCTAAACTTCTCTAGCAAGAAAAGATGGATGGATGGATGGATGGATGGATGGATGGATGGATGGATGGATGGATGGATGGATGGACGGACGGACGGAAAAACTGATAAAGACAAAGATGGAGTTTTGAATAACAAAGTCACTATTTCTCTCTCTTTTCCATTGGAATAGTGGTGGGGAAGCTTCTACCATGTGCGGAAGCTCATCCCTCCTTCTTAAGTTGTCTTAATCATTCAGTCCAAGGCAGTTGTTCCCTGGGAAAGGGAAGGGGAGAGCGGTCAGCAAGAAGCTTCCTGTGAGGAGCCAGAAGTGGGAAGTATCCCTTTTACTCAAGCTCACTGGTCAAACTCAACCACAAAGGTGACTGGGAAATGTAGTCTTTAGCCGGGCCACCTAATACCTTCTTAAAACTCAATTGGTGCTGAAGAGAGGGTTCTATAACTCAAAGAGAAAGAGGAAAATGCTATCTGATGCATAATTAAATATTTCTGCCACATGAAGTCATAGCAAGGTTTGGCACATTCATGAGTCATGAGAAATTTTCAAAATACTACAATAACTACAGTGTGGAAACCCTAGGGAGTTGTCAGGAGATGATTCAGGAGGCCATTTTAGCTTCTCAGTCTATCCATGGGGACCGGTGTTAGCTCAGATTATGGTCATAGCAGGAGAGGTGGAGTAAAGGGGAAACACATTTAGAAAGCAAATCTGCCACGTTTTATCATTCAATTGGATATGAAATACTCTAGTAGGAGAGTTCAGAGTAAGAAGAAAAACTAGGATTTCCAATTTGCAGTAGACCAACTTTGAGACAAAAAAGTTTGGGATGGAAAAGTGCAGAGAGGAAACACTAAGGAAAAAGAATGCTTCCAGAAACAGGAGGTAGACAGTGGCTTTAGAGCTCAATTTGAGTGATTCTTACTTATACATTCAATTCTACATTTAGGTGTGATGATGAAAGGGAGTTGATGTCACTTTTGTCAGGGAGATTTTTTTTCCATTTCTATTTTTCCATAGACATTTGAGGAGAGGTCAAATGCTAGAGGTAAGGGCTCATTAGAAGAAGATGATAGCTTTAAGATAGTAAGATGTATCTGAAATATCTGTCTTGCAGGATGAGAGGTCAAGGTTGCTACCTACGTAAGCTAATGGATTTGTTGAAGAATGTGATCAACAGTGTTGAGTGTGCTAATAATACATCTGAAATGGTTCCCATTCGTCCTAGTGTGGATTTTGTCACAGTACTTCTTAGAAGTACTTCAGTACTTAGAAGTACTTCACAGTACTTCTTTCCTGGTGAAAGCCAGAGAAAATAGCTTCTTCTAGTTTTGCATCTCTGCCAAATGGATATAGTTAAAATATAGAGGTGTTCTGAGTATTTAGAGTAGATTAAAAATAGACATTAAAATGATAAACCAAAGCTAAGGTGGAAGGACAATGAAATTAGGTTAAAACAAAACAGGTAAATACATGAGATGTATAAAGATGAAAGAAGGGCTGTTCAGTAAACAGAGTGATTGAAAAAGTAGTTCGTGTTATTAAGCAATACTGAGTGATGATAATGTCCTGGGGGAAATTAAAATTATACTTATAAACCAATACAGTGAAATGTATCCAAAATACATATATGAGGGGGCATCAAAAAGTTGGAGGAAAAATTCCCACTAATTTTCTGAAGGTCCCTCGTCTCAGTAACATTTGTGTAGTCCACATAATGTTCTGGGTTTTAAGGCAGGAACTTTGTCATGTCTATCATTAGCTCCTCGATTAATTGAAAAGAAACTAAAGGTCAGAGAAATTGAGTAATTTGCCCCCAAACAGAGAGGTGGTTTCAAGTACAAGGCAGGGATGTGGGTTTTCAATGATCTTACTCTAATTCTCCAGTTCTTTCTACTATAGTGTATTAGGTTTTAAATCACCGAGCATAAGTTTCTTCTGGGATATTTTCATTATTTGTGACATCAGATTAATCTTCTTGATGTCAACATGGGCCTATCTAGTGGACAGGAATTACTTCCACTCTGCTAGACAATGCTTTCTGTGCTCCCAATGCACACCTTCCGTGTGTCCTACCCAACACAGACCGGAAACTGTTCCCTCCTTAGCGGTCCTTTGAAGCGCATTTCCGTAGTTCTTACAACTGTGATCCCCCTTCTGATTATAACATGATTCCTTTTATATTAAAGGTCTCTGTTGGTCCAGTAGTTAGGCCCATGGCTTGGTTGCTAAATCAACCTTTCAGCCACTTGATGGAGATATATGAGGCAGTCTACTTCTCTAAAGTTTATAGCTTTGGAAATCCCATGCGGTAGTTCCACTTCAGCCCACAGATTCACTATGGGCTGGAATTGACTCAAAAGCAACTGGTCTGGTTATGGTGCTTTCTATATTAAGGTATTTGTTCCTGTTTAAATATTATTGTAGAGACGTCTCACTCAAGATAGCTTTTTAAGGAAAGTCTTTAAAAAGGTACAAGACAATAAAAAAATTATGGCTTTTTATGCTCCAAATTATATATATCATTAAAAGTAAAATAGTTAGAAAGAGTGAAATAATTTAACTTGTGTCAGAAATTGATAAATCGTGATGACAAATACAGAAAGTTAAATTTGGAGTTAGACTGGAAAGAAAAAAAATTAAATGTTGCAAAATTGAAATTATTTTAAATATTACATTTAGTTCAAACTCTATCCATCTAGACATAGAAAAAATATTTCCTTTGGACTTCTCTATAACTCTTGATTTTATGAAGCAGCAACAAGGAACTTAATGACTTTTGGATATGAAAATATGTTATTTTTAAGAAACAAATAACATTATGACTATCTGATATTCCAATCCAACAGATGTATTGAAAGACATCAGGGAATCCAGGATAGATGACTCCTGCAGGACTAGTGGTGAGAGTGGCAATGCCTGCAGGGTGGAGAGAATGTGGGGTAAAAAGGGGGAACCGATTACAAGAATCTATATATAGCCTCCTCCCTGGGGGAGGGACAGCAGAGAAGAAGGTGGGGGGAGTTGACGGACAGTGTAATATGTGACAAAATAAGAATAATTTATGAATGATGAAGGGTTCATGAGGTAGGGGGCAGTGGGGAGAGGGGGAAAATGAGCAGCAGATATTACGGGCTCAAGCAGAAGGCAAATGTTTTTAGATTGATGATGGCAACAGAGATGTCTGAACGGATTGTGATAGGAATTGTATAAGCCCCAATAACATGATAAAAAAAGAAAGACATCAGATGTGTGTTATTAGGTAAAATGCAAGCATTTAAAAATATAATATATAAAAGAATTTGATATGTGAAACAAAAAATCTATTTAAACCATGTAGAACTTTTCCTCAAGTCACACAATGAAACATGATCATCTAGAAAAAGAACAACAAACAAATCCTAGTAAACTATAGGTAAATCGGAAAGAAAGTAGAAATAAATGAAACAGAAACTAAAACTTCAGAAAAGATAAGAGAATAAAACCACCAGAGAGGTTTTTTAAAAAAAATTTTAAAGAAATAAATCATGTTAAAACTAAAAAGAATAAATGTACAGACTATCTTAATTATTATTATTCTGTGAAAAATTTATTTCAGATTGTATGGGGATCACAGCCATTACTAAAATAGGCTGAGAAAACATTACAGTTTTTGAATAGACCAATAAGTGGAATGAAGTTAGAAAGAGGTGACCTCACGCACACTGTTTACCAGACCCCTCTAAAGCCTGTTTCAGGTGATGTTAGCAAAGGACAGTGTTAGCAAGCCTTAATGAAACAAATCATTTTTTTAAGCTTAAGAGTACAAGAACAAAAATCCCTGAAATGGCCTGAATTCAATCTATAAACATGGGAAGTCCTATTAACAAAATCAGATTTAGTATAATACAAAAAATAAATCCATAGAAAACGTGTCCTTATGAATACAGATCCAAGGATCCTAACTACATTAGTGAAATAAATATAGAAATGGGTTTTAAAAATATATAGACAAGGCTTATGAGGAAGTTATGACAAGAATGGTTTTATTCAGAAAATCATAAAATAGTCTAGTGGGTTTATAAAGAAAAAAGAATAAATATTGAATATATACATATATCAAATATATTCTTGGTCAAAGAACAGAAAGTACTTTGTAATAGGTAAGCAATAGAACCAAAATCAAACCACACTCACTGCTCTCAAGTCAATGCCTGCTTAGATTGACCCTATCGGACAGAGCAGAGCAGAGCAGGTCCGGGGGTTTCCAAGACTCTTTATGAGATTAGAGGAAATCTCCTTGAATTTGAACGGGAATATCCATCGAGAACCAGGATCAAGCCTATTATTTATTGGGGTGACCCCAGAAACTCTATAATTTATAAAGAGGAAAAAAATTTTCCCAAAACTAAGAGTAACAAAATCATTAGGAAAACTAGAAAATTGTAGAAAAGTGGAAACTAATGAGTGCTTGGCTGTCTTCATCATCCAAACAAAGAATCAAGATGTTTTTGATCAAGATGTTAAAAGAATCAATAAGTCATCTTTTAACTAAACAAAAGGCTGGCCAAATTAGTAACAAATGTTCACCATGAGCAACATATTCTTTAAAACAATCATCTCTGAGATCAAACTGACATCAGCAACTCTGAAGCATAGACGAATTGTTGAGCAGTAGTAAGTCAGTCGATGGTGATAAAAAAAAATGGGTAGCGATAACGAGGCTGGTGACATATGGGAGGAAGGAAACGCAATTCATTGCACTGAACACAGAGAAATTGTTGAATGCATGTATGAACTGCTGTGGATATTTTAATCTAATATTTTACTAAGTGAAAGAATTAATAAGACAACTGACGGATTCAGTTAAAACCTTTCATATCCATTGTTCTTTAAATCTTTTCTGGGGCATCTGCTGCCATTTTGTATTTAAGTATATGGTTTTTAATTTTCAACAAAGGTGCCAAAGTAATTCAGGGAGTCTCTTCAAAATATGGTGCTAAGGCAACTGTGCCTCCTGAATGAAGGAGCCACACCGAACGTGACATTGATCTCTTCACAGGAAACTCCGAGACATTAAAAACATATATTTGGTGCAATTCTTTCCATTAAAATGTTTTAAAAAATAAATCTAGAAGTAACAATCTAATATACACATTTTACTCAAATAATAAAAAAATTATTATACAAAACTTTAAAATCTAGCATATTGTGAAACAGGAAATGGATACCTTTTATAATATCATCTCTCAGAAATAATTTAGCAATTTGATTTTTTTCAAGGCTTTCTTCTGTTTTATATCAACAGTCATTTATATAAACTAATTCTGAATGTAAGCAAAGCAGTACTATGATATGAAGAAATGGAAATGGTTTATCTCCTGATGAACATGGGGATGAGCTTTTAGTTTGATATAGGGATTGTTACATATATTCAATATGAATTTTAAATATATGTGACCTCATTTTAAAGAGGTGCAGTACAAATGGCCATTGGGTCACTGGTTGATCTCTCCTTTTTTGATGAGAAGGGATCCTGGTGGACTTGATAGGTATGCTTTAGCTTGTTAACTGCAAGGTCAGTGGTTCAAAACTGAAGGCGGTTTATGGGATAAAGACGATGCTATTCAGTCTCATAGAGATTTACAGTTTTGAAAACCCTATGGAGGATCACTGTGAGTTGGAATCAACTTGCTGGCAATGGGTTTGGTTTGGTTTGGGGTTTGTAATGAGAAGATTCCTGGTAGCCCCGTAGTTACAGTGCTAGGTGCTAAGTGCGTCTGGGCAGGAGAAAGAGGTGGCAGGCAGTCTGTTTCCGTAGAGATCCATAGCTTTGGAAAACCTATAGAGCAGTTTTACTCTGTCCTATGGGCTTACGATGAGTCAGAATCAAATCAATGGCAACTTTTTTGCTGCTTATTCGTGAGTGTGTTTTATGGGGGGGGGGGTCACTGTGATGAGAAATTGAAAGATGGAATAATTGTTGGCAGAATTTCCTATAGTGGATGCTGTGAGACACTCCCCAGATGACCGTTCAGGATTAAAAAGTTTATGTGTACAGCAGCTGGGAGGGTGCCTCCCAGAGGCCTCAGATCTTAGACCCCAATCTGCTGTGAACTGCCCTCAACTGAAGGGAGTCACCTTACTCAAGGTCATGTCTACTTCCTGGGACTAACTGTAGTCAATGATTGGTCAATCTGACTCCCTACCGAATTGTAGAACACCCTCAGCTAGTGATTAACTTGGAATCCTCTGATATTTTGTTCCAGCGGCATGGTAGCACAGCTTCTCCCTCTCTCTACTCAGGCTTCCTGCCCCTCCCAATCTCCAGCACTGCTCCAGGAGCATTCCCTAGTGAACTTCCTGAGTGCTGACTTCAGCTCAGAGATGGGCCCTGCAGCGCAGTGCTGCAGTTTCCCCATAGTTCACAGGGGGAAGCAGCAGCAATGCTGGCGTGTGCTCTAAGTGAGGACTAAATGAGGTGAAAGTGACCATCTGAACAATGGAATGAAGAAGGAACCCTTCCTCCTTCCCTGTCAAAATGATTTGCTGACACACAGAAGTAACTGGAAATGAACTTAGATAATGAAGAGGATTGCTACAGGGCTGGCTACACTGCATGAGCTAGTTTCTGTGTATATTTTTCCTCCAAATTTATGTAACTACTGCAACTTCTGTCCCCTAGAGAGTGTTACAACAGCCTGCTAATCTCGGGGCTCAGTGGGGGCAAGGGCACCCCCAGGAATGGCATAAAGTGAAACACGGGCTGTAAGAATTTAAAAACGATCACACAACCAACTAAAGTTGGTCGGCTTTAGGATCCTATTGCTGGCAATGTCTATTACAAACTATCCCCTGCCCCAGCAGATCTCTTGTTGGTCTAGGCTAAAAACAATTGGGGTTACTATTGAATTTTAATTACATATTTAAGTATAGACACACACGTATGAGGTGGGGAATGGGATTCATAGCTCATGGAAGTTTTCCCTGAACTTTGGAAGCATCCTCATATATACACATACAAGGACACCCATGGCTCCAGATGTGTGGCACACACAGTTAATTGCTCAATTGATGCCCTAAAGGACGGTGCTTTTAAACAGCCAGAGACACCTCCGAAAACAGGCCTGGGTATCTGTTTAGGAAAGGTCACACAGCCTCCAAAAAGGGCTATAGGGCGCTACCGCTCTGACAATCTCGCCTCCACAGCGAAGAACCGCAGCAGTAATGCACACCTTCCTGAGGCATGGAAGAGTCCTTTGAAAGTACGTTCGAACCGATACACACAGTTCTTGTTTAACCTGGCTCGAGTGTAAAAATGAGCTCTGGTGAACTTGGGGCTCTGTGTTAGGCTGCTAACCACAAGATCACCAGCTCAGATCCACCGGAAAAAAGAAGATCCTTTCTGCCTCATGAACCCTGGAGAGAGAGAGAGTTTCTATGTCTTATAGGGTCACGGTGAGTCAGAATTGATTCAGTAGCAGGTGGTTTTGTTTTAAGAAAAGACTCAAAGCCTTTTCCACTGGACATTTTAATCTGTAGACTGACTTTATATAATGAAGGGGCTACAAAAAGTTCATGGAAAAATGGAGTGAAAAGGTAATGGAATTTTTCCCAAAGCCATCTTATATGTATGCTTTAAAGTAACATGTTTTAATACAAATTATAGATCAGATTAATACAAATTAAATTAAATGTAATACAGATTAGAAGACATGCGATCAAGGACTCGGTATTACATAACAATGCTTCAAAGACATTGAATAATCAAATTAGAAAATGGGCAAAAGACCTAAAGAGAAATTTAACTGAAGAGGATACATAATCACAACTAATAAATAATTTTAAAATAATAACAACTTGCCATTGCTGTTGTTGTTAGATGCCATTGAGCTGGTTCTCACTCAGCAACCCTCTGCACAACAGAATGACACATTCCGTGGTCCGACCCCATCCTCATAATTGTTCTTATGTGCGAGCCCATTGTTGTAGCCACTGTGCCAATCCACCTAGTTGAGGGCCTTCATCATTTTACTGCCCCTCTACTTTTCAAGCATGGTGTCCTTCTCAAGGGACTGGTCTTCCTGACGGCATTGCCAATGTTGTAAGACAGAGTGTCACCATTTCCTTCCATCTAAGGAGCACAGTGGCTGTACGTTTCCCAAGGTAGATCTGTTTGTTCCAATATCCTTCCCTAGGACCACAATTCAGAAACATTGATTCTTCTTTAGTCTCCTTGATTCGATGCCCAACTTTTATATGCATAGGAGACAAGTATAAATATTATGGCTTGGGTCAGGTGCACCTTAGTCCTCAGAGTAACCTCCTAACTTTTCAACACTTTAAAGAGGTGAATTATCACTACATATTTATTAGAATAGCTAAATTAATAAACTGATAATAATCACTCTAAAAATAGTTCAGATGTTTCTTAAAATTAAACTACAAGTAGACATGAAATTTAGCCCAGAGAAAGGAACATGTGTATTTGTTTGTTCATAGTAGTTTCTTTTGTAACCGCAAGAACTGAAGAAAGTAAAAATGTCTTTCAATAAGCAAATGGTAATTTTTTTTAGTACGTCCATGCAACACTGTGCAGGAATGAAAAGGAGCACATACATCTACTGGGATAGATCTCAAGGATATTATGTGAGTGAACAAAACGAATCTCAAAATGTTAGATATCGGATGTCTCATATATAAGAAATTCTCAAAATGCAAGAGATCGAGGATGGAGATAGTGGCTGCCAGGGGCCAGGCATGGTAGGAGAGGGGTTAGACGTTTCTAAGAGTGACTACAGGGAAGTGTTTATGGTATTGGAATAATTATTATCTTGACTATGGGTGGAGGTTACTTAAACCTACATGTGTGAAAAATGGCATCGGTCTATTCCCACATTATACCAATTGCAACGTCCTAGTTTTGATATAAAATTATAATCATATAAGATGTCATCATTGGATGATTGAGAGCACTGAATGAAAGGTGCACGGAATCTCTAAATACTACCTGTATTTTCCTATGAGTACACAATCATTTCAAAATAAAATATTTTACATTATTTGCATTTTATGTTTAGCTAGGTTGTTGTTACATGCAATCACGTTGCTTCTGGCCCGATCTATGTACAATGTAATCCTGTGCCGCATTGCACAATCATTGAGATGTCTGAGCCCATTGTTGCGGCCACTGTGTTCAGAGAGTCTTCTTGCCTTGTTGACCCTCTAACTAGAAAATGTAGACCAGGGATTCTCAACCTTCCTCATGCCGAGACCATTTCATACAGTTCCTCATGTTGTGGTCACCCCGACCCTAAAATTCTTTTCGCTGCTACTTCATAACTATAATTTTGTTACTGTTATAAATCATCATGTTAATATCTGATATGCAGGATGTATTTTCATGGTTACA